>NC_092875.1:275517350-276973600 GCF_028372415.1 Notamacropus eugenii
CATACATATATTACATATATGTATATATACACATACATACATACATATATATTGCCTATGGTCAGACAGTTAGAAGGCTTGTCTGTTAGTCTTTATTTCTCTGCTTGTATTTTCTCTGTAGGTATATGTGATGAAAGAAAATTATTGACCCTTCAAAAGTTGCTTTCCTTTTAGAAAAGCAGATCTAAGAACCTGTGATAGCAGGCCATCCTGGATGTGTTAGGGTGCTTGCTGCTACACCACAGGTGTGGCAAGTTTCAAATCCAAGTTTCTGAGGTAAGAACTGAGCATTTGACAAAAATTGGTGGGAAAACTGGAAAGCAGTTTGAAAGAAACAAGTAATAAACCAATATCTCATACTACATATCAAGATAAGGTCAACATGAATAAACAATTTAGACATAAAGGGTGATATCATAAGAACATTAGGGGAACCTGGAAAAATGTACCTGTCAGATCAATGGAAAAAGAAGAAATCATGACTAAACAAAAGACAGTATTATGGGAAGCAAAGTGGATAATTTTGATTAGATTAAATTGAAAGCTTTTATACAAACAAAACCAATGTAGCCAAGATTAGAAGGAATGAAGGAAAATGGGAAAAAATATAGTAAGCTTCTCTGATAAAGGCTTCATTTCTCAAATATATCAAGAATTGAGGCAAATTTATAAATATGAGCTATTCCCTGATTGATAAATCATCAGAGGATATGAATAGGCAGTGTTCAGAAAAAGAAATTGAAGCTTACAATAGTGATATAAAAATATTCTAAATTCCTGTTAAAGAAATTCAAATTAAAACAGCTCTGAGGTACCATGTCATACTATCAGATTGTTTAACATCATATAAAAAAATGACAAATGCTGGAAGAGCTGTAGAAAATTAAGGACATTAATGTAATATTGGTAGAGTTGTGAAGTAGTCAAGAGGTTCTGGAAAACAATTTGGAACTATACACAAAGGAATATAAAACTCCATATATTCTTTGACCCAGCAATACCAATACTAATATTCTATCCCAAAGAGATTATTTAATCTCTTTAAAAAAAAAAAAAAGGACCTATGTATACAAAAAAAAATGATAATGGCTCTATTTGGGTTGGTCAAGACTTGGAAATCGAGGGGATGCCCAGCAATTCGGGAATGGCCAAACAAATTGTGGTATATGATTGTAATGGAACACTATTATGCTGTATGAAATGAAGAGCAGGAAGGTTTCAGAAAAACCTAGGGAGACTAAACTGGTGTAAAATGAAGTGAGTAAAATCAAGAGAACATTGTGTACACTAATAGCAGTATGAGAAGGATAATCAACTATGAAAGACTTAGTTACTCTGATCATTATAGTGATCTAAAACTATTATGAAGGACTCATGATGAAAAGTACTATCCATCTCCTATGAGAGAACCGAAGAACTCTGAGCACAGATTAAAGTAATTTTTTTTTTTTACTTTTTATTGCTTTATTTGCAACATTGCTAATATGGAAGCAGGTTTTACATTGTTTCACGAGTATAATTGATATATTACTTTCTTCATGAGTTGGGGAGAGGTTGGAGTGAAGGAATGAATTTGAAAGTCAAAATTTGTTTAAAAAAAAAAAGAATGGGGCAGAGCCAATATTACAGAGTGAGAACAACTACTCACCTAAACTCTTAGACAAATTCTTTCAGATACCTCTAAAAAGAGAACTTGAAAGGATTTTGGAGGAGCAGAATCCAATAGGAGACAGACTGTGGCAGATTCACGGCACAGGACAGACTGGAAGGTTGATGGGAAGGATCTGTTGTATGAGGCTGGAGGAGCACACAGTGCACAGCACAGAGGTTGTACCAGTGCTGTCGCTACTGCTGCATGGCTGAGCAGGCACTTTGAGGCAGTGGCTGCACTGTGGAATCTCAGGCATATTAGCCCAGGACAGGAGTCCAGCAGAACCAAGCAAGTAAGAACTGCAGAGCCCCAGTATCTGCAAAGGTTGCTCCTGAGACTATCACCCACAGATTAAATGTCTGTAGGTCACCTACTTGAACATCTGAGAGCCAAGATGGCAGAGTGATAGATAAATGTTCTCCTCCTCCTCTTGTTGACCTTGAAAGGCCAATGAAATATTCCCCAGGAAAAATCATATAACAGTGGATTCAGTCAAAAGGATAAACAGTCTCTTAGCCTGTGAAGCAAGGAAAATTGCTAAGGAGAGTGACTCGTGCTGTGGCTGAAGGAGACCAGTGCAAGAGTGGAGCTCTCCCAGACAACCCCACCTCAGCAAACCAGGAAGAGATCCTGAGCCCCAGGGTGGGGTAGAGCCCCCAACCACCAACACCAGGACCCCAGGAGTGCCTCAGCATACCAGGCTAATCTGGAAGACACTACCACAGATGAGATTACCAACCACTGAGCTTGCCTTTGCTCTAGTTAAGCAGAGGAGATCTGCTGTAGCCAGAAAATCCTTCCCCCATACTTAATGCAGCTAGCTCCAGAGTAACTCCAAGGAAGCCCAGAAAGACTTCATCTGGACTCTGCTTTCTCACACCATCCAGCTCAGCACCAGATAAGCTTCAGCGTTTTAACTTCTAACTGAAAGAGTCAGAGGTCACAACACACAAAGTCCAATTTTAAGGCACAAGAACTGTGGGACAGAGCCCCTTGTGCCCCCAAAGCAGAAATCTACTTTAAAAGCTAGGAAAACCTTGATCATAATGAGTAAGAAGCCAAGCAGTAAAGAAAAGGCCTCTATGGGGACAAGGACCAAAATGCAAATACCAAAGAGGTCAGCATTGAGACTGTACTCCCATTTGAAACTTAGGAAGTGTGAATAGGAATGTGGGACTTAGGAATATGAACTGGTTGCAACCTCCAAGAGCATTCTTGGAATTGCTGAAGAAGGATTTTAAAAAGCCAAATTATAAAAATAGAAGAAAAACTGGCCAATGATTTTAAGAATATGAAAAAAAAATTACAGAAGAATTTACAAGAATAATTGAACAAATGTAAAAGGAAACAGAAAACCTAACTCGGAAAATTGGACAAATGGAAAAGGAAGGACAAAAATTAACTGGAGAAAATAACTCTTTAAAAGGAACAATTAGACAGATGGAAAAAGAGATGCAAAAATTAACTGAAGAAAACAATTTTATAAAAATTAGAATCAGGCAAGTAGAAGCTAATGAATCTTTGAGAAATCAAGAATCAGTCAAACAGAATCTAAAGAAGGAAAGGATAGAAGAAAATGTAAAATATCTAATTGGAAAAACAACTGACCTCGAAAATAGATCCTGAAGAGAAAATCTAGGAATTATTGGTCTACCAGAAAGCCATGATGAAAAAAAAAGGGCCTGGACAATATCTTCCAAGAAATCATCAAGAAAAACTGCCCAGAAGTCCTAGATCCAGAGGGCAAAATAGTCATCGAAAGAACCCTCAGTTCACCTCCCAAAAGAGATACTAAACTGAAAACACCAAGGAATATCATTGCCAAATTCCAGAACTATTAAGTGGAGAAAATACTGCAGGCTCCCAGAAAGAAACCATTCAAATACTGAGGACCTACAGTCAGGATCACACGGGACCTTGTAGCTTCTGCATTAAAGGATCAAAGGAATTGGAATATAATATGCTGTAAAGCAAAGGAGATGGGACTGCAACCAAGGATCAATTACCCAGTAAAGCTGAGCATAACAGATAAGGAATTGGACATTCAGTGAAATAAGGACCTTCCTGATGAAAAGGCCAGAGCTCAATAGAAATCTGATCTTCAAACACAAGTCTCAAGAGAGGCATAAAAAGGTAAACAGAGGGATATAAAAAAAACTTGCTATTCAATATGGGCAAACTGTTTACATCTGAATAAGGGAAGATGACACTTGTTAATCTTGAGAATTGTATATTTATCAGATACACAAAAGGAATATATATATATATATGTATACATATATATATGTATATACATATATATATGTATACATATATATATATATATATAGAGAGAGAGAGAGAGAGAGAGAGAGAGAGAGGGAGAGAGGGAGAGAGGGAGAGAGAGGGAGGGAGCAGGTGCAAAGTAAATGATGTGATGATGGAAATGTCATTTAAGGTTGCAAAAGGATTGTAACAGGAGAAGTGAAACAGAAGAGGCAGAAAATGGTAAATTACATCACAGGAAGAGGCACAAAAATATATTACAATAGAGGGAAAGAGGAGAAGGAGATGAGCATTGTTTGAGATTTACTCTCATCTGATTTGGTTCAAGGATGGAACAATAAACTCAGTTAAGTATAGAAATCTAACTAGCTGTACAGACAGTAGGAGGGGAAAGGGGAAAGAAAAGGAAGGGGAAGCTAAAAGGGAGGGAAGATGTAGTAAGGGTAAAGGGGAGTAAAACGGAGGGGGGCTGAAAGAAGAAAGGGAAGACTGAGGGAGGTGGTGGTCATAAATTAAAACTCTATTGTGGAGGGAAAAGGAGAAGGGACAAATGAAAGCACAAATGGGGAGAACGAGAACAGAGGGAAAGACATAGATAGTAATCACAACTGAATGTGAATGGTATGAACTCTCCTATAAAATGGAGATGGAAAGCAGAATGAATTAGAAATCATAATGCAATAATATGTTGTTTACAAGAAATACATTTGCAATGGGGGCATACACAAAAGGTAAAGGTAAAAGGTTGGAGCAGAATATACTGTGCTTCATCTGATGTAAAGAAAGCAGGGGTAGCAGTCCTAATCTCAGACAAAGCAAAAGCAGAAATATATCTAATCAAAAGAGATAAGGAAGGAAACTACATCTGGCTAAAAGGCACCATAGACAATGAAGCAATATCATTACTGAACATATATACTCCAGGTGGTATAGGATCCAAATTCTTAGAGGAGATGTTAAGAGAGTTACAGGAAGAAATAGACAGCAAAACTACTAGTGAGGGACCTCAGCCTTCCCCTCTCTGAACTTGGTACATCTAACCTCAAAATAAACAAGAAAGAAATTAAGAAGGTGAATAAAACTCTGGATAAGGTTGATATGATAGATCTCTGGAGAAAGCTGAATGAGGATAGAAAGGAATATACCTTTTTCTCAGCAGTACATGGCACATATGCAAAAATTGACCATGTACTAGGGCATTAAAGCCTCATAATTCAGTGCAGAAAGATAGAGATAATCAATGCATCCTTCTCAGATCATAATACAATAAAAATTATATGTAATAAAAGACCATGGAAAGGGAGACCAAAAATTAATTGGAAACTAAATAATTTCATCCTAAAGAGTGAGTGAATTAAACAACAAATCATACAAACAATCAATAAATTCATTCAAGAGAATGATAACAATCAGACAACCTACCAAACCTTATGAGACACTGCAAAAGCAGTTCTTAGGGGAAGTCTTTGAACACTTACATGAATAAAAGAGAGAAAAAGGAGATTGATGAATTAGGCATGCCACTGAAAAAGGTAGAAAAAGAACAAATTGAAAATCCCCAAGTAAATGCCAAATTAGAAATACTGTAAACCAAAGGAGAGATTAATAAAATTGAAATGAAGAAAACTATTGACCTAATAAATAAAACTGAGGTGATTTTATGAAAAAAACAATAAAATTGCTAAATCTTTGGTCGATTGGATTAAAAGAAAAATAAGGAAACCAAATTACCAATATCAAAAATGAAAAGGATGAACTAACCTCCAAGGAGGAAGAAATTAAAACAATAATTAGATATTACTCTGCCCAACTGTCTGCCCATAAATTCGACAATCTAAATGAGATCAATGATTATTTTAAAAAATTTAAATTGCTCAGATTAACAGAAGGGGAAGTTGAATACTTAAATAACCCCACCTCAGAAAAAAGAAATTGATCAAGCCATCAATGAACTCCCTAGGAAAAACTCTCCAGGGCCAGATGGATTTACAAGTGAATTCTATCAAACATTTGAAGAACAGTTAATTTCAATACTATATGGACTATTTGGGAAAATTGAGGAAGAAGGAGTCCTCCCAAATTCTTTTTATGATACAAATATAGTTCTGATACCTAAACCAGGAAGAGCCAAAACAGAGAAAGAAAACTATAGACCAATTTCTCTAATGAATATAGATACAAAAATTTTAAAAAAGATATTAGCAAAAAAATATAGCAACTTATCATGAGAATAATACATTATGATCAAGTACAATTTATATCAGGAATGCAGGGTTAGTTCAATATTAGGAAAACTATTAGAATTATTGATTATATTAACAGCAAAGCTAACAGAAACCACATGAATATCTCAATAGATGCAGAAACAGTTTTTGACAAAATGCAACATCCATTCCTATTGAAAACACTGGAGAGCACAGGAATAAATGGAACTGTCCATAAAATAAAAAGCAGTATCTACCTAAAACCTTCAGCAAGCATTGCATGCAATGGAGATAAGCTAGATGTATTTCCAATAAGATCAGGGGTGAAACAAGGACATCTTTTATCACCACTATTATTCAATATGGTACTAGAAATATTAGCTATAGCAATAAGAGAAGAAAAAGAAATTGAAGGAATTAGAACAGACAAAGAAGACACTAAGCTATCACTCTTTGCAGATGATATAATGATATACTTAGAGAATCCCAGAGAATCAAGTAAAAAACTATGTGAAATAATAAGCAACTTTGGCAAAATTACAATAAACCCAAATAACTCATCTGCATTTCTATATGTTACTAACAAAGCCCAACAGCAAGACATAGAAAGAGAAATCCCATATAAAGCTAAGGTAGACACTATAAAATATATGAGAGTCTACTTGCCAAAACAAACCCAGGGACTATATGAACACAATTACAAAACACTTCTGCACAAATAAAATCAAATCTAAGTAAGTGGAAAAACATCATTTGATCATGGGTCAGCCGAGCCAATATAACAAAAATGACAATTCTACCTAAATTAATTTACTTATATAGTGCCATACCAATCGAACTATCAGATAATTATTTTCTAGAGCTAGAAAAAATACTGTCAACATTCATCTGGAACAACAGAAGGTCCAGAATATCAAGAGAACTAATGAAAAGTTATGCTAGGGAAAATGGCCTAGATCCACCAGATTTCAAATTGTAGTGTAAAGCAGAAATCATCAAAATCACTTGACACTGGCTAAGAAACAGAGGGGTAGACCAGTGGAACATGTTAGATACTTAAAATGCAGTAGGCAATGAATATAGCAATCTACTGTTTAATAAACCCAAAGACCCCAACTTCTGGGAAAAGAACCCACTGTTTGACAAAAATTGCTGGGAAAACTGAATAACAGTGTGGCAGAAATTGGGCATAGACCAATACCTAACACTGTACACAAGAATAAAGTCAAATGGGTACATGGTATAGGTATAAAGATTGATACTATAAAGAAATTAGTGGAGCAAGGAATAGCGTATTTGTCAGATTTACAGAGGATGGAGAAATTTTTGACTAAACACAAGAAAGAAAACATTATGAAGTATAAAATGGATAATTTTGATTACATTAAACTGAAAAGTTTTTGCACAAACAAACCCAATGCAACTAACCTTAGGAGAGAAGTAGAAAACTGGGAAAGAATTTTTGTAACTAGTGTTTGTGATAAAGGCCTCATTTCTAAAATATATAGAGAACTGAGTCAAATGTACAAGAATACAAGTCATTCCCCAATTGATAAATGGTCAAAGGATATGAACAGGCAGTTTTCAGAGGAAGAAATTAAAAGTATCTATAGTCATAAGAAACATTCCTCTAAATCACTATTGATTAGAGAGATGCAAATCAAAACAACTCTGAGATACCACATCACACCTATCAGATTGGCTAACATAACAAAACAGGAAGATGAGAAATGTTGGAGAAGATGTGGGAGAGGTTGAGCACTAATCCATTGTTGGTGGAGCTGTGAGCTGACCCAACCATTCTACAGAGCAATTTGGAACTATGCCCAAAGAGCTACAAAGATGTGCATAACCTCTGACCCAGCAATGTTGCTTCTCAGAGTGTATCCTCAAGAGATCATAAAAATGGGACAGGGTCCCACAAATCCAAAAATATTTACAACAGTTCTCTTTGTGGTGGCCCCAAACTGGAAATCATAGGAATGTCCATCAATTGGGGAATAGCTGAACAAGTTGTGGAATATGAATGTAATGGAATACTACTGTGCTATAAGAAATGATAAACAGGGAGACTTCAGAGAGGCCTGGAAAGACTTATATGAACTGATGCTGAGTGAATGAAGCAGGACCAGGAGAAATTTGTACACAGCAACAACTACAGTGTGGGAGAAATTTTTTTGTTAGACTTAGTCCTTCATAGCAAAGCAAGGACCTAAAAAATTCCAAATGGATATTTGAGGCAAAACGCTTTCCAAATCCAGAGAAAGAACTATGGAATTGGATTGCAGAATGAAGCAGACTATTTTCTTTTCTGTTATGTTTTGTTTTGTTTTATGGTTTCTCCCATTCATTTTAATTCTTCTATTCAACATGACTATGGTGATATTGTATTTAATAAGAATGTATGTGTAGAACCTATATAAAAGATTACAAGCTACCTCCGGGAGGAAGTGGAGAGGGAGGGGGGAAAAGGTAGAGGGAGGGGACAAAAGCTAAGATATATGGAGGTGATTATAGAACATTGAAAATAAATCAAATGCTTATTTAAAAAAAAAAGAGTGTTTCTTGCAGCAAGCACCCTGACATATCCAGGATGGTCTGCTAGCACAGGTTGTTATATCTGCTTTTCTAAAAAGAAAGCAACTTTTAGGGGGTAAAAAAATCTTCTTTAGTCACATATGCCAACAGAGAAAATACAAGCAGAGAAGTAAAGACCAACTGGGAAGTCTTTTGTATGACCATAAGCAATACATACATCACAGATCAACAGACCAAGCTAACTGTCTGACCATTACATACATACATAGTTATCAGAGAGAGAAGCAACAACATCTGGATTTTCAAGGGAGAAGGGAAGGGTAGCTACCCAGAATCTCATCTGGCATAGCACATGAACCTTCTTCCAAAGAAGCTCCCAAAGAAAATCTCACCTCTGAGTATATATACACTTTTCAGAGCTAGAGGGTATTATGACCCAGTGCCTCATTAATTAACCAAAGGTGTGGGCCTTCCTACAAAACAAGCTTCCCCTAAGCAAGCTTCCCTTAATGGGCTTCACCTGAGGCCTCATAATGGGGCTGGAACGTGAGGGGTGGATGGGGGAATTGGGGGAGAGATCTTTAACTCTAACATTACAAGGTTAAAAATAAATAAATATATAGATTTAAAAAAGGGAGAACATTACTAACTTCAAAAACAGCACTTTCATTTGAATCACGAGGTCAACACTCCTACTGCAGAGTTAGAAAGAGAGGAGAAACAAAACAGAGGTGACAGTTGTAGAATACTTTTCTGTTTTTTTTTTATTTTTTTTATTTTATTTATTTATTTATTTAACTTTTAACATTCATTTTCACAAAATTTTGGGTTCCAAATTTTCTCCCCTTTTGTCCCCTCCCTCCACCCCAAAACACCGAGTGTTCTAATTGCCCCTGTCTGCCAATCTGCCCTCCTTCCCTCCCCACCCCTTCCCTTTGGAAGGCAAGCAATTCAATATAGGCCAAATCTGTGTAGTTTTGCAAATGACTTCCATAATAGTAGTGTTGTGTAAGAACTAATTATATTTCCCTCCATCCTATCCTGTCCCCCATTACTTCTGTTCTCTCTTTTGATCCTGTCCCTCCCCATGAGTGTTGACCTCAAATTGCTCCCTCCTCCCCATGCCCTCCCTTCCATCATGCCCCCCACCCTGCTTATCCCCTTCTCCCCCACTTTCCTGTATTGTAAGATAGGTTTTCATACCAAAATGAGTGTGCATTTTATTCCTTCCTTTAGTGGAATGTGATGAGAGCAAACTTCATGTTTTTCTCTCACCTCCCCTCTTTTTCCCTCCACTAATACGTCTTTTGCTTGCCTCTTTTATGAGAGATAATTTGCCCCATTCCATTTCTCCCATTCTCCTCCCAATATATTTCTCTCTCACTGCTTGATTTCATTTTTTTAAGATATGATCCCATCCTCTTCAATTCACTCTGTGCACTCTGTCTCTATGTGTGTGTGCATGTGCGTGTATATGTGTGCATGTGTAATCCCACCCAGTACCCAGATACTGAATAGTTTCAAGAATTACAAATATTGTCTTTCCATGTAGGAATGTAAACAGTTCAACTTTAGTAAAGTCCCTTATCCCTTCTCTTTGCTATTAACTTTTTCATGCTTCTCTTCATTCTTGTGTTTGAAAGTCAAATTTTCTTTTCAGCTCTGGTCTTTTCATCAAGAATGCTTGAAAGTCCTTGATTTCATTGAAAGACCAATTTTTCCCCTGAAGTATTATACTCAGTTTTGCTGGGTAGGTGATTCTTGGTTTTAGTCCTAGTTCCTTTGAGTTCTGGAATATCCTATTCCATGCCCTTCGATCCCTTAATGTGGAAGCTGCTAGATCTTGTGTTATCCTGATTGTATTTCCACAATACTTGAATTGTTTCCTTCTAGCTGCTTGCAATATTTTCTCCTTGACCTGGGAACTCTGGAATTTGGCCACAATGTTCCTAGGAGTTTCTCTTTTTGGATCTCTTTCAGGCAGTGATCTGTGGATTCCTTGAATACTTATTTTGCCCTCTGGTTCTAGAATCTCAGGGCAGTTTTCCTTGATAATTTCATGAAAGATGATGTCTAGGCTCTTTTTTTGATCATGGCTTTCAGGTAGTCCCATAATTTTTAAATTGTCTCTCCTGGATCTATTTTCCAGGTCAGTTGTTTTTCCAATGAGATATTTCACATTATCTTCCATTTTTTCATTCTTTTGGTTTTCTTTTGTGATTTCTTGGTTTCTCATAAAGTCATTAGCCTCCATCTGTTCCATTCTAATTTTGAAAGAACTATTTTCTTCAGTGAGCTTTTGAATCTCCTTTTCCATTTGGCTAATTCTGATTTTGAAAGCATTCTTCTCCTCATTGGCTTTTTAAACCTCTTTTGCCAATTGAGTTAGCCTATTTTTCAAGGTGTTATTTTCTTCTGCATTTTTTTGGGTCTCCTTTAGCAGGGTGTTTACTTGTTTTTCATGCTTTGCTTGTATGTCACTCAATTCTCTTCCCAGTTTTTCCTTCACCTCTCTAACTTGATTTTCAAAATCCTTTTCGAGCTCTTCCATGGCCTGAGCCCATTGGGTGGGCTGGGATACAGATGCCTTGACTTCTGCGTTTTTTCCTGATGGTAAGCATTGTTCTTCCTCATCAGAAAGATAGGGAGGAAATGCCTGTTCACCAGGAAAGTAACCTTCTATAGTCTTATTTTTTTCCCTTTTCTGGGCATTTTCCCAGCCAGTGACTTGACTTCTGAGTGTCCTCTCCACCCCCACCTCGCCTCCAGATCTGCCCAGCCAGCACTTGGGGTCTGAGAATCAAATGCTGCTTCCCAGCCTCAGGGCTTTGGGCGGGGGCAGGGCTGCTGTTCAGTGTGATATTAAATTCAGGTGCTCAGGTCAGGACAGGGCCGCCTCACGGGCTCCGTGCCCTCAGGAGGTTTATGCAGAGACCTTCAGCAATGGATCCAGGGTCCTGCCTGCTTGGGGAGCCCTGGTCTGCTCCCGCCTCCGCCGCTGCCCCCCAAGGGGGCCCGAGTCATGGGGGTACCCCACTCCCCTCTCAACCCACCAAAGAGACCCTCTCAGCAGCCCCCATCACTTGTGGGTGGAGGGACCTGTGTGGCTGCTGGAGATTCCGTCCCTGAAGCCTGCTCGGATCTTCTCCCCTCGGCGCTGCGCAGCCGAGGCAGGGCTGGGTTCCACTCTGGTCCGGGGCACGAGGGACCCTCTGCAAGAGGTTTTCAGGCTCTCTGGAGCAGAAATCTCATCCACTCCGTTCTGCAGCTTCTGTTGCTCCAGAATTCGCTGGTGCTTCTTTTCTTCACAGGTATTTTATGGGCAGTGGGTTCAGAGGTAGAGTATGTGCGTCTTTCTACTCTGCCATCTTGGCTCCGCCCCCTCTATAGACTACTTTTCAATGCTAAAAACTTCTTGAGAAAGTTGAATAGAAGGATCATACCTAAAGGGATTGGAAAGATTAATTGAGATTCATGTTGGTTTTTGTTTTGTTTTTATGCTATGTTTATGGCTATGTTTGAAGGCACAAGGAAAGTAGTACAGTCAGGGAGGGATTGCAGATTAGTGAGAGAGTGGAGATGATAGAGGGTACAATCTACTGGAGAAGATGGCTTGAGATGGGATTTATAGAAGGATTTGCCTTGCTTAGAAGAGCCACCTCTTCATGTAAGACAGGGATGAAGGAGCAGATAGTGTATAGAAGAAGTATGAGAAATGTGACAGGAGGAAAAAGGAGAGGAGAGCAGAGGGATTTCTCAGTGAGTGATCTCATTTTGTGTCTGTGAAGTATGAGGAAAGATTTTCAGCTGAGCAGATGAGGGTTAGAGAAGCCATGGGAGATTTGAAGAGAAATGTAAAGCTACTGTGGTGAGTGGGAAGTGAAACACTTAGGAAGTTGTAAAGGGATTACCTTGCTGCAGTGAGGGCTCATTTGAAATTGTGTAACTCATTCTGTGGACCTAACCTACAGGGTGTTGTGATTCTCTCCAACAAAGTAGGAGCAAAGGCACTGTTTTGTGGGAATTATAAATAGTTGTGACCAGAGAGGGGAAAATCAGCAATAGAATAAGGTGACAAGGGACTCAAGAACAGTTGATAGTATAGAATTGAACTTGTTCACTCTCAATTTGAATTTTCAGCCAATATAGAAAAACTATGACCTGTAGTCAGGGTAAAGAGTTGCAACTAGGGTTCTACATAGAAACAAGTACTTGGCAGCCTGATTGGACTGGACTTGGAATTTGTATAAAGTTGTTGTTGTTGTTGTGTGTTTGTCCTTCATTTTTGAAGAGGACCATGACATCAAGATGATGACATGACTTGCAGTTGACTTTGATTTGAGTGAGAGAGGACTGTGCAAGGTCACCAAATTCACTTTCTCCTCCAGAGCCATCTGGGTCCAGTGGCCTGATATTCTTCAGGATGACTGGAGATGGCTCAGCATGCAATGTAGGACCCTGACCATTTTAGGCTAAGGTCTTATCAGATTCTCACTTTGAGTGAGATACATCCATTCAATGAATAGGACTCTTTAAGTAGCAACTCAAGGGATGGTCACTTTAAAAAAAATCACAGTGGGAGGGGAAGACCCTCAGGGTTCCTGGGTAAAAGAGAAATAATCACTATTTAGTTTTTACATTCACTCTGTGCTAGGTGGGAAGAGAACTGTTGCCCAATCTATGAGCTCCAAAGTGAATTTGGCTTAAGGATTGGTCTTTGAACAAGAAATCTAGCCAGTAAACCCTAAGGGAAAAAGCAACCCCTTTGCCATGGAAGTGTACCTTCCCCAAGGTGGAGCACCCTAGGCACCTACCTGGGTCACATGGTAGTCTGAGTCACATGGAGCCTGTGGTGGGAAGAGTTGGGTGGGGAAGAATGGGTGGAACAAGAAGGGTGGAAAAGAAAGTCGTGGAGCTAGAGCAGAGCTCAGAGAAAATTTGGTCAGAGGGCAGTCAGAAATGAGGGAAAGAAAGAAGGCAGATGGCTAGGCTTGTGAGTGTTTGTTTTGTTGGAATGCCCTAGCATGGGGAAGGCTTGGAGATGATATTGTCCTCTGCATTGTTTTTGTGTATAGATTTTTGTTACTATGATGGATTTGGCTTTCTGGTATCTGAATAAATGTTTTAGTTATGTCTTCCATGTGGAGAGTCTGCTGTACTTTGCAATTCGGAATTGCACCAGTATATTCATGGCTGCCATAGGTGCTGTGAATATCATGTTGGTGCTACAAGCATCAAACTTGTCTCAAGGGTTTCCTTTATAGAGAGCAGGATCTGGATGTTTGAACTACATGGTAGCAGCTGACTGGGACTGGGTTCTCTCTTTCTAGCTATCTTTTCTGTTTCATCTTCCTCCATTAGACTGTAAACTCCTTGAGGGTGGGGCTATCTTTTTTTTTCCTTATTTGTGTCCACAAAGCTTAGCACAGTGCCTGACACATAATAGGTCCTTAAAAAATGTTTTTCAATTACTGAATTGAATTGATTTCCACGGAAGCAACCATCTTGACTAGAAGTCCTTTCATTCACTTTTCAACCTCTTTTAATCTGGTTTCTGGTTTCATTAAGCCACCAAAACTACTGTCCCCACAGTTAACAAGGGTCACTTAGTTATGAGTTGATTTTTTTCCTCATTTCTTAGCCTTCTCTGTAGAGATTTACATTGCTTACCACGCCATCATTCTGAGTTTTCATGATTTTGCTCTCTCCTAATTCTCTTTTAACCTCTTTTAACTGACCACTTCTAAGTTTCCTTTTATGAATAATTATCTAAGTCTCAATTCCTAACCAAAGGGACTTCCCAGATATCTATTTAAGTCCTCTTTTACTTCTTAGTAATCTCATTAGCTTCTATGGGTTTCTTTAATATCTCTATAAAGATGGCTTCCAGATTTATATAGATAACCCAGATCCATTTGCTGAACTCCATCTATCTCCTGAGACCAGAGCTGAGCAGCACAAACTTCCCATGGGGTATTTTCAGCTGGATGCCTCCATGTACCTCAAACTCAACATGTCCTAAGCAGAGATCAATATCTTTCTCCCAATTTTATCCACTCCTCTTAAACTTCATGTTTCTGTTAAGGGCATTACCATCCTTCCAATAACATATTTGTCACCTCAGAATAATTCACCCTCCCTCCTCTACAATATCTGTTATCTTCATTTTTTTTTCCATTCACAAGGCCATCATACTAGCTCAATCCATCAACACTTCTCATCTGCAGTACCACAATAACCTGCTCATTGGTCTCCTGGCAACACATTTCTCTCCTCTCCAATCTATCCTCAAAAAGGCTTTCAAAGTGATATTCTTAAAACACAGGTTTTGCTGCATTATTATTCTGCTCAAGGTGTTCCATTGACCATTAACTCTAGGATCAAATTGATAGTAAAATTATTTATGTAAAGGTATATCAATTCACCAGCCTGTCCACTAACTATCTCTGTGACTCCCCTAAACCAAAATTCTCCCTTGGTCACCATTACTTAATGTGTGTTGAGGGTAGAGACTTTGGCTTTTTATATTTATATCTCCAGCACTTAACACAGTGCCTTGCTTATAATTAACACTTAGCAAATTCTTTCTCATTCATTCTAGATGAAAATGAAATCTCTCTCTTTCTTTCTCTCTCTCTCTTTCACATTTGAAACACTTCACAGTTTGGCTCAGTGTAAATGATTTCCTGCTGAATGTTCTGTATTCAAGTCAGATTGGCTTACTTGTTATTTGCTCTACATACATCACATTCCATTACTCAAGTTTTACCCCTTTGCACAATCTGACCATTATACCTGGAATCAATTGCCTTCTCACTTCTGATTTTTAGACTGCCTTGTTTCCTTTAAGGCTCAGCTAAAGTGTCACTTCCTATTGGAGGCCAATCCTAGTCCCCCTAATTCACACCCCAAAATAATTTTCACTTACCTGTGAACATATTGTTTTCCACAAATAGAATGTAAGCTCCTTGAGGATAGGGGCTACTTAGAGTTTGTCTTTGTACTTCTAGTACTTAGCATGATGCCTAGCACATAAGAAGCACTCAATAAATCTGTGTTGAATGAATTAATGACCCCTGTAAGTTATAACTCTGATATAGCAGCAGCAGAGTTCCCAGAGTTACACAGTAATGCATAGACTATTTTCTGTCTAGATTCTCTGCTGCAACTTCCCAGAACACAGGGAGGCAAGAAGGGACTTCATTGGTGATGGGAACATTAGTGTCCGTAGGATCCCTGATGCTAATTAATACAGACATATTCCAGCTGATGTCACTAGCTGTTCTACTGCTGAACATACTCTTTGATCTAATTGGGACTTTTGATCCCTTCTGAACCCTCCAGGTTGTCCCTGTCCATTGCTCCATGGGCTTCCCTTGCCTCTCTACCCAAAAGGTCTGCCATTACAATGATGATATTCACCAGCACTCATAAAAATATAACATAGTGTTGTGGGAAAGAACCTAGAGATCTGAGTCAGAAGGACCCATATTTGAATCTTCTTTCTGCCTTTTACTAGCTCTATCATCCTCACTTAAACTTGGTGAGTCTCAGTTTTCTTATCTGTAAAATGAGGTTGTTATTATTAGCATCTGCCTCTCATGGTTGCTGTGAGGATGAAAGGAAGCAATTTATGTACAATAATATGCAGACTTTGAAGCGCTAGTAAATTTTATCTAGTGTTATTATTAGAAGCTTTTCTTCCTTGTCCCCTACATTTATTCTACCTTGTTGTTACATGACTGTATTAATCTCCATGTACTTCATCTGCTTCCAATCTTAGGTTGTCTGACATTACCAGAGAAAACCACAAAATTGTGTTGACTAAATCAAGTTAATCATTTTTAATGGAACAGAGCTCTCATTACTAAAAAGGCAACTAAGTGGTTCAATGAATATCATATGGGATTTAAAGTCAGGAAGGTTTGAGTTCAAATTCTGCCTTAGACTCTTACTAGCTATCTGACCTAAACAAGTCACTTAACCTCTTTGTGTCTCAGTTTCCTTATCTGTAAAATGGTGTTCATAATAGCACCAACTTTCTAGGGTTGTTGTGAGGATTAAATACGTTAACTAAATAAGTTAACACATGTAAAGTGCTTTGTAAACCTTTGAATCATTATATAAATGTTATCTAATTTTAAAAATTCATTTTTTCTTGTTTACTTCTCAGTTAAATTATTGAATATAACCATGTTAAATGTAAATGTTTATTCTCCTCAAACTTCCAAACCAACCCAAATGCTTATATTAAGTATGTTCTCCTTTTGTTTTTTTCTCTTTTCTATCTCACATTTTCTTCTGTAAACTTTCCTCCTGTCTCAGGTGAAAAGGTAGTAAGTTCTCTGTCTTGCCTTTCTTAAACTCTTCCCTTGTGTCTTGGGAGATAACAACGTATATAGTTATAGTCCTTTAAGGTTGTCGAAGTACTTTCTTTAAAACTTTTAAAAATAGATTATCCATGTATTATCATTACAGTAGGGAAATCAAGGCTCAGAAATATTAGATCTTACCCAGGGTCACATAGTTTTAAGTGTCAGAACCAAAACCTGAACTCAAGGATTTCTTGGTTTGAAGAACAGTACTCCTTCCACATTTCTGCAATGCCATAATGTTATGTCCTCCTATCTCCTCTGGGACCTTGCTCCAGAAATCACCCACTCTCTTTTAATACTTCAATTATATCTTCCTTTGTTGTCTCTTTTGCCTCTGCTTACCAATACAGCTTAAGTATTCCCCTATTTTCTTTCTCTTCATTCTCTTTAATTAATTTGTTTAACAAATATTTATTATAGAGAGGATTCAAAACACTGAGCTGAGTGCTGGGGAAGAAACATAGTTTAATAAGGCCAGCTCCCTACCTTTATTGAGCTTAAAACTTCAAATGTGCGCCAAGATGGCGGAGTAGAAAGACGCACATACACATAGCTCCGAACCCACAACCCACAGAACGGCTAGAGGGGACCAACTCACGGTGAATTCTGCACCCAGAGGCCACGGAATATTGGAGCGAGGGAGATTTCTGTTCCGGAGAGACCTGCAAACCTCTCGCGGGGGGTCCTTCGCGCTGTGGACTGGGTGCCGGCACTGGGAGCTGAGTGCAGCCCTGCAGCAGCCGTGACACCGTGAGGAAAAGATCCGAGTGGGCTACGGGGACGGGATCTCCTGCAGCCACGCGGGTCCCTCCACCCACAGAGGGAACTGCAAACCTCTCGCAAAAGGTCCGTCGTGCTGCAGACGCGGAGCCCAGCCCAGACCTGCGGCGGCCTCGGCTCCGAGAGGTACAGATCTGAGCAGGCTTCAGAGACGGGATCTCCAGTGGCGGCACAAGCCCCTCCACCCACAGGTGAGGACGGTCAGTGAGAGAGTCTCTTTGGCGGGTCGAGAGGGGAGTGGGGTGCCCCCATGGCTCTGGCCCCCCCGGGAGATAGAAGCTGAGAGGCGGCTGCAGACAGGGGCTCCTCAAGCGGGCGGGAGCCTGGATCCATTGTGGAAGGTCTGTGCATAAACCCCCTGAGGGAACTGAGCCTGAGAGGCAGCCCTGCCCCGACCTGACCATCTGAACTTAATTCTCACACTGAATAGCAGCCCTGCCCCCACCAAAAGCCCTAAGGCGGGAAGCAGCATTTGAATCTCAGTCCCCAAACGCTGGCTGGGAGGACCAGGAGGCGAGGTGGGTGTGAGGAGAATATTCAGAGGTCAAGCCACTGGCTGGGGAGAATGCCAAGAAAAGGGAAAAGAAATAAAACTATTGAAGGGTACTTTCTCGGAGAAAAGACACTTCCTCCCTTCCTTTCTGACAAGGAAGAACAATGCTTACCATCAGGCAAAGACACAGAAATCAAGGCTTCTGTGTCCCAGCCCACCCAATGGGCTCAGGCCATGGAAGAGCTCAAAAAGAATTTTGAAAATCAAGTTAGAGAGGTGGAGGAAAAACTGGGAAGAGAAATGAGAGGGATGAAAGAGAAGCATGAAAAGCAGATCAGCTCCCTGCTAAAGGAGAACCAAAAAAATGTTGAAGAAATTAACACCTTGAAAACTAGCCTAACTCAATTGGCAAAAGAGGTTCAAAAGGCCAATGAGGAGAAGAATGCTTTCAAAAACTTCAAATGTGTTATATTCCTTAACTATCATGTTATGTTTCTTCTTGCTTTCATTGACAAATATCTTGGTAGAGTTGTTGAGTCATGCCTGGCCCCTCATGACCCTATCTGGCATTTTCTTGCAAAGATACTGGAGTGGTTTGCTATTTACTTCTCTAAGTCATTTTTTACAGATGAGGAAACTGAGATACAAAGGGTTAAGGGATTTGTCCAGGGTCACAAAGCTAATAAGTGTCTGAGTCTGGAATTGATCTCAGGAAGGTGAGTCTTCCTGACTTTAGGCTTAGCATTCTATCCACTTCATTATCTACTTGCTGGTTTCATATCTTCTCACCCAATGGCTTGTCTCTCCCTTCTGCAAAATATGCTGTGTCCTCTCCCTTCTCCTCTGCTCCCAGCCTGCGTTGTTCTAATAAAACTCCTCTCTTATTGACTTCCTTTTCACCAAATCAAGCAGTCTCTTCTCAGTCAGCAATATCAACTCAATCCTTCATCAGCATTTGGAAGTCCTGATTTCTGGATACCTTTTCTTCCCTTGATTTCTGTAAGACACAGTATCCTAATTGTCCTGTATATTTTTGAAAATTCTCCCCCACCTCCATCTTCTTTTATGTTTTTTATTATCCTGGCTCTAAATTCACATAGTCTGAGATCTTGTCTCAAGCTTTCTTCTCTACCTATATAATTTGTCCCTCAGTGATCTCATTGATTTTTCTGGGTCCAGTTATCACATTTATGCAGATGACTCTGATATTTATATTTCCAGCCTCAATCTCTCTTCTGAGTTTCAGTACTGTGTTTCTAATTGCCTTTTCTTTTCAACACAGTGTAATGGGAGGAGTTAATAAACATTTATTAAGTACCTACTATGTGCCAGGCACTGTGCTAAGGACATTACAAATATTATCATTTGATCCTTGCAACAATTCTGTGGGGTAGGTTAAATTATTATCCTCATTTTATGGTGGAGGAAACTGAGGCAAAGAGAGCTTAAGTGACTTTTACAGGGTCACACAGCCAGTCTATATCTGAATTCAACTCTTTCTGACTCCAGGCCTGACATTCTATCCCTTGAAATATTGGAATTGGAGGAGGAAAATCAGAATTAAAATCCCAATTCACAGGCAGTGAGAAACTCTCAGTTTCTTGGAATATTTGGTTTAAGATCTTACCTTTAATGATTACTGACTGTATGACTGATCAAGTCACTTAATTCCTCTGAACCTCAACTTCCAGATTTGTAAAATGGCAATAATTATAGCTGTAGTTTCTAGATCAACACAGTGCACTGAGCAATGTGGTATCATGGATAGAAAACTTGATCTGGATTCAGTCAGACTGGGATTCAAGTCCCTGTGTGCCTAGCACTGTGATAGATAGTGAAAATACGAAGGGCTAAAAAAAACCCCAAAACTTTTCTTCCTTAAAAAAGCTTATATTTCATCTGGGGGAGGGGGATGATATATACATATTTAAGTGTATAAAAATAAATATATAATATTTTTGGTGGGAGACTTGAGCCACTGGAAGGAATTAGAAAATACTTTTTGATTTTTATACTTATTAAGAGACAGTGTGACAAGCGACTAGAGAGCTGTAAAGCACCTCCACATCTTAGATGCTTTAAGTGAATTTCTGTGGTTGGAAAATTCACCACCTTTTAGGCAGCCTCTGGAAACAGATATAGAAAGGTTGGTTCTTAGATGATAAAGAATTATTCCATCACGGTTCAAAATCTATTGAGCCTGGCAGGAGCTACACGAGTTTGTCCTAAGTTGCACGGCCTTTAAAACCTCAGGGGGTATTTCTGGACCAAGACAAGGTCTCAGAATAAGATTTTACTAGAATCTTATGAATGTTACCACTGATGTGTCTCCATGCCTAAGTATTGCTAGAGACAGAATTCCTCTGCACCTGCACATTCAAAGCTGAAAACTCTGATTACAGGTGCTAACTATGGATTTTAAAAGTTACCTAACTGATTTTATGGGCACCAACGTTGCTCAGTGGATAGAGTATGAGACCTAGACCCAGGAAGGTGTGAATTCAAATTTGGTCTCAGACGCTCACTAGCTGTATGACCCTAAGCAAGTCATTTAACCTTTTTTTGTCTCAGGTTCATCATCTGTAAAATGAGCTGGAAGAAGAAATGGCAAATCATTGCAGAATCTTTGCCAAGAAAATCCCAAATGGTATCAGGAACAGTCAGACTAGATTGAAAATGACCTAACAACACAACAACCGATTTTGGTCAACATGGCCCGCTCTGAAGTGAAACTTCTGAAGTTATTTTGGAAAAGTAGAATTACTTGCTTATATTGCTTTTCTTTTCCAGTACTGCTCTACAACCTCCTGGTCCTATCAAGTAAATTATTTTGCACAAATTTAAATAAGAAAACTGCACCACATCTGACTATTCTCATTCTCTTTAAGTGCTGAGATGCACTTGAGAATTCAAATGGGCTCCTGAAATTTTGTTTTGTGATTGTGGAATGCCTTAAAAAACACTGCCCTCCCTTGACACATTTTTTCATCCACACTGTGTTATAGGCTTCATAATTTTATTCTCCATAGTGCATTAGCTAAGCATGCTGAGCTCAAGCAACGACACTCTTGGAACCCTGTAGGGTTTGTAGTGAGTGAAAGAGACATGTTGTTGAGTGCTCTGCTGAGACCTCAATGCCAATTCTTGACATTTGCATGGCCTAGCTGTGCCACTGAGAGAAAGCCTTGAATACTTAGAGATCGTTGATAGGATGCTGTAGGAATCATGAAATGAGCAACATTGTTTTTAAGGAAAAATGCATTGGGGAACAGCATGACATGAACTAGCCTCACTACCCATCTCTCCCAAATGTAACCTATCATATTTTCCCCCTAAACCTGCTTCTTCTTCCTTCAGTATTTCTGCCAGTAGCACCAAATTCTTTGGATATCTCATGCTAGAAATCTGAGTGTTAACTTTGACTCTTTACTTTCCGTTATTTTTCATATTCAGTTTGTTGCCTGTCCGGTAGATTTAACATTCTTCATGTTTCCAGCATCTGTCCCTTCCTTTCTATTTATTCCTCATCATCCTAATGCAGACACTCTTTACAGCCCCCCTCACCTCCAACCCAGATGACTGAGGGAACCCAAGAAGTCTCCCAGGCTCTGCTTCTCTTCTAATCCATCTTTCATGTCATTACTCAATCTTCCTAGTTAGGTTAAGAAAAAATATTAAATATTCACAATGGGTGAAACATTGTACTGGAGAAACAAAGAGAGGCAAAAAAAGTCCCTTTCCTCAAGAAGCTTGGATCTTAATAGAGGAGCTCACATTCTAGTACACAGGTAAAGATCAAAGTTAGTTTTGGGCATTCAAGACCTTCCACAATGTGGTACCACCTTGTTATTCCAAGCAACCTGGAATGTATTCTCTGCCCTCATAATACATCTGCATGTACCTACCTCTATTCCTTTCTTTACTCTGTTTGGGATGCCTAGGATGTTTTCCTTCCCCTTCTCCCTTGTTGAATTGCTACCCCTCTTGTGAAGTCTAGATCAAAATGCTGTTTTCTCCATTTAATCTCCCCTAGTCTTCCAATTAGTTATCTGCTTTTGATTAGAACAGAAAGCAAATAAAGGGGACTAAAATGTAATAAGACTTAAAAAGGGTAGGTGGGATCCAGAGTGTGGAGAGGCTGGGGGAATTTTTATTTTAATCTAGGAGGCAATAGGGACCTGTTGAAGATTTTTGAGGAGGAGGAATAGTATGGTCAGATCTGTGCTTTAGTTGTATTAATTCGAGAGTTCTGCAGAGAGGATGGATTGCAAGTGGAAGAGACTAGAGGCATGGTGACTATAGGAGGCTATTTTAATAGTCCAGAGAGAGAAGATGAGGACCTGAAATGGAGTGGAAGAATACAGAGAATGACATATTCAAGAGATATTATCAACATAGACTTGATAAGATTAAACAACTGTTTGGACATGAAGATTAAAGGAGAGGGAGAAATCAGAGATGATTCCAAGGCTATAAACTTTAGAGACTAGAAGGATTGGGGTACAGCCCTAAATAGAAATGGATGAGAGGTTTTAGGGAAGCATAATGAGTTCTGTAAGTTTAAGATGACTATGGGACATCCAAGATCAGCATCGTACAGTGGATGGAACCTTGGACTTGGAGTCAGAGAAACCTGAGTTCAAAACCTTCCTCAGAATCTGACTAGCTGTATCTATTAAAAATTGGGAAGCTAGCATAGAGGGCTGGCCCTGGAGTCAGTAGGACCAGAATTCAAATCCTGACTCACACACTTACTAGTTGCATGACCCCAGGCAAGTCACATAACCCTGGTTACCTCAGTTCCTCATCTGGAAAATGAGCCAGAGAAAGAAATGGCCAACCACTTGTCAAGAAGTGGGATCTAAGAGAGTTGGACACAACTCAACAATATAAACAAGGGACATCCAGGTAAAACTATGCTAGGCAGTTGGTAATGGAACTGGAGTTAGAAGAGAGTTTGACCCTGTATATGTAGATTTTGGAGATATCTGCATAGGGATGATAATTGAATCCAGGAAAAGCAATTCCAAAAAAAATTAAATGATCTGAAGGGGAAAAGGTATGATATATTGGGAAATGCTAGGTCACTAGATGGATTAGGTACGAAGCTTACAGATCAACACATGGAACTATCTGAATCTAGGCATGAAAGCCCAGGTTGCAACTGGAATTCCAGGAGTTCCTCAAGATGTTGGGTAAGTTGTGGGTACCTTCTGAAAGGCCCAGTACAGACCCTAGAAATCAAGAATAACTCCCATTTGTCTGTCTTCCAGACAGCTGGGCTTTGGATTTAATTTCTCAGAGTTACTCTGGGGTGTAATTACTGTTGACACTTAGGTTTATTTTTCATTGTCTGAACTGCTGCAATAATCATAGAGCTACTCCTGAATGGATTAGCCTTAGGATCATTAATGACAGATGCTTCTCTGATCTATGTTACTTTTATCCTAAGTGACCATACAGCTGGTACTTGGGTCCCTCCGTTGGAGAGACAGGAATGTTAAAGCTATTTCTGTTATTCCCCATGTTTAATCCAACTAAAAGCAACAAACATTCATTAAGCTCCTACCATGTGTCAGGCACTGTTGCAGCTGCTTGGGCAAGAAAGACAAAAATGACCCAGTTGTTTGTCATCTCTTTCCTTCTGCCTTTCCTGGGCCTGTCTTTGTGATTTCTCTTTAGCTCTCTGGAAGCAGCAGGAACAGCAACACCTTTCCTACTTGGTTATTCTACAACTGTTTTGAGTTCTCCACTTTGGGAAAACAAAATTTAAAATTACATGAAGCAGAGATGAGATAATAAAGGAGACAAAGAGGGAAAAATCTTTGCACAGGAACCTCTTAGACAAAAATTGCATTTACATTATTTTACCTCTGGCTGCATAAATATAGAATCAGAAAGAGACCCTACCTAAATATTGATATGGGCAGTGCTCAGTGGAATTCATTTGCCCTTATTTAGATTAGAGAATTTCAGTTGAGAAAGTCGAATCAGTAAATCTTAGAGCTGCTTGGTAGGCCTTTTGTCTATTATGCAGGGAAGATACCTGAGATTTACTACCAATAGGGGTGAGGTGGACTAGTCTGATGCACGTTGATTAAGGCAATCTTCCTCAGCAAGAGTAATGATGCTTTCTGAATCAGCATTGGTGTCTGTAATGGTGATGACAATAGGAAGGGGGAAGGATTACAGTATCAGAGCAGTGGAGAAGTGGAAAGTGCCAAAAGGTAAATACAGAGCAGTGACAAGCTTGCAGCTTTGGTGAATGATGGTTACAGAAGCCGAGAACAGTAGAGGGGACCTTCATGATTGTGCCAAGGAGAGTAACAGAATTTACAGCGGCAGTTGTTGAGAGGTAGAAACATGAGAATTCAGACAGGACAGGTTTTCCTAGTTGTATCTCAAAGCAAACTGCACAGAAGCACCTCCTTACTTTGGTGTAACAAGAGTTTTCTGGGGTTTTAGTCCTATACCTATTGGAACATGACTTTGTGTTATTGTCATTTGCTTTTGGAGCCTGCAATAACTCTTTTCTATGATTTTTTTTTACTATGATTTACTCTTTTACTACTTATTTAGTTCTTCTTTTCCAGTGAAATATTTTGCTATTTTAATTTATGGTTCATACATGGTCTGTTGGCAAAACATAGGTACTGGAAAGGAGATCAAACCATTATGCTAAGGCTGTGTAACATGATTATAGATTTCAATGAAATGTTGCTTCCTTTGATACTTCAATGGATGTGTGAACTCATGGAATTGGACACCCCTTCAATGGTGGAGATTATAGTACATCCAAGTCATTCTTTTTCCTTTGTTGTTCTTGTCCACGTTGTGTGTGTGTGAATCCTCCACAGTCAGCATCCAATATGCTATTATCCTTTGCTCCTAACTCATTCCATTATGGGACAGCCTTCTTTTCTAATCCTAGATAACATCTTCTACATTGCTTCTACTGTGAAATTGTTCATTTCTAATATTTTATTACCTGTTTGTACTTACCATATGTCTCTCTCTATTAGAGATTAGGTGGTATAATCGATGGAGGATGGGGTCTCAAGACAGGAAGACCTGAGTTCAAATCCAGCATCAAACGCTCACTGGTTGCATGACCCTGGGCAAATTACTTTTTCTGTCTGCCTCAGTTTTCTCAACTATAAAATGGGGATAATAATAGGGTTTAACATCTCAGGGTTTCTCTGAGGATCAAATGAGCTATTTGTAGAGCACCTAGCATAAAACCTGGCATACAGTAAGCAGTTAATAAATGCTTATTTCCTTCCTTTTTTCCCCCTTCCTCTGTTACACATTGACAGATCTGCAACTTAGATTCTTCAAAGATTGTCCTATTTCAGCCTTTATAGGAATATAGCATCACTGAAACATATATGTTAAATTCATCTTAAACTTCTAGGTTATGAATATTTAATATGGGTCCAGAAGTCAGTAGGAAAAGCAGATTATTTTAGATAACATTTTGGAAATTGTGTAGCACTTTTTAAAAATTGATTTTTTATTGTTTTGGTGTAGGGAACTCTAGTCAAGGAAATTCTCCCTTTCAGAGCAGGCTGCCAACTGATCTACAATTTACAATCTTAGAGATTCTGAAGCACTAAAAAGTTAAGTGACTTGCCCAGGATCACAGAGTTAAAATGTGTCAGAGGAAGGATTGTTTCGGATCTTCTTCTCATTGTGGCCCTCTGATATACTATATACGCAAAACTTTCACTGACCTCTAACTGCTCACTGATGCAAAAGACTACATTATAGTATTAATATTTTTGCACTTAAAATATAGAGATAAAGAATGAGGATACATTGTATATATTTATAACAGTTGGAAACTAACTTGTTTATAGATACTGAAAATGGTGCACTCAAAGAAATTTTTAAAAATAATTTTCACAATTTCTTACTGAAGTTTAACTTAAGTAAAGCAATTGTCACATAGAGAATGCTAAAAAAAAAAACCCAACACCTTAAAATAACTGATAAACACTTGCCCTTCTTTGAGGAGGTTGGACTAGCTGACCTCTAAAGTCCCTTCAAGTTCTAATGATCCTTGGAAAATGGAAAGACATGGCAGGCAAAGGCAACAGCACTTTAGGAAATAAACTCACTTGTAAAGTACTATGGACAAGGACGGTAAAAGTTTATGAGTACCAGCAACTCAGAAACAGTAAAAACTAATGAAGAGAAGAAAAAATTGGCAGAAAGCTTAATGTAAGGACCAACTAAGGCAGCTATGTGGCATACTTCTGTGTGTGCAGGAAAGAAAGCCTGATTTCAAATCCTGGGTGAACCAATTATTTTGGAGCCTAGGACACATAGCTTCACCTTTTCAGCCACCATTTCCTCAGACTCCATAAATTGCAAAGATTAGACTAAAGATTTCTTCTATCTCTATGATCTTATGGACCCGGACCATTTATGGGTCAAATTGAAATGAGAACAACCCACAAAATAGGACATTTGTTAGCATTTTAAAACTATGTGTTAGCAACGATAGTAAAGTCACCATAATTGGACTTTAATACCTCAGATCTGATATTTTTAGTTGTTGACTTGTCTACTATATAAAGAGGTGGAAATGGAAATTAATAAAATGAGACCAAGAAAAGCATCTAAATGAGATAAGCCCACAGGAAAAAAAAAATCATTCTGGACATGACCCAATTTTGAAAGCACTGAAAGAATGATTTTTAGTTCACCTCAAAATGAGATGCTAAAGAATGACTCAAAAAATCATAAATGATATTACCAAAAAAGAGGGCAGTCAAGAGAACATCACTGGATGATGGGTTAGAGCATAGAGCAAAATTACTTATTACAGATTTTCTTTCAACAAAGTGTATCACTTGTAAAGATTATAGGCTCTCTTCTGAACCCTCCTGGTTTCAGAGTGATTATCAATAATAATTGTTTCTGTTTCTCTCCCAGCCTGAGGTCTTTCTCTGCTTTACCTCATTAAAGGGGCCTTGCCCTGACTACTTCTTTTAAACAGGCCTATTCAATGAATAGGCGTTACCTCATCCTAAGTGAGTACCTGCATAGACCTTGGCCTAAAGGAGCCAAGGTCTTCCAGTGCATCCTGGGCCATCTCCATTCATCCTGAGGATTATCTGGTCACTGGATTCAGATGGCTCTGGAGGAGAAGTGAGGCTAGTGACCTGCACAGCCCTCCCTCACTCAAAACAAAGTCAAGTGCAAGTCATGTCATCATTTCTCTGATGGCATGGTCTTCTTTGGCAATGAAGGACGAACATAACAAGATATTTTTGTTGAACTAAACTAAATTGTCAGCATCAAAAAATCTTGCAAGAGATCTTCTAGATATTTCTTTTTGAGGATGATATTTTATTGATAACATCAAACACTAGAATAATTCAGACCTTCCTCAAAGAAATAAAAAACCTAGTCATACACATGGTAAATACCTAATGCATAGAGAATGTGCACTTATCAGAGTATGACAGATTGATGGAGTTTATTGAATTAATCTATCTAAAATCTTGGATGGGTACTGCAGAAAGACAAGTAGTTGAGTGAAGATTAGAAAGGAGAAATTAGGCTAGAAGACTGAATTTGGGAAATTTCATAGCATTTATAATGACTACCAACATTTTCTCCCCTCATTTTAACTATTTTTCTGATGATATTATGTGGCATTGGATACCACATTCCCTAAAGAATCAAAATTGCTGGTGAATCGAATACTGAAAAGACACATGGTAAGTGAAAATAGATTGTAGCATGTTGCCAAGGAAGGATTAGATATAAAAAGTGTCTCTTTCTCTTTCTGAATATACGTATATATGTGTATGTAGATATGTATATACACACATATATATGTATACATCTATACACACACATACACACACATTTCTCCAATTCTGCAATTTGGTTGTTATAATGATCTCATAGTACATAAACCCTACGAAGCAATGAAGATTGGCAATTCACATTCAATCAAAAATCTTAGAGAGCTGGTGTGTGTACACATGTGTGTATGTGTGTGTGTGCATGTGAAAGATTGAGTAACTTATCCATAGCCTCAGAAGTAGTATATGTCAGATACAAAACTTGTACTCATGTGTTCCTGACTCTGACACAAGCTTTCCATGCAATATGGTACACTAGTTTTCAGCACAAAGGGTATCATCCATGAAATGAATGAGTGGAAGAAATAAATGATGGTTGTCATGGAGAAAAAGTAAGGCAATCTTCATTTATTCAGAATATAACTTGGATGTATGTACCTGTTTATTACATGCTGCTTCCCCTCATTCAAATGTATGTTTCTTGAAGGCAGGGTTTGTTTTTTTTTGTTGTTGTTGTTGATTTTAACTTTGCATCCCCAGTGCTTAGCACAGTGGCTGACAAATAGTAAGCACTTAAGAAATGTTTGCTGACTCTCTGGAACAAGCAAACAGACCAAGAACTTTGCTAACATCTATGGAACATTAAGCAATCTAAATGAAAGCTTCCAGAACATGAGGGTAAATCTCTGGTGGTTTTTTTTATAGGGATGGGAATTTCAGAGAAAGAATAAGAAGGCAAGGAGAGTTGGCAATACGTCCCACTTGAGAAAGTACTCAAATCAATGAAATTGCTGATCCATGAAGTATGCAAATGTATCACCCAGGAGGCTTTACCAGAAATGGTTTTGACAGACTTTTTTGGTTGTCACAAGCTATGAAAGAACCCATACTTTAGTCTAGGGGCTGTAAGTATAGAAGAAATAGCAGCTGGGCTCTGTGGATGACTTCTAGTGCAAATTTCCCATGGCCACAGCTTGTTGCTGATTATTCCTGGCAGATTTTTTTTCTGTATTAAATCTATTTTTGTGTAAAAGACATTGGGAATGGTTCTCCTCTTGTTATACCTACGTAATTCCCATTGACACTAATGGGGTGCTACACAGAGATCAAATACACAGATTGCACTGGCTAATTGTCTGATATGAGTTGTAACATAAGTGTATACAAATAGATTTTACACAAGATATTTCTGCCAAGTGTTTCTAACACATGAAAACAAAACACTCAATTCTTCAACCAATCAATCACATTGCAAAGCAGATTGCTACTATGGATGGAGTCTGCTCTCTTCTCTAGTCACTTAATCCTTTTAGAGAATGAAAGGACTCCACAATATTAAAAAAAATAACAACCAAATCTCTTTTAAAAGGGTTTATTTTAAAATGTAATATAAAATATTTATCAGTTTGTAATAAACATACTAAAGGTCCAAATTGGCTTGGAATTATAGTACTATCATTGTTATTAGAAATTTTGAAATGCACCATCGTTGGAACAAAATCTTGAGGCATCTGGATGCCAAATCCTTCCAGGCTCTCACTCTCCCTACATATCCATCCTATTGCCAAGTCTTGTTTTTTCTAACTTCACATCATCAGTCACCCCCCTGGTGCAGGCCACCAATCACCTAATTTCTAGGTTATTGAAGTACCTTTTTTTTTGTCTCCTTGATATGTCTTTCCTCACTCCAGTCCATCCTTCACTCAGTTGACAAAGTGATCTTCTTAAAATTCAGGTATGACCCTAATGCTTTCCTTTCCTTCTGCCCCTCCTTCCCCTAGACTCCATAGATCCCCATTACCTCTTGGACAAAATATAAAGTTCTATTTGGCTTTTAATGTTCTTCACAACTTGACACTTTCCTACATTTCCAGTCTTCTCACACCTTATTTCCCCTTTGCTCTTTGATCCAGCAAGACTGACATTCTTATTGTTCCACGCATGGGATACACTATTTCTTCCTCTTCAACTCCACCTCTTGGCCAATCTGGGTTTCTTTCATGTCTGTCTTCAAATCTTACCTTCTTCAGGTCTTTTCCTCTTCCCCCCACCACAGGTGCTAAAGCCTTCCTTCAAGTTACCTCCTGTTAACACCATGCAACTCTTGTATCCACTTATGTGCATGTTATCTCTATTATTATGGGACATCTAGGTGGTACAGTGGATAGAGCACTGGACTTGAAATTAAGAAGATTCATCTTCCTAGTTCAAAGCTGGCCTCAGATACTTACTAACTATATGATCTTAGGTAAGTCATTTAATCCTGTTTGCCTCAGTTTCTCATCTGTAAAATGAGATGGAGAAGGAAATGAGAAGCTATTCCAATATCTTTGCCACAAAAACCCCAAATGAGGTCATGAAGAGTCAGACAAGACTGAAATGACTGAACTGAGTTTTATGAGTACATAGACTGTTTTTGCCTTTCTTTATATCACCAGCATTTTACACGGTGTCTGGCCTATAGTAAGCACTTATAAAATACTTGTAGTTATTGTTGATATTGTTGATAATGATGATGATGATGACAAGATTCAAATGGTAATTAGAGCTCCACTTTCTGGTCCTAAAGTCATTTAAGTTTGTGTTCATACTGTTTCATATTTTCTTTGCTGGATCTTCCTCCAGATCATGCCCTGTGATTGTAAGTGTCCCTCAGAGCTCTGTCCTGGACCCTATTCTCTTTGCCCTATCCAATATTTCACTTGGTGATCTCATCAGTTCTCATGGATTTAATCATCATTCCTATGCTGATGATTCTCATATATACATATATGCTGCCTTATCCTCTCTGCTGACTTCCAATTTCATGTCTTCAACTGTCTTTCAGACATTTCAAATTGGGTGTTCAGTGGATATCTTAAAATCAACATGCTCCAAACTGAACTCATTGTCTGTCCCCCTAGACCTACCCTTTTCCAAACTTCCCCATTACTTTGGAGGGTACCACTATCCTTGAATCTCCCAGCCTCACAACTGAGGTTTGCTGATTTCACTTTTGCAACATCTTTCAAATACTACCTTTTCTCTGTTCTGATACTGCCACTGATATGTACTAGTATGTACATTCATGTCTGGATTATAGCATAGCCTGATGGTAAGTCCACCTGCTACAAGTCTCCCTATACCAATTCAGCCCCCATTCAACCACCACAATGATTCCTCTAAAGTACAGGTCCTAACATGTTCTAATCACACAACCATACTAATCCACCCCTCCACTATTACTCAATAAACTCTACTGTCTCCCTATCACTTCTAAGATCAAATATGAATTTCTTAGTTTAATGTGCAAAACTCTTCATAACCTATTCTTCCCCTTTTTAAGTCTTCTTATACTTTATATCCCCTCTATGTGGTCTTTTATCTAGTGTCATTGACCTCCTTGCTATTCCAAAATTAAGACAGTTCATTTCTCATCTTTGGGAATTTTCTCTTTCTGGTCCACATCCCTAGAATGCTTTTTCTCCTCAGCCTCCTCTCCTGGCTTCATCCAAGTCTCAACTGAAATCTTGCTTTTTACAGGAAATCTTTCCCACTGTCTCTTAAATCTAATGCTTCCCTCTCTAAATTGTTTATTATTTATCATGTAAATAGTTTGTTTGTACATTTGTTTATTATTTCCTCCATTAGATTGTGAGTTCCTTGATGTCAGGGATCATCTTTTGTCTTTCCTTGTATCCCCATTGCTTAGCACATTGCCTAGCACATAGTAGGTGTTTAATAAGTCCTTATTGTATGACTAAGTAACCTGTTTACACATCTTCTTACTCTTTTCTTCTTTTCATTTTTCCCTAGCTTACTTTGATTTCCCAAGTATAAAAGTAGTGTTTTTTGGGAGTGTAGAAAGGATCCTTACCAAGGCAAATAAGTAAGTTTGCTAAATTTATAGTCAGATTTATAGAGAAGTCTTTGGAAGTACTGAGGGGTTAAGTGATTTACAGAAGTCCAAGTAATTATTTTGTGCCAGAAGCAGGACTTGAACCATGTTCTTAACTTGAAGGCTGGTATTATTTTAGAAGCTGATTCTGTAAAAATTTATTTATGAGGGGGGAGATCAAATTCCATCCCAGACCAGAATCTACAAACATTTTCTTCTCAAGTTATTTTACTATTATAAATTTCCAAATTAACCATAAAGAACAAATGAAAGACTCTACCTATATCCAGAGAAAGAACCGATAAATAGAAGTGTGCATAGAATAATTTTACATATATATACAAAATTATTTTATACATACTTCCTTATATATATATATATATATATATATATATACTACACATACTTCTATGCATATTACTTTACATACACACACAGTTTTCTCTCATAATTTCTTGAAATATAATATATAGGTTCTTTTTGTCATGGATTTTTAGGAAGTTCAGTGATCCTTAAATTATCTCTCCTCATTACATTTTCCAGGTAATTTTTTTTAACTATGAAATATCTTATTTTTCCTTCTTTTTCTGTCTTTTGACTTTTAAAAAATTATTTCTTTTTGTTTCATGAAATCATTGGCTTCTATTTGGTTCATTCTAATTTTCAGGGAATCTTTTGCTTTGGCAAGATTTCATGCTTTTTTTGCCAAGCTGTTAATTCCCTTTCCAACTGTCTTCCCCAGCTCATTTCCATTTTTTTCCCTCTAGCACTTTCTTTTCGTCTATAAAAAAGCATTTTGACTCTTAAAAAAATCTTTTGATTTGTTTCTTCTAGGAATTATAGTTGAATTTGGGCCCAAGCTGTGTTTTGTCTGTTTGTTAGTTTATTTAGTTTTGCTTGTAGATATTTTGGAGTCATTCTCTTTCCCTGGGGATATGATAAACTTCTCTGTCACCATAATAGTTTTTTATGGTGGGATTATTTTGTTCGTTTGTTTGCTCATTCTTCAAGTCTGCTTCCTGGCTTGGTCTTGGCTAGGGTCAGGCTCCGCATGCTTCCAGAGGCAATATCCAGGGTCTTGTGAACCTACCTTTGAGGGTAGGATGATAAAGGGCTTCCCATCAGTGTCCAAGGACTAACAACAGCCTAAGAAAAGGTGACATACTATCTGGGATATAAGAACAAACTAGACCAACTGAGAATGAGAGCTTTCAGGCCTCTACATGGAACCAAGCAAAAAAATCAAACTATGTCTAAGCAACCAAGAGCTGTCATTTACCCTGTTGGTAAATGTGCCTCCTAAGCTTTAGCCCATTTAGATCGCCTTTGTTCTTATGGGAGACTATGTTTCAGACTCTTTTGTTTATAATGATTTTTGTAGGAGGATGTCTTGTACCAAAAAGTTTTACCAGACCACCTTAGTAAAAGTAAACTCAGGGTGACTGAGTAACTGGTGTCAACTCATAATATTGAGGAAATCAGGCCAGTGAGGGCTTGTAATATATAGTACTAGAGACATTTCTCCTTCCTCAGACTCTAGGACCCTGAGGAAAATTAGCAATCATGCTCTTGAAACCAAGCCTGCTAGTGCTAGTAAGGCTTGGGAAAGCAAGTTCAGAGAATTTGAAAAAAAAAAAAAAGCAAGAGTAAAGGCCATCCTTGCCCTCAGAAAGCTTATTTTTTAATACAAGATAACATAATTAAGTAGTGGCCTTGGAGGGCCGCTTTGTCTCAGAATGTTACTGGGGGAGTGAGGCCATAGGGGAATAGATTATCAGTAAGTCAGTCAACTACAACCTAATATATGTCAGGGACGGTGGGTGTTCAAGAAAGACTAATCCTTCTGATATGATGGCTTGCTGAGCCCTTTTCAGGGCTGCTCATTCACCTTTGGTGTCCACCTGCTACCCAAATCTCACCTGTGGCTTTAAGAAAACTGTGGGCAGCAGCCATTCTCTGTTAAAATAGTCTAGGCAGACAATGAGCTATAGGGATGTCTACCCCAAACTTGTGGAGTGTTCCCCTCACGGAATGGGCAGCTGAGGGCAATTTGTTCCAATGGCCAAGCGCTGTGGAATGCTTATAGCTTGGTCAGATACTGAAGATGTCAAGGTCATCCATTGCATCCTGGGTCATCACTTTGATGACTGTGGAAGAAAGAGTGAGGCTGACACTTTGTGTAAGTCTGCCTCATTTAAATCTAATTCATGTTGGAATCAATACATCACCCTGTGATGTCATTGGTCCTCTTCCAGAATGAAGGATGAACAACATTACTAAGCACTGGGAGTATAAAAAAAGGCAAAAACCACTCCCTGTTCACAGTCTAATGGAATGGCACACTCCTTCTGGAAGCAATGGCTAGATTTAAATGATTATGCTTCCAGAATTTAATAAGGGAAGGGGCAGAGAAGGCTGTCTGAAAGATATCCTGGGTATCACATATGAATTTGAATACTTGAATTTATAGATTTGTTCATAAGGTAAAAATAAGCATAAAGGTTTAAAAAAACCTCTGACTTTCACAAGATCTTATCTTAAAAAATAGAAGATCTTATGATTTTAAATTGGAAGGGAATTTAGAGACAATCTTTAGAAATCCTCAATTAGTTTAAGAGTAGTCATGTGGTAAAGAGATTACTGTTTACTTGTTCTCTTTGGCCTTAAAGGATCCAATCAGAAAGAGTAGGAATTGTAGAGAGGCATATTTGTAATGAAAACATTTCTAAAATTTAAAGGTGTCCAAAAGTGATTAATAGGCTGCCTGAAGAGACAGTTATTTATCTCTCAGTGGAGAACTTCAGAAAAAAATCAAATTATTAACAATTGTCAATGATATTACAAAGGGCATCCTTAGGCAAGGGTTGGACAGATAAAATCAGACATTCTATTCAACACTGAGATCCTGTGTTTTCATGAAATAGTAAGAAGATGAATTTGGAGGAAGTCTTTAACTATGCTTTCTATAGCGATTATTTCCAAATTTACATCTCTGTCTCTGACCACTCAAAACTCCTTCAATTCCACATCTGGGTCAAGGCACGTCCATTTTTTTTACCCAAACTCATTATTTCTCAAACAAACCTTAGCACCTTTCCATCACACTTGTCACCCTCCATCATTGCTGGCAGTAGGATTGGTGTTTTCCAAAGCTAGAAATGTCTCTTATTCATCATACCCCATTAGTTATCAAGTCCCTTTCTGTTCTTTTTATGTATCCCTTAGATTTACTTTCCCCCTTCCTTCCAGATAGACAAGCCTATACCCTTATTTTCTTGTGCTTAAATGACTTGAACATCATTTGGTAACTTAACGTCTTTCTCTTACCTAGTATTATGTTCAAATATGAGAACCACATTTTAGTAAAGATATTGATAAGCTGGAGTAGGACCACAAGAATGGTGAAAGACATTGAGTTCATGTTGTATGAGGACTGGTTGAAGTAACAGGGGATACTAAACATAGGAAAGTTAAAATTTCAGGATGAAATGACAGTTGTCTTGAAATACTTAAGGGGGTGGAGCCAAGATGGTGGAGTAGAAAGACACACATATGCAGGCTCTCCCCACACAGTCCATAAAATACCTGTAGAATGGGACTCTCAACGAATTTTGGCGCAGCAGAAGTGGAGAACAACAGAGTGGAGGAGATTTCCAGCCCAGGGTGACCTGAAAGGCCCAAGGGAAAGGTCTGTTGCACCAGATGTGGAGCGGAGCCCAGCCCAGCCTTGGCCATGCAACTGGCGAACAGCCCTTGGGGCAGAATCTCCAGTCACTGCAGCAGTGGTTCGCAGATCCCTCAACCCACAGTGACAGGGTTTTTTCAGCTGGCCAGGAAGGGAGAAGGACCTTCCCATAACTTCGGCCTCAGGCAGCGGCCACAGAGACCACATGGGGCAGGTGGCAGCAGTTCCCACAGTAGCCCCTACAGCAGCCCACAACTATTGCTGGATTGTAAAAACGCTGGGGGCACTGAGGAGCTGATTATTACCTCAGCCCTGTGTAGAGGCCCAGAGGCAGCTGATCTTTATCTCACACTGAATGGGAGTGGAACTGGAGGCCAGGTGGCTGTGGAGAGGAAACTGTGCTAAGATTCTGGGCACAAAAATCTCTCTTTGCTCCCAGACCAGTGTACACGCTTGATTGTGCCACCTTGGAGGAACTGAGATCTTACAGATCCCCAGAGCATACCCTACTCTTGACAAAGGACCCAAAGTCAAGTAACTGGTTGGGAAAAATGCCCAAAAAAGGGGAAAAAAAATAAGACTATAGAAGATTACTTTCTTGGTGAACAGATATCTTCTCCCATCCTTTCTGATGAGGAAGAACAATGCTTACCATCAGGGAAAGACATAAAAGTCAAGCCTTCTGTATCCCAAACATCCAAAATAAATATTCAATGGTCTCAGGCCTTAGAAGAGCTCAAAAAGGATTTTGAAAATCAAGTAAGAGAGGTGGAGGAAAAATTGGGAAGAGAAATGAGAGAGATGAAAGAAAAGCATGAAAAGCAGGTCCACACCTTGCTAAAGGAGACCCAAAAAAATGCTGAAGAAAATAACACCTTTAAAAACAGGCTAACTGAACTGGAAAAAGAGGTTCAAAAAGCCAATGAGGAGAAGAATGCTTTAAAAAGCAGAATTAGCCAAATGGAAAAGGAGGTTCAAAAGCTCACTGAAGAAAATAGTTCTTGCAAAATTAGAATGGAACAGATGGAGGCTAATGACTTTATGAGAAACCAAGAAATCACAAAACAAAACCAAAAGAATGAAAAAATGGAAGATAATGTGAAATACCTCACTGGAAAAACAACTGACCTGGAAAATAGATCCAGGAGAGACAATTTAAAAATTATGGGACTGCCTGAAAGCCATGATCAAAAAAAGAGCCTAGGCATCATCTTTCATGAAATTATCAAGGAACACTGCCCTGATATTCTAGAACCAGAGGGCAAAATAAATATTGAAAGAATCCACTGATCACCTCCTGAAAGAGATCTGAAAAGAGAAATTCCTAGGAATATTGTAGCCAAATTCCAGAGTTTCTAGGTCAAGGAGAAAATATTGCAAGTAGCTAGAAAGAAACAATTTGCGTACTGTGGAAGTACAATCAGGACAACACAAGATCTAGCAGCTTCTACTTTAAGGGATGGAAGGGCATGGAATATGATATTCCAGAAGTCAAAGGAACTAGGTTTAAAACCAAGAATCACCTACCCAACAAAACTGAGTATAATACTTCAGGGAAAAAATGGTCCTTCAATGAAATTGAGGACTTTCAAGCATTCTTGATGAAAAGACCAGAGCTGAAAAGAAAATTTGACTTTCAAATCCAGGAATCAAGAGAAGCATGAAAAGGTAAACAACAAAGAGAAATCATAAGAGCCTTACTAAAGTTGAACTATATACATTCCTGCATCGAAAGACCATATTTGTAACTCTTGAAACTCACACACACACACACACACACACACACACACATACACACACACTCACACACACATACACATACACATACACAGAGAGAGAGAGAGAGAGAGAGAGAGCACAGGGTGAACTGAATAGGATGGGACCATATCTTTAAAAAATGAAATTAAGGGGTCAGGGAGAAATATATTGGGAGGAGAAAGGAAGAAATGGAATGGGGCAAATTATCTTTCATAAAAGAGGCAAGTAAAAGACTTTTCAGTGGAGGAAAAAAGAGGGGAGGTGAGAAAAAAAACATGAAGCTTACTCTCATCACATTTGGCTAAAGGAAGGAATAACATGTACACTCATTTTGGTATGAAAACCTGTCTTATAATACAGGAAAGTGGGAGAGAAGGGGATAAACAGAGTAGGGGGTATGATGCAAGGGAAGACAGTTGGAGGAGGGAGCAATTAGAAGTCAACACTCTTGGGGAGGGATAGGATCAAAAGAGAAAATAGAAGTAATGGGGGGCAGGATAGGATGGAGGAAAATATAGTTAATCTTATACAACATGACTATTGTGGAAGTCATTTGCAAAACTACATAGATATGGCCTATATTGAATTGCTTGCCTTCCCAAAGGGGATGGGTGGGGAGGGAGGGAGGAAAAGAAGTTGGAACTCAAAGTTTTAGGAACAACTGTTGAGTACTGTTCTTGCATACAACTAAGAAATAAGAAATACAGGTAATGGGGTATAGAAAGTTATCTTGCCATACAGGACAAAAGAAAAGATGGAGATAAGGGAAGGGAGGGATGTTAGAAAGGATGGCACATTGGTGATAGGGGTAATTAGAATGCTTGGCATTTTGGGGTGGGGGAGGGGAAAATGGGGAGAATGGGGAGAAAGAATACTTAAAGACCTACCATTCTTAAGTCTTTGAAAAGGCATCTGTACTCTGTGCCTCCACTTCCCCTCTTCTTATCTCTTCTAAACCTTCTGCCATGCACATTATTCAATCAAAATTGATCTTTCCAAAGTTAAAGTCTCTTAATTGCCCGTTCTAATGTTCTTTTTTTATTCCTCACCCATCTTGATCTTTCTGCTGAATTGACACTATTGGTCACCTTCTACAGGACACTGTTTGTTCTGAGTTTTCATGATACTTCTGTCTTGATTCTCCTCCTAACTATATGGCCCTTCCTCATTCTCCTTTGCTGGATCATCATCTTTGTCACGTTCTCTTACTGTGGGTATCCCCCCTTGCAACTCTTTGTCCTTTATCCTATTATTCCTTTTTCTTTTATTTGGGCATGTAATCATCTCCCTTGGTTTCAATTATCATCTCTATGAGATCATTGAAGTATATATATATAGCCTACATCTTTCTTCTGAGCTCTAATCCCACATTTTCTACCTCCTACTGGACATTTAGAACCAAAAGTCTCTTAGTTGAGTTTCAAAGACAACATAACAAAAATTGACACCACTATTTATGCCCATTTCTCAATAATTAAACTTCTCAATCTCCGAAGGCACCACCATCTAGCTACCCAGGCTCACAATTATAGCATTGTTCTTGACTCTTTAATTACATTCATCCCACGTATCCAAACAATTGTCAGATATTATCCTTTTACTATCAAGTAATTTTTCTTGAACATTCCCTTCTCTTCTCTTATAAAGTCAATACTCCAGTCTGAACTTTCAACATCTTTTGCTGAACTAATTGTCTTATGGTTTTCCCATTCCAGTTTATCCTCCACATAGCTGACAAAGCGATTTTTCTAAAGCACAGGTCTGCCAATGCCTAATAAAATGCATTAGCTTCTTATTACTTTTGTTATCAAGTAGAAAGTCCTCTTTATTGTAATTTAAGGCTCTTTATTATTGGGTTCCTTCCTTATTTTTCAGTCTGAAAGCTCCTCTCCATATATTTTATGATCCAGCTACACTTGCCTATCTGCTGATCCTCAAGTAAAATACACTGTCTCCCATCTTTATGACTTTGTATTGGCTATCCTCCAAGCCTGTAACACCCTCTCACCTCACCTCTATCTTTTGACATCCTTGGCTTTCTTCAAGACTCAACTCAAATGCCACTCTCTGCAAGAAGCCCTTCCTGGTTTTTCCATCCACTTGAGTTTTCTCTTCTAAAGTTATTTTCCTTCTACTCTGTATTTATTTCATATGTACATTTTTATTTATGTGTCTCCTCCTTTTATTTACTTGTGAACTTTTTAAGGGAAGGGACTATACATACATTTTTGCCTTTTAATCTTTTTCACTTAGCAAGGGGCTTGGCACATAGAAGGTAAATGATAAATGTTCACTAAGTGACACATAACGGAGATGACACTTATTTGGCTTGGCAGTATTGGGCAGAATTAAGAATTATGGGTAGAAAAGCTATACACAAATTTAAGCTGGATGAAGGGGGGAAATCTTCCCAACAATTAGAGATACCTTAAAGGGGGGTGGGTTGCTATAGGTTTTATTTGGCTTCAATAGACATCTTTAGGCAAAGTCTGCAATTGTCAGGTATGTCCCATAAAGGACATTCTAGTACAGGTATGTTTTGTGCCAAAAGGACTTTGAGGTCCCTTTCAGCAAAGGATGTGTTGGTAAATATTCAATTGGTAAATGTTTAATGAGTGGTTCTCTGTGTGGAAAAATATATATGTATGAAAATTTTTTATCTATATTATTATTATTATGATATGAGGTTAACCTATATTATTAACATTAGCTCCATCACTTTCATACATCTTGGTAATCATCAAAATAATAAATTAAGCTGTGACTTGTAGCATTTGCCAATTTCCAAAGTGAAAAGGTTCACACTAAAGATTTAACAATTGAGTCTTGGGAACCCATATGAGGGACTTCAATACACTGCTTTCACCTCTGATATTCTGATTCTGAGCCAAGGAAAAGAAACAGGTTCAAGTTGTGTTTCACTTGGGTTCAGACTATTTGGTGTGATAGCAAGGAGACTTAATTTGAAGGATACAGAAAGGATCAAGCCAGCAATATTCATCATTTAGTAAATCAGGACTCAGGAAACATGGAAAATTCAGTGGGACCAGAATTTATTCCATAAAAGATCTATGCTTTGTTTGCTAGAGGACTGCTGGGAGTCTTCTACTTGTCAAGTCGACCTCATTCACACAGGACTGATGACCCTTAGCCAGCACTGAGGGAAGAGTCTGCCAGTCTTTACAAGTGAAAACTTGAGATTTATAAGTAGTAATCATAGCTCTCAGCACCATGAAGTTGAAAAGAATCTCCAATTGCCAAGGGTGGGCAATTCTTTATAGCTAGTGAATAGTACTTTGATCCTCAGGTCCCATAATAAACAGCCTAAGGAACATTTATCAGGTTATGTTATAAAGATACTGAATTTTTTTTGGAGTAGACTTGCAACTAAAAGACCCCAAACCAGAGGAGTTTAGCCATCTGTTTCTCCAGGGTGTTATTCTTTGATTTTGTAGCATTTGTCTCATTGACACTTTAAGTAGGTTACTACTTCATCTTTTAACGTTCACTTTTTATTTTATTTATGGTTTTTATCCTTCAGATACCTTAGTAATAGTTTTTTCTCCCTTTCACCAAAACGTTTTGTGCTTCAAAGGAAAAACAAGGGATATAGATAAATAGATTAGACAGATAGATAAAGAGAGGGGAAGAAAGAAGGAATCTTTCTTAATCCAAATTGAAATATTCTTCTAATTTGAATTGGATTGCCAGTATTCCCTGAAATTGCCTCTATATGTACACATACACATATGTATATATGTATATATGTATTTATACCTCGCAATAATCTTTTCTCAAACATATAATATATACATGTATATGAAATATGTACATGTATGCACACACACATGTAATCATATACCCCAAATTTCAAATTTTAGATAAGTAGAATATTCAAAACTCATAAAATCGCTGAAGTAACAGATATATAATAGAAGTAGGATTTGTTGCTCAGTCATTTAGTCATGCCTGACTCTTCATGAACCTGTGGACCATACCTTCCATTGGGTTTTCTTGAAAAAGATATTAGAGTATTTTGCCATTTCCTTTTTCAGTTCATTTTATAGATGATGAAATTGAGGCAAACAGAGTTAAGTGTCTTGCCCAGAGCCACATAACTAGTAAGTACCTGAGACCAGATTTGAACTCGGTAAGATGAGTCTTCCTGATTCCAGTACAGGCACTCCATCCACTGTGCCACTTAGCAGTCCTTGGAAGAAGTACAGTACAGTGGGAAAAATACTAAATTGGAGGCAGAGAATTTGGGTTCTAATCTTTATTGTGTCTCAGTGTCTTCCTTTGTAAAATGAAGAGATTGGATTACATCACTTTCAGTCCTAAATCTAAGATTCCTTTAGTTTGCATTTTATTTTATTTTTTTCATTTTCTCACGCAGTAACTTTCCTGCTCTCTTTTGTCATTTTGTGGAGAACTTAATAGAATTTGAGGTCATGAAATATAGTTAAATTTCACCATGTTATTTAAATTCACAGAGCCAAATTTTATATAATGTGCATGATAGTTCCTGAATGTATGTTTCCAAAAAGGAAAGAGTCCTAAGGAATTCAACCGGGGACTATTTCTCATTGACAATTACATTATCTGCATCCAGCAGCCCAACACCTAGCAATGAAGCATAATAATTACAGAAACCTTCGTTGCTAACACCTAAAATAGAAGCACTGTGGAATTTTGAAACTGAGACAAGAATTCCTTTCAAAATATCCAAAATGTTTTCTTCCAAGCTGAAAAAAATTAAACTCAAGTGCCATTAAAAACATTTAATCTCAGTCTTGAATAGAGCCAAAAATCAGTGGGTCACTGGAACACCAGAAAGCCAGTCTGCAGAGAGTATGTCAAGCAAGTCATGATTTTATGGAAGAAAAAATAAATTCCTTCTTTCTGCTTTTTTTTTGTCTTTAGTATTTATTTGATGCCTTTGTACCACCAACTCCTCCCACACCCCATTTTCTCACTTCAATATAAATTCTCATCTCCTGAATCATTTTCCCCCTCTGCCGTAGTATTTGCTGTTACATTTCTGGTCATGAAAGAAGCTGGCACCCCCAAAGTTTTACTGCAGCAATTTCTTGTCTCTACCAGCCTCATTGTGAAAAAAAATACCCCACCTGTTTCTGCTTGTTGCTTCAATTATGACTGCTGCATCAAATGCAGGCAGCAGATCCAAGAGCTTTTTTTCCAAGTAGTTGAAGAATTAATTGCAATTACAACAATCTGATCCTCTGTTTCTTTCACAGTAGTCAAAGATACTAGATAATGGAAGAGGACCAGGCTGGAATCAAAAGACCTGAGTTCAAGTTCAGGTCAAAATATTTGCTAACTATGCATGATTTTGGGCAAATCATGTCATGTTTCTTAGCCTCAATTTCCTTTCCTTTAAAATGGAAATATATTTATTTTAATTTAATAATCTGCACTTCATTTATCTCTAGACTGTGGCGCATGAAGTGCTTTGCAAATGTTTGGTGAAGTATTAGACAAGCCTGAGCTATTATTGCAAATGTAATATCTTTCTTATTGCAGATATAGATTGATATGTTTGGAGGTAGGAACAACTTTGAGAAAAAATTGGGCAGTTAGTGAAATTAACATTTGATGTCCTTCCCTACCTCATCACCAAGTCATTTATTTTAAAATTTCTGAAATGAGCAAGGAAACTAAATACAGCCAGAATATACTTATGTGTATCTCTTATACCATGTTATTCTTCCCCTTACAGCAAGTTATTGAAATGCTTTTCAGTGTTCCACAGAACGGTAGAAAAATTTTTTTCTGCGAGAAAGATAATTTTTCTTAGTCCTTCAGAATGCACATATATCTACCCTATCTGCTTCTACTATTTCAATACCTAATAATATCATTGCGGGGTGAGACATACACATATCTGAATTCATATATGTGAATGGATGGAGAACAGAAATTCATCTCAACTAAATAATAAGATGCTACTTGAAAAGTATCTTGTGGCATTGAGAGATTAGGTGACTTGTACTTGGTCACACAACCAGTATGTGTCACAAGACTTGAAACGAGATCTTCTTAAATTTCAAAAACATACCTTAAGTAATCAAACCAAATGAAAGTGATTATATCTTAACAGACAGAAAACAATTGTTTATTTCCATGAAGTCTTTTCTTCTCCCAAGAGAAGGTAACAACTACAGCAGTAACTCATGCAAGGATAGGTTTGATGGCTATTCATGTTCAAGTCACTCTGCCCTCCTTGTAGGAAGAAAAGTTTGGACTTCCCATTTGCCCATTAGCACCCTAGTATTATCTCCCCTGGGACAGCAGTAGCTATCAGTAGTACCAGCATTAGGAGCCAAGGCAGAATAGACCCAGATTTACTGTTCTTAGGGGGAAATTCTTAAGCACCTTATAAATGGGAGAAAAGGATTTCTAGCCACTAGGAGTCTCTTTGATATTGCTTTTTGATACCAGTAAGTGTGAACCATTTTTTTTTCTTGACCTCTTTTTGTACTTGCATAAGACTATGAAACAGATTTTTTTGGGGGGAATGTTTAGTACCAACTGTTCTACCTTGGCAAAATGCACCTTTATAAGAGCTACTAAAGTCTGATTGGCTTAAAGAGATTCTCAACTAATAATCTTTCAGAATATAGTATATTGGAGATGGCTAAGCCCATTGCATTAGAAAATCACCCCCAACTCCTAAGCATTACTACTCTAACCTTAGGGGGAGACGTAGCCTTACTCTGGGACCAAAAAATCATCTCTGAGAGTTGGAACTGAGATTCAGAGCTAATATAGGCTCTACTGTCATTGAAGCAGTGGTGAAAGTCAAAAGAAAGCTGGATTTGAAGTCTGAACACCTGAGTCTAAATTCTGGCTCTGTTGGTTCCTACTTATGTTATCTTTGGCAAGTTATTTAACATCTCTGGGCTTCAGTTTCCTCATTTTTAATAGGAGTTGTTGTGGTGAACTAGGTGACCAGTAAGGTCAATTCATCTCCATATATGTGATCCTATGATGCAGTGAGTCATAGCTCCTTCAGTTTACTACTCTCATTTTTATAAAAGAGTCAGATGAAGATGACCAACTCTCTTTTAGCTACATCATGATGTCTCTACTGCCTGTGTATCATCATATCAGTGACTGGTTAGGCCAAAAGTAAGCATTAATGCCAAAATAGAAAAAAATGAAGTTATGAAGACTGTGTAATTATAGGATCTGTAAACTGACCTATTTAAATAAAATATAAACACCAGAAAATAATAAATGAGGAAAAGACATTGACTGTAACAATTACCATATCTTGGAGAAGTTTAGCCAATACAAAATAGTCACCATACTGGGGAGGCTAACAGGTCCCTCAGATGTCATCAGACAGTGAGTGAACATTTGATCTCCTTGACAAGAGGAGAAATATGGTAATTAAGGATAAGAGCTGTGTAAAGTGAAAGCTAATTTGCAAAACATTATGTAACATGAGTGATGGAAAATTATAGGCCATTTTACATGGCAAAAATGTGTTTAAGGAGAAAACAATCAAATGAAGAGATTTGTGTGAGAAAAAGCAAAACCAGATTATCTTCAAGACATTTTTAGATGAAACTGTGATAAGGGTAACAAATAGAAGGGCCATGAAACAGATAGTCCAATATTTACATCATGATCTTGTCCCATCCATGACAATAGTGAAACATCCTTACTTGACTTCAGCTTTCAATTTTCTACGTAATGAAGGAGTAATGTTAAATTAGAAAGATGAAGTTGGAATAAGAAGCTGATCCTAATGAAGTATGTAGAAGAAATTTATGTTAGAAGTGACTGAATTTTAAAGGCACTCAGCAAACATTTTTTAAAAATTAATTTATTTTTAGATTTCAACATTAACTTCCTCAAGATTTTGAGTTCCAAATTTTCTCCCCAGCTCTCCCGTCTTGCGCTCCCCAATCTATCCTCCCTTCTACTACACCCCTCCTCTATCTTATCCCTTTCCCCTCTATTTTCTTGTTGGGCAAGATACATTTCTATACCCCATTGCCTGCATGTCTTATTTCCCAGTGGCAGGTAAAAACAATTTTTAACATTCATTTTTAAAACTTTGAGTTCCAATTTCTCTCCCTTTTTCCCTCCCCGCCCACTCCCATTGAGAAGGCAAGCAATTCAATATAGGTATACATGCAAAACACTTCCATAACAGTCACATTGTGAAAGACTAACTATATTTTCCCTCCATCCTACCAGGCCCCTCATTTACTTTATTCTCTCTTTTGACCCTGTTCCTCCTCAAAAGTGTTTACTGCTAATTGCCCCCTCCTCCCATTTGCCATCCCTTCTATCATCCCTCCACCCCACCCCATTCTTCCCCTTTCTCCCTACTTTCCTATGGTGTAAGATAGATTTTCATACCAAATTGAGTATGTATGTGATTCCCTCCTTAAGCCAAATGAGTCATGTTCCTTCTTTCCCTCCCACCTCCCCCGCTTCCCTTCCTTAGAAAAAAAATTTTTCATATGTATATATATAAAATCCCTACAACTACCTTAATACTGAGAAAAGTCTCAAGAGCTACAAATATTATCTTTCCATATAAGAATGCAAACAATTCAACTTTAGTAAATCCCTTATGATTTTCTCTCTCCTGTTTACCTTTGCATGCTTCTCTTGATTCTTATATTTGAAAGTCAAATTTTCTATTCAACTCTGGTCTTTTCATCAAGAATGCTTGAAAATCCTCTATTTCACTGAATGCCCATTTTTTTTCCCCTAAAGTATTATACTCAGTTTTATTGATTCTTGATTTTAATCCCAGCTCCTTTGACCTGTGGAATCCCTGTGATCCCTTAATATAGAAGCTACTAGATCTTGTGTTATCCTCATTATGTTTTCACAATATTCAAATTGTTTCTTTCTGATTCCTTATAATATTTTCTCTATGACATGGTAGCTCTGAAGTCTGGCTACTTTCCTGTAGGACAAAGTAGATTTCTATACTCCATTGCTTGCAGAGCTTAATTTCTACTTGCCTTCTAAAACAATTTTTAAGATTCATTCTTAAAGCTTTTGAGTTGCATATTCTCTCCCTCCCTCCCCACCCACCCTCATTGAAAAAACAAGCAATTCAATATAGGTCATACATGTGTAATAATGCAAAGCACTTCTATAATACTTATGTTATAAAAGACTAGCCACATTTCCCTCTGTCCTATCATGCCCTTCATTTATTCCATTCTCTCTCATGACTTGTCCTCCCACAATAGCATTTGCTTCTGATTATCCCTTTCCCGAATTTGCTGTCCCTTCTATTATCTTCCCTCTCCTATCCCCTTCCCTGTTGCCTTCCTGCAGGATAAAATAGATTTCCATATCCAATTGTGTGTGTTATTCCCTCCTTAAGCCAAATCTCATGAGGGTAAGGCTCAATTATTTCCTTTTATCTCCCCCCTCACCCCCTCGATTGCAGAAGCGCTTTCTTTCCTCTTGTATGCAAGATGATTTGCTACATTCTACCTCTCTCCCTTTCTATTACTCCTAGTACATTCCATTCAACAGTAAATTTTCATTTTTAGGTGTTCTCCCTTCATATTCAGCTCACCTATGCCCTCTGTCTATGTACATATATATATATATACACACACACATATACATACAGACACACACACATGTACATAAACATACCTACTCATATATAATATACACATACATACATACCCATACCCATCTACATATATATATATATATATATACATATATGTATATGTATATTCCCTCTAACTACCCTAATACTGAAAAAGATCTCATGAGTTACAAATAACATCTTTCCATGTAGGAATTTAAACAGTTCAACTTTAATGAGTTCCTTAAGGTTTCTCTTTCCTGTTTACTTTTTTATATTTTTCTTGATTCTTGTATTTCAAAGTCAAATTTTCTAATCAACTCTGGTCTTTTTTAAAAAAATGCTTGGAAGTCCTCTATTTCTCTGAAATTCCATTTTCCCCTGAAGTGTTATATTCAGTTTTGCTGGGTACGTGATTCTTCATTGTAACCCTATCTTGTTTGAACTCTGAAATATCATATTCCAAGTCCTTAAATCCCTTAGTGTAGACACTGCTAAATCCTGTGTTATCCTTATTATATATATCCTGGTTTATACTTGAATTGTTTCTTTCTGGCTGCTTGTAATTTTATCCTTGACCTGTAAACTCCGGAATTTGGCTACAATATTCCTAGGAGGCTTTCTTTTGGGATCTCTTTCAGGAGGTGATCAGTGAATTCTTTCCATTTCTATTTTATCTTCTGTATCTAGAATATTGGGGCAGTTTTCCTTGATAAATTCTTTTTTATTTTATTTTATTTTATTTTATTTTATTTTTTTATTAATTTATTTAACTTTTAACATTCATTTTCACAAAATTTTGGGTTCCATTTGTCCCCTCCCCCCACCCCAAAACACCAAGCATTCTAATTGCCCCGATCACCAATCTGCTCTCTCTTCTATCATCCCTCCCTTGCCTTGTCCCCATCTTCTCTTTTGTCCTGTATGGCCAGATACCTTTCTATACCCCATTATCTGTATTTATTATTTCCTAGGAGTGAGAACAGTACTTGACAGTTGATCCTAAAACTTTGAGTTCCAACTTCTCTTTTCTCCCTCCCTCCCCACCCATTCCTTTTGGAAGGCAAGCAATTCAATATAGGCCATATCTGTGTAGTTTTGCAAATGGCTTCCATAATAGTCATGTTGTGTAAGACTAACTATATTTCCCTCCATCCTATCCTGCCCCCCATTGTTTCTATTCTCTCTTTTGATCCTGTCCTTCCCCAAAAGTGTTGACTTCAGATTGCTCCCTCCTCCCATTGCCCTCCCTTCCATCATCCCCCCCACCCTGCTTATCCCCTTCTCCCCCACTTTCCTGTATTGGAAGATAGGTTTTCATACCAAAATGAGTGTGCATTTTATTCCTTCCTTTAGTGGAATGTGATGAGAGCAAACTTCATGTTTTTCTCTCACCTCCCTTCTTTTTCCCTCCCCTAAAAAGTCTTTTGCTTGTCTCTTTTATGAGAGATAATTTGCCCCATTCCATTTCTCCCTTTCTCCTCCCAATATATTTCTCTCTCACTGCTTAATTTCATTTTTTTAAGATATGATTCCATCCTATTCAGTTCACTCTGTACTCTGTGTGTGTGTGTGTGTGTGTGTGTGTGTGTGTGTGTAATCTCACCCACTACCCAGATACTGAAAAGTTTCAAGAGTTACAAATATTTTCTTTCCACGTAGGAATGTAAACAGTTCAGCTTTAGTAAGTCCCTTGTGATTTCTCTTTGCTGTCTACCTTTTCATACTTCTCTTCATTTTTGTGTTTGAAAGTCAAATTTTCTTTTCAGCTCTGGTCTTTTCATCAAGAATGCTTGAAAGTCCTTGATTTCATTGAAAGACCATTTTTTCCCCTGAAGTATTATACTCAGTATTGCTGGGTAGGTGATTCTTGGTTTTAGTCCTAGTTCCTTTGACTTCTGGAATATCATATTCCATGCCCTTCAATCCCTTAATGTAGAAGCTGCTAGATCTTGTGTTATCCTGATTGTATTTCCACAATACTTGAATTGTTTCTTTCTAGCTGCTTGCAATATTTTCTCCTTGACCTGGGAACTCTGGAATTTGCCCACGATGTTCCTAGGAGTTTCTCTTTTTGGATATCTTTCAGGCGGTGATTGGCCGATTCCTTGAATACTTATTTTGCCCTCTGGTTCTAGAATCTCAGGGCAGTTTTCCTTGATAATTTCATGAAAGATGATGTCTAGGCTCTTTTTCTGATCATGGCTTTCAGGTAGGCCCATAATTTTTAAATTGTCTCTCCTGGCTCTATTTTCCGGGTCAGTTGTTTTTCCAATGAGATATTTCACATTATCTTCTATTTTTTCATTCTTTTGGTTTTGTTTTATAATTCCTTGGTTTCTCATAAAGTCCTTAGCTTCTCTCTGCTCCATTCTAATTTTTAAAGAGCTATTCTCTTCAGTGAGCTTTCAAACCTCCCTTTTCCATTTGGCCAATTCTGCTTTTTAAAGCATTCTTCTCCTCATTGACTTTTTGGACCTCTTTTGCCATTTGCATTAGTCTATTTTTAAAGGTGTTATTTACTTCAGCATTTTCGGGGCTCTCCCTTCAGCAAGCTGTTCACTTGCTTTTCATCATCTTGCATCACTCTTATTTCTCTTCTCAATTTTCCTTCCACTTCTCTTACTTAATTTTCAAAATCCTTTTTTGAGCTCTTCCATGGCCTGAGACCATTGCATATTTTTTTGGAGGTTCTAGATGTAGAAGCCTTGACTTTTATGTCTTCCTCTGATTGTATGCTTTTTTCTTCCTCATCTGAAAGGATGGAAGAAAACAACTTTCCACCAAGAAAGTAACCTTTGGTAGTCTTATTTTTTTTTCACTTTTGGGAAATTTTTCCAGCCAGTTACTTGACTTTTGAGTCCTTTGCAAGTGGAGGGTACATTCTAGGAACCTGTAAGTTCTCAGTTCCTCCAAGGTGGCACAATCAAGGGAGGGGAGTTTACTTCTCTCCTGGCCTGCACTCTGGTCTGAGAGTAATGAGAAGCACTCTTTTCTGCCCAGAATCTGTGAGTAGGATCTCCTCTCCAGAGCCTCCACCAACTCCACCATGCCAGTTCTCTTCTTCACCCCAGGACCACCACTCAGAGCTGAGACCCTGATCAGCTGCATGATTACCCCAGAGTCTTCAGGTCAGGGCTCCAAAAGTGGATGCTGCTGTCACCCTTTGGCCAGTACTGGGGCCAGACCACGCACTCCTCTCACTCACATGAGAGCTTCCTCACTGACCTTTGAAGATGTCTTTGGCATTTGTGGGTTGAGAAATCTGGGAACTGCTGCTTCCTGTGATTCTGTGCCCTGAAGCTTGTTTCACTCATGTCTGTACTGTGCTGTGCAGCCAAGGCTGGGCTGCACTCTGCTCCATGCCTGATGTGATAGACCTTTCCTGTCAGCCTTCCAGGCTGTCTTGAGCTGGAAATCTCTTTCATTCTATGGTTTCTGCTGCTCTAGTATATGTAGAGTCAATTTTTTACAGGTATTTTATGGGATATGGGGGGAAAGCTAGAGCAGGGCTATCTGTCTACTCCACCATCTTGGCTCCACCCTAAATTCTATTTTTTAAGGAATTATTTTCTTCAGTGAGCTTTTCAATCTCCTTTTCCATTTGACCCATTCTGCTTTAAGTCCTTCTTCTCCTCATTGGCTTTTTGGATCCCTTTTGCCGCTTGGGTTAGGCTATTTTTTAAATGGTTTTTTCTTCAGCATTTTTGGGATCCCCTTTAGCAAGCAGATGACTTGTTTTTCATAATGTTCTTGCATCACTGCCATTTCTCTTTCCAATTTTTCCTTTACTTCTCTTACTTAATTTGCAAAATCCTTTTTGAGCTCTTCCATGACCTCAGAACAATTTATATTTTTCTTGTAGGCTTTGGATATAGGAGTTTTGATTTTGTTTTCTCCTTCTGGTCGTATACATTGATCTTCCATTTCCCCAAAGTAAGATTCTATAATCTGACTTTTTTTCTTGTTTTTGCTCATTTCCTCAGGAGATTACTTGACTTTTGAGCTCTTTGTCAAGCTAGTTCTCTGCTTCCAGTGGGGATATATGCATGGGGTATACTGTCAACACTCAATCTCCCCAAAATCTGTGGGTCTAGAGCTCCAGAAATAGCCACTGCACATGCTGCTACTGCAACTGCAGCTGCTGTGGACTCCTCCACCCCCTCTACCATTGTTGGGGTTGGGCTGGGGGCAGACTACTCTATTCTCTTTTTGTCCTTGGCATTTTGGGCTTGTGAAGTCTGGAAACCACCTCAGATGCCAGTGTTTCAGTACCACCCCACCCCACCCCCAAGGCCTGCTCAGATCCTGTCTGTGCCAGTGCAGTCCACACTTGACTGCACTCTACTCTCAGCCTGGTGGGATAGATGCTTCCTGTTAACCTTCAAGGCTGTCTTGGGCTAGAGATTTGCTTCAATCTGTCATTCTATGGGTTCTCCAAATTAAGAATTTGTTTACAGTAATTTTTTACAGGTATTTGGCTGGGTCTGGCAGGTCTCAGCTTTTACTCCACCATATTGGATCCAACCCCTCAGCAAACAATTTTTAATATATCTCTAAGACAGATTCTAAACTAATGGAAAATATTACTTTTAAAAAGTGAACGAAACAAATCCCAGTAATTATTGAACCATAATCTCACTTTTCATCTCTATAAAATCTCCATGAGAACCATTTAGGTATGAATCAAGGATATTACTGAAGAAATATAAGGAAAGATTCTATTTAGCATGGCACATTTCAGAAGGGGAAAAACATCTGTTAGAGGGGAAACAAAACTGTGGAGATCTTTGAGATTATGCCATGTGAAAACTGAAAAAACTTTGGATCTTCAGTCTGGAGAAGGGAAGACTTGGTGGGAATTGCTATCTAAGTGTTTGAAGGACTCTCTCCTGGGCTTGTTCTGCTTGGACTCCTAGACCAAAGGGTAGACAATACAGAAAGGTAGATTTAGGTTTGATGTCAGGAAAACAGAAACATACACACACACACACACACACACACAACTTTCTAACAATTAGAGCTCTCGAGAAGTGGAAAGGACTTCCTCTAGAGATAATAGATCCTCTCCTCTCCTTTTAACCATAAATATATAACTTTTTATCATTATGATAGAATACTACTACTCTAGAAGAAATGATGAACGAGATTCTTTCAGAAAAAACCTGTAAAGATTTTCATGAACTGATGCAAAATGAAGTGAACAGAACAGGAAAATATCGTACACAGTACTGTACATAGCAATTGCACATGATGAAGATCTGTGAATGATTTAGCTATTCACAGCAACACAATGATCTAAGACAATTTCAAAGAACTCATAATGAAAAATGCTAACAACCTCCTGAGAAAGAACTGATATAGTCTGAATACAGATTAAAGTATGCTTTCTTTGGGGTTTTTTTGGCTCTTTTTTTTTGGGGGGGGGTCTGCGTTTTCTTTCACAAAATGACTAGTATGAAAATATGTTTTACATGACTGCACATGTGTAACCTATATGAAATTTCTTATTTTTTCAATGGGGGGTGGGGGAGAAGGTAGAAAGAAAGAAAATTTGGAACTCAGTATTTTTTTTAAAAGCAAGTGTAAAAATTTTTACATGTAATTGGAAAAATTAAAATATTTTTAAAAATGTTTCCTCTTTGATCTGTTTTCTAGGTCAGTTCTTTTTGACATGAGATACATTTTCTTCTATTTTCAGTCTTTTGATTTTGTTTTAACATTTCTTGTTATTTCATAACATCATTGGTTTCTTTCTTGTCCATTCCAATTTTCAGAAAGTTTGCTGCTCATGCCTACCTATCACTTCCCTTTCCAATTCATTCCTCCATAGCTCTCATTTCTTTTCTAATTTTTCTGCTAGCTCTCTAATTTCATTAATGAAAATATTTTAAATTTTAAAAATTTTTGCTCAATCTATTTCAGTAATTCTAGTTTTAGTGGTACTCAATCTTTGTTTTTTCTTTGAGATTTTGCTTATTGGTTGGTTATTGTCCTTAATTCTTGCAGAGGAACAAAATGATATCACTGTCCTAGAGTCAAGTTTCAATGTATCCAACTGTGGCTAATCAGACCAGTATGAACTCTATAACAAGTCAGGCACAAATAGTCCATGTAAACATTTGGGGTGGATACTCTAAATCTGTGCGTCCTGCATTTCCTCTGAGTTGTTTCAATTCTGTGTTGCTCACTCTAATGGTAATTTAAATGGGAAGATCTTTCCCATTCATTAATAGGCCTATGTGACCTGCTTAAATCACTTGGAAGACCAAGTAACTTGTGCTGGAAGGAGTTTGCTGAATGAGTGGAATAGGGAGGGTGGAGTAGAACTGAGAGGAAATGAGTGAGAACAGTTAGGTCAGAAAGAGGACACAGGCAAGTAGTCAGCTAGGTTCCTGAGTCCTTGTTTGCTTGTGGGAGGGCCCCAGGGGTTGGGGGAAGTATTAGGAATGGCTTTTTGCTCTGCCATGCTAATTGAATTCTTGGTTACTATGATGGATTTGGCTTTCTGGTTTGGGGATTTGGCTTCCTGGTGTATGAATAAATGTTTTTCTTCTGCCTTCTATATGGAGAATGTGTTATACTTTCTGATTGAGAACTATGCTGCTGTATTCATAGTCACCACCAGTGCTTTGGATATTGTCTGGATGATACACTCCCTTATAGATGTTTTGTAGTCACAATTTTCTCCTGGAGTGCTCCTGTCTTCATAATAGCCTTTTATGTTAGATGTACTGTTTGTTTGTTTGTTTGCTCACACGTGGCCTATTTCCTAAGAAGACTTTAGATTTTATGTTAGGGTGAGATTCTGAGAATTTCCAGAGGTAAAATCTGAGCAAGTCTTGTTGCTATTTTCTAAAGGTATTGAAAGTTGTGTTAAATCTAAGATTTCAGGAACAGTTCAAGGACTTACAAACTTTCCATGCCTTCTAAGTCACCTCATATAGGGAAATGTATGTTTTTTCATACTCTGATATGAACTCTCCAAGTTCTTCACCTGGGTTTGGGTTTGGGCAACAGCAAACTGATGATGGACTCAGATATCATGCATATACTAGAAAGATCTTCAGTGCCATACCAATCAAACTATTAGATAATTGATCAGAGCTAGAAAAAAATATTAAAATTCATCTGGAAGAACAAAATTTCCAGAATATCAAGGGAACTAATGAAAAGAAATGCTGGGGAAGGTGGCCTACCTCTACCAGATCTCAAATTGTGTTATAAAGTAGCAATTATTGAAACCATTTGGTATTGGCTAAGAAACAGAAGGATAGACCAGTGGAATAGGTTAGCAATACTCAAGACATAGTAGTCAATGAATATGGCAATCTACTGTTTGATAAACCCAAGGACCCCAGCTTCTGGGATAAGAACTCACTGTTTGCCAAAATTGATAACAGTGTGGCGGAAACTAGGCATAGACCATGCCTGACACCATTCACAAGAATAAAGTCCAAATGGGTACATGATCTTGGTATAAAGATTGACACTATAAACAAATTAGTGGAGTAGAGAATAGAGTATTTATCAGATTTATAGAGAAGGGAAGAAGCTTTGACTAAACAAGAGATAAAAAACATTATGAAGTGCAATATGGATAATTTTGATTACATTAAATTGAAAAGTTTTTGCACAACCAAACCCAATGCAATCAAGATTAGGAGGGGAGCAGAAAACTGGGAAGGAATTTTTGTGACTTGTTTCTGTAATAATGGCCTGATTTCTAAAATATATAGAGAACTGAGTCAAATGTATAAGAATACAAGTAACTCCCCAGTTGATAAATGGTCAAAGGACATGAACAAGCAGTTTTCAGAGGAAGAAATTAAAGATATCTATAGTCATATGAAAAAATGCTCTAAATCACTATTGATTACAGAGATGCAAATCAAAACAACATTGTGATACCACATCATACCTATAAGATTGGCTAACATGACAAAACAGGAAAATAATAAATGTTGGAGATGTGGGAGAGTTGGAACATTAATTCATTGTTGGTGGAGCTGTGAGCTGATTCATCCATTCTGGAAAAATATTTGGAACTATGCGCAAAGGTCTACAAAAATGTGCATAACCTTTGACCCAGCAATATCACTTCTAGGACTGTATTCCCACGAGATCATAAAAATGGGAGAGGATCTCACATGTACAAAAATATTTATAGCAGTTCTCTTTGTGGTGGCCAGAAACTAGAAATCAAGGGTATGCCCATCAATTGGGGAACAGCTGAATGAATTGTGGTATGTGAATGTAATAGAATACTATTGTGCTATAAGAAACGATGAAAAGGAAGACTTCAGAGAGGCCTGGAAAGACTTATATGATCTGATGCTGAGTGAAACAAGCAGAACAGAACTTTGTACACAGCAACAACCACAATGCGAGAGGAATTTTTCTTGGTAGACTTAGTACTTCATTGCAATGCAAGGACTCAGAATATTCCCAGCAGTCCCTTAAGGCAAAATGCCTTCCACATCCAGAGAAAGAACAATGAAATTTGATCACAGAATGAAGAAGACCATTTTCTTTTGTATTATGCATTGGTTTGTTTCATGATTTCTCCCATTCATTTTAACTCTTCTACGCAACATGACTAAAGTGAAAATGTATTTAAAAGGAATGTATATGTAGAACCTATATAAAATCATATGTCATCTCATGGAGGGAGTGGGGAGATAGAGGGGATGGAGGGAGAGGGAGGGGAAAATATTTAAGATATATGGAAGTGATTGTGGAACACTGAAAACAAAGAAAGAAAGAAAGAAAGAAAGAAAGAAAGAAAGAAAGAAAGAAAGAAAGAAAGAAAGAAAGAAAGAAAGAGAGAGAGAGAGAGAGAGAGAGAGAGAAAGAAAGAAAGAAAGAAAGAAAGAAAGAAAGAAAGAAAGAAAGAAAGAAAGAGAGAGAGAGATAGAGAAAGAAAGAAAGAAAGAAAGAAAGAAAGAAAGAAAGAAAGAAAGAAAGAAAGAAAGAAAGAAAGGAAGGAAGGAAGAAAGAAAAAGGAAGGAAGGAAAGAAGGAAGGAAGAAAGAAAGAAATAAAGAAAGATCTGATGATTTAGTAACAAAATTTCAAGTTCCTTTTTGGTCTAGGACACCCATCCTGGCTATAACTTCCTAAGCCTCAGATTGTGCTAATTTGACTCCTTTTGCTTATCTGGAATGGAAAAATGACTCTCTGTAACATTTTTATGAATACTCCATCTTTGGTCAGTATTGTTTTGCTCAGATTCAGCTGAAACAAATCCAGGTCAGCTGATATCTTTTGGTCTAATTCTGATCCTTTCCCAGTTAGTGGGTGAGGTAAATAAATTCTGATCCCTCCCTGATCTCTGAACTATCATGTCACTAATGATACTTTATTATTCTTGTCAAGTCTTTTACTTGTCTCTTACTGAGTGCAAGTCCCAAATAACATAGAAATTCTCCCCTTAAACTTTATGACAACTTTATTCCAATAATTAAACATTTTTATTGGATATGTATGACAACACTCATGCTTCACTCTAAGAATCTCACTCTAATCACTAAGGATCTCACTGTAATAATCATATGCCTTTACCAACCTATCCCTATCAATTATTAAGCTACATTATGCTAGCTTCTCTGCTGGCATGCACAATACTTACTATAATTTCTGCTGATTAGTACAGTTCTCTCATTGTCTACCAGACTCCCTTAAAGCTTTCCCCATCTATCTGCCATACCAATTATTTCTGTGTCTTCTTTGCATTTTCTTTCCCCAAGTGGTATTTTGGGTCAATATAAACTTGAAATCTTGTATGTGGGCCTCTTTATCACTTCTTCATATTTCCTTTTTGCTTATTACCCTCCTCTTTTTTCTGCCTTTTCTCTTAAAGACCAGTCTTAACCCCACATCACTCTGACTCTCCATTTACTCTGGGTCCCTTTGATTGGCCAATAATAGGTCCCTTTATTTGGTCATAGTTTTGGCCTTGATTGGCTCTGAATGAATGTAAAGAGCAGTCGTTTCGGTTTTGGCCAGAAACACTGAGGGTCTTCCCCTCCCAGATCTATTTTTTTGAGGTCACTGTTTGCTTCATTTCTTCTTAAGTCTTAATCACTTAATAGGCTTTGTTTCAGTCAGTCTGGGACTTGTTAAAGATCTTAGCCTAAAAAGGCCAAGGTCTCCCACTGCATCCTGAGCCATCTTTAGTTGTTCTGATCTATATTTGGTCACTGGACCCAGATGGCCCAGAGGTAAAAATGAGGCTGGTGACTTTGCTCAGCTCTCCCTCTCTTAAATCCAATTTGCCTTTCCGATGCCTTGGTCCTCTTCAAGAACAAAAGAGAAACAGCCACAAGCAAGCCATCAGCTCTCACAAGGGCATCCTCCTCTTTCCCCAGCTAACCCCTAACTTTATGTTCCTCCTTCCCATATTAAAATGTTAGTTCCTTAAAAGTAGGGGCTATCTGGTTTTCTTATTAGCTTAGTGCCTTACTGTAGTTACTTAATAGGTGTTCCACTTTTTTTCTTTTTTTTCTCTTTCCCTCCCTCCCTCCTTTCCTTCCCTCCTTCCTTCTTTTCTTTCTTTCTCTCTTTCTATCATTTATCTCTATTATCTATCTATAAAGTACTGGTGCATGTATGAACATTATTTCTATTTTATTTATAAGTTCAAAAATTGTACTACTTAGAAAAATAAATTAAAGAGGCAACATAGTACTCAGGATTAAAGCTCTACATTTTGTGTCAGAGGATATGCATTGAAATCTTGCTTCTGCTTCTCACTACCAATGTGACTTTGGACAAATCGCTTCACTTCTTTGGCTTTCATTTTCCTTGCCAACGAAATGTACTAGAGAACATGAGAAGTCCTTCAAAATTTTAAATCTTTGGGCATATAATAATAGGGTTGGTTTTATTATGTACCTGTAAACTGACATTGAAAGCAGTTACATACAAAGAGAGTGCTAAAAATTTCTTGTGTAATTAATGTATCATTGGAATAAATGAATAAGTTGTCAAGGTCACTACTTTGAAAAACAACAACGTTATTTGGATCTATAAAATCTGGAATAAAAAATTCAATTAAATATTTTGAGAGTACCTAATATGTGCATTTTTCTGTCTCATTACTTTATAGTCACATCCTATTTGTCTAAACCTCATCTTTCTTATTGTTGCTTAACACACATAATGTTTTTGCCTTTCTTTGCCATTGGTAGCATTTACAATATAGTCACTAGCCCACAGTGCTTAATGAATACTTGTTTATTTGGTAACTCACTGATTAATTAGGTCCTTATCAGTATAAGTTAAAAATAATAACTATTCTCTTTGGATAGGTAGCTAAGCTAAATGATACAGTAGATTGAGTGCTAGTTCCAGAGTCAAAGAAAATCTGAGTTCCAGTCTCCCACATTTACTAGTTGTGTGAACTTGGACCTAACTTCTGGGTTTCAATTTCCTTACCTACAAAATGAGCATAGGTATAATACCTCCTTTACAGCACTGAAATGAAGTTAAAATGAGATAGGTTTGTAAAATGATCTGTAAACCTTTAAGTCATTTATGAATGCTAACTACTAATAATGATAACAATAAAAATAAATGGTTAACTATGGGATTATCGTAAAATGAAATAAATAATTCTTTAAAATAAGTAATCCTAAATTCTTTAGCTTTTCCATGCAGTTTATGCCACCATGGTTTTTTCAGTCATTTAGGGGTCTTCATCTGGACATTAATGTTATAATACAGACTCACAACCATGATTTCTTCCTTATATGACCATTTTCCCTCTTTTTTTCTATCAGTAAGGGGTCAGCATGACAGATCCTTTCTTCACTCAACCAAGGATGATATAGCTATGGGTTTGGACACCAACTATGAATCTGAGCAGAGAGTTCATATATAATTAATCATGCTTAATTATGTGTATGATACTAACTCCACCTCTATGTTCTTCTAATGAACTTCTGCTGTGGATAGTTCCTAGATATCATCCCCCCCACTGATGTTTTCTGAATTGTATCCAATACAAAAGTAGTCTTTTTTGTTGTTATTCCTGCTTTCTTGTTTAACTGAGGCCCTTATTTTGTTTTTGTCCCAAGTATCAGCCTTTCCACTACCTGATCTAGATGTTATTTCAGTTCTCTGTCACTAGACAATAAATTGCTCCCCCCTCCAAAATAAAGAAAGAGTCATATCAGTTCTTTTAGAAATCTTTGTCCAACCGTTATACATTGATAACATTTCACATTTAGAAGGGACTTTAGAGATCATCTAATCCAATTTCTACTTAATGTATATGTCAGTATATTGTGGAAAATAAAGAATGATAGGGCAAGGACATAAAAGGGACCACAGATGACATGAATATATAACACATAATGGAGAGACCTAGAATATGCCACCATTCCTTGAGTACTGAGAACATCAGGAGTGAAGCTGATTGATCCTATGAGAACTTTACAATATCATAAAGCCAGAGAGTCAAAGGCTAGAGAGGACCATAAATTTTATCCTACCAAAGCATGAATTCTTTCAATAACATCCTTGAGAAATATTCACTCAGTGGGATATTAAAATTGGAAGAGAATAGAGGTCATGTGGTCCACCAATGTAGGTATAACTTACCTATGGCATCTTTCACAAAGTCCATCAAGTTGCAGTTTGATAAAATCCAGGGAGACCTTGCTACCTCATATTAGTCTATTAAAACTTTCTAGATTTCAATTAAGGAAAAACTTCAAAATATAAAATAAACACCAAATCCACAGTAAAATGTGAAGAAAGAAGAAAAAAGTAAAAGGGAAATGAGAAGAAGAAGGAAGGAAGGTTTTAACAAACATTATAAGCAACACTTTTTACTCATCCTGTAATTACCATAGTCTAATTTGTTAATGTAACAGCATTACAACTGATATCTAAAACCACTCAAAATTATGATATTTTATGGAAAAAAGGAGGATTTTTTTAATATAAAATTCACGGTCAAGGAATAAATTTCCACTTATAAAATTAAAGAAAAAGAAAAAACACTATCACGTTCAAACCTCAAATATTAAACATTTAGAAGAACACTTTGCAATGCCCCATTTTAGCTTTCGGATAACTGCAATCTTGAAAGACACAAGAAGGCCGCCGATGCTAGTAGTTCACACCAAACTGAACTATACAGGCCAGTCATATCGATCTATTTGGTTTCTCTCATACATGTCATTCCATCTTTCATCTCCCATTCCTGTGCCTTTCTCCTGAGATTACCTTCAAGTTCATCCTGTCTATCTCTTGTTGGAACGTGGTTGTTTGCCTGTTGTCTTTCCCATTAGATCGTGAGCTTCTTGAGAACAGGGACTAATTTTTGCCTTTCTTTGTCTTCCAAGTATTTAGTACAGTGCCCAGCACAGAGTGGGAGTTTAATAAATGCTGCTTGATTGACTATCTATCCACAGGCTGTCCTCTATGCTTGGAATACACTCCCTCTTTTTCCCTGATCCCTTAGAATCTCTGACTTCCTTCCAAATTCAGCTTAGGGGCCACCTTCTCTGTCAGGACCTGTAGTAGAATGTTGAGTTTAGAGTCAAGATGACCTGAGTTGAAATCCTGCCTCAGATAGTTCCAGGCAAAAGATTTAATCCCTTTCAGTCTTAGTTTTCTGGTCCACAAAATGAGATAATAATAGTACTGCATTATGAGTCTCAAATGAAGTAAAAATGTAAAATGCCTTTAGAACTTTAAAGGACTATGTAAATGCTAGCTATTATCACTATAAGTATTACAGTTTCCCCACCTGTAAATGTCTCCCCCACACCCACTCTTCCTTTGGAATATATTTTGCATCCACTTAACATGTGTTTATATCACAGCTTTTCATTGGCACAACCCAACAAGAATATAAGCTTCTTGAGAGGAGGGCTGATTTAACATTTGTATTTCTAGCAGCTAGTCTAGCACTTGATGTATAATAGATGCTTAATAATGTTTGCAGAATAAGTAAAAAGTTACCCCATAGATTGTAGAGCCTGTCCCAGAAGCCTACATCCAATATCTTTCTTTTCCAAGGACAGCCCAAAGTTTGGAAAGACCTTCCAGTGGGTAAGGCACAGGGTAATGAATTTTTCTAACCAAGTGGCTCACTACGATGTTTATTAAGGCATACAGGAATTATGTACTCTGTCTGCCGAAGGAGGCCCCAAAGTTATGAAATACAGATCCTTGAAGTATGAAAGGCATGAAATTATATATAAATATACCCATCATATTACATAAGAAGTCAATATTCTCCACCAAAAAAAAGTCATAAGGAGGAATCCTGCAAAGGGAAATGGATTGTTTCCCATTGACTTCTATTATCAATTAGAAAGAATGGAATTCCTATGTGGAAAAATAAAAAGACTGGTGAAAACTTGGAGTGAGAATGAGGATATATTGGGAACCAGTTTTAGAAAAAATGCTTATGTTTAAAAGTTATTAGGGAACTACAGGAAATCAGAAGAGCTTGTATAAGACTAAGTAAAAAGAAATATTTCTCAATCTCCTCTTTTCTATTGATTTGTCTGGAGTTGACCCTTTTGTGAGATAATAGGTAAACTAAGGTGATGAATTCCACAGGTTCCTAAAGTGGGCAATGATGCCCTCTGGGGGGGTGCTGAAATAATCCAGGAGGTGGTAGTAGTCTTGTGTGCAACTGGGGGACATTGAATAAAAATAAGGGGGCAGTGGAAGGATAAGGAAAAAGAAGATAAAATTTAGAAAGACCATTCATACATGTTTCATCTGTTGTGTAAAAGAATTAAAGTCATAGTGATTACATTACTTTCCAAATAAACACACAAAATACAAGTTATAACTGATCAGTGGTCAAGTCTGCCAATAATAGGTCAGTGTTGGCGGCAAGTGTGTCATGTATTGTTAGGAAGTCCAGCATGTATCAGCAGGAATATGTGTGTGTAAATGATTTGTTTACAATGTGATACTACGCAGTTACATGTCACAATATTGCATCACTAAAATTTCAATCAGGAAAACATCCACAAATTTACAATAAATTACTAAATTTAAGATGTGTCATTATATGTATACATACACACACACACATATATGTGTGTGTGCATATGTGTATGTATATATACATTAAAGGGTTTAAAAAGTAGATTTCCAAGGTAGCACCGAGTAATTTTTATTTTGCAAAAGGGACTGTAGCTCAAATAAGTTTGGAAACCTCTGATTTAAACAATGGCCTACCTTCTACATGCATGTTGTCTGGGAAACCAATAAAGATTGTCTGGAGAAGAATGACCTTTTTTTTCCTCTTAGAAGAATTAAAAAGACATCTTTTATTTCCGATTCTCTTCATGCTTTTCCTACTATCTGATCACATACACGTGAGTATAAATGATATACCCTACCACAGCTTGAAGTCATGCAAACAACTCCTTCTATTGCATGTTGAATGAAGCTGGAAGGATAATTTGATTAAGCAAGTCAGAACCTCATTAAGGCAAATATTTTTAGTTTGCTCATTTTCCTGCATTCCAAAAATTGTTGTTTTTTTTCTGTATGGGTAATACCACTATACTTTTTATTCACTCAATCAGTCAAGCAACATTTATTAAGTTCTACTTTGTATCACACATTGGTAGTTAGGGAGACAAAGATGAAAATAAGGTTATTCTTGCATTATATCAGAGTGTTGAGGTACTTTTGGATTATTGATATGCAATATTCATAATCTCAAGGATTAATCTGGTTGCTTTGGAAAATACTCCATTTTGTTTTCTATAGGTATTGTTTGCTATAATTGACATTTTATAGAATTTTGAAGACCATGTAGAGCTTTATATATTCTAATGAGCTTTACAACAAAGCTATGATATAGAAGAAATGTGTGAACTATGTATATCCACACAAATGGAGCTAACAGAGAGACATGAATAGATATCTTTGGAATCTTGCCCACATTTCTCTGAGGAAAACTTTTATTCCTGCCTAGAGTAGAGCAGAAGAGGTAATAAGAAGGTTTGTTGGTCTGTTCTCTTCTGAGAGCAGGTACTGGACTAGAATGTGACACACACACACACACACACACACACACACACACGCACTATAGATACATAAACAGATAGACAGATAGAGGGATAGACAGACAGACAGATAGATAGATAGATAGATAGATAGATAGATAGATAGATAGATAGATTAGATAGATAGATAGATAGATAGATAGATAGATAGATAGATAGATAGATAGATAGATAGATGGAAATTGATCTCTATTTGCCACCCTAAATATTACTGGTCTAGGGACATTTCTTTTAGCAACAAATCCTTTAACTTCCCTGGCTACTATCTCTTAAATGGGGAGGCTAACCTGAGCTTATACCTGAATTTTTGATTCCTTCCCACTGAATGCTGTTTACACAAAAGACTGTCATAAATAGGGAATAGCAAGTAAACTCATTTATTCAAGCACATAGCAAACACAAATCAGACAACTCCAGATTAGGTTATGCTAGGCAAAGCTCAACAGGGAATAAGATTTTTAGATAGGAAGACATTGAGATCTTGCTCAACCGAGAGAGAGGTCCTGATTCTACCCAAGGAGAAATTCCCTAAAATCTTTAGGGAGGCAAATTGGAATTTAGGGACATATTGAGGAGGATTCCTTAAGCTAGATAAACAAACCAATTGGTAATGTTTGATACTGAAACCCAGGTTGGTTAGACATTTTGAATATTATGACCAGTTTTTTAAAAGGGAGAAAGAAAAGTCTTTTGCTTCACATGTAGGCAAAAAATTCTCAGACTTAGAAGAAAATCTTTTGCCAATTTAGGAATTAGGTAAGGTAAGAGTAGAGGGTCAATCCTAGCATTAGAAAAATGTTTATTTTTAGTCATTTTTCATTCATATCTAACACTTTGTGACACCATTTAGGGTTTTCTTGGCAAATATACTGGAGTGGTTTGCCATTTCCTTCTCCAGCTCTTTTTGCAAATGAGGAAATTAAGGCAAGTTATAAGTGATCAGTGGTCAAATCCACTTCAATTTTTGCAAGAGAATACTTCTCTTTCTTTTTCCTTGGAGTCAGTCCCAAAGAGACTCTGTAACCATACATTTGTCTTTCTGTCAAAATAGTAGTAAAAAAAGTCTATCTACTCTAAATCTCTCACACCAATTCTGTTCCACATGCAGTCTTACCGCACTAGGTCATCAAGTTCTTCATCAGTTGAGAGAATCTTTTGCAAAATGGTCCAGGCTAATATTCATAATACAGTTAGTCAGCAAGCATTTTCTAAATACTTCTCATGAGCTAGGTCCAAGAAAGGCAAGTTAGGAAAGTAAGACTCTCAAAGGTTGGGTGACATAGTAAACATCTGAAACAAAATTTCATCACAGATATTCTTGATGGAGGGATCCTTACTCTAACCACTGAATCATGTTGCTTTATAATTTCCTTTCAGAAACTAAAAGATTGGGTATGATTACATGTGAGAGCTACTTATGATTACCAAAGTCAAAACTAGAATAAGCCAGTCATAATAATATTTGTTTGTATATCTATATCTACATTTACATCTATATCTATGTATCTATAAGAAACCATCAATCAGTAAGCATTTAATAAATGACTATGGACTGCTTGTTGACTTGTTATTGATTAAATTTCTGTGATAAAATGCTGCCCAAGTGAGTTAAATTTCAGCCTCCTCCTCTCCCATAGCTACACAGTCATCCAAATTCTACCATAAGTGTAAAAAACAAAAAGGACAAATCATATCAGAATTACAAGTCCAGAATCACAATTTCTATCTCTCAATTCCAAACTGCAGCTGCCATTTCTAACAGCCAGTACCATGGTGCACTCATTATTGTTTTATTCAGCAGTGGGAATCCCAACCCCAGCTAGCAGTTCACCTTTCCTTTATGGTACTTTTAGTGTTTAGTAACATTTTCTTAGTCAGCTAAGTGGTACAGTGGATAGAATGCTGGGCCTGGAGTCAGGAAGTCATGAGTTCAAATATTCCCTCAGAAAATTACTAGTTCTGTGACCCTAGACAGGTCACTTAACCCTGTTTGCCTCAGTCTCTTCATCACTTGGAGAAGGAAATGGTAAACCACTCCTGTGTCTTTGCCAAGAAAACCTCAAATGGGGTCACAAAAAGTCAGACATGAATGAAAAATGACTAAATCAAACAGCAAACATTTTCCTGTTGCTAGGATTGACCCTCTACTCTTACCTAATTCGTAAGTTGACAAAGGATTTTCTTCTAAGCTTGAGAATTTTTTGCCTCCATGTAAAGCAGCAAACTTTCTTTTCTCCTTTTGAAAAAATCTGGTCATAATATTGAAATGTCTAACCAACCTGGGCTTCAGTATGAAACATTACCAGTTGGTGTATTTATCCAGCTTAATGGTAATTAAGGAACTCTGTGTATACTTTCCAAATGTGGCATTCAGACCTTTGCAAGTAGCATCTTGCAAATATTATTCCATTTGTAGTGAGGACGCTACAGCCCTGGAAGGTAGGTGCAATTATAATTATCTCCAATCTACAGTTGAGGAAACTGGCACAAACAGAGGTTGTAACTTACCTCAGGCCACACAGCTGGTGAGTGTTTAAAAGTCAGATTTGAGCTCAGGACTCTCTATCCACTGTGTCATCTAGCTGCAACAACAACTATGTGAAGTATGTGACTCTCTTTGATTAGTGACACTACAACGGAACGCACAATTGCTGCCTTTATCTATGTACATATTACACAAGGTGAACTGCTATGATTAGTCTAGTTAAAATGGAGACATTGAAGGTTTAAGAATAAAAACAGGTGAAGACTGAAAAAAAGAGAATACTTAACTAATGGATATTCCCAATGACAATAAGAGAAGCAAACAGTAAAATAGTTAAGGTAAGAAAAGAGAGAGGATGGATTTGACAAACGTTTGTGCAAAGCCAGCCATTAGAATTCTACAGTTTGCAAAGATTATGTGTGAAGATAGAGCAAGGGCAAAAAACAAAAATGGTGAGATTTGAGGATTAGGAGGCATGGGAGAGAAAGATGGACAGGTGCCATAGGCATATTCCTAGACTGTGAATTTCTGGAGTTATGGAAGTTTCTTCCCCTTAGGGAATAGGAAATAAAGAAGTTGTGGTTTGATTGTCCCAGAGGTTCTTGTATACGTCCAAGCCAGAACCAGGTATGCTTGCACCTTGATTGTGGTGGGGTTGGAAAAAGCATGAAGGGATGATATATTAAAAATCAATAGGAGCACAGTTCCTAGGAACCCTCTGAAATCTTTGCTTTCCCTAAAAGTGACCTATCCCAGTATTGATGGAACCCTGACATGAATCCTGCTATGATATCCTTGACAAGTGATTATCCATTTTCTACTGGAAGGGTTCTATGATGCAGAACTCACGATTTCTTGATAGATTCCATTCCATTTTTCAAAGCTCTTATTTACTAAATTTCTACTGAAATTGAGCTGAAATTGACTTGCTTACAGTTCCTACTCATTGCTCCCATTTCCATCCTCCAAAGCCAACAGAGTAAATCTAATCCTTCTACTTAACAATCCTTCAAATATTGCAAAGCAGCTATCTCTTCTGGAGGTCAAACATCTCCCATCTTTTCAACTGATCCATTTATGGCATAACTTTCAATCTCTTTAACACACTGTTCACCCTCTTCAAGATGAATTCCAGCTTGTCAAAATCTCTTCCAAAATATTGTAGCTAAAATTATACATACATACATACAAACAGATATATATGTGTGTGTATCTATATCTATCTATATATATATGCATATATATATATACACATATATACTGCCAAATGAGAAAAAGGATAACCAAACTGGAACTGGGGTAGGGTCAGGGAAGAAAGATTGTAGGAATAGAATTTTATCAATGTTTAAGGAAAGGTTAGCAAGGAGACCAAATACTGACTTCAAAGAAAGGGGTAAAAACAAATCTAAAATATTGAAAGTCACTCTCTGTTTTCTTTGCACAAGTGTGTGTGTGTGTGTGTGTGTGTGTGTGTGTGTACATGCCTGCATATGTACATGTGAGGGAGAGCAGAGGGATCACTGAAGATGTTGTGTAATTTTGCAAATGCATAACTGAAGTAGTCATTCTAGAATTACTAGCTCTCACTTACGCAGCAATTCCTGTAACAACTCTGAGAAATAGGCATTATTATCTCTGCTTTAGAGACCAAGAAATGAAGGTTTAGTCATATAGCTAGTTTCTGTTCTAAGACTTAAAACTACCTCTCAACTCCAAGTCCAGGTCTCTTTTTTATTATTGTGTCAAACTCCCTGCATTATAAAATTAGAGAAGGTAAAGAGAATTATCTAGTCTTGACAGACATCTTCTTTTTATATTACCCCTATAAAGTATCCAGAGGATCCTTGTGACCTTTGATAAAAAATGCTTTTTATGTGACTTCTATTTCTCTTGTATATACATCGTTTATACATAGTTGTTTGCACATTTCCCCTCTCTTTAGACTGTGAACAGCTTGAGGGCAGGGATTGCTTCTGCCTTTCATTGCAGCCCCAGAGTGTACAGTCTGGAACATAGGAGGTGTTTAATAAATACTGGCTGATGTTGCTTTATAAACTTCTTTAAAGTGATATGCTGGGACATGTGAGGTCTGTGATCTTGGTTAGTGAGTACAGTAAGTAAGCAATGGAACAGTTAATTCACTCTGTGGAACTCCTGAAGAAAGAGGATGTAGAAAGGAGAGAAACAAACAACTCCTGATTATCTATATGGTGGCAAGAAGTCCAACATAATGAAAAGGCAAGTTGAACAGACATAAGACAAAAAGCGCGTGCAACATTAATATAATAATTAATAAAAATTATGTCAAAGGAGGTGGCTGAAATTCCAACTCTTTTAGGCAAAACTGGAAGGCAGAGGGTCCAAAGGAGATATTTAATTATTGGTTCAAACACTTCACAGGACATAAAGTAAACTTGACCTATACTTTTACCTTTCAATAATAAATGTATTCAGGGGCTTAACAATGAAGTATGATCTATAAAACAGAAGAATAGACTCGGGTAACTTTTGGTTAGACAGGTACTCATATCACCCACCCACATGTGAGAAGTCTGAGAATGATGAACGCATTATAAGATTATCATGAAGAACAGTCATAGGATCCTGTTGTGGGCATGGACCTTCATTAGTAGTAGTGCTTAGTACAGAGACCTGATGGGAGAGAATGATGTGGTATGCTTATAGTAAATAGAGTGTGTGTATGTGCATGTGTGTATGCGTGTGTGTGTACAGTGTTCAATTGTATTTGACTCCTTGTGATTCCATGGATTGTACAGTCTGTAGGATTTTCTTGATAAAGATACTAGAGTGGTTTTCTATTTCCTTCTCCAGTGGATTAAGGCAAGCTAGAAGTTAAGCAAGGTCACAAAGACTGAACTTAGGTCTTCTTGACTCTAGGCCTAGTGCTCTATCCACTGAGCCATGAAACTGCCTCCACAGTGAAAGGTAGAACCATTTAAAGACATCTTAAAGCAAAGAAGGGGAAAGGAAATGTATTCGTCTGAGAATACTTACAGTAAGTGCTCAATAAAGATTGCTGGTTATTGGTTAAAAGAAGACTCAGATGTTCCATGGTATGCATGAATTACTAGAAAAACATCATGCCAGTTTCCTTTCAGATCAAATCAGGATCCTACTTCTCAACAGAAGATCTTATATACCTCCTATTAAAAAGTGAGAATACAAGTGGCCCTTCCAAATACAAGCCAATATGTACTTATGTACTTAACGCAAAACATTCACAGTTTGCATCACTAAAAGAAAAAATAAGTGCTAGTGCTTAACAAGAAAATAATATATTGGTTGAGTAGCAAAAGAAAAAAATAACGAAAGGTTTTTAACATCCCAAGGATGCTTAAAAAAAAAAAAAGCAAAAACAAGCAGAAATAAAAGCTTATTGAATTAGGCATCTGGAAATGCTATAAAATATTTCAACTGCTTTTATTAATTATCAAATAGTCTTTGTCACAGTTCCATACTCTTTGATCCTCCATATACTGCAAATACAATAAAATAGTTCCAAATACCATGAAAATGTTAGTGTATTTGTCAAATACATTGAAAATTATTTTCTGTTTAGAACATATTATGAAAATAATAATGTCAAGTGCAAGTACAGTAAAATTTGACATCTTTCAATGACAGTTCCTACTTATGGTTCTATCTATCTTTAATCCTATTACTCTTTTTTCTAAATAGAACTGAAGATATCTTCCAAGTTAAAGAAGAGATGTACAACATCATATTAATTGCTTGATATATGAGAATGACTTTAGAGTGTATAACTCTACCAAGAAACAGACCAATTAGTTTTACTACCTCAGGGAGTGTTTCTCCAACTATGTCAGAATGCCATTTAGTCTCTCTAAATGTAAAATTCTCTAATTTTCACTAAGGAAAGGCAGAGAATAAATGTTTCAAGCTTAAATACAAAAGTAAAATTAAACCAATGGACAAAGATTATACTTAAAAATACCTTGGGCTCTTCCAAGCATGTTTCAAGACATCACATTAAATAAAGCTATTAAAGGGAAAACTATTGTGATTGAGTAGATCAAGAAAATAAAAACTCAGAGAACACATTCAAAATAAGTATCGAACATCTGTGCAAAACTAGCCTTAACATACATTTTCAGAATTACAAAAAAGACCATGATATATTTTGAAATTTGGAAATTACTAACAAAATGCATACACTATTAATGAAACACAGATATGGAAAGATGAACATTTCCTTGTCAAAAATGAGGGAGAGGATCATCATATGTTTTTAGAACACATGATAAATAAGTAAAAACTTTAAAGAAATAGTTTTGGAAAACAGCATGTCACTTTATTAATCAACAGTAAATACTGACAATAAGTATATGCCATTAGATTTGTTAAATTTAATTGAAAGTGATTTGCCTCTGGATGGAGCCAAAGAAGTGGTTCAATTTGAGGGCAGAATCAAAAGACCTTTCATGGTCAACATCCATATGAACTTGGCCAAAATGTGTCAACAAAGAAGCATTGAAAAATGGTTGAGGGGGCGGAGCCAAGATGGCGGAGTGAAAGCAACGACTCACCTAAGCTCCTGGAAAAACTCCTTTGGATATTTCTGGGGGAGAGTCTGACCAGACTTTGGAGGTGTAGAATCCAGTGGGAGACGGACTTTGACAGATTCGGAGCCCAGGCTGGACTGGAAGGTCCACGGGAGGGATCTGTTCCGCGGGGGTAAGAGCCCGGCGCACAGCGCAGCGCGGTCGGCGCGGCAGGGCGGAGGCGACCCGAGGGGCCCAAGAGTGGCGGGCGAGACCAGCGGAGCAGGAGATAAGCCAGGCCGAGCCAACGATATCAGCGCAACAGCCTTTGAAATCTTCAGCCTAAAGACGGGACTTCAGTGGGTCACTACTTGAACATCCAGAAGCTGGGATGCCGGAGTGATCAGTAAGTGCTCTCCCCTCCCCCCCATGACCGTGAGGGAACCATAAAATTCTTCCCCAGATTGATCCTGGATCAGTGGGAGCAGCAGAAAGGGGCGAGTGGTCTCGTAACACCAGAGGCTGGAGAGGTGGCAAAGGGGGATTCTTCCTACCGTGGTGGAGGCTATCTGGAGGGACAGACGACCCAGGGCAGAGAAAAATTCGCACTGAGACCCAAGCAAGCCGCAGCCCGGGAGACGAGCCCCAGGAGGGGCGGGAACACGCATTAGCCTCTAGGCGTGCCCCAGCCCTCCAGGGGAAAAGGGAAGACAATAGGGAAGCTGGGATCACCATCCCCCGGACCTTGCCTTTGCCTCAGGCCAGCTGAGGAGATATCCTGAGACCAGACCACACCTCCCACACACCTATCAAGCTAAACCCAGGGTTGATCTGGGAAACAACAACAACAAAAAAAAGCCTGCTTTTAGCCTAGACAAACATCAACTCAACTTAAAAGATCTGTATCTTCTGACTGAAAGAACCAAAAGCTACAACACTCAGCCAACATCATGAATCGGAAAAAGCAGACGAAAAGTGAAAAAACCATAGAATCTTTCTATGGGGATAAGGACCAAAACACAAACACCAAAGAGGTCAGAGCTGAGACTGTACTTCCATCTGAAACCTCAGATGGGACTATGAATTTCTCGCAAGCACAACTAGATTACCTGGAACGTCTGAAGAAGGATATAAAAGAAAAACTGGCCAATGATTTTAAAACCATAAAAAAAGAATTCACTGATGAGAACATCAATCTGAAAAAGAAAATTGAAGAAATGGAAAAGGAAGTTCAAAAATTAACTGGAGAGAATAATTCCCTAAAAGGAAGAGTTAATCAAACGGAAAAGGAAACTCAAAACCTAATAGGGAAAATTGATCAGATGGAAAAGGAAACCCAAAACCTAACTGGGAAAATTGGTCGAATGGAAAAAGAAGTACAAAAATTAAATGGAGAAAATAGCTCCTTAAAGGGAAAAATTGGCCAGATGGAAAAGGAGATGCGAAAGCTAACTGAAGAAAACAATACGATCAAGATTAGAATTGGGCAAGTAGAAACTAATGACTCAATGAGGCAACAAGAGTCAGTCAAACAAAATCTAAAGAATGAAAAGATGGAAGAAAATCTAAAATATTTAATTGGAAAAACAACTGACCTGGAAAATAGATCCAGGAGAGAAAATCTAAGAATTATTGGCCTGCCAGAAACCCATGATGAAGAAAAGAGTCTGGACAATATCTTCCAGGAAATCATCAAGGAAAACTGCCCAGAAGTACTAGACTCAGAGGGCAAAATAGTCATCGAAAGAATCCACCGTTCCCCACCGGAAAGGGATCCCAAACTCAAAACCCCAAGAAATATAGTTGCCAAATTCCAGAGCTATCAAGTGAAGGAGAAAATACTACAAGCAGCCAGAAAGAAACAATTTAAATATCAAAGTCACACAGTCAGGATCACACAGGACCTTGCAGCTTCTACATTAAAAGATCGAAAGAATTGGAACCCAATATTCCGTAAGGCAAAGGAGTTGGGACTCCAACCGAGGATCAACTACCCAGCAAAGTTCAGCATAACATTTCAGGCAAGGAGAAAGTCATTCAACGAAATAAGGGATTTCCAGAGCTTCCTGACCAAAACACCAGAACTCAATAGACAATTTGATCTTCAAATGCAGGTCTCGAGAGAATCATAAAAAGGTAAACAGAGGGGAAAAAACAAAAACAAAAACTTGCAACTCAATTAGGGCAATCTGTTTACCTCCCTGTAAGGGAAGATGCTACCTGTTAATCTTGAGAACTGTGCAGCTATTATGATAAAAGGGATATATGTAGAGGGAACGGGCATAAAGTAAATGATGTCATGGCAAAAATATAATTTAAGTATGAGAAGGGAATGTAATAGGAGGTGTGGAAAGGGGGAAGCAGAAAATGGCAAATTATATCACAGGAAGAAGTACAAAACCATAGTAGAGGGAAGGAGGGGAGGGAGATGAGCATTGTTTGAGAGGTACTCTCATCTGATTTGTTCAAAGGAGGGAACAATAACCTTAAGCAGATAATCCTAACTAGCTCTATAGGTAGTAGGAGGGGAAGGGGGAAGAAAGGGGAGGGTGGCTAAAAGGGAGGAAAGAAGCAATAAGAGTAAAGGGGACTAAAAGGGAGGGGGGCTAAAAGAAGGAGGGGAAGGCTGCAGGAGGAGGGGGAGAAAAGTGAATACTATTGAGGAGGGGAAGGGAGACGGGAGAGTTAAAAGCACAAATGGTGGGAAAGACGGTGGAGGGAAATACACAGATTGTAATCATAACTGTGAATGTGAATGGGATGAACTCTCCCATAAAACGGAGACGGATAGCAGAATGGATTAAAAGCCATAATCCAACAATATGCTGCTTACAAGAAACACATTTGAAACGGGGGGATACACATAGGATAAAGGTCAAAGGATGGAGCAGAATATATTGTGCTTCAGCTCATGTAAGAAAGGCAGGAGTAGCAATCCTAATCTCAGACAAAGCAAAAGCAGAAATAGATCTAATCAAAAGGGATAAGGATGGAAACTATATCCTACTAAAAGGCACCATAGACAATGAAGCAATATCATTACTAAACATGTATGCTCCAAGTGGTATAGCATCCAGATTCTTAGAGGAGAGGTTGGGGGAGTTGAAGGAAGAAATTGATAGCAAAACTATACTAGTGGGGGACCTCAACCTCCCCCTCTCTGAACTAGATAAATCCAACCTTAAAATAAACAAGAAAGAGGTTAAGGAGGTAAATAAAACTCTGGATAAGGTAGATATGATAGATCTTTGGAGAAAATTAAATGGGAATAGAAAGGAATATACCTTTTTCTCAGCGGTACATGGAACATTTACAAAAATTGACCATGTACTAGGACATAAAAATCTCACAATCCAGTGCAGAAAGGTAGAGATAATCAATGCATCCTTTTCAGATCATAATGCATTAAAAATTACATGTAATAAAAGGCCATGGAAAGAGAAACCAAAAATCAATTGGAAACTAAATAATCTAATTCTAAAGAAGGATTGGGTTAAAGAAGAAATCATAGAAACAATCAACAACTTCATTCAAGAGAATGACAATAGTGAGACAACATACCAAAACTTATGGGACACTGCAAAAGCAGTTATTAGGGGAAGTTTTATATCTCTGAATGCTTACATAAATAAAATAGAGAAAGAGGAGATCAATGACTTAGGCTTGCAGTTGAAAAAGCTAGAAAAAGAACAAATTGAAAATCCCCAAGTAAATACCAAATTAGAAACACTGAAAACCAAAGGAGAGATTAATAAAATTGAAATAAAGAAAACTATTGAATTAATAAATAAAACCAATAGTTGGTTTTATGAAAAAACTAATAAAATTGATAAACCTTTGGTTAATCTGATCAAAAAAAAGAAAGAAGAAAACCAAATTACTAACATTAAAAATGAAAGGGGTGAACTCACCTCCAATGAGGAGGAAATTAAAACAATAATTAGAAACTACTTTGCCCAACTTTATGCCCACAAATTCGATAATCTAAACGAGATGGATGAATATTTTAAAAAATACAAATTGCCCAGATTAACAGAAGAGGAAGTTGAATACTTAAACAACCCCATCTCAGAAAAAGAAATTGAACAAGCCATCAATGAACTCCCTAGGAAAAAATCTCCAGGGCCAGATGGATTCACAAGTGAATTCTATCAAACATTTAAAGAACAGTTAATTCCAATACTACATACACTATTCTTGAAAATTGGGGAAGAAGGAGTCCTCCCAAATTCTTTCTATGATACAAATATGGTTTTGATACCCAAACCAGGAAGAGACAAAACAGAGAAAGAAAATTATAGACCAATTTCCCTAATGAATATAGATGCAAAAATTTTAAATAAGATTTTAGCAAAACGAATACAGCATCTAATCACGAGATTAATACATTATGATCAGGTAGGATTCATACCAGGAGTACAGGGCTGGTTCAATATTAGGAAAACTATTAGCATTATCGACCACATCAACAACAAAGCTAACAAAAACCACATGATTATCTCAATAGATGCAGAAAAAGCTTTTGACAAAATACAACATCCATTCCTACTAAAAACATTGGAGAACGTAGGAATAAAGGGAACTTTCCATAAAATAATAAGCAGTATCTATCTAAAACCTTCAGCAAGCATTATATGCAATGGGGATAAGCTAGATGCATTCCCAATAAGATCAGGGGTGAAACAAGGTTGTCCATTATCACCACTATTATTCAATATGGTACTAGAAATGTTAACTGTAGCAATTAGACAAGATAAAGATATTCAAGGAATTAGAATAGCCAAAGAAGAAACTAAGTTATCACTCTTTGCAGATGATATGATGATTTACCTAGAGAATCCCAGAGATTCAAGTAAAAAATTACTTGAATTAATAAACAACTTTGGCAAAGTTGCAGGGTACAAAATAAACCCACACAAATCCTCTGCATTCCTATATATTAGCAACAAAGTTCAACAGCAAGAGATAGAAAGAGAAATCCCATTTAAAGTTAGGGTAGACAGTGTAAAATACTTAGGAGTCTACCTGCCAAAACAAACCCAGGGACTATATGAACACAATTACAAGACACTTTTTGCACAAATAAAGTCAGATTTAAGTAAGTGGAAAAACATTAGTTGCTCATGGGTAGGCCGTGCTAATATAATAAAAATGACAATTCTACCCAAATTAATATACTTATTTAGTGCCATACCAATTAAACTATCAGACAATTACTTTCTAGAGCTGGATAAAATAATATCAAAATTCATTTGGAAAAACAAAAGGTCCAGAATATCAAAGGGACTAATGAAAAGAAATGCTTGGGAAGGTGGCCTAGCGCTACCAGACCTTAAACTGTACTATAAAGCAGCAATTATCAAAACCACTTGGTATTGGCTAAGAAACAGAGAGGTAGACAAGTGGAATAGACTTGGCACTCAAGATGCAGTAGGCAAGGAATATAGCAACCTTCTGTTTGATAAACCCAAGGACCCCAGCTTCTGGGATAAGAACTCATTGTTTGACAAAAATTGCTGGGAAAACTGGATAACAGTGTGGCGGAAATTAGGCATAGACCCATACCTGACACCGTACACAAGAATAAAGTCCAAATGGGTACATGATTTAGGTATAAAGATTGATACCATGAATAAACTGGAGAAGCAAGGAATAGTGTATTTATCAGATCTATGGAGAAGGGAAGAATTCTTTACTAAAGAAGAGATAGAATGCATTATGAAATGCAAAATGGATAACTTTGAGTACATTAAACTGAGAAGTTTTTGCACAACCAAACCCAATGCAACCAAAATCCGGAGGGATGTAGTAAATTGGGAAAAAATTTTTACAGCTAAGCTCAGGGATAAAGGCCTCATTTCTAGAATATATAGAGAACTGACCCAAATGTATAATCATACAAGTCATTCCCCAATTGATAAATGGTCAAAGGATATGAACAGGCAATTTTCAGAGGAAGAAATTAAAGCTATCTATAATCATATGAAAAAATGCTCTAAATCACTATTGGTTAGAGAGATGCAAATCAAAACAACTCTGAGGTACCACATCACACCTATAAGATTGGCAAACATGACAGAACAAGAAAATGATAAATGCTGGAGAGGATGTGGGAGAGTTGGAACACTAATTCATTGTTGGTGGAGCTGTGAGCGCATCCAACCATTCTGGAGAGCAATTTGGAACTATGCCCAAAGGGCTACAAAAATGTGCATACCCTTTGACCCAGCAATATCGCTACTAGGACTATATCCCCAAGAGATCATAAAAATGGGAAAGGGTCCCACATGTACAAAAATATTTATAGCAGCACTCTATGTAGTTGCCAAAAACTGGAAGTCAAGGGGATGTCCATCAATTGGGGAATGGCTGAATAAATTATGGTATATGAATGTAATGGAGTACTATTGTGCCATAAGAAATGATGAACAAGAAGACTTCAGAGAGGCCTGGAAGGACTTATATGACCTGATGCTGAGTGAAAGGAGCAGAACCAGGAGAACTTTATGCACAGCAACAACCACAGTGTGTGAGAGTTTTTTCTGGTAGACTTAGATTTTTGTAATAACACAAGAACTTCTGAAAAAAAAAAAAAATCCCAATGGTGGACCTCAAGGCAAAAAGCCTTCCACACTCAGAGAGAGAAATATGGAAGTCACTCACATAATGTAGCAGATCATGTTTGTGTATGTGTATCTGTTTGTGTATCATGTTCTGATTTGTTATACGGATTCTTTCATTTATCTTAGTCTGACTACACAGCATGACGATAGTGAAAATATACTCAATAGGAAAGTTTATGTAGAATCTATACAGAATTGTATGCAGTCGTGGGGAGGGAGGGAGGTAGTGGGGGGTGGGTGGGGAGGGATAAAATCGCAATTGTATGGCAGTGATTGTTAAACATTAAAAAAAAAATAAATAAATAAAAAAAAAAAAAAAAAAGAAAAATGGTTGAGTCATGGAGGTTTTATACTAGAAAAGAGGTGACTCAGGACATCATCATCAATCAATTGCAGTCAATTACCCTTAAGTAACTTGGATTTATTTATCATTGGAGAAGATCCAAGGCAATGATAGAAACTCTGTAACACCTTGTCTTTTGTTATTATTTACCACCTACTGAATACTTACTCCACAAGATATTGCCTAGTATCAAGAATTATACATCTCCAGTCTACCATTTTCTGTCTTAGGAAGTGAGGAGGACCCCAGCCTCAACCTCCCCTTCCCTCCTTCCTTCCTCCACTCAGTCCTTTCTGTTTGTCTGGCTTGGAGATGCATGGCCATTGAGCTTACCCAAATACAAAACTTACCCTTGGCAAAATGGAAGAAGAGATGCTGCTCTGCTGGGGATGGAAGCTCAATTCCAGGTGGACAGTCTCGGGCAGGTAAAGGTGGGAACTTCTAAATCTTAGAGTTCTCACAAGGCCCCCCCAGGAAACGACTGGGAATCGAGGTGAACCAAGCTATCTCGTGTATTTCCGCCTCTTCCCATGAGAAATGTGATGGGAGAGAGCTCTCCCCACCCTCGAGATTGTCCCAGATTGGAGCACACCTGTTGTTACCTAACAGGCTCAGTATTGACGTGCAAACTACGCGACTGGAGAGCTTAAGTAGGATCAGGAAAGCCTGAAAGTGCTCTTGGGCGGAGGGGCGCAGAGCGGACAGGACAACAAGGCTCCGCTTTTCCTCTCTCCTCTCTCCCCTCCCCCTCTCTCCCCGCTTATACTTCTACTTCCAATCTCTTATCTTTGCCTCCTTGGGAGATTCTTCGCTCCCTCCTAAGGAAGAATTCCCCTGCACTTGTAACTAGACCCTGAAATAAAGCTCAACCCTTGTTCGACTCTGGAACATCCTTTCTCTCATACGAGCATCCGGTTTGGCCAACCGAAGACCTCGGGATAGAGGTAAGGGAAGACTCGGGTAGCCCTCAGGCCTCTAGGCCTGGCACTGCTCCCTCCACATCTACAAGAAAACTGATAGCCTGGATGTGACTAGTAAATCTAAGTAAATAAATCTAAGTAGATAATGTAAATCTACTATGTGTGTGGCAGAAGGAGAACCATTTTACCTATCAATGAATTCTAAGAAAGAGCTAGTCTCTAGGATAAGAAGTATGGAGAGATAGCTAATGAGTGTAGAGAAGCCTTCTTTTACTATGGGAAGTTTTTTCTGGGATTAGCAAGAATGGATAATGCTATATTAGGGAATGTTCTGGATGAAGAACCTATAGACAAAATGGAGAAAAAGCTGAGGATGAATCTGCATCAGAAAGTACTGATAGTAGAAATGAGGAGGTAGTGTGTTGAGAGAACAGGTGTATGATGTCCTGACAGAGGGGAAAAAAGCACAACATGAAGCAGACAAAGAGGAAGAAGCTGGAACAGAAGATGAGAGCCAAGACACAGTTTGGGGTTGGAACAGAACAGAAAGAAGGCCCGTAGAGGTATCTGTGAATATGGATGGTGCTCCTAGGCACTAAGGATCCTAAAGTAGCTGTGGTGGGAAGTCAGAGAAAGGCGAGAACTTACCTAAAGAGAAGGCCAAAACAAAAACAGCAGGTGAGGAAAAAGCAGGGAGAGTTAGAGTTAAGGAGAAAGGAAAGGCCCAGGCATGCTTCTGAACAGTTGCCTGAATCGGCACTAAAAAAGCAGGGAGTTGCAGCCAATGTGGAAACAGAGGCAGTAGATAAGGAATGACGGCAGAGGACAATGGCAAAGACTGTGTAAGAAGATCCTGAAATGGCCCCTGATAAACAAGAGCCAAAGCTTCAGGTGAGGTTTACGTGGTAGCTGGACTGGTAGAGACTCATGCAGAGGTAGAGTGAGGTTCTAGAAACCTGATGTTATCCCTGCAAAGGTTCGAGCCAGCCCTTTCTGACTGAGGTCAGCAGTTCCTACAGAGGATGAATCTGCTGAAGAGCACACAGATACAAAAGAGAAGGCTAATTGGAGGTTGGAGCCAAACAGGAGAAATACAGGAGCCCGCTGGAAGACTGAAAGACAGGCAAAGATGGACCAACGATGAGACAGAGTAGCTGCTAAATAGATTGGGAAGAAAAAGATGAACTGATGGAGGAAGAGGAGGAAGAGAAAGAAGAGAAAAAGAAGGGAGGAGAAGAAGAGATGAAAAGAAAGAACAAGGAACCAAAGACTCAGAAGAGGATGACAAATAAGTTGAATAAAAGGGGAAATAACTCAATGCTTAAAAACAATTCTGTTTGAGAAATTGAAGATGATGATATTGAGAACCTGAAGCTTACCTGAAATATGTTGGATTTAGCAAAGATCATTTTTAATGGGAAGAAAATAAAGTAACTGAAACTCAATATGACTCCAATTCACCTGAAACTGGAGGAAGTGAGCACTGAATCTAAAAATTAGAGGCAGGTAATAGAGGAACTCCAGGCAAGACATCACCATCTGGGCCTGGCCAAATTTTACAAGAACCAGGATGTGACGTTGTGCCTCAGTTTACTGAATCTACGGACATCGTTGAGAAGAGGTTGACCATAATGAATGGATAAAAGCAGCTGAGGTACCTTCTGCTAAGGATGAGAAAGAAATTGAGGAGCTCAAGGGACTGCTCCCAGAAATTACTGATCAAAGTTTACAAGGAGCCATGGAAGAGTGAGGATGTCACTGAAAACCACTCTGGTTCAGGCTACATCTAACTTTAATTTACAGTGAAAACTAAGTAGTTGGAATTCCCCAGTCAGGAGGATTGCAGTGAGAAGACTCCAAGATGGTACTGCTGCTATTTCCTCAAACTATGGGACTAAAATTTCCCACTTGGTCTGAAAAAAGGAGGAAATTAGAGAAGAAGAGCCTCCAGAAAAATGCTGAAAAAGCTTAAACAGGCTTTCCATGCTTTATGCCCCTACTTGGACTCTCTTTCCTATTTATTTTCAAAGATTCAGCTGTATTTTCACCCTGGAACATCCATCTCTCATTTGTGAGTTTCTACCAGGACCCCCATTTTTGGGATAGGATGTAACTAGCCATGTTCTATTCTCCTCCTAGCCTATGCTATGACTCTCTTTGCCACTAGGACCTGCCTGTTTCCTTTTCCCCATCCCCTTTTCACCCTTTTTATGTGTTGTCTTAACCAATCAGAATGTAAGCTCTTTAAGGAGAAGGACTGTCTTTTAAGTGTTATCTTTTTTGCTTCTATTTGGGTCCCAAGCACTCAGAAGAGTGACTGTGCTTTTAATGAAAGCTTGTCCCCTCTCTATTGCTTGCTCACTTTGCTTTATTTTTTAAATTATTATCCTTTTTGCCCCCAACTCTCATCCTCCTCGTATTGTCTCAAGGTCTTAGAATTTGGAATATCCAGAGTCAGTCTTTGTGACGATCTTAGATATTCTTACACAGACTTAATGTGAAGACCACATTTCCAATGGTAGATTCACTGCTGCTTCCATTAAACTACATTCTATTTTTCACACAGACTCATAGCAAAAGGAGGGACTTTAGAAGAGCTAATTTCGAAGAGGTAAAAAGTCATGCTACTAAAGATTTTGGACAATCATGTCAATATAGTTTATTTATACAAGTTTCAAACACTAGAATTAAATATTCAAACAGTTGCTATAGATCTCTTTAAGTCAGGAGTTCCTTTAGATGTGGTCTGTGAACTTGTTGTTTTAAGATACTTTGTTAACAATATTTCTGAAAAGGGGTCCATAGGCTATGCCAGGTTTCCTAAGAAGTTCGTGGGACAAAACAAGTGAAGAACTCCTTGCTCAAAGTGAAGGGCTACTTTGCTGGTTACAGTAAATTGCTGCTGCCAGCAGAGGGCCTTCTCTGTCTTACACACAAGCTTTAAAAATGTGAACACTTTAAAGCATCCACCTCTTCCAGTTCTTAATACAACATCATGGGTTAGAGGACAGCAATAATGCCTAAGCTTCATTCTCACAAAAAAATGAGCAGATTACAATCTCCAATAGGCAAAGGTATTTGGAAGCAGGGGCAGTGGTATGGATGTGTTTATAAGAAGCTACAATTTTTTTTTTTTTTACAAACAAATAAAAACATTTTTACATAATCAGCTCAGACAAGAAGTTTTAAATCTCAAAGCAAATGAAGACTGCTTTTAAAAGGTCAAAGTGCTCTGATTTTTTTTGTTTGTAAATTTAAAGATAAATCTATCCCTTTTTAGAATCTTTAATATGGCTTATCCCCTGATCAAATACTAAAGTAAAAAATGTTTTCAAAGAACAGTAGGCTTGAATATTTCTTATGTTCTTCTGGAAGAAGATGATATGTACCTATACTAAAGTGTGCTTCAACCTCCTTGATGAGTAGGGTACTCATAGTTATGAGAGAACAGACTTACTGTGGGCCAACGTTCTTCCAAAATTCAGGTAAGTGGTTCAAAATGGAAATCTCAAAGGCTAATAGATTCTTATGTGTTTAGATAAAGCAAAAGCAAGGAGGAAGATGCTTTCTGTATTTCACCCCTTAATCAGTCAGATTTGACTATGACTTAAACTTAGCATCTTTTATTCTGAAGATAATGCACAAACTGAGGTAAAATGGGGAGGAGAGGAAGAGTTCATTTTCTTTTTTAATGTGTTATAGACCAGACCTGTGATTTCATTCACATGGGAAACTCACAGGTCAGCAAACATCTTCTATCAAAGCAGGTCAGCCCTTTTTCAGAATATTATAGGCTTAGAGAATGATCAGATATGGGGCTGTATGTGCAACAAGGCAGAACCAGATTACATTATAACTGAGGAATATTTAATGAAATAAAAATACAACAAGGCATGGGTGATATTAACATGCGGTTTTCTAAGTCAATATGAGGCTAGCAGAAATACTCATGTACAGTTTAGTGGCCCCCTTTCTAGAATTTGACACTACTGGTTCCCTCTTTTTGTTAGATTCCCCAACCAGAGGGATCAGGAAAGTCTTGGCATAGAAAGTGGCACCAAAGATTACACTAGAAAGAAGCTAAGATTTTGAACAAGTGAAGATAAAGAGTGAGCACATTCAAAGCATGGGAGACAGGCTGCACAAAGGAAGGTAAGAAGGAAATGTCATTTGGGAAAGTGAATGACAAGTTTCAGGAATATCAGGCTATCAGTTTTATATTTTATCTAATGAACAACCAGGATTTATTGCATGTTCTCACAATGAGAAACGAAATATCTTAGAAAGGGGTATAAGATGAATTAGAGGAGGAAATGACTGGAAAAGGGGAACACAGCATGTTGTTATTGTATGTACAGTAAGGAAAACTTGTTGTATAATGAATTCTTTGATTCAATTTTCCCAAATCAGTATTGTTTCTGAAATGATCAAAGTTCTGATTTCTTTCTCTGTTGCTTTCTTTCACATTATTATGGTCATTACATAAACTATTTTATTACCTCTATTTACTTCACTTTTCATCAGTTTGGTTCTATGATTTTTCGTATTAATTCTCATAGAACAATCATATTGCATTATGTTCATGTAACCATAATTTCACAATTGATGGTCATCTATTTGGCTTCCAGTTCTTTTCTATCTTAAAAAGTATTGCTATGGATATTTTTGGACAAATACTTTTCCCTCTGCCTTTCATCTTCTTAGGATATAAGTTTAGTAGCCTTATTACTAAGTCAGAGGGTGTATATAGTTTAATGACCTTCCTAGTATAGTTCCAAATTGTTTTCCAGAATTATTGAACCAGTTGACAACTCCACAAATAATGCATTAGTGTGAGTAGGTATATTTTTCAGTTTTTGAAATGTTTCCACCTCTAGAAATGTCTGTTCTTGGTTTCTGGAGAGCATATTGTGTGATGGATTCTTCTCATAGTTTCGCTGAAGAAAGGGACATAGACAAAGTAAGGAGATGAAGGTGTCTGGGTTATTGTCTTGTGTATCAAGGAATACAGGAATGAGGGAAGAGGTACAAAATTGAACTCATGAAACATTTCAATGGACTTTATCAATCAAACTCTTTCAAAAGAGAAAAATATTAAACTTCCCATTCAAACACAGAATCCCACTTGGCTGTCTTTGTCATAACAAAATGTTCTGTGATCTTTCAAGAAAATAAAAATGATGAATAGATTTTATGTTTAAAGTAATAGAAGAGAGAATGAAAGGAATTCACCATCTTCTAAAGACATGTATGGTTCTAACCATGAAAATGTCTGTGAATAAATCTCATATCTCCAAAAAGATGAAGTCAGTTTTAAATATACAAAATTACTGATCCATTGGTTTTCTCTTTTTAACTATGGAAACTTTATGTTGCTTCTCTTAATATGGACTCTGGAGAACAATAGTGGGATATAATACACACACACACACACACACACACACACATGTATATATATATACATATACATATACATATATATATATATTTTATGCCTTGAATAGCATGAGGCATTAATGATGACAGGAGGTAGCTATGTTGTCGACATCTGGAGCATTGTTATATATAAACATTGCTGAAGGCATTCTTCCCTTTCCTCACATGTGAGTAAACTGCTTAATCTATGCCTATGTACATTACCCATTGCACATTGCAAGAAGTTACTGCCTTATTAGTGGATAACAACACAAATACTATTGGATGAAAGAGTCCAATGAAACAGCTCATTACACTACCTTCATAGGCAAGCAAAAACCAAGTGTGCGCTCCTCTTCAAAATACATATGCCTGGTGAATGACTTAACTATTCTTAGCAATACAATGATGCAAGACAATTCCAAAGGATTCTTGGTGAAAAATGCTATCCATCTCCAGAGGAAAGAACTGATAGAAACTGAATGCAGAATGAAGTCTACTATTTTTCACTTTATTTTTGTGTTTCACTATATTGTATACCTAATCTACTCATTCCACTGATTAGCTTCTCTATTTTTTTAACCAGTACCATAGTATGAGATGTATTTCATTGGTTGTTGTTTAGTCATTTTCAGTCATGTCTGATTCTTCATGACCCAGTTTGGGATTTTATTGTCAAAGATACTTGGATTAGTTTGCCATTTCCTTCTCCAGCTCATTTTATAGATGAGAAAACTGGGTCACCTTATTTCTCATTTTTCATTACTTCCTTGAGATTCTTAAACTTTTGAAGCCCCAGATTTATTTGTACATAATAGGTACCCAATTAATACTTGCTTACTTACCGATTAAGGTCTTCTCATTATGACAGACCTTGCTAGGAGTGTGGCAATCAAAAACAGTTATGCATTTGGAGCCAAGGTGTGGTTAGGGAGGAACTGAAGGGAAATAGTGGAGGAGGGCACTAATTTCTGCCAAAAGTGTATGTGTGGGCTTACAAAATTGTAAAGGTTTGCTCATCAGTCTTTTCAGGGACCACTGCTTCCTATTTCCCTCAAGAATGATGACTCAAGCTGAAGGGACACTGGTCATCTTTGAATACAAAGGACAAAAGATAAAATAAGAGAATTGGGGTACAGGAGAAAATGAGCAAATGAATAAACAAGTATTTATTGAATACTTATTATGAGCTCTCTGACTCCAGCAGACCATGAGTTTTTGTCCTGGGAAAGATGAGAATAAAACATGTTCAACAGTGCCAGGTGGTGTATTAGTTAATAATAGTATTGAGCTCTTTTAAACCTCCAAACAGTTTTCAAGACAATAATTTCTGACTGTCAGGGCATTTACGTGTATTCTTTTACCAACTTCCACTCCTACCAAAAAATCAGATCTTCAGAAATTGCCTACATCTCTCCCTCAAGATTCTAGGGGTACTTTTGAGGGGTCACGGATTCTTGTCTAATACCATTGTTTCCAGCCTTTACCAGTTTGCTTTTCTCAGAGATTATTAGCCCAGTTATCTAGCTTTAAGACTCTTCCTGAAAGACGGATTTATGAAGGTGGTACAGAAGGAAAACAGTACACACATACACATCTAAATTTGTGATACTTTCTCCCATAGCTACATTCAGAGTCCAGGAAATAGGATACTCAAACTTAGAAGGTACACTTGGCAAAGGATAGTGCAGAGATCCTACTTGTTGGAAATTCCTTTTCTCTTGTTCATGGGGTGCTCAAGAAGCTACCCTTATTCATGTAAATCTACCTCCATCTGTCCTTGGGGCCCAGTGAAGACTCTTAAATCAACTACTCTGGGAATATTGCTAGGAAGCTAGGAAAATGGAAATGCCTAAATCCTCCTCACCCTACTCCAATGATTTCAAGCTCAAAAGGTCCTTTTCTGGCCAAAGCTGTGGAGAAGGTGATAGAAAGGGGTAAGAGACCTGGCCAAAGCCAAATTCCTGGCTTTTCCTTTCCATCCACAGGGGAGTCCTTCTCAGGAATGTGTTGCAAAGGCATTCTTGCTCCAATATTTTGAATAAATGGTTCTTTAGCTTGGAAATTTATAGACAATTTCTGGTACATGGCCCCATTTCTTTGGCCCATCCAAACATAATTCTTGGGCAGCATTACCACAGTTTCAAGGACTTTTCCATGCTTAGTATAAATCCTATGAGATTGATTAGTCATCTTATCACTTTCTTTAAGTGGAGTGGATTTGAGTAAATCAGTCATTTCACTATTAAATGCACAAGAGTATTTATTGACTGTCATCACAAATATAGCATTTTATAGTTATCTATAAATCTGTAAATTTTATCTGTATATAGATACATGTTCACAAAACATCTATAAAATAGATTAAAAAATCACTCTTTCTCTATAATACATTGTTCATATGTTAAATAAATACATACATATACATACATATGCATATATTATATACACACATACAGTGCTATAGAGATGTAAAGACCTTCGTTTACCTACATAAGACTTTGTTCTGAAGAAGTGAAAATATCTGTGATGTGAGGTTAAGAAAAAGGGGATGAGTTGAATATAGGACGTGAGATTGAATGAATGGTGACTTGTTTTCAATAGTTGGCCCTTTCCCCCTTCTGTCTGTCCAATGAGATCAAGGTAGATAAAAAGTCTATATCCCATGGGAAAATTTCCTTGAACCCTTCTGACAATTACAGGTATAGAAATACAGGTTAAATACATGCACCCAAGAGAACTGGAGACACAATGGTGCTACTCTCACGTAGCACAAACACAATGGGCACATCTCTAAGAAGGTTCACAGGTATAATGCTGTAATGAGTGTATAGAGCTCTGGGCTTAGACTCAAAAAGACCTGGATTTGAGCCCTGTTTCAGAGCTCTGTGACCCATGTCAAAGCAGTCAACCTCTCTGGGCTACAACCTCCTCATCTATAAAGTACAAGCTTTGAACTTCCTTCAAGATCTAAATCTTTGATCCTTTGTTCCTCTCCCTTCACCTTTGATTGGAAGAGCCTTATGCAAATATTCTTGCTAAATGTCCACTGGGAGCAAATTGGGGATTGTGGTGGAAGCAGAATACTGGATTTTTTTAGCCTGACTACTGAAGTGTTGATGAATGAACTGAAGGAGAATGATGAGAGCATCATTTAGGTGTGAAGTGAATAGATGCTAATTTGATTTCATTAATTTCTGATATTCTGATTAAAGATTATAAGCAAGTGTGTGTTTGTGATAATTTTAATTGAAACATATTAGGGACAGAATGAAGGAATCAGGTATGAGGGGGTAGGGCTGTGAGCCAGGATCTGATTGGTGGAAACACTAACCCACACTTTAGATATAATAAAACTCATACAGGGGTGGCCAGAGAAATAAGTAGTCCCTAGGCCTTTGAGGGTCAGAGCAGTCTTTGTGGTTACCCCAGAGCATCCTCTGGTATTGGATGGGATAGTATGTGTGATAGCTAAGACTGAGCACCTTATGAATGATGTCATGTGCTCTGGTCTTGATTGCTGAAAAGCAAAAATCACCGGTCATAGTACCCTCTCTGCTCTTAATCTGATCATCATGTCATGGAGATGTGACTACTACACCTATACACACACATATATTCATATACACAAATACATATATGCATATATACATATACTATAAAAAGTGGAGATGAAATATGAATGCTATATACATATATCATATTCCTATAGTCTTTTTCTGGGGTGGGGGAGTTGGGCCAGGCATAAGCTTTCATATAGTTCCTTAAATCCACACTTGATAAAGCCTTCACAAGGACATTTGTAAACATCCATAACCACTTGTAAGATAATGAATAAGAATGAGATAATAGAAGAATAGAGAGGATCAAATAGTAGCAAATAAATAAAATTATCTAGAATTAAACTTTCTGAAAATAAGGAAGGCTAGGAATCTCCTTATTTTCTGATAACTTGTAGTGAAAAATTGAGCCTTTTCTCAGGACAAATCAGGTTGATGTCTCACCTGTTCTCACCTGTGTTTCAATTTCTGATCTGATTAGCAAAAAAGAAAAAAGAAAGAAATTAGAAGAAAAATGAAATTAGACATTACTCTGGATATAGGAAAAAAGCATTAACTTTAATAGATGAGTAAATATACACATAGAGGTTTCATGAGACTTTGTATATCCTGTAATATTCTGCTTCAACAAAACCAAGAGAGTAAGTGTGAAGGAGAAGAATTGGTCTTGAAAGGTTTCACTTTACATTGCTGCAAAATTTTAAAACTTCAGTCACAAGAGATACCAAGGCTGACCCCTTGTGGAGAATAAGGATGATTACAATGCCATCAGATGTAGCTTTCCGAAGAGAGGGATAGTTCAGAAAGCAGTTAATATTATACTGAAAGTAAACTGATCATCTAATTTTAGACTGTGTAAGTATTCATATGCTGCCAATGTATACAAGAATTCCAACATTCAAGGCCCTCCACAATCCATCTCCTACCTACCTCTGTATATATACTCCATTGTAGCCCAACTGGATTATTCAGAATGCCCATTCTCATCCCCCCTCATTCATTGCTGTGTTTCTGCTCATCATACCATCCCTCTTAACTACAGTAGGTTTGCTTTGCATCTCTACCTTTTGAAATCACTCTCTTTAAGATTTAACACTTTTTCTCTGATCTGATATTTTAGTCCACTAAAATCTTTGTGGATCACAGTTCTTTTCATGTTTGTATCCTCTAGAGTCTAGCACAGTGTTCTGTGTCTAGTGGGTGCTAAATTAAATTCAGACCTGCCCCTTCTTCCCCTCTAATAGGTGTGCCATTTCTTTTTGGATTCTCAAAGTCCCTGGCTGGGATTGTGGCTCATACTATGACTTCACCCAGCTTGGCCCCAATTTTGCTGCCCCCCCGCCTTGCTTCCAGAAATATGCCCCTTCTATTTTTAGACAGGATTTCTTTAGCTTCTCTACTTTCCATCTTTCCCTATCCCCCTCTCTTTGGGCCTCTATTCTTGACAAATGAGCTTCTTTCAGGCCCAGAGTACTCAGACAAACTCTACTGGCTTTCTTGATCTCTGTTAGTGGTCTTCCCTCATTTTTTTTTTCACCTCTTCCAGTAACTTATGCCATCCAGAAAAGCCTCATCCATTTAACAAAGTTTATAGAAGCACCAACATATGAGTTTTCAAAGCTGGGGGGCTCCTTAGTGGCTACCCAGAGTCTCATCTGGCACATAAACCTTATTCCAAAAACTAATCCCCCAAGTAAAACCTCACCTCAGAGTATTTATAAATTTTTCAGAGCCAGAGGGCATCACAACCCTTGAGAACCAGTGCCTCATTACAAATTAACAAAGAGTATGGGCCTTCTGAACAACAACAAAAAAATCTCCCCTAATCCAGTTTCTCTTAATGGGCAGGCCCATTAATGGGTGGGGAAGACCTTTAACTCTAATTAACATTGCAAGTTGCTGTAATAGTGTGCCAAGGCTTCCCAAGTCCTCCTTGTGACTCTACCTGGTTTCGTCTCCTTGGAACTGATCCCAAGGCCTTCCTTTACACAGGGCAGACATTAGACTTTCAGCTTACTCTACTTTGCATTTGCAGCTCTGCCTGGTTTCAATTCCACGGAACAAGATTCCCCTCTTCCCCATCCCTTCCCCACCTCAGCTTTCCATCCTCCTTTATTTATGTTATTTTTCTCCCATTGGATTGTAAGCCCCTTGAAGACAGAGACTGTTTTTCTTCATGTTATTTGTCTCCGGATGGCTTTGCACAATGCCTGGCACACAGTAGGTACTCAATTAATGATTATTCAATTGAATGGTTAAAAACAGAATTGTAAATAATTGGCAATATAGGGACAATAGACAAAGGGAGAAAATGAAAGAAGAGACTGAAGGGGAGAAAGTAAAAAGAAGATCAGCCTCCTCTGTCACAGGCATCTCTGGGTAGAATACTAGGTTGAAGCTAATAGCTACAGGACAGTTGGCAAGGACAGGGATGCAAAAAAAGTCTGTTCTTTTCACAACTTCTGTAGCAGTAAATTGCATTCTAATAAATTTGTTCCCTTTACCTGATTATTTCCTGTCTCCTGATTTTTATCTTAGCTATAAAGAGGCGATTACCCAGAGAAAGACAAAAATCCAAATTGGGCCAGACAACAAAAACTTTGCCTTAGTGTTAGTAGTTTTCCTGGTTGAGAACTCTGAGCTATTGTGATTATGCTGCTCATTTTTCTTCTGATAAAAGCTTGAAGGCAGGAGAAGAGGGGGTCACATGGACATGAGGGACCATTATATTGCTAAACAATTCTGCTAATTGTGGTAACAAAATGTGGCTGATTAAATCCCCAGGAATAAACAGCTAGAGATGAGAAGGCTATGATAAATACTAGTAGGTAACCTATCCTCTTCACAGATACCCAAAGCCATGGGTGCTATATCTGCATAAAGTTGACCCAACCATAACAACACACTTTTCTATTATGCTCTGAAGTTTACCAAGTGCTTTTTTCACAATAACTACAAAGTAGATAATATAAATATTATTTCCATTTTATAGATGAGAAGTTGAGGACCAGAGAGAGAATGGCCCTTGCCATGGTCATGTAACTAATAAGACTGGAGATTTAAACCTAGCGTCCATTCTCCTTTTTGCTGCTGTTTTAGCAAGACATTACACATTACAATTTGCTGTTATTCAGTTGTTTTTCAGTCACATTTGACTCTTCATGAGCACTTTTGGGGTTTTCTTGGCAAAGATATAGGAGTGGTTTACATTTTCCTTCTCCAGCTCATTTTGCTGATGAGGAAATTCAGGCAATCAAGAGTTAAGTGACTTGTTTAGGCTCACACAACTAGCAAGCCTCTGAGGCCAGATTTGAACTTAGCTCTTGATGATTCCAGGTCTGGTGCTCTATCCACTCCACCACCTAGTGGCCCATGAGGCATGTTACAAATACATAAAAGAATATTTCATCGCTTTATTTAAAAATTAGAGCAATGTACATGAAAATATGTTTTTAAAGTGTTTAAAGATCAGATTTTAATTAGTGAAGGTGAATATTTCTGACTCCAGGCTTAGCACTCTATCCACTCTGTCATCTTCCAGTCAAATACATTACTATATCACTTCAAAAAATTCACAGTGCAACATCATTTGACCAATTATCTATTTAAAATGCTGTTCCCACACGTTTCCAAAGTCTTTGTGTTGAGTGTTGTATTTCTGCAAAGTAAATTAGCTAAGTTAGGCCCCTGTCTCTGAAGTTCATGTCACAAACTCTTCTTTTCTATTTTATTTCAATAACAAACATTTGTTAAGTGCCTATTGTGTGAAATACATATATGGAGATACAAAGACAAAAAATGAAAATAACTCTTACCTCAAGGATGTTATAGTTTACGACAGGATATAAAATATGTAAATATAAGTAACTCTAAGAACATAGTAGCCTAGGCCAATGGTGGTTGTCCCTAAGAGAAATGATGTCAAGATTTTTCATAGACCATTGCTGATACTAGTTTTTGGACATCTAAAGTGAGGTCAGAGCTGAATATAAAGGTTCATCCACTTACAGGTGATATTTGAAGTTATAGTACTGAATTATATTCTCAAATCGAAGAATTTGGGATACTGGACCAAAGAGAGAACTTTAGGAATAGCCTATCAAAGAAGACAAAGCAGGAACACTTAAAGTTATAGATAGAGAACCAAGAGACTGGCATCTCTGAAAACTGAAGTGGGAAGACCCAGCCATGGTAGTATAGGGTCAGAGTCTTTGCTGTTGGGGAGGTTGAGGCTGGATCCTTGGAGTTTATTTGGGAATTCTTGGCTGCAATAGAGCTAAAGCTGGCTAGGTGTCTATACTAAGTCCAGAACTGATACAGTGAACCCTTAGGAGCTGAGGGCCAATGAGGCTGCCTAAAGAATCAGTTCAGATCAGAAAATTGGACCAGGTTAGAGTTTCTGGGTGAATTAGTCATGGGATGGGGCCAATGTGTGACCACTACATTTCCAGCCTAGGGGAGAGAAGAAGACCACTGTCTTAAACTGTCCCTTCCCATTCCCATTCCAAACCTCCCCTTCCAAAAAAGAAGAACATATCACAAAAAAAAAGTATGAATTTAGGTTCCACTTTAAAGTTAGACTTGAATGTTGAAAGTTCTCTTCTGATACCTTATTTTGGCCTAGAGGTGAACTCGTCTTTTCTACTGGCAGGTCCAACCAAGGTGGAAAGGCTTTGAGGATGAGACTGGCCATGGACTGTTCTCTAAAGACCAGCCTGGATAAGTTCTGAGAGGCTCATTACCAGAAGGCAGATTTGACTACCTGGCAATTAATTTTTTAACTTACTTTTTATCCATTCTAACTAATGAAACTGATGAAACAAAGGCATAGAAAGTTTTGATCTACATTAATGGAGAGAGTATGAAATGTTGAAATCAGGAATCTAATGAATGTTAAAAGATAACTTGAGAAAATTCACCTAGATATTCAGAGTAGTGGTTTATGACTTTTGACATAGAAATTTATATAATTAGTCCTTAGGAAATTGAATGATATTTGTGAGATTTTAGCTAATTTTTAATAGATCAAAAGCCCAAGAAAGAGATCACAAAAATTAAAAAACAAAAAAACAACTAAAAATGTTAACAAAATAAAAGATATCTCCTACTCTCTAGTGAAAGCAAATAGACTTTTTTTTATTAAAACATGGATAAATAAGAAAGACAGAAAAAAAAGCTTATTATTCAGCAGCAACAAATTTTTTTTTCTCACCAAATTTAGATATTATGCACATCTACAACTGTTAAGTAGTAAAGAGGATTAATTTGATTTTTTTCTCTTCTCCCTGATCAGTGAACAGGATAATGAACAATGAAATGCTTAAAATATGGATAACAGAAGGGCTAAGATAAAAAAGCTTCGAGCCTTGATCATCTATAAACAGAATAAACAGTCACTAAATAATGGAGAGTATATTGGAATGGAAAACAGGTAAACAATATCTGTGTAGTCACATAAATTATAAATCTGTAGAATTACTTGGAAACTATGTGACACCATTCTGATCACTCTGGTTCAAAAAGAACTTTTCCAAGATTGAAAGGATGCAGCAGAAAATCCCAGAAATGAATCCAGATTAGAGTTGTTGAATAACCTTTTTTATATGCCTCCTGTACTCCTTTGAATAGACTCTGAATATTGAATTTAGCAGCCTTATCCAGTGTTGTTGTTGCTGAGTCATGTCTGACTCTTTGTGACCCCATTTGGGGCTTTCTTGGCAAAACACTGTAGTGGCTTGTCATTTCCTTCTCCAGTTCATTTTACAGGTGAGGAAACTTGAGGCAATCAGGGTTAAATGACTTACCTAGGGTCACACAGAAAGTAAGTATACGAGACCAGATTGGAACTTGTGTCTTCCTGATGCCAGGTCTGCTGTTCTATCTACTACTGTGTCACCTGGCTGCTCCAGCCTTATCTAGTGATGCACTTGTAAATGTTTAACAACCAACCCTCCCTTCCAAAAAAAAATGTATACAGAGCACACTTTTAAAGCTTAATCTGTGTTATTAATGTCTTGTCCATTATGTTGTTAATCAACAAAATGAGATCAAATCCTGCTTCATAGCATGGTTTCCAAGGTGTAAATGCTTACATTGAAAATTTAACAATCTGCCCTCTGCTCTACTTCACCCCTGCTTATCACCATTTTTTGATGAAGGAAACAGGAGGTATGGAAATTCAAATGGATGACCTCAGCCTTGAAGTGGAAATCAGAAGTTTGATAACCACATTCCTAGTGTAACTACTGGAGAACACTCTTTCCTTCAGATATTAGCTTTGAAGTTGAGGGAAATCTCAGAAAATTTCAGATGTAGATTTTTATTTGGTTTGAACCTGCTTACCAACCACCTTCACTCTTCCTTTTGATTCTCATAATAATTATAACTGACATTTATACAGCAATGTAAAGTTTATAGAATAATAATATTAATAAAACAAACATTTACTTAGCCCCTACTATGTGTCAAGTGTTTTAAAAATATTTCCTTTGATCCTTACAACAATTCTGGGAGATAGGAGCAATTCTTATCCTTATTTTACAGATGTGGAAATTGAGGAAAATGGAGGTTAAGTAACTAACTTGAGCTGAAATTTGTATTCAGGTCTTCCTGACTTCAAAGACTTTATTCCCTGAAATACCTGGGAGTTCCTTACATGTATTTTCTCATTGAAACCATGCTACAACCTTTGGAAGTAGGCCTTAAGGTGATTATTAGTTTCATTTTTCAGGTGAGAATACTGAGGTATAGAGAACTGAAATGCCTTGACCAAGCTTACAGATCAAGTAAGTGGCAGATGTGCTTTGAACCTTGTTGTTTCTGTCTCTGCCACTCTATCCACCCGTTGTGTCATTTTGCATTTCCTTTTGTGTCCATCTCATGTTCTCCAGTTACTGCCAAGTAGACTATGTTTGATTCATCAGAGAAAACCTTGGGCTTAAGGAAGAATAAAGGCATTTGCTGTATTAGTAATTCATTTATGCACTCATCTGTCCATTTTATTCTCCATTCATGCATGCATTCATTCAATAAACATTTGCTGAATTAATACTTATTGTGCCCAAGGTGTATCTCTAAACTTTCAGCTTTGTGTTAGGCACTATTTCCTCAGTATTATACAAAAGTCCCATGTCTCACTTTTAATTAAGTGTCAAACTTACATGACTAACTCAGTACCATCTGCAAAGGTCACTTGGCCCCATTGGAGTGTAATAGTTCCACTTGTAGGACATAAAGAAAACATTTAGCCGATGGCTATCCAAGATGGTTAATTTGATTTAGTGAGGGAAATTATGAATAAGTATTAAAATCCAGAAGAAGCTTGGTGGTTACGGCATAATTAGTAATTATGTGCCAGCTATAGCTTTTAATTATATTACTTGGACTCTAATAGGGCAGTAAATTCAGGACAGCTTGGATTTGGCATTAAAAACCTGGCATAGCAAGTGCAACTTTGTGAATACCCACAATGCTATTTTCTTACTTCTCACTAGAACCACTGAATTATTATTCAGTGAATCAGTCTTTTACTTTTGTGCTTGCAGAGCTCAAGTGGTGGAAATAGCTAAAACCATCAGCCAGTGCCTCCATACTCTGTGGCATGTGCCCAGACTGGAGAAGCAGCCCAACTCCATCAACCTGCTAACCCTTTGTTTGCCTGGACATCTAATTCTCAGCAGTCTAGCTTCTTACCAGGAAGGAAAGAACAGTCAGACGTACATCCATAGGCTTTGTATCTTGCCTGGTTTGTCATATTCCACACATGCCCCATATTATTAGAGAATGAAGCTCTTATTTGTTTAACAAGGTGTAGATTTCATACTTCTCTCTTTGAATGTTGAGTCAATACAAAATACCTTTTGGCAATTTCCTCCTCAAATCTGATAATAGCTAGCATCTATATAATGCATATGTAGCTAGGTGGTACAGTGGACAGCGTGCTGGGCCTGGAGTCAAGAAAACTCATCTTCCTGAGTGCAAATCCAGGCTCAGATATTTACTAGCTCTCTGACCTTGGGCAAGTCACTTGACCCTGTTTGCCTTAGTTCCTCATCTGTAAAATAGGCTAGAGAAGGAAATGGCAATTCACTCCAGTATTTTTGCCGAGATAACCCCAAGTGGGGCCATGAAGAGTTGGACACAGCTGAAAAATGACCAAACAGCAAGAAATATAGCATTTACTATGTGGCTAGGCACTGTGCTAAGTGCTTTGCAATTGTTATCTAATTGGAGCATCACAACCCTGAGAAGTAGGTGCCATTATTACCTTCTTTTTACAGAAGAGGAAGTTGAGGCAAATCAATGTTAAATGACTTGTCCAGGGTAACACAATGTGTAAATATCTAAGGCCAGACTTAAACTCAGATCTTCTTGGCAGCAGGCGCAACATTCTAGTCACAGAGTCACCCAGTTAATCTTCTTTATTGTTCAAGGTCTATCACATACAGTTTAAGGGGATTACTGGTGCTGAGTAGATTGGGGCTTGCCTATTTACAAAATTTATAGCCACATTAGAGAACTGGTCTCCTGTGAATACGGATCTTGAACAATTAAAACACACAAAATTCTTTTTAGGATTCTCCTCCCTTTATATTTCACCCCCTCCCCCATCTTGGTTCTGATTTCAACCCAATAAATCCTAAGATTTCTGAATAATTATGTGACTTACAAGTCAGGAGAAACCTAGTGATAAGATGTGCCCTGGGTGTTTGCTCTCCTTTGTACTGGCACAGGTGAGGCCATTTTCATAAAGCTTTATAGAAATCTGTCCATCTTGCTTTGCCAAGTTTGGAGAGGAAGTATGACGTGTAAAGTGCTAACTAATAGGGACATCATCTACAATTAGAGCTCTCTGAGAGCTGCATGCCAACGGCCAAAGCAAACAGCATACCTCCACACAGCCTCCAGGAGCCGCAATGAAAGAAACTTGGGAAGGAAAAGAATTTCCCTCAGGAAGGGCTCAAAACTCCTTATCTTTATGGAATCATCAAATCCTAAACCTAGAAGGGGTCTCCACAAGTCATCAAGTGTATTCCCCTATGTACTGTGTACAAATGTACTTAAAGCATGCTTGCAGATAGGCAATTGCCCTGCTTTGAAAGCTCTCCTGGGAAGAAAATTCGATAGTTTCCCATATTATTATTTCCCAGGATCCAATGTGCTGTATTATATGGCCAGGTTGATGGATTAACATTTTCATGGGCCTTTCAGGAAAAATTATTTAATTTTCTTCTTGAATTATCCACGTTATTTAGATAAAAATTTGATTTTAAAAAAAAACTAAATAACCAGGCAAGCATAGTAAGTTTCTATTAAAAATTTCTTCCATAGATCTAACAATTCTTCCTGCTACAATATAAATTTCAACTTCAATCAACATTTATTAAGTACCTACTATGTTTAAAGTTTTGTGCTATTTGCTGGAGGGACATATTGAAATAGATCTGCAATTGTATCATTGTGGATATTCCTTCCAAACTTGATAATCAGTTCAAGCCTGTCCATTTTGCACTACTCTTGTACATGTAAGCCCTAAAGTTTACCACAAAGAGTCAATCTACCATTTTAGGTGTCTTTCTCACATTGTCTTGACATCATGAGGACAATTATTGTCTTCATATGGGCATATGGACCATCCACATTTTTCCATTCTTTTATTCTTGCCCTATGACTTCCTTATATTTTTCTTTAAATAACATTTATGGCATTTTAAGTTCTGAACTACCCCCCTTTTCCCTCCCTGACCTGCACTAGAGTACTAGAAAAGGCCATCATTTGACATGTACATATATATGTGTATGTGTGTGTGTGTGTGTGTGTGTGTGTGTGTATGTGTGTATACCATAATATACATACTTTTATTTATCATTTCTTTCTCTGGAAGTGGCTAGCATCTTCCTTCATAGATGTTTTGTGATTGATTTGAGTATTTATAAAACTCAGGAGATATATACATTATATATATATACGTATATATATATATAATTCTTCATCATTCACAGTTGTTCTTCTATTATTGTATACAACATTCTCTTGGTTCTGTTTATTTCACTCTTCATTATTTCGTGCAAGTCTTTCTATGATTTTCTAAAATCAGCCTGTTCATCATTTCTTACAACATAGTTGTATTCATCACATTCCCTATCTTTTTCAATCATACTTTTCTTTGATGACATCTCTTATTCCAGTTCTCATTCATGGTTTTTTCTTTGTTATATGTGGTCTTCTGTTTACATCAATTGTGTACCTCTCCATTGCTTTCTAAGTAAGACTAAGTTTTCAGTTTGAGAGTGTAGTGTTCCATGACTTAAAGCTATACAAAGATAAAATAAACTATAATCCCTAAACTCCTGCATCAGCAGGAATATATGACATGTATATGAATAACTGTGCTAAGAATTGATACATAATAAATGTACAGGAGAAGTACAAACCAAATTCCTAATGACTGCTGATCTCTAATCTAATACCATCTTTCAGATATTTCCAAAGAATGTCTTAGAGATCTCTAGCTTGAGATGTACAGAGTATCATTATCTCCCCTCTTACAGCCCCCCAATATGTACCTTTTCCACTTATTCTTACTTGATCCTTCCATACCCCATTATGATCCTATGTTCTCTTTTCCCATTATGACTGAATTCTACAATAGGCAGTCTACATCTATTATAGGCTCCTTCACTTTCTCCCCTCTCATTCTCTTCTTAACCTCTTCTAAGCCAATTTCTGATCTTACCATTCCACTGAAAGTGCTCTCTCCAAAATTATCAATGATTTCTTAATGGCCAAATCCAATAGACTTTGTTCAATTTTCATTCTCCTCAACCTCTCTGCAGCTTTGGACATCGTAGACTATCCTTTTGGGCTTGATGCTGTCTTCAATCTGGGTTTTTTGAACATCTCTTTCTCTTAGTGGTCCTCAGGTTTCAACCTAGGTTGAACTGAACTCCTCAGACATCTTAGACTAGATGTCCAGTAGATAGTATTAATAAGTTCAAAATGTGCAAAATGGAAGTTATTATCGTGCCATTATCTTTCTTTTCGTTATTTCCTCCTCTAAACTCTTCCCACCTCTTAATTGCTCTATTATTGTAAAAGGCAATACCATCCTCCCATCCTCCCTCTCATGCTCACAACCTAGGTGCCACCATCACTCCCCCTTACATTTAATCTGTTGCTAAGACATGTGGATTTCACCTTTGCAATGTCTCATGAATACAACTTCTCCTCTTCTCTTCTCTGATACTTCCATCCTACAGGCAGGTCCACATCCGCACCTGGATCATTGCAATAACCCATTGGTGAGTCTGTTTGCCTCACACATCTTCATACTCCAAGCTATCCACCTTTTTTATTGTGTGTCCTTCATTCTGGAAAAGGACCAAGAACATCACAAAGATGATGTCTTGACTTGCAAGTGAATTGGATTTAAGTGAGCCAGGGCTGCACAAAGTCATCAGCCTCACTCTCCTCCAGAGTTTAGAGTCCAGTGGCAGAGCAAAAGTCAAAATGACTGGCAATGACCCAGAAGGCAGTCGGTGACCTTGGCCTTTTCAAACTAAGATGTTTTTCCAAGGTCTCAGTTTATCTAAGGCAATGCCAATTCAGTGATCAAGGGCTAAGTAAGAACTGAGACAAAAAATGGCCTATTTTGCTATCACAAAGTATCACTCTGAGAGGGGAAGAGCCTCAGAGTTTCTGATCAGAACAGAAAATAATTGCTATTTGCACTCACTCTGGGCTGTCAAAACCCAAACAATGAACAAGAGAAGTTTGGACTAGGAACTAAGATTGGTCATTCAATGAAAACTAGAGTGATTTGGGTTTAAAGGCATAGTCAATAGTTTCATTTGAATCATACTGGGCTTTTTCAAAGTCTACTTTTTCAGAGCTATATTTCAAGAATTCATAAATGAAAACTGTGCAAGACAAAGAGTTAATTTTCCCAGTCTTTTTGAAAAATGATAAAATAAATAAATAGGAAATTTTTAAAAATTTAGTCCCCCAAACCCCAAGATATCTTAGCAAATATAAGCAACCAAAAATTATATTCCTTTGGACAGAGCAATAGGTGGACAGAGGGACCACATATGATGAAGGAAAGAAGAGGAGGAAAAGAAGGAGGAAGCACTGACTAAGTAGAATTAGCTGGTTGGGTTTATAGAGGGCAGTTACTACAACTCACAGATTGCTATTCATCCTTTGTTCTCACAGAGGACCAATGACATCAGGAGGGTAATGTCTTGACTTGTACATGAATTGGATTTAAGTGAGCCACAGCTGTGCAAAGTCATCAGCCAAGTCATCAGTCAAGATAACTGGTGATGGCCAGAGCCATCCTCCTATTCAGCCATCAAAGTAGTTAAAAGAAAATGCAGATCTGACCATATCACATCCCACCCACAGACCTCCCTCAATAAATTCCCTGTCACTTTCAGGATCAAGCACAAAATCCTCTAATTAGTGTTCAAAGCCTTTCACAGCCTACTCCCCTATTACCTTTGAAGTCTTCTTATACTTTACTTCACCATTATACTTCAAACCAGTGACATTGACTTAATATCTATTCCATAAACAAGACACTCCCTCTCTAGGCTTCTTCTGGCTTCCCTACCTCCCTTTAAGTCCCAACTAAAATCCCATTTTCTACAGTGAGTCTTTCCCAACCCATCTTAATTCTAGTGCTTTCCCTCTTTATTTCCTATTTACCTTTTATATAGGTAGCTTGTATATATTTGATACTTCTTGTGCCCCCTACTAGATTGTGAGCTTCTTGAGGATAGGGACTGCCTATTGCTTCCTTTTGTATCACCAGCTGTTAACACAGCACCTGGCACACAGTAGATGCTTAATAAATGTTGATTGACTGATTAAAGACACCATTACCATTCTAGTCATTTGGGTGTAAAATCTTGGAATTATTTTTGTTTTTCAGTATCCTTTCTCTCCACATTCACAAATCTTGTTAATTCTACTGCTACATGTTTTGCCATTGATCCCCTTTTCTCTCCTAGATGTCCTTCTACAGGTACTCTTCATTTCTTGTTTGGATAATTGCAAGTTACTTATTTGAATTTCCAACTCCCATCCTCTTCTCTCTCCAACCCAGAAAACACAAAGCTACAAAATAACATTCACAAAGTACAGCTATATTAATGTTTTTCTCTGTTTGAGAACATTTAGTACATTGCTGTTGCCTCTAGAAGAAAATAAGTTTTTAGTTTGTCATTAAAGCCCTTCATTGTCAGAATTCAACTTACCATTCAAAGCATATTCATATTCTTCTTCTTCACACATATTCTATGTTCTGGGCAAACTGGTCCATTTGCTGTTACATATAAAAATTCATCTCCTACCTCCTTGCTTTTGAATAGACTGAACTTCGTTCCTGAAATGAACTTCCTTCTCACTTCTTTCTCTTTAGAATTCCTAGCTTTCATCAAGGGCCAATTCATGTATCCCCTCCTTTAGGAAACCCTTCCTAATCCCCTCAGTTGTTGGTGTTCTGCTTCCACCATTCAAATAATTGTACATTATTGTTGGCAATGTAACATTTAAACCCATTGATGGCAAAGGCTATTTTTATTTTTGCCTTTTTTTGGTCCCCAGAACTTATTTGGAAATAATAATTTCTTATTTAATGCTTCTTTGATTTGTATTAGATTGGAAGGTCAAGAGAGAAAAGATCAATTCTGACTGGGGGAGTCAAAAAAGAATTATTAGAGAAAATGGTATTTGAGCTTATCCTTAAGGGGCAAATATGATTTTAGTAAAAGAAATGGAATTCATAGTCTAATCTAAGTGTAGGGAAGAGCATGATCAAAGTTATAGGGGCAGAACTGTTATGTTAATTATACATATATATGTACATATGTACATATATATGGACAGAAGAATCAATGTGTATGTGTGTATCTGTGTCTGTGCATATATGAAAAAGTGACTTCATTTGATAGAGATATTTCGAGTGGAATAACATGAGTTAAATCTGGAAAGGAAGGGAAGTATGAGTTTATAACCAGCCTTGAATGCCAAGAGTTTGAATACTATTAAGTAATCAACAGATAGCTATTTAAGAGTTTTGAATGGAGAAGTGAAATGACCTGTGTGCATGAAAAAGATTAATTGGATAGCAGTGTGTAGATCAAATAAGAGGAGAAGTGAATAGTATCTAGATGACTGGTTAGCAGTCTATTACAATAGGCAAGACATTAGGTAAATGGGCTCAAAATTTAGTGGTAACAATTCAATCAATTCAATTGAGTTCAATTTAATTCAATATTTATTAAATAACTGCTATGTTCAAGTGAAAGGCAGTGTGGCCTAGAGGATATTAGGCTAGCCTGGGAGTCAGAAGACCTGAGTTCAGGTCCTGCCTCTGAAACATACCACTTGTTTGTCTGGGCAAGTCATTTATGAATGGCACCATGCTGGTCATGAAAAAAAAAGAGAAGGAAGCTGATATAAGAGAAATTATGAAGATGGAGATGAGAGGACTCCATCCAACTTTTTGTATATGGGTGACTATTAAATGGTTATACCATAATAGAAAGAGCAGAGTTAGAATAAAGAAATGTGAATATGCTGATAAGCATAGTAGAAAGAAAAAACAGAGAGGGGGAGATTGAAGATACATGAAAGACAGGATGACTATTACAGAAGGTTCTTAGAAGAGGTGAAAAGGGATTAGGTCATGGGAGCAGGCAAAAAGTGAGCTCTAGCATAGAGAAAGAAATCCTCATCCTGTGAGAATATAGTAAAAGAGAAGAAATGGAAAACTATCAGTACAAATGATCATATTAACAACAAACTTAACAGAAATCATACGATTATTTCAATAGATGTGAAAAAAGCTTTTGAAAAAATACAACACCCACTTGTACTAAAAACACTTGAGAGCATAGGAATAAATGGAGCTTTCCTTAAAATGATAAGTAGCATCTACCTAAAACCTTCAGCAGGTATTATATGTAATGGGGATAAACTAGATGCATTTCCAATAAGATCGGGGGTGAAACAAGGATGTCCATTATCAACACTGTTATTCAATATGGTGCCAGAAATGTTAGCTTCAGCAACAAGAGAAGAAAAAGAAATTGAAGAAATTAGAATAGACAAAGAAGAAATTAAACTATCACTCTTTGCATATGATATACTTTGAGAATTCTAGAGAATCAAGTAAACAAAATTACTTGAAATAACAAATAACTTTAGCCAAGTTCCAGGATATAAAATAAACTCACACAAATTATCAGCATTTCTATATATAACTAATAAGACATAGAAAGAGAAATTCCATTTAAAGTTACTATAGATATTATAAAATATTTGAGCATCTAGCTACCAAAACAAACCCAGAAACTAAATAAACACAATTACAAAACACTTTTCACACAAATAAAGTCAGATCTAAATAATTGGAAAAACATGAGTTATTCATGGGTATTTTTATATAATAAAATTGACAATTCTACCTAAATGAATTTGCTTATTCAGTTCCATACCAATCAAACTACCAAAAATTGTTTTAAAGAACTAGAAAAAATAATATCAAAATTCATATGGAAGAGCAAAATGTCTAGAATATTAAGAGATTAATGAAAAGAAATGCTAGGGAAGGCAGCCTAGCCATTCCAGAACTTAAATTGTATTATAAAGTAGGAATCATCAAAACTACTAAGTACTTGCTAAGAAATAGAGGGGTAGATTGGTGGAATAGGTTAGGTACACCAAACATAGTAGTCAATGATTATAGCAATCTACTGGTTGATCCCAGCTTCTGGGATAAGAACTTACTATTTGACAAAAACTGCTGGGAAATCTGGAAAACAGTATGCAGAAACTGGGCATAGACCAATGTCTGACACACATACCAGAATAAAGTCCAAATGGGGGCACAATCTAGGTATAAAGACTGACACTATAAACAAATTAAGGGAGCAAGAAATAGTTCATTGGTCAGATTTGTGGAGAATGGCAAAATTTATGACCAAACAAGAGATACAGAACATTACAAAATGCAAAATGGATAATTTTGATGGCATTAAATTGAAAAGTTTTTGCATGAACAAAGGCAATGCAACCAAGATTAGAAGGAAAACAGAAGACTGGGAAAGAATTTTTACAACTAGTGTCTGTGATAAAGGCCTCATTTCTAAAATATATAGAAAACTGTGTCAGATTTACAAGAATACAAGTCATTCCCCAATTGACAAACTATCAAAGGACATGAACAAGAAATTTTCAGAGGAAAAAATTAAAGTTATCCATATTCACATGAAAAAATGCTTTAACTCACTATTGATTAGAGAGATACAAATCAAAACAACTCTGAGGTACCACATCACACCTATCAGATTGGCTAACATAACAAAACAGGAAAATAATAAGTGCTGGAGAAGATGTGGGAACTAATTCATTGTTGGTGGAGTTGTGAGCTGATCAACCATTCTGGAGAGCATTTTGGAACTATACCCAAAGGGTTCTAAAAAGGTGCCTACCCTTTGACCCAGCAAAACTGCTTCAAAGGCTGTATCACAAACTCATCATAAAAATGGGAAAGGGACCAACATGTACAAAAATATTTATAGCAGTTATTTTTGTGGCGGCCAATACCTGGAAATTGAGAGGATGCTCATCAATTGCAGAACGGTTGAACAAGTTATGGTATATGAATGTAATGGAATACTATTGTGCTATAAGAAATGATGAACAGGAAGACTTCAGACTGGAAAGACTTATATCAGCTTATTCTGAGTGAAGTGAGCAGAGCCGGGACAACATTGTTCACAGAAACAGGCACAGTGTGTTATGATTGATTTTGATAGATTTCTCAGCAATGCAAGGATCTAAAACAATTCCAAAGGTCTCATGATGGAAAATGCCATCCACATACAGAGAAAGAACTATGGAGTCAGAATGCAGAGCAAATCAGACTATTTCCTTCTTTATTTTATTTTTTTCTTTCTCATGGTTTCTCTCATTCATTTTAGTTCTTCTGTGTAACCTGACTAATGTGAAAATGTGTTTAATAGGAATGTATGCACAGATTATATAACAGATTGTATGTCTTCTTGGGCAGGGAGGGGAAAAGAGGTAGAGAAAATGTAAAACTTACAGAAGTAAATGTTGAAAACTAAAAATAAATTGAAAACTGTTTAAAAAAGAGAGGAACAGAAGAAAAGACAATAGGAGTTTTGAGATGTCAATGACGGCAATTGAGGCAGATATTCTTACATGTCTCAGAGAAGTAAGAAGTAAGGTTATCCATTATGAATGTCATAGGTGAGAATGGACTTTTGAGAGAAGAAAGGTTTTATAATGCTGTGGAAAAGGAAATAAGGAATCAATGAGACCCAAAGAGAGTCATTTTCAGTAAGTCACTCCCCCTCAGTTGAGGTTATGTACCATGAATTTATAGTATTACATGATTTAGAACTGGAAAGCAAATTAGAAATCATCTAATACAAAACCTTCATTTTAAAGATGAAAAAAATGTAGTCTATAGGGTAGAAGTTACTTCTTCACTTCACATAGATAGTGTCCAAGGAAAAATTCAAACTCAAGTCTCCTGATGCCAAATTTGCCATCCTTTCCATGTGCTATTATATGCATCCTATTCCTTTTTCCAACTTATAAATTTTAACTATAGTGATTTTTTTATCATGAAAACACAAAGTTGTATTTAATTTGCCTCCTCTCTCTCCACACACATACATATGAGTTTTTCTTCTAATGATTCTTTCTTTTGCATAGCTATAGTCAATGTATATCAATATGTATCTGTATATTTATTTGTGTACATATTTACATATCTGTCTAGCTATATCTTTATGCATATACATGTGTAGGTTCATATATATTTGTGCAAGCTAAATAATTTTTGTATCTTCTGATATTTCTATATATTCTCTATATTAAATATTCCTTATGGTGCAATAATGTTACATTATTCTCATATGTCACTGATAATTTAGCTGATCCTGAAATGCTGGGCAATGAATCTATTTCCAGTGGTTTTGGTATTGCAACTAATGATTATATAAATGTATTTATACTGAACCATTTTTTTCTTCCAGTTTCATTAAGAACATTTTCCCATATTCTCATAGTTACATTTCATAATCTAATATTTTTGCCATTTGGATGGATTTAAGGTAATATTTTAGAGCAGTTTTATTTTAGTTTCTTTAGTTATTACTAATGTTTAATACTTTTTCAAGTGATTGTTGACAGTTTGTATTTCTTCTCTTGAGAATTTTTTTTGCAACCTTTGACCATATAGCTATTGGAGAATGGATCTCATTTATATAAATCTGTATCAGTACCTCATAGATTTTGCATGTCTCATTTTGTCAGGGATATTTTACAGTATTTACCTTTTTTAACTTGTTCTGGCCACATTGCTTTTGTATGTGCAAAAAAAGTTTTAATTTTACATGCTTTAAATCTTATTTTTTCTTTCTTTCATGGTTTTCTTCATATCATGATTAACTAAGAATTCTACCCTGTCTTTAGAAGTGAAAAATAAAACTTTGAATTCACCTCTATTTCATAAAGCATAATTTCTTATATTTAGATCTTAGATCCTTTGAAAGTTACTGAGGTATAACATTCCAGACTAATCTAAATTGTCTGCCAAGCGGCATCCTTATTCTCTCAGAAATGTTGTAGAATAATGAATTCCTTCCCCCATAATTGGTGTGCACTTGACACGCATTTGCTGCTAAATCTTGCATATCTAACATATTCCACTGATCTACTTCTCTATTTTTTATCCAGTATTAAATCATTTACCTAATTACTATGTTATAACATAATTTGAGATCTGGCTACACTTACTAGTTTTAAAATTATTTTCCTTAATATTCTTGACTCATTCTTTATGATTTTTTTTACTAAATTCCAGCAAAGTATTCTAATATTATGTAAGCAGTATAACATTTTATCTGTAGTTTAATTTGGTTATTATTGTAATCTTTATTTTTGCTGGGCTCAGTCATGAATATTAAATATTTCTCTAGTAATTTAGTTCTAACTTTTTCCCCAACAAAAATTATTTTTAAGTTACACTTAAATAAATCTTAAGCCTTGAAAACTCCCATACATTTAATGTATTGTCCTATTCTAAAATGATGGTTCCCCATCTATTTTTTTCCTGTTAGTAATATATGAAATCGCAATAATATTATATGTTTATTTTGTACCCACTACTTTGCTGTAATTACTCACTATTTTTTAAAAAATTGATTCACTTTGATTTTAGAAGCAAATCATCATATGATGTGCAAACAGATATTTTAGCTTTCTCTTTCCAATACTTAGTCTTCTAATTCTTTGTGGGTGAAATTTTATTTTATTTTGAGAAATATGCTGACTAATAATGGTGATAGTGAGTATCCTTGATTCACTTCTGTTGTTAGTGGAAATTTTATAATATTACTCCATTAAAAGTAATAGTTACTCTATTTCATACAAATGATTTTTCCTTTTACTATAGATTCTTTAATGCTTTCAAAAGATTTAAATATGCACATGTTGCATTTTATAAAAGACTTTTTCTGCATCTGATATAAAGCTTCCTGTAGATATCCACCCATTTGAATTAAATTTTCAGTGTAGCTAATGTAGAACTGGTATAGTAGGTTTGTTTTGGAAATAACTTTATTTCCCTTCTTTTTTTTGTTACATTTTTTTCACACATTTTATTTTGGTAATGTGGCTTTCTATTAAAAATTAATGTTTCATAATTTAAATGGGCCTTTAAAAAGTTCTTAATTTTCATTTACTAATTTAATAATTTTATTAGGTTTTCAATTCTCTTTCTTTGGGCATTAATTTCAGAATGCTCTTATTAAGATTTTTTTTTTAAATTTATTACTTTGTTAATTTTCTAATTTTTCAACCAATTTTTCAGCTAATAGCTTTTTTCTTTTTTCTTTGAATATTATACATATTTCATTCCATATATTTTGGTATATTATATTGTTGTTGCCATAATCCTTAATTTACAATAATTTCATACACATGATTTATTCTTTGATCAACTCATTGTTTATCAAAACACTTTTAGTCTTCATTTAAGGATACTTATTTTGCTTATTGATTATTCTTTCTATGATGTTAACTGAATAAGAAGGATTTATGCTCTTCACCTTGTTCTCTGTCTCTCTGTCCAATTATATAAAAATTTATAGTATTGGACCCTAGGAGCAGAACCAAATGTTAACATAAAGTTAAAAGCTAAGAAATAGGCTGGGAAAACAAACAAACAAGAATACAAAAAAGAAGCTGACCATAAAAACATTACTATGGTGACAGGTAAAATCAAGATACAAATTCAGAAAGAGACAATGGTTTAAAAAGAGCTACAATCAGAGTATCAAAGAAAAATGTGAATTGGTCTCAAGCCTAATGAGAATTCTTAGAAAAGTTTAAAAAAAGATTTTAAAATTCAAATAAGAGAATTACAGGAAACATTGGAAAAAGAAATTACAGTGATGCAAGAAATTTACGAAAAATAGTCAACAATTTGGTAAAAGAGGCACACAAAGTAATGAAGAATATAACATCTTAAAAAAAGAATTAGGTATACAGTAAAAGAAACACAAGTATCCCCTGAAGAAAACAAGTCCTTGAAAAGCAGAATTGACCAAATGGAAAAAGATATGCAACAGCTCACTGAAGAATATAATTCCTTAATAACTATAATTGGGCAAGTGAAAGCTAATGACCCCTTGAATCATTAATGAACAACAAAACAAAATCAAAATAATAAAAAACATAGAAGAAAATGTGATATATTTCAGTGAAAAAACAACTGAGTTGGAAATTAGATTGAGGAGAGATAATTTAAGAATCAATTTACTACCTGAAAGCCATGATCAACAGAGGAGACAAAAATCATAGTTCCAGAAATTATCAAGGAAAAGTGCCCTGATATCCTAGAAGCACAGGAGAAAATAGAAATTGAAAGAAATGTACCAATCACCTACTGAAAGAGATTCCCAAATGAAAACTCTCAGGAATATTAGTCAAATTCTAAAACTCCTAAGTAAGGGAGAAAAATATTGCAAGGAGCCAGAAAGAAATGATTCAAATTTTGTGAAGTCACAGTAAGAATGATTCATACAAGATTTAGTAGCTTCCACATTAAGGGACTACAGGGATGGAATATAATATCCTAGAAGGTAAAGGAACTAAGGTTACTACCTAGCAAAACTGAATATAATCTTTCAGGAGAAAAAAATGAATATTTAAAAAAGAATACAAGACTTTCAAGCATTCCTGATGAGGTCAGAGCTGCATAGAGTATTTGACATTCAAACACAAGAGTCCAGAGAAGCCTAAAAGAGAAACATGAAAGAAAAATCATAAAGGATTCAATAAGGCTAAAATGTTCTTAAATGGGAAGATGATACCTGTACTACCTAAGAGCTTTGTCATTATTAGGACAAATAGAAGGACTATACATAGACAAAGGGGATGAGATGATGGAATGACCTAAAAAAAAATTACTGAATGAAAAAGACTATGCATTGGGAACAAAACAACAGAAAACAGAAGCAGATAGCACAGTAGATTAGAAATCAGAATCCAAAAGTGAATAATTTACAAGAAAGACACCTGAAACAGAGAGAAATACATAAAGTAAAAATAAATGTCAGGCACAGAATCTGATATGCTTCAGTTGAGTTTTTTTTAAAAAGGCATGGATATCAATCATGATTTCAGACAAAGCAAAAGCAGAATTATGCCTAATTAAGAGACAAGCAGGAAAATTTCATTTTGCCAAAAAGGTGCCCTAGATAATGAAGCAATATCAATGCTAAACATATATGAACCAAATATCATCCAAATTCTTAAAGGAAAAGTTAAATGAGTTACGGTAGGAAATGGACAGCAAAACTATACTCTATTTTCCCTTCTCAGAACTAGATAAATCTAACCATAAAGTAACCAAAAAAAATTAAGGAGATGAATAGAATTTTAAAAAAATTAGATATCATAGACCTCTTGAGAAAACTGAATGGACAGAGAAATGAGTATACCTTTTTCTTAGCTGTACCTTCACAAAAATTGACCATGTATTAGGGTATTAAAAACTTCACAGGGGGAGGAACCAAGATGGTGGAGTAGAAGGATACACATATGCTAGCTCCTAACCCATAGCCCATAAAATACCTGTAAAGAAGAACTCCCAACAAATTCTGGAGTAGCAGAAGCCACAGAACAATGGAATGGAGGAGATTTCTGTTCCAGAGACACCTGAAAAATTGACATGAAATTGACATCTCACACTGGACCAGGAGCAGAGTCCAGCCCTTCCTTGGCAGCGTGGCATCAAAAGGAGCAGATCTGAGCAGGCTTCAGGGACAGAATCTCCAGTGGCAGCACAGGTCCCTCCACCCACAGGCACCAAAGGTCAGTGAGAGAGTCTCTTTGGCTGGACGAGAGGGGAGTGGGGTGTCCCCCATAACTCAGGGCCCCTCGGGAGGCAACAGTGGAGGCAGCAGCAGACAGGGCCTGCCAAAGCAGGCAGGAGCCTGGATCCATTGTTGAAGGTCTTTGCATAAACCCCCTGAGGGAACTGAGCCCCATGTGGAGGCCCTGCCCCAACCTGAGCACCTGAACTTAATCTCACACTGAATAGCAGCCCTGCCCCCACCCAAAGCCCTGAGGCTGGGAAACAGCATTTGAATCTCAGACCCCAAACCCTGGCTGGGCGGATTGGGAGGTGTAGTGAGTGTGGAGAGGACACTCAGAAGTCAAGTCACTAGCTGGGAAAACGCCCAGAAAAGGGGGGAAAAAAAAGACCATAGAAGGTTACTTTCTTGGTGAACAGATATCTCCTCCCTTCCTTTCAGATGAGGAAGAACAATGCTTACCATCAGAGAAAGACACAGAAGTCAAGGCTTCTGTATCCTGCACATCCAAAATAAATATTCCATGGGCTCAGGCCATGGAAGAGCTCAAAAAGGATTTTGAAAATCAAGTTAGAGAGGTGGAGGAAAAACTGGGAAGAGAAATGAGAGAGATGCAAGAAAAGCATAAAAAGCAGGTCAACACCTTGCTAAAGGAGACCCAACAAAATGCTGAAGAAAATAACACCTTGAAAAATAGGCTAACTCAATTGGCAAAAGAGGTTCAAAAAGCCAATGAGGAGAAGAATGCTTTCAAAAGCAGAATTAGCCAAATGGAAAAGGAGGTTCAAAAGCTCACTGAAGAAAACAGTTCTTTCAAATTTAGAATGGAACAGATGGAAGCTAATGACTTTATGAGGAAACCAAGAAATCACAAAACAAAACCACAAGAATGAAAAAATGGAAAATAATGTGAAATAACTCATTGCAAAAACAACTGACTAGGAAAATAGATCCAGGAGAGACAACTGAAAAATTATGGGACTACCTGAAAGCCATGATCAAAAAAAGAGCCTAGACATCATCTTTCATGAAATTATCAAGGAAAACTGCCCTGATATTCTAGAACCAAAGGGCAAAATAAGTATTCAAGGAATCCACAGATCACCGCCTGAAAGAGATCCTAAAAGAGAAACTCCTAGGAACATTGTGGCCAAATTCCAGAGTTACCTGGTCAAGGAGAAAATATTGCAAGCAGCTAGAAAGAAACAATTCAAGTATTGTGAAAATACAATCAGGATAACACAAGATCTAGCAGCTTCTACATTAAGGGATTGAAGGGTGTGGGATATGATATTCCAGAAGTCAAAAAAACTAGGACTAAAACCAAGAATCACCTACCCAGCAAAACTGAGTATAATACTTCAGGGGGAAAAGTGGTCTTTCAGTGAAATCAAGGACTTTCAAGCATTCTTGATGAAAAGACCAGAGCTGAAAAGAAAATTTGACTTTCAAACACAAGAATGAAGAGAAGCATGAAAAGGTAAACAGCAAAGAGAAGTCATAAGGGACTTACTAAAGTTGAACTGTTTACATTCCTGCATGGAAAGACAATATTTGTAACTTTTGAAACTTTTCAGTATCTGGGTAGTGGGTGAGATTACACACACACACACACACACACACACACACACACACACACACACACACAGCACAGAGTGAATTGAATAGGATGGGATCATATCTTGAAAAAATGAAATTAAGTGGTGAGAGAGAAATATATGGGAGGAGAAAGGGAGAAATGGAATGGGGCAAATTATCTCTCATAAAAGAGGGAAATAAAAGACTTTTTAGTGGAGGGAAAAAGAGGGGAGGTGAGAGAAAAACATGAAGTTTACTCTCATCACATTCAACTAAAGGAAGGAATAAAATGCACATTCATTTTGGTATGAAAACCTATCTTACAATACAGGAAAGTGGGGGATAAGGGGACAAGCAGGGTGGGGGGCATGATGGAAGGGAGGGCAATGGGAGGAGGGAGCAATCTGAACTCAACACTTTTGGGGAGGGACAGGATCAAAACAGAGAATAGAAGCAATGAGGGGCAGGATAGGATGGAGGGAAATATAGTTAGTCTTATACAACACGACTATTATGAAAGTCATTTGCAAAACTACACAGATATGGCCTATATTGAATTGCTTGCCTTCCCAAAGGGAATGGGTGGGGAGGGAGGGAGGAAGAGAAGTTGGAACTCAAAGTTTTAGGAACAACTACAACTACTAGGAAACAAGAAATACAGGTAAAGGGGTATAGAAAGGTTATCTGGCCCTACAGGATAAAAGAGAAGATGAGGACAAGGGAAGGGAGGGATGAAAGAAGAGAGGGCAGATTGGTGATAGGGACAATTAGAAAGCTCGGTGTTTTGGGGTTTGGGAGGGGAGAAATGGGGAGAAAATTTGGAACCCAAAATTTTGTGAAAATGAGTGTTAAAAGTTAAATAAGTAAATTAAATTAAATCAAAAAAAACAAAACCTTCATAAACAAATGCAAAAAAATACTAAATATATCCTTTTTTGATCTTAATGCAAAGAAAATTAAATTCTATAAATGGTCACAAAACATAGATTAAATATTCTTTGGAAACTAATTTGGAACAACAAATCATAGAAATAATCAATAATTTCATTAAAGAAAAAAATGATGAGACAACACACTAAAATTTTCTGGTGCAGATAATTATAGTACATAGGTGAAAATTTATACCTCCAAATGCTTGCACCAATAAAATGGGAAAAAAAGCAGAACAACTAACTGGGTTAAAAAAACAACACACCTAGAAAAAGAACAAGTGAAAAATCACCAATTAAATATCAAATTGGAAATCCTGAAAATCAAAGTAGAAGTTAATAAAATTGAAAATTAAAAAATTAAATGCTAAAATAAGGAACTGCTTTTATGAAAAACAAAAGAAAACAAAAAGATAAACCATTGGTTAATTTGATTTTTAGAAAAGAAAGAAAAAGCCATTATTCACACTGGTAAGTGTGAATAATGAAAAGAATGACTTCACCACCAATAAAGATGAAAGTAGAGCAATTTTTAGGAGCTATTTTGCTTAATTATATGCCAATAAATCTAAGAATTTAAGTTGAATATATGAATATTTACAAAAATAGGAATTGCACAGATAAACAAATGAAGAAATAGAATACTTAAATAGCCCCATCTTAGAAAAAGAAATTCATTAAGTCATAAATGAGCTCCCTAACTTAAAAAAATCCCCAGAATCAGATGGATTTACAAGCATATGGAGAACAATCGGTTCCATTGTCATAGTACCTATTTGGAATAATAATCAAAGAAGGAGTCCTACAAAATTCCTTTTATTATATAAACACTGTGCTGATATCTAAACCAGAAAGAATGAAACCACAGTGAGAAAACTATAGACCCATTTCCCTAATTAATATAGATTAAAAAAATTAAATAAAATACTAGCAAGGATATTACAGTAGTATATCACAAAGTTACACATTACGACTAGGTGAGATTTATGCCAGGAATGTAGAGCTAGTTCAGTATTAGGAAAACTATTGGCAAAACTGACCATGTCAATAACAAAAACAATGAAAGTCATATGATTATCTCAATAGATGCAGAAAAAACTTTTTATTTTTTTTGACAACTCTCATTCCTATTAAAAACACTGGAAATCATAGAAATAAATGGAGCTCACCTTGAAGTAGTATCTTCTACTAGACAAGTAGTATCTATCTAAGATCATCAATAATTGGGATATGCTCATAACTTTCCCAATAAGATTAGGAATCAAGCAAGGATGCCCATTAGCACAATGATTATTTAGTATTGTACTAGATATGCTAGCTATTGCAATAAGAGAAGTAAAAGAAATGGAAGGAATTAGAATAAACAACGAGGAAAAAAATCACTTTTTTTCAGATGTTATTATGGTATGCTTAGAGAATTCACTAAAAAAAGAACCAGTTGCAATAATTAAGAGCTTCATCACAGGTGCAGGAAATAAACCCATATAAGTCATCAATATTTCTATACATTACGAAAAAGTCCAGCAGGAAGAGATAGGAAGAGAAATTCCATTTAAAGTAACTACAGACAATATAAAATACTTGGGAGTTTATCCATCAAGACAAATCAGGAACTATATTAACAAAATTGCATGAAGTTAGATCTACATAATTGGAGAAATATTAATTGCTTGTGGTAGGCAAAGCCAATAAAATAAAAATTTACTTATTCAGTGCCATACCAAACTATCAAAATCCTCTTGGAAGAACAAAAGATCAAGAATACTAAGTAAATCAGTAAAAAAAAATATATATATAAAGAAAGCTTGCTTAGATCTCAAAGTGTGCAAAATGATCATTAAGAAAACAATCTGGTACCATCTCAGGAACATAGTGGTGGATCAGTGGAATAGATTAGCTATACAATACACAGTGAAAAATGACCACTAACGAGTAATCTAATATCTGGTAAATGCAAAAATCCAAGCTTTTGGTACAAGAACTCACTATTGACAAAAACTGCTGTAAGAATTGGAAGGCAATTTGTCAGAAACTTGGTATTGACCAGCATCTCACACTGTACATCAAGATAAGGTCAAAATGTATATGTGATTTAAACAAAAAGGGTGACAGCAAAAGCAAATTAGGGGAGTATGAAAATTTTTACGTGCTAGATGTATGGATAAGAATATGGTTATTTTAGGAACAAAACTATAGTTAGCATCATGGGAAGTAAAACAGATAATTCTGGTTACATTAAAATAAAAAGATTTTGCACAAATAAAACCAATACAGAAAAGATTAGAAGGAATGCAGGAAGCTGGAGAAAAATTACAGAAAGTTTCTTTGATAAAGGCTTCATTTATCACATATAGGGAGAACTGAGTCAAATTTGTAAGACTATAAATGATTCTGCACTTGATAAGTTATCAAAGGATATGAACAGGAAGTTTTCAGAAGAAGAAATCAAAGCTTTCAATAGTCATATAAAAATATTCTAAATCACTATTGATTAGAGAAATGCAAAGTAAAACAATTCTGAAGTACTACCACACACCTATCAGATTGGTTAATGTGACAGAAAAGAAAAATGGCCAATTTTGGAAGAAGATGTCAAAAAATTGAGATACTAAAGGTATTATTGGTGGAATTGTGAAGTGATGCAACCATTCTGGAGAGCAATTTGGAACTATGCCCCCAAATTTATAAAACTATTCATATTCTTTGACCCAATAATACCACTACTAGGTTTGTATCCTAAAGAGATCAAAGAAAAAGGGAAAACACTTATATGTACAAATATATTTTTAGCAGCTTTTTGTAGTGGAAAAGATTTGGTAATTGAGGGAATACTCATCATTTGGGGAAAGCTGGCATAGTGTAGCCTATGATGGTAATGGAGTACTATTGTACTATAAGAAATGATGAGCAAGATGATATAATGGGAGTTAAAAATCTTCCCAGCACATTGATAGGTCTCAGGTGGGGCTATTGAGGGAGGCTTGATTGGGGGAGGCCCATACCTTTTGGTACTGGGTCACCAGGGGTCATGCCATCCAGCTCTGAAAAGAGTAAATATACTCTGGGACAAGGTTTGGCTTTGGGGCTTAGTTTTTGGAAGAAGGTTTGTGTGCCAGATAAGACTCTGGGAAGCCATTTTAAGAAGCCTGCTGGCTTTGAAAATCCAGATATTGGTGCTTCTCTGTCTGGTAATGATGTATGTATTGCCTATGGTCCGATAGTTGGAAGCCCTGTCTGTAGGTCCTGCTTGTATTTTCTCTGTTGGTACTTGTGTTTGATTAAAGTGATTGTTGACCCCTCAAAAGTTGCTTTCCTTTTGAAAAGCAGCTCTAAGAACCTGTGCAGCAGGCTGTCCTGTGTATGCTGGGGTGCTTACTGCTACAGAAAATTTCAGAAAAACCATGGGAAGGCTTACATGAACGGGTGCAAAATGAAATGAGCAGAACCAGGAAAACATTGTACATTTTAACAGAAGTATTATAAAGATGATCAACTGTGAATAACTTTGCTATTTTGATGAATTGAATGATCTAAGACAATTCCAAAGAATTTATGATGAAAATGTTATCTACCTCCCGAAAAGGAACTGATGAAGCCTGAATACAGATTGAGGCATATTTTTTCACTTTCTTTATTTTTCTTGTGTGTTTTTTTTTTTTTTTTAGTATCATGGCTAATATGGAAATATGTTCTGCAGGATTTCACATGTATAATTGATATCATATTTCTTGCCTTCTCAGTGGTTGGGGAGGGGTAGGAAGGATGAGAATTCAGAGCTGAAAAAATTCTTAAATGAATGTCAAAAATAAATAATAAGTTGAAAATTCAAACAGTTACTTTACTCTTCAGTGTATAAGTATTAAATATTGATAATCTTATAATTTTTAGGCTTTCAATGTTACACTTTCCTTGTTTCCCTTAATAATGTCTGTATTTTAAATTGTTCTATGTCCAAAGTTATCATCTTTAATTCCTAATTTTTCAGATTTTTTCTTATTACATCTTCTCACTTTGACTTTCTATAACTTGATTATGACTGCCTTGGTTTAGGTTTATCAGATTATTTTAAAAATCTATTTCTAGGTTTTGCCTTTTGTTCAGACTTTATGCCATATATTCCTCTTTTTTTTTGGCTTTTTAAAAAATTTAGACAAATACTAAAACTTAAATCCTTAATAAGAAAAGAAAGAATATAAACATAACTATTGAACTTAAATATAAAATGATAAAAGAAAAAGTCATGAAGACTGCAGAACATAGGATAGGATTCAGAAAATATAGCAATAACCTATCATTTCAAGAAAGTATATATATTAAATACTGTACATTATGCTGAAAGCTGTCCATCTTTGCTTCCTTGTAGGCTTTCTTTTGTTCTCTGCTGTATGCTTTTTACTTTGTTCTTTCCCCCCTTTCTCCCCACCATGCACCTTCTCAAGGCTACAATTGAGCATGGATGTGTTTATATATAGGTATTGATATGTACATACAGATATGCCTGTGTATACATACCTACCTATGTATATATACACACATGTGTGTATATATGCATACATATGCATATATAAATATATATATTTTCCCTAAGAGATTCTACTCCTAATCTTTTTCTTATGTTTGTGCACATCTCTTTTTTTCCTATCTCTCCTAACTACTCTACTTTACTTCTACCTGCTACCTAGCCCTCTCTATTACTTAATTTACCCCAGCTCTAGCAATCCCTCCCTTATCTTCCCATTCCCTGAAATCTAAAGACCTTTCTATATTTCCCCTTTTAACCTATTCTCTCATCCGCCCCTCTAAAGATCCCTTCTTTATCTTCCGTTGCTCCCTCCTTATCCCCTTGGAATTTTATTTCTTTCTAAATTTAAAAGATTTTTATATTCGTCTAAATGTATATGTATTTTTCTCTCTTAAACCCATTCCTGAGGAAAGTAGGTTTCCAGAATTAACAGTCACCTTCCCCAGTCTATTTCCTCTATATTGAGCCTTCCTCTTGCTCCTCAAGATATTTTTTTTTTACTGTTGTTGAAGTGTTACTTTTTGAAGTCATATCATATTGAGGTCAACCCCAATCTTTCTTATGACCTACATAATTACTAGTAATAATCTTAGACATAGATTTTACATTTTCCATACATAAAAGGTAAACATTCTATCCTTATTGAGTCCCTTCTAACTGATCATTAACATGTACCTTATATATACCTTGGCTCTTGTACATCAAATCTTCTACTGAGTTCAGGTTTGCTCTTTTTAACAGAATACTGAAAGTGTGACAGTTGATCAAATGCTCACTTTTTTCATTCATAATTATGCTGAGCTTTGCTGGGTATTTTACTTTTGGCTGGAGGTCCAATAATTTTGCTCTTCAACATACATTGTTCCAAGACTTTCAATCTTGTTGCCAATAATAGGTCTTGGGTGAGTCTAATTGTGGTGCCATTATAAGTAAATTGTTTTTTTTTTTCTTGTGGCTCATAATATTTTATCCTTAATCTGGGGGTTTTGGAATTTAACTCTAATATTTCTGTGAATTTTCCTTGTAGGATCTCTTTCAGGTGGTGATCAGTGGATTTTTTTCTATTTCCACTTTCCCTTTTGTTCTAAAGCTTCAGGACAATTTTCCTAATTATTTCTTGTATTAATGTATCAAGTTTCTTTTTTTTTGATCAGAACTTTCATGTAGTCCAATTATTCTGTTTTCCCTTCTTGATTTGCTCTAGCTCTGTTGTTTTTCTTATTAGATGTTTCATATTCTCTTCTATTTTTTCATTCTTCATATTTTGTTTTTTATTTCATTTCTTATAGCTTTGCTGTCTTCCCCTTGCCCAATTCTGATTTTTCAAGAAGTCATTTTCTTCCTTAAGACTCTGGGTCTTCTTTTCTAATTGTTTGACTTTCTTGTCATAATCTTTTTGTTTTTCTTGTCTTATTCTTTTTGTTTCTTATAATTTTTACTCAATCTTTCTAATCTCATTTTTGAAGTCTTTTTTAAGTTCCTCAACGAATTATTTTTGGGCAGGTCACCATTTGTGGTAGAAGAGGGTTTCTTTGTTTCGGTATCCTCCTCTGAAGACAAATCTAAGTCTTCTCTATTCCCATAGTAACTCTCTATGGTTGGATTCTTTCTCCTTTGCTGTACATTTTTTTGGGGGGGAGGAGGTAATAAATTATTTTGCATAATCACCTCTAGTCCTGGGGTGTGGGAGATGTTGTCTCTGGCCTCTGATCCTCTTCAGTTCTCCCCTGACCTTGAACTCAGATTAAGACCTCCAGCCTCTTGTAAGTGCCCACAGCCAGGGACTTTCTACCCCACTAATTCTGCACTTACCAGGCATATGCTAATTTCTTCTTGCCCCCTCCACTCTCCACCTCATAGCTAGGTCTGGTGTTCCTTGTCAGCAGAGGTCCCCTAGATCCTCCCCAGGTCAGGCATCAAATTCCAGTCACTGTCCTACGGGTATAAGTTCCAGTGGCTGGACAGAGAGAGCATCTCAAAGCAACTAACTGCAGGGTTTTCTGCCTGTTGTTTAAGCAGCTTGCCAATACTTGGTAAAGTGGACCCTCACCTGGGGATGTTCCTTCTTCAACTTCACAGGGAGGAAGTGTCACCCTGGGATTTTTCTTCAGATATTCTCTGATTGTCCCAAAAGGACCCCTCTTACCCCCTACTCTTATTTGCTTTCCTCACTCTATGTTTGCCCAGAGTCACTATTTTATACATGGAGTAAAATCTTGAGAGCTTGAAATTTTCTGACCTATTCTGCCATCTTCCCAGTATCCTCTCTGGTTTTTCCTTTTGTAGACAAATTTAGGGTATACATTCAGGATGATCACTTTTAAATTTGCAATTACCTCTACTATATTCTACTATATAAATTGTTTCGTAATCTTTAGGTGCAATCACTTTTATTTCATTCCTCACCTAGATTTTGAATATATATATATACTTATACCCTCTTAGCCTTCTATAAACATAGGTTTATAGTTTTACTGAGATAAGCTTCACCAAACATCACCTCCCACACAGCTTCTCATAAGAGTGTGGTTTGTGGACTATTCACCCCATTCTAAGCCTGTCATTTCTTCATTGTGGTGCTCACTCTAAAGACATAAAAATCTTTTTCTTTTTGCTTCTTTTTATTCTTTCCTTGCTCCTTTTGTTCCCTTCTACATGGTTTGTGAAGCAATTCTTAGCCATCTTTCCAGTGTCTCTCTTGTTAGCTAAAATTTCAGAGAAACCAAACACTATTTGTCACATTCAAAATGTGAATATTTTGAGCTACTATTTACTTATTGTTTTAAAGTAATATTGCTTTTATTATTACTTCACCTGATTTTCAGATTGGACTTCATGGTCAGTTTGTTTGCCAAAGAGGCTAATTAAGGAGCATTGGGGTTCCCTCAGCACAAGTGTCAGGGAAGACTTTATGCAAATTTTTAAAAAATTCATGAAAATATATATGCAGATTTGTGGGCTGGAAATTTTGACTACAGGTCAATTTCCCTTGGGGTAGCTAGGTAACACAGTGGAGAAAGTGCCAGGCCTGGAGTTGGTAAACGTAATCTTCCTGAGTTCAAATCTGATCTCACACACTCACTAGTTGTATAACCCTGGGCCAGTCACTTAACCCTGTTTGCCTCAGGGTCCTCATCTGTAAAAAGAGGTAGAAAAGAAAATAACAAACCATTCCAGTATCGTTGCAAAAAGGGGCCATGAAAAGATGACTGTGAATGAAAATGATTAAGCAGGAAAAACATTTTTCCTTGGTTTTTTGATATATAATTTTCAAACTCTTTCACTTTCATTTTATGATATAGTTAAGAAATAATATATAATTCAGACTTTTTTGTTTATTTCATACTGGTAAGTTCAATATTCACTTCAAGCTGTAAATTCTCAGTCTGGTAAACCACGTTGCTGCTGGCAAGACTATCATTGAAATTTGATGACTGTATTTATAAATGAGATGAATTTTAGATTCCTTTTAAAGAGTATTCAATGTTTTTGCTTAACTTAACTGATGAAATCATAGATCCAGAACTAGAAGGGACCTAAGATTCCATCTAGTATCACCCCCTTCATGTCATAGGTTAGAAAACAAAGTCCCACTGACTTGAAGTTAACCGACTTGTTCACGGACACATTGGTAGGATCAGGGGAACAATCTGAATTCACGTCCTTGGACTACACAGGCAGTGTTCTTTCCCCCCCCCAACCCCGCCACACTATTTTCCAGTTGATTCTTTCTTTTTAATACCTCTGGGACATTTTCTGCTGTGAGTTTCTGAAATGTGATATTCTGACCCTTGGATTCTTTACACTTTTCTTGGAAACCAATAATATCTAGTCTTTATATCTAAGCTGTATCCTACTTTAATTTCTTTTGTAGAATTTCTTCCAGTTGTTTGTTTCTTTGATTTTGTTAAGTGATTTATTTTCCTTCCAATTCTTCCATTTTCCCTCCAATTAAGGCATCTATTCTATACAGGTTCTATCATTTTGTTAAGAATTCTCACCAAATTTTTCAGATTGTTATGCTATGTACATCTGTCATCACTCAGTTCAATTATTTTAACTTCATCTTATATATTTTCTTTCACTGAACTTATTAACTGCCTTGAAGAGTCTTGTAATTAATTTAGTTTTGCTTTGAGGTTCTTTTTCTAGTCTCTGAGTATTATTTTTGCTTACTTATTTCTTCATTTACTAATCTTTATTATCTGTGAGGTGATCTTTCTTGTGGGGGATTTGCAAAAGCAAAGTTGCTTTGCTTTGTTTTTTTAACTTTGGTAGATTTGCTGTTTTTGAGGTGATTCAGGAGAGGTGGACTCTAATATGCCACTCCGTCCAATGCCTTTCCCCTCCCTCTTGTACATCGTAAATTTGGATAGGATAAAGTATGTTTCTGTGTTTTCTCCATCAGTACTCAGTAGTTTGGTAACAGGAGTTGAGAAAATGATTAAAAGGAACTAACTTGAATTGGGGATTTGCTATTTAGAAATAGCAGAACATATTTATTATCTGCTTTAGCTTTGTTTAAAAAAATGAAGCAAACATATAAAAGAGCAAAGCCAAATCTGGGCAGAATTTTTGGCATAACAACCGATTATATATCTGTTGATAATAATTATTCAAGTTTTTTCTTCTATTTCCTTTAATTTAATAGGACATATCTCCAAACAGCTAGATGAATTTTTCTTATGTTTGTGAAATAACCTTCATATTTTTCTATTGATGACAATATGTAATGGGTCACATAGGAGAAAACATTCGTGTGTGTGTATAAACATACAGGTATATAACATTTATATGTGTATGTGTACAAATGTTTCTGTTGTGTTTAGATATAGACACAAACTGCAAGTGGATAATGGGTTGTGCCTAGAACTAAATAGGAGAATTACATTTGTCTTTGGGAAATCCAACTTCTTTAATGACCATAGACTTCTTCATGAAACAGTACAAATACAAATGTTCTACTTGTGCTCTTATGTGATTGTTGAGTTATAACGTAATGGGATCAGAAGGATTAAAAATGAATATGTTTTAGAACTCAATACAGAGTTAGCAAGTAAGGGTTTTGAAAAACTAGAATAAAGGATGCCATCAAAGACGTTTGCTTAAAAAGGATGGGCTGGTTATTTGGCAAGAGTCTATGTGTTCCACTGGTATTCCTGTGTTGTAAGGATGACTCAACAAAAGATTTCAGAATATTGAATGATTCTACCTTTTCCTTCTGTGTATCTTTGTACCACTACCCCCTCGACTCAGGTGAACATAGAAGCAGTCTTGGATACTTGTTGGTCACCAAAGGGAAGAACTAGAAACAAAAGGTAGAAGTAGTAAAGAGATAAATTTAGTCTTAATAGAAATGAAAACTTCCTAACAAATAGAGCTCTCTGAAAGTGGAATGAGATGCTTTGGGAAGGCTGTGACATTTTTGGTTTTCAACTAAAGGCAGAATGACAACTGGTTGAGTATATTTGTTGCAATAACACTTATTTTTCAGGTATAGGTTAGACTAGGTGGATGCTGAGGCCTTTACAACTCTAACATTCTTTGATTCTTTTAAATCTATATGAAGAAACGTGTTTTTACCTCCTCACCCTCCTCAGGTCTCAGTTTTGTTCTATATCCAGGAAAAGAACATAGACATGAAGCCCCAACCCAGGCAATTGACTGTTCACACTATGAACTAAATCAACACGGCCTGGGGCAGTTAAGGGAGGTGTTAAAGTTTTTATATTTAGGTTGACAAAGTAAGAGAAAGTCTTTTATAAGTGCTCTGATCTAGGGTAAGGAGACCCCATTTAATTTTCAATACTATGAGCAGGTTAGATAAAGGTAGACAAAATCAACTTTTACTGACTACAAAAAAATCAGAATGGTGGCAGAAGAATCTCAGAAGTAAATGGCACCATGTAAGCCAAGGGAAGAGAGAGCAGTGGAGGGGTAGGACAGTTATATTCTGCAGAAGAGACAAGGAGTATGAGAACTGAATATGAGATACTGGATTTGATGAAAAAGAAAAATGATTAACCTTGAGAAGGAGCAGTTTCAGCAAAAGTAGTAGGGTTGGAAGTCAGATTGCAAGGAACTGAGAAGTAAGGATATAGAGAGAGGCAGTGAATGCAAACTACTCTAAATGGGAGTCTGTCAGTGAAGGATGAAAGAGAGAGAGAGGAAAATACCTAGTCTAATTTTTTGCATAGGAGGAGACCTGAACCTGTTATTATGCTGAGGAGAAGAAAGCAGTGGAGAGGAATGAGTAGAAAGCAAAATAAAGAAAATGCTTATAAGAACTCAGTGGCTATATAATAAGAACAACATTTTGCTTTTTCAGTATCGTTGTAGAAGGTCACTCAGTTTCCATAGGGTGTTCTCTCCATAGCTATTTCTTTTATTTCTGAATGTAGAGAAGGCCCAAAGATCCAAGGGAAGTTTGGGACAGCTGCAATTTGTTTTGTTCAAATGTCTGCAAGGGGTCTGGAGTAGAATTTTCAAATAGCTCTGACTCAAAATGCATTTCAGATGCTGTTGATGTTGAGTTTGGGGTATTCACTTCTTTTGAACAGCTCTTAAGGAAATTGCCTAGGAAATAAACTTTACCAGCAGATTTTTTTTTCCTCTGAAAGCCTGCTCATCAATGTGTCACCCAAACTAACTTTACTGTGAGACTAAAGCTTTAGGCATTTTCTATTCCTGATTAGTGGGAGAAAGACCAACTCAATTTTATTTCAATTTACTATTGCATGCTGTCTCAAAGTGCTGAGGAAGATAGTTTTGGGGAGACGAAAATGGACCTGTTCTGTTCTGTGTAACTTATCTTGTCTTTAGCACAAAAGCAATACATAGAAGGATTATCCGAGGCACAACTTTTTATTTTCTTCCAGGTTTATAAATAGGGACATTTTGTGATATGAGTTATGATGCTTTGAGATACTTATCCAAAAGTTTTTCAACTTTAATGCTGTTACAGAATGTTAAAAAAATTGCTTCTCCAATTCTTTAGTGTTCCTACCAGCATATGGAATGTGTAATCTTTCTGACAGAGTTTGAAATCTCCAAAGCAGCAATCACTTCCCCTTCAGTTTTGCTAACATTTTCCCCAAAAGTCAGAGGGGAATAAACAAAAGATAACATACTTGTTTACCATAGGTGTACTGATAGTGTAGCCAGCTCCTCCTTCCCCTGTGATTTTGTTTTCCAAATTGGTATTTCCTGTACTCAGAAAGGAGAATCTTCCCTCTGAGGCTACCTCTCACTTACACTATACGTATCTTCTAGGTACATAACTGATTGCAAGCAGTTTTCCCCATTAGAATGTGAGCTTCCTGAGCTACAAAAGGTAACGTCTTTTTGCCTCTTGTACTATCCCCCAGCACTTATCACAGTGCCTGGTACCGAATAATCAATGGTTTAATAAGTGCTTAATGACTGAGTCCAAACCCCCATTGTATTAGCTGGAGGCTTAAGCCAGAAGAACAGTGTTCAGCATCTTTCCCCAAGCTGGAGGAGAAATGCTGTTTGAGAGATGATATAAACACATTCTCTGACTTCATTATATTCTCCATTGTGATAGGATGAGTGGGGAGGGTCAGGACAGGAGATGGGAATCCTGGACTGTTGTGAGGTATATATGTAGACTTTGGGTAAGTGATAGAGAGGATCCTTCCTCTCATTCAGCAGCAGCAGGTTTACATCTATTACAGGAGAGAGTTGGGAGGACTAAGAATATAAAGAAACCCCCTTTTCTCTCTCTACCTAAGTGGCCCATTTCTTCCTTACAATGAAAAGAGCCAAGTTCACTTCAGTAATGTTGATACTTCTTTTCATTTTTCTGGGGGGCGGGGAGCGTGAGCATGTATTTTAAGGAGTGGTGAAATAGGGAAGTATCTAAAATTTTCAGCTTAAAAAGATAATAATTTGTGAAATATAGCAAGTGTAACTTTCATTTGGGATATGAAAGAAACTAAATCACTTGTCATTGTGATAAGACCCAAAAGACTCTTTCTTTTTGAAAATCTTAAAATCATTCTCCAAAATGCCAATCAAGCCATTAGGGTTTCTTTAATGTATTTTGTAATGATGCTGAAAATGCAAGGCTTCATTTCTGTTCATGGATGAATTATCCTGTCCTGACAAGCAAATTAATTTTTTACCTAATAGGTCTTTTCTGTTTCTAATTTTGAATCTACAGATTTGTAGAGGTTTTTACACTAATGGAAAGCTGTATGCAGGCATTTTAATCTGAGGATTTTTTTTTTCACACTTCAGTAGTATATTTATTGGTTCATAGGTTCATACAACAAGCCTTTTAATCATGTACTTTGATGCTGTGGCCAGAGTTGAATTCAACAAAAAAATTCTATCCATCAAGATGGCTAATTACTAAGTAGGCACAGCGATTCATATCATGTTGAGTTTCTACAGAATATTACAGGTCTTTCAGGTCTTTTTGGATGTCCCACAAGGTATCTGCACTCTTCTTGAGTTGAGCTACCTCATGATCTTTCAGCTTCTGGTTGATAACGCTGGTCAGTCCTCGGGCATTCAGAATGCATGGAAGGCTAAGGAAGACTTCATTCTCCATGCCATACATCCCCTTCACCATAGTGGATACAGGATGAATCTTGGAGAGATTTTTTAACATGGTCTCAATAAGATCAGCAACACTTAGTCCAATAGCCCAGTTAGTGTATCCTTTGAGTTTGATCACCTCGTAGGCACTTTCAATCACCAGCTTATGAACCTCCTTCCAGTTTTCACTGTCATTGTCAGTTCCCATTTCTGGATTCAGGTCTTGGAGGGAAACACCTGCCACATTCACTCCACTCCATACAGCCACACTTGAGTCTCCATGCTCTCCAAAGATCCAGGCATGGCAGCTGCTTGGATGGATGCCAAGTTTTTCAGACATAAGATAGCGGAATCTAGCAGAATCCAGATTGCATCCACTCCCAATCACCCAGTGCTTTGGCAGGCCACTCAGTTTCCAGGTGACATATGTAAGGATATCCACTGGGTTGGAAACCACAATTATGATACAGTCTGGGCTATACTTTACAATCTGGGGGATAATAAACTTGAAGACATTCACATTCCTTTGTACCAGATTGAGGCCACTCTCTCCCTCTTGCTGGCTGACTCCGGCAGTGACTACAACAATCTTGGAACCAGCAGTGACAGAGTAATCTTTATCAGCCACAATTTTAGGAGTTTGAAGAAACAAGCTCCCATGCTGTAGATCCATCATTTCTCCTTTGAGTTTGTCTTCCAAAACATCAACAAGGGCAAGTTCATCAGCAAGACTCTTTGCAAGTATGCTGATAGCACAGGCCATACCAACTTGTCCAACGCCCACAACAGTAATCTTATTGTTTGGGGCTGCTGCATCCTCTTCTGCAACTGGAACAATCAGTTTTTCTTTAAGAGTAGCCATTTTGTTCTGCCTAAAGAGTAGGTGACTGCCTGGGATGAAGTTTGTCCCGAAGAGAGAAGCAGCTACCAGGATTTTTTAAATTGTTTTATAATTTCTAAAGACTTTTTTCTCTAGGATAATCATAATAAGGAAAATAGAATTTAAGAATTGAAAGGAAACATAGAGGCATCTACTTCAACTCCCTCATTTTTGTTTTTGTTTCCTTAGCAGTCTCTATTATATGAGGAACTCAATAAAATACATTTTGAATTGAATTAAATTTTCCAGATGAGGAAACTGAGGCCCACAAATGTGCCACCACAAAAAGAGCTTGCTATAAATACTTTTGTACATGGGGGTCCTTTTCCCATTTTTATGATCTCTTTGGGATACAGACCTAGAAGTGGTATTGCTAGGCCAAGGAATTTACCCTAGATTTTAAGGATTATGGCACTGAAATCTCCAGAACCATTTATCTTGAGAAAAGGGAGTCTTACCTGTTATTCCCTGTGCTTCTTATAGTATCTTTCAAATTCTGGGAAACACTAGCAGTTTCTGAAGTAATTATAGAAAAAATGATTCAAATTTTTTGGCACAATTTCCAAGGGAAGGGAATCGTTTCCATTATACGAGGGAGTGGCACACAGAAATGTGGGTATAGTTGTAGGATTGTAGGATAACGTTACTAGTTTCTTTTTGCTCTTCCAGTATTGATAAATAAATCACAAGGGGACACCTTAATGGTTGTGATGTGAGCTATGAGGAACATGACGGGAGTTGAAAGAAATATATTCACTCCAAAACAAATGTCAAATGGTTCTCATGGAATTACTGTGGTGGGAGAGGAGGAAGGGGGAGAAAAGTTCATCCAAAAGACAGATTTGTCTTGAGAAGGACTCTTAATGTTCTTTTCTGGTTACATCTGTGGGAAACAAGGATTGGACAACTTGTAATGGTCTTTTGCCCTTGAAAAAGCCTACCTAGTAACCAGATGTCACCAGAATTCCTTAACTAAGCTTGTAAAAGTTACCCATCTGTGCCCAGGAAGATACTAAGATCATACCTCAGAACCTCCATGGAAGGCCTGTGGCTCACTTCAAGAAAATTAGGAAGACAAAGCCAAAAAACAATTTCTGATTTTCTTTTTTCTTTTTTTATTTTTTTTCTTTTCTTCTTTTTTTTTATTTTTTAATGTTTAACAATCACTGCCATACAATTGAGATTTTATCCCCCCCCACCTACCCCCCACTACCCCCCTCCCTCCCCACGACTGCATACAATTCTGTATAGATTCTACATATACTTTCCTATTGAGTATATTTTCACTATAGTCATGCTATGTAGTCAGAATAAAATAAATGAAAGAAATCGTATAACAAATCAGAACATGATACACAAACACATACACATACACAAACATGATCTGCTACATTTTGTGAGTGACTTCCATATTTCTTTCTCTGAGTGTGGAAGGCATTTTACCTTGAGAACCACCTTTGGGATTTTTTTTTTTTATAAGAAGTTTTTGCGTTACTACAAAAATCCAAGTCTACCAGAAAAAACTCTCGCACACTGTGGTCGTTGCTGTGCACAAAGTTCTCCTGGTTCTGCTCCTTTCACTCAGCATCAGGTCATATAAGTCCTTCCAGGCCTCTCTGAAGTCTTCTTGTTCATCATTTCTTATGGCACAATAGTACTCCATTACATTCATATACCATAATTTATTCAGCCATTCCCCAATTGATGGACATCCCCTTGACTTCCAGTTTTTGGCAACTACATAGAGTGCTGCTATAAATATTTTTGTACATGTGGGACCCTTTCCCATTTTTATGATCTCTTGGGGATATAGTCCTAGTAGCGATATTGCTGGGTCAAAGGGTATGCACATTTTTGTAGCCCTTTGGGCATAGTTCGAAATTTCTCTCCAGAATGGCTGGATGTGCTCGCAGCTCCACCAACAATGAATTAGTGTTCCAACTCTCCCACATCCTCTCCAGCATTTATCATTTTCTTGTTCTGTCATGTTTGCCAATCTTATAGGTGTGATGTGGTACCTCAGAGTTGTTTTGAATTGCATCTCTCTAATCAATAGTGATTTAGAGCATTTTTTCATATGATTATAGATATCTTTAATTTCTTCCTCCGAAAATTGCCTGTTCATATCCTTTGACCATTTATCAATTGGGGAATGACTTGTATGATTATACATTTGGGTCAGTTCTCTATATATTCTAGAAATGAGGCCTTTATCCCTGAGCTTAGCTGTAAAAATTCTTTCCCAATTTACTATATCCCTCCGGATTTTGGTTGCATTGGGTTTGGTTGTGCAAAAACTTCTCAGTTTAATGTAATCAAAGTTATCCATTTTGCATTTCATAATGCTTTCTATCTCTCCTTTAGTAAAGAATTCTTCCCTTCTCCATAGATCTGATAAATACACTATTCCTTGCTTCTCCAGTTTATTCATGGTATCAATCTTTATACCTAAATCATGTACCCATTTGGACTTCATTCTTGTGTACAGTGTCAGGTATGGGTCTATGCCTAATTTCCGCCACACTGTTATCCAGTTTTCCCAGCAATTTTTGTCAAACAATGAGTTCTTATCCCAGAAGCTGGGGTCCTTGGGTTTATCAAACAGAAGGTTGCTATATTCCTTGCCTACTGCATCTTGAGTGCCAAGTCTGTTCCACTTGTCTACCTCTCTGTTTCTTAGCCAATACCAAGTGGTTTTGATAATTGCTGCTTTATAGTACAGTTTGAGGTCTGGTAGCGCTAGGCCACCTTCTCAAGCATTTCTTTTCATTAGTCCCTTTGATATTCTGGACCTTTTGTTTTTCCAAATGAATTTTGATATTATTTTATCCGGCTCTAGAAAATAATTGTCTGATAGTTTAACTGGTATGGCACTAAATAAGTATATTAATTTGGGTAGGATTGTCATTTTTATTATATTAGCATGGCCTACCCATGAGCAACTAATGCTTTTCCACTTACTTGAATCTGACTTTATTTGTGCAAAAAGTGTCTTGTAATTGTGTTCATATAATCCCTGGGTTTCTTTTGGCAGGTAGACTCCTAAGGATTTTATACTGTCTACCCTAGCTTTAAATGGGATTTCTCTTTCTATCTCTTGCTGTTGGACTTTGTTGCTAATATATAGGAATGCAGAAGATTTGTGTGGGTTTACTTTGTAACCTGCAACTTTGCCAAAGTTGTTTATTAATTCAAGTAATTTTTTACTTGAATCTCTGGGATTCTCTAGGTAAATCATCATATCATCTGCAAAGAGTGATAACTTAGTTTCTTCTTTGGCTATTCTTATTCCTTGAATATCTTTATCTTGTCTAATTGCTACAGCTAACATTTCTAGTACCATATTGAATAATAGTGGTGATAATGGACAACCTTGTTTCACCCCTGATCTTATTGGGAATGCATCTAGCTTATCCCCATTGCATATAATGCTTGCTGAAGGTTTTAGATAGATACTGCTTATTATTTTATGGAAAGTTCCCTTTATTCCTACGTTCTCCAGTGTTTTTAGTAGGAATGGGTGTTGTATTTTGTCAAAAGCTTTTTCTGCATCTACTGAGATAATCATGTGGTTTTTGTTAGCTTTGTTGTTGATGTGATCAATAATGCTAATAGTTTTCCTAATATTGAACCAGCCCTGTAATCCTGGTATGAATCCTACCTGATCATAATGTATTAATCTCGTGATAAGGTGCTGTATTCGTTTTGCTAAAATCTTATTTAAAATTTTTGCATCTATATTCATTAGGGAAATTGGTCTATAATTTTCTTTCTCTGTTTTGTCTCTTCCTGGTTTGGGTATCAAAACCATATTTGTATCATAGAAAGAATTTGGGAGGATGCCTTCTTCCCCAATTTTCAAAAATAGTGTATGTAGAATTGGAATTAACTGTTCTTTAAATGTTTGATAGAATTCACTTGTGAATCCATCTGGCCCTGGAGATTTTTTCCTAGGGAGTTCATTGATGGCTTGTTCAATTTCTTTTTCTGAGATGGGGTTGTTTAAGTATTCAACTTCCTCTTCTGTTAATCTGGGCAATTTGTATTTTTTAAAATATTCATCCATCTCGTTTAGATTATCGAATTTGTGGGCATAAAGTTGGGCAAAGTAGTTTCTCATTATTGTTTAAATTTCCTCCTCATTGGAGGTGAGTTCACCCCTTTCATTTTTAATATTAATAATTTGGTTTTCTTCTTTCTTTTTTTTAATCAGATTGACCAACGGTTTATCAATTTTATTAGTTTTTTCATAAAACCAACTATTGGTTTTATTTATTAATTCAATAGTTTTCTTAATTTCAATTTTACTAATCTCTCCTTTGGTTTTCAGTATTTCTAATTTGGTATTTACTTGGGGATTTTCAATTTGTTCTTTTTCTAGCTTTTTCAACTGCAAGCCTAAGTCATTGATCTCCTCTTTCTCTATTTTATTTATGTAAGCATTCAAAGATATAAAACTTCCCCTAATAACTGCTTTTGCAGTATCCCATAAGTTTTGGTATGTTGTCTCACTATTGTCATTCTCTTGAATGAAATTGTTGATTGTTTCTATGATTTCTTCTTTAACCCAACCCTTCTTTAGAATTAGATTATTTAGTTTCCAATTGATTTTTGGTTTCTCTTTCCATGGCCTTTTATTACATGTAATTTTTAATGCATTATGATCTGAAAAGGATGCATTGATTATCTCTACCTTTCTGCACTGGATTGTGAGATTTTTATGTCCTAGTACGTGGTCAGTTTTTGTAAATGTTCCATGTACCGCTGAGAAAAAGGTATATTCCTTTCTATTCCCATTTAATTTTCTCCAAAGATCTATCATATCTACCTTATCCAGAGTTTTATTTACCTCCTTAACCTCTTTCTTGTTTATTTTGAGGTTGGATTTATCGAGTTCAGAGAGGGGGAGGTTGAGGTCCCCCACTAGTATAGTTTTGCTATCAATTACTTCCTTCAACTCCCCCAACCTCTCCTCTAAGAATCTGGATGCTATACCACTTGGAGCATACATGTTTAGTAATGATATTGCTTCATTGTCTATGGTGCCTTTTAGCAGGATATAGTTTCCATCCTTATCCCTTTTGATTAGATCTATTTCTGCTTTCGCTTTGTCTGAGATTAGGATTGCTACTCCTGCCTTTCTTACATGAGCTGAAGCACAATATATTCTGCTCCATCCTTTGACCTTTATCCTATGTGTATCCCCCCATTTCAAATGTGTTTCTTGTAAGCAGCATATTGTTGGATTATGGCTTTTAATCCATTCTGCTATCCATCTCTGTTTTATGGGAGAGTTCATTCCATTCACATTCACAGTTATGATTACAATCTGTGTATTTCCCTCCAACCTCTTTCCCACCATCTGTGCTTTTAGCTCTCCCGTCTCCCTTCCCCTCCTCAATAGTATTCACTTTTCTCCCCCTCCTCCTGCAGCCTTCCCCTCCTTCTTTTAGCCCCCCTCCTTTTTACTCCCCTTTACTCTTATTGCTTCTTTCCTCCCTTTTAGCCACCCTCCCCTTTCTTCCCCCTTCCCCTCCTACTACCTATAGAGCTAGTTAGGGTTATCTACTTAAGATTATTGTTCCCTCCTTTGAATAAATCAGATGAGAGTACCTCTCCAACAATGCTCATCTCCTCCCCTCCTTCCCTCTACTATAGTTTTGTACTTCTTCCTGTGATATAATTTGCCATTTTCTGCTTCCCCCTTTTCACACCTCCTATTACAATCCCTTCTCATACTTAAATCATATTTTTGACATGACATCATTTACTTTATACCCGTTCCCTCTACATATATCCCTTTTATCATAATAGCTGCACAGTTCTCAAGATTAACAGGTATCATCTTCCCTTATAGGGAGGTAAACAGTTTGCCCTAATTGAGTAGCAAGTTTTTGTTTTTGTTTTTTCCCCTCTGTTTACCTTTTTATGATTCTCTGGAGACCTGCATTTGAAGATCAAATTGTCTATTGAGTTCTGGTGTTTTGGTCAGGAAGCTCTGGAAATCCCTTATTTCGTTGAATGACTTTCTCCTTGCCTGAAATGTTATGCTGAACTTTGCTGGGTAGTTGATCCTTGGTTGAAGTCCCAACTCCTTTGCCTTATGGAATATTGGGTTCCAATTCTTTCAGTCTTTTAATGTAGAAGCTGCAAGGTCCTGTGTGATCCTGACTGTGTGTCCTTGATATTTGAATTGTTTCTTTCTAGCTGCTTGTAGTATTTTCTCCTTCACTTGATAGCTCTGGAATTTGGCAACTATATTTCTTGGGGTTTTGAGTTTGGGATCCCTTTCAGGAGGGGAACGGTGGATTCTTTCGATGACTATTTTGCCCTCTGAGTCTAGTACTTCTGGGCAGTTTTCCTTGATGATTTCCTGGAAGATATTGTCCAGACTCTTTTCTTCATCATGGGTTTCTGGCAGGCCAATAATTCTTAAATTATCTCTCCTGGATCTATTTTCCAGGTCAGTTGTTTTTCCAATTAAATATTTTACATTTTCTTCTATCTTTTCATTCTTTAGATTTTGTTTGACTGATTCTTGTTGCCTCATTGAGTCATTAGTTTCTACTTGCCCAATTCTAATCTTCATCGTATTGTTTTCTTCAGTTAGCTTTTGCATCTCCTTTTCCATGTGACCAATTTTTCCCTTTAAGGAGCTATTTTCTCCATTTAATTTTTGTACTTCTTTTTCCATTCGACCAATTTTCCCAGTTAGGTTTTGGGTTTCCTTTTCTGTTTGATTAACTCTTCCTTTTAGGGAATTATTCTCTCCAGTTAATTTTTGAACTTCCTTTTCCATTTGTTCAATTTTCCTTTTCAGAGTGATGTTCTCATCAGTGAATTCTTTTTTTATAATTTTAAAACCATTGGCCAGTTTTTCTTTTATATCCTTCTTCAGATGTTCCAGGTAATCTAGTTGTGCTTGCGAGAAATTCATAGGCCCATCTGAGGTTTCAGATGGAAGTACAGTCTCAGCTCTGACCTCTTTGGTGTTTGTGTTTTGGTCCTTATCCCCATAGAAAGATTCTATGGTTTTTTCACTTTTCGTCTGCTTTTTCCGATTCATGATGTTGGCTGAGTGTTGTAGCTTCTGGTTCTTTCAGTCAGAAGGTACAGATCTTTAAGTTGAGCTGATGTGTGTCAAGGCTAAAAGCAGGCTTTTGTTTTTTGTTTCCCAGATCAACCCTGGGGTTAGCTTGTTAGGTGTGTGGGAGGGCTGGTCTGGTCTCAGGAGATCTCCTCAGCTGACCTGAGGCAAAGGCAAGGTCAGGGGATGGTGATCCCAGCTTCCCTATTGTCTTCCCTTTTCCCCTGGAGCGCTGGGGCCCGCCTAGAAGCTAATGCATGTTCCCGTCCCTCCTGGGACTTGTCTCCCAGCTCTGAGGCTTGCCTGGGTCTCAGTGCGAATTTTCTCTGCCCTGGGTCATCTGTCCTTCCAGATCGCCTCCGCCACAGTAGGAAGAATCCCCCTTTGCTATTTTTCTAGCCTCTGGTGTTATGAGACTATTTGCCCCCTTCTGCTGTTCCCGCTGATCCAGGATTTATCTGGGGAAGAATTTTATGGTTCTTTCACGGTCATCAGGGGGGAGGAGAGAGCATTTACTGGTCACTCCGCCATCCTAGCTCCCGGAAGTTCCAGTAGGTGACTTACCGAAGTTTAGTCTTCAGGCTGAAGGTTTCAAGGGCTGCTGCGCTGATATCTGGCGCTCAGCGGCTCTCACCGGCTCGGTTTGGCCTGTCTCCTGCTCCGCTGGTTTCGCCTGCCACTCTCGGGCTTCTCAGGTCCCTTCCGCCCTGCTGCGCTGACCGTGCTGCGCTGTGCGCTGGGGGCTTACCCCCACGGAACAGATCCTTCCTGTGGACCTTCCAGTGCAACCTGGGCTCCGAATCTGTCAAAGTCTGTCACCCACTGGATTCTACACCTCCAAAGTCTGGTCAGAGTCTCCTTTCAGAGATATCCAGAAGAGTTTGTCCAGGAGCTTAGGTGAGTCGTTGCTTTCACTCCGCCATCTTGGCTCCGCCCCTCTGATTTTCTTGTCCTTGACATCTAATGTTCTGAAAAATGAAATGAAATCCATCAGGATATGAGACATTGAATGATGTCACCGTGCTTGTAGCATATAATGTCCTGCTGTTAAAAAATCCTTCATCAATCATTTCCAGTATTGAAGGAATCAAATAACAACTAATCTACACATTGCTGATCATGCACTGGAATATTTTGTATAACATTTTTGCTGGAACTAGCGAACTGGGTGAAAATTCATTCTGTGTGCTGTCTTGTCATTCTCAGGTGTTCCTAATGGGAGACATTCAGATGCAACAATTCATAAAGGTGCATCCTACCCTCCAAAATAGCACTGTTCCTGCTTGCTGTAATATCTGTGCTAGTGCTGAAAAGTTCACCTGAGTTGTTACCTTCACATTGAACTTTCAGTGCTAAGTGGAGCTTCTTATATCTGCCATTTCATATGCTGAATTGACAGCAATTTTTCTCTATTACTTTTTTTAAGGTAGCAATCATAATGTTCTTGAAATTTAGTCAGGACTAAAAGAGACAGATGAAAGAGTTTAAGAAGCTACTTTCTTAGAGCAAATATATATAGTTCATTAAAATATTTTAGACTCTATTTCTTCTCATGTTTGGAACTTCTCAAAGTCAAAGGAAGAGGGTTCTTTTGGGTCGTGTCTTACTATAAGTAAGTACTTCCTTTCTGGCATCATACAGCTGAGAATCACCAGGCCACTGCCTGTAGCCATGCTAAATTAGGGGACTCAAAATGCATATTCAACCAAGTAAGATTTACCTTCCTGGGTGTGAAAGAATACAAAGAAATAACCATGTTTAAAGGAAAGTATGCATACTTTAGCTCTAAGAATAGTGCTAATGAAAAATTTATTCATTAATCTATTCTCCTCACCACCAGATTCCCTGTAATCTCTGCCAAATCCCTTTCCATCCCTTCCATTTGAAAATAAATGTTCTCTCTCCTTTTTTAACTTAAAAAATACATATTTAAATGGTGCATTTTGAACATCACTGTTACTTCCTAGTGACTGATCCCTGCTTCTTCCTTGCCTTGTAGCAAATTTAGCCATCAGGCGGTACTGTTATCCCCTAATGTGATACCTATTCAAAGATAAGGATAAAATTTAGGGAGTTATAGTCACCTTAGTGGTTATGAAACTTCACCCTGTTGAACAGAGTACAAACCTTTCTGTGGTTCTGGGAGAATGAATGGTCTTCTATTGTTTGATCCTAGCTCTCCAGGTGGTCACATTATTGTTAGTCCAGTGCAAACTAGACCTGTGGGCCAAATCCAGGACTTTTATAGGGCCAAAGTTAAGAATTGTTTTTAATGGTTCATTTTAAAGTGTTATTGTATTAAAAAAAAAATCTAAGAACCATTCTTATCTTTGGGATGAAAAAAGGGGCTTAGCAGAATTTGTCCCTGGTAGTGGATGGGGTTAGTGAGGATTCACTTATTTCTTCTCAATGCCTCAACTTAAAATGGGCTCCTCAGTCAGTCACCTCTTCATTTCCCATCAGTTGAACTCTTCTGGACTAGATTCCATCATGGCCCTAGGAAACTTCATCATCAGGAAACTCATCATTCTTTGAGACTACATTAATCTTGGTACTCATGTACCTTCTGCCCCTTTTATTAGCGGGCTGGAGAGTAGAGCAAAGATCTCTTCTCAAATCCTACATTTAAAGAAGACTCCCAGGCCAACCATCTCTTAAATTCCTACCAGTCGTACTCCTTTGAACTGGATTCCATCATGCTTCTGAGACAGGTACTTGCCCTCTCCCCCTCCAGCTTGCTTTTGTATGTTGTTTATTCCTATTAGTTTGTAAACTATCTGAGTGCAAGGATGGTCTTTCTTTCTCTTTCTTTTTCTTCCTCCCTCCCTCCTTCCTTCCTTCCTTTCCTTCCTTCCTTTCCTTTATTCTTTCTTTCTTTCTCTTTCTTTCTTTCTTTCTTCCTTCCTTCCTTCCTTCCTTCCTCCTTCCTTCCTTCCTTCCTTCCTTCCTTCCTTCCTTCCTTTCTTTCTTTCTTTCTTTCTTTCTTTCTTTCTTTCTTTCTTTCTTTCTTTCTTTCTTTCTTTCTTTCTTCCTTCCTTCCTTCCTTCCTTCCTTCCTTCCTTCCTTCCTTCCTTCCTTTCTTTCTTTCTTTCTTTCTTTCTTTCTTTCTTTCTTTCCTTTCTTTCTTTCTTTCTTTCTTTCTTTCTTTCTTTCTTTCTTTCTTTCTTTCTTTCGTATTCTTATTCCCAGCACTTAGCATGATGCCTGATAAATGTTTATTTGCTCATTAATTTGTATTTTCTTTGAGATCTCAACCTACCAAAAACTCACCCTTCATCCCTATTATGGTAAAAAGATACAAATTTGAGGGTATGGAAACTTTATTCGTATTATAATCTATAACATAGAGTTATTAATTGGTTGACAACGAATTAGTTTTAAACACAAAATTTTCTCTCTCTGTACTTGTGTGTGTATATAGCACTTCTTAAACTATGGGTCACAAAGGGGTCACAAGTGGAAAAAGTTTAAGAAGCCCTGGGTAGTATAGTGTAAGAAGCAGAAAAAGTGAAGGTCATTCAGGGTAGGTCTGAAACTGACCATGGAGATAAGGAAGAATGTAACAATCTGTCACTGACTTGGTGGAAGCACAGTAAAGCAACTTTTTTGGTTTACTTCAATTTTTTAAACCACTTCAATTTAATATCATGAAAACTAAATTCAACTGATGTTTTTGCATGCATTTGATCATTTTTTATTTCATTTGTGTTTGACTGTGACAGATAAGCTCAATGAAGTATGACTTTATATGTGATAGAGAAATGCAAAGGGGTTATTTTGTGTGTTATCAAGTGAATTTCTTTGCTGTTTTTACTTTGAAGATGTAGAGACTTCATTGAGGAAGAAAATGTATCCTTACATGTCACTAATTGTGGATGAATCAGTTGGTTCAGGTTGTTTTGAATTAGAACTACCCCTTTTTACTGGGTCTAGGATTAAAGGGGTTATTTGTAGAGTTGGTCATTTTCAGAGAAGCATCCAGACAGACTAGACAGAAGGAAAATCAAGTGGGCTGATCATGGTGGCCTTGAGGACTGAGTTACCTTGAAATTCCATGTGCTATGATTTATATGGCCCAAGACATTTCCTGGACCCTAAATCCCTGGCCCCACATCAATGAACACCAAGACATGAATTATATTGTAAGGATTTCAGAGAAAACTTTGAGTGGGTTAAAAAAATGAGCAGAGATATGATTTGAGGGATCATCCCCTCCCAGAATTGAACTCCATCTATGTAAGCCCAGAGTTTGGGGTGCTAAGTTGCATCTTGTACTTGCTATTTCTATATCTATGAGTAGAGTTTTGAAAGTGCCTTTTAAGTTTCATCATTATTTCAAGAAGTTAATTTGGAGAGTCAGAGATAATTTAATGAGTATTTAATCTATCCATCATTGAATAAGAAGATGCTTCCTAGCTGTTGGTGGTTATGTTTAATGGACTAATTGTAGATTCCAGGCAATTTTGAAAAATGCTTGCCTATGCTTAGTAAACAGTAGACTGTTAACATGTTAACAAATGCTTGTTGAATGATAAATTTATAATTATTCCTGGGGAAAAACAACTTTAAACTGATTCCATCCCCTCAGGTTTTGGTAAAGCTGCTGCAGTGGATCTCCATCTACACATGAAAAAACATTTGAATCTTTAGGTGAAAACCAATTCTCTGGTCCTCAGTTTTAGAGATGAAATACCAGGTATCAGTGAGGAACTAGATCTGCTGAACTGTCCATATCAGAAAGTCCTACATTGCTGCTTATTAAATCTGAATCAAAATCAGAACGGAAGAAGAGAAGAAGGGATACATGGACTTAAGAATTATTTTATCTTCAACAATATACATGTATTTGAATGCATAACAGAACATATAGCAATAAGGGCTTTCTTCTTCAGAGGGCAACAGGGCCAATTAGTTTGGAAGTGAAAACTCTACAGAGACCTACAGATGCCTACAGAGGCATCAGAACAGAGAGATCAGGTCATGGATTTCATCAAATTGCTCATTCTGATTTAGTGATTTTTTTTTAAGAAAAAAAAGTTGACTTACAGGAAAATCTCAATCATCTAAGGTCAACTATCTAATTAGTTTTAAAACATCCATTGGAGAAATATGGCCCCAAATTAGATCAAGTGTATTTTTATACTTGTTGGATTTATTGATATTTGTGGAAATTTGGGAATTTAACTGAATTGAAGCAACTTCTACATCTATTCAAAGCTTTGATTTTCATGATTCAGGCTCTGTATACTATACTTGGCAACCTGGCTTTAGGTATGAACTTAATTTAAACAGATGTTGTCTATGATTATTAGCCAAATTGTTACCACATCACATTTTGGGAGGTTGAAAATTATGTCCTCTGGCTCATCATTTTATTTATTCACTATGTTTTGAATTGCACAAGAAGACATTAGAAGCAAAGAAAAATCACAATCTTTATTAAATTATGGCAAGATGTTATACTGTGAATTTACCTGATGGTTATCATTCACTTTCAAAATTAGAAAGCAATAATCCATCTCTGTTATTGTACTTGACAAAAAGAAATCAGTACCTTATCTATTAAATGTCAAACTCCCACATTCAGTGATACTGAATAATTTTCTATCATTTGAATTATATTTTTTTCTAGAGGATTATGCAACATTAATCATATGCTTCTAATTAGTATTCTCTCTTAATATGCTTTTAAAATATTTTACCAGTACCTTTTGTATTTCATCTATAGCTATTTCAATATATAACTTTTCTCCACTGTTTCCTCCTTATAAGAAAGAAAAAATGTTAAGCAAAACCAGCAGACACAGTGACTGAATCTGACAGTAAATGCAACATTTTGTGCCTTTGAGGCTCCAATCTCTCTCCTGAGAGAGTAGATTTCTTTTTTCATTTGTTCTCTGAAACCAAGATTGCTTTTTGAATTTATTCAGAGCTGAGGAGCCTATTATTTTAATTTATGTTGTTGCAATTATTGTAAAAATTACCCTCCTGGTTCTGCTTCCTTCATTTTGTGAATGTCCATTTTAGTTTTCCCATTTTTTTTCTGAATTCCTCGTATTCATCATCTCAAAATACAACTCTATCATATTACATTCATATACCATGATATTGGTATTCCCTCATGCAGGACACAGTATTTAAAAAGAAATAATCTGTAAGTACAATAAACAGAGTTAAGAGTTGATTTTATAGTATGATGATCGGGAGAATGACCTCCTCAAATGGATGTTTTTGTAGGGCGGTAAACATTTACTTGGTAGTGTGATTGATTCTTCCTTGGAAGGTGTTTAAATGCCAAATGGAAAGATTTTTGGGAAGATTTGGAGAGATCTACTGAGATATATCATCGAAGCCTCATAAAGGACAAATCCATCCTAAGATTTTATTGATTGCTGATGAATTGATTGGCTTCGTCTGTGATGGATCAATTAAGGATGAACTGGTTATTTTGGGCTCTTTGGGTCAGAGCTACCACTTTGTACAAGGCATATGACAAATAGGGTCAATTAAAGATGCAATTCGAGTGTGGTAAAACTAAGGGTGGATCAATCATGGTGGCCTTAGGGCAGAGGCACCTGATAGTTGCAGGTGTTATTACTTGTGTGTCCTGGGAGATTTCCTAGACCCTGAATTCCTGACCCCAAATCTATGAAGACCTGACCTGTTATATTCTAGTAATCTCAGAAGAAACTCTAGTTAGGTACAAACATGAGCCAAAGAGATATGATTTGGGTAACAATTCCCTTCCAAAATCAGACCCCATTTGTGTTATAGTTATTATTTCTAACTCACCCATGGATAGTATTAGAACTGTTATACTTTAAGCTATATTATGATTTTGAGAAGATAATTGGGACAATCAAAGATAATTTGGTAGGCATTAAAATATTCCATCCATTATTGTAAGAGAATGTAACCAGTCAATATAAAAAATGGAGGTTTAGGTGAATTAAATTGAGGTAGCTAGGTGGCATATTAGAAAAACAACTGAACTTGGTGGCAAAGGGATGAGAGTTCATATCCTTCCTCAGATACTTGCAAACTGTGTGACCCTGAGTAAGTAATTTAACTTTTGCCAGCCTCAAGTTTTTCATCTGCAAATTAGAGATAATAATGGCACTTATTTCACAGGAGTCATGAGGATCTGATTAGGTAATACATGTAAATTGCTTTGAAAACTTAGGCTACTACAGAAATGTTAACTATCATTTTTCTTACCAAAATGTTTTACCTGTTAATTCTGACCTGTGCTTATTTATACTTAGTGGACAATATTTAAATTCCAGGTCAAAAAAATTTTTTTTTGTATAAAGGCTTCCCCATTGAGTAATTCCCCCAAACATCTCATATAATAAGAGTCCTATTTGTCAAGAAGGTCTTCCTCTGTGAGCCTCCATGTACTTTATAGGTTAGTGAGGTGCAGTTACTTCTATCAATAGAGTACCATACTCAATTGGCAACTACTAAGGGCTAAGGGGAAAAAGAGCTCTGTTTGTCAGCAAGGCCAAAGAGTGACCCTCCAGCAGCAACTTAAGGAGATAATTGGGGCATTGGGTAACAAATATTCTCTAGTATTAAGATGGAATTCTAACATCCTCAGTTTGCAAAGATGCTGAAGACATTAAAGGACCTATATACTCCCAGCACACTCCAGCCTACTGTAGCCTTTCTAAGAGTCTATGGCTTTCAGAAGGGATTCTCCTTATGCAGTTGCTAACCTGAGCACTTTAAAGAGACCACAAAACAAACTAATAGTGGGAAATAGGTAGAGATTGTAAGAAGTGATCACTATCAACCTTGGGCTACCCAGATCTACACATCCTATCAAATGTCCGCTTCTTTCCGACACTGAATTTGGAGCTTTCCTGAGAGGTATTAGGGATAGCTTGCTGGTTAAAGGTAGGATATAATCAGAAATAAGAGTAATATAAAATGCAAAAGCTGTCTACTTAAAAAAATAAGCCAAGTGGTTTTTATTTTATTCCAGTTAGCAGCAAAAGGGAACCTTTGGAGGTGGTTTAATTGAGTGACATGAGGATGGGATTAGAGAGCGGTGGCAGCCAGGAGTTTAGGAGAGGTAATGAGTGCATGAACAAGGGTGCTAGTTATGTCAGTGGAGAGAAAGGGAGAGATGTGGCAAATTGTGGAGGAAAATCAATGACTCAACAAACTGAGGCACACTGATGTAATGTTGGTGGACTTTTGAATGGGTACAACTATTCTGGATAGCAATTTAGAATTATACACAAAATGTTCCTCAACAATGCGTACCCTTTGTCCTAGCTACATTTCTTCTAGGCCTATACCCAAAAGAGGTCAAAGAAAGAAGGAATAGATTCTATAGGTACAAAAATATTTGTAATGGTGGCAAATAACTGAAAACCAAGGGGAAACCCTATAGTTGAGGAATGGATGAGTAAGCTGTCGTATATGAATGTGATGGGATACTGTAATACTGCAAGAAATGAGAAAAGAGGTCATCTCAGAACATCATGGAAAGATCCATGAACTGATACAGAGCAAAGCATGCAGAATCAGAAAACTAATCTATACTATAAAATCAATATTATAAAAAGGAAAAATTTTGGAGACTTTCATAAACTCATAAAGCATAAAATGAGCAGAACCAAGAGAATAATGTATATAACAACAATAACTATTCATACATATATACGCATATGTGCATATATATATTTATGCATGTATACATTAAAATTGAAATCTATAGGGATTATGATCAATACAATGATCAGTCATAACTGCAGAGTAACAAAGATGAAACCTGCAGAGAGGTAATGAATTCAGAGTTCAGAACGAGACATATACCTCTAACTGTGTGTGTATGTGTGTGTGTCTGTGTATGCTTGACCTTGCATAGTTATTACACACAATTAAAATTATTTTCTAATAGGATGAGCAGGAGACAGAGAAAATACATTTCTGGTAATTTTTTAAAATAGAGTAGTGGAGTGAGTGCTAATACGTGGAATGCCACATATACTTTCAGCTCAAGTATTATTAGGTTTTCTTAATTATTTAATTTCAAGAGACTTACTTGCAGTGGCAATGATCTATAAAATACTTTCATTTTTAAAAACCATTTCAATCAAACTTTAAAAAAAAGATTCTGCAGGTGATCAGATAAGGATGGTCAGTGAGGTATAATAGAGGGTGACTGAGATGAACCTGGGTGATGGAAAAGATAGTGCGGTGCCCTCAACAGAAATAGAAGCTTTTAGGGGAGGAGAACAGAAAGATGAGCTCTGCTTTGGACATGTCTGTTTATAGGTTAGCCACCAGAATAGCTATTCCTACCCATTTAGTATATAGACTGCACAACCAGTATGGGACCTCCAAGAAAAGATTCATCCCTACCAAAACCAAGATGCTTGTACTCAGGCCTGACTAATCTTCTAATGTTTATATATAGCCTCCCATACATCCGCTCCCACCTGTATATTTCCCCTTATAGCCCTAAAGAAAATGTTCAGATATCGTCATAGTAAGATCATGATTGGACATGGGATATAAGGTAACATGACATATCTATTGACCTCTAGTATAAAAAAGATGCCAACAGCTAGGTGGCACAGTGGATAGAGTGCTAGGCTTGAATACTCATCTTCCTTAGGTCAAATCTGGCCTTATATATTTTCTAGCCATGTGACCTTGGGCAAGTCACTTAACCCTATTTGTCTTAGTTTCCTTATCTGCAAAATGAGTTAGAGAAGGAAATGGCAAACCACTCCAATCTCTGCCAAGAAAACCCCAAATGGGGTCACACAGAGTTGATAACAACTGAAAAATGACTGGAGAGCAACAGAATGCATAAAAACTGATGAGATTTAACTCTTATACCAGGTACCTGTTAAGAAAGCTAACTTGTCTCCTCTAACCCATTCCCAAATACTGTGGTCCATGTAATAAATTTAACATCCTGTCTCTAGTCAATAAACAACTATTAAATGCTAAGTGCTGGCCATATTCTATTTCCATAGCTCAGTCAACTCTTCTCATAACTTTAGCACTCTACTTGAATTATTATTTATATTTTCATTTCTTCCTGGATTTTACTCCTCATATGGTATCACCACAATGGACCATTACCTGGTATAGCTAGAGAACATTCAGGCTGATCCTTGGAGTAGCTCAAGTTGTATTCTAATGGAGAGTCAACTCTTTTAGGTGGAGGAGACTATAGACAGGAGTTCAAGGTTGAATATCAATTAAGAATATCTTCTCTGAGTGGCCTTCCAAGGGGGTGGCTGACCAGCTGATTCAACCATTAGAATAAATAGAAAACCCTATAGACTACTAATTTAAGCTGCTTCCCTTCATGCTCATCTCATGTTTTACCACTTTTGTGTTTTGCATGGTATGAGCCTAAACTAGAATAAGAACCATATAACCCTGTACTCTTTGATAGTATTTACTGGTCAGGAAGAGTTCATTGTCAAGGTCATCCTAGAATCCTAATAGAAGTGCCACCCTGGTACCAGAATGAAGAGTTGTTTCCCATAACAGATGAGTCAATCAAAGCCCATTTCATCACTGTAGCCTACTCCAGTTGCCTATCTTCCTGATAATACTTGTATACATGTAGACTAGTATAGATATATAATGAATAAATTTCTGCATTTCTGACAAAACTCTATTAATCCATGGTACCAGCAATATACAGGGATGATATGTATTAAGACTCTGTTTTATCAGACATAAAGGAAGATGGTCCCATTAGACTGCCCTGTGTGATTCTATACTGAATGGGTCTACTGGTACAATGTGATTGAAATCTGGAAGGAATGATTAACATACATGAGATATGAGACCATGTGATCCTTAAGATTGCTTGACTCCTTTTCATATTTCTAAGTTCTCTCTAACTCCTGTTGCTTTCAAGTCAGGAGAATATTCTAAGGTATGTTTAGTGTTTCTGTGTATTTCCACACCTTTGGCCATGCAAATGAAATTTTTCTTATCTTTCTGGAACTAGGGAGGCAGAGTGTGGTTCAGGGGGATTAGCCAAGAGAAAAATGCTCAGTGACCTGCTGGATGAATAAAGCATCTGAGCAAGGTCTTTCCCTTTCCCATTTCATACATACTCCCTATCATACCTCAGCTACAACAGAAAATGGTGATGGTGGGATAGAAAAGGCAACCATCATTGCAGTGTCCAGTGAAAGTATATCTCTATTGATAGAGACTATTGTCTTACCATTATAACAACCTTGTACTCAAAATTAAAAAAACAAAACAAACAAACGTTCCTTTGTACTTAGGATAAGAATAGCTTTGAGATTCTACGGATGGATGTACTGGAGTCAGAATATCTGATGGTTTGTTCCACAGACATTTAAAAGTTTGAATACTACTACTGTTATGATGATCTTTGCATTCATCAGGAGTATGAGTTCAAATGGCATTCTGCAGAACGTACTTGTCTTTTAGATTCAATTACCTCTCCTTGCTTTCTTTGTGCACTATTTGACAGCATTCTGATGAGACAGAAACAATTCACAGGTTTCTTTCCTGATCTCTAAAACTAAATTGATATTTGCTTCTCCCTTTTTCCAGTGCTCTCTGAGATACAGAGGAGTCACTTCTCTACACTTATGATGCATCCAAGGTTATGACTAGATGAAGGCAAGACTCAGAAGGTTTCAGAAGGTTAGCATGTAACAACTTACACAGTGAGTAATGATGTTTCTCCAAAGCACTTGCTAAACTCATAAAGGTGGTAAAATGCTTGCATGCATTGCTACAGACTAACAATGAACCTGATCCTTTAGTCTTGACTAGTAGAGATGCCTACAGAAGGAATATTACCTTCTGTTTCCACTTAGGGATCTCCTGGTACATTACAACAACTTGATCTTTCCTTCCACATATATCTATATCTATATACATGAAATATATCATTTGTGCATATATTCATGTGTACACACTCAAATAGTATATACGGATTCATTAGTAGTCTGTGCACATACACATACATGTAGATGTGTGAATTTACATGTACATATATAGTAACCTGATAATATATATGTATGCATATATGTTTATACAGAGACTTACATTTATACATGCATGTACAACTGTGCATACATACACATGCATACACAATGGATTTATATACACATGATAGGTGTATAGTGTATATTTTAGTATATACATTATGCATATGTTATATGCATATTTTTTATTATAGTACATACATGTGTGCAGATATTATACACACATATATGTATAAAGAAACTATATGTATGAGTATATACCTAGCTGCTATATATGCAGATATGTGTATGTAGAAATGTGTTTCTATATGCATATATACAAACACATATCTATATGTGTATGCATATATTCACAAATGGTATATATGTGATAAATATGTACGTACATACATATGCACATATATACTAGGTGGTACAGCTGATTATTAATGGAATGGTAGGCCTGGAATCAGGAAGACCTAAGTTCAAATTTGGCCCCAGGTAGTTCCTTGTTTTGTGACTCTTGGAAATCCATTTAACTTCTATTTGACTCAGTTTCCTTACCTGTAAAATGGAGATAATGATAGGACCTAACTCCCAACATTGTTGTGAAGATCAAATGAGATAATATCTGTGAAATACTTAGCATAGTACATAGTAAGTGGTATTTAAATGTTAGCTATGATGATAAGGAAGGTGACAACCACTTCATCAGGAAGCTTATATTAAGATACAAGTATATATGTATACATGTGCATATATATAAAGCATCAAGGAACTTATATTAAGATATAAGTATATGTACACACATCTGCATATCTCCATATGTATTTATATGTACATTCAACACAATATGTATACACACATGATTGTACAATACATGCATAACACATACATACTTATACACTACATGTATACATATATATAATGTAAGTGTGTATTATATCTTATATCACAGGATAATTCAAGTGCTGCAATGGGTAGGAATTTTTCATTTTATCTTTTGTATTCCAACTACATATCTTAATATCTTAGTTCAATGAACAGCAAAGAGTAGCCACTTAAGAGATGCTTAATGAATTGGATCATGCTAACTAGCACACTAAAGTTCACAAAGCAGTTTCGAAGAGTGGCCCCATGCCCTGTCATCTCTACTGAGCAGATGGAGACATTGAAACTTAGGGAAGTTAATGATATGCTCCTGGCCACCCAAGTCTTGTAATTTTAAATTAAAATTTTCTTATATAAATAAAACCTATGTAGCTGTAGCCAAGCATAGAAAAAAATGCAGAAAATTGGGGAGAAAAACTTTCGCAGAAAATCTCTCAGACAGGATGTGATTAGGTTGGAATATTACTGTGGTATAGGAAATGATGAGTTGGCTGATTTAAAAAAACATGGAAAAACTTAGACTTATGAAAGAAGATGCTGTCCGCCTTCAGAGAAACATATGACAAGTAGAAATAAGCGTAGTATGGTCTTACACAAATATGTATGAGTGTATGTGTGTGTGTGTGTGTGTGTGTGTTTATAGATATCTATGTGTGTGTGTGCGTGTGTATGTGTGTGTGTGTGTGTGTGTGTCTTTATTTTGGGCCCTTTTGGCAATCTGATGAAGCTTATAGACCCTCACACATTATTAGCTATTTTTTATAATTGAAGAAGCTAAATTTCTGATAAAAGTTAGTGAAAATAAAAATCATCTTTTTCTCCTCCATCCTAGTTTACATCCTTTGAAATCTATCCAAGAACCCCATAGATCCCAGGTTAAGAACCTTTATTCTAAAGAGTACGACAATTTGCCAGTGCTCCTCTGCCTTGCTTTTAGCTAACAGAACTGTTAAAATGTATTCATTCAGACCAACAGTTTATGTGAGACTCTAAATGAAAAATTAAAGTCCACTATATTTCACTTCTGTACTTTAGCTCCTATAATCCTTCTTATTTGTGTCAGCAGAATAGACATAAGTTTTCTGTATGCAAAATTGCTATGAATATAATGGCTTGTTGACTTGGTCATAAATCTGATTTTGACTAAAGGTATAATGAACAAAGCATAAATAACTATGAGGCTCACTGGTTAATAGAGCTTTTTGCTCTTGTTTATGGGAAATTCTGCCTAATGTGTTTGACATTTGAAGTATGCACAACTCAAGTGATCTCCCAGATAACGCAGCCAAAAAGAAAGTGTCTGAACTTTATCTAGTCTTCAAAATGTCAGCATTGCTTTTTAATAAATTTTTTGATTCTGAAATGTTTCAGCAAAGCTTACAACTATTTTGTGACATTTTTTTCCTTTTAAAAACATAGTGAGTGAGGAATAATAATGATAGGTAGCATTTATGTGGTGTTTACTATGCTCCAGGCACTACACTAAGCCCTTTACAATTTACAATTCACAGACCTCATTCGATCCTCACAGTGACTTGGGGAGGTAGGTGCTATTATTATCTATATTTTGCAGACATGGAAACTGAGGCAATCAGAGGTTAAGTGAGTTGCCCAGGGTTATGTGGATAAGGAAGCATTTGGGGCTTGATTTAAATTCATGTCTTCTTGACTCCAGGCCTAAGACTATCTATTATGCTACCTACTTGTCCTAAAATCCTTATTTTTTTTTTAACTTAGTGGTGTATGTTCCTCAAAGAAATTATATAAAATCTTATACTTCGAAAATGAAAGTTGCTGCATTTTCTCATCAATAAAACATATAGTTCTGTCTTTCAGTTAATGAATTCCCCTCCTCCCCCTACCTTTCCGATGTTTAGTTGCCAAGATTTGTTTTTTTAACTTATCTGCTTCATTAAGGAGATAAAAGTACTTCAGTGTAAACTCCTCCATTATTTAAATGTTCCACATTCTTCTTGCTGGATTCAGATGATTTCTAGAAGAAAGTCATCAAAGATAATTGAACTCCCAAAGGTCACAAAAGACAGGTTTCTCACTTTACATATTTGAGAATAGGGATTGTATATTTAATAATATGTGATTGCTGAATATCTCCAAGGTCTCAATGATTGTGGCCACAGGGTAACTCAGACTGAATAACCCAAGCTGGGGTAGGGGGGTGGGGTGGAAACTGTGATTTTGGTCCTCATACTAGTAGACTCCTTGGGATAGACTCCCAAGGTGAACCTGCTATTCCTTGAACTCCAAAATATTATGAGCATCCAGTGTTTCGGTTTGTTTGTTTGTTTGAGGTTGTTCCAAAATGAACACCAATCCCAGTGAACACAATGCCTAAAATGTATCTTTTTGCTATGGTAATGCTTGTAAGAGAATTATGGGGAGTGGGATTTTATATAAAGGCATTTTAAAAACAAAATATGTGATGAAGTGTTTGATGAAATAAACTTTTAAATTCACCTCAGGTAAGTAAAAATAAATTTTAAAAATCATCATGAACCACTTCATAACCCTCTAGAACCCTGTTGCCTATCAAGAATTATGTTCTTTGTTTTTCTACCTTAAATATGTTGTACTGTTGCCCACCCAATATCTGGAGGGAGCCTTCAGGGAAAATGTATCTAAAATATTTATGATTGAATGTATTTGGACCAATCTCTTCCCCAGGATGAAGTCCTTCCAGGTCTCTATTCTATTCTCTCTAGCCTGGTTAACAGACAATTCATTACTCAAAGTTATCTTTTAGGGGATAAGCAGAGAATTTACCCTGGCTTATAATATTTCCCATCACTACAATTTTAAGGCACAACGTCTCCTCAGACATTAGTACTCATGATTGCTCTTTCCCTCCCCTTTCTCCAACACACATGGATGATGAAATATGGCAACCATGATTGTCTTCCAATTAAAAAAATTAATGTTTGATTTTTCAAGTTTATGGGTTATCTGAAAAGGGATCATCTGCATGAATACATCAATATCCAAAGAAAACAATATTCTCTGCACAGAAAGAAATACATCTTTGAAAAGTAGTTCAAAAAAAGGAATGTAAGAATTAGAAAATTCTGAAATTGAAACAGAACCCTGAGGTCATCTAGTCCAATTGCTCTGTCTGAAACATATTGTCCTTGCCCATATTCCCAACAAATGATCATACTTAGTGACTGATTAGATGTGAAAGGCGAAGAACAGGGAAGAGTCAAAGATGGTGCCAAGTCTTCAAGACTAGATGATTAGAAGAATAGTGGTGTAATTAACAGAAATAAGGAAGTCAAGAGAAAAAATTCTTTGGGAGGAGGGGTGGGCATAAAGCCAAGTACTTTTCCAGTTATTGAAATAATATTCAATGTTTCCATATGAGATTGAGTCAAGGGTATAATTTAATACAGATGTTCTCTTAATAGGGATGAACTGCTTAAACTCTCTAGGTTTACTAATCACATTTTCCTTCTTCTAGGGGTGGGGAACATACAACAATAATAATAAGCACCTGATATTAAATTAGGAGCTCATCTTCTGTGTTTGTAATGTAGATTTTTTTTCTGAAATCAATCAATATATAAGAGACTCAAGTCTATCCTTCAGGAGCAACCATTTTTAAATTAATCTACTCATTTCACATTTTAGTTCATCTATGAAATATATCTTGTCCCTTTATGGAATTTTTCGAAAGATCAGAACTTAACGTGAAGAGAGATGGTCTTTTAAAAAGGCCTCAAGACAATTTCTAACTTTTATATGATATTCAATATTTTACAATACATTTTATGAGTTATTAAAAATTAATTACATCCACAACCACAAACCAGGTTCCTGTCTAAAATTTTCTTGTTAAGAACTTTTGGAAACATTTTAAGGCAAATAAAGGACTATCTCCTTGTGTAACACAAAACTAGATATAAGATTTGTAAATTATCCATTTTTGCATTACCATTATTATGTGAGATTCAGAGTTGACCACATTAAGAATATATGATATCTTTGTCATCCATTGATGATAAAGGGCAATGTCATGGGCTGCAAAGAAGATGGGACTGGGAGTCAGTAGCTAACTTGTTGGAGCTCCAAAATATGCCATTTGCGTCAATTTCCTCATCTGTAAAATGGAAATGATGATAATTCTTAAATGACTATTCTCACAGTTATGGAGAAGAAAGCACTTTGCAAAAATCAAAGGGCTCACAAAAATGTGAGCTGTAATTCTTCCTTTCAATTTTACTACAACATGAGAGTCATTCCTTGGTAGAAAGATTCTTGGAAGGCAGAATTTGGTTCTCATCTTGACTCTGCTGATAGCTCTCTCTGTAACAATTGACAAATCATCTAATCCTTCAGTACCAATTTGTTCAAAGGATTGGACTAGACGATCTTTTAAGGGTTTTTCAGTCTCTGAGGGCTCTCTTATGGACAAGATAGAAATGTGCATACAGATAGTATGTTAGGTGAATTTAAAACTTGCTGAATGCCCAGAAATAAAGATTTTGTTGATAAATAAATTTATGTTAACCTGGAGGGTGAGTGATGTCAATTGAGTGGAGTGCCATAGGGATACACACACACACACACACACACATACACAGAGATATACATACACTCTTCTTATCAACTTTGATTATGAAATTAACAACGTTGAAAGATGCATTGATACTATGAAATTTGCAGATGACCTGATGCTGAGTAGGATATCTGATTTGTTGAGGGACAAAATTAGGGTCCAAAACTATTTAGAGAGTTTATGGTAATGAACTTTAATACATACATGTATATATTAATGTATATTTATGTATATATATGTACCTATCTATATTTGCTCTGAAATTGTGATTTTTATCAGTGAAGGGTGAGAAAACACCTTCAGTGCAGATCATCAACTTGTCTGTACTTTGCAATCTAAGTTATTGTCTGGGGCATTGTAAGTCTTAATGGCTTATCCATATTAATAGTCTATGTGTGTGGGAAGCAGGTTCTTCCTGATTCCAAGGCTAGCCCTCCATTCATTATATCACACTAACTATTTGAGAATCTTTTTTTCATGCATTCAGAATTAAGTTGTATAAGCATAAGCTGAAGGAGGTATAGCTAGAGAATCATTAATAAAGTACCTAGGTTTTTGGTGGACTCAGTATAAATCAAGAACCTGCCATAGTAGCCTAATAGATGTTATATATAGATGTTTAGTTACCAGAATTAAAGAGATTATGGTTCTATTATACTGTGCCCTGGTCATACCACACAGGAGTATTGTGTTTAATTCCAGGTTGCTCATTTTAGGAAACATATTGTCAAGTTGGAACATATCCAGAAAAGGGCAACATGAATGATAAAGGAATTCAAATTCATAGTATACATAGATTGAAATTCCTAGAAATATTTAGCCTAAAGAAGAAAAAACCTGGGGAGCAAAAGGGATGAACTTTTTCTTTAGGTACTTAAAATTCTGTCACGTAGAGGAAATATTATTCTACTAAGACCAAGAGGGAAAAACTAGGACCAATCAATGGAGGATTTTGATTCATTTTAAAGAAAAATAACTTCCAATAATTAGAACATCTCAAGAGAATGAACTCCCTCAGGAGGTCATGTGTCTTTGAAACTGAAGATTTTCAAATAGAACACTTCCCATAATGGGTTATACACCACATTACTCAATGTCATACATTGCGAAGTGTTACAAGTTTATCTTGAATGGGGTTCTTTTCCATTGTGAATTATACCCATTGTAAATCTAATCTATCTGGAACAGAATTAAATACTTGAATATACATGCAACATCCTCTTTAAAGTCATTTCTTTCCCAGACTAGAAGTTTTAAGTTCATCCTAGTTTTGACATGATTTTAATACCCTTGATTATCTTGATGTCCCACTTCCAAATGAACTCCAGTAAACCAATATCCTTTCAAAATTATGATAATAAGTACAGAACTCCACTTCAAATATGTCCTGACAAGGAAGGGAGCTATCACCTCTCATTTGGGACACTCCTTGTAGAGATTGAGATCTCATTAGTTGTTTTGGCTGCCATGTCACAATGTCAACTCCTGTTGAGTTTTGAGTACATGAAAATCCCCAAGACTTGTCCATATTGAACGGTTTCCTTTTTTTTCCCTTCCCCATCTTTTGGTTTTGGAACCCAAATATAGGGCAGGAAAAAAAAAGAAATTTACATGAGAACTATTGTATATTTAAAGGGAATAGCAAGTTGTACAGAATAGATTTTCAGTTTCATGTGCCATCATCTTTTATATTATGCTATGTTATGAAAACGTTTGTTGTATTCCATAAATTAAAAATAAAAAACATTCTAAGTTTCAGCAAGAGTCACAGTGCTGAGGACTACAGAGGTGATTCAATTCTTACTCTCCCTTGATCAGGTCTCTTCTGGAGAATTGTGGCATGCTTTGGCTATCACATTTTAGGAAGAACATTAATAAAATAATAGCATATGATCAGAGCAGCCAAGATAATTAAGGATAATTTGGGTTATATCACAGCATGATTGACTGAAGGAACTGTGTGTTTAGCTTGAAAAAAAGATTTTGATGAATAAGGTAGATGTTCCAGGGTTTGAATGTCTGTTACATGGAGGAGGGATTATAACTCTTGTGGTTGTCCCAAGAGGGAAAAATTAGGAGTGGGTCAATGTTAAAAAGATAAATTTAGCCTTGATATATATAATCCTAACAATCAGAGCTATCCAAAAGTAGAATGACTTTGGGAGGTAGAGGAGTCCCTTCAGTGTTTTGGTAATGTTTCAAAACCAGCTGCCCACGAAAAAAAAAAGTTGCAGGCACGATTCACTTTTAAGCTTAATCTGAACAATCAACATTTTATTTATCACTTTCTTAAGTTTAGGCATTAAACAAAACAATAAATCAAGCCCTGACTGGTAGCATTCGCCAATTTCTGAAGTATAAATACTTTGAAGACTGAACAATTGCCTCTCATGGGCCTTTATGAACTGAATCCTTCCTACTTGCTTGCTAGGATTACTGTAAAAGGGATTATTGTTTAGGTACTGGTTTAAGTAGATGTCTCTTTGATTCTCTCATTACTGCCTCTTATCTAAACTAGGTTTAGTCCATAACTATAACTCGTCAAAAATCTTTTTTGAACTTCAAGGTTTTTATCTGACATATTAGCTGGCCAATGCTCCCCTCATTTGCAGCATACTTGCCTTTAATGTAATTACTTGTATGTGATATTTTCTCTACTAGGTTATAAACTCACTGGTAACTGTGTTAAGATACATGAACATTCTCCCTTTTCTGTCATTATTTCTCTCAAGACCTATGCACAATGCCACGTATATAGTTAATGCTCCCAATACAGACTTTGAATTAGTGTTTCCGTCTTCAGAAAAATCAGTTGTGGCTTATGCTTTCTCCAATCAAAGGAGCAAATTTGAAAGAAATTATCTTCTCTGTCATGGGAAAGATTGCTATTTTTCATCTTGTACTGATTTTGTGAAAAGAAATCCCATGGACTACCAACAGAAGAACTCAAGAGCAATTAGGGAAGTAAATTACATTTTCCCTCACAGTGCACAATCAGCTTTATTCTAAAGTTCCCATTCCATCTGTCGGAAAAAATTTTCCTTTCTTAAGTTGTTCTCTAATTTCAGGTTCCTGTCTTTAGAACATTTGAACTCTGTCTGTTAAAATCTAAATAGGGAGGGATTCCCTAAGAGATGGTGCATTCCTTCAGATGCTTCACTTTGAGGATGTTATTGTGCTTATTACATCAGCTCCCCAGGATAGGGCAGTTCTTCCTAAATAAAATCCAGAATCATTCAAAGAATATCTCTTCTATCTCATAAAAAACAGCTAAATTAAAAATGCTTGATGCCCAGGCTCTGATATACAATTGGGTGGATAGACTTCAGAGATGGACAAAAACTAAATAGTAGGAGAGTCTTGTCTTGGGTTGTCTTTGGAAATTGTATAGTGATTTTAATGATCCTCAAGCGTCCCCTGAAAGAAAGAACCAATGTTTTAACATCAGTATTGCTCTGGGGATGTTGTATATATGCAAATAATGGAGTAATGATGTCCAAAGAATTTCGGTTTGGGGACACTCAAAGGGTGATGGAGATAGAGAGATAGATATATAAATGGATAGATTCATATTGAAACATATGGATGGACAGAGAGATAAATATATGGAGGCAGAGAGGGAGCAAACATTTATTAAGCACTTGCTATGTTCCAGGCACTGTTATATATTAAGGATACAGAAAATAAAACAAATATGGTTGCTACTCTGAAGGAGCTTACATTCTAATTGAAGACAAAACAAAGAGAAACTGGAAAGCAGAGCTTGGGAAGAAGAAGCAGGGCAGCTGTTGAGGAGGTAGAGAAAACAAGAGATGGAATTAAGCTGAGTAGCATGGCTGTAACCCCCTAAAGAAAAGGAAATCTTGGCCGGAGGCCAAGTAGTATAAAGGAAGTTGTGGTGGTGGTGTATGGCCCTAAAAAGGGGTGTGACTGGTTATTTGTGAAGGTTAGGGATAATTGCTGGAAAACTTGTGTGCGACATGCAGAGTAACATAATGTAATGGGATATGGAAGGAAATCCCTAGCAAACTAAATGAACTTATAGTGAAAGATTTATAAGATGACATACATAAAAGTCTCATGGGATGAGAATGTATGGGTGAGTTGTGATTTTCTCAATAAGATCCCAGACTACTCAACCAGATAACATCTTAATCTCTCTTTTACTTCCTTGTTGTCTCTTACCTCCCCAACTCCCAAAGCAGTTATCATTCTCTTTCCACTCCCATTTTCATTCAAGCTAAATTCACTTCCTTAACTTGAAAACTCAAAAATTTGACCTTATTGATTATGGAAAGTCAGGACACTCTTTCCCCATTTCCCTTCTTCACAGCTCCACCTCCCTCATCTGAAGATGGAAATAGCCTTTTTTTTTTTGAAGACAGTTCATCTAGATATATCTATTTCAACTTTGTAATTCCAGGTTTCTTTAATTTTCCCTTGTTTCTTTCATCAAGTCCTAAAGGAATCTTTAAAAGATAGCTTCATTCTTCACAAGGAGTACTTACCTGTTTTTGGATTTCCATGTTTCTTATCACACCCTCTTAATGACTCTCTCATCATCCCACATTGAACATTTCTAAATCACTTTACTATTAATCTCCATTAGTCCATTCAGTTTTGGTTAAAGCTATACTTACTCTAAGATGATTTCTCATACCCTACTCCATGCTGGGCACTATGTTCTATTCAAGTTTCTGGCACTACATAGATCTCTATCGAACTAAAGTTGAGGCTTCATTATCATCCTCCAGCAATTGTTCACTAGTTGGTAGATGATATGATCTTTCTAGATGAAATAATTCAACAAATATTGACTGAGTTCTTGCTATGACTAAGACACTGAAAGATAAGTACTATAGACCATAAGAAGAAAGCAAGGCAGTCCTCCTCCTTTTTAGTAGCATATAAACTACCACTAAAACTCATAGAAAAGTTTCCAGGATGAGCCAATTGACCTTTATCCCCTGCCCTTACCCCATGTATCAGTAAGCACCCCAACATACACAAGGGGGACCTGCTATCACAGGTTCTTAGATCTGCATTTACAAAAAGAAAGGCAACTTTTGAGGGGTTAATTGATTTAATTACATTCAACATACAGGGACCAACAGACAGGTTTTCAATTGTCTGACCATTACATACAAACATACATACATACATAGTTACCAGAGAGGGAAGCACCAACATCTGGGGCTTTCAAAGCTGGGGGCTGCTTAGTGGCTTCCCAGAGTCTCATCTGGCACACAAACCTTCTTCCAAAACTAAGCCCCAAAGCAAAATGTCTCCTCAGAATACAGATATGCTCTTTTCAGAGCCAGAGGGCACTACCCTTATGACCCAGTGCCTCATTAGCAATCAGCAAAAGGTAAGGGCCTTCATAGGAAACAAGCCTCTCCTAATCAAGCCTCCACCCTCAACAGCCCCACCTAAGGCCTATCAATGGGTGGGGAAGATTTTTAACTCTCATTACACTCTGTTATATAACTAAGAAGTCCTAAACACAAAGATCAGAGGGGGTATGAGGTTTCCATGATTACAAGTATTTTTTTTGTGCCTTCATCTATATTTTATTTTTTTTCTTAATTACATGTCAAGATAATTTTTAGCACTCATTTTTACAAGATTTTGAGCTCCAAATTTTTCTCCCTTCCACCCTCCTCTCCCCTCTTCCTAAAATGGTAGGCAATTTGATATAGGTTATACATGTGCTATCATGTAAAACATATTTCCATATTAGTCACAGTTGTGAAAGAAAAAACACATCAAAAGAAAAAACACACAAAGGAAAAAAGTAAGTGAAAAAAGTATGCTTCAATCTGCATTCAGAGTCCATTCTCTGGTTGTGGATACCATGTTCCTTTGTGAGTCCGTCGTATGTTTCTTGGATCATTGTATTGCTGAGAAGAGCTGTCATCCATAGTTGATCATCACACAATGTTTCTGGTACCATGTACCATGCTTTTCTGGTTCTGCTCATTGCACTTTGAATAAATTTGTACAAGCCTGTCCGTGTTTTTCTGAAATCTGCCTGGTCATCATTTCTTGTTTCATAACAGTATTCCATGGCATTCATATGCCACAGCTCATTCAGCCATTCCCCAGTTGATGGGCATTCCCTCAGTTTCTAATATTTTGCCATCATGCACAGGGCTGCTATAAATATTTCTGCACATGTAGATCTTTTCCCTTTTTTATGATCTCTTTGGGATACAGACTCTGTCTGTCTGTGTTCGTCCTTCGTTGCCAAAGAGGACCATGCAACCTAAAATAATGACATGACTTGCACTTGAGTTTGTTTTGAGTGAGTGAGGGCTGTGCAGGTCACCAGCATCACTTCTCCTCCATCTGGATCCAGTGACCTGATATTCCTCAGGATGACTGGAGATGACCCAGGATGAGACAATTGGGGTTAAGTGACTTGCCCAAGGTCACACAGCTAGTGAGTGTCAAGTGTCTGAGGTGAGATTTGAATTCAGGTCCTCCTGACTCCTGCACTGGTGCACTATCCACTGCACCACCTAGCTGCCCCAACAGACCCTAGTAGTCATATTACTGAATCAAATGGTATGCACAGTTTGATTACCCTTTGGGCATAGTTCCAGGTTGCTCTCCAGAATGGTTGAATCAGTTCAAAACTCCACAAACAGTGCATTAGCATCCTAATTTCCCCACATCCTCTCTACTATTTAATTTTTCCTTTTTTGTCATATTAGCCAATATTATAGGGGTAAGATGGTATTTTAGAGTTGTTTTAACTTGTATTTCTCTAATCAAAAGTGATTTAGAACATTTCTTCATATGCCTATACACAGCTTTGATTTCTTGTTTGAAAACTTCATGTTCACATTCTTTGACCATTTATCAATTAAGAAATGGCTGATATTCTTATAAATTTGACTCAGTTCTCTATATATTTGAGCAATGAGGCCTTTATCAGAGACACTTATTATAAAGATTATTTCCCACCTTTCTGCTTCCCTTCTAATCTTGGTTGCATTGGGTTTTTTTGTGCAATTATTTTTAAATTTAATGTAATCAAAATTATCTATTTTACATTTTGCAATTCTCTTTATCTCTTGTTTAGTCATGAACGTGTGACTCACTTAACTTCTTTAAGAATTTGGATACTATACCACTAGGTGCATATATGTTTAGTATTGATATTATTTCATTGTCTATGGTACATTTTAGCAAGATGTAGTCTCCTTCCTTATCTCTTAATTAAGTCAATTTTTGTTCTTACTTTGTCTGAGGTCAGGAATGCTAGCCCTGCTTTTTTTTTTTTTTCACTTCAGCTGAAACACAATAGATTCTACTGCAGCCCCTTACCTTTACTCTGTGTATGTCCCTCTGCTTCAAGCATGTTTCTTGTAAACAACATGTTGTAGGACTCTGGTTTTTGATCCACTCTGTTATCCATTTCTATTTTAGGGGAGAGTTCATCCCATTCACATTCCCAGTTAACATACTAACTGTGTATATCCCTCCATCCTTTTTTCCCTTCTGTTTGTTATCTCTTTCTCCTTTCACCCTTTCCCTTCTTGACACTGTTTTGCTTCTGTCTACTGCCTCCATTGGTCTGCCCTCTCTTCTGTTAATCCTACCCTTTACTTAATCTCCTACCCTCCTACTTTCCTATTGGGTAAGATAGATTTCTATATTCAACTGATTGCATATATTATTCCCTCTTTGAGCCAATACCAATGAGATTAGAGTTCAAGCGATGCCCATCGCTCACCTCACATCTTTCCCTCCACTATAATAGGATTTTCTGTCCTCTTCATGTGGAATAATTTACCACCATTCTGCCTCTCCCTTCCTTCTGCACCCTTTGTACTCCTTTTTCTAATCCCTTAATTATTTTTTAATGTCATTCCCTCAAATCATCTTATACCTATAATCTATCTGTGCTTATTCCTCTAGCTGTACTATTAGTGGTAAAATTTTTAATCACAAGTATCATCTTCCCATGAAGAAATAAAAACAGGTCAGCTCCAAAGAATCCTTCATATTTTCTTTCCCCCTTTTACCTTTATAAGCTTCTCTTGAGTCTTGATATTGGAGATCACATTTTTTGTCCAATTCTGGCCTTCTCCTAATGAAGGCTTAAAATCCTTCTATTTCATTGAATGACTGTTTTTCCCCCTTGAAGGATGGTTAATTTTGGCAGGTAAGTGTTTCTTGGTTGTTGTCCTAGTTCCTTTGTCTTCAGGAATATCATGTTCCATGACCTCTGATCCTTTAACGTTGTAGCTATTAAGTCCTCTGTAATCCTGATTGTGGCTCCCTAACGTTTGAATGATTTTGTTCTAGTGACTTGCAGTATTTTTAACTTGACCAGATAGTTCTACAATTTGACTATAATGTTCCTTGGGATTTTTATTTTGGAATTTCTTTCCTGAAGTGATTGGTGGATTCTTTTTTTTTTTTTTTAATAATTATTTTATTTGTATTCAGTGTTCTATAATCACCTCCATATATCTTAGATTTTTCCCCCCTCTTTCCTACTGTTTCCCCCCTTCCTCCCCACTCCCTCTCCAAGACAGCATACAATCTTATGTAGGTTCTACACATACATTCCTATTAAATACAAATTGCACCATGGTCATGTTGAATAGAAGAATTAAAATGAATGGGAGAAACCATAAAACAAAACAAAACATAACACAAAAGAAAATGATCTGCTTCATTCTGCGATCCAATTCCATAGTTCTTTCTCTGGATGTGGAAAGTGTTTTGCCTCAAAAATCCATTGGGAATTTTTTAGGTCTTTGCACTGGTATGAAGGACTGTCTACCAGAAAAATTCTTCACACACTGTGGTTGTTGCTGTATACAAAGGTCTCCTGGTTCCATTTTCCAGGTCAATTGTTTTTCCAAGGAGGTATTTTATATTTCCTTCTATTTTTTTCATTCTTTTGAATCTGATATATTCCTCGCATCTCATAGAGTTGTTAGGTATGACTTGCCCAGTTTTACTTTTAAGGGGTTGTTTTCCTCAATTTGCTTTTGTACTTCCTTTTCCATTTGGCCAATTATACTTTCTAAGGAATTTTTTTCTTTGTGGGGTTTTTGTATCTAATTTCCCATTTGACCAATTCTACCTTTTAAGCAGACTCTTTTTTTTTTTTATAATCCTTTTGCATCACTCTCATTTCTTTCACCCCTTTTTCTTCTACCTCTCGTACATGATTTTTAAGCTCCTTTTTGAGTTTTTCCATGAATTCTTTCTGGGCTTGATGCCATTTCTCATTTTTTTCTTTGAGTTTTACCCATAAGTATTTTTACATTGTTGTCCTCTTCTGAGTTTATGTCTTGATCTTCTCTGTCTCCATAATTCAGATTCTTTTTGTTGTTGTTGTTTGCTCATCTTTTGTGGCCTTTTTCCTTTCTTTTAAATCTGAGCTCTGATCCTGGAGTGGAGGGACACTGTCTCAAGCTTCTTTTGCCAGGGGCTACAGGCCTTGACTGTTTACCTGGTGCTGTACTGATGTTGTCCTGAGGTCCACAGGGGACCCCCATATATGGTTCTGTGCTGAGGAGATATATTGGGAGGTGGTTGACATTGCTGGAGGTTATAGGGGTCTGACAACTTACCTGGTGCTGAGCCAGGGTCCTAGTGCTGGTGTCTGGTGTGTGCTGAGGCTAGGGGTATTTCTGTGTTTCCCTGGGGCTGCACTGAAGCACCTGATATCTGGCCACTGGAGGCTGCCTGTTTGCCTGGGATTGTGCTAAAATACATGACCAGGGGTCGAGTCATCCCATTCTCTTGACTTTATGGAGGCATAGAGGATCCTGGGGTTGGCATTTGCCTGCTCCTTTTGCACTGGGGTTCAGGATATCCAAATGGTTTGCAGAAGTGGGCTTGCTGCTGGTATGCTGAGATGCTTCCTGTCCTTGACTGGATTCCCCTTTTACCCAAGTGCCTTTCTTGCTGATTTTCCAAGTTTCTTAGGCTAAAAGATTGTTTTACCCCATTTTTGCTGGTCCTGCTATTCTGAGATTTGTTTGGGGGTGCTGTTTTATGGTTTTCTGGAGATGAATATGGGAGAATTACAGATTTGCTGCTTACTCCTGATTATAAGCTTATTATCTCAAGGTAGTAATCTACTGATTTTGAATCTCCCAAATCTGCCCAGTATGGTTTTTTATTAGTGTCTGTTATTATAAATTAATGAAAGAACCAATGAATCAAATATTTTCTTCAAGTTGGACTGGTTGTGTTTGCAAAAATTCCTTGAGTAGCATTAGACCATAAATCAATCAGCCCCAGACTCCCTGGCATGAGTGTGTATTGGCTGATGACTTTTGTTTATTCAACTTCCAAGTTCTATATCCCTGTTGTACTGGTCCTTGTTATCAAGGAGATCCCTGGGAGCAAACTGTTCATGTGCCAGATAACCAGTGGGTAGGATTCCACACTATATGGAATCCGAGGGAGTCATAACATTCCCCCAATATATATTTCAAAATTTCACTATCCTATACAGGCAAATACCATAAAAATTATGAGAACAATTCCTATTCTGAGCTTTATAGGAGGAGCTATCCCTACTGTCTAGACTTTTTGTGTTCAGTAGAAATATGGGCTGGCAAGGCATTATGTTCTATTCATCAGATAGAAGATATAAAGGTGTGTGTGACAACAGGAAATGAAGGTAGTGGGTGGAGGATTAGTGCAGATGTAAGCGAGAAAAAAGGACTTAGTATATTAAAAAGGTGGTTTGTTGTCCACAATTTTCTGTTAAACTGTAGTTTATCACCTTCTATTGCTTATTCTGAAAAAAAAATATATATCAATGATATAGAGGTTTTTAACTTGGGATCTATGACCTTGGTTTTGTTATTGTTACTGTTTGTTTGCTTTTTGTTTTGGGTTGTTTATTTTTTTAAACTTGATAATTATTTCAATGTAGTATGTTTGAAGAGGTCCCTGGGCTTCACCATAATGTCCAAGGAAGGGTCCAGGATACATAAAAACTATAATATGGTATCTGTGATCTGTTTCTTTATGGATAACACAAGTATATTCCTTTTTTTATTATTTTTTATCATTTATTTCATTTATAAATTCATACATTATGAATATTTCAGAGAAGACAAATTCTTTTTATTATCTATTCCCTTCTCCAATGTGATTTTACCCTAATGTCTCATCATGGGATAGAGTTAACCTTTATTGCCCAAAGTCTATCCCAGAAGCTGTAAGCTCAGGAAGCTCCTACCATGTTATGAAGTCCAGTCTGATGATGAACTGTGGCCTGAGAGTCCAAGGTCCAGTCTTGCTAAATTTGGAGAGGTCCATGGATAAAAGTCTGGCACTGAGTAATGCATTTTTGTGGCTGTAACAAATCAGGGCATAGAAAATCATGGAAACTGGGTAGTAATGTTTAGAGGGGTTGATATTTGTACTAGTGGAAATGGATACACACCATGACAAAAACATCGATCTTTTGAAATAAGTAAGGAAATTTCTTAAAATTCATTATTATTTTTCCAAAGAAGCAACTCTGAGAATCACAAGAAACTTAGCTTTCTGACCTTTTAGAGACAGGACCACTGAATCCTGCTTCTTCCACTTACCTATGTGTCCTTGGGCAATTACTCTGCCTTTCTGGGCTTCAATCCCAGAGGGGATTGGACTAGATAACTTCAACAGAACTCCTCTCAGCTCCAAATTTATGATAGCCATATGATTTGAGACCTATAGGAATGGAGGTTCTGAATGGCTGAAATGCTCTCTTTGAGCCCTATAGATCTTAAAGGATCTGAAGATCATAGACATAGAGTTGAAAGATACTAAAGAGGTCATCTGGTCTAATCCCCTTGATTTACAGATGAGGGGAATGAGGCCCAGAGAGACGATTGTCTAAGATCATGGTAGAACCAGGATTTAGGAAGGAAACAAGCATTAATAATTAATAATATAATTATAAAATAAGTAATATAATACAATAAGTATATATAATAATATAAGATATGATAAACAATAAACAACGAGCATTAAAAGTAGTTAATACTATTTGCAAGGCATTGTGCTAAGCACTTTACAAATATCATATCTGATTCTCACAACAACTTTGGGAAGTAGGTGCAATTATGATCAACATTTTATAGACAGAAAAACTGAAGTAGGCACAAGTTTGCTCAGAAATGGCAGAGTAAGTATCTGTGGCAAGATTTGAACTCATATTTTACTGACTCCAGGCCTAGTGCTCTATCCACTGAACCACCCAGTGTCCTGGTATCACATTAATGCCTGCTATGTAGAATTTTTTCTGAATTCATATAAGCAGGAATAACAAACCTCTAAGTGAGCATTAGGGCTGCTATATTTCTTTGCATTTTTGGTGGATCAAGACTAAAACCTTGAGTATCTTACAAGCTTTGTTATTTTATCTGCTGTGCTTATCTCAAGTTCAGTTTTTACATTTGAATAACCTATTCATGTAAACCCTCTTTCAAAGTACACTGCTCTGCTTCAGATATCTTTGAATAGACCTTAATGTTTTTTTCACAGTTTTTTGTTGTTCATTCTCCCTTTCTGCATTCTTCTCCTTTCCCTTAATCCATCTCCTAATACCCTTAATAGCTGATTATTCTGAACTGTTAAAAAGGGTCTGGTTTCTGCATTGTCTGGGCTTTTGGCACAAACACACACCCATACACCCACACACAAATGTGTTTGTGGGTGTGTGTATAGGCATACTGACGTATTTATACATATACACACTTAGGACAGGTATATATATAACACTAAGTGACATGAATAGGTAATTATGGGGTAGAGTTAAGCTTGACAAAGAGCAATACTGGATTACTAGATACTTCAGGATTAAAGTGTGCAGGATACCACTTAATTTTTTTTTTAGTTGTTTTTTCATAAGGGCTGAGGTCCAAATTCTTTTGTTTCACAATGAAGCTAGGTATAATAGAATACTGAACTTAGAATCAAGAAATTTGCATATGAATCCTACTGCCAATAATTGTTCAATGTTTGATCAAAGGCAAGTTACTTAAAACAGAAAAGGGAAGGGAATAAGCATTTATATAAGCACCTACGAAGTGAAAGGCACTGAGTTAAGTGCTTTAAAAATAACAACTCATTTGCTCTTAAAAGTATCTGAACTTCAGTTTCCTTGTCTAGAAAATGGGAATATTGGTCCTCATAACTAACTGATACAGGAATAAGGAAAGTATTTTATCACCCTCAAGTTTTGAGATAATCAAGATGATGGTAATACTCCTACTGCTACTACTACTGTTCATACTATTAATGATGGAGGAAGATTGTGTTTGTTTTTGGAACTGAAGAGTATGTCAGCCAAGCCTATCTTTGCGGAGTTAAATGAAAAATGGGGGCAAATTTCTAGACAACTTGAATTTTTTTTGTACCCCCTACACATGTGTACATGCACACACACTCACACATACATACTCATACATCATTTTCCTAAATCACCTATCATGTGCAAACATATTTTTAAAAATCTGAAATGTGGTAGAACTCATTTATAATACAGATACTAGGGTTCATTGAGTGCTAACAACTTTTCTTTATGGATTAATTGTTCCAAATCAGACTATTATGACTGTAACATATAGGGTCTTATAACAAGGAACGCAATTTTCCTGTACCTATGGTTTGTTTGTTACAGAACTGTGATAACTATGTCGTTCCGTTTTGGATGGGGGAGAAACAAACAAACCAACCTCATCTGTTTGAAGTTTTGCTTTGTGAATGCAGTCCTGGCTTTATTCTGTCAGGAAAAGGCTGCATCAACACCAGTTTCTTTTGTAGTTGAATTGTAGATCAATTTGTGGTTCAATACTAGAAAGCCCAAACAGAAAGCTGATGTGCAGCAGATCAGCGGCACCTAGATGGTGCTGAAAGAAATGGCAAAGCACCTCCAGTATCCCCTCAAGAAAACCCCAAATGGGGTCATGAAAAGTAGACTGAGCAGCAATAAAAGATTATAGATTCTTCTCACTTTTCTCTACTGTAAAATGAAGAAATTGGACAAGCTACTCTCTAAGGTCCCTTTCATACCTACTATCAATCCTAGGATCTTATGGCTCACATCAATATCCTATTTTCTTCCAGCCTCCTATCTAATCATGGGTGACCCTGTCCTTAATGATCATTTAGATTCCTCAGATCTAAGGTCTCCCTCTCCTTTCATCTACAAGGGGGTTGATCTCTCCTTTCAAATTGGATTTATTTGGTCGGAAGTATCTTTATTTGACCTATCAAGATGAATTAAGTCACTTTTGGTTCAATGCTGTGTAGTTCACTGTCCTTCATTAAATAACTCCTGAAATTTCACCTTCTCTATAGGCCCTTCTAGTAATGAAGCTCTAACAGCACCATCTGCCATATCTAATCTCAAGATGGAATTCTGACAATTCCTTTCCTAATCTTCCTGTGCCTTCTACCTGAAATGAACACTAACTACACTGAAGAATATTTGATGCACAAACTGTATGCCCCACATGTCTTGCTTTAACCTTAACATTTTAACTATGGTATGATTCTGTCCTGCCCATGGGTATCCATGTCAGGGCTGTCTTCTTCAATTAACTGGAAGAGGTAAGGGAATAACTATTGTATCTATAATAATAGTACAGCAGTTTCTAGTCGGAGGCAACCTCAGGGAAAATTGTAAAATGAACAAAGTTTGCTTAAAGTTTTCTCAACCTCCTACTTCTAGACCCACTGCACCAAGTAATACCTTCTTCTGTTCCCCCAGGCATCTATATGGTCTCATAGATTCTTCCTTGATCAAAACCTGCTTATAGAGTAGAATCTGGATCTGATTCACACTGAGGCTAAAATGTTGATAATATAAATTATTTCCTTTCTCCCTATAATATATGTGGGCAACATTATGTGTGTGTGTGTGTGTGTGTGTGTGTATGTATATATATATATATATATATATATATATATATATATATAGAGAGAGAGAGAGAGAGAGAGAGAGAGAGAGAGAGAGAGAGAGAGAGAGAGAGAGAGAAGAGAGAGAGAGAGAGAGAGAGAGAGAGAGAGAGAGAGAGAGAGAGAGAGAGAGATGAATACCTAAGGGCAAAAATCACATGGATGAAGGAGGTACTTGACAATATGGTGGTGAACCTTCTTAGTACTTCTGAAATAGAATAGACAATCATCATGTAAGACTACTTCTGGTTTATGTGTAAGACTGGCCCTAATGCCTAACATGCACTGTGAACAAACAGAAAAAGAAAAAAAAAACCAATCCTACAATGCTATAGCTCAAAAGGACCTCTTAGGGTGTCTAGTCTAACTTCCTCTTTTTGGTGAAAAGGAAATGTTGTGAAAGCAATACTTGTGTTTGTGGATGAAAGGATGCTGGAGAAGGGAGACTTACATAAGGCACCAAGAGGTCAATTTATTTCATTAAGTATCTACTGTTTATAGTACTCTGTACCAGGAGCCAAGGATATAAAGGTAGTCAGACTCTCAAAGAATTTACATTATAATGAGAGAAAAGTCATGTGTACAAATAACCAAGATATAATAAGCAGAGTAATTAGCGCAAATGAAAGGTCCAGGTAAAGTGTTATGAGAAATTTGACAGAGAAGAAACCATATTGTGCTTCAGATTTGGGGTAAGGGAGAAGGGCACATAATGATCATCAGAAAAGGCTTCATGGAGGATAGAGTACTGAGGTTGGACCCAAATATGTAGTAAAAACAAATTAGAGATTTATTCTACTTGCCTAGACTGAATGGAGAATTAGAAATTAGAGGTGGAAGTTGTAGATTAAATAATTTCTGCTTAATGGAAATGAAAAAATTTTAATAATCAGAGGTATCTAAAAAGAAATGGGGCAACTAGATAGTTCAGTGAATAGAGCCTCAAGCTCAGAATTAGGAAGACCTGAGTTCAAATCTGGCCTCAGACATTTACTAGCTGTGTGCCTCTGGGCAAATCACTTCATCTTGTTTGTCTCAATTTCCTGGTTCTCCAGGGATGTGAGGCCCTCAGACTCTAAAAACATGTATACAGACTCTGAGGGTGAGGTTTTACTTTGGGGCTTAATTTTGGTAAGAAGGTTTGAGTACCAGAAGAAGACTCTGGGAAGCCAAGAAGGAGCCCTTAAGCTTTGAGAACTCAGATGTTGTGCTTCCCTCTCTGGTAATTATGGTCAGACAGAGGAAATCATATGGGGATACAAAGTAAAAAAATGAAAATAGTGACTGCTTTCCATTTACCTAGGTATTACTGGGAATGGGGATGAATGTGGGGATTCAAGAGGTAAACAAATAAATACAAAATATAAACAAAAAAATGAGATAAATTATAATTAATCACAGAAATAAGACCATAGCTCAAATATCCTAATACCAATCAAATGGGTCCTAAACATTTTTAATGACTATGTGACACAGCCAAAAAGAAATTCCATGAATTATCTGATTTGTATTTATTAGAACATACATAGTCATCTCTTCATCTTGTACATGCGTATCTCTCCTCTGAGACCCCATGCTGACTTATGTTCTCTCCCCCAATATACAGACTATAAGTAATCATTCATTCATTCAATGAACATGTATCAATTGAGTACTTTCCATAACCCATACTCTATGCTAAGCACTGGTGATATAAAGACAAAATGAAATAATTCCTTTTCTCTTTCTAGCATGCCTGTTATTGTCAAAAGTTGACCCAGGAACCTAGATTTTTGTTCAACCTAGTCGTTGTCCTTGACTTTTCAACTCTCTTCCCCTCCCATTCAATCTGCTGACAAATTCTATCAATTTTGCTTTTGCAGTATCCTTCATATGTGCTCTATACCTAGGACACTGGCAAGAATTTGTTGGATGGTCTCCCTGCCTCCACTGTCCCTTCCCACTCCAGAGAATTCTCCAATCAGCTGTCAAAGTGAACTTCCTAAAGCACACATCTATGTTGTCACTCTCCCTCCAACTCAATAAAACACTAGTGACTTCCTATTTACCTTCAGGACCAAATATAGTCCTCCATTTGGCCTTCAAAGTCCTGCCTAAGCTGTTCCCCCTCAACCTTACAATGTTTCCATGTTATAACCCATCACACACTCTGCAACTTAGTGACATTGATCTGTTGCTGTTTTTTACACAAGATACTCCATCTCCTGATTGGGGATTTGCACTGGTTGTCCCCTGTTCTCAGAATGCTTTGCCTCTTAATCTAAGCCTCCTGGCCTCCCTGATTTCCTTCGGATCTTAGCTAAACCACCTTCTAAAAGTAGCCTTTCTCAATCTCTCTTAATTCTTGATTATTTGTTGATTATTTCCAATTTCCAATTCATCCTATATATAATTTATTTTACCTAGTTGTTTGCATGTTTTTCCTCTATTAGACTACGACCTTCTTGAAATTACAAATTGTCTTTTGCCTTTCTATCTCTAGTGCTCACTTAGCACCATGGATAGAGAAGAATGGGGCATTTAAAAATATTGACTGACTGACTGACTGACTGACTGACTGACTGACTGACTGATGGTGACACTGGTCTCCTTGCTGTTCCTGCACAAGACTTTGTCTCCTAGCTCCATGCGTTTTCACTGGCTGTTCCCCAAATCTGCTGCTTCTTCTCTCTTCATTTCTCCCTTCTGCAAGAATCCATTCTTGATTCCCTTTTATATTAGTGTCTTCTCTGTACTGATTATCTCTAATGTAGCCTATATCTTGTTTGTACAAAATTGCTTACATGTGGTCTCCCCTATTATACGTTAGGATCCTTGAGAGCAGGGACTATCTTCAATCATCTTTGTATACTTACCACTTGGCACACTGCTTTCAACAAAGCAGATGCTATTGACGGATAGACTGACTTTTAACCCTGGTCTAAATAGTATCATTGCCTTCCCTACCATTAAAGTGGTGCTCGGATTCACCCAAAGCAAGTGCTCTCTTCAGGGAGGTACACTATCAATATTCTTTTTTTTTTTTTTATTAAACTTTTAACATTTATTTTCACACAATTTTGGGTTACAAATTTTCTCCCCTTTTTCCCCTCCCCCCCCAGACCCAAGCTTTCTAATTGCCCCTGTGACCTATCTGCTCTCTCCTCTATCCTCCCTCCCTGCCCTTGTCTCTGTCTTCTCTTTTGTTCTGTAGGGCTGGATAGCTTTCTTGACCCCTTAACCTGTATTTCTTGTTACCCAGTGGTAAGAACATTACATTTGGTCCTAACACTTTGAGTTCCGACTTCTTTAGCTCCCTCACTCTCTACCCCTTCCCCTTGGAAGACAGGCAGTTCAATATAGGCCATATCTGTTTAGTTTTGCAAATGATTTCCGTACTAGTTGTGTTGTATAGGCCTAACTATATTTCCCTCCATCCTGTCCTGTCCCCCATTACTTCTATTTTCTTATGGTCCTTTCCCTCCCCATGAGTGTCGACCTCGTATTGCATTCTCCTCCCCATGCCCTCCCCTCTATCCTCCCCCCCATCCTGCTTGTGCCCCTGTTCCCCACTCTCCTGTATTATGAGATAGGTTTTCCTATCAAAATGAGTATGCATTATATTCTTTCCTTTAGTGGAATGTGATGAGAGTAGACCTCGTGTTTTTCTCTTGCCTCCCCTCTTTATCCCACCACTAATAAGTCTTTTGCTTGCCTCTTTTATGAGAGATAATTTGCCCCATATAACTTCTCCCTTTCTCCTCCCAATATTTCTCTCTCACTGCTTGATTTCATTTTTTTTTATATGATCCCATCCTCTTCAATTCACTCTGTGCACTCTGTCTCTTTATGTGTACGTGTGTGCATGTGTGTGTGTGTGTGTGTGTGTACTCCCACCCAGTACCCAGATACTGAAATGTTTCAAGAGTTATAAATATTGTCTTTCCATGTAGGAATGTAAACAGTTCAACTTTAGTAAGTCCCTTATGATTTCTCTTTGCTGTTCGCCTTTTCATGGTTCTCTTCATTCTTGTGTTAGAAAGTCATATTTTCTTTCCAGCTCTGGTCTTTTCATCAGGAAAATTTGAAAGTCTTCTATTTCATTGAAAGACCATTTTTTCTCCTGAAGTATTATAGTCAGTTTTGTTGGGTAGGTGATTCTTGGCTTCAGTCCAAGTTCCTTTGACTTCTGGAATATCCTATTCCATTCCCTTCTATCCCTCAATGTAGAAGGTGCCAGATCTTGTACTATCCTGATTGTATTTCCACAATACTTAAATTGTTTCTTTCTAGCTGCTTGCAATATTTTCTCTTTCACCTGGGAATTCTGGAATTTGGCCACAGTGCTCCTAGGAGTTTCTCTTTTTGGATCTCTTTCATGCGGTGTTCTGCGGATTCCTTGAATATTTATTTTGCCTTCTGGTTCTAGAATCTCAGGGCAGTTTTCCTTGGTAATTTCATGGAAGATGATGTCTAGGCTCTTCTTTTGAGCATGGTTTTCAGGTAGTCCCAGAATTTTTACATTGTCTCTCCTGATTCTATTTTCCAGGTCAGTTGTTTTTCCAATAAGATATTTCACATTATCTTCCATTTTTCGAATCTGTGCGGTATGTTCTGAGATATCTGTCTTTCTCAAAAAGTCCAAAGCTTCCATCTGTACCATTCCAGATTTGAAAGATCTATTTTCTTCAGTGAGCTTTTGAATCTCCTTTTCCATTTGGTTAATTCTGTTTTTGAAAGCATTCTTCTCCTCACTGGCCCCTTGCACCTCCCTTGCCAGCTGAGTTAGGCTAGTTCTCAAGGTGCCAATTTCTTTAAGATTTTTTTGGTTCTCCTTTAGCAGGGAGCTGATCTGTTTTTCATGCTTCTCCCTTATCCCTCTCATTTTCCTTCCCAGTCTTTCCTCCACCTCTCTAATTTGATTTTCAAAATTCCTCTTGAGCTCTTCCATGGCCCGAGCCCATTGGGTGGGCTGGGACACAGAGTCCTCGATTTCTGTGTCTTTGCCTGATGGCAAGCCTTGTTCCTCCCCATCAGAAAGGAAGGGAGGAAGTGTTTTTTCTCCGATAAAGTACCCTTCAATAGTTTTATTTCTTTTCCCTTTTCTTGGCATTTTTCTCCACCTAGTGGCCTGACCTCTGAATGTTCTCCTCACACCCACCTTGCCTCCTGGTCCTCCCAGCCAGCGTTTGGGGACTGAGATTCAAATGCTGCTTCCCGCTTTAGGATTTTTGGCGGGGACAGGGCTGTTATTCAGTGTTAAATTAGGCTCAGGTGCTGAGGTCAGGGGCAGGGCCGCCTCTCTGGCTCAATTCCCTCAGGGGGTTTATGCACAGATCTTCCACAATGGATCCAGGCTCCCGCTCGCTTGGGGAGCCCCCGTCCACAGCCGCCTCTCAGCCCCCACCTCCCGGGGGGGGCTGAGCCTTGGGGGCACCTCACTCCCCTCTCAACCCGCCAAAGAGACTCTCTCACCTACCCCCGTCAGTCACCTGTTGGTGGGGGGGTCTGTGCTGCCGCTGAAGATCCCGCCTCCAGAGCCCTTTCAGATCTGTGCCTCTCGGAGCCGTGGCCGCCGCCGCCGCACGTCCGGGCTGGGCACCGCGTCTGTAGTGCGACAGACCTTTTGAGAGAGGTTTGCTGGTCCCTCTGTGGGTGGGGGGACCCACGTGGCCGCTGGAGATCCCGTCCCGTAGCCCTCTCGGATCTTTTTCTCACGGTGTCACTGCCGCGGTATGGTTGCTCTCTGCTACCCGCCCTGGCGCCCAGTCCACGGCGCGAAGGACCCCCCGTGAGAGGTTTGCAGGTCTCTCCGGAACAGAAATCTCCCTTGCTCCAATATTCCGTGGTCTCTGGGTGCAGAATTCGCCCTGGGTTAGTCCCCTCTGCCGTTCTGTGGTTTGTGGGTTCGGAGCTATATGTATGTGCGTCTTTCTACTTCGCCATCTTGGCTCCGCCCCTCAATATTCTTTTTAATTAGATTGAATTAGATCTCTGAGAAGATCTCGGTTCCTGGAGAGGAGTAGTTATAGAGGAATGGGATGGAACGTTAACCTACATTTTATGTTTTCCTTGTCCAAGATTCCTATAAATGTTAATCTTAAATCTTCTGGGACAGAGTCAAGGCAGAGAACATGGGTAACCAAACCAGTTTGGACATCACTGCCTCCAAACCAGAAATGGTTTGAATATAGATTAATAATAAATTAAATAAATTTGTTTCTACCAGAATGGTGTCTGAACTTAAATGAAGAATCCAGTATTAATATTAATATTGTTTTTCTTCAACCTAAGAGAGATGGTACTTGGTCTGAGCCTTGGTAGGGGCTAGAGATTCTAGCTTTTTTTTTTGGAAACAGTATATAGATTGGGAATATAGGAATAAGTATGACATCAAATCAGTTTGAGAAAAGTAAGCTCAACAGTATTTTGATCATGTATTTCCATTTGGAAAAAAATATACTTCAAAATGAAAATACAACTATGGTTCATTGAAGAATCTGGAAGCATGTTTATTATTGGGGTAGATGTCTATAAGCATTAGATCAAATAAGTGGCTATTAGTTGGCAAAGGAAAACAGATGATGTAAATTATTCAGTAAGACTCAATCAAGTGATTCTCATCTTGTGCAGCAGAATGGACTGTCATTTCATGGGGAAAAGGTTCTGAAAAGTACAGTTGTCTCAATTATTATGGTTACTTTAGTAACTGCTTAAAGGGGTTCTGAGCAATACGACCTGAAACTTCTCTTTCAAAGACACAAAGACTAATTTGCTCTTTTTCAAGATCAGTTTGAAATCTTGGCTTTCCTAAATAACATGTCCATATGACTTCAAGTCAAATCCCTGAGTTCTTCCTTTTTACCTTCACATTGGAGGGTAATTGAATCACTAGTCATAGAAAGGGCAAAACTGTGCAAGCCTTGGGTTTGGAAAGCCTCCTTCCATGGGGACATTGAAACATTTTCAGTCTCTTTAGATGGTTTTATTAACACAAGTACACTCCATCTTCCTAAAGTGATCTCCAAGCCCCTCCTTCTGGCTCAACCCAAGTGCTCTGTGCAGGCCTCTCTGCCATGTACTTTTGCCAGCAGTCTCTAAACACTCAGAAGCTCTTTGTCGTTCTACTTAACTCCTATGGGCCATGAGGAGCCATTTTTTGGACTGTTGTTAGTGACTGTAATCCCAGTCTCTACTGTGATAATTCACTTTACACTTCCTATTATCCCTCAATGCCGATGGCAGGCATCTCTTTTCTGTCTGTGTCATCTTTGATGGAGAGCTGTCTCTTGTGGTAGTTTTATGAATCCAGAGCGAAGAGGAGGAATGAAATCTCAAGTGGGTCATCCATGTGCTGGCTGCTCAGAATGTTTGCCATTCATTTAAACTCTGAGGTGAACAAGGAGCCAAGTGCTTATTTCTGAACCTGAATTCTCCTTTGAAATAGTTTAAACAATTTTGGAAATTTGAGACATTAATGTCACCAGAGTGTACTGCCAGCTTGGTCCTGTTTCTGTCCTGAGACCAAGTTTATTAGCTCAGGCATTTGTCATGGTGCTTTTAAGCTTATGAGGGCAGGAGATTCTTTGTTCCTTGACCTGTTCATATTCTTAATTTGTGCTGTGTATCAAGACATTCTATCTTTTCTAATCTTTAAAAATTAGATTTTTTTTTTTAGTACCTAGAATAATTTTCTTGGTATCTGGCAATACTTTTCCACATTTTCCTTAATTTATCATCAATGATAAGCCAATTGTTTTGCTGTTTAAACTTGCCATATAAGGTTTTTGTCTCTCCCATTTTCCATTTGTTTCATCAGAATTGCAGATTTTTTTGCTTCATAGCTGCAATTTCTTTTGTTTTTAAGGAGGGGAAATCATCTTTTCTCATATATATTTGAAACTCAAATAAGTCATTCTTCAAGAACAAAATTTGCTGTATGACGTTTTCTTATTGTAACACATCATATTTTTCATTTGAAAATACAAAAGATCACATTTTACTTTTCCCAGAAGATAGTAGCCCCCTATGCAAACCACCATCCTTTGGGAATCTTGTGGGTTTTTCTAATGAATAAATCTCTCATACATCTGGCATTTTCATGGAATAAGACTGTTCCATACATCAGAATTAGCCATATAACTGAAATCACCCTTTTAAGGTCTGAAACTTTTTATTTAAAAGATTTTTAATTAATTTCTATGATGAATTATATATTTCATCTATCCCATTTTAACAAGAATTTATTAGCTTTTTCTTAACAATTCAGATTATGGATTTACTTTATCCCTAAAAAAGATCAGTTATTATATTGTGCAGTAATACTACAGGACCTACTGACATATTTTAGGGTAATAGAATATTAGAGGTAAGAGGGTCTTCAGCTAAATGACACGGTAAAGAGAACACTTGGGCATGGAGTAAAGAAATCTTTTAAATTCAGCCTCTAACATTTACTAGCTGTGTGACATTGGACAAGTCATTTTCACCCTCTTTCCCTCAGTTTCTTCATCTGTAAAATGGGAAAAATAATATTATCTACCTCCTAGGGTTGTTGTAAGGATCAAATGAGATGATTGTGAAGCACTTAGCATGGTACTTGGCACATAAAGTGTATTATATAAATATTATTATTATTATTACTTTGTCCAACTCACTCATGTTACCAACTAAGAAACTGAGGACCAGGCATATTAACCAATTTTTTCAAAGTTACACAGCTAAAAAATATGGGAGCTAGAACTGGAAGTCAGGTTTCCTGATTTTGAGTCTAAGTCTCTTTCTACTAAAGCATGCTGAATTTTGTTTTTAATAAGCTATTGATCAATAAGTTATTAACTTAGAAATCCCCTAACTAGTAAATACTTAGACCGCATGACTTTGTCAGATTCATTTGATTAAGGTTAATAAATTAAAGCAATGTGACCATGGCCATCTTTCTAAAATTTCTTTTGTACTTTTATTCTCACTTCACTATCTAAGGAAAAAAAAGTTGATCTTTTTTCTATATCTGTTTCTCCTTCCACTTAGGATGTATATTTAAAGTGATTTTTTTTAAATGGTTCAAATAGGTTTAGGCAATTCAAATGAATCTCAGATGTTATAGTCGCTGTACCTACATCTTAATTTTAAAAGTTAATTTGAGTTCAACAAGGTATTAATTATTAGTATTTGTTATGTGCCAGGCATTATGCTGGGGATGGGGTTGGGGGGGGTAGGAATATGAAGATAAAACAAAAAGTAGTCCCTGCTCTTGAGGAGTTTACATTGCACTGGAGAATATGCTATTCCACAGATAGGGAAACGTAACATGATTTGGGGAAAAAGAGAGAACTAACGATAGAATCAGGAAAGTGTTTCATATAAGAAGTGGCTATTGATGGAGCCTTTAAAGAGGGTGAGAGAGGAGCATCCAGGTATGAGGGGTACCTTTATGTAAGGGAACAGAGGTGGGATAAGTAATGTTCAGGTAACAACAAATAGGAAAATATGACTGAAATGGAGAGAGTACAAAGAGAAGAAATGTCAAATTAGTCTAGAAAGGGTTGGATTGAGGGGTTAGTTAGAGCATGAAGAGCTTTAAAGGTCAAATTGAAGAGATCTTGTTTTATCCAAATACAATAAAGAACCATGGAAGACTCAGGACCTATAAGAGCAGGTTAGACTTGTCCTTTAGGAGGGTTGTGTTAGCGGCTATATGGAAAAGGATGGTATAGAAATGGGGAGACACTGGAAGAAGCAAACCCAATTAGGAGGATATTGTTGTAATATCCAAGCAAAGAATGGTAAGGGTCTAAACTATGGTTGCAATCATACGAATAGAAAGAAAAGGATGAATATGAGAGATGTTATGGAGATGGAATTGTCAAATACTTAGCAGCTGATAGGATAGAGGGTTGGTGGAGATGGAAATTAAAGAGGTGATGAATGCTTTGAGGTGGCAAACCTGAGTTACTTGAAATACAGTGATGTTCCCAAAAGAAATTGGGAATTTGGGAGGAGAATGTGTGTGTATATGTGGTGTGTGTACATACACATATAGATAAAATATACATGTATGTGTACACACACATATTACATACATATATATTATAGATATAAAATCGGATAATCTGTGCATAAAAAAGACCTCTCAAGGTCATGGAGCATAAGAATATATTCAAATTTAGATGTAGACTTACCGAGATCCCTATAAGAGCCAACTTGTCATACCCTTTTCCAGATATGAACATCTGGGTAAAGAGTAGAATGATTGTGTGACTGGGAAGAGCAAGTTGTCCTTCATTCCTTGGTAAGAGAACTTTCTTTTGTTTTGACACAAAAGGGTAGAATTGAACAGATAAATAAATATATTGAATAACAAATATGTAAATTCTACTAAGCCATTATAAAAAGATACTATTTTCATAAAATGTAATTTATGCCTGCCTAAAAATAAAAAAAATAAAAATAAAAGCTAACACTGTTTCTAGGACAGAAGATCGATCTCCCATGTACAAAGACCATACTTAGTAACCATAAAAGATGAGACTGTTGAGAGATGAGTCAGTGGTAACTCTCATACTTACACAGGCTTAATAATTCTTCTATAAAGTCCTGTAAGATCTTCAGCCTTCTGGGGGTTTGGGAGATCCTCAGTCTGCCCTTTTACTACATAAATGAACATTTGCCAGCAACTGCTAACACCCAGGCTGAGGGAATAGGCTCCTAAAGGGTGGGAAATGGCTAATTCTTTGTTGTTGTTGCTGATTTATATATAATATATATGTATATGTGTATATATGTTTATATATGTATCTTTGAAAATAATTTTTCAAATTACATGTAAGAACAAATTCATTTTAAAAATTTGCATTCCAAATTCTCCCTTTCCTTTCCTCCTCTCACCCTTCATTGAGAAACAAAGCGATTTGATATAGCTTATACCTGGGCAGTCATACAAAATATATTTCCGTATGAATCAAAGAAAGAAAACATACACAAAAAAACAACCCTAAGAGAAGTAAAGTTTTAAAAAAGCACACTTTGATCTGCACTCCCTCTCTTCTTTCTCTGGAGGTAGACAGTATCTTTTTTTTTTTTAAAGCCAAAGAAAACAAAGTTTATTAAAGATTTGCCAAATTGGGTTGCCACTTTGCATTTGTAACGCTTGTATTCGCAAGTGGGCCAGATAGAATCTCAGCTAGACAGAGTCTGAACTGGATTGAATCTGAGCCAGTAGACAGTATTTTTCATACTAAGTCCTTTGGAAATGTCTTGGATTGTTTTATTGTTGGTATAGCTAAGTCATTCACAGCTGATCATCTTACAATACAATGTATACAATGTTCCTGGTTCTGCTCACTTCACTTTGCATCAATTCATGCAAATCTTTCCAGGTTTTCCTCAAAGCACCCTGTTCATCATTTCTTACAGCATAACAGTATTTCATCACAATCATACCACTTGTTCAGCTATTCCCCAATTGATAGGCATTCCTTCAATTTCCAATTCTTTGCACCACAAAAAGAGTTTCTATAAATACTTTTGTATATATAGGTCTTTTTCCTTTTTAAAAAATATCTCTTTGTGATAAAGACCTAGTAGTGGTATTGCTGGGTTAAAAACTATGAATAGTTTTATAGCCCTTTGGGCAGAATTCCAAATTGCTCTCCAGAATGGTTGAATAAGTTCACAACTCCACCAACAATTCCCAATTTTCCCACATCCTGTCCAACATGTATAAGATTTTTTTCTGTCATATTAGCCAATCATATAGGTGTGACACTGTAATTCAGTGCAATAATGATTTAGAGCATTTTGTTCACATAGAGATAACTTTGATTTCTTCCTCTGAAAACTGTTCATACTCTTTCACCATTTATTAATTGGGGAATGATTTGTATTCTTACAAATTTGATTCATTTCCCTGTATATTTGAGAAATGAGGTCTCTATGAGAGAAACTTGCTATAGTTATTTTCATAGTGATGATCACTGTGTATCTCTCTGTCTCTCTCTCTCTCTCTCTCTCTCTCTCTCTCTCTCTCTCTCTCTCTCTTTCTCTCTCTTTCTCTCTCTCACCTTTCACCCCATTCTTCTTCAAAAGTATTTTGTTTCTGATCCCCTCCTTCCCCAATTCACCCTCCCTTCTATCAGCCTCCCTTTCTTATTTCCTTTTTCTCCTATTTCCCTGTAGGTTGAAGTAGATTTCTGTACATAGCTGAGTGTGTATGTTATTCTATCTTTGAGTTGACTCAAAATTCAAATTGCTTCTGATGAGAGCAGGATTCAAGCACTGCCTTCCATCCCCTCCTCATCTTCCCCTCCACTGTAAAAGCTCTTTCATATCTCTTTTATGTGAGATAATTTACTTTATCCCTTCCCCCTTCTCCTAATTCATCTTTCTTTTCTCACACCTTAATTTTATTTTATTTTTGGATGTCATTCCATCTTAGTCAATTTATTCCTTTATACTCTTTTTAATTGCCTTAATGATGATAAAGTTCTTAGCTGTCACAGTTATCATTCTCCCATATGGAAATGTAAATAGTTTGACTTTCTTGTATCCCTTATGCTTTCCTCTTTACCTTTTTATGTTTCTTTTGATTCTTGTATTTCAAAGTTAAAGCTGTTGTTTATGATTGTGATGGAATACCATTGTGCTATAGGAATGATGAGCAGGATGTTTGAGAAAAGCATGGAAAGACTTATATGAAGTGATGCAACATAAAGTGAGCAGAACCAAGGGAATAATGTGTAAAGTAACATCAATATTGCATGATGATCAACTGTGAATGATTTAGCCTGTTTCAGCAATACAATGATCCAACACAATTCCAAAGGACTTATGATAAAAGATGCTATCCACCTCCAGGGAAAGAAGAGATAGAGTCTAAATGTAGATCAAAGCATAGACTTTTTTTAAGTTTATGTTTCTTGAGTTTATTTATTTATTTGGTCTGCGTTTTTATTCCTAAATTGATCAATATGGAAATATGTTTTGTATGACAGCACATGTGTAACCTATACCAAATTGCTTGCCTTCTCAATGAAAGAAATCTAAAGGAGAAAGGGAGGGAAAGAATTTGGAACTCAAAATCCAAAAATCTAATATTAAAAATTTTTTTACATGCAGTTAGGGAAGAAGTAAAATATCTAAACTAAAATGTAGTGGTTTTGTGTCACTCTGACTGTTTCAAGTTTCCTTGGGAGAGTGACACCAAGCATTCAATTTACTATTCTTAACAAGACACTACATTTATATATGTACTTTACAGAATATTTTACATGCAATGTTATTTTGCATTGGATTGTCCTAAAAATCTTATGAGATCAGCTGGAGGGCTATTCTTTAGCCCTTTGGATAGATGAAGAAATGTACCTTCTGAGAGGATAAAAGATTTATCCAACTGAATTTCTTTGATTCTGGGATCTCCTGATAGAGGACTCTGCTCCACATATAAGTGTCTTATAACAAAGAACAACAGTTGAGCAAAACAGACCAACATAGTGATCTGACTTCTGACAGCTGGGACATTCCTTAAACCTAGTCTGCTGTATCTCCACTGAGAAGAAGGAAGTATATTTCATCATTTGCCCTGGAGAGTACCAAGACCCAAGGAACTCTCTTTAAAAAGAGAGACATCCAACTATATTACTTTTTCTTGCCCATTAATTTTGAATTTACCACAGGCTACTGTTCTTCTAGCTCAAAGATTGTTGATTTTTTTGGAAGATGCTTCATTCTTTGAAGTCACTACAAGGAAGAGAAAGATAAAAAGAGGCAACAGTAAGGGTACTCTGTTATTTCTTTTTATATTTTTCTCCACCAGATTTCACTTGAGTTATTTACACTCTCCTTTTCCTATTATTTCCTTTATTATTTCTAAGTTTTGTCTTAAGGAACTAAATTCTGTATATTCCCCACCCCCACTCCCATGCTCTATGAATCTCTCCCTTGAGAAAGACTGCTTTATCAGATTCTTAATTTTTATTTTTCCATTTTCATTTTATTTTTTCTCATTTTTTAAAAGATTTACATGTATTTATTTTTAGTTTTCAACATTCATTTCCACCAGATTTTGAGTTCCAAATTTTCTCCTCATCCTTCCCCTCCCCCTACCCTAAGATGGCAGGCATTCTGATTACCCCTTCTCCCTGGCTACCCTCCCTTTTATCATTCCCCCCACTTATTTGGAGGGTTTGGTGGAGAGCTCAGGGAAATCCCTGCTTATTCTCTGCCATCTTGGCTCCGCCCACCTATCAGATTCTTTAAGAGTCAAATGAAGTGATCAAAAGCTTGTGTGAAGAAATGTCCCATAGGTAGGAAATCTATGGGTATGAGGGTATATTGCTTTTTTCGAAGTATGGAGAATTGTAACCTTTTAATGAATTATCTAGAATGGGAATTGGTGGATGGGTGAGCAAGTAAGTTTTAAGTCATCTTGAGTAGGTAGAAAATTTTAAATGTGATAAACTGACGAGTCTTCCTACCACCTTTCTAAGCTTAATTCACACTAGCTCCCTTCATGCACTCTTTGTTCTACATAAACTAGTCTATTAGCTTTTTCTTCTTCAAGATAATCCATCTCCCATTTCCATGCTTTTTCATCAGGAGATCCTCATGTCCTTCCTCACCTTTACCTCTTCATTTCCTTAGCTTCCTTCAAAGCATTGTTCATGAGGTGGTACTTACAGGTGGTTCATCTTGATTTCCTCCCAATTTTAAGCTCTTGATCTTCTTTGAAATTACTTTGTATTACTTTTTATATCTTTTGTCTTTACCTATCTTTGTCTATGCTGCATACTCCAAATAGAATGTAAGCTTTCTGAGGTCAGGACTTTGTATACACCCAGTAGTTATAGTGCCTTGCATGTAATATCCAATTAATAATTGTTGGATTGAATTATTGTTGTTCTTATTCAGTCATTTCAGCTGTGTCTGACTTTGTGACCCCATTTTCGGTGTTCTTGGCAAAGGTACTGGAGTAGTTTGCCATTTCCTTCTGTGGTTCATTTTACAGATGAGGAAACTGAGGCAAATAGGGTTAAGTGATTTGCCCAGTGTTACACAGCTAGTAAGTGTCTGAGGCCAGATTTGAACTCAGGACATCCTGACTCCATGCCTGATGTTCTATCCACTGTGGCACATAGCTGACCCAATTAAATTAGGACTATAAGAATTTGGAAGGAGTAGTCAGACTCAGAAGTGTCATTACAGACTACCTAGTTGAACCAATAAGTAAAAAGGTTTTTCCTCAACCACTAAATAGAATTAGTGATCATCCTTCCTTTTCCTGAAGGTCTGAATTAGATTTATCCAATGGACTGCCAATGGAGGAATCCACAACCTCTTTAGACAGACCAATACATCTTTGGATAAATCTAATTTCTAGTACACTCTTTTTAAATCAAGCGTCTTTACCATGTTGACAGTCTTGGCCCAAATAAGTTGAATAAATTGTTATGTATGATAGGCCATCAAATACTTGAAAAAATACTGTCCTGAATATGGAGTCAGGAAGACCTGAGTTCAAATCCAGTCTCAGATACTTACTAGGTATATGACTCAGGGCAAGTTACTCAACCTCTCTGCTGTGTCAGTTTCCTCATCTGTAAGATGGTGATAATTGTACCTATCTCCCAGATTGTTATGAGGATCACACAAGATAATATTTGTAAGGTACTTAGCAGAGTACCTGACAAATAATAGACATGCAGTGAATGTTTATTTATCTCCTTTTTTCCTTCCTCTAAGTCTTGTCTTTAACTTAAACTTTCCCATTTCCTTTAACTTAAAATATTTTGGAATTATTCGAAGACCCTTCAGGATCTTGCTTGCCTGCTTCTGGACATTCTCTAACTTATCAAAGCCCTTCCTAAAATGTATTGCTCAGAAGTGAACACAGTAATCAAAAAGCATTTGCTAAGTGCCTACTATTTGCTGGACAATACTCTGGATACTCATGTGCCTGGCTAGGGCAGAGTATAGTAGGGATATTATCAGGGTTATATTGGTAAATGTTTACTAAATGGCTCTCAAAAAAATACATGTGCACAACACACCTTTAAGTTTAATCAGCACTGTCATCATTTTCTCCTTCACTTTTAAAGTCTATGCCAGGGGTTAGCAAACTGTGCTCTGTAGGCCAGATCTGTCTGACTGCCTATTTATGCTAAAGCTAAGAATGCTGTTTGGTGCAGTCTGTGAGGTGCTCCAGGACTGTATGAAAACAGTCAGAAGGATGGATTTGGTCTTCAGGACTGACTATAATTTCTTGACTCCTAGATGGGAAAGAAAGAAACAAAGAGAGAGAGAGAGAGAGAGAGAGAGAGAGAGAGAGAGAGAGAGAGAAAGGAAGGAAGGAAGGAAGGAAGGAAGGAAGGAAGGAAGGAAGGAAGGAAGGAAGGAAGGAAGGAAGGAAGGAAGGAATTCAGCCCTGTTTTGTAGCCTTTGCCTATTTCTAAGGTGTCAATGCTCACACTGAAAATTTAGCAATTAGCTCTTGTAAGCTTGACCAAATCAGATCTATTATCTGGCGTTCATATCCCTAGTCATAGATACAGTGTCATTCTTAATAACATCTAATACTGAATTCATTTCTGGGTCATCATTATCATATTGTTGACTCATATTAAGATGTTTATTGTTTAATCATTCAATTCTGTCCTATTCTTCATGATCCTATGGACCATGGTTCACCAGGCCTTTCTATCCACCACTATGTCTTGAAGTCTATCCAAGTTCATGTTCGTTGCTTTCATGACACTATTTACTCATCTTCTGCTGTCCACTTTTCCTTTTGCCTTCAATTTTTCCCAGCATCAGGGTCTTTTCCAATGAGTCCTGTTTTCTCAGTATGTGGCTAAAGTATTTAAGCTTCAATATTTGTCCTTCCAATGAATAACCTAAATTAATTTTTTTTTAAGTATTCAGTGATTTGATCTCCTAGATGTCCAAGGAACTCTCAAGTCTTCTCTAACTCCACAATTCAAAATGGTTCATTCTGTGACATTAGCTTTTCTTATATTCCAGCTCTCATAGTCATACATTACTACTGGAAAAATCATTGTTTTGACTATATGGACTTTTGTAGCAAGATGATTTCTCTGCTTTTAGTACACTGTCCAGATCTGCATAGATTTCTTTTTTCCTCAGAGCAAACATCTTTAAATTTCATGACTGAAGCCACTGTCTGCAGTGATCTTTGAACCCATGAATATAAAATCTGACACTGCTTCAATTTGTTCTCCCTCTATTTGCCAGGGAGTACCAGTACCAGTACCAGTACTGCCAGTACCGGTGCCAGTTACCAATATCTCAGTTTCTTTTTTATGTTAAAATTCAAACCACCTTTCACACTCTTTTCCTTTCACATTTATTAAGAGGCTTCTTAATTCTTTTTCTGCCATCAAAGATGTATGGTTTGCTTATCTGAGATTGTTGATATTTCTCCTGGCAACTTTAATTCCAGCTTTTGATTCACCCAGCTTGGCATTTCACATGATAAGCTCTGTATATAAGTTAAATAAATAAGATTACAACATGCTTGTTTTTGTTGTTGTACTCCCTTCCCAATCTTAAATCAATCAGTTGTTACATGTTCAGTTCTAACTGTTGCTTTTTGACTGACATACAGATTTCTCTGGAGACAAGTCAGATGATCGGCTATTCTCATCTCTTTGAGGACTTGCCACATTTTGTTGTGATCTACACAGTCAAAGGCTTTGTTGTAATCAATGAAGCAGAAGTAGATTTTTTTCCCTGGAACTCTCTTGCTTTCTCCAACAAATATTGGCAATTTGGTCTCTAGTTCCTCTGTCTCTTCACAAACCATCCTGCTCCTCTGGTCATTCTTGGTTCATATATCGTCATCTGATGCTGTCCATTGTTGGGATTGGAAGCTCAATTCCGTGTGGACGGTCTCGGGCGGGTAAAAGTGGGACTTCTAAATCTTAGAGTCTTACGAGGCCCTCCATGAACAGTGGGGGTTCGAGAAGGTCAGACTGAGCTAGCTCGGCTAGCTCGGGTATTTCCGCCTCTCCCCGGGAGATACGTGATGGGTGGAGTCTCCCTGCCCTCGACGTCGTCCCGGATTGGAGCACACCTAGTTACCTAACAGCACGGTATTGAGATGCAAACTGTGTGGCTGAAGGTTAAGTAGGATTGAGGAAGCCTGAAAGCTCTCTTAGCACGTGTGGAGCCAAAGAGGACAGTAGGCTCCGCTTCTTTTCTTTTCTCTCTCCCCTCCTCCTCTCTCCCCGTTTGTACTTCTACTTCCAAGCCCTTAAGCTTAGCCTCCTTAGGAAATCTCCCCCTCTTCCTCCTAAGGAAGACGCCCCTGCACTTGTAACCCAGACCCTGAAATAAAGCTCAACCCTTGTTCGACTCTGGAACGTCCTTTCTCTCATACGTTTATCCGGTTTGGCCAACCGAAGACCTGGGACAGGTAAGAAAGACTCAGGTAGCCCAATACAGGCCTCTAGACCTGGCAGTCCATATGTAGAGTCATATTTTGGTTGTTGAAAAAGAATTGTTGTCTTGACAAAACTCTAGCAGTCTGTCTTGATTCACTGTGCATTCCAAGGTCAAATGTGTCTGTTACTCCAATTGTCTTTTTATCTCCTACTTTAGTATTCCCATCCCCTACGATGAATGTGATATCTTTTTTTTTTTTTTTAGGTATATTATATTTAGAAATAAATTATTTTAGTAAGTCTGTAGAATTGATCAACTTTGACCTTTTTAGCATCAACAGTTGGAGTATAGATTTGTATTACTATGGTGTTGAATGGTTTGCCTTGGATTCAAATATACACCACTCACAATTTTGAGATTATACTCGGTACTGTTTTTCTCACCCTTTTTTTTTTTTTTTTTTTTTTTTTACTGTGAGAGCTACTACATTTCTTCTGGGATTCTTGCCCACAGTAGTTTATACAATTATCACCTGAATTAAATTTACCCATTTCTGCCCATTTAAGTTCATTATCACCCACAATGTTGGTGTTTAAACTTTCTATCTCCTATTTGACAACATCCAGCTTACTTTCCAGATTCCTATGCAACGCTGATCTTTACACCATCACACTTTTCTTTAGTCATCAGATGAATCCACAACTGAGCTTCCTTTCAACTTTGACCTAGCCATTTCATTAGTAGTGGAGCTACTTGTAGTTGTCCTCCACTTTTCCCCAGTAGCATACTGGCCACTTTCTGACCTGAGAGCCCCATCTTCTAATGTCATCTTTTTTAAAAAAAAACATTTTAATATTGTTCATGCAATTTTCTTGGCAAAGATACTAGAGTGATTTGCCATTTCCTTCTCCACTGGATTACCTTATATCACAACTCTCCACCATAACGTGTTCATATTGGGATAACCCTGCATTACACAGCTCATAGTTTCATTGAGCTACATAAGCCTCTCTGTATAATAAGCTTGCATTCCATTAAAAACCCCAGATGTTTTTCCAGATGTACTGTTGCCTCACCATACCTCTCATATTTATTAGAGCAGCTATTTTTTTCAGCATAAATGTAAAACTCAAGTTTATTTCTATTAAATTTCATCTCATTAGATTTAGCCCTAGTATTCTAACTTATCAAGATCTCTTTGGATCCTAATTGTCATATAATGTATTAGCTTTGTATCATTTATAAATTTGATAGCTATGACAGTAGAAAAAAATGTGACTGAAATGATTAAATTCATTTTCTGTCTTTAAAAATTAATCCTATTTTTTTAACTGAGTTTGTCCTGTTACTACTTAAGTCATGATTCTTTGTCCCTAAACTTTGTTCAGAAATTCAGCTGTCATATAATGGGTTAAGTTTAGAAATCCAGTTCTCCTCCTAATCAGTGTTCTATTCTTGCCTCAAGGAAATCCTTTATACTTGAGGGATGTGGGTGGACAGTCTGGTTTAGTACCTTTACACCTCAAAGCTTTCCTTCAAGTTTATCTGGTTTGTTATCGAAAGAAGTCTGGTCTACTGTCTCTAACTTTGCAGGTAGATTTAAACCACAAACACTTCTTAGTCAGAAGAAGAAAGGAGGGAGTTGTTGTTAGCCCCTTATTTCCAATTTCTAACAGATCATATCATCTCCCAGACCTCAGCTCTCTAATCAATCATATCAATTTTGCCTTTCATGATGTGAAGCTTTTTCAGTTAACCATAGCTCATTCTGTGCCTAGGACATCTTGTACTCCATTTTGCACTCCTCAGAACTATAAAAGAGAGCTGTCACCTTTGTTCAGGGTCTTAGCTTTGTTAATAAATTGATTGTGTTTGGAAATTTGCATCTCAATCTACCTTAATTTTAACTATTACATGATTAAAAAATAGGGTTAAGGACAGACTTCCCAGGGTATTTTTCTAGTGACTGTCTTCAAAATTAACATTAAACCATTAATTACTACTTTTTGGATCTAGGAATTCAACCTGTATAAATTTATCTAATTATGCCATCATCTTGCCCACATTTCTCTTTATTTTCTACAAGAAGAACATTAGAGATATTGTCAAATGCTATGCTAATATTGGGTAAATTTTAGGTACAGGATTCTGTTTTTTCTCTCAGTATGGCAGCACTGACAAAAAGTAAATTAACTCAGTCTGGCCTAGCCTATTCTTGACAACTCCATGCCTTGTCTTTGTGATCACTACTTTCTTTTGTAGATGTTCACTCATCATTAATTTAATAAAACATTATATATTTCACCATTAATAAAAATCAAAGAGAAAGAGAGAGAAAAAGAGAGAGAAGTCATTTGACAGCCCACAAGCATAGTCCCCAAACTGTAAGAAATGGAATATATTTTATCACCTATACTTTAAAATGAAGATTAGTTATTAAAATTAATCTAATATTTGACTACCTGTTTTTTCATATTAATTTTTTTGTTCTTTATTTTTGTTTTCATATTAACATTCATATATCATTGTGTTTATTGTTCTGATTATATTCAGTTCTATATTAATTCATAAAGGTCTACCTATGTTTTTCTTATTTCCTCATACTTATTAACCTTTATGGCATAATAATATTCCATCACACACATATATCCCTTCTTTAGTCATTCCATTGAAAAAGGTATTGCAAATATTTTGGTACATTTGGGACTTTTCTTTCTGGGTTTATCTTCCTTGGCATGCATGCCTAGAAGAGAGAGTCAAAATGTACAGATAGGTGAGTGATTTTTGGACATAATTCCAAATAACTTCCCAAAATAATAGAACTAATTCATACATACACCAGGAGAGAATTCAGTGTGCCTTACTTCTCACAGCTCCTCCAACACTGGCTATTTTTGTCTTTTATATTTCTGCCATTTTGATGAGCATGAAGTAAGAATTTTTCTATGACAAAGTTGAGACTTCTGTGTGGCAGATAAATGGAGCAGTACAATTGTTGACCAGGCAAGTGTCAGCCTTATAGCTATAATCTGCTCAGGAAGAATCAGAAACCAAGTTTTGCTTGCGTACTCTTGCCCTTAGTCACAATGAATGATGACTGAGCTGCTTTGTATTGTTTATTTTTTTCTTTTCCAGCAGAGGAGAAAAAAAATTTCTGCCATAAGAAAGTTTTTGTGCAGTAACCATTGACTTTATTAATTAGGGTTTATTTATTTTTAATGACACAAAAAAAGAGGGCACACCACCCTGGGACACTTGCTCTGGCTGGTTTCTACTTATGAAAAGGGTGCATCATTGTGAGTAATTTTAATCTTGATATCATCAAGACCATGTCTGTGTGTGCCTGTACCTTTTGTCAAGGCACTTATCAATCTTAAGTTGAGGTTCATGAACATGTGGGCAATAAAGCACTGCTGATTTCATTATAAGTAACTTTAAAATATTTTTTGTCTGGTGAAATTATTTGTTAGATAATTGACAATTATAATTCTATAAATAATTTAATTTTTTTGTGTGTAAAATACAGTCAAAGAGAGAGTTACAAGAGAGACAGAATCAAAGACAGAGTGAGAAAGAGACTGAGAGAAACAGAGAGAACATTTAAGAATATCTTATTTGACCCTTTGCAAATAAAAAAGTGGGAGCATTTAGACTGATCCTTAAAAAAATTGAACCTTGTTGGCAAAGAAATATAAAAGGCCAGGTACACATTACTTCTTGTTACTTAATTTTACTGGTGATCCAATAAGGTTTTTCAGCTAATGTCAAGGTGACCAGGACCTTGGATGGATTTTCACAAGGAAAAGCTCTGAACCAGTGTTACTAATTCTGTTTGTGAGGATTTACGAAATAGTCCATACCCTCATTCATGGAAGTAACCTTTGAATAGTAGGGAATTTATGCAAAAAAAAAAAATGCTTGAATTATTTTTTTTGAAGACATCATTTATTGTAAAAGGTGAGATTTGTTTCCTGATACGTTATTGTTTTTTCTATTTCCTTAGTTATAAATGTACCATATTACAAATATACCAAGTTATAAATGTATCAAAGAAGGTACATTCCCTGGCAATTACCTCCTTTCAAGGAAAAGGGTCTCAGATAATCACTTTTTAAATATTCATTTGAGAGAGAAGAGAAACAATGCCTTCAATGAGGAGAAAACTGAAGCTTTCAAAAGAATTGAGGAAGAAGCCAGTGTGCCCAGTAAAAGAAGGAAGTTCCTTTATGAAATCACTAGTATATCTGCCAGTACTTCTGGTTGGACAAGAAATGTAAATACTCAAAGGACATACAAGTGGAGGCCGATGATGTCAGAAACAGCACTGCCTCAACAAGCAGCAGGGGTGATACCACAATCTCTAGTAGACAAAATCTCCTCCCTCCGCTGGATGGATGCCTAAGAGGGTCAAGGAAGAAAGAAGGAAGAAAACCTATTTGGTTCTTTTAAAAAAATGATTAACGAAAACCAAGAGCTAAGGAAAGAAAAGGTAAAAATAAAGCAAATACTTGTAGGACTCCAGGATTCTGGTGAGGAGTGATGAAAATTAATGTTGGATTATATTGTTTATTAAGAATATTTGTACATTGAACCCAACCATTTCCTCAGACTCCAACCCCTGAAGGTCAAGAAGGGCTTAATTAAGGGATTACTCCCAGCCCCCAAGGCATCTGCCTGAGCAGGGACCCTGGGTTTCCTTTATCTTGTAAAAAGATGCCAGCCTAACTAAGTTCTCCACTGTTCTTTGTGCTTTTGTCTTTGCTTTCCCCCTCATTAAGTTGGGAGTGACTTGGTCCATAAAGAGGAAACTAAGCCATTTTGGGGTGGGTTTTCTGACTGTGATTGACCACCCACTTTTCCCAGCTGCCTACCTCATCCTGTCCCCCTATGATGAAGTAATAGGGAGAAGCTGCAAACTTTTAGCCCACCTCCTCATCAAAATACCATCCAATCAGGATTGCTTCAAGTTCAAACCAGGGGGAGGTCCAAATGATGTGCTGTCAGGAGGAAGAGACCTGGATTTAAAGGGCCCTGGATGCTTCACTTGGCTTCTGGTAACCATAAGAGATCAATCAACTCAATTTATTGGCTATTGCTAGCCCAACTAATAGATTGATCAATCATGCTCTAAGCTCTGTCTTTTGGAATTTCATTTGTGATGAAGATTTTTGTATTGTTTCAATTATGATTCAAATCAATTATAATTCCTCTGGAATGATTGATCCTAGATTTTCTTTTTCGAGATTCTGAGTTTGTCACACAGTTGACTAACACTTAAACAATTTTCCCATATGTTTCAGCCAAATGTAGCCTTTGGTGGGCTAAGAAACAACAGCGATTGCTAAACTATAATTCATATTTTTTTTTTTATTATGGATGACTATTCCAGGGAGAGGTAGGCTAGTCTAACCTGTTGATTCCTTATTTAGCTCTAAAAAGATAATCTTCAGGAGAATATACATACATAATATATATGCACTATACATACTATATACATATGTAAAGCATGTGTATATACACACATATATCCTATCTATCTGGGTACGGAATGCAGAAATGAATATTACTGCAATTTAGTAACTAAGACAAATAAGGTGATTCATTCATTGGGTGACAGGGTGCTGCTGTGGAAAGCACCCTTGGCTTTAGAAGCAGAGAGCCTGGGTTTGTTTGTTGACTCTCTGTGCCTTTGGGCAAGTCACTTCATCACTATGGGAAATCAGTGTTCCTACTTGTAAAATAAGAAGGGTGGATGATATCTTAAAGATCCCTTCTAGTTTTACATCTGTGATCAAATGAGGTTCTGTTGGAATTTTGTGGGACCTAAGGATATATAGCCTTTTGGGCCTAAATCCTAATATGTTTTTCCTTTTTCTTTCACTCATCACTTTTTATTAAACACTCAATGTTAAAAGCACTGTTCTAAACACTGTGGGAAATCCAAAAATCATTGTTACATAGTACTAACAATATGTAGAAGTATATCACACACATACAAATATGCAGTATTTGTTGAAAGAAATCTTTTGTTTTTTCACTTTATTTCAAAGGGCTATGAGAGAGAGAAAATAGAATTCTGTTAATTAAAAACACAATTTAAAAAAAGAGTTGAAGAACGCTGCTACAGGAGTAGAATTTTACCTATACTTTTAGATGAGGTCACTGTATCATTGAATTACCTAATTGTTTTACTTTGCTACAAGAAGCTTTCATGGATGTGGATTGTAAAATCAAAAAATATCAATAAAACTTAAAACAAACAAATGATAACTATGTCAGAACAGATATAAGAACATAAGAGGTAAAAAATATTTTCAATATTATGAATTATTTCTGTAGAGGGATCCACTATGGAGATCAAGTACTTCTTCATTGAAGTACTTGAAGAGATTAGAGCACACTGATGTCCGAAGGATATAATTTCATTCAACTTTTCATTCAACTGAAACAGCTCTTTCCAAAGTTACCAGTGATCTTTTAACTGATAGATTTGATGGTCTTTGTGATTCAGCCTTAATATGTCTCAGTTGATTTGCTGTATTTCACAATGTCAGTATTGTCAACTGCTGACCACCCTCCCCTCCTGGATCTCTCTCCTTTCTGTATTTTTATGATATTACTCTTTTCTGATTTACTTTGTATCTAGCTAGCTTTATGCACATTAAATCTCCTAACCTGGGGAACTGGGCATTTCTCAGTGATTCAGTCTGTGGTCTCTTGTCCTCTACTCTTGCTCTCTTGGTTTAGGTTCCATGAATTTAACTATCATCTCTATACAGATGACACCTAGATTTATACACCTACCCCAATGCCCTCCCCTGATCTTTAGTCTCACTATACCAAAAAGTCTAATTTCAGACTTGTACACTTCAAATTTATTGTCCTGAAGACATTTTAAACTCAACATGTGTAAAACTGATTTCATCCTTTCCATTCAAACTCTTCCCTTCTCCAAACTTCACTATTTCTATTGAGGACACCCCCAACCTTTCAAGTCTCTCAGGTTTGAAATATCAGAATTATCCTGGGCCTTCTGACTCTCCTTCCACCCATATATTCAACCAATTGCCCAACCTCACCCATTTACACTTTCACATTATCTCTCTTCTCTGACTCCTTTTCTTCACTTACACAGGTACCATCTTAATGCAATCCCTCATCACTTCCTACTTAGATAATTGCAAAAGCTTCCTAATTCTTCTTCTGACTCAAAGTTCTCCCTACTTCAGTCCATCCAACAAACTGCTGCCAAAGTAATTTTTTTTGTGCTTTGATTTAACCACTTAATTTTCAAATTCATATGACTAGAAATAGCTGTGATTTCTTCTAAAAAAAAATTCTTGTTCATATGCTTTGACCATTTAGCAGTTGGAGAATGATTTGTATTCTTATAAATTTGACTCAGTTTCCTATGAATTTGAGAAATAAGTCCTTTATCAGTGTAACTTGATGTAGAAATTCTTTCCCTATAATCTTGACTGCATGGGTTTTGTTTGTGCAACATCTTTTTTAATTCAGTGTAATAAAAATTATTTATTTCACTGCCCATGCTCCTCCCTATCTATTATTTGGTCATAAATTTTTCCCTTATCCATACATCTGACTGGAAAAATTCTTTTTTTTTTTTTTTTTTTTTTAATTAATTTTTTTATTTTTTTTAATGTTTAACAATCACTGCCATACAATTGCGATTTTATCCCTCCCCACCCACCCCCCACTACCTCCCTCCCTCCCCACGACTGCATACAATTCTGTATAGATTCTACATATACTTTCCTATTGAGTATATTTTCACTATCGTCATGCTATGGAGTCAGACTAAGATAAATGAAAGAATCCGTATAACAAATCAGAACATGATACACAAACAGATACACATACACAAACATGATCTGCTACATTATGTGAGTGACTTCCATATTTCTCTCTCTGAGTGTGGAAGGCTTTTTGCCTTGAGGTCCACCATTGGGATTTTTTTTTTTTTTTCAGAAGTTCTTGTGTTATTACAAAAATCTAAGTCTACCAGAAAAAACTCTCACACACTGTGGTTGTTGCTGTGCATAAAGTTCTCCTGGTTCTGCTCCTTTCACTCAGCATCAGGTCATATAAGTCCTTCCAGGCCTCTCTGAAGTCTTCTTGTTCATCATTTCTTATGGCACAATAGTACTCCATTACATTCATATACCATAATTTATTCAGCCATTCCCCAATTGATGGACATCCCCTTGACTTCCAGTTTTTGGCAACTACATAGAGTGCTGCTATAAATATTTTTGTACATGTGGGACCCTTTCCCATTTTTATGATCTCTTGGGGATATAGTCCTAGAAGCGATATTGCTGGGTCAAAGGGTATGCACATTTTTGTAGCCCTTTGGGCATAGTTCCAAATTGCTCTCCAGAATGGTTGGATGCGCTCACAGCTCCACCAACAATGAATTAGTGTTCCAACTCTCCCACATCCTCTCCAGCATTTATCATTTTCTTGTTCTGTCATGTTTGCCAATCTTATAGGTGTGATGTGGTACCTCAGAGTTGTTTTGATTTGCATCTCTCTAACCAATAGTGATTTAGAGCATTTTTTCATATGATTATAGATAGCTTTAATTTCTTCCTCTGAAAATTGCCTGTTCATATCCTTTGACCATTTATCAATTGGGGAATGACTTGTATGATTATACATTTGGGTCAGTTCTCTATATATTCTAGAAATGAGGCCTTTATCCCCGAGCTTAGCTGTAAAAATTTTTTCCCAATTTACTACATCCCTCCGGATTTTGGTTGCATTGGGTTTGGTTGTGCAAAAACTTCTCAGTTTAATGTACTCAAAGTTATCCATTTTGCATTTCATAATGCATTCTATCTCTTCTTTAGTAAAGAATTCTTCCCTTCTCCATAGATCTGATAAATACACTATTCCTTGCTTCTCCAGTTTATTCATGGTATCAATCTTTATACCTAAATCATGTACCCATTTGGACTTTATTCTTGTGTACGGTGTCAGGTATGGGTCTATGCCTAATTTCCGCCACACTGTTATCCAGTTTTCCCAGCAATTTTTGTCAAACAGTGAGTTCTTATCCCAGAAGCTGGGGTCCTTGGGTTTATCAAACAGAAGGTTGCTATATTCCTTGCCTACTGCATCTTGAGTGCCAAGTCTATTCCACTTGTCTACCTCTCTGTTTCTTAGCCAATACCAAGTGGTTTTGATAATTGCTGCTTTATAGTACCGTTTAAGGTCTGGTAGCGCTACGCCACCTTCCCAAGCATTTCTTTTCATTAGTCCCTTTGATATTCTGGACCTTTTGTTTTTCCAAATGAATTTTGATATTATTTTATCCAGCTCTAGAAAGTAATTGTCTGATAGTTTAATTGGTATGGCACTAAATAAGTATATTAATTTGGGTAGAATTGTCATTTTTATTATATTAGCACGGCCTACCCATGAGCAACTAATGTTTTTCCACTTACTTAAATCTGAGTTTATTTGTGCAAAAAGTGTCTTGTAATTGTGTTCATATAGTCCCTGGGTTTGTTTTGGCAGGTAGACTCCTAAGTATTTTATACTGTCTACCCTAACTTTAAATGGGATTTCTCTTTCTATCTCTTGCTGTTGAACTTTGTTGCTAATATATAGGAATGCAGAGGATTTGTGTGGGTTTATTTTGTACCCTGCAACTTTGCCAAAGTTGTTTATTAATTCAAGTAATTTTTTACTTGAATCTCTGGGATTCTCTAGGTAAATCATCATATCATCTGCAAAGAGTGATAACTTAGTTTCTTCTTTGGCTATTCTAATTCCTTGAATATCTTTATCTTGTCTAATTGCTACAGCTAACATTTCTAGTACCATATTGAATAATAGTGGTGATAATGGACAACCTTGTTTCACCCCTGATCTTATTGGGAATGCATCTAGCTTATCCCCATTGCATATAATGCTTGCTGAAGGTTTTAGATAGATACTGCTTATTATTTTATGGAAAGTTCCCTTTATTCCTACATTCTCCAATGTTTTTAGTAGGAATGGATGTTGTATTTTGTCAAAAGCTTTTTCTGCATCTATTGAGATAATCATGTGGTTTTTGTTAGCTTTGTTGTTGATGTGGTCGATAATGCTAATAGTTTTCCTAATATTGAATCAGCCCTGTAGTCCTGGTATGAATCCTACCTGATCATAATGTATTAATCTCGTGATTAGATGCTGTATTCGTTTTGCTAAAATCTTATTTAAAATTTTTGCATCTATATTCATTAGGGAAATTGGTCTATAATTTTCTTTCTCTGTTTTGTCTCTTCCTGGTTTGGGTATCAAAACCATATTTGTATCATAGAAAGAATTTGGGAGGACTCCTTCTTCCCCAATTTTCAAGAATAGTGTATGTAGTATTGGAATTAACTGTTCTTTAAATGTTTGATAGAATTCACTTGTGAATCCATCTGGCCCTGGAGATTTTTTCCTAGGGAGTTCATTGATGGCTTGTTCAATTTCTTTTTCTGAGATGGGGTTGTTTAAGTATTCAACTTCCTCTTCTGTTAATCTGGGCAATTTGTATTTTTTAAAATATTCATCCATCTCGTTTAGATTATCGAATTTGTGGGCATAAAGTTGGGCAAAGTAGTTTCTAATTATTGTTTTAATTTCCTCCTCATTGGAGGTGAGTTCACCCCTTTCATTTTTAATGTTAGTAATTTGGTTTTCTTCTTTCTTTTTTTTGATCAGATTAACCAAAGGTTTATCAATTTTATTAGTTTTTTCATAAAACCAACTATTGGTTTTATTTATTAATTCAATAGTTTTCTTTATTTCAATTTTATTAATCTCTCCTTTGGTTTTCAGTATTTCTAATTTGGTATTTACTTGGGGATTTTCAATTTGTTCTTTTTCTAGCTTTTTCAACTGCAAGCCTAAGTCATTGATCTCCTCTTTCTCTATTTTATTTATGTAAGCATTCAGAGATATAAAACTTCCCCTAATAACTGCTTTTGCAGTGTCCCATAAGTTTTGGTACGTTGTCTCACTATTGTCATTCTCTTGAATGAAGTTGTTGATTGTTTCTATGATTTCTTCTTTAACCCAATCCTTCTTTAGAATTAGATTATTTAGTTTCCAATTGATTTTTGGTTTCTCTTTCCATGGCCTTTTATTACATGTAATTTTTAATGCATTATGATCTGAAAAGGATGCATTGATTATCTCTACCTTTCTGCACTGGATTGTGAGATTTTTATGTCCTAGTACATGGTCAATTTTTGTAAATGTTCCATGTACCGCTGAGAAAAAGGTATATTCCTTTCTATTCCCATTTAATTTTCTCCAAAGATCTATCATATCTACCTTATCCAGAGTTTTATTTACCTCCTTAACCTCTTTCTTGTTTATTTTAAGGTTGGATTTATCTAGTTCAGAGAGGGGGAGGTTGAGGTCCCCCACTAGTATAGTTTTGCTATCAATTTCTTCCTTCAACTCCCCCAACCTCTCCTCTAAGAATCTGGATGCTATACCACTTGGAGCATACATGTTTAGTAATGATATTGCTTCATTGTCTATGGTGCCTTTTAGTAGGATATAGTTTCCATCCTTATCCCTTTTGATTAGATCTATTTCTGCTTTTGCTTTGTCTGAGATTAGGATTGCTACTCCTGCCTTTCTTACATGAGCTGAAGCACAATATATTCTGCTCCATCCTTTGACCTTTATCCTATGTGTATCCCCCCGTTTCAAATGTGTTTCTTGTAAGCAGCATATTGTTGGATTATGGCTTTTAATCCATTCTGCTATCCGTCTCCGTTTTATGGGAGAGTTCATTCCATTCACATTCACAGTTATGATTACAATCTGTGTATTTCCCTCCACCCTCTTTCCCACCATTTATGCTTTTAACTCTCCCGTATCCCTTCCCCTCCTCAATAGTATTCACTTTTCTCCCCCTCCTCCTGCAGCCTTTCCCTCCTTCTTTTAGCCCCCCTCCCTTTTGGTCCCCTTTACTCTTATTGCTTCTTTCCTCCCTTTTAGCCACCCTCCCCTTTCTTCCCCCTTCCCCTCCTACTACCTATAGAGCTAGTTAGGATTATCTGCTTAAGGTTATTGTTCCCTCCTTTGAACAAATCAGATGAGAGTACCTCTCAAACAATGCTCATCTCCCTCCCCTCCTTCCCTCTACTATGGTTTTGTACTTCTTCCTGTGATATAATTTGCCATTTTCTGCTTCCCCCTTTCCACACCTCCTATTACATTCCCTTCTCATACTTAAATCATATTTTTGCCATGACATCATTTACTTTATGCCCGTTCCCTCTACATATATCCCTTTTATCATAATAGCTGCACAGTTCTCAAGATTGACAGGTATCATCTTCCCTTACAGGGAGGTAAACAGATTGCCCTAATTGAGTAGCAAGTTTTTGTTTTTGTTTTTTCCCCTCTGTTTACCTTTTTATGATTCTCTGGAGACCTGCATTTGAAGATCAAATTGTCTATTGAGTTCTGGTGTTTTGGTCAGGAAGCTCTGGAAATCCCTTATTTCGTTGAATGACTTTCTCCTTGCCTGAAATGTTATGCTGAACTTTGCTGGGTAGTTGATCCTCGGTTGGAGTCCCAACTCCTTTGCCTTACGGAATATTGGGTTCCAATTCTTTCGATCTTTTAATGTAGAAGCTGCAAGGTCCTGTGTGATCCTGACTGTGTGACCTTGATATTTAAATTGTTTCTTTCTGGCTGCTTGTAGTATTTTCTCCTTCACTTGATAGCTCTGGAATTTGGCAACTATATTTCTTGGGGTTTTGAGTTTGGGATCCCTTTCCGGTGGGGAACGGTGGATTCTTTCGATGACTATTTTGCCCTCTGAGTCTAGTACTTCTGGGCAGTTTTCCTTGATGATTTCCTGGAAGATATTGTCCAGACTCTTTTCTTCATCATGGGTTTCTGGCAGGCCAATAATTCTTAGATTTTCTCTCCTGGATCTATTTTCCAGGTCAGTTGTTTTTCCAATTAAATATTTTAGATTTTCTTCCATCTTTTCATTCTTTAGATTTTGTTTGACTGACTCTTGTTGCCTCATTGAGTCATTAGTTTCTACTTGCCCAATTCTAATCTTGATCGTATTGTTTTCTTCAGTTAGCTTTCGCATCTCCTTTTCCATCTGGCCAATTTTTCCCTTTAAGGAGCTATTTTCTCCATTTAATTTTTGTACTTCTTTTTCCATTCGACCAATTTTCCCAGTTAGGTTTTGGGTTTCCTTTTCCATCTGATCAATTTTCCCTATTAGGTTTTGAGTTTCCTTTTCCGTTTGATTAACTCTTCCTTTTAGGGAATTATTCTCTCCAGTTAATTTTTGAACTTCCTTTTCCATTTCTTCAATTTTCTTTTTCAGATTGATGTTCTCATCAGTGAATTCTGTTTTTATGGTTTTAAAATCATTGGCCAGTTTTTCTTTTATATCCTTCTTCAGACGTTCCAGGTAATCTAGTTGTGCTTGCGAGAAATTCATAGTCCCATCTGAGGTTTCAGATGGAAGTACAGTCTCAGCTCTGACCTCTTTGGTGTTTGTGTTTTGGTCCTTATCCCCATAGAAAGATTCTATGGTTTTTTCACTTTTCGTCTGCTTTTTCCGATTCATGATGTTGGCTGAGTGTTGTAGCTTTTGGTTCTTTCAGTCAGAAGATACAGATCTTTTAAGTTGAGTTGATGTTTGTCTAGGCTAAAAGCAGGCTTTTTTTTTTGTTGTTGTTGTTGTTTCCCAGATCAACCCTGGGTTTAGCTTGATAGGTGTGTGGGAGGTGTGGTCTGGTCTCAGAATATCTCCTCAGCTGGCCTGAGGCAAAGGCAAGGTCCAGGGGGATGGTGATCCCAGCTTCCCTATTGTCTTCCCTTTTCCCCTGGAGGGCTGGGTCACGCCTAGAGGCTAATGCATGTTCCCGCCCCTCCTGGGGCTCGTCTCCCGGGCTGAGGCTTGCTTGGGTCTCAGTGCGAATTTTTCTCTGCCCTGGGTCGTCTGTCCCTCCAGACAGCCTCCACCACGGTAGGAAGAATCCCCCTTTGCCACCTCTCCAGCCTCTGGTGTTACGAGACCACTCGCCCCTTTCTGCTGCTCCCACTGATCCAGGATCAATCTGGGGAAGAATTTTATGGTTCCCTCACGGTCATCGGGGGGGAGGGGAGAGCACTTACTGATCACTCCGGCATCCCAGCTTCTGGATGTTCAAGTAGTGAGCCACTGAAGTCCCGTCTTTAGGCTGAAGATTTCAAAGGCTGTTGCGCTGATATCGTTGGCTCGGCCTGGCTTATCTCCTGCTCCGCTGGTCTCGCCCGCCACTCTCGGGCCCTTCGGGTCGCCTCCGCCCTGCCGCGCCGACCGCGCTGCGCTGTGTGCCGGGCTCTTACCCCCGCGGAACAGATCCCTCCTGTGGACCTTCCAGTCCAGCCTGGGCTCCGAATCTGTCAAAGTCCGTCTCCCACTGGATTCTACACCTCCAAAGTCTGGTCAGACTCTCCCCCCAGAAATATCCAAAGGAGTTTTTCCAGGAGCTTAGGTGAGTCGTTGCTTTCACTCTGCCATCTTGGCTCCGCCCCCTGGAAAAATTCTTAACACTTTTGTAATTTACTTAGATTACCTTTTATATTTAAATCATGTACCAGTTTTTACTTTATCTTAGTATTCCGTGTGAAATATCATTCCATGTCTTATTTCTGTCAAGTTGCTTTTCCGTTTTCACAGTAATTTTTGTCAAATAGTGAAATCTTGCCCCCAAAGTTTGAATCTTTGTGTTTATCAAATACTAGATTACTATGATCATTTACTACGATTCATTATGTACTTAATCTATTCCACTGATCCACTACTCCATTTCTTAGTTAATACCAGATTCTTTTGACGATTACCACTCTGTAGTATAATTTGAAATCTAGTACTGCTAAGCTGCCTTCCTTCACATTTAAAAAAATAATTCCCTTGATGTTCCTGACCTTTTTTTCTTCCAAATGAATTTTATTATTATTTTTTTCTAAATCTACAAAGTAATACTTTTGTATAATGACATCATAAAGAATAAATAATTTGAGGTAATATTGTCATTTACATAATACATGTGAGGCCTACCCATGAGCTATTAATATCTCTCCAATTATTTAGATCTGTCTTTATTTGTGAGAAAAGTGTTTTGTAATTGCATTGATATATTTTCTGGTTTTGTCTTGGCAGGTAAATATCCAAGTATTTTATACCGTCTATAGTTAGTTTAAATGAATTAAAGTTTTTATCTTTTCCTGCTGGACAATAATTTTGATTTCTTCTTCTAAAAACTGCCTATTCATATCCTCTGACCATGTATCAACTGGGAATGACTTTTATTCTTATAGATTTAACTCAATTAGACGCATACACACATACATATATACATATATGTATATATAATATATATGTATCTATAGATATATAGAAATGAGGTCTTTATCAGTGAAACTTGCTACAACTTTTATTAAGTTTTATATAAACTTTTCCCCACTTTCCTGCCTTCTTTATAATCTTGGCTGCATTGCTTTGGTTCTGCAAAATCTTTTTAACTTTTTGTAATCAAAATTATTTATTATACTTCCTGTGATCCCCCTCTATCTCTTATTTGGTCATAAACTCTTCTTTTATCCAAATATGATAGGTAAAATTTTTCATTTTCCACTAACTTGCTTATGACATCATCCTTTATGTCTAAATCATGTTCTAATTTTGACTTTATCCTGGTATATAGGTATAATAGCCTAGTTTCTGCCAAAATGCTTTTTAGTTTTCCCATAAATTTTTGTCAAATAGTGAGTTCTTGCCCCCAGACCTTGAATCTTTGGGTTTATCAAGCACTAGATTTATTATGCATTATGTACCTAATCTATTCCTCTGATCTACCACTCTATGTTTTAGCCAGTGTTGGATTCTTTTGATAATTATAGCTTTGTAATAGAGTTTACAACCTGATTCTGCTAGGTGAGCTTTCTTTCCAGGCACTGAATCCCCAAACTGCTGCTTCCACTGATGTAGCCACCTCCAACTCTTGTTGCTGGTGCTGCTGGATCATGACCTATACTGTTCTCCAGAGCTGATACTACCTGGCATAATAAACCTTTGCTGTCAGACTCATCTGTTGTCTTTGACTAGAAAATTGTTTTACCCTGATATTTTGTCTTTTCTTTCACTCCCGATTTTGATTTGAGGCACTATTTTAAAGTTTTTGGAGGGAAATTTGGCAGAGTTCAGTCTAATTCTTGCCTCTAATCTGCTATCTTGGCTGTTTCTCTCTAGTCTATGCTGCATGGTGTTATATTCTTCAGTATTTTTTGTGTGTCTTTTAACAAACTGGTAATTTTCTTTTATAATTTTCTTCTATCACTTTTGTTTCTTTTCCCAAATTTTTCTCCACTGTCATCTCTTTCTTTACTTCTTTGTGGAAATCTTGCTGGGCTTGGTCCAATTTGCATTTACTTGTACCTGTTTTTACATTGTTGTCTTCTGAGTTTGTATTTTGATCTTCCCTGTCATCGCTGCTGAGTTTTGTGGTGAGGTTCTTTTTTGTTACTATTTGCTCATTTTTCTAGCAGATTTCTTGACTGAATTTCATTTTAAATTTGGGCTCTTCTCACTTGAGAGGGGGTAAGGAGACAGTCTCAACCCCCAAGTTCTTTTTTACAATACTTTTTCATTTTACTTTTAATGGAAATCATTTATATGGAAATCATTCCTCTATGATTTTGCATGTCTAATTGATATCTTACTGCTTGCCTTTTCTTTTTTAAAAAATTATTTTAGCCTGAAACACCAAAACTCAAATACACAGTAGAGAAATTGGAACATCAGAAACTTAAATATTGAAATTTAAATACAAAGGAAGAAAAGAAAAGCTCATCATGTGCATAGCAGAATATGAAAGAATTCAAAATATATAGCAATAAATTTCTATTTTAAGAAAGCCTGTATAATAAATACTACACATTGCTTTGAAAGCTGTCCATCTTTTCTTAGGTTTCTTATAAGCTTTCTTTTGTTGTCTGCTGTGTACTTTTTGCTTTGTTCTTTCTACCTCCCCACCCTCAAAGGCTTCAATTAAGTGTGGACATGTTTATATATAGAAATATACATACACATATATACATACATACATATATACACACACACAATTCATATATTGACATATAGTTTCTCTAATAAATTATAGTCCTGATCTTTGTTTTTGTGTTTGTGCATGTCTTTTATTTTCTATCTCTCCTGACTCCTCTATTGTATTTGTACTTGCTACCTTGTCCTCCTATTACTTATCCTACCTCCTTCCAAGGATATCTCCCTTATTATCCTATTCTCATAAATCTAAACACCCTTCTGTATCCCCCTTTATCCTATTCTCTCATTCTCCCTTCTAGAGGGTAAGGCAATATCTAGAAATTAGGAGGCTGTTGATGACCTTGAGAAAATAAGTTTCAGTACCAAGAGTTGGAGGAATTATTCCAGTATAGGAGAGAGAGAGAGAGAGGATGAATGCCTAAGTGGTTAGGCTGATTTAGGGCTTAAGGTACACCCCATGTTAACTTAAAACACATTAATTCCCTCCTTGGACTTCTCTTTCCAATCAAATTACTGCTGAAGATTTCACTGGATTTTCTAATAAAATTACTGAAATCTGGAAGAATGATTTCTTTCCTCTACTTCCTCCTGCTCCTTATTGTACTTCTACATTTTCTCACCTACAGTCTCTTCACAATTCAATCTATCAGTTATGCTGCAACCAAATAGCATCTCAAGAATGCAAATTCAACCCCCTCTTATACCTTGTTTTCCCAATGCCTCTTTCCCCATCACTAGATTAAGCATAAAGGATAAAATATGAGCTTTTCATGAGTTTAAGGGCTAATTTTTCACTTGTTGCACAATATTTTTTACATAGTAGGCATTGTTTACTTATTTGATTGAACATGCCTTTCATTCTCTTATTGCATCAGTCCTCACAGATATACATTTCTTCATGGCATCCTTTGATCCTCTCCTATATGTGTCCCCTAAATGCTTCTGCATCCAGCTTGAAATCTGTTGTCTCCAGGAAGTTTTATCAGTTTTGCCATTAACTTTCTATGTGACCTTGGTTAGGCGTTACAATAATACAAAGATCTCTGCATTTGGAGTCATTACTTGGGTCCAGATCCTTGAACTTATAGGACAAGTCACTTAACTCCTCTGTACCCCTGTTTCCTTATTTGTTTAGATAAGTGTTGGGGGTGTAAGCTCAGTTCCATGTGGACAGTCTCAGACGGGTAAAGGTGGGAGCTTCTAAATCTTAGAGTTCTCATGAGGCCCCCCAGGAAACAGCAGGGAATTGAGGAGTGAGATCTCGTGCATTTCCGCCTCTTCCCTTGAGAAACGTGATGGGAGAGAGCTTCCCCGCCCTCGAGATTGGCCCAGGTCTGAGCATACCTATTATGAGATTGGCGCGGATCTGGGCACACCTATTGTTATCTAACAGGCATGGTATTCAGGTGCAAACCATATGGCAGGAGATCTTAAGTAGGGTCAGGAAAGCCCGAAGGCGCTCTTAGCGCTGAGGGGCCCTTACAGGACAGAAGGCCCCTTTTCCTCTCTTCGCTCTTCCCCCCCCTCTCTCCCCACTTCCACTTCTGCTTTCATTCTCTTACTGTAAGATCTTGCCTCCTTGGGAGATTTCTCTCTCTCTCCTAAGGAAGAGTTCCCCCTGCACATGTAACCAGGACCCTGAATAAAGCCTAACCCTTGTTCGACTCCGGAAAGTCTCTTCTCTCATACGTTTATCCGGTTTGGCCAGCCGAAGACCTACGATAGGTAAGGTAAGACTCGGGTAGCCCTCAGGCCTCTAGGCCTGGCAGATAAGTATATTGAACTTTAGGATCTTCAAAGCCCCTCTAGCTCTAATATTCTATTAGCTGTCACTCAATTCCTCTTGCTTTCACCAAAAAAAAAAGTTGTAAAATAGGGATAACTCATTTTCTGTGTAATTTTCCTGGCTCAAGTCTTGTTCCATTCTAATCCATCCTACACAAAGCTGCCAGACAGATTTTCTTCAATCACATGTCTGACCATGTTGTTTCACTACTCAATAAACTCAAGAGGTACCCTATTACCTTTAAAATGAAATATAAACTCCACTATATGACACTTAGACAGTTACCTGGCTTAATGGATAGTGTACTGAGTCTGGAGTCTAGATTTTGAACCTGAGTTCAAATCCAGCCTCAAACATTCACTAGTTATGACCCTAGGCAGGTCACATAACCTCTGTTTGCCTTAATCCACTGGAGAAGAAAATGGCAAACTTCTCCAATATCCTTACCAAGAGAACTCCACAGACAATGTGGTCCATGAATTCATGAAGAGTTGGAAAAGACCGAATAAAAATAAGTGTGGCCTAAGGACTCTTACACAACCTGGATGCTTTCTACATCCGTGTTTTTTTTATACATGACTCACCACACTACGATACTGGACTATTTGCTGTTTGTCAAAAACAATACTCCATTTCCCAAGTCTTTGCACAGGCTGTGTTTCCTATGCCTGAAATTCTCTGCCTCTTGGAATCTTTCATTTCCTTTAGAACTCAGCTCAAGTACCACTTTCTATATGAAACTTTTGCTGATCCACAGCAGCTGTATTATTCCCTTGCAAAATTACCTTGTATTAATTTGTGTGTGAGAGGATATGCAATGTGTATATATAACCACATATATGTACATATTGTCTCTCCCATTAGAATAATGTGAGCCACTTGAGGTCAGGGACAGCTTTTGATTTTCATCCCCAGCATTTACTACAGTTCCTGGCACAGAGTAAGCAGATAATTTTAACTCCCATTTCTATAGTGCATTAAGGATTATAAAATGATTTACATATATTACTATCCCATGTGATCCTCACGATTCTGTGAGGCACCATTATTATCTTCACGTTACAGATGAAGAAACAGTCTAGAAGATGCTAAATGACTTGTCCAGAGATCACAAAGTTAACAAACTGATTCAGTTTCAGGTCTTCATGATTCCCAAGTACAGCCCTATCCACCAAACCACCTAGTCTCTTGATGATCAGATGAGAATGAATGCAAAGCAATTTGTAAAAATGACATATACCATATGTATGATAGTTTAAGATGACCATAGTCTGTGCCATGATTATTTGATTATGTATATATCATGCATTTATGCTTGCTATATATTTATAATCTATTCAATCCTATGTATATACGACTTGATTTTCTCTTGCGTTTTCTGTTTTTGTTCAGTCATATCCAACTCATTGTGACCTTCTCTGAAGTTTTCTTGGCAAAGACACTGGAGAAGTTTTTCATTTCCTTCTCCAGAGGATTTAGGCAAACAGAGGTTAAGTGACTTGCCCAGGGTCATACAGCTAGTGCATGTCTGAGGCTGGAACTCAGGTCTTCCTGATTCCAGGCCCAGTGTTCTATCCACCGAGCCATCCAGGTGCCTCCTTATCTTTACTATGAACTCCTATACAGAAGAACTGACAACTACTCAGACATGTCTATACACTGTGTAGCATGCCATCTGACATGTAGCTCCTTGGGAATTAGTGGACAATGATGTCACCACAGAAAATGTAAACTATGGTTTTCCTGTTCATTTAGACCCAACTGATCTTTCATTTTCCCCATTTTCAGGTACTGCCTTACTTGAAAGATTTTCCTAAAATCCAAGCTCATAGCCATCCTCCAGATGGTCTAAAAATGTGACATCATGCCTTGGATTAAAATTTTAATAAAAATATGTCTTTTTTGAAGCAAAAATTCAAAGATTATATGGGAGGAGGGAAAGTATGTATTTGACACAACAACATTTTAAGGAAATGTTTCTATCTTACCAAAAGAATGACCCCAAGTCATTATCTGAAAATATCATTGAATAATTTAATACTGCCATGTCAATAAATTACTCATCTGATTATAAGGCATTGGGGGAGGGTGACAGAGAGTGCAGTATTGCTCTTTCAGACCAGTAAGAAGCTTAATTTTTTAGATATTAAAAAATTTGGTATCTTTTCATAATATTTTCATTTCTGAATATGTCCCATCCACCCCCAGTCATCCTTTGTAAAAACTAAATATAAAAAAGAAAGTATATAGCTGAGAAAAAGTTATCAATACATTATTCTCGTCTGAGAGAAACAGGCAATGTTCCACACCCTTATTGTACAAAGGAAAGAAGGAGGTCCTACTAATACTATTCTGCTTTGTTAAACAAAGGAAATCTACAGCGCCCTAGAATACAGTTAAAAGTTTCATCTTTCAAAATTCTTAGTTCTTGAGCAGTGGCTGATGTGAAGTTTTATAGCAGTGCACTCAGTTACTTAAGAACCATACCAGGATCTAAGAGAGAAGTTGCTTGTACATGCGTGCTGATCTCCAACTGCATCTGTCTGTTGCTGAGTGGAAAAAACATACAATTTGGGATCAGAAGGCCCATGTACTGATCCATTTAGTGTCTCTGTGATGTTAGACAAGCCATTTAAGCTCCCTAGGCCAGTCTCTTAATTTGTAAAATGAGATGGTTGAACTGGACGACCTATGTTACCTACTAGCTCTAAATCAAGGAGTCTGATCACTCATTTTACTCACAAGATTACACACAAAAGCTTTGGAGCTGAATGACCTTGTGGAAGAGTTGAAGGCTTTGGAGCTATTGTTTTGGAATCAGCAGTTCTCAAATTTCCTGATTTTTCACATGGGTAAAATCCTCTGCAGTTTATGTTTTTTTGCTTTTCCCAAGCTGAGCATTAGTGTTTCTCCTAGTGATAACATCAGATTCCTATTGGCCAGTATTTATGGCTCTTTGAAAATGAAGCTTCAAGATTAACAGAAATGAGGTCTGAACAAATTTAAGATTCACATCTACACAGCACACTCAGAAAACACAAGCTTAATACTGGAAAATGTGGCCTAGATTTTGAGGGACACTTTGTCCTTAATATAGTATTCTCTTTAAGGTATATGTGTTCAAAAGGAAATCTTACAGATATGCAATCCCTGGAATATTTACTCTGCCCAGGAAATATTTTGAAAATATATGTTAATGGGGAATGTCACATGTTACAACATTTAAATCCCCAGCCTTCATTGCTAACCATGCCTAGCCCCAGCAATTTCATACATGTATGTATGAATTAGACATTGCTTGCCTGATTGCAGCACCAAAAAGCCACAAAATGTCCTGCTTCATATACATCGCCTGTTGTTTCCAAGGCAACCGAGAGCTGCCTTTACAAAGCAGGCACACCCAGATGATACTCATTTCAGTTACCAGGCCAACTTCTAACCACTTTTTCCAGTAACAATCTTCCTATTTCCTATTGGGAAGGCAAATCTAAATAAAGCACTCAGTGGGATAGACTATTTTTTCGGTCTACATAGTCAGGCAGTGACAAAGAAAGGTTACCTCCCACCTAAGCATTTAAGCCATGGAAGACTAGAACTGATAGGCAGAGTTGCATCCTTTTGGGGCAGTGAAAGTCAAGACAGAAAAGATGCAGCTAACTGACTACTGGCCTGGGAAGGAAGTGGCAATGTAGAGAGCACTCTGTTGCCTTCTTTCTCCATTTCAGTTAATGATTTGACTACTTGAGCTTACATGACTGATAGCAAAATCAAATTGACAAAACAACAATGCAAACATTTATTGACCATTTATTATGAAGATGGCTGTGGTACAGTAGATAAAAAAAACTTGTGCAAGAGCCAGAAAGATGTAGATTCAAGTCTTGCCTTTGATATCTATTGGCTATGTGACCCAGGGTAAGTCACTTAACCATACCATGATTTAGTTAATTTTATAAGACTGTAAGTTGCTGACCTGCATTAGTGAAGGAAGTTACCTCAGTTGAGAGCTGTCTATATTATGAAATCACAGGTCAGCCCCTATCCCTTACTATGAAACACTGTGAGAATTGGAAAGATCTAGGCCCTTCTCTTAAAGGTGCTTATAATCTAGTTGAGGAGAAAAAAATTATGAAAAACATTATGCAGATATACACAAGGATGTCCTAGGAGACACCTTGTCTTATTTATGTCAATACTTTGCCCAGCTTTGTGCTCTGAAGAAAATAGGTGCTTAATATTTTTAAATGGATCTTGTTTTAAAGTGAGATAATTACTGTCCAGTCTTTCTGAAGTTGTCCATGTCCTACTATTTGGGCAGATTAACCTTGATCCTGTACTTTTAGAATATTCTTAGGAAGCATTGATCTAACCACTGAGAAAGGGACAGTGTCTACAACCTCATGGAATCATACTTCATGATATGAAGTTACCTTTTACGTCCTTATACTGGCCTCTATGATATCCGTTATCAAAACATCATGAAGCTCTTCTCCTAGCCACATATGTTTGTAATGTCATTGTTATGTTTAACTCCTTCTTCTCCCTTGACCCCTACTGCTTACCAATTTCCTCTTGAATCTGTCCCTTCTTAAGCAAAGTGCAGTGGATAGAGCATCAGTGCTCAGGAGGACCTGAGTTCAAATCTTACCTCAGACACCTGACCCTCACTAGCTGTGTTACCTTGGGCAAGTCACTTAACCCCCATTACCTCATCCTGGGTCATCTCCAGTCATCCTCATGAATAACTGGTCACTGGATTCAGATGGCTCTGGAGGAGAAGTGAGGCTGCTGACCTGCACAGACCTCCCTCACTCAAAACAAAGTCAAGTGCAAATCATGCATGTCATTATTTCTCTAATGGCATGGTCTTCTTCAGCAATGGATGAACACACCTACACCTACTATCACAGGAGTTTTGACCCTTATCACTTTTCATCTGAATAATTACAGCTAAATCCTGAGTAGAGTGAAAGCTGAATCTCCTTAAGTGACCACATACATTCAGATTCACAGTATTTAAAGTTATAATTGTATAAAATTTGATAATTTGTTCTACTTCAATGGAAATATGCAGAGTAAATTCAAATAATGCAGCTGCTTAAGGGATTTCATTATTCACATTAATCTGGACCTTGATGTATAACCTCCATCCTACATCCCTCTGTCTGATTACTTTTTCTCATATTCCTCTGATCATGTCACACTCCTTATTAAAAACTTTCACTAGCTACAAGTTGATTTATCAAGATAAGGACAAAGTCTTTAGCCCTACGTTTGAATCCTTTGACCCTTCTGGGTTTATCTCAAATGACTACCCTTCATATTCTCTGTACTTTGGAGAAATTAGGATAGGTTACATTGATTAAATTAAATTAAAGGTTCTCTGAAAATATTCTATGCCTTTCTACTTATTGCCTTATTCATATCATTCTCTAGGACTAGAATGCCATTCCTTTTTCCAGCTGCATTTCTTCCAGTTGAAACTACCCCTCCTTCAAAACCTAGTTCATAAAGCTTTCCCTGATCAGTCATATTACCCTCATATAGTTCAAAGCTTGTTCCTACTTTTCTCATAAACTCTTTTTATTATAGCTATTTTTATACATGCCTTATCTCCCATACAGCTAGCCACCTCAAGAATCTAGGATGTATCCATTACAAGAATCTTATCACCTCCCTTGTCACTGACTGCCTTCTCTTTATAAAGACAGTATTCCTTTTCACCTGCAGAGAGCATTCCCCAACACCCAGAGAAAACTTCCCGCACAGCCCACCCAAGCAATTAATCCACTCAGTTTTAGCACTCCTTCATGGTTCAGCTCAATCTCAATAAATGGATCAACTGGAACTTAACTATCCATTGGTGTAGGAGTGAGTGAAAACTTGCCTAACTCTATATCCAGAAGGCCCCAGACAACGGGGGCCATGTTCTATGTTTTTGAAAAACCATAGTCTATCCAGTGTTTGGCATCTTGTACTTGGTACAAAAAAAATGCCGTGGAAAAAAGGGAGGGATTCCATTCCTGGAGAATTATTTGAATAAAAGTAGAAGAATGTCCCTGCCCTTCAATTACTTGTATACAACTTCCCCTGTCTGCCTTGCTCTTTCTCTGAAAACAGTCAATCAACAAACATGTACTACCACTATGTGCCAACTACTATGCTAAGTGCTGGGCATACAGACTGTTGTTCGTCTTTAGTTCTTGAAGAGCACTGTGATATCAGGAAGGTGATGTCATGACTTGCAAGCGAATTGGATCTAAGGAAGACCAGACTATTCAAAGTCACCTTCTTCTCCCTCTGTCCACATAGGGAACCAAAGGAATATAAGTTTTGATCACTGAAACCTCACAAGATATTGTGGGGTTTACAGGCTAGATTTCTTTCTTAAAGACCATGCCTTAAACCTAAATCACTCTGGCTCTCATTGATTGGCTGGGTGGGAGTTTGGGGGTGTAAATTCTCTCTCTGGTAGCTCTGGTGCATGTAAAAGCTAACAGTTCTACTTCACTGCTCAGACCAATTTGCACTCCTTCCATCCTCATATTTAACATTTGCTTTTAATATAGAACATCAGAAAAGTCTTCATAGGTGGTCAGATTCACCCTTATGCCTTCAGATGATTCACCCTATTTTCTTTTTCTTTAGCCAAAAAGACACTAGAAACAATAATACCTATAGGGAACGGTGAAACAGCTGCACATTACAAGTACTAACCTGTTGGAAAGAAGCCCTCGTTAACAACCTCTCTGGGCCAGTAGGGATTCTGGAAGCTCTTATTTAGCAGAGAATGTCTCTTACCTCAGCAGAGAAATTAAAAATACCTTACTTTTTTTTTATTTTGAGTAAGAAAAATAATTGAGAACATGAAATTTTGCTATGGTTATCCATAGCTTCATAGAATTAACTTTTTGAACTTGTTTTTGAAAACTTATATGAAAGCCATTGATTCTCTGTATAGCTCATGAAGGAATATTTCAGATTTTTAACCACATTTATTTGAAACTATGAAAGTGGAAAAGGTATTACAAATACTTACAATTAAACTTCACAATGAGGATGCAATGGTGCCAAGAGGTCATAACTGAAAGGAATAGACTTAGTGCATTTTTTTATTCTTCTTTTACTCTATTAGACAATTTCATTCTCTAAGCAAGAGTACTGGATGAAGAAAGAGGAGAGCTGATTTTAAGTCTTAGCTTTGCTACTTTTTAGCAATGTGACTTGAACATGCTCTTTAATGATTCTGAGCCTGTTTTCTCATCTGTAAAATGGGCATTTTTAATTGTTTGTATCATCTAAAAAAGAGTTCTGTAAACTGTAACATTACAGATCTTTTAAAATAACTTTTTTTGAAATCTGTGTTATTACACCACCTAAATTTTCTATGTATCCCTTCTTCTATGTATCTCTGCTTCCAGACAACCTTCACTTGTAACAACATTTTTAAAAGAAAAAAATTAAGAAGAGGAAAAAGAATCAAAATATATGCGATATTTCATATCCGAGGAAAACCTACCACTTAAAGGAGTGAAGGGAGATGTTTTCTAATAGTCTTCTTTAAGATCAAACTTTTTCTTTCCAGTTTTGCAACGTAGCTGTTTCGTGGTTGTTGTTCTTTTCATTTACATTGTGGTAGACACTGTGTATACATATACATATATATATATATAATATTATGTGTGTATACATAAATATATCTATCTCTATATAAATAATATTATGTGCGTATAGCCTCTGTTTATTTCAATTTATATCAGTTCGTGTAAGCCTTTTCATGATTCTCTGTATCCTCATCTTTGTCATTTCCTATAACACAACACGTTTTTTTTCAAAAGCCATTCCCCAATCAATAAGCATCTATTTTGTTTCTGGTTCTTTTTACGGAGAAAAAAAATGCTTCTATAAATATTTTTATATACATGAAGCTTTTCTTTTTTCATCAATGAAATTTTGGTATATACAGAAAATACTAAAACTGATAATTCCTTAAGATGTTTTTATAAGTTGGAAATTTTAGTGGAAAAAATTCTATTTTCCAAAATGGCAAGTTCTAGGTTAAGTAACTTTCCCAGTTACATTACAATGGCAAAGGCAAACAATCTCCTGTAAGCCAGTCAAATTTGATCCTGGAAATAATTTCCTTCTTTGTTCTTTGTACCGTTGTTTCTAAAGTAAAAGGATTAATAGTCAATTCCAAAGCAGAATCTTCCTTACTTGACTCCTTCCTACCTTTCCCATCTTCTTATACCTTGCCTTCTTCTATATACTCTGAAAACTAGTGACCCTGACCTTCTTGCTATTCCTGGAAAAAGTTACTCCATCTCTTGACTCCAGGCACTTTTCAGTGGCTATTTCTTTTGCCTACAACTCTCTCCATCTTCATTTTTGCCTCCTGACTTCCCTGGCTTCTGTTAGGTTTCAGATAAAATCCCACCTACCATAAGAAAGGGTTTCTGGATGGATTTCCCTTAAATTTGGGTTATCTCCAATTTATCCTGTATAGGATATTTGTACAGGGTTTGCATGTTATCTCCCCGTTAGACTGTGAACTTTTTCAGAGCAGTAATTTATTTTTTTTTCTTTGTATCATCACTGCTTGTCAAAGAGTGTGACTCATAGTAAGTACAAAATAAATGCTTGGTTACTTGACTAAACCCTATTCTTCTAAACTTCCCTATCTCTTTTGAGTTCACCATTATTTTCTCAAGTCATTCAGGCTCAAAACTTCAATGCATTCTTGGGTTTTCATTCCCTCTTACCCCCCAAATCCACCAGGCACCAAGTCATATTGAATCAAATTGAACACCTCCTTTTCTATCTCTCCCTTGATCTTCATTCACATAGCCACAATCCTTATTTGTGCTCTCATCTCATTCCTGAAATATTGCAATAGCCTTGTAAGTGGTACTCTACTTCCAGTCTTTCCCATAATTCATCTTGCACATAGCTTCCCATACAATCTTCCCAAGACATAGGTTTTATGATGTCAGTACTCCCTTACTCAAAAACCTGCATTTGTTCGCTGTTATCTTTAGAATAAACTAAAAATCACCTTAGTACTCAAACGCTTCAACAATCCAGCCTCAGTCTGTCACCCAACTTAGTTCATATCTTTTTCCTCTATGTTCTCTAATGCTAAATAACTTAGTTACTAGGCATTCCCCAAACTCAGCATTCGATAGTCATCTATTTGTTTATTTTTTTTATACAAGTCTCCCTATCTCACGCAGACAGACCAGTCCCCACAATTAAATGACAGAGGGGTTTTGACCTTCTTTATTTTTGACCTGACCAGGTTTGCCTTTCATTAGGTAGTGTGTTGGCCCTCTGCCCATGGGAACTGATCACATTGGTGCTAGGCTTAGTGTGGACACCCAATTAGCTTTAGTCCTCTGCAGCTTACAACTTCAGAGAACAAGTGGTCTCCCAGCCTCTGCCCCAGTGCAGATACTGAACCATGTGTCATCATGTCCAATCATCACCATCGTGTTCGTCTTTCGTTGCCAAAGAAGACCATACCATTTCCAATCATCACCATATACAACCTGTCAAGACTGGAATATACTGCAGCCTCACTTTTACATTTTGGAATCTAGAGCTCACCTCAAGGTTCAACTTAGTCAGCCCCCAGCTACATGTAAATTACTGTGCTAGATGCCAAGAAACAAAGACAAAAGTGAAACAGTTTAATACTGAAGAAGCATACTTTCAAGGGAAACATCATGTACATATGTAGATATATGCTATATATACATATATGTGTGTGTACATATATGTATCCATACATGTATAGATAGAGAATAGGTATTATATAAATTCTAGCTATTTTTACTATTTTACTTATTCTTGTTATTCCTAATTGAATTCTTGAAAAAAATGAATGTATAATGAAGTATAAGACAATCAACTCATATGGCTTCTAGCGTATACAGATACAGATGATTTTTATTTGACCAAACAGATCTCTATGGTTCTATTACTGTCATGGTGAGAAAATCTTCCATTTATTTTGTTTACTCTGTATTTCTTCAGGTTAAGTCAGAAGTTCCCAAAGTGGGAGATACTTCACCCTGGCAAAGGGGTGCTGGAATGATCCAGGAAGGTGGTAATAGACTTGGGTGCAATTGGAGGGCATTAAATAAAAATAAGGAGGTAGAATGGAAGCATAAGGAAAGAACAGAAGAAAAAATTTTAATATATATATATATATATTTTTAATATATTATTTATTTATTTATTTTTCAGTTCTCAACATTCACTTCCACAAGAATTTGACTTCAAAATTTTCTCCCCATCTCTCCCCATGCCCACCCCAGGACCATATGCACCCCATCTGCCACTTCCTCCAGTCTATCCTCCCTTCTATTACTCCCTCTTCTTCCATCTCCCTCCCCTCTATTTTCCTGTAGGGCAAAATAGATTTTTGTACCCCATTGCCTGTATATCTTATTTTCCAGTTGCATGCTAAAACAATTTTTAACATTCATTGTTAAAGTTTGGAGTTCCAAATTCTCTCCCTTCCTCCCTCCCCACCCACCCTCATTGATAAAATAAGCAATTTAATGTGTGACAATGAAAAACACTTCCATAATAGTTATGTTGCAAAAAATGCAAACCACATTTCCCTCTGTCCTATCCTGCCCTTCATTTATTCCAGTCTCTCCTTTGAACTGTCTTCCCACAATAATGTTTACTTCTGATTATCCCTTTGCCCAATTTGCTGTCCTTTATTTTATCTTTCTTCTCCTATCCCTTCCCCCAAGTCTTCCTGTAAGGCTAAATAGATTTCCATATCCTATTGAGTGTGTGTTATTCCCCCTTTAAGCCAAATTCTTTGAGAGTATGGCTCAATTATTTCCTTTCATCTTTCCCCTTTTCCCCTCCATTATAAAAGCTCTTTCTTGCCTCTTTTATGTAAGATGATTGGCTACATTCTATCTCTCCGTTTCTCTTACTCCTAGTACATTCTACTCAACAGTAAATTTTATTTTTTTAGGTATTTTCCCTTCATATTCAGCTCACCCTGTGCCCTGTCTATATTTATGTGTGTATATATGTATATACATACATACACCCATGTACATATACTACCTACACATGTATGATATATAAATACATACATACTCATATACACCTATGTATATATACGTATGTGTGTTCATCCTTTGTTGCTGAAGAAGACCATGCCATCACAGAAATGATGACATGAATTTGCACTTGACTTTGTTTTGAGTGAGGAAGGGCTGTACAGGTCACCAGCCTCACTTCTCCTCCAGAGCTATCTGAATTCAGTGACCAGATATTCATCAGGATGACTAGAGATGACCCAGGATGAGGCAATTGGGATTAAGTGACTTGCCCAACCACTGTACCACCTAGGTGCCCCTACATACACACACACACACACACACACACACACACACACATATACACACATATTTCCTCTAACTACCCAAATAATGAAAAAGATCTCTTGAGTTACAAATTACATCTTTCCATGTAGGAATGCAAACAGTTCAACTTTAATGAGTTCCTTAATCCTTCTCTTTCATGTTTATCTTTTCATGTTTCTCTTGATTCTTGTATGTGAAAGTCAAATTTTCTATTCAGCTCTGTTCTTTTCAACAAGAATGCTTCAAAGTCCTCTGTTTCATTGAAATTCCATTTTTTTTTTCCTGAAGTATTATACTCAGTTTTGATGGGTAGGTGATTGTTGGTTTTAATCCCATATCCTTTGACCTCTGGAATATTCCAGAGCCCTTCAGTCCCTTAGTGTAGAAGTTGCTAAATCCTGTGTTATCCTGATTGTATTTCCACAACACTCGAATTGTTTCTTTCTAACTGTTTGTAATATCTTCTCCTTAACCTGGGAACTCTGGAATTTAATTACAGGAGGAAATTGGTGAATTCTTTCCATTTCTATTTTACCCTCTGGTTCTAGAATGTCAGTGCAGTTTTCCTTGATGATTTCTTGGAAGATGATGTCTAGGCTCTTTTTTTGATCATAGTTTTCACAAAGACCAATAATTTTAAAATTATCTCTCCTAGATCTCTTTTCCAGGTCAGTTGTTTTTCCAATGAGATATTTCACATTGTCTTCTATTTTTTTCATTCTTTTGGTTTTGTTTTATAATTTCTTGGTTTCTCATCTTCTCCATCAGCTTCCATCTGCTCCATTCTAATCTTTAAAGAACTATTTTGTTCAGTGAGCTTTTGAACCTCCTTTTCCATTTGGCTACTTCTGCTTTTTAAAGCATTCTTCTCCTCATTGACTTTTTGTACCTCTTTTTTCATTCGAGTTAGTCTCTTTTTAAAAGTGTTATTTTCTTCAGCCTTTTTGGGGGTTTCTTTAAGGAAGCTTTTGACTCACTTTTCATGATTTTCTTACGTTGCTTTTTCTTGATTTTCAAAATCCTTTTTTTTTTGAATGACCTGAGACCCTTGCATATTTTTTTGGAGGGTTTGGATGCAGAAGCCTTGACCTTGATGACTTCATCTGATGGCATGCTTCATTCTTCCTCATCTGAAAGAATGGAAGAAAATACCGTTTCACCAAGAAAGTTATCTTCTATAGTCTTATTTCCCACCACCCCCCTTTTGGGCATTTTCCCAGCCAGTTACTTGACTTTTAAGTCCTTTATCAAATAGAGGGTATACTACCCTAGGCTTCAGAGATTTTGTGCAGCTGTTCTCTAAGATATCTCTAGGGACCTGTAAGTTCTCATTTCCTCCAAGATGGCACAATCAAGGAAGAGGAGTTTTCTCCTCTCCTGGCCTGTACTCTGGTCTGTGAGCAAGCAAAAGCACTCTTTTCTTCCCAGGAACTGTGAGTAAGTTTCCTATTCCACATCCACCAGCTCCCCTGCCAGCACTTCTCCTTCCTGCAGGACCACCACTCAGAACTCAGACCCAGATCAACTGCTTGACTCCCCCAGGGTCTTTATGCTGTGGGCTCCAAAAGTGTATTCTGCTGCTGCAGTGGCTGCAGCTGCCCTGGGGCTGGAGCCCAACTGTACTCCCCTCTCACCCAGGTGAAAGAGCTTTCTTACTGACCTTTGAAGCTGTCTTTGGTGTTTGTGGGTTGAGAAATTTGGGAACCCACAGCAACTTCCCATGATTCTGTGTCCTGAAGCCTGCTCCAGTACTGTCCGTACATGCAGCACAGCCCACACTGGGCTGTGTTCCACTGTAAGCCTGGTGTGATAGACCTTTCCTGTCAAACTTCCAAGCTGTCTTGGGCTGGAAATCTGTTTCGTTCTGTCTTTTTGTCACTTCTGCTGCTCTAGAATTTGTTTAGAGTCATCTTTACAGGTATTTTATGGGCTATAGGAGGACAGCTTCTGCAGGTCCATCTTTCTATTTTGCCATTCTGGCTCCGCCTCCAAGAGAAGAAAATTTTGAAAAATCATTTGTGCACATTTCATCTGTTGTGTAACAGTTATGGTAATAGTGATTACATTACTTTCCAAATATATACACAAAATGGAAGTTATAACTGACCAGTGATCAAATCTGTCAGCAAATCTTAACAAGCAAGTATTGACAGAACTCCAGCATGCATTGACAGGAATATGTGTGTGTAACTACTTGTTTGTAGTTCAATACTACATGATTACATGATTCAATATTGTGTCATCAAAATTTCAATGGAGGAAAACCCTCCACAAATTTACAGTAGATCATTTAATTTAAGATATGTCATTTTAAAAGATCATTTTTCTTGGATTGATGTAAATTTTTTTAAAAAAAACAGGTTTAAATAAAGTAGAAAAGGTTTAAATAAAGTAGATTTCCAGTGGGGTGCTGAGTAATTTTTTAAAGGGGTTAGTAGACCAAATAAGTTTGTGAACCTCTGGGTTAAAATGGTTAGCAAAGAGCTTAAGTTTAGAATTTATATTTAGGCAGGATATTACACAGGGCTATGCTGGTATATGTTTAATAATTAGGCTTTCTAGAAGGAAAGATACACATTTTTTAAGCTTAATCTGCATTATATACACTTTCACAAGTCTAGATAGTCAATAAAATAATGAATAATAATAAATCAGACCCTAGTCAGGGGTGTGGAACTTGCCCTACTCTGTAGCAATTGCCAATATCTGTGGTATTTATTGTTATAATAAGAATTTAAGAACTGGCTCTCATAAAGTAATTAGATCCAGTCTACCTCTGATCTTCTAGAATCTCAAATCTGTGAACTTTGACCCAGTATTTTGAGTTTTGGTGACACAGAAATGAGGTTAAGTGTCCAGGTATCACATTTTAAAAATGGGCTATGTTGCTTTTTTTGACCATTTAAATCTAGATAAATTCTTATTATTGAGTATAGAGAACTTTTTTAAAAACTATTTTTTGCAAACCTTATTTACTTTTTAAATTTTGAGTTTCAAATTATATCCCTACTTCCTACCATATTCCCCACCTCCTGAGAAGACTGGCAGTATGATGTCAGTTATACATGTGAAATCACAAAAGTATATTTCCATATTGGTCATATTTTTTAAAATCAGGAAAGTGAGAAAATTTTACTTCATTTTGTATTCAGAGTTTATCAGTTTTTTTCTCTCAAGGTGGATAGCATTTTTATATCCTGAGTCACTGGAACCTGTCTTGGATCATCATATTGATCAGAGTCATCAAATCTTTAACATGTGATCATCATTACAACATTGCTGCTACTGTGCACACTGATTTCCTGAGTTTTCTCACTTCACTTTGCATTTGTTGTTGCAATGTTTTTTTAAAACCAACCCCCTCATCATTTCTTATAGCACAATAGTACTATATCACAATAATATACCATAATTTGTTCAGCTATTCCTCAATTGATGAGCATGCCCTCGATTTCCAATTGTTTACCAGCACAAAAAGACCTACTATAAATATTTTTGTTTATATAGGTCCTTTTCCCTTTTTTCAAATCTCTTTGTGATAGAGACCTGACAGTAGTATTACTGGATCAAAGGGTATGCACAGTTTTACAGCCCTTTGGGCAGAGTCCCAAATTATTCTCCAGAATGGTCTGAGTAGTCAACTAGTTTACCACCAATTCATTGGTGTACCTAGTTTTCTCTCATCCCCTCCTGCATTTAGAATTTAAAATAAGTATGAGGTCATAATTCAGACTTGTGTTAATTTGAATTTTTTTAATCAGTTGTGATTTAGAGCACTTTTTCATATGACTATGGAAAGCTTCGATTACTTCTTCTGAAAATTGCCTGTTCATATCCTTTGAGCATTAATCAATTAGAGAATGATTCTTATTTTTATAAGATTGACTCCATTCCCTGTATAGGAATAAGGACTTTATCAGAGAAACTTGCTGTAAAATGTTTTGATATTACTTTATTGTCTGTGGTACCTTTTAGAAAATATACTTTTCCTGTTTATTTCTTCTCATTGGGTCTATTTTTGCTTTTGATTTTTCTGAGATCATTGCTGCTCTGCCTTTTTTTTTTTTTTTTACTTCAGCTGAAGCATATTAGATTTTGTTCCAACTCTTCATTTTTAACTCTGTGTGTGTTTCTTTCTTTTTCAAGTGCATTTTTTGTAAAGAACATGCTGTAAGATTCTTGTTTCTAAACCTTTTTACTATCCACTACTATTTCATGAGTGAGCTCATCACATTCACATTCACAATTATGATTGCTATTTCCTCATCTCGCTCTTTATTCTGTCCTTCCTCAAATGTTTATTTGGGTTTTAACCACTGTCTCCCTTAATCCTCTCTTCCTTTTATCATCTTCCTTTCTACTCTTTCACTTATTCATTCCTCTTGCTATTTCTCTCTTGGGTAAGTTGCATTTCTATGTACAACTGATTGTGTATATGTATTCTTTCCTCTTTGAACCCATTCTGATTTGAATGAGGTTTAAGCATTACTTGAAACATTCTCATTTCCCCCACTACTGTAACTCATCCTTGTGTACCTCTTTTATGTGAGAAAATTTTCCCCATTCTACTTCTCCCTTCCTTCTCCCAGTGCATCCCTCTTTCTCAGCCCAACATTTCTTTTGAAGATAATTCCAATATAATCAACTCATACCTGTGCCCTTTGTCTGTACAAACTCCTTTTAACTGACAGTGACAATACAGTTTTTAGGAGTTATAGGTATCATGATGCCATACAGGAAGGTAAACACTTTTTTTAAGTCCCTTGTAATTTCTCTTTCATATTAACCTTTTTATGCCTTTCTTAAGTCTTATGTTTGAACATCATTTTTATTTTATTCAACTTTCATCTTTTCTTCAGGAATGCTTGTAAGTCCTCTATTTGTTTGAACATCCATTTTCCCTAAAAGGATTATGCTCAGTTTTACTGGGTAGATATTCTTGGTTGTAATTCTAGCTCTGCTCCATTCCATTAACTGGGAAGTTGATAAATCTCATGTGATCCTGACTTTGGCCACACAGTATTTGAATTTTTTCTGGCTGCTTGAAATATTTTCTCTTTGACCTGGAAGTTCTGAATTAGGCTCTAATATCCCTAACAGTTTTCATTATGAGATCTCTTTCAGGAGGTGATTGGTGGATTCTTTTAATATCTATCATGTCCTGTGGATCTAAGGTACTAGAGTAGTTTTCCTTTATAATTACTTGCATTATGAAGCATATGAATTTCCTTTGATCATGGCTTTCAGGTTGTCCCATAGTTCTTAAATTATCTCTCTTCAATAAATTTTCTAGGTTAGTTGTTTTTCTGATGAAGCATTTCACATTTCCTTTTATTTTTTTGATTCTTTTGACTTTCTTTTATTGTTTCTTGATATGTCATGGAATCATTAGCTTCTAGTTGCCCAATTCTAATTTTTAAGGAATTATTTTTCTTCAGTAAGATTTTGTACATCTTTTTCCACTTGGCCAATTCAGCTTTTATGAGATGTTATTTTCTTCAGTATTTTTGTGCCTCTTTTAACAAGGTATTAATTCTCTTCATATTTTTTGGTATCACTCTAATTTCTTTCCCCAGTTTTTCTTATTTCACTCTTATCTCTTTAACTCTTCCAGGAATTCTTATTAGTCTTTGGTCCAATTAGCATTTCTCTTTGTGGCTTTGATTGTAGCTGTTTCCACAGTGTTGTCTTCTCCTGAATTTATGTCTTGGTTTTCCCTGCCACCATAGTAGCTTTTTATAGTCAAGTTCTTTTTTTGTTGTTATTATTTGTTATTCATTTATTTCAGCTTATTTTTTTGACTTTGAACTTTATGTTAAAATAAGGCTCTGTTTACCTGGGGATAGGGAGGCACTGTTGCAAGCCAATCTTCTTCATGCTGTTTTCATGATGTTTTCAGAATTACTTCTGGGTTCTACAAGCTTTTGGTGCTTCCAAGGTGTAATCTTGGGAGAGGTATGGTCATGGTTCTCCTGGCTTGTGCTCTGGTTTTTACCCAGGTTGCCTATAGTCCAACACTGTTCTTTGCCTTAGAAGTGACACCATGGTACCTGCTTCATTGGAACTGCCCACCAGTGCTTCCCCCCAGCTTGGAACTACAGCCCAAAACTGTCATGGGTAATAAAGTTGAGAATCAGCAACAGCTTTCCCCAGCACTAGCAAAAAGTCCCCTCTGATTTCTTTCTGACCTCCTTATTGTCTCTGGGTTAAGAGCTTCTGAAGCTGTTGCTGCCTTTATTGCTGCTGCCTCTAGCTTGCCACACAATCTTTTATGAAAGTGGCACAGACCTTTCCTCCTGACCAAAATTTTCTTAGGCCTGACAAATGTTTCATCCTGAACTTTTGTCAGCTCTGCCACTCCATGAATTATTTTTAAATTGTTTGGAAGGAAATGTTGAAAGAGTTCAGCTGGTTCACTGCCTCTAATTTATCATCTTGGCTTCACCAAGCAAGTATAAAGATATTTAAAGGGATGACTCATAAACTATTTTATGATTTTAAATGTTTCATTGATACCTTACTCATCACCTTACCATATATATTGTTGCAAGTACTAAATAAATGTCTAACAAATACTAGTACGTCTTTAACAAATATTGTTGTTGTTCAGCCATTTTTTAGACATGTCCAATGCTTCATGACCCTATTTGGGGTTTTCTTGGCAAAGATACTAGAATGTTTTGCCATTTTTCTCCTCTAGTTCATTTTGTAGATGAGGAAAGTGAGGCAGACAGGGTTAAGTGACTTGCCCAGGATCACACAACCAATAAGTATCTGAAGCCAGAATTGAGTTCATAAAGATGATTCTTCCCGAATCCATGGAAAATCATTCCTGGCCAAATTCACTCAATAATAGAAATTAGACTTCTTGGAATTAATTTCCTGCAATGTCCACACTTCTTTCAATAACATTTAAACCTATTACTTTATAGCAAATTTACTCTAGAGCTGTATAATTACCTTTTCCTTATCTTAAGTCTCATTCAGATTGTTTTCTCCAGAAGTACAAGACTCAACAGTACATTATTTATGTCTCATTCTGCAGCATTTGGAAAAAGTAGTTGACTTGAGTTTTCTTCCTCTATCCCAAAGTGAAGACTCAGTCAGTAAGATAATTTCACCAACAGTGCTTAGTATCTACAAGACAAAAGCCTAGCGTCTTTAGAATTTATTTGATCATTTATTTATCTATTTATCCATTTATTTGATTATTTACTTCTAACCCTCTTCCCAGAACAACTATCATGTTGAACATTCTTGACTATCCATAATTCTATCAGTTACTGTCACAAATTTGCATTTTGTTATATATAATTTATGATGTATAATATCAATCATTAATTGATTGACAAATATTTACTGAGTACTTATTGTTTCCTAGCTAGGGGGAATAAACAATGAATTGGATGACAGTCAAGATCTAAAAATATCAAATGAACAGAAATGAATGAGATTTAATAGGAATAAATACATTGACCTTCAAAGATAATTTGCATAAAAACGAGAGAGTATTCTTTTCTTAGCCATGGTCTGTTCACTCTTTTTATTAGTAATTTGGGTGAAGGTATGAATAGCAGCTTGTCAAATTTTTATACAATATCAAGCTAAAAGGGTTATCTCATACATTGACTGACAGAGTAGATATCCAAAAACATTTTGACTAGCTGCAACCATGGGTTGTATTACATATGATGTAATTCCTGCTTACTTCAATACCTTGGTAACCTGTGACCTCACCAAAATGAGTATTCTCCCAAGTAATACAAATCATAGCCAGTCTGTGCTTTCTTAACCTGTTATTCTTGTCTATGCAATGAGGTAGTTGTTTTCAACAACCCAAAGCCCTCTGGAAAAAAAAAAAAGTTATGCATCACATATAGCCTAATCCACAAGATAAAAAAGTAGAAACTTTGAACAAGGTAAAACTTCATGAAATAACATTAAAAATGCTTAAGAGATCCCAATCAATGCCCGTTTCTCCCTAGCTATTCAATATTTGGGGTACAGCGAGTTTTAACAAACAATGGGCTTGTAGTAAGGAAGCTAGGTGGCACAGAGGATAAGGTACTGAACCGTGAAACAAAAAGATTTCAACTTGAATCCTGCCTTAGGTAATTAGTTATGTGACCCTGGACAAGTCACTTGATCTCAACTGCCCCAAGTTCCTCATCCATAAAATGTGGATAATAATAGTTCCTACCTGCTAAGATGGCTGTGATGACCCAATGAGATAACATATATGAAGTACTTCACAAACTTTAAAGTGTTCTATAATTATTATGACTGTAGGCATTCCTGCCTTTCCATGTCATGGCAATGATTTGCCTTGAATCTTGCCCTCAGTCACACAAAAGACAAGAAACACTGTTTCTTCCCAGTCAAGGAAAGTAACCAATTAGAATAAAATAGGTTATGATGCAGGGAGTGAAGTAAAAATTCAAAGTCACAAATCATAAAGAAAAGACAAGAAAGAACATCCATGACTTAGGAAACAAGAGACTGTAAACCCAACTGGGGCTGCTCTTTTCCATCAGAGTTTATTATAGGCATTGATCCAGGTGAGCCACTTCATAGTCTCATCATTATCCTCCCTAAATCAAGGAAGCAACCAATTGCTAGTACACCCAGGCTCAAAGATGTATGTACAGGTAAGAAAAGGGGGTGAACTTAAAAATGAGAAGGGAATACAGAGAATAGAAATAAAGGGGACTAAATATGGAAGCAAAATTTCAAGAAAAAATTGTAATAGGTAAACCATGGTAATTTATTAATTGGCCCAAATGTATGACCTTCTTCACTAGTACTGAAATAACCAGTCAATCTGACTGTTGAATTGCTAATAGTGATATCAAAAAGATTATAGAGAATAGCAGATGGAGCAAAGGTCTAAAGAAGGATAAATATCCTGATTTTCAAAAAATGGCAAGAGAATGGAATGTGCAAACTATAGGCCAATAAACTGTCAATTCCGAGAAGAATTCTGGAATTTTCTTAAAGAGATGGTACTATACTGCATTTTTTGGTGACTTGGATAAAGGCATAGATAATAAGTATACTTAACAAATGTATTGAGGCAGCTGTGGCACAGTGCTAGGCCTTTAGTCAAGAAGACCTGAGTTTAATTCAGAACTCAGACATATGCTGCCTGTGTGACCCTGGGCAAGTCACTTAACCTCTGCTTTCCAAAGTTTCCTCAACTGTAAAGTGAAGATTATAACCGGACCAACTTCCCTAGGTGGTGCAGTAGATCAAGTGTTGGTTCTGGAGTCAGGAAGACCGAAGTTCAAATCTGGCCTCTGACATTTACTTGCTGTGTGACCCTGTTTGCTTCTATAAAAGTTTTGTCATCTATAAAATGAGCTGGAGAAGGAAATGGCAAACCAGTGGGAACCACTCCAGCAGGGTCACAAAGAGTCAGACCTGAATGAAAAACAACTAAAACAACAAACACTCCAGGGTTCTTGTAAGGATCAAATGAGATATGATTTGTAGTAGGTGCTCTATAAATGCTAGATATTGTTATTGCTACTGCTATTATTAGGTAGGTAACAGGAATAGGCAAGCCATGGAATAACAGTAACATTCAAAAAGATTTTGACAACATTAGAACATTAGGCTAGAACACTGAAATTTAATAGCAATAAATATGAGGGTTTAAACTTGGGTTCAAAAATTTAGATTTTTACAATCACAAAAATATAGCAGTTTAGGGGCAGCAAGGTACACGGTGAATAGAATCTAAGTTCAAATCCAGCTTCGAACATTTAATACTTACTAGGTGTGTGACCTTGGGCAAGTCACTTAACCCCGATTGCCTTGCCTCCTCCATCCAAAAAAAAAAAAAAAAGATAGCCATTTGTCTCTCCAGAAAAGGTCTGGGGAATTAAGGGAACTGTATGTTTGATATAAGTGTGTAGTTTGATATACCAGCCAATGAGAACTGGGACTACGTTAAGAAAGGGATAGCTTCCAGGAATCAGAAGACTGTTCCATTATATTCTGTCCTATTACTAATATATCTGAAGTATTGTGTTTATTTTAGAGTGGTACATTAGAGGAAAATCAATGATAACCTGGAGAGCATCCAGATCAAGAGAACCAGACTCATGAAGTGCCACAAGATAATGCCAAATAAGTATTAGCAGGAGAACTGGAGGTGGGATATTTACCCAGAAAAATAGAAGACTGAGAGGAAATTATAAAGACATTCAAGGTTAAGATTTGCTCTGCTTGGCCTCAGAGTGCAGAGCAATAGAGGAAATTTTAGTCTTGGTGTGAAGAAAAGCTACATAAGAGGAAAAGCTATCCAAAAGGGCAATAGTCTGTCTCTGTAAGCACAGATTCTCATTGCAGTGAAATTTAGGATTTACTCTTGCAGAGTAGGTTGAAATAAATATAAATTTGTATAATCTCCTTTTCAATGGCTTTCTGTAATGCTATCAGTTTAAGACTCCTTTCTTTACCATTGTCCACAGTCATTAGTTCCATATAATCATTCAACGTGAATTAACTTTTACAAAGAAATCTTTACTTCACTGACATACAGAAAGAAAGCACAAATATCACTTCCCACACCCTACAAAAGCAAAGCAAAACAAAGCAAACAAACCTTGAGCGTACTGTCTTGTTTCTAACATGTCACGCTCTGGAGACAGTGGGTTCATACTCAAAGTAGTTTCTATATATGTCACTAGGCCCACCAAGTTCACTTCCAAAAGTCGTACCATCAATGGATGGATGGGATAATTCTGAATCTTTGCTACTGCTGGATTGCTCCAGGAAGGTCACTTGGGATATTTTGCATCACAAGATCTGATTTCTGCCAAATCCTGACATAGACTCTAATTTCCAGACTTGTGACAGTTCTTTTTCCTAACCTTTCAAAGTTCACAAATTTATCACCATTTCCAATCTCCTTCACCTAAGACCAGGAAATAATAGACAGAGCACAGACAGAAGTAATAACAAGGTTATGCACTCATGGATCACATGCTGTCTATTGGGAGATAAAAGCCTGAGGTGTCTCTCCACACTGAAAGCTTAGTCCTTGTCTCTTCCTTTAAATACAGCCAAGAAAGACAGGACAAACCAACAGTCATCCTGATTGCTTAGTGCCTTTTGAATACCTTTGGCCCACGGCCAGTCACAGAACGTCTGTGCATGCTCCAAAATCTACATGGAGATGCTCAATAGCCTGTGTTATACCTCTTATTTGGAGTTATTGAAGGAAAAACCTTGCCAAGTTTTTTTTAATATATGTAATACAGAAGATTTGGGTGGGAGACAATAGGTTGGTGGAAGTAAATGATTGATGTCTCTTTTAACTGAAATTATCTTTCTATGATACTTAAACCTAACATATGTATTTTTTCACTGCTCTTGGTTCATCCATAATTTTAATTTTTTTAGCTATTCTGTTGCTCTATTATGTGCAACTACACATAACATTTGTGATATGAATTCCAGCATTTTGGAAAAAAATCAATTATACAGGGCCATGAAAGTCAAACAATCGTGTGAAAAGTAATGGAATTTTAATACACTACAACCTCAATACGAGCCAGTGAGGCCCCTAAAATTAAATAAAACTTTGGTTATGCTAATCAAAATATAGTGTCCACTCAACTTCTGAGATAAGAACTCACTGTTTGATAAAAATTGCTGGGAAAACCGGATAACAGCGTGGCAGAAACTAGGTGTAGACCAATGCTTGACACTGTACACAAGAATAAAGTCCAAATGGGTACATGATCTAGGTATAAAAATTGCTACTATAAATAAACTAGTGGAGCAAGGAATAGTATATTTATCAGATTTATGGAGAAGGGAAGAGATAGAAAGCATTATAAAGTACAAGATGGATAATTTTGATTACAGTAAGGTGAAAAGTTTTTGCACAACCAAACCCAATGCAACCAAGATTCGGAGGGAAGCAGAAAATTGGGAAAGAGTTTTTGCAACTAGTGTCTGTGATAAAAGTCTCATTTCTAATATATGTAAAGAATTGAGTCAAATGTACAAGAATACAAGTCATGCCCCAAATGACAAATGGTCAAAGGACATGAACAGGCAGTTTTCAGAAGAAGAAATTAAAGCTATCTATAATCATATGAAAACATGCTCTAAATCACTATTGATTAGAGAGATGCAAATCAAAACAACTCTGAGGTACCATATCACATCTCTCAGATTGGCTACATGACAGAACAGGAAGATGATAAATGTTGGAGAAGATGTGGGAGAGCTGGAACACTAATTCATTGTTGATGGAGCTGTGAGGTGATCTCACTATTCTGAAGAGCAATTTGGAGCTATGCCCAAAGGGCTACAAAAATGTGCATACCCTTTGACCCAGCAATACCACTTCTAGGACTGTATCCCCAAGAGATCATAAAAAAAATGGGAAAGGGTCCCACATGTACAAAAATATTTGTAGCAGCACTCTTTGTGGTGGTTGGAAACTGGAAATCAAGGTGATGCTCATCAATTGGGGAATGACTGAATAAGTTATGGTATATGAATGTAGTGGAATACTATTGTGCTATAAGAAATGATGAACAGGAAGACTTCAGAGAGGCTTGGAAAGACTTATATGATCTGATGCTGAGTGAAAGGAGCAGAACCAGGAGAACTTTGTACACAGCAACAACCACAGTGTGCAAGGATTTTTTCTGGTAGACTTAGAACTTCATTGCAATTCAAGGACCTAAAAAATTCTCAATGGTCTTTTAAGGCAAAATGCCTTCCACATCCAGAGAAAGAACTTTGGAATTCAATCACAGAATGTAGGAGATCATTTTCTTATGTATTACGTTTTAGTTTGCTATATTGTTTTTTTCCATTCGTTTTAATTTTTCTGTGCAACATGACTGGTGAAAATGTATTTAATAGGAATGTATGTGTAGAACCTGTATAAAATTGTATGTCATCTCGGGGAGGGAGGAGGGAGAGAGGGAGGAAGGATGAGGAGGGTGGGGAGGAGGGAGAGGGAGGGAAAAAAATTTAAGTTATATGGTGTGTTCGTCTTTCATTGCCAAAGAAGACCATGACATCAGAGAAATAATGACATGACTTGCACTTGACTCCATTTTTCAGTGAGGGAGGGTTGTGCAGGTCACCAGCCTCACTTCTCCTCCAGAGCCAGCTGAATCCAGTGACCAGATATATATCAGGATGATTGGAGATGACCCAGGATGAGGCAATTGGGGTTATGTGGTAGTGACTGTAGAACACTGAAAATAAAAAAATAATATATAGTGTCTAGTAAGACCATAGAGCTCTCCACTGGTCTCCCCTGTTCATACGATACCTTGAGTATCATAGGATCTATAGTTAGAAGGATCTCAGGAGTCCTTCTTTTAAAGGATTCTTTTATAAGATCTTTTAATTTTAGTTGTTTTAGTTGTTTTTTGGGGGGAAAAGAGTAGGCATTAGAGGTTCAATGTCAGCTTGGAAGGGAGCTTTCCAGCAGAGTATCTCAGGAATCTGCAGGAATGATCTTGTATTATACAGCATTTTTTGGTGACTTGGATAAAGGCATAGATAATAGATATACTTAATAAATTAAGTTATTTTTCATTAAGGTCTGACTCTTTGTGACCCTACTGGAATGGTTCCCAGTGGTTTGCCATTTCCTTCTCTAGTTCATTTTATAGATGACAAAGCTTTTATACAGTCAGACAGGGTTAAGTGACTTGACCTGGGTCACACAGCAAGCAAATTTTAATTTAAAAGGCTGCTTTCACAAAAATCAAACAAAAGCCCAGAGAGGTCAAGAACTTGCAGAGATACTAAGCAGCAGAAGCAGAATTTGAACGCAGATTCTCTGATGCCAAAACCAGGGCTAGATCTATCAAACTATGGCACTTTCCTTATTAAATTAAGTTCTCAATGTCACGTTTTAGTAAGAATGTTCAGAAGCAAGAGAAGAGACAGAGAATAGCACCCAGAATAGTTTGATAATTACAAAAGTGGAATCAATCACTAGTGTAATAAGTTTTCAACTCTTCAGGTCTTTAAATAGAGACTAAATGACCAGTTGTCAAAACTGACATAGAAGGTGCTTTATTTCACATGAGTTGGTTTGGATGACTTCTGTGTTCTCTTGTGGGTCATAATTTGTGATGCTAAGATTTAGTGTTATGATATGTACAATATTACCTTAAAAAGAAAATACCTCTAAAATATATGACTTTCAGTCTAAAATAGATGACATATAAGTAGAATAAAAAGACCATTGTGAATTTCAGAACATTCTATATATTCAACTTTTAGGCTAACACTGGAGATTTTGAAGATTCTTTTCCACCTATCAATGGCAATTTTATTTCTGTGGTAGCAAATATACGTGACAAAATAAAAAACAATAACAAAAAACAATAAGGCTGACAGAAAAACCAATAAATACTATGTTTCTACTTTATCCTTGTCTTGTGGAGTGGTATTGGGAGTTGAACAGAATTTTATTGTTGCAAATACAGACTAACTTTTGTAGTTCAGTTAATGGCCCGACAATTCCTGAGTGATTTGGCATGGTCAGACAGGAAGTGGTTGTTAATATAAATCCTAATCACAACCAGAGAAATGAAAGGTTCTATCTGTGACTTTAAGAAGAGAGAAAAAGACTGACCAATATAAAGTAATGCAGGAAAAAAAAATGGCCCCATAAAGACGTTTCCCAGGATTGCATAGTCTTCTATTTCTTCTACGTATTTTATGTCTGGATGCACCCTGCAATGTGCTCTATTTGATCAACTCTTTTTTTTATTATTTCCTCAAGATCGATGTGTTTGTCTATAGCTCTCAGGCTATGGGTTGCACACTAATCCATTTTGTTAGAAAGGTAGAACTGGGGAAGAGATTAGCCAAATTACTACAAATAGTACTTATTATTTTATTATCACAAAGGTGCTTACTAGTCATCAACGACAATGAGGACTTTCAGACTCATTATTAAGCAGAGGACTCATTATTAAGCAGAAGGTAGAAGACTGGTAGGCAGGGCTTTATTTGGATAGTAATTCAGAGTAATCCCCACCTGACAAAATCCAGCCCAGCAATGTGTCTTTATTTTATGCCACTTATTCGGATTCTTGAAGCTAGATTTGTATACTGTGGACAACGAATGCGCACAGACTTGTAAGTATTTAGACCATGGTGGCTATGATCTTGGGCTGGCTAGTACTGACTTACAAGAGCTGATTGTAAAAGTTTTCAGTGTAGGCATTTTCATTTCAGAAATCAGGGCTTGATTTATTGTTTGATTGATTGTAAAGATTTAAGAAAGTGAAGGGAAATTCAGATTAAATTTAAATATGTTGTGGGCCTTTTTTCTTTCTTTCTCCCTCTTATTCCTTCCTCCCTCCCTCCCTCTCTTCCTTCCTTCCTTCCTTCCTTTCTTCCTTCCTTTCTTCCTCCCTTCTTTTGCTAGTTTTCTTAGAGCTGTATCAAAAAGTTTCATGAATAGGTCAGAGAAAGAACATTTTATGGGCCAAGGAAAGGACATATAAGATACCATGCCTATGCAGAAAACTCAGAATAAAGCCTGTGGGTCTGAAGTAAAAAATATTAGAAAGACATATCACTCAATACCTTGTGACTTTGGTAAGTAACCACCCAATTAAGTGATAAAGTGCTTCAGTCACGATTTATTGTTATTATTACCCTATCTTACTTGGAATTGATACAACATTTAGTCTGGGGGAGAGGGATTTCTTGGCACTCATATAACAGAGATATATAATTTCAAGTGGTCTCAAGCTGAGAACTGGGCTAACATAGTAAGTACTAACTATGTACTAAACTGCCAAAGATTTCAGGGGGATGGGAACACATACGTTTTGCTATTTGTTGTATATAAAACTCAGAATTAAAATGCTTGAGGAGTCCTGAAGCAGGCATTCCTCTGCCATGTATTATGATTCTACAAGGCAGGATCGATTATGTTGTCTTTAGCGGACCTTCGAAGGTGTTTACCTGTAGATTTACCTCTAGTCTAATGATTTAGAAAAGTTTGACTAACCAAGTTCATGAAGTTTTATACCTGCTGCTTGACTTTAGTGTGCCAAAGGAGAAACAATTCAATTCAGCTAACATCTATGGAGTGGCCACCAGGGGTCAAAATTGTGTTAGTGTTGGGAATACAGAGCTGAAAAGTTTGAAAGGTCCCTCTCTATCATTAAGGATCTTATAATCTAATGGGACATGAGACAAGTATATTGCCATTATGATGAAATAATGATAAGGAGTGTTCCCAGAGTACTTTAAAGTGAGCAGAGCATTTTCCATTAGTTAACTCATTTGGACTTCACAATAATCTCATGAGGTAAGTCCTATTTATTTATCCTCATTTTATAGATGAGGAAACTAAGACACAGAGAGATTCAGAGGCTTGGCCAGGATCACCCAGAGGGATGACCTCTCAAGCGAGGTTCCACTCAGATCTTCCTAACTCTTAAGTTCCACATTCTGTCCATTTTGCCACTTAGATGAAATAAATTCATAGTCAAGGTCAAAGAGAGTTACATGAGAAATTCAGACTGGAGGGATCATTTCTATTTTTCTGAGAATCAGGAAGCTTATGTGAATGAGATGGCACCTGAAGATGGCCTCCAAAGAAAGAAAGATTTCAGCATTTGGAGATACAAACCAAGTCCATACAACAAATGAATGGGATATAATGGAGCTAAGACAAATGAATAATAATAATGGTTCATAGTTGTTTAGTCCTGGGCTCTGAACATAACCCTCATAAATAGTGCTATGACAGTTATTCAAAGAACCTCAGAAAGTTCCTAAGAAGAAACCTTCCTTATCATGTCCATCCTCCAGAGGCAGAACTAAAAGCAGAATGGAGAAAGCTGAATGGTGATAGCTGAATGTAGCATAGAAATAATAGAAGAAGAAAGAACAATTTTTAGAATTCACCTTCATGCAAAATAGCTTGCTACATCCCTAGTTTCCTGTCAACAAGAAACTTTTTTTTTAAATTAGGGAATGAGGGAATTTTGCATTATTCAATATTTAACATTTTGCATTATTATATTTTCTAAATGACAGTGGAAAGAGCACTAGATGCTCTGTTGCTTACCGGTTGGATAATTAAGTCATTTATGTTCTTGGGGCCTCTATTTCTGGAGACTGGAATAGATGATGTCTAAAGTCCTTTCTAGATATGGCATTCTCTGATTCAGTATAAATATAGAAAAAATTTTTATATATTTATATATAATATATATTACATATTATATTATATATGTAAATATATTTTAAAAATCACTATAAAAATCCTGAAAGGTAATATTTGAGTTCCCTGCTTGGTTTAATAAAATAATACTTCACTTTTTAATGCTATAATATTAGTCTTCCCTAGGGTTTTGGTTATTGTTGGCATCTATTAATTAGGATCTGCAGGTATTGACAGTTAAGGAAGTTGAGACTCAGAAAGACTGTGTGTCTCGCAAGCCATTATGCAAATTTCTGGTATGTGTCAGAAATGGCATTGGCCTAGAACTCAATACCTCTCAATGATTATCCTAGCACTGTGGTAAAAGGCTAATCAGTATATGTATGCAGAGCTGTTTACAAACCTTAAAATTCTACATAAATGTCAGCAGCAAAAAATAATGATAATAATAATCCTGACTGAGTATTACAGGAACATAAGAAGGGAAGAGGGGCACCATGTAGCCAACATAGCTAGGAGGCACCAGAGCGAACAGAGTGCTCAGATACATACCATCTAGGTGACCTTGAGGAAGTCATTTGACCTCTGCCTCAGTTTCATTAACTGTAAAATGGAGATAATAATAGCACCTACACCCCAGGATCCAATGTAAGGATCCGATGACATAATACTCTTGGAATATTTTGCAAACCTTAAAGGACAATATAAATGCTAATATTTTTATTCTTTTTATCAGTGCTGGACTTGTAATTGAGAAGACATGGGCTCCTATCCTGCCTCTTACACATTCTGGATGTGTGATCATACACAACTCATCTGAACTATCTGAGTCTCAGTTTCTTCATCGGCAAAATAGAGATGATAATAATACCAGTAGAATCAGTCTTGCAGGGTTGCTGTAGGACTCATGAGAAAACAATGTTTTATATATATATATATCTATGTATAGATATATACACACATATATATGTATATATATGCATATATATACACACATACATATATGTGTATGTATGTATATGTATTACACACATACACACACACACACATATATACACATACACATATTGTGGTTCAGTCCTATCCAACTCTTTGTTCCAACTCTTTGTGACCCTGTTTGGGGTTTTCTTGCCAAAGATACTGGGATTGTGTCCTATTTACTTCTTCCCACATACATACATACATACATACACACATATACATACGTATATGTGACTTTCTAAAAACTTTAAAGTATCATATTGTTATAACACTTAAAGTTTTAGAAGTCAATTCACATCCAGGTGAGGCTTCTAGGTGGTACAATGGATAGAGTAGCACTTGGAGTCAGAAAGATGAGTTCAAACTCTACTTCAGACCCTTAGTAGCCATGCAACCCTAGGCAACTCATATACTCTCCATGCTTCAGTTTTCTATAGGAGAAAAATATCAGTTCCAATAATAACTATTCCAACTAATAACACCTAAGTGAATTAATCTATGTAAAGCACTTTGGAAACACTAGAGTACTATAGAAATCATATTTTCTTGTCACCATGAGGGTTATTATTGCTATTTCATTTGATCCTTACAATAATCCTACAATGAAGTTACTACCTTGTAGGTTTCATTATCTCCATTTTATTGATGAGAAAACTGACTCCTGGAGAAGTTACTTGACTTGCCTAATACTTGGTAACTGTTGGAGAAAGAAGATTGAAAGAGCAAGGGTGGGCGCTATCACTAATTAGTTTTGTAATAATAGACAAGTCCTTTTACCTCTCTTGTTATTCAGTTTTCTAATATGTAAACTGAATGCCTCTTTAAAATTCTACCCGATAACTTTTCTGAAGTGATAGCTACCTTTTCCCATTAAATAGCAAACCTATTTTAGAAGTGAAGTTGTCCAATAAAATAGATAAACCACTGGTTAATTTAATTTTTATAAAAAGAGAAGAAAATCAAATTCCCAGCATCAAAAATAAAAAGGGTAAATCCGTTACCAATGAATATGGAATTGAAGCAATTATTTGAAGAATTTTACCTAATTATATACCAATAAATCTACCAATTTAAGTAAAATGGATGAATATTTATAGAAATATACATGGCCCAGACAGAAAAGGAAATAGAATACTTAAATAGGTTTATCTTAGAAAAAAAATAAATTGAACAAGTCATATATGAGCTCCCTAAAGAAAAATCCTCAGGACTAGATGGATTCACAAGTGAATTCTACCAAACATTTAAAGACCAGTTAGTTGCAATACCATATAAACTATTTGGAAAAATAGGCAAAGGAGTCCTACCAAATTCATTTTATGACACAAATATGGTGTTGATGCCTAAATCAGGAAGAGTCAAAACAGAGAAAGAAAATTATTGACCAATTTCCCTAATGAATATTAGTACAAAATTTTTAAATAAAATATTAGCAGGTACATTAACCAAGGTATTACAAAGATTATGCACTATGAGCAGGTAGAATTTTTACCAGGAATACAGGGCTAGTTAAATATTAGGAAAACTATCAGCATGGTTGAACGTAACAACAAAAAATCATATGATTATGTCAGTAAATATAGAAAAAGGTTTTGACAAAATATAATACTCATTTCTATGAAAATACTAGAAAGTATAAGAATAAGTGATTATTTCCTTAAAATGATAAGTAGTATTTATCTAAAACCACTGACTAGCATGGTCTACAATGGGGATAAGCTAGAAAGTTCCCATTTTATGACCATTATTCAGTATTGTACTAAAAATGGTAGATATGACAATAGGACAAGTAAGAAATTGAAGGAATTAGAATAGACAATGAAGAAACAAAACTTTTCACTTTTCACAGATGATATAATGGTACACTTAGAGAATTCCAATCCACTAAAAATATTATATATTTTTATATATATAATGGTGGAAATAATTAACAACTTTAGTAAAGTTGCAGGATATAAACCAAACCCATATAAATCATCAGCATTTATATATTATGAACAAAATATAGCAGAAAAAGATAGAAAGAAAAATTCCATTTGAAATTACTGTAGACAGTATAAAATACTTGGAAGTCTACTTGCTAAGACAAAGTCAGGAACTATATGAACACAATTACAAAACACTTTTCACACATTAAAGTCAGATCTAAACAACTGGTAGGACAAACCAATATAACAAAAATGACAGTTCTATCTAAATTAATTTACTTATTCAGTGTCATACCAATCAACCTACAAAAAAAACTTGAGAGTCAGAAAAAATAATAAAACTTATCTGAAAGAACAAAAGGTCAAAAATATCAATAGAATCAATGAAAACAAATGTAAAGGAAGATGGCCTACTAGTACCAGATTTCAAACGATATTACAAAATGGCAATCATCAAAACAATCTGATACTGGCTAAAAAATAGAGTGGGGTTTTAGTGAAACAGATGAGGTACACAATACATAGTAGTGAATGACTATAGTAACCTAATGTTTGACAAACCCGAAGATCCAAGCTTTGGGGACAAAAATTCACTATTTGATAAAATTTGCTGGAAAACTAGAAGGCAGCTTGGCAAAAACCAAATATAGATCAACACCTCACAGTGTATACTGAGATAAGATCAAAGTGGGCTCATGATTTAGACATTATTAACAAGTTAGAGGACAATGGAAAATTATACCTATTGGATTTATGAATAAGTTAAGAATTTATGGCCAAACAAGAAATAAAGAGTATTACAGTATTTAAAATGGATAATTTTGATTACATTAAATCAAAAAGGTTTGGAACAAACAAAATCAATGCAGTAAAAATTAGAAGAAAAGCAGGAGACTGGGGGAAAATTTATAGCAAGCTTCTCTGATAAAGGCTTCATTTCTCACATACATGGAGAACTGAGTTAAATTTATAAGAATAGAAGCCATTGCTCAGTTGATAAATGGTCAAATGATATGATCAGGCCATTTTAAGAAGAAGAAATCTAAGCTATGTATAGTCGTGAAAAAATGTTCTAAATCACTATTGATTGGAGAAATTTGAATTGAACCAACTCAGAATTAAAACACCCATCTCACATTTATCAGACTGGCTAATATAATTAAAAAGATAAATGACAACTGTTGGAGAGGATGTGAAAAAATAGGGACACTAATGCACTGTTGGTAGAGCAATTTGGAATTATTCCCAAAGTGCAGTAAAATAGCGCATACCCTTTGCCTCAGCAGTACCACTACTAGAGTTGTATCCCAAAGAGATCAAAAAAAGAAAAAGAAAAAGGTTTTGTATGTACAAAAATATTTATGACATCTCTTTTTGTGGTGGCAAAGAATTGGAAATTGAGAAGATGTCTATCAGTTGAGGAAGAGCTGAACAACTTATGGTATACGATTGTGATGGAACGTTATTGAGCTTTAAGAAATGATCCTCGTGTCATCTCAGAAAATGCTTTAAAAAGCTTAAATGAAATGTTGAAAAGTGAAATGAGCAGAACCAGGAGAACAGTGCACACAGTAGGAGTGATATTGTATAGAATGATCAAATGTGAATGGTTTAGCTATTTTCAGCAACGTAATAATCCGAGACAATTCTGAAGGAATTATGTTGAAACATACTATCCATCATTATTAAAAAACTGATAGTCTGAATGAAGATTAAAACACACTTTAAAAAGAAAACTTTTTTATTTTTCTTTTTTTGGGGTAAGAGTGGAGGAGAGTTTGCATTTTCTTTAGCAAAATGATTAATACGGAAATGTTTTCATTAATGTACATTTATCATCTACGTTCAATTGCTTTCCTTCTTAAGGAAAGGGGAGTAGAGGGCAGAAGGGAGGGAATTTGGAACTAAAATTATATGTGTATACATAAAATTTACATGTAATTGAGAAAAATAAAAAGAAATGAAATTCCATGTTGCATAAAACAAAACGACAGGCAGTGAAATTAAGTGGATAGAGAGCTGATCTCAAAGTCAGCAAGGTCTGGGTTTTCAGTCCCGCCTTTGGCATAAAATGACTTTGTGAACCCGGGTAAGTCATTTAATTTCTCAAAGCTCTACACAACCTCTAAGACTCTAAATTATAGAGGGAGTTTCTTTAACTGGAATTCCCTCTACCAACAAAACTAGATTCAATCATGATCTTTTTATATAATTTATCATCCTCATTATTATGCAACCCTATGTTCAATTACTTTAAATGAAAGTTGATTTTGTATCCTTAGCATATTAGTGTGTCATTCACTGATGTGATACTTGTTCTCTATTCAAACCTTTAACCTAAACAAAGAGCTACAGACTTTAAATGTATAGACAGCTACAATAATTTTAAAAAATGGGAACTAAATTGAACATGTGCATAAATCTTCTGCATTTAGGTTAAAAAAAAGACAGTAGGGTTGCCTCAGCAAGATATTGCTTTTGTAGCATCTCTCTATCACTCTGAGGAAATGAATGTAACAATACACAGTTGACCAAAATTAGATATTACTGGGTTTTTACTTAACTAAGACAAGACAAACAGGATCCTGCAGAACTCCCAAAGACGGAATCTGTAATTCCCTGTCTCTTTTCTAACATGACATCAATCTATAGTGGAGATTGTGCCTCATTGATTTTTAGTACTCAAGACTAACAGAGATTTTCTTTTGTTTGTTTTGTTTACTCCGTCCTCATGTTAATTATTATTTACAATGAAGATCTTTCAATAAAAAAATGAGGGGACATGAATTGAATCATTCCTTATTTGTCAGAGCCACCTAGAATGATTTAATGTTCTGCATTTTCTCTTTTGGTTAGCTGTTATCTTCGGCGTTGAAATTATCTGTCATCTTTCTGCTTTTCTGGGTGCAAATTCCCAACAAAGACACTGTTTTCTTTCTTGTTTTGGTTTTTGTTTTTGTTTTTTTGAAGTGATATCTTACTGGAACTAAGATCTGGTTCATTTTTTGTTTGTTTGTTTTTGAAACAGAAAGAAATGGAGGACAGTGGAGTTATACTATGGAAAAAGGAAGGCATTTAGAGAAAAAGCAAAGAAGAAACCTTTTGCTTCTTCATTTTACAACCACACTCACCATATTGGAAATATTTTGTTGTTGAGTTCTGTCAATCACCTCTGCATCTTTGTGACCCCATTTGGCGTTTTCTTAGCAAAGATACTAGAGCAATTTGCTAGTTTTGTCTCCAGCTCATTTTACAGATGAGGAACTGAGGCAAAGTCACAGGATTAAGTGACTTCCCCAGGGTCACATAGCTAATAAGTATCTGAGGCTAGATTTGAACTCATGAAAGGAGTCTTCATGATTCTAAGTCCAGTGATCTTTTACTATGCCACCTACACTCCCATTGGGAGTAGACCTTTAACAAAAAAAAAAAAAAAGGTGGGGTTTTTTGAGGAAAGAATAAATGGAGTAATGCATATAGAGACAAAGATCTGAGTATGAATCTGCGCCCTATTTCTTATCTAATGTGTGACCTTTTTTAAGTGACATAACTACTCCCACTTTCAGTTTTCCTCATGTAGAAAGTGGAGATGAAGCAGTTGGAACCACTGACATTCCAGGGTTATTAAAATGACTAAATGAAATATTGCTTTGGAAACTATAAGCTGATAGATAAGTGGAGGTACTATTATTCTCTCCCCTCATGCCCTTTTAATGACTGTATTATTTTTGACAAGTGCTTCAGGGAAATGGTATTGACACATACAGATTTAGAACTGGCAAGGATCATAGAGGTGATCTAGTTCAGCTTATGTCCCAATGCTACAATTACCCTGTAGAACAAAACCCAGGAATATCTACTACATACCTACTATGTTCAAGGCATGATGCCTAGTGCTGTAGTACAGGGATGTCAAACACACAACCCTCTAGGGGCAGCAAGTTGCCAACAATACTCCCTATTACTGTCCAGAACATTAAAATATATTTGGTAAATGTTTAATAAAATAAATAAAAAATACCATACAACACAGATAATGTTAATTTGTGATTTTCTAAGTCAACATGTGGGTAGGAGATATCATTTCTGTTGATACAAAGATGAACAAGTCATGGTTCCTTTGTTTTTTGGTGTGTGCATGTGGTAGGGAGACATCGGGACAGATAGCGCACACACACACAAAATATATTTTTAAAGTATTATAGGAAAATGGAAGAGATTACTTTTATGTTGAGATGCCTCAGGGAAGAATTTGTGGTGTTTTATTTATTTATTTCATTACATATGATTTATAGCATTTGAACTAGGCCTGGAAGAGTATATAGAATATTGATAGGTGAAGATAGGAAAAGAAGTTGAAGACAGAGGAAACAGCATGAGCAAACATATGGGGGTGGGAAATTATAGTGTGTATTCAAGGAAAAATGAGTTGTCCTATTTGGCTGGATAATAGGGTATAAATAAGAGTGAATTTAAACTCTTGTCTATAATTAGTGACAGCCTCATAAGATTTTTGATTAGGATAGTGATCTAAAGAAAGATTTTTACTTACCTAATTGTCTAGAGTGACTATTCTAAAACTTTTCTTTTCCTTTTCCATTAACCACCCACTGTACCTTCCAAGAGTACAGTAGATAACCTATAATCCTACTTTACTGAGAAGACTGAGGTCATTCAATTTGATGCTTTGCATGCAGGAGGTGTTAATAATGCTCATTAAACTGAAAGAACAATGTCATGAACTTCATCTATCTTTTTCTGCAATAAAAGAAAATCTCTCATAACTCCTCAGTATAAACCCGCTCAGCTTGTACCCATTTCTCCCTTGATTCTTGCAAATTTTGCTCCTACATTCATCTTTTTTTCAACTTTAGTAACTTCTCCATTGACCTCTTTCCAGCTTCCTAAAATTGTCAGTCATTAAGAAAGAGCCCTCCTTTGGCTCTTTTATGATCACTCAGCTACAGTACTTTCTGTATCTTCATATTGACTTCTTGAGAAGGTTCACTACACTGGGAGCTCCTACTTAGTGCTCACATCCTTCCAGAACCCAAGATTATGTTTCTGCCCCTGGTAATATCTGCTAAAACTATCCTCCCTATAATAACAAGTAACCTCCTAATTGCCTAATTAGATGTACATTTTTCAGTTCTTGTCCTTCACCTTTCTGATGCTTTTCACACTGTTGATTATCTGTTCTTTCTCTAAGTAAAATAATTTATTTCCTCTTCCATCATCTCATATATTCTTTATCCCTTTCACCTCTGTGTCACTGGGAAATTTAATGTGTGTCTTTGATTTCTATACCATTATCCAAGTTATTGATAAAATTATTAAAGCACCTAGGACCAAGCCCAAGATCTCTGGGGCATTCTGTTTCTTCCAAGTTGACATAAAACCATCAAGTCTCTCCTTGTTTCATTTGTCCATTCAACCATCCTGAATCCACTTAATGGTACTATAGCATAGTCTTACTCCTTTCGTCTTTTTCAAAAGAATAGTAAGAAACCTTTATCAAATGCTTGATAAAATCCAGTTTAACTCTTACAGAAGTTTTTCAACCAACTGTCCTAATAACCCTCTCAGAAAAAGAAATGAGGTTAGTCTGGCAAGATTTGTTAAAGTTGAATCTACAAAAGTATTTCATGATCACTGCTTCCTTTTCTGGATTCTCAAAAACTTCCTCTTTAATAAGATATTCTAGAATTTTGCCAGGAAAAAAAAATGTCGTAATTGTTGGCACACGTTATGTAGACTCAATTCCCTTATTTATTTGAAAATTTGACCATTTCATCTCCTTCCCTCATATGTTGTTCCAGAATGTGACGAGAAAGGACGGGGTATTTTATTTTTGACAAGTTTGGGTAATGTTGAGAAACTTTCTGTTTAATCATGTTTGTTCATTTTGGTGAATTTCACTTCGACAAAGTACTTTAGTGTGGATGTTGTGATCTGAAATATTTAACAGCACAATTAACTTGGAGGTAGAATCTAGATGATATTTCACGGGATTAAAATCAAATCTTGAAGCATAATCACCATAATTATAATGCAATTGTAATGGAATCTTAAAATGACAGGAAGATTAATAAATTGTAGTCTTCCATGCTGAAATGCAGCCCTCCTATAATTTAACGTTAGAGAAATGCTATTTTTTAGGGTTATAATGGAAGCCATTTAAATATTAACACAGTATAAATGTTTCTGTTGGTTACTTGGAAACACCTCCGGGGCACAATTCTACCTTCAGAACCCTTTATCTTCTTTGATGAAATGAACTGTATCAAGGGATAGTAAAGCTAACCAAAAATCAAACGAATTTTTTTCCATTTATTTTATTTTTTAAATGACAAGCATTATTTTATCTCCTTCCCATTCCATCCCATAAGCAGTTTAAAAGGAAAGAAAAAAAGCAAAGAAAAATGAAATCCTCATTACAAATATGTACAGTCAAGTAAAACAAATTCTTACCTTGGCCATGTCTGAAAATGTATTTCTCATTTGGCAAATTGAGTCCATCCCTTCCAAATCAGGAGGTAGATATAGATCAGATCTCTGGAATCATGGGTGACCTTTTTATTAATCCGAGCTATAAGCTTTTGAAAGTTGTTTATCTACCTATTGCTGCTATTGTAGAAGTTATTCTCCTGGCTCTGCTCACTTAACTGCATTAGTTCATGGAAGCCTTCCTAGGTAACTCTGAACCTTCTCTTTTGTCATCTCCTTAGCACAATGGTATTTTTAAATTATATTTATATGCCTTAATTTACTCAGTCACTCCCCAGTTGATGTGCACTCGTTTTCTTTCCAATTCATTGACACTAAAAAAAAAAAAAGAGAGAGATGCTATGAGTAGTTTTTTACAAATAGTTTTTTTTCCTTTTTTTGTCTAGAGCCTAGGCATAAAAAAGGCATGACTGAGTGAAAGAATATGTATACTTTGGTGACATCTTGGGCATAGTTCCAAATTAATTTTCAGAATGACTATACCAATTCATAGCCTTCAATAACAATATATTAATGTACCTGCTTTCCCACAACCCCCTCTACTGTTTACATCTTTTCTCTCTCTCCCTGCCTCCCTTTCTCTCTCTCTCTCTCTCTCTCTCTCTCTCTCTCTCTCTCTCTCTCTCTCTCTCTCTCTCTTTCTCTCTCTCATTTTTATGGGTATGATGTAGAAGTTCAGAGTTGCTTTAATTTGCATTTAAGTGATTTGCCCCAGGTTCCACAGCTAGTAAGTGTGTTTGAGGCTAGATTTTAACTCATGCCTTCATTGTACCGCCTAGCTGCCCTAAAAACAATCTAGTAGTCCACAACAATTATAGACTTTCTAAGCAGCAATTTAGTTTCTGAATAGGTTAACAACAGAGTGAATTACTAAATGAATAAGCATCTAGTGCTGTTCTAAACTCTGAGGGTACAAAGAGAAAAAAAATAATTTTCCCTTCAAGCGTGTCACATTCTAATATGGGGAGATGACATGGAAAGGAACCAAATGAAGGTCAGATGGTAAGATCCAGAGGACTTTAGGATAGTAGCAGGATGCATGATAAGACCTTCTGGTCCTTCACCTCATTGGAAGACTTGTAGGTGGTGACTCCTAACTCATCCATGGGGTAGGAAAAGCCATAGTGGAATGGCTGGGGTCAGAGGAAAAGCAAAAACTGGAACTTCACTGGTTTTTCTTCCCCTATAGGGGTCTCAGTAACCTGGTTGCTAATTGGTGAGATACAAAGTCAAGTCAAATCAAATCAACAAGCAAATATCAAGTGCTCATGATGTGCCAAGCACCATGCCAATGCACTCATAAGAAAAACAGTGCCTGATCTCAGAAAATATACTTTTTAGTAAAAAAGTCAGTCATTTTTTCTGGTCAGGTCTGATTTTTTGTGATCCCTTTGGGGTTTTCTTGGAAAAGGTACTAGTTATTTGTCATTTCCTTCTCCAGCTCATTTTATGGAAGAGAAAATCAAGGCAAAGAGGGTAGAGTGACTTAGGCAGGGTTACATGACCAGTAAGTGTCTGAGGCTGTATTTGAACTCACATTTTTCTGACTTCCTGATTCTAAGTTGCACATTCTATCCACTGTACCATCCAGCTTCCCCTTAGTAAGGGAAGACAATATAGAAAAGTGAGATAGAAAGGAGAGGTGATGGGAGGGGTATAATAGAGACAATTGAGTCAAGAATGCAGCTTGGTAAGTAATACAGTAATGTTTGGCCTGAGAATCCTTCAGATAATGGAGGTTCTGGGAGCAGCCAGACAATCAGAGTAAGGAGCCACAAGTTAGATCTGCATTTAAGGAAAAGTACTTTGGCAGTAGTAGGTGGGATAGATGGAGGTGGGGAGGAATTTCAGGAAGATATCTTGCAATAATCAAGTCTTGGGATAATGTAGATGAGAGAACATGAAGATCTGAACAGAAGGGCCCAGCTATGGAGATGTTATAGAGAAAGAATAAGTAAGATCAGGTCCTTAAAGGAATATATGGGATAACATATGAGGAAGAATGAGAAGTGGAGGACAATGCTAATGTTATGAACTTAGGAGACTTGAAGGTTGATAGCTAAGTAAGAGGGGAGAATTTGAAGGGGGAAGGAAATAATTTATACAGTGGATAAATATAAGTTGTTTTCTAGAACAGTTGTGATTGAGAGGTTTTCCAACCTGTTCTTTTGTAAATTTCAGTGAAACTCCTCAGAATGATCTTTACACTTTATAGTCTCTTAACTTATCAGTTGGAGCAGTTAGGTGTAGTGGATTAGCACACAGGTCTGGAGTGAGGAAATCAGAAAGATCTGAGTTCAATTCCTGCCTCAGACATTGACTTAGCTGTATGACCCTGGGCAAGTCACTTAATCCATTTGCCTCAGTCTCCTCATGTGTAAAATGAGCTGAAGAAATAAATGGCAAACCATTCCAGTATATTTGCCAAGAAAACCCCAAATGGAGTGATAGTTGACAAATTGATCAAAGCGAGAGTTATAGCAAGAGCTGTTATGGAACAATTGCTGCCATACCTGTAGAAATGTGCTTTTTGGATGTCATTTGGCTATGATCTGCCAAGAAGGGAGGAAACTGCAGGAACCAAAATAGAAGACATGACATGTAAATAAGAATCAATACAATTTGACACATTTTCTTAAATATTTTATTATTCTAATCTTGTGAACTTGAACCATAATGTAATGCACATTTGCTTCTACTTGTTTCTGATGTTAGTCTTAAAAGATCTGCTTCCTCTTTGTCCTTGTTTATAAGGGTTTCTTCCTGTTTGTTTCCTTGTTCCCACCCAAGCTATTTCTTCTTTCCAGCTCCCTTCCCTTCCCATTTCTGCATTTACTTTTTATCAAAGTCTTTCTTTCTTTCTCGATTTTTAAGCCTTCATTTATCTTTTAATTAAATCACCAGTGGGGTGCATATCTGAAGCCCTCAGGGCTCACTTTGAGCTGGAGAAATAGAGAATGCTCTCTGCTGCCTATAAACAAAATGGTCATTTGAATGTAGTGCAAGAATTATTTTCTTAGTGAGGTCGATTTCTGAATTACTTCTAATATTATGCTGCCCATATCTTTCCTTTAGAGGTAGAACTATTTTGTGAAATAGGTAAGATTTCCAATTCCTTATCAATGATATTTCTGTATTTTTTTAAGCTAGTACCTTACTTAATATTGGAATAGGGTCTTATCTTGTGAAATCAGGGCTTGGCATCTGTGAATTTTCATGTACTGATAAATACATATTTGAAAATAAATAGGAAATCAGTCATAAACTCTCTTTTCCACTGAAATAGTAAAACTGTAAAAGAGTCAAATGGATCATTTCAACTGTTTTAATAACTATAGTGTCCTAAATCCTACACTTAGGAAATCAATTATGCAGAAATTGTTAATCAGAAAAGCCAAAAAACATCAAACTGACCACAGAATGACTAGTTTGGTGGCCATTCAGAGACAGCCGCACCATGAAGCAAGGTCTACATCCAACAATGTCACATGGGACTTTGGAAATCATAAAGTGATTTATGGAAGAGTAAATCAAAAAATCAATCAGAATGGCAAACACATAAGAATACTGTAAGTTCCATGATGATAATGGTCATGTCTTGCATTTTTTTTGCAACTCCTATGGAGTCTGGCACAGGGCTTCTCTGCAATTAGCAATAAATATTTTGATGATCCACATTTTATGGTGCCAGTTGCCACTCTTCTTGCTAATTGTACATTGTCTGCACCAGATTTTTTTTGACTCCTTCATGTATATACTTTTTGCACTGGACAATTAATTCAAAGCATTTTGGTATTGCTATCACTGTGACAGATTGAAATCTCCTTAGTTGTAGGGGTTACAGCTATAGGGATACAGATAAGGATTAAGAGTAGAGGCATAGAAAAACTGCTAAATTAGGTAGAAAAGCAAGCTTTTTTCTTTAAATAATCAGAATTATGTGCAGGTCTGATTGTTCTTTATAAGCATAAAGGGGCAGTGGGAAATGATGTGATGACAGGAATATGAAGTTTATAATGTATCTAGAAAAGGAAAGAATACCTCAGAAGAATCATTTCAATAAACCTTCAAAAAAGATGAGAAAACACCATTAGATATGGCATTTAAGGGATCCTTGGTAACTTTGAACTGATCAGTTTCAGTTGCTCAGTGGGCACATTTACTATGTGCAAGGTTCCATGCTAAATGTTGGTTATTGGGATAGTAATTTCAATGAAGGTAAAAATCTCGGTGATATTTGTCTTTTTAACACCTGTCGCCTCTTCCCTATTTCTACCACTTCCCTAAAAAGGACCATAGAATCTTGGATAAGTCGAATTCCATGCATACATTTTTATCTTTTGCTTGGATCTGGTCATGTTACTTCTCCACTCAGAAACTCTTCAAAGGCTCCCTACTGTCTATTACATCAGATTCAAAGTCTTCTTCCTGGTAATTAAGGCCTTCCACAGTTGTATAACAATACACCTTTCCATCTTTATTTCATATTCTTCTTCTCTCTATTCCCAAAAGATGTCTGTTCTCTGAACACACCCTATGCCTTCTTTCTTCATGTCTTTGTTCATATAATTCCTTGTTCACATAATTCCTTTGAAATGATCTCCCTCCTCCTCTTCAACTGTTGAATTCCTAACTATCCTTTGAAATCCCAAATGAAATGGCACTTTTTCCCTCCTCACATCACATAGCCCACACACTGGTAATGATTTTATCTGTGTATGGTGTTATCTTTGTACTAGACCATAAAATCTAGGAAGGTTGGCCCATGGCCTGATCTAACCTTTGTGCCTCCCCCAGTACTTTCCTCTGGACAGTCTTCAACTTGATGTTTTTTTTTTTCCAGAGCTGCACCCAATAGTTCAAATGTCAACAGGACAGAGCATAGGAGGAACACCTCCTATCTGGTCCAGGATACTCAAGTTACTTGTGATTCTTTCCCATACAGAGACAAGCTTTTCAATTATCTATGATTTATCTATTAGAACATTCTCTTCTATTAGCATTTAGGGTACAATATATATAAATATATATAAAATAACAATTGTGATAAATAACATGTAGTCCTATAAGGTTTTCAAAGCCCTTTACATACATTTGATCATCACAACAGCCATCAGAAGTATAGGTACTATTATTATCCCCACTTTATAGATGAGGAAAATGAGACTGAGAGAGGTTAAATTACTTTCCCAAGATCATACAATATTAAGTGTCTTAGGCAGGACCAGAACTCAGATCTACTTTACTGCAATTCTGGTATTCTGTCCCTAATGCCATCAAGCTATCACATGCAGTTAGCAAACTTAGCTTAGTGGTTATTACAAAAATAACTTATAGTCCTATTTTGTTTACATGACATACTGATATAGAGAAGAGATTACAGGTATATGACATCCTGTAAATCCTATTTCTCTCTGCCTTTCCCTTTTGCTTCCCCAATAGCCCTTTTCTACCAAGGATCCTCTTGGCCTTATTACAGCTATGACTGTCTGCATTCTGGTCCCTCCTCATTGTATTTACACTATTCTCTCTTTTTCAGACTTAGGATCATGGATGTAGAACTAGAAGGAAGGACAGAAGGAAGGAAAGAAGGAAGGAAAGAAGGAAGGAAGAAAGGAAGGAAGGGAGGAAGGAAAGAAGGAAGGAAGGAAGGAAGGAAGGAAGGAAGGAAGGAAGGAAGGAAGGAAGGAAGGAAGAAGGGGAAAAGGAAGGAAGGAAACATTTATCAAATACCTACCATGTCATAAATACTTTACAAATATTATCTCATTTGATCTTCACAACAACCTTGAAAAGTGTTAAACAGGTGCTATTTTGCAGCTGAAAACACTGAGGCAAAGAGGTTTAGTGTCCAGGATCACACAGCCAGTTAGAGGCTGAGGCTGGATTCGAGTCTTCCAGAGGCCAGACTTCCAGTGCTCTATTGGACCACTCAGCTGATGCTTAAGGAACCTCAGAAGTCATCCAGTCCAAACTTCCCATTTTACAGATGAGGAAACTGATGCTTAGGGAGGTTAAGTGGTCACACAGGTAGCAATCATCAAAAAGAACATTTGAAAGTAGGTTCTATGATTCTAGCGCCAGTATTCTTTCCCCTGTACCACCTTCCCTGACCTCTCTTCTCACTATGAAGGAGACATTCCTCAGCACTGGAGGAAAAAAAAGAGTAGGCTCTCTCTCTCTCTCTCTCTCTCTCTCTCTCTCTCTCTCTCTCTCTCTCTCTCTCTCTCTCTCTCCCTCTTTCTCTCTGTATATATACATACATACATATATATGTGTATATATATATATATACATATATATATATCTTTATCCCAATAAAACATTTGATTTTTCTATATTTTCTTTTTAAAATCCAAAGTGAAAAGGAAATCACTTAACTCAGACCAAGGCTGTATTTGCAGAGTAAAGTAGAATGCTTAGAGAATTATCTAAATATTTTTTTAAAAATTAAATTTACATTTTATCTCAATTATCTGAGTATTTTAAGCAAGCACAGCCTTTTTAATTTATTATTATTTATTATTCATGCAGTTGTCTCACTTGTCCTCCTTGTATTGCCATTAATGCCTATTCTCTGAGAGCAGACCTTCCCCCTGACTTTTCTTCATCCAATCCATCCCTCGCACTGTATTCCTGGAGGCTGCCATGACTCACCAATGGAATTTGCTCCTTGTTGTGGTCGGCCAGGCGCCAGCTTTCGTGGGGTCCAGGATTTGGTGGATGACACATCTGTTTGTCTTAGCCTTGTTTAGCTTGGCATTGTACATCTCTGGGTCCTGAGTCAAAAATGATGTTAGCTGCAGGCAAGCAGTGGAAAAGTTTCAGGTTGGAGGCCATTGCTGTTCATTTCTGGCCTGTTTATAAATATTTGAAAATATAAACTCCATTAGGTGCTCCAGGTTTGTAATGCATACTTTCACTTTGAAAAGATAGTCAACGTTGGAAACATGTTAAGTACCTCCATATTTATAGGAAACATGATGTCCCAAGGTAACAAACCAAAATATATTCTTTTATGCATAGTAACAGTCCATCAACAAGCATTTATTAAGCACTTGCTGTATGCCAGCAACTGTCCTAAGTTCTGTGAGCTCTACTTTTATATTTAGGATTCCTTAGATAATTCAAATGTTGGCATTCCTTACCCATGGGCAGATGTTGGTTATGTCTTTCCAAGTGAAAATTTGGAAGATGTTTCTTTCGTGGGAACATTTGCCCTTATCACAACGTGGTCTAGATACAGTGGTGGCAATTTTCACCTTTCCTTTCAATTCATTTCTTTCATTAAATATTGACTGAATACTTAGTACTTGCTTGGCATTGTGCTAGAATCCTGAATGGTAGATGGATGCTTGAGTGTGCTGAGCACTATACTTGATATAACTGGCTACTTCGTAAGTGCCTATTTAGCACATGTAGTATTATGATCAGTCACCAACCATTTATTAAGCATTTGCTATATGTGATATCCACTTATCTATTTACTATATCCAGTGTGCTAAGTACTGAGGATGCAAAGAAAGGTAAAAAACATGGCATTTGCCTTCAAGGAACTTAATATTTTGATGAAAGAGTATGTATAAGGAAAAGGAGAAAGAGGTAGTTTCTGTTTTCAAGGAGCACACTGTCAGTCTTAAATAATAGGATTGTAGCTATCCCTTCCACATCACAACTTTCTCCATCATGGGTTTCAATATATCAGGGGTCAGCCTAAGAAATTATATGCAAACGTTTTGGGAGTTTTGCAGTGGCCACAGACTACACTAGAAGATCGACAGATGACACAGAGCCTATGACCAAATACTTAACCCAACTTTTACAATAAGGTACTCTAAACAGCCCATAAAACAAAAAAGAAAAAAAAAATTCAGACTTCTTCTCTGGTATGAAGGAAGGGCCAAAAAATTTTATGAAGATTTTCCAGGTAGTGGGGCCACTAGGCCTCCCTAACCTTCACCATGTGGAAGGGATAACTGTATATCTTATAATGGGAGGGAACTTAAATTATTTAAAATTATAAATTAAAATTAAATTATTTAAAAAATTATATAGTTCAACTCTATAAGTTTTTTAGAAGAAGAAACCAAAGTCCTGAATAATTTGCACAAGAGTTGAAAAGCAGCAGGCTGCAGAGCCTCAGGTGCTATGACTCTCAGGTCAGTGCGTTTTCTCCTTCATCACACTCCCTTTACACTGTCAGTAAGGCATAAGAGATGTACACAAAAGACAACATTTATACTCTGCAAACAAATTCACTCAGTTAACAGCATCTGTTAAGTACCTACAATGTGCCAGGCTCTGTGCTAAGTGCTAGGGATATAAATAAAGACAAAAGGCAACAGTACTCATTCCCAAAGAGCTCACAGTCTAACAGAGGAGACAAGGTGTAAAAGTCTTATATATAGGATATGTTCAAACAAGCTATTACAGGATAAATAGGAAATAATCACCAGATGAATATTATATTATCTTTCACTAGTATCTGAATTCAGGTTGACTCAGGATAGTGTCCATACCACTAAAAATGATATATTTTTGAAAGGAAAACGTATACATTGGCATTATATAAAACCTGTGACCTCGAGGCCATATATGCATCTATTTGGAAAGGAAAAAAATGTTCTTATTTTTTCTAAAAAGTACATATTTCATATGAGTAGTGATAGGTAGGGACCCTTATTTGACATTCTCTGTCATTTATATTTCCTGACTGTGTATGCCACAATTCAGGAACATTCTAACTGGATTTATTGGTTAAAATTTTGTTGTGCCAAGATACGGGCAGTAGGAGATGTGCTTTTGGAAAGACATGACTCATGAATTTTGCCCACCTTCTGATGTTCCTTCTCCCTCACCTTCCCCCCACTCACAACATGACAAAGGTGAAGTACAACAATGATGGTACTTACTTTCCTCCTTTCCCCTTTCCCTTCCATAGTTCTATAAAATTTTCCTTCTCTGACTTACCATCTCCATGAAGGCATACTAGTCATTGATATAAACATTTTAAAGTTTGAAAAATGTTTTACTATACAAATCTCTTTTGAGCCTCACAACAATCCTTTGAAGCAAGTGCCATAGGTACTAGTGTTCTCATTTTGTACATAAAGAAACTAAGGCTTAGAGAAATCAAGGACTTTACTCATGGTAACCTAGCTAGTTAAGTAGCAGAGAGAAGATCTGAACCCATGTCTTCCTGACCCTAAGCCTAGCTACTGCAGTGAGTGGCCAATGGAACCGTCACAAACTTCAACCCTCTCCTTATGTCATCTCTATATCTCATGGCGATATCTATCCATATTTGTATATCCATTGAAATCCATGCTCTCTGAGGGCTAAAGCTAAAAGTATCCATTTCCTTCCACATCTGGATCAATGAAAAATTGCTTACTACTACCCTGTTTTGGTGACTAACAGGATTTTTCCCTGGAATTTCAACAGATTTTTTTTTTCTTTTTGGCATGGCAGGGACTGGGGCACCAAATATGGTGATCTCTTTCTAGCCCACTATCTTGTCTCTGGGCAAAGTACAAAGACTATGGTTGTAGACAACGTTTCTCTGGATATGAAATGAATAAATGAGAAATATATTTGGATCAATGGAATCTAGAGATTCTGCTATATCCTACTACTGAATATATGCTAACATGTTAATACCCTAAAAGTATAGCATTATCCTATTCACTTTTATTCCCTATTTTTATCTTCCCAGGATAAAAACAAAGAGCCTTTGGTTACTGATCCTAAGAATCCAGAGAAACACTCCCAAGTATTGGTGGACCTAATAAATTGTATGCTGTACTGAAGAAGGCAAAGGAGCAGAATTCTCATCAAGAAGTCACCTTGTTAAATGAACTTATTGATCTCTTGTCCAGTCCTCAGAAGTTGGCAGAAGCCTATGGATTGAGTGTGAAAGGGAAGGAATCAAAAAGAAAGAGCCTCGACAAAGTTAATGTGTCAGCTTGTGAAGGTAAACATGACTTTTAGACAGTAAAGAAAAGGAATGTTCTCCTACCCCTGCTTTATAGACATTAACTGCCAAGATGTATATAGTAATATGAAATATAAATGAGTAAATATGAGAATATGTTATTTCTCTTAACATTATCCTACTTGCCATGCACTAGAATGAGGTGTCTATCATAATCTGCCACGTTGGGGAGCAATAAACTAGAAAGCAAATTATTTCATAGAGGCAATCATGTCATAAAATTCCCCAGTGAGTTTATTTTTACATTTTTTTAAACAGCAATTCAAAATCCTTAACCATAAATTGTGACAAAGGGTAGGTAAACACTAGTAAAATCTATTGGAGAGTTGAGTCTATTATCCAGAAAGTTCTAGTTTTCCAAAGGTTTTCTATCTTAAATATCTTGAATAATTATGTCAAGAGTAATTGGAGGTAGGTCTTTTCTTTATTTTTTTTAAACATAATCTGTATAATTACCTCAATTCTTTGGTATCCTGAAGCCACGGTATTGCATTACTTTTCTTCTTTCCTACAACTTTTCTTTGTGTGGTGAGACAGTGGCAAAACCATCTCAAAGCATTCTGATTCTTCTTTTCAATTAAGCTAGTAAGTCACAGTCATTTGACTGAGTGTATAATTGGGAGGAACCAGAACGATGAAAAGTAGGATGATGAAATGAGAAGGACACAGGTTTGGGAATCCAATGACTTGAGTGTGGGTTCTGGATCTGTCACATAAACCATATGAGCTTGGGCAAGTCATTTATCCAGGCAACAGAGTGGCACAGTGGATGATGCAGTTCTAGTCTTTGAGTCAGGAAGACTTAGATTTAAATCTTGTCTCACAATTCTTACTAGTTGTGTAAGTTACTAAACTGAGGTCTCTCAAACTCAGTTTTCTCATCTGTAAAACGAGGATAATATTCAACTTAACACACATCTATTGTGAAGATTTTATGAAATTACACACACACACACATAAATACATATGTATTTTTCAAAAGCTTTTTCAAAAGCATTTTTAAACATTAAAGAACCATGTAAACACTAGCTATTATAATTATTTTTACCTCTTTGAGCCTTAATTTCTGCATCTGTAAATGTACAGGTTTTAATTTCTTCATAGTTATACTATCTACCTCACAGAATTTTGGGGAGGATCATTGAGATGACGTATGACATACATAAATCATAAAAGTCTATAAATGTGAGATAATAAGGTCAACTATGCCAGACATGTTGGTATTCAGGGATGGGGAACCTGTGACCTCAAGGTCACATAGGGCCCTCTATGTCTTCAAGTACGACCCTTTGACTCAATCTAAATTTGACAGAACTAATCCTTTTATTGAGGGGATTTGTTCTGTGAAGTTTGGGTTCAAAGGACCTAGAGGACCTAGAGGGTTACATGTGGCATCAAGGCTGTAGGTTCCCTAACCCTGGATAAATACATGATGTTCTATTGGCTGAATCGATGTGATCTTTAAAATATCATGGGGAATGTGTGAGAAGTTATAAGACTAAAGAAAGGCAAATGATCTGATTAAAAAAGAAAGAGAGTGAAATCTGTACACTATTGATTGGCAAGCAATCTTGACTTCAATTTCTTGCAAAATTCTATAGGACATTATTGAAGAAATTGATTACAATCGCAAATGAGCAGAATAGTTTAATCAAAAATAAATTATGCCAGATTAGCCTTGTTTCCTTTTTTCATGGGATTAATAGATTCAAAATAATAGAAAATGATGTAGCTATAAATTGCCAATGTTTCTGTTTTAGACTTCCCACCCATCTTAGTACTCACTTAGGTTTGAACTCTAGAGGGGTTCCTCAAGGACTCCTATCCAAGGATTCCAGACACTCCCTGGTTCCACACTTGTGAAACTATAGTTCATGGACTTCCATGAGATGCAATTTTAATAGTCATGAGCCATAATTAATTTAAACGAAAGAAATTTACTAAAATGGTATGACAATAATAGTAGCTTTTAAATATTACTCTCATAGGCATGGGGTGTGCTCAAATACAAAAAAATACACACAGCACCAGAGTAAAGAGTGGGAACAAAGGTATTAAACATTGCTAATAGTGTACATACCTTTAGGGAATGTATATAAACAACATAATTCATGCCTCTGCTACTGTAAGGATCATGAACTTTCTCTTCTTGTGGTGATTTCCTGTTGCTCTGCTCTGGAATCCACATCTTTATTGGGTAGTTCATGCATCTGGGTTCCCTACATCTGTTCTTCTATGGAGCTCAACTCCAAACTGGGTAGGTTGTATAGGCGACACACTGGATGGTCAAAATAATCAGGATCTAAAAAGATCTTGATAGTCTAGAATAGTGGGCCAAATATAGATCTAATGGAATTTAAAGGGATAAAAGTGAAGTCAAATATATGGAGTCAAAAATCAACTTTCCAGTACATATAGTTCATGTAGAAAAGAAAGGGTTGCTTTAATAGAGTATAAATTCAATACAGTTCAGCCATCTGATATCAGGAGCATAAAATACCAATGCAATTTCATGTGGAAAGGGAAATTATTGCATCCAGAATTGGGGAAATCAGAATCCAATTGTACTCTGCCCTGATCAGACCACATCTGGAATATTATTTGAAATTTAGGGTGCTACAATTTATAAAGGACATGGTTAAGCTAGAAAGTATCCAGAGGAAAGGGACTAGAATGGTAAAGGGTCTCAGACTCATGCTATATGAGGATTCATTGAAGAAACTAGGAATTTTTAGCCTGGAGAAAAGTATACTTGTAAGGAGCATGATAGATGTCTTCAAGTATTTGAAGGACTTAGAGAAAGTCCTTCAGCAAGAGGTACTGATTTGCTTCTTCGTCCTAGACAGTGGAACTAGGATCTATGAATGAGTGATTAGACACAGATTCCTAATAATTAGATATGTCACAAAGTAAAATAATGTGCCTTGAAAAGGAGTAGTTTGCAGAGCTCTAAGTAGCAATTTTGGCATCTGGGGTTTGTGGGGCTAATACTTGGTGGGGATGCTATAGAAGAGACCCTTGTTTAAGCAGAAATTGAATTGGATGATGTCTGATGTTCCTTCCAAATGATATTCCTTGACTATTTAGCCAGAATTAGCAGTAACAAAAGCTATGGCATAGAGAAAATTTGACTATAGCATCCCACCCAATTTTTTTGAACCTCCATATCTGTTCTTGTTTTTTTCCCCATCCCCAAATACCCACTACCTGTATCAGAGTTGCCCCCAGAAAACTGAGAATCTAGCCCATTTCCCCAGGCTCCACATTTCTGGGGACCTTGAGCTTGATTGAACTTGGGGAGATATCAGAATGGAAATAAGGAGAGACAGATTAAGGAAGGCATGTTAAGGCATCTAGGTGATTAAACTGATGAAGTACCAGACCTGGAGTCAGGAAGACCTGAGTTCAAATTTGACCTGACATTTACTAATAGTGTGACCCTAAGCAAAGTCACTTAACCTTGTTTGCCTCAGTTTCCTCATCTGTAAAATGAACCGAAGAAGGAAATGGCAAACCATTCTAGTATCTTTCCCAAGAATACTCCAAATAAGGTCAAGAAAGTTAGATGTGACTGAAAATGACTGAATGACAACAAAAATGGTAGAGGAGAGAAAGCAACCCACTAAACATTGAAACCACAGTGCTTTGGCTACTGTTCGGTCACTTCTTTTCATCTTTCTTCATCATTCATGCTGCCTTTGATGTTTATTTTGATATGATTATACCTTCAGTTATCCCTTCCATATCATGGAGTTAGGAGCAGGTGCCCCCACAATCTGGAAAATTGGGTAAAATGTTTTGGCTTTTCCTTTGTACCAGAGAAAAAGGTCTAAATTCTATTCTTTTTTTTTTTTTATGACATGTTCACAGCACCTTATTGTACAATTAGAGTTAAGTATTTGGTCATTAAGTATTTCGTCAATTGGTTGAGTATTTGGACGCTGTCAGTTTCTGGCCTTTGCGTGTTGTCTGTGGCTACCACAAAACTCTGAAAAAATTCCCATTTAATTTCTTATGCCAACCCACAATATACTGAAACCCATGGGGAAAGTCGTGATGTGGAATGGCTAACTGTAGATATGCATTTGAAGACAAGGGTTGGGTGACAATCCACCTGGGCCTCAACACTTTTGTTTGTAAAAGGAGGACGAAAACACCTGTCCTACTTACCTCCTGGAGTCTTTGAAAAGATCAAAAGCGAAACAGCAGCAAACCTTCTTTGACTGCTCAAAAATGATACACAACTATAAAGCATTTAAAGTATAAGAAAACAGTCAAAAAATAAAATAAAATACTCCCCCCCGCCACATCTCTGGAGATCAGCTATCTATGTATTCCCTGGAATAGAGAACACATACTTATTTTAGCTCCTAGACTTAAAAAGAAAATTATGTTCTACCAAGGTTTAGTAAATAATAACAGGGACATGAAAGTATCATGAGTCATAAATGCCAGTTTCCATTTGCTTTTGTGAATATGCATGTACCTGCATATTCTATCAGAATGCTATATAGATAAGTGTGTACAGAGCACAGGTGCACAGGTGCAGGTACATCCAGGGGAAAGCATCTTCATTGGCCCTCCCCCTTAATGGTAGAATGTTTTAGTGCCCTGTTACAAGAACTGTGTAGGGAAATTGTTGCAAACATTACTGCAGCATCGTCAGCTTTTTCAACTGTGTATATTGATTTTTGCAAACATCTTTACTGGTAAATTGGATCCAATCATATCTTAGCTTTATTGTAACAGTTCTATACTCTGCAGACTTTCTCCTCCTCTGTGTTGGATCTTTAAATATGTGTGTGTGTATGTGTGTGTGTGTGTGTGTGAGAGAGAGAGAGAGAGACAGACAGACAGACAGACAGACAGAGAGAGAGAGAGAGAGAGACAGACAGACAGAGAGAGAGAGAGAGACAGAGAATCATCCAAATAATCTTTCTAATGTATAGGTCTCTGATCTCTGATCAGAAATCTTCAGTCACTCTCCACTAGCTATAGAGTAAAATACCAACCCTAACAGGACAGTTTTTACCTCAATATAGTTCAAACCTATCATTCTACTCTCATTTTATTTTATTCTTTGCCATATCCTTGATATTTTATCCCAAACAAACTATTAGTTGTCCCCTTCATTTGTTCCTAGTAGAAATGAGAAGTCTCAAAGGAAATGACCTCAGATGATGCTCCATGCATGTCTATATGTGCAGTGGTATTTTGAACCAGGTGCCAGAGTGATTCCACACACGTAGTTTTTCAAGCAGCTGGTAGATAATCATTTGTGGTGTATATTGTAGATGGAATCCTTTTAAGGCTTGAATTGGACTAGAGGTCCAATGAGGCCCCTTTCAGCTCTTGGATTTAGGTATTCTCAATGGAGAGTAGTTTTCACTGAATTGCATTTATGGGTGCTCCATTCCAGTGCATTTTCTGGAAATGCATGAATAAGAAACATTCTCTTTGGATAGATTCGTATGCTTTGTTCAGGGAAACAGAAAGGAATGTTTATCTACACTCCCAGTGGGAGAGAAAGGCTGATGTCTAATTCCAAAAGTAACAAGAAGAGCTGATACAACTAATGGATTCAGTGAAGGTTTCAAGGCCCCATCACAGAGGGACTGTGAAATAGGTTGTAGGTTACAATGTGTGGGAAAATTTTGCTGTGAAATAAGAAACAAAAGAGTCCTCAAATTAAGCTGAAGCTAAATTTCCTCAACAGATATTAAAATAAATTGAGATAATGAGCTATATTGTACCTAGTATGTAAGCACCAATCTAGAAAAAAAAAAAAACTCTGAGTTTAAGACTTTTTTTAGTCTACCAAGGCATCCCGTGGTATACAGAATGCAGCAGTGATAACAGTAATCAAATACTCACCAGCACCATTTTTTGGAGAGGACCAGTCATCTCTGGGCAAACAGTGTGGAACATTGAAAGGAACACTGGCTGCAGTCAGAGGACCTGACAAGTCCCATATAAGATGAATGATGCTTGGCCTCATGTTCTGTCCCTGATATGAACTGTGTGACGTTGGGCAAATTACTTCATCTCCCTAACTTTAATCTCCACCAGTAAAATGAAAGGCTTAGACGAGATAACTTCTGAGGTCCCTTCCAACTCTCAATCTTTGATCTTGGGAATTCTCCCTTATGGCCTCAATAAGTGTTTGCTTTTTCTCTGAGGTTGTGCCTGGACAAGGTCAAAATATACAATCTAGCTTTCTTTTTTCATCAATTAATTTGACAGGAATTTTAGCCAATCCACATGTCTGATATGCTGTCAACTCTTTCTGGATAACTGACATACATATAACTAGACTACCTGAATTAATTCAATGTTTTCAAGTGAGATAAAGAGAACTCTAACCCAATCTTCCTGTCAGTAGCACAAAGGGTATACATTTATTGTACGTAAATTCATTGAAGTATTTTAAAGCAAGTTCTGATATCCACAATGCCATGCAAAACTAATTGTTCTTAATCAGCTTATGCTTCTAATGTTTAAAGAAATCTATACTGATAATGAACACACTAGCTGATTTTCTTAAATTAGGTCAACTGGAAACCTTTTTACCCAGCTTTGATCCCCTTGTTGCTTTACTTTGACTCACCCTTAAATTTATCATGTTATCACATTCTTAATTTTCTTTTTTTAAGTGGCCTCATATCAGTGCCTAAGTGCTATTTCCTTATAGCAAGTTATGCATTTAAGAAGATGTATTAACTATTTGAAGTCACTAGAATGAAATAGGTTCTTAAAGCATACAACTCAACCACCACAAGGTAGGTCTTCAAGCAGGTGGTAGATGATCATTTGTTAGATATATTGTAGAGGGAATCCTTTTAAGGTTTGGGTTGAATTAGAGGACCTATGAAGACCCTTTCGGATCTTCGACTTTAAGAATCCACTAATCCAAACTAATCCAACCTGGGATTAGTTATAATTATAGGATATTATAGGATAATGGGATTAATTATAGGATAACTAAATAGATGAAACCTCATAGATCTACAGCTGGAAGGGACCTTGGAGGCCATTTGAGTTTAACTCCCTCATTTTATACATGAGGAAACTGAGGCACAGAGAACTTAAGTGAATTGACCAAGGTTGAATAGATAGAGTCAGTGGTGAAATTTAAACTCAGGTCTTCTTGACTCTAAGTCTAGCACTCTATAAAATGCTCCACATTGCCTGTCTGGGCCTCAGTTTTTCTAATTTATAAGATGAGACGACTGGACTTGATCTCAAAATTCTCTCCAGTTCTTACATTATAATCTGATGATTTGTATAAGTGAGGAAAATAGAAACCCATATAGGCTAAATTACTTGTCAAAGATTAAATTTGAATCTTTAGTTAGCGTTGTACTGTGCGGTGAACAACAGTGCCAGCATTCTAATTCAGCTCTCCTTTATTTCCAGTATGAAAGATTGATTTTTCTTTTCACTTTCCACATTGACTCTAGGACCTAGTATCCAAATGTAGGTGAATTTTCAACATACTCTTAGGACCAAATTTCAGGAGCCCTTAGAGGAATATGATGAAATAAAAACCTAAATTAAGTGCATTATTTCCTCCAATTGAGGCAAAATCATAAGCACGGTATCTTGCACATAGTAGGTGCTGAGTAAATAATAGTATCTCCAATTGCCTTTCAGATATCTCAAAATGGATGTTCAGTTGACATCTTAAGGGCAGCTTGATGGCATAGTGTATAGAGTGCCAGCCCTGGAGTTAGAAAGACTCATCTTCCTGAGTTCAAATATGGCCTCAGACACTTACTGGTTGTGTGACCCTGGGCAAGTCACTCAACCCTATTTGCCTCAGTTTTGTCATCTGTAAAATGAGCTGGAGAAGGAAATGACAAACCATTTCAATATCTCTGCCAAGAAAACACCAAAATGGGTCATGAAGAGTCAAACATGACTGGAAAATGACTGAACAGATACCTTAAATTCAATATTTCCAACTGAACTCACTACAGTTTCACTTAAACTCTCCCCACTTTATACTTTCCCTATTACTATAAAGGGCAATAGCACATTCCTACTCCCTCAGACTCACAACCTAGGCATTATTCTTGATTCTCACTATGTCTCTCCATCAACTATCCTCCTCCTCTTGTCCCCATATCCAATCTGTGGCCAATACCTGTCAATTTCATTTCTCTAGCATCTCTCAAATATGCCCCCTTCTCCCCTCAGATACCACTATCATTCTGGTGCAGGTCCAAATCACTCTTGGGCTATTATTATAAATATCTGTTGATGGATCTGCAGGTTTCAAGTCTCTCCCTACTCCAGTCCAACCTCCATTCAGTCACTAAAGTGATTTTCCTAAAGCATAAGACCAAACATGTCACTTCCCTACACAATAAACTCCCCTGACTCCCTATCACTTCCAACATTCAATATAAAATCCTCTGTTTTAAGCCTTTTTAAACCAGTCTTCCCAGTCTTACACCTTTCTCCTTGTTACATATTCATAATCCAGTGACACTGACCTCCTTGCTGTTCCATGAATAAGGCTTTCCTTTTGGCTTTATGCATTTTTCTGATCCATTTCCCATGCCTGGAATGCTCTCCCTCTTCGCTGTCTGCTTACTTTCCTGACTTCCTTTAATTCCCAACTAAAATTTTGTCTTTTAGAGAAAACCTTTCCCAACTCCTCCTAATTCTAGTGTCTTTTCCTCTCTTTTTTGTTATTTGTTTATACATAGCTTTCTTTGTATACATTTGTTTGTATGTAGTCTCTCCCATTAGACTGTAAGCCCCTTGAAGGCAGGGACTATCTTTTGCCTCTTTTTGTATTCCTAGAGCTTAGCACAGTGCCTGAGCCACAGTAAAAGCTTAAGAAGATTTATTGACTGACAGTGACTAATAGCTCATTTCTACAGTATTTTAAATTTGGCCAAATACTTTACATATGTTATTTCCTTTGATCTCACAATGATCTGTGAGGAAGATGCTATTTTTATCTCTATTTTACAGTTGAGGAAACTAAGGCAGATAGAGGTAAAGTGACTCATGCAAGGTCACATAGATAATAAATGTCAGATCTGAACTCAGATCTTCCTCTATCTGCTGTGTCACTTAGCTGAGAGAGGCTAAGTGTCTTGCCAAGCTCCTAAGTGTCTGAGGCAAGATTCCAACTTCACTCAAGTCCAACACTTTATCTAATCCCCTGAATTTGTTGAGTTATCTAATGGGAAGGGATTATAATCAGATAATCTCTGTGGGTTAATCTAATCAGCACTGATACGATTCCTTAGGAAATTCTGAGCAGAGTTCACAAGGGCATCCTTCAACTGTAGTCGGTCAATAAGAACAACTATACAGTGTTCTGATTAGATGGTTAAGATAGAAATAATTAGGTCTATGATACTTGGGTATATATGCAATCTAAGATTTAGGAGATTGAGGTTATCTTCCCAGATTCCTCATGATATGACTGTCTGGCTCTAGACAAGTTACATAAATCCAATTTTCCACAGGAAAAAAAAACTGCTTACAGTCTCTCCTTTTTCTAATTCAGTTCCCATAACTACTCAAATTTAATCATCCCAATGTACAGATCTGACCATGCCATCCATCTGCTCACAACCTTTAGTAACTCTTCACATCCTACCTAGAACATAAGAATAAACTATTAAATTTTTGACAAAATATAAAATATTTTATTTTTTAAAATAAGTCATAAAATGTCATATATGCAATATTATAAAATAAGATGATATTTTATAATCAAACTATCAAATCCTTAACTTGGCATGGCTCTCTAACTTAGAGTACCAGCCTCTGTTTTCAGACATGCTTTATTCTTTGTTGTATCCTATGTTTTCCATTCTACCTGGACTTGCTGTTTATCCAAATCATCTTGCCCTTCCTCACTTCCATGATATAATGTTGATCATTCTCCACACCTAGACTGCATTCTTTTCTCACATCTTCTTCATGAAATTCTCCTCTTAAGTTCCAGCTCCATTGTCATGTCCTCTATGAAGTTTAAGGGGAAGTCAGGTGGCACAATGGATAGAGTGCCATGTCTAGAGTCAGAAGATTCATCTTCCTGAGTTCAAATTAGGCCTCAGACACTTATTAGCTTGGTGACCCTGGGCAAGTCACTTATCTCTGTTTGCCTCAGTTTCCTCATTTGTAAAATGAGATTGAGGAGGAAAAGGAAAACCATTCCAACTTCTCTGCCAAGAAAACCTCAAATGACGTCATGAAATATTGGACATGACTGAAAATGACTGAAAAATAACGATGAAACCTACTTAAGTCTTCTCAGGTTGCAAATACCTCCTCTTTCTCCAAGTTTACTGTCACTTTTTGTAAGGACTTCACCAGTGCCCTCATTACAGTCTAGCTTGTACCCTACACATTTGTAGTTTCATCCCTTATTAGATTGCATGTTACTTTTCCATCTTTCTATTTCTCCTAGTGCCTAAATATTGTCTTGCATACACAGTAGGCACTAATGTCAATTGAATTACATTGCTGTCTGCGAAGGCAGCCTGTTTACTTTTTGCTGTTCAGAAAGATTTCACTTTTTTCTTAAACCACAAGTCATAACCATCGACATATGGCCTAAAGCAGCCACTCAAAATTGAATCTAAATGAACTCCAAAATTATATAGTAAATCAGCACACACATATATATATATACATATACATATATACTTACATATATATATATACAATATGTGTGTATATATGTATATACACACATATTCATATGTTGGATATTTTATCTCATGGGAGATGAGCAAGGCAAGAAGTATATTTTTCTCCCAGTGATGGCAGTTTTTAAAAGCAGAAAAGAATGCACATATGTATGTATGTATATATATATATACAAACATATGCACATATGTATCTATTGTGTGTCTATACATATATATATATAGATGCATGTGTGTTTATGCATTTTTTCTGCTTTTAAAAATTGTCATCACCAGGAAAAAATAAGTTTCCTAGAATAACTCTTGCCTTACTCACTTCCCATACCCTACATAAAGTATTCAGGCCATAAATATAATCCTGCATCCTGTTCCTTATTTTTATTTATATACTTTTCCACTTCAGTTTCACTACTCTATGTTTAAATACATACACATTTCATTTTTATAGCAGCTTGCAATAAATCTGTGAATACAAACCATAAACCTAAATTATAATACAAAGGTGCAAATAATATTGCAGGTGAAGGTTGTAAACAGCCAGTTGCTAGGAAGACAGCACATTTATTTAAAGCCTCCTGAAGCCAGTTTTGTTCCATGCTTTTAATTCCTTTGGTTTGGAAGGGGTTTGGTACTACCATCATTTTAACTTCATTTCATAAACACAGCCTTTGCTTTGACGCTGTCTCACTCCTTCCCTGCTTCACATTTTCCAGGCATTTCCTGCCAAGCCATATTTACTCTTTCTCTTAGACGAGTCTTGCCAGCTATCTCCTGGTTTCCCTTACAGCCAGACCCTTCAGGCAGGCATCTAATGGTTCTTTGGAGATCCCTTCTCTTTGAACTGTCTGAGCAGAACAGAGACTCCAGAGTCTATGACCTGGGAACCTGGCAGAAGGTTCATAATGCAATAAATCAAACTGACAATAAATTACTCTTATTTGGCCCAGTCTGATTTCAAACGCACATTGACTTTGAGAAATTTTCATTTAATTGCAGCTTTCCCATTGTTTATTTGTGGCAGAGCCTGACAGTATTTTCTCTATGATAGCAAACACACATATGTTAACACGTAATATATATGTGTGTAATTTCATATATATGGTGATTTCATGGGAATGGGCAAGTCTTGGTATGGAAATTCTCTCCACAGATGATAATTAGCAACTCTTCTTTAAGTAAATATTAGAAAATTGCCTGGGGGTTGTGGTTGTTTAGTCTATTAGTCTTGCCCAGCTCTACGTGACCCCATTTGGGGGTTTTCGTGGCAAAGATCCTGGAATGGTTCGTCATTTCCCTCTCCAGCTTGTTTACAGATGAGGAAACAGAGGCAAACAGGGCTAAGTGACTTGCCCAGGGTTACATAGTTACTAAGTGAGGCTGAATTTGAACTCAGATCCTCCTGTCTCCATGGCTAGAACTCTAGCCACCTAGAACTGAACCAATGATTTTCTGACCTCCAAGCTAGCTCTCCATCCATTATACCATTATATCATGTAGCCTCTCAATGGCAATAATCTTTGGAACTAGATGTTCTGCCAGACCTAAGATCCTCCATAGACTGTAGACTGTGCCTAGACTGGACATTTTGGAAGGCTTGCATTTGTATGGTACTTTATAGTTTACAAAAAACTGTCACATACACTGTCTGGTTGGATCAATAATCAAGTGAGTTGAACAGGCATCTGATCTTTCCAACTGGGTAGAGGAAGAAACTGACATTTAAAGAAGTTAAATGACTTGTATAAGGTTTCCTGCTAGTAAAAAGCAGAAAGCCTCAACTTGTCCAAATCTTCTGATACTTAAAACAGAGTGCTGAGCTCAGAGCCAGAAAAACTTGGATTTAAATTTAAATCTCACTTTCAATACTCATCTATGTGACTAGAGGCAAGTTACTGGTGTCTCTGGTCCCCAATGTTTTCATCAACAAAACAGAAAGAATACCTAGAGTACCTGCCTCATAGGGGTATTGTGCGGCTTAAATGAGATGATTGGTTATCATAGAAATATAGTTTTAGATCTGGAAGAAACCTTAGTGATCTTAAAGTATGTAAATGTCATGCTGTATTACTGTCATTTATTATTGTTTTATTCCACTACATCCTAAATTACCCCATTGTCCTGCTTTTCCCCAGTAACCTGAAAGATTTGTTATATCTCACTCATTACACCCCTACCTTATCATTACAATTGACTAATTTGTTTCAATATGTTAATGCTAATTAAAAACCATAGATTTCAAATCTAATGGAAAATGTAGTAAATAAAATGGCCATTTGATTTATGTGCAAAAACGTTGTAATTTTGACATAGATTCAAAGAAGGTCTAGTACAGTGCCTGTCACATGGGTGTGTTTGTGGAGTGATTGCTTCTACACTTCTTGGTAGGAGTCTTAGTACAGATAGTTCATCCACCTCTAAGAAGGCAGCATTTAATTCCATCTGAAGGAAAGTACAGGAAAGCTTAAGAGATGCAGGATTCCTGGCTCAGTAGGATGGCAGATGAAATTCAGTTTTATGCTGATAGTAACAATACAAAGTGCTTTTATGATTCCCTGAAAACTATTTATGGACCAAAAACCTATGGTGCATCACAACTACTCAGTGATGATGGATCCACATTGATTAGTGATAAGGACATGATCCTAGAGAGAAGGACTGAACACTTCCATAGTATTCTCAATAGACCATCATCAATCAATGCTGAGGCCATTGACCATTTATCTCTGGTTGAAGTCAATCCCTCCTTAACTGAACTTCCAGCTGAAGAAGAGGTTTCGAGAGCCGTTAGGCTCCTTTCATGTGGCAAAACATCTGATGCTGATTCAATTCCAGATGAAATTTATAAGGTAGGGGAACCATTGCTCATAAAAAAGCTTACCAAAATTTTCCAGGTTATATGGTAAGAGGAAGTTATCCCCCAGGAGTTCAAGGATGCCTCCATTGTCCATTTCTATAAAGGTAAAGGGAATAGATTGTCCTGTGACAATCACAGTGGGATCTCTGTTAGTCATTGCTGGCAAGATTCTTGCTAGAGTCCTCCTTAATAGACTGATCCTTCACCTGGAAGATGATCATATACCTGAGAGCCAGTGTGGCTTCAGAAAGGGCTGAGGAACAGTTGACATGACGTTTTCTGCCTGACAACTCCAGGAGAAATGCTAGGAGCAGAGCAGAGATCTGTACACATTAGTATATCTGACCAACGCCTTTGACACTGTTTGTTGTGAGGGCTTATGGAAAATTATGTCAAAATTTTGAAGAAGTTCATCAGCATTGTACATCAATTTCATGATGTCATGTTTGCCCAGGTTTTGGATAGTGGACAAAGCTCCCGTGTCTTACCAGTCACCAATTGAGTGAAACAGGGCTGTGTGCTTGCTCCCATGCTTTTTAGCATGATGTTTTCAGCCATGTTGTCAAGTGCTTTCAATGAGGATGAACACGGCATCAAGGTCAACTACTGTACTGATGGTAAGTTCTTCAATTTGAAAATGTTACAAGCCAAGACCAAAGTGGAGGGTGTGTTGATGCATGATTTTCTGTTTGAAGATGATTGTGCACTCACTGCAGCCTCTGAAGCTGAGATGCAACAAAGTATAGATCAATTCTCTGCTGCCTGTGCTAATTTTGGCCTAATAATTAACACCAAGAAAACACAGATGCTCCATCAGCCACCACCACACCATCCATACATGGAACTATCAGTTACAACAAATAGAGAAGTTTTAAATGCTGTATTTAAGTTCACTTGCCTTTAGTAGTGCATTTTCCGGGAACACATTGGCAATGAGGTTGACACATGCATTGCCAGAACTAGCTCAGTGTTTGGGAAGCTCTGAAGAAAAGTTTGGGAGAGAAGAGGTATTAGATTGACTACCAGACTGAAGGTCTACAGAGCCCTTCTGCTGACCTCATTGTTCTATACCTTTGAAACACAGACAGTCCACCAGTGCCATGCCAGGAAACTGAATCGTTTCCATTTGAACTGTCTTAGGAAGATTCTGAGAATCACCTGGCAGGATAAGGTAGCAGACCGTGAAGTCCTTGTTTGAGGTGAACTGCCAATCATTTAAACTGTGCTTCAGGGAGTGCAACTCTGATGGGCTGGCCACATTGTTTGAATGCTGAATGTATGCTTGCCAAAAAGACTATTTTATGGAGAATTCACATGAGGCAGGCAATCACATGGTGGTTGGAAGAAGAGATGCAAGGTCACTCTCAAGGTCTCTCTCAAGAACTTTGATTGTGAGACATGGAAGACACTGCACAAGACCTCTCAGCATGGTGTACCCACATCAGAAAGGGAGCTGTGCTTTATGAGCAAAGCAGAATTGAGACAGCACAAAGTAAACTTAGGATGTGCAAATTTGGAGTATCTACCTCAATTGTTCACACAGACTATCTGTGCCCCATCTGTGGTATAGCATTCAGAACTCATATTGGTGTGATTAGTCACAGTTGGACACAATGAAACTTGAGTTTATCATGGTGATATCATTTTGGTCCTCTTCAAGAATGAAGGACAACAGCCAACCAACCAGTATAGCCAAACTAGCCTTCAAGAGATAGTGAATGCTGAGGACTTCATGAGGGATTGAATATTGAATACCCTGTAGTAGTAATATGGACATTCCGTTTTTGGACATTCTATGAAGTGCATTAAGCCCCAAGTAGGGAGGTTTTTGCAATTTACAAGATCCCAAGAATTGTAGATAACTGAGAGTTTAGTAAGCATTCATATTTTTGCTACTAAATGACAGAGTATGAAAGATAAATGGCAGTCATGGATCCATAAACATTTTTCTTTGAGGTCAAGCTGACTCTGAGTCTAATGTTCTTTTTAAAAGAGAAAAGATACCTGGGATATTTTAATTCCCTTAATATGAATGCAGATAATTTTTAAGTGGATAACATATATCACTGACTCTCCCTCATCATTAATGTATATAGTTGTATTAATTGACTTCTGACTAGCTCTTGAGCTCAAAGAGTAGATTTTGCATTTTGGGTTAGGAGTCCACTATTTCCATGTATTTACTCAGGGAAGCCTTCCTGTAAGAAGTAGACTCACAGGTGATCTTTGAACTAAAGAAAAAGACAGATGGTGGGGAAATGACAATTATTGCAAGACCAATGCGGGACAAAGTGGGTGGAGTAGTGAAACAGCAGCATGTTGTGCCAGGGGAACCCCATAATACAAGAGAAAGAGTACAGACTTAGGAGTCACAGGACTTGGGTTCAAATGCTTTTTACATTTTTTTTAATTTTTCATTTTTAACACATCATATAACATGAAACAATTCCAACTTTTGGTCAGGTGATACTTCTTTAAAAGCATTTACAATATAAACCACAAATGAATATTTTTTTAACATTAACCAACTGAGACACACATGATAATTATGTATGTTAACTTCACAAGCCCTTGACCTAATTGTCTCCATACTATTATTAAGAATTAAAGGTCCCTAACTTATTGTTGTTGGTCTAAAGTCCTGTACCTAACAGCTTAATTTTAGACTCAACCTCGGATGTTCTCTTACCAGCAATCTATAATTTAATAGATCTGGTATTAAGTTTATAAACCTTTTGACTATAGGGAATCGCCACTAAGAGTAGGGACATTGCAAGGAAACAGTATCTCTCCAACTTCATGTCAATTCCAGGCAAGAGTAGATTGTCACCTTGCATTCAGTGAGGCTTAAAGTCTGCCAGGTGTCAGTGGGGAAACTGGATGAGGAGAATCCTACCTCAGCCCAGGCTGAACAGCCACTCTCCCACCTTTCCTATGAGATCACCTTTTGCAGTTCGTACTAGCATCTCACAAGCTTACTGGCATCATGGATTGGAGGCTCAGATCACCTTTGTTGCTATCCATACCTGGAGTTAGACAAAGAATAGTCAGTTTATAGTCCCAGAGCATCTTAAAATAGCAAGTTCCAATAACCATGTTTCAGATATGACTATAATTTCACATTGGCTAAGGAACATCTTCTGAGGCAAGTCTTAAGTGGTTTACATGCCTTTCTATACATGTTCTAGTTCCTGCTTAAATAACAATCATAAAATCAAATTTACCATTAAAACCTTAACTTTTCCATCAAAGCCAAATTTTACCTGAAGTTACCTGCTCCTAGAAAACTTAGACTAAAATTCTTTTCCCCAAACTAAAGATGTCTTTGATTTAGTCTCAGTAATTAATTCAGTCAATTGTTTTAATACTAATTGCTTTTATATCACTTTTTAACATGTCCAATTTTTCTCCCCATCTCTCCCCTCCCCCCACCCCCTAATACCTTGCATTCTGATTACCCCTTCCCTCAATGAGCCCTCCCTTCTATCACACCCCATCCTTCCCTTATCCCAATCTTTTCTCTTTTCTTGTAGGTCAAGATAAATTTCTATACCCCATTACCTGTGTTTCCTATTTCCCAGTTATGTGCAATAATAATTCTCAACATTCATTTCTAATACTTTGAATTTCACCTTCTTTCCCTCTCTCCCTCCCTCCCTACCCATCCCCACTGAGAAAGCAAACAATTCAATACAGGCTATATATGCGTCATTTTGCAAAAGACTTCCATAATAATCATGTTGTGTAATACTAACTACATTACCCTGTATCCTACTCTATCCGCCCTTATTATTTTTATATTCCCTCATTTGACCTTGTCCCTTACCAAAAGTGTTTATTTCTGTTACTCCCTTCTCCCATTTGTCCTCCCTTCTAACATTCCCCTCACCCCACTTGTTGCCTCCTCCCTTATTTTCCTGTAGTGTAAGATAGATTTTCTTACAAAATTTAGTGAACATGTTATTCCCTCCTTAAGCCATAAGTGGAGAGAGTAGCTTCACTTTTCCCCTCTCACCTTCTCCCTTTTCTCCTTCATTGAACAAGACTTTTCTTTATCTCTTTTATGAGTTATAGCCTGCCTCATTCCATTTCTCCCTTTCTCCTCCCAGTATTTTCCTCCCTCACCCCTTAATTTTTATTTTATGTATATATTTTTATGGATATCATCTCTCCTGATTCAACACAGCCTGTACTCTCTATGTGTGTGTGTGTGTGTGTGTGTGTGTGTGTGTGTGTGTGTGTGTACAATCCCTCCACCTACCCAAATACTGAGAAAAGTCTCAAGAGTTATAAATATTTTCTTTCCATGTAGCAATGCAAACAGTTCAGCTTTAGAAACTCTTTTATGATTTCTCTTTTCTGTTTACCTTTTCATACTTCTCTTGATTCTTGTGTTTTTTTCTCTTCAGTTCTGGTCTTTTCATCATAAACGCTTGGAAGGCCTATATATCATTGAATGACCATTTATTCCCTTAAAGTATTATACTCAGTTTTGCTAGGTAGGTGATTCTTGGTTTTAAATCCAGTTCCTTTGACTTATGGAAAATCCTATTCCAAACCCTTAGATTCTTTAATGTGGAAGCTGCTAAATCCTGTGTTATCCTGATTGCATTCCACAATACTTAGATTGTTTCTTTCTAGCTGCTTGTGCTATTTTCTCCTTGACCTGGGAACTCTGAAATTTGGCCACAGTATTCCTAGGAGTTTCTCTCTTTGAGTCTCTTTCAGGAGGTGATCAGTGGATTCTTTCAATATTTATTTTGCCCTCTGGTTCTAGAATATCAGGGCAGTTTTCCTTGATAATTTCATGGAAGATAATGTCTAGGTTCTTTTTTTGATCATGGCTTTCAGGTAGTCCCATAATTTTTAAATTGTCTCTCCTGGATCTATTTTCCAGGTCAGCTGTTTTTCCGATGAGATGTTTCACATTATCTTCTATTTTTTCAAACTTTTGATTTTGTTTTTTAACTGCTTGGTTTATCTCATAATCATTCTTTTCCCTAAACTCAATTCTCTCTTTCAAAGAACTATTTTGTTCAGTGACTTTTGAACTTTCTTTTCCATTTGGCTAATTCTGCTTTTTAATGTCGCTTTCTCCTCATTGATTTTTTGGACCTCTTTTTCTAATTTTCTAATAATTCTAATTCTAGCCTCTTTTTAAAGGTGTTATTTTCCTCAGCATTTTTTGGTTTTCCTTTAGCAAGTTGCTAACTTGCTTTTCAAGCTCTTTTATTGCCTGAGTCCAATTTAAGTTCCCTTTGGAGGCCCTGGAGGGAGGGGCCTTGACTTCCTGTGACAGTATACCTTGTTCTTCCTCATCTGAAAGGATGAGAGGAGACACCTGTTCACCAAGAAAGTAACCTTCTATGGTCTTATTATTTTTTCCCTTTTTGGGGCATTTTCTCAGCCAGTTACTTGACTTCTGAATCCTTTGTCAAGAGGATAGTCCTACTGGCCCTCCTTTCTACAGTATCATGTTCAAGGCTGAGATTCGACTCAGCTGCTCAATTTCCCTGGGGTTTTGGGTGGGGGCAGGGCCATCACTGAAGGCTAAGGTTTAGATCAGCTAGGTTGAAGGATCTGGGACCCTCCCTGCTGGGAACTCTGCCCTGGATGTCTGTTCAGGTCCTGTTCCTCCTGATGCTGAGTGGCTAGGGCTGGGCTCTGCTCTGCTTAGTGTCCTGTGAGATAGACCTTTCCTGTCAACCCTCTAAGTTACCTTTGGCTGGAAATATCTTTCACTCTGTTCTCCTGTGGCTTCTGCTGCTCTAGAATTTGTTGAGAGTCATTTTTTACAGGTATTTTGTGAGCTGTGGGGGAAGCACTAGAGTATATGCTCAGCCACCTTGGCTCTGCCCCCTTGGGTTCAAATCTTATCTCTGATATCTGTATGGCCTTGGGAATGTCACTTTACATCCATGAACTTTAATTTCCTCAAGTGTAAAATGAGAGCTTTGGGCTAAATGGCTTCTGAGGTCCTTTTCATTTCTAGATCTATGATCTATGAGTAGCAAGTGGTAAACAACACTGGATAGCATGACACAAGGTGGACTAAATCACAGCTGAGGACATAGAAGAAACTTTAAAAATTGCTTGACTGATTTTTGATATCTACAAATTTAGGTTTCTCAGGCCTGACTCCTTTCCTAAACAGTCCCTGGCCCAACATTATTCACCAGTCTTTTCCTTTTGTTCCAGTCTTGGAGTTTGCCCTATTCATCACCCTCCTTGAGCTGCTTCTTCCTTGAATCTTAAATCTCTTCCTGTCTTTGGACTTTTTCTCTGCTACCTATACACATACACTGGTATGTGCCAACCTTAAGAAAACTGCACTTACCCTACCATCCCCTCAAGAAAGATATATTGCCTTATCTCTCTTTCTTTTAATAGCCAACCCTGCTGGGAAATAGGTCATTTATAGCTTCCATTTCCTCCTATATAACTTGCTTCTTGACCCCTGCAATCTGACTTTTGAACCCACCATGCCAATGAAACTGCAATGTCCAAGGTTATTAACAATCTCTTAGTAGCTAAATCCATTCACCTTTTCTTAGTCCTCATCAATCTGGGACTTTTTGTAGAGACTTTGACCCTTTGGATCACATGTCCCCTCCTCCTAGATATTCTCTCCTTCCTCAGCTTCATGATAATACCTTCTCTTCACCCTCTTTCTGTCTATACACTCTTTTTTTGTATCCTTTGGAGTGTTATTCATTATTTTCCACTCCCTATATGCAGGTATACCCTAAGACCCTGACTTAAGCCTTCTTTCTTCTTTGTACTGTTTTTCCTGGTGATCTCCTCAGTTCCCATGGTTTCAATGGTCATTCGTATGCAAATAATTTCCATATCTACATAATCATCTCTCAACTTTCTCTTAAACCTGCAGTCCTGTATCAATCACCAACAACTTGCTTACCATCTCCACTGGGAGATTCCATAGACATCTCAAATTCAACATATAGAAAACAGGGCTTGTTATATTTTTTCTTATACCTACCCCTCTTCTTAACTTCCCTATTTTTATTCTTTTCAGTAACTCAGGTTTTCAAACTTATGTGGTGATCAGCTCTTTACTCTCTATTCAATTATTTGTAAAATTGCATCAACTCTACTTCTAATTCTCTCTCTTGAATCTCTTCCTTTTTTCCTCTATTTGCACCAAAACCACTCCTTCATCACCTCTGGCTTCAACGATATTAATAAGCAAATTGATCTCCCTCTTTAATTCATTCCCTATACAGTAACCAAACTGATATTCCTAAAGTATAGGTCTGACAATGCCATTTCCTTGGTCAAGAATCTTTGGTGTCTACCTATTGCTTCTAGGATGAAATATAAGTTTCTTAGCTGATATTCAAAGCCTTTGACAAACTTTTCAGGCTCATTTCACTTTATTCCCCATTAACTCTCTTCCCCCCCAGTCAAACTGGCCTACTTATTACCTATCTGTCCTCCATACTTGTAACAGTCTTTCTCCTCATCTGTCCCTTTAGAATTCATAGCATATTTCAGGGGTGAGCTCATGGTCAGCCTCCTACAGGAAGCATTTCCTGATGCCCATAGAGATGTTATAGGAGGAAGCAGAATCAAATGATAGGAAATTATCAACTGGACCAAAAGCTGAAAAGGCATAATGATGACTGAAAAAGCAGTTTTTAGCATGTCATTTATTAATAACAATAAAAAGAGTTGTTTAAATAAATTGGTGAAGTTGGGAGTCAGATTGCAAATGGTTGAAGACAGTGAGTGATGAAGACATGGAAGTGTCAAATATAAATCACTTTTGTAATGTAGTATAGCAGTAATACCACAGGTAACTAAAATTGCTTATATGAACTGAATTCAACAAGCCATGTAATAAAACAATTACAGGTAAAGAGGAGCAAGAACCTTTCACAACTATGGCTGGATGAGGATAAGGGAACTTTTAGCCAATCAAGTGATAATAAAGATCATAAAATAGACAGTTTGGGTCATGTGATTTAAAATTTCTTCTCAAGAACAAAACCATTTACTATAGAATTATAAGAGAAAAATAAATTGGGGAAATATTAGAATCATATATCATTGATAAACGTATGATATCTAACTCATCCAGGGAATTGGCACAAATATATAAATTCTCTCTCTCTCTCTCTCTCTCTCTCTCTCTCTCTTTCTCTCTCTCTGTGTACATATATATGTACACATGCATATACATCATACCAAAAACCACTACCCAATAACTCAAAGTATACAAATTAATAGAGTTTTTAAAATATTGCATTGATATTTATTGTTTTTTAAATCACATTTAAGTCACCCCATGCCTACTCAAAGCAACATAGATATATAGATAAATATGCATATATATACATACATACATATAACAACAAAGAAAAATAAGCATTTCAGGAAATTAATCAACACATCAATGTATTCCAACAGTAAATGGAGTGTTCTGCTTCTATAGCCCATTTCCCCTCATGCGAAGAAGTTAGAGTGGTACATTCTCTTATCTCTTTTCCTGGGTCAAAATTAGTTTATTCAGTCTTGATTTTGTTGTTCCTGTTTTTCATTTATGTTGTTTTGGTCTTCATTTAATATCGTTTTCTTGGTTCTTTCTGCTTCACTTTGCATCAGTTTGTATGTCTTCATATGCTTCTCCATATACATCACATTTTGATTTGAAAAAGTGTTTCAGGTAATTATTAATATTTTGCAATCTTCTTTTGAAAATTCTTTCTTAATGCACTTTGACAACTTCTGCATTGAAGAATGGCCTCAATAGTTTTCAAAAGAATTGTAAACTATAAGTGACCATGTGAAAACTTGCTTTACATCACTAACAATAAGAGAATAGAAATCAAAAGAGCTCTAATGTTTTACCTCACACTAAGTAAATTTTCAAAGATGACAAAATGGGATAATAGTCAATTTTTAAAGGATTGTAGGAAAATAGATATACTAATATCTATTACAAAGTGATCCAATGGTTCTGGATATGACTTTGGAATTGTTCTAGAAAATCGACTGAACTGTCCATGTCCTTTCAGTTTTCAAAAATGCTACACAAACTCATATGCTTCAAAGAAATCAAAGATGGAAATACATACATATTTACATGTATATAATATGTTCATAGTAGCACTCTTCAAGCCAACAAAGAACTATAGAAAAATGGGATGTCCATTGATTGAAGAATAACTGAAAAAGTTACATAAGTGTATATAAATGATACATAAATAGAAGAGGATACTATTTTCTAGTATGGTAAGATAAAGTTAAAAAGTTGGAGAAACATGAAAAATATTTATATACATATAAATGCAATACTGATGGAATAAAATAGGCAGAAGCATGAAGTATGAGAACAATAAACACAATGACTAGAAAAATATGAACAACATGATCAATCAAAGGACACAACTTTGAGAAAAAGAGAGAAGTGAAGGGAGCTCATTCCTGCTTTTTTAAATCTCTCTTCAGAACCATTATGCATCTACAATTCATGGTACACAGTTTCTCATTTAATTATGATCTGTCTTCAGTGTGCACTAATTAGTTTGTTATGTATATTAGTCTTGTATTCCCAAGTGGAACCTAAGGCTTTTGGCATAAGGATCATACCTTACACTTCTTTTCTATCCATAGCATCCGCTGTAGTATTAACTATGTATTAGGCAAACGTTAAATAATTATTGGTTAATAGAAGAGTTAAGATTGGCTCAAGAGAGAAAACATTTTTAATCAAGTGAGTGAAAAATCAAGTGATGAAATAATTCATCCTGGTCTATTATGTGGAATGAGCAATTTGAGAAAGTGGGGAAGTCAAATAGGAAGTTGATGATATGATTTATATGAAAGTGATGAGATTAATAATTGTGGGAAGGCAAGGAAGAAGTAGAGTTCAATGGAAGAGATTCCGTATTAGGAGTCAGAGGAACTGAGTTTGAATCCTGATTTTGCTACTTAACTATGTGGCTTTGAGTCTTTCTAGGTCTCAGCTTCCACATTTGTAAAATGAAGGGAGTTGGACTAGATGGCTTCTGAGGGCTTTTCATATCTGTGTCTGTGATCCTAGGAATGGAAAGATAAAAAGAAAAGAGACAATGGAATTTTTAAACTTATGTGATTTGGGGACCAGAGGAAATGTTGGAGGAGAATGGCAAATTTGGGGAGGTAAAGTAATATGGAAGACAATAACATCATTAGCAATTACAGAAAAACTCAGAAGGGTAGTCAGTTTATGATGGAAAAGTCCAATCTTGCAGATGTTGAGCATTTACTTAAGGGTAACTAGGTAATGCACTGGACAGAGTGAAGGACTTGGAGCAAAACTTGGAATTTTGCTTCAGACACTTACTGTATGAGCTTGGACAGATCACTTAACCTGTCTCAGCCTCAGTTTCCTCAATTGTAAAATGGGGAAAATAAGAGCCACTACCTCTCAGAGTCTGCTATAAGGATTAAATGAGATAATATTTGTAAAGTGCTAAGCACAGTGCCCAGCGCAGAGTAGGTACTTAATAAATCTTCCCTTAATAAATTCTTCCCTTCTTTTTCTCTTTTTTTTCCCTTTCTTCTTCCCTCTTCCCTTCCCCTTCTCCTGTCTCTTTCCTTTCCCCTAACTGTTCCCCCACCCTTTCCTCTTTCTCTTTACCTTCTTTTTCCCCTTCCCCTCCCTTTCTTTCCTTTCCCATTTATCTCCTTCCTTAGGCCTAGGTCATTCTCAACTCTACACCTGTAAAATGACTAGGTATACCAGGTCAACCCTAAAGCCCTTCCCTTCCAGCTCTAAGTCCCTCCTACCTCTTAAAAATGCTATTTCTGCCAACATTTGGTTATGACATCCTAACCAAAGGCGAAAGACTGTAACTCAAGACTATTAATGGTTACCTCCCCAGATAAACATTCCAAGACTATTAGCTCCAACTTTAAAGGGGCATAATTGTACTGCTCAAGTCAAAGTTAGATGGGAAACTTTATATGTGCTGCTGCTTTGAGAAAATTCTACATTAAACTGAAACATTTACTGGGATAAAATTAGGCATGTCATTTCTCAGCTTGGAATGTTGTAATTCCCCCAAGAGTAACAAAATTGTTCCTACCATTTTATGATTAAATTAGTTAAAAAGCAACAACAAGCTGTTGACGTAGGTAGTGATGCTTTTCTGCACTCATAAAAGTCAAAACAGCTTTCATTTGAAAGAAGAAAATTTTGGCAAGCATTAAATGCACAATAATCCTTGTGTTTTGAAAATAAGAATTAAAAGAGGTCTTTGAAGAGTAAAGAAAAAGCTTAAATGTACGTTTATTCCAGAATCCAGGCTAGTTCAGTGAAGAAATATTTCTAGTGACTTGGGCAAATAGAAAAGCTATTTTTAAAAGTTTCTGAAATATATGTTTGTTTACCTGGTGGCTGGAGGTAGACTTTTAAGAAATTCAATACACAGATTAAGAAAAATGTTCTTTTAATGAGAAAATTCAGTATGAAGAATTTGTCTTTAACTTCAAAGAGAATAAGAAATCATAACTTCTACTCTGCATTGCTGGTTAATTTCTCTCCTTTCAGTTCTCCATCTCTGGGCTAAACTGCTCTTCACTTTAGGTACCACTAAACACTTCATTAAGCCAGATTAATATCTGACAATATCTTACCACTAGAGTTACTAAAGCATTAAGGGCATAAAATTCAATTCTTCCTTTGACTACAGGGAGGCACATTTAAATCACTTCATTTCAGGGAGTCAAAAGAGACTTCTTTCCTTCTCCTTCTTCCTTGATATCTTTTGGGGTAACCAGTTATCTAAAAGAACACCCCATCCCTTCTCTGCCCTTATCAACACAACCCTAACCATGCTTCTAGTCGTTCTGTGTGCCATTCTACACAAAGTTTCACTCTGTATCACTACTACCTTCTGTCTAAGACTTTAAAGGGGTGGAGATCTCACCCATGGTAGAATAGCTATATCTATAGAATTTCTAGACAGAACCATTCTGGAATCTAAGCAGTCTTGGAGATGCATGATAGGAATAAGCATTGCCAAAATCACTGCTGTGCATATCTCATATACCTGTATGATACAGCTTCCCTTCTTCCCTTTTTTTCCCTTTCCTACCATAATAGGAGGGAGAGACAGAGGTAAAGACAGGGAAAGAGAGACAGAGAGGCAGAGACAAAGAAACAGAGATAGACAGAGAGGAAGAAAGAAAGAGAGACAGAAACAGATAGAGACAGAAACAAAGATAGAAAGAGACAGAGACAGAAACAGAGATAGAAAGAGACAGAGACAGGGGGTGGGGAAACTGACTTCATATAGGTATAATTAGATAATTAAGTTCATATTCAAATTCATTAGAAAATTACACAAAACAAATAATTGGGATCTATTTATATAACATTTTTCAGGTTTGCAAAACCTTTAATGTTATCTCTTCAGAGCCTCATAAAAACCCTGCGAGGAAGGCATTAAACTTATTATTATTTCCATTTGAAAGATAATGAAACTAAGGTATAGAGGTATTAAATGCCTTGTCCATAGTTACATGGCTTGCAAATGTCAGAGCTGGGACTGCAACCCATATTCTGCTGACTTCAGTTCCAGCATTATCCACTATGCAATACTCCTTCCTCTAAAAAGCTTAATGTTTTCCCACAGAGATTCTTGTGATCATGTGGTCAGGAAAAGCTTCATTTGTTATTTATCATTAATGAGAAAACTTTGGTGTGCTGAAAGGTGACAGATATTTTCTTTCTCTGCAGAACAAGAACATCTTACAGACATGTTGCAAGGTCCATTCATTTCTGGTTGTTGGTAAATCATTTCAGTAATTTCACATTGTATCACATCAGGCTTGCAACATGTTTACCCCATGGAGAATCTGTGAAATAGCTAGTACAAGTACTATTATCCCAGTTTTACAGATGCGGAAACTGACATTTTTTGAGTGACAAGAACACTAAAAAGATAGAATAAGCCAAGGCTCCTTTACATTAGGAGGCTCATAGATTGAGGGCTGGAAGCAACTTTGAGAATCATTAAATCCATCTCTTTCAGACGAGAAAGCTGAGACCCATAGTGATTAAGTGACTTGTTCCTGCGCCCATGCCCTTTCCATTGTACCTTGCTATCACTTTAACTGATTTGCTCATAAGTTTCTTAAAGCATAAGGAGGAATTGAAGCCCAGCTTTCCTGACTATTTATAGAGTTCCATCCCTAACACCACACTGCTTGTCCATGGACAGCAATAGGAAAGAATGCTGACAGAATAGTTCCTCAACCACATGGAGGTTATTGCTTTAATACCAAGATCATTGAAGTGCCAAGATGTGATGAAACCTCAGAAGGATTCAGGAAACAGATAATGAATATCTGTAATGAACTATTTATGGCACCAGTACAGCTAAATGCTGTAGGGCAGCTAGGTGGCATAGAGCACAGGGCTTGGAGCCAGGAAGACTCATTTTCATGATTTCAAATCCAGACTCAGATACTTATTAGTTGTGTAACTTTGGGCAAATCATTTAAACTTTTTTGCCTCAGTTTCCTAATCTGTAAAATGAACTGGAGAAGTAAATGGCAAACCACTCCAGTATCTCCAACAAGAAAACCCCAAATGGAGTCACAAAGTCAGTCATGACTGAAAATGACTGAATAACAACTAAAGCTAAATACGAAAAGTCTTTCAAAGATAGCATTTCAGACTAGGTCTCACCTTAGATTTAGTTAAAGTTCCATTTAGCTATTTGTGGCTACGACTTAGTTTCTAGAAAATAAAATTATGACTGATATAATAGGCAGCAAGGTGCACTTTATGAAAAGGCATGGGATCTGGAGTCAAAGGAAATCAGTTCAAAACCCAAGTCTGACATGCATTGCCTTTATGTCTGTGAAAAAGTCATTTGAACCACTCAGCGTCTTAAATCTTCTCATCTGAGGGGGTTGGACTTGACAGGACCCAAAGGTTCCTTCTAGTTCTAAATCAATGAGCCTCCTAATGTAAAGGAAGTAGTCATCTGTGCTCTTATTTGATATTCCAGCTTTTGCCCTTCCTAACCAGGCACTAATGGGTACACGTATCTATTAGTGCCTAGGGAAGACATTGATCCTCTTGCTTTAAGTACAATGGCATATTTATGCAAACTGGTTTCATAGAACGAAACTGATGGAATGAAACAAAAACTGCTTCCATATTCTATGGATAACGAACTAGAACAGGAGTTTTATGGTATTAGAAAGGCTTACACTGTTGATATTTGCTCAGACGCCAAGCATATGGTCAACAAAATTAGTCAACAAGCAATTAGTCAGTCAATAAGTATTTATTAATCATCTATTAAATCCCAGGAAACTGTGCCATGCTCTCTATCCCTCACATTGGTAAGATTATAGTAATTTGTAGAAATAAGGCCCTATAGAACATTATGGTGCATATAAAGTCCTTTTTAAATTGACTGTTATGCCTCTTAGTTAATGCTTTAGATTCAATAATATTAGTATTTAAAGGAATATTTCTGTAGTAAAAGAGGTAAGCTTATTGGAGGTAGTACAATATTTCATTTCATGAGGTACAATCATCAGATGGGAATATTACCTCAATGACTTCTAGCCTGATCACTGATTCTGCTCCATAAACTGACCTGCCTGGAGTCCTGCCTGAGGATCATAGAATCATAGGTCGGAGTATCATACAGGATCTTTGAGCCTGTGATCCTCAGTTCACCATCAGGAGCTGCTTCCTAGGGAAGTTTAGAAATCATCTCACGTAAACCCTTCAGTTTACATTTGAGAAACAGAGACCCAGGAATCTCCCAAGGTCACATGGGCAGAAGTGGCAAAGGTCAAGATTGAATTCAGGCCTTCCCTTTGACTTCAAGCTCAGACACTTGAGTTCAGTGTCCCTTGGAAAAAGAACTAGAGCAGCAGTGTTTATGGTATGGGAAAGCCCTATACTTTTAGTATTTGTTCAGAACATGGACATATAGTTAAAAAAAATTAGTCAATGAACGTTTAGTTAACAAGTATTCATTAATCACCTAGTAAGTTCCAGGGCACAGTGCTAAGCTCTCAGTCCCACATGTATATCACATTGATGATTCAGTGATATGTGGAAATAAGGCTCTTCCTACTGTACCATGTTTTGGAGTTCTTACAACCTATAACAATATCATTTCTTCCTCCCTCTGTGATGGCATCTTTAGTACACAGACTAGCCACAAGCTCTCCTAGGCAAGCCTCATCACTGAGTTTTTGATTTAAGTTACATGAGGAACAAATCCTTTGAGGGTTGTTAGTGTGAAATCCAAGAAGGAAACAGAAGGAAGGGATGTCCTAGATGCAGTTATTCTCCTTACAATTATTCAGTTGCCAAATGCTATTTACTGAGGGCATTACCCACATTGCATTTAGGTTGTAGAGGAAAATCTCTAACAAAAATGCCATGCAATTAAACTACAGCCTGGGAAAGTGTGTGGCTGATACACACAAGTGAACTGATTGATCACCGTCTAGCAGGTAGCCCAAATCCTTTCCATTTTCCCCACTTTGGAGATACTAATATTAATGTTCCCTGAGTTAAATTTCCAGGGGAAGTAAGGTTTTTTTTGTCAAATAAAATGTATTGAGTTCCACCCAATCATTGTCTGTCTTGTAAAGGCTGCTGAGGCCTTTAGACATCCCAAGCCACTCCTGTGAAGCTTCGGTGAATGTAGATAGGACTAGTAGAGAACCTAGGTCCCAAAGGGAGAGATCTTATTTTTTCTAATTCTTCACTATTTGCATAGATTGTTGGATCAGATCCTTATCGTTCTACTTACTCCTGAGGGTGCATTGAATTCCATCCCTGAAGTAACTTATTAGAAGAGAATAAGGTGAAGGAACTATCCATTTTCCTTCTCTACTTAAGTAGTCAAACTCATACCTGAGGAATGAGCACAAGCCAATGCTTCCCTGAATGTTCGATGCCTTGGGGTAGCGTACTTTATTCTCTAAATTTCACAAATAACTAATCAGGTGTAAAAGGATAATTGCACGGTTATGTTTCTGATGTTAAATACCATATTGGAATGAAACGGATCAGATTAGGAACTGTCTTTTTATTAATATAAGGAACTCCCAGATGAGGACATTGTCTATTAAAACAGATTGACACCTCCTTTGCAGCTCAGAGAATTGCCCAAGAGTGAGAAGTTAAGTGACTTGCCCAGGATCACACTGCCAGTGTGTGTCAGGGACAGGATTTGGACTCTTCTTCCTGGCATTTTGAGCCCAGCTTTCTTTTCGCTGTGTCAAGCTGACTCTCTTATTAGACATTAGTAACAATTTTGCAGAAATCTAACAAGACCAATCTACCATTATTGGAGGATTTTCTGTTCCTTCCTTTTATGGTTTTTTGTTTTTTGTTTTTTTTCCCACTTGGGGGTTGTGTGTACAGAACATTATAGTTCATATGAAGTTCTCTAATAGCTCCTGTCCCTTAGATCAGGGGTGGGAAATCTGTGGCTGCAAGGCCACATGTGGCCCTCTAGACCCTCAAATGCGGCCCTTTGATAGAATCCAAACTTCATAGAGCAAATCTCCTTAGTAAAAGAACTTGTTCTGTAAAACTGGGACTCCGTCAAAAGGCCATACCCAAGGACCTAAAAGGCTTCATGGCTGCAGGTTCCCCAGCTCTGATAATTTAGATCATCCTCTGGATATAGTGTTACTAGTATTTGAAATTTTCTTGAATGACCAAAGCATTTTGGGCATGTGCGAAGAAGCATGTCATTTTTTTTTTTTGTACTTTTTAGGTGATCCAGGACAACTTGACAGACACTGTCCTTTGGAATAGATTGTCTTGTATTCCAATGAGTTGTGGCATAAGAGACACCCATATTACTGTTTACCTCAAGTAAAATCTTTCTGTATTATCTTTTTTCCCACTGCAGAATATATCAAGCATATTTGCTCCACAGAAGGCTGGAAAGAAACAAGCCCGAAGGTGCTCCAGTAACTTTCCTTAGGAAAGACAGAAAATGTCTGGTGGAATCTAAAAAGCAGCTTATAGAAAACCTTCTGAAGATGTGCCTTTCTTTCTTCCCTCCATTTTAATCTGTAACACTTTTGCCCAAAGGAAAGTTAGATAATTAAATAAAGGAAGGTTCCAGGCTATAATTTTATACTGTGCAAGTAGAAAGACAAGTGTATTCTCCCTCAAACATCCTATGAACATTCCACAATGTGTGAGCACACCCCAAGTCAAATCCTCCTGAGTCAACATTTCCTTATAACATTGTTGATACTCATCAAACAGGCTTCATGGGATGTAAGGTCGAAGAGCATTGGCCTTGAATGTCAGGAAGACCTGAGTTCAGATTGTCCCACTGAAACATACTGGTTATGTGGGCAAGTCTCTTAAGCACTTAGGGACAAAGGCAACTTTCTAAAGTGTCCCTGAGGCTCCATCCTGGCCCTTCTCTCTTTACACCACATCAATTGGTGATCTCACCCGCTCCCAGGGACTCAGTTATCATTTCTATGTGGATTATTCTTAGATTGACGAATCTAGTTCTGACTTCTCGCTTTCTCTCCAATTATGAATCTTTCACTGCCTACTGGATATCTCAAAATGCATGCCATGTACACACTGTAAACTCAGTATATCCAAAATTAAGCTCATTTTCTCCTCCTAGTTTCCCTATAACTGTCAAGGTCACTCTTCTCCTCTCCTCACAGTTACCCTCACAACTCAGGTGTTACACATCAGCTCCTTCACCTCCCACGTCTAATCTGTCCCCGACTTGTGCTGATTCTACCACCAAAACTCTCTCCTATATACCCCACCCCCTTCTCTTCTCTGATACTGTGACCACCCTGGAATAGCTCTTAATTACCTCACACTTGGACTATTTCAATAGTTTACTGGTTGGTCTCCCTGCCTCAGATATATCCTTATTCTAGTCTCCACTCAGCTGTCAAAGCAATCTTCCTAAAGGGTTGGTCTAAATATGTCACACATCCCTAATTACTAAACACCAGTGGCTTCCTATTACCTCTAAAATCAACTATGAAATCCTCTGTTTGAGGTTGAAAGACCTCCATGATCTTCCCACCCTAAGCTTTCCAATCCTTTTTTCACCTTACTCTTCACCATGTGCTCAAAGATCCAGTGGCAATGGCCTTCTTCTCTATACCTTGAACAAGAAACTCCTCTAGCTTGGGACGTTTTCACTGGCTGTTTACCATTCCTTGAATTTCCTCCCTCCTTGTCTCTGCCTCCTGGTTTCCTTGGCTTCTTTCAAGTCTTAACTAAAAACCCATCTTCTGCAAGGTGTCTTCCTAAATGTTAATGTTTTTCCTAAGTTGCTTATCTCTGATGTATCCTGTATTTGTCTTCGTTTAGAAAGTGAGCTCCTTGGGGGAGCCTGTGTTTTGTCTTTCTTTGTGTCCCTAGTGTTTAGCACAGTTCCTGGCACACAGGTGCTTAAGAAATGTTTATTATTGATGATCTGTTACCTGTACTGACAGAGGGAGTTTCCTTTCTGGAGGATAGATCACAAATGGAAAAAAGAAGTACAGTAACTCCATGCTATTATGTCCTTCATCATCAGACACAGAAAATGATGTAGATTTGCTTAAAACCCCATAAGATTAACCATACTCTCAGAGTCAATCCCACTTGTTCTCCTCTTTAAAATAAAATAAAACGTTGTTCTCATAGGAGTACTTCATTCCTTCAATAGTTTTTTTACCTAAATTTGTATTTTCACAGGAAAAGTCAATGCTAGGTTAGATATACCTATATAAGTTTTATAGCTCATGAAATGAAGTTCAACAATTATATTCTATAGAAAAAGACATCCTTGCAAATTATGCATCGATGTGACTTTTCTTTTTCATATGCAGTCCTCAATTAGTGGCAAGTCATTTTTTTTGCAAGACCATCATGATTTACATTTCTAAGTTTTTATCTGATAAATTATCTCTACCCAAAATTAAACATTTCATCTCTTGTGCAATTCAAGAAATGCACAATTTCAAGAAAATTTTTTTTCAAGAATTTTCTTCTGAGAAGTCAAGGTCTGGGCTGCAACATTCACATCTTTCTTGCTTGAAGCAAGAGAGGTTCCATCTACCCATACTTCTTTGCAATTGTTTATTTCTAGTTTGCCATTCACTTCCATTATCCACCTTCTACCAAGGTCCCACCCAATGTCACAAAGCAACTGTGAGAAAAGGCTGGTAGTTTGGCAGTGTTCCAAGAGCTTAGCAACTTAACCACAGGAGATCCATCTCTGTACAAAGATCACAAAAATCATCTAATCATTGCCTGGAGAATAGTATGTTCTTTCTGTCAAGTGTGATATAATTTCCTTAGTTAACTGAGTACTTAAAAAAATGTTTCCTGCACAAAATGTCAACTGGTCAAGTTTTAGTATATTTACTAGGTTATGTTAGTCATGCAGACTGTAGCATTCGCCTTTTTATAAATTAGTTTTTTTCTGTACTCATTAGACATTTTGAAAAAATAAGGTTTTCCTAAAGATGCTACGCACACACATACACGCACGCACGCATGTACACACAGCACTACCAAGCAAATAAGATGATATTGTGTTGATCAAAGGAAAAAAAAAAATCTTCTGAAGTCCTCATAGCAAATAAACACAGCCTGTCATTTTTGAATACTAGTGCTGATCAGTTTTGGGGGAAAGGGCTCGATTTGTGCCTATTTGAAACTATAAAATGTACTCTATGTTTAAATGTTTCATTTGTTATGAGTTGGGAAGGTAAGAGCTGAAGAGAGAGAGACAAAAAGTCAAGTAGGAAAGAAATTGGTTCTCTCTCTTTTGGGTTCCTATCTCATGTTTTGTTGAAAAAAAAATCCGTTCTGAAATTGAACACATCTGTGTCTTTTAAATGTCATGTTTTTATGTGAAGTTTTAGACAAATGTCACCCAAGATAAATAATAGAAAGCAGCCCATGGGGAAGATAAAGGCAGCTGGTGGCACAGTGGAAGTGACCAGAGTACGAGGCCTTGAGACAGGAAAATGCGTCTTCCTGAGTTCCAATAAGGCCTCAGAGACTTCTTAGCTGTGTGACCCTGGGCAAGTCACTTAACTCTGTTTGCCTCAGTTTCCTCATCTGTTGAATCTGCTGGAGAAGGAAATGGCAAACTGTTACAGTATCTTTACCAATAAAACCTCGAATGGGATCACAAAGAACTAGATATGGTGGAAAAAAAACTGAAAACATATGATTCTTCGTTCTTCAGTCTCTTGCATTGCCATCTATGAATAATTTTATGTCTTTCCATATTTCTTTGTGTTCCTTTTAATTCTTTCTCTAAATGGTGTTAAATCCCAGCTACAACCATACAATAGGGAAAAGTAATAACAAACGGAGAAGCAGAATTCTGATGTGGAATTAGAGGGAATGAACAAAGAAAAATCATCTTTACCTCTACTCTGCTTTACTGAGATGTGACATTCTAAGACAGTGATGTCAAACTCAGATAAAAATGGGGGCCGCTTAACATGACAAAACAGAAAAATTACAAATGCTGGGGAAGATGTGGGAAAATTGGTACACTAATGCATTGCTGGTGGTGTTGTGAACTGATCTAGCTATTCTGGAAAGTAGTTTGGAACTATCTCCAAAGGGCTATAAAAATATGCATGCCCTTTGACCCAGCAATATCATTTCTAGGGTTATATTCCAAAGAGATCATAAAAATGGGAAAACGACCCACATGTACAAAAATATTTTTAGCACCTCTTTTTGTGGTAGCCAAGAACTGAAAATTTAGGGGATGCCCTTCAGTTGAGGAACAAGTTGTGGTATATGAATGTAATGGAATATTATTGTGCTATAAGAAAAGTTTGGAAAGACTTATATGAACTGAGGCTGAGTGAAGTGAGTAGAACCAAGAGAACTTTGTACACAGTAACAACCACAGTGTATGAGGACTATTTTTGATAAACTTAGCCGTACAAGGACCTAAAACATTTCCAAAGGACTCATGATGGAAAATGCCATCCACATTCAGAGAAAGAACTGTGGAATCAGAACACAGACTGAAGCAGACTATTTTCTCTTTTGTTATGTTTTATTGACTTTTTTTGTTTTCTTTCTCGTGGTTTCTTCCATTAGTTCTAATTCTTCTACACAACATGACTAATGTGAAAATATGTTTAATAAAAATGCATATTTAGAGACTATACCAGATTGCACATCATCATGGGAAGTGAAGGTTGAAAACTAAAAATAAATAAATTAATTTATAAAATTTATAAAAAAAAATGGGACACCATGAAACCATACTTAAGGAAGATCCCTACTGGTTATATGTTGATCACATATGTTTATATGTTTCTTTGTTACTAATATGTTGATAGATTGAAATCAGATAGAAACTATTTTTTATTTTGCTTCAGCCTCACTCTGGTGTGTTGTGGGTGGCATGTGACCTGCAGCAGTGTGTTTGACATCTCTGCCCTAAATCACAGGAATCTTGGTTGTAAGTGACTCCATAGCCTAGAGGTCCTGAGTCATGTTGTTTCTCTCTGCTAGTTGTTGTATTTTTTTTTCTGTCTTTTTTTTTCAACTTTTAAAATATGAATTAGTTTTAACCATTTATAGTAAGTTTCAAGTGAAAATTTTACTGTTTTTATCATGTCCAACTCTTCATGAACCCATTTAGGGTTTTCTTGGTAAAAATACTGAAGTGGTTTGTCACTTCCTTCTCCAATTCATTTTACAGATGAGGAAACTGAGGTAAACAGGATCAAGGGACTTACTTAGGATCACACAGTTACTAAATGTCTGAGGCTGAATTTTATGAGTCTTCCTGACTTCAGGCCTGGCTCTCTATCCACTATGCAACTTAGCTGTCTTTGTTAGTTAGAGGCTTTAAAAACTAGCTAATAATAGTAATAGCTAGCATTTATATTGTGCTTTCAGGTTTGCAAAGCATTTACGAATATTATCTCATTTGATCCTCTCAACAACCCTAGGAGGCCAGTACTATCATTACCTCCATTTTGCAAATGAGGAAACTCAGGCTGAGATGTCAAGTGACCTGCCCAGGATGACACAACTAGTAAATCTGAGGCAGGATTTAAACTCAGGTCTTCCTTGGTCCATGTTCTACACTCTGTCTATTAAATCATCTAGCTGCCTCCAAAACCAAATCAAAATAAAACTTCTAAGAATATTAATAAAATCAAAACCAAAAGATTCTCTCTTATTTGGTTCTGTCCCTAATTAGGAAAATCTCTAATATTTTTGACACTGCTTATTATTCATCCAGGTTCATAAAATATTTGTCTTTGTATACCAATTCATGATCATGTTTCTATGACTTTTCTTAAAAAATAGTAGCTCCATGAATGTCAAAGCAAGAAATTTAGCCATTATACCCAAAGCATGAGTGATGCATGCAGAACTGGAGGAATTTAATCCATCAGCCATGAGCCAGCTTTTCTGAAATAGGTACCAATATTTTTTTTTTCCTTTTCCATAAAGAAAAATGGGGAAAACATCCACCCTTCCACAATTTTTTAATTTGAAGGACCAAGAAAATTTTCTCTTAAAAATAAACAGGCTCAAATTATTATTCAATTTTATATGAGGAAGAGCAGAGCACTGGAGGCATCTACTTTTTAAAGAAACTATAAGGGCCTTGATTATCAATATGGAGTCTCTGTTTATGACCTTAAGGAATTTCTCTGTTGCTATTGTCGTCATAGCAGGATACCAGAGCTCTGTTGCATTCACAGTTAATTGACTAACTGCAAATAAGAATTGTCAGTTAATTTAAAAACAGAGAGTACTCTAGGGAACATTTTCCATTTCAATTCACACTGACTAAATCCATGCTTAACCATACTATTGAACCTCTACATATCCAACAGAGGAAGGGATCTTGTTTCTAATTGAAGGAGACTTTTGGGGATCACTAATAATGAATCAATGAATTGAATTTATTATATCATTAACTGAGTAGATTGACAGACATCGCAAAGTCAATTCATACTTTCCAAGAAACATCTGTGATTATGTGTGGTCCAATAGCACAAGATTTTCACCTTCTCACTCTGTGGCTAGTTCGTGACCTCTCTCTTTGGCTGAGTAGTTAGCTATAGTTTGTGTGACTCTTAAATATACTGACTCTACACTGTAAGCCATACACAGACAAAACAATAGATAGGAAAGGGGGCATTTTGTCACCCAATATATAATTCATGTTAAAGAATTTAGGACACTATCATCAAGAGATCATTCTAGGGCTTAGGTGGTTTTTTTTTTTCAACTTTCAAAATATCTCAAATAGTTTTAAAAGTTTGTAATAAGCATTCCCCAATTGATAAATGGTCAAAGGATATGAACAGGCAGTTTTCAGAGGAAGAAATTAAAGATATCTATAGTCATATGAAAAAATGCTCTAAATGCCTATTGATTAGAGAGATGCAAATCAAAACAACTCTGAAGTACCACATCACACCTATCAAATTGGCTAACATGACAGAACAGAACATAATAAATGTTGGAGAAGATGTGGGAGAGTTGGAACACTAATTCATTGTTGGTGGAGCTGTGATCTGATCCAACCATTCTGGAGAGCAATTTGGAACTATGCCCAAAGGGCTACAAAAATGTGCATACCTTTGACCCAGCAATATTGCTTCTAAGACTATATCCCCAAGAGATCATAAAAACTGGAAAGAATCCCATATGTACAAAAATATTTATAGCAGCTCTCTTTGTGATGGCCAAAAACTGGAAATCAAGGGGATGCTCACCAGTTGGGGAATGGCTGAATAAATTATGGCATATGAATGCAATGGAATACTATTGTGCTATAAGAAATGATGAATAGGAAGACTTCAAAGAGGCCTGGAAAGACTTATATGAACTGATGCTGAGAGAAAGGAGCAGAACCAGGAGAACTTTGAGCACATCAACAACCACAGTGTATGAGAGTTTTTTCTGGTAGACTTGGAACTTCACTGCAATGAAAGGATTTAAAAAAATCCCCAATGGTCTTCTAAGGCAAAATGCCTTCCACATCCAGAGAAGGAACTTTAGAATTCAATTGCAGAATGTAACAGATCATTTTTGTGTATGTATTACATTTTGGTTTGTTATATGATTTTTCCCATTCATTTTAATTCTTCTGCACAGCATGATTATAGTGAAAATGTACTTAATAGGAATGTGTGTGTAGAACCTATATAAAATTATATGCTGTCTTGGGGAGGGGGAGGGGAGGGAGAGTGAGGGAGGGGAAAAATCTAAGTTATATGGGAGTGATTGTAGAACATTGAAAATAAATAAAATTAATTTTTAAAGTTTGTAGTAAGTTTCAAGAGAAAACATTTACAGTTGTTGGTGGTTCTGGTGTTGGTATTGATGTTCAGTCATGTCCAACCCTTCATGACTCCGTTTGGGGTTTTCTTGGCAAAGATACCAGAGTGCTTTGCATTTCCTTCTCCACTCATTTTACAGATGAGGAAACTAAGGCAACCACAGTTAAGTGACTTGGCCATGGTCACAGAGTTAGGAAGTATGCGAGGTCAGATTTGAACTCAAAGGTGAGTTTTCTTGACTCCAGGCCAGGTACTTTCTCCACTATGCCACTTAGTTGCCTGAAAACATTTACTACTTTAATTTAAGAAGAGCTTTTTGTTATTTATTGTTTTCTGTTACTTTTTTGAAAGCATCAATGTTTCTCTTGAACAAGGATTAGCAGAGACATAACTTGAACAGGGCAACTGAGGTCTGAGGTTTTGCATTTTGAAACACATCTTCTTTGAAGAAGCATACTTCCCCCCAAGAGCAGATCTTCCCCATCCCTTGTTACTTTCACCTCATGGTTCTCCACTGGCTTGTACAGTGCAGCATAACCCAGTTCTCCTCCCTGGTCTCCAGACACTGTTCCCAAGATCTCCATCATGCTATAACCCTCTTCTGGGGCCAGTTCTCTCTTCTCGTACAACTGCACCTGTGTTTAGACTGTCCTCTGGACTGCTGAAACCTTCTCTGCCCCAACATTTTTTTGGTTTTGTTTTGTTTTCTTCAAATGAAATAATCTTGTATTAAGATTCTGATAACCGCCATGCATTTAGTCAAAGAATTGGTCATTTAATTTATAACAATGAGCAGGCCAAGTTATTAACTTTGTTCTTAACTATAAAAAGAAAAGAAAGAGGCTGACTTATTCTTTATCTGATGCTTTCTTTATATGCTCTACTTTGTTTTTCAAATGCTTTAGTACTCTATAATGCCCACTGTTGCAATCAACCAGATGGCCCCATTTCCAATAATGTGACCCTAAAAGTGTTTAATTGGCTTTCTTCCCGCTGCCTACCCTCTCTCTTTGAAGCTTTCATTATGGAACATAAACAGCAGCAGGTTATAAAGGCAAGTTGAAAATATGCTATTAAATTCTTTAGAACAGATCCTTAAAAGATCCCAGGTACCATTCAAGTATCTAGATGCATGCAGCATATTAGAGAGTAGGACATTATTACTTTTAGGAAAAAGTTTCTTTTGGGGGGTATAGGATGAAGCCTAGGTGCTCAGTGATACAGGTACCTACCTGGGTAAGGCCTTGTGGACTTCAAAATGTATTCAACATTGCATTCATTCACAAGGAGACAGTAAAGTATAGAGAAATGAATGCATGGTCAGCTTGGCCTGGGATTCAGCCCTGCCACTAACTAGTGAGTAGGAAGTCAACTTTTCCTTCAGCAACTTTAAGTAAATTCATTAAGCTCCCTGGGTCTCAGTTTTCTTGACAGTGAAATAAGGGAATCACAGGATCTAGAATCTGGAAGGGGTATTAGAAGTAATGTAGGGCAACCTTTTTCATCTTACAGATACAATTATTGGGGCCCAGAGAGATAAAGTGATTTTCCCAAGAACCCCAAAGTAGTAAACAGCAGAATCTGTATTAGAACTCAGATCTTATTTGGCATGCTTTCCATCGTTGCACCACGAAGTAAGGAGCCAAACCCTGATTTAAACCTCGATCCTCTGACTGCAGCTTCTATGTGTTCTTTCCCATAGTACCACACTGAGGGGAGAGGATTAGATGAAGTCTGCTGCCCTTTTCTGGCTCTAGGATTAGGTAACATTCTACTTACCTTGGTTATGAAAGGGTCTGTAAAGCCTCCACTGAGCAACTCCATTTATCAGGTGGAGCTGATGACTTACACAGAAGCCTGAGGGCCAAGGTTCATGGAAGGAAGTTAGAGAGCAAGACAAACTTAGAGAACAAGGAGGCCAGGATACTGGAAGCTCTTGATCAGTCAAAGAATCATGCTTTTACTGCATGGACCTGAGAATAGTTTCTCCTGTTGGCCAATGGTAGGAGTATCTCAGTCTTTCTTCATCTTGACTTCTCTCCAGCACATAACTCTGTTGATGATCCTCTTTGTTTGGGATGCTGTCTCTTGTCTAGCTGTTAGTGACACAGCTCTCCCTCTTTCTCTCTGTCTCTTTCTCTGACTCTCTCTCTTTCTGTCTCTCTCCCTTCTCTTAGTTATAAGTATCAGCCAGGTGACATACTGAATTGAGACGTGGGCTTGGAGTCAGGAAGACCTGAGTTCAAATATGAACTCAGATGTTTACTAGCTATGTGACCTTAGGCAATTTGCTTCTCTCCACCTCAGTTTCCTAGGGTGTGAAATCAGGGTACTAATAGCATCTATAATACCTATAGAGGGTCATTTGGTTGATTGCAACAATGGGATTATTGTGAGGATCAAATGAGATAATATTTATAAAGTGTTTAGCACAGTGCCTGGTATATAGGAGGTGCTTAATAAATATTTTTTTCTTCCTTCCTTCCTTCCTTCCCTCCCTCTAGACAACTTCTCAGTCTCCTTCGATGGATCCTCATCCACATCTCACAAGAATATACACAAATTATCTGTCCTATGCCCTATTTTTTTCTCTGCATTCTCTCTCTTTGTTCCCTATCAATGAACACATAATTTGCTTCCTGTTGTACTATTTACAAGTAATAATACTATGAATGCTTTAGTGAATGAAGGGCCATTCTTTCTGCCAGTGGTTTCCTTAGGGTATATATCCAGTAGGAGGATCATAGGATTAAAGGGTACGAACATTTTAGCTACTTTTCTCACATCATTACAATTTCTTCCCAAAACAGTGCGAATTTGTCCAACTATTCTAGAAAACAATTTGGAATTATGTAAGAAAAATAATTAAATTTCTATTACTTTCATATGTCCAGTAGAGACAACTGGAACAAAGAATGGTCACATGTGTAGCAAAATTGAAAGTAGTATTATTTGTGGTAGAAAAAAATCTGGTAACAAATTCTGTATCCATTGATTGAAGAATGGTTGAAATAATTGTAGAAAGTGACTGGTAGAATTTTGGAGTAAAGTAGCATACTATGAAATAGAAAAGCCCAGGTCTCCCCACAAATACCTCATAAGGACTTGGAAATACAGTACTCTATAAAAGAAAATAAGAAGAATGACCTTTAAACTCATCCATACACAAATCTGCAAAAAGATCACTAGAGCCTTCCAAAAGCCAGAATATAAGGAAAGCAGGTAGCCCTGAAAGGCTCTGGGAGTATCTATTGATAATACTGGAATGAGCCCAGAAGTGACCCACGTCCATCCAGAATGGTCCCTAAGGCCTGTGGCTATGGGAACCTAGTCTTAGTGAACAGTTCCATGGCTAAGGTTCAGTGAGTTACCATAACTGAGCCCAGGCAAAGGAGTAACTTCACAAGCAAAATCCAGCCTAAGTAGCTATAAGTCTATTGTGTGAGCCAAGTAGGGGAATAGTCCCTGAGCCCAGCAGCAGCAGAGGAACGACCCCTGGAGCCTCATGGTAAGGGGAGTCTAGGACTAACCAGAGTAGCCCCAGACTCCCTGGAAAGAGGGACCTACTAGTTTGGGCTATTATACTGACAACAAGGCAGGCATTCTCCAGGACATCCATCTAAGGAGACTGATGTAACATAGGTTCCTCAACTTAGATAATAAGGGGGATAAGAGGAACAGACCCAGAAAAACTCTGAATATAATGTTTCCTCATCTGGAATATTCTGAATACAAGGAAATACCTTGGTTATAAAGATGCTTAGGAGCAAACCCTGAGGAGAATAGAAACCACAAAGCAAACATAGCTAAAGCCTGGAAGATAAAAAAAAAAAAAATGTTCTGACCACAGGGACTAATACACAAGTACCTAGAAGAAATGAAATAAGACATTTGGAATGGAGAAACTAGGGAGAGAATAATGGCAGGGACAACTGTTATCTTAGAAGAGATTGTGGAGAACTTCATCCAAGAACTAGAAACCCGGAAATTAGATTAAGCCAAAGAGAAAACAGTGACTTAATAAGAAAAGACAAAATGATAAAAAAAAATCAAATATTGAAAAATGTAAGAAATTTTATCCCAGAAACATCCTACTTGGAAAAGAGATCTACGAGTGATAATGCATGAAGCATGGCACTCTTTGAAAATCATGATCCGAAAGAAAATCTAGATACAATATAAGGAATTATAAATGAAGTCTGCCAAGAGCTCTTAGAAAAAGTGAAAACAGAAATATATCTATCAATTACCTGCACAAAGAAACGTCCAAATGAAAAATCCCTGGAATATCATAGACCAAATCCAGAGTTTCTGAGTCAAAGAAAAAACTATAAGAAGCAACAAAGAATGTAAAAATAAGGTTTACAAAAGACTTAACAGCTGTCACTATAAAGAAGAGGAAAGCTTATAATAAGATATTTCAAAAGGCAAGTGATAACCAAGGATGACTTACCTGGAAAAAAAAAACTAAATATAATTCTAGAGGAAAAAAACCAAAACTAGTAGAATAACTTGTTTCAAAACATTCTTGAGATAATTTCAGAAATGAGTAGAAATTTTCAAATGGAAATGCAGAAATCAAGAGAAACAAAGAAAAGGATGCATACTTAATTGAAAGTTAATATATGAGGATAAATTTTTTACATGTCAAGAGGTGGATAGCTCTAAGGGTGGTAAAGAAGGTAAATGACAAGAAACCTATAAGTGGTTTTATTCTCTTTTAATGGCTTTAGATAAAGAAAGAAAAGGAGAGGGTCAAGGGATGATGTTGAGAAAGTAAGAAGGTAGAAGATTAAGATCACTATCATATATGTATATACTAGAGGTTCACAAAATGAAAAGTATGTTGTCATGGAAGAAAGGGTGGAGGAAATAGGAATGTTATAAACCTCACATAGTAGATAAAGATTGAATATAATTATATATGAATCCCCCTACACAAACACATACACATACACACATACACACACACAAGAAGGGGGACGGCACAGAGAGAAAGAAAGAGAAGAAATAGGCTATTTAAATTATAAGATACAAAGTGTTCATCACACTCACTCTTTTACCATCTTCTTACTTCTAAAGAAGAAAAACATATGAAAGTACAGAGTTCAGGCTGGAGGGAAATGACAGACGCTATGAGTATTAACATTGTGAGTACTGATGGAATGGATTCACTAATAAAATGGAACAGGATAGCAAAGCAGTTCAGAAAACAAAATCCAATTTAAAAGAAACATACTTGAAAAACAAAGATGCATAAAGAGCTGAAATAAGGGGTTGGAGAAAAATATTATGTTTTAGCTGAACAAAAAAAATCAGTTGAGCAATCTTGATTTTGAATAAGGCTAAAGTAAATATAGACATGATAAAAAAAAAAGAGAAAAGCAAAGAAAATGAATTTTACTTAAAGTTACCATAGACAGTGAATGAATATCATTAGTCTCTCTCCATATGTATATGTAAATGTATACGTATACATATGCATATATGTATATACATGTGTGTATATATATGTATATGCCCACATATACACACATATATACACATCTACATACACATATATGTATATTCAAAGTAAATGATCTGGATACTTAAAGAAAAAGTTAAACAAATTGGAGACAGAAATAAATAACACCTAATACTGTTTCTTTTGATAAATGAGAAATAATTTAATTACCTGAATATTGTTAAAAAAATCAGAGATGATAGATTTTGTTGATTACTGAATGAGAAAAGAAATTTACACCTTTAAAAAATAGACCATCTATTGGGCATGAAGAAGATCATAGATTAGATAGACAGACAGACAGACAGATAGATAGACAGACAGAGAGACAGACACAGACAGACAGATAGATAGACATCTCTCTCTCTTGGGTGTGTTTGTGTGTATGCATTTGTGTGTGTATGAGGTGTATAGGGTGTTCAAGGAGGACTGCACTTTTGTTATGAGGGCTTATTGAGCCCTTTTCAGTGTTGCTCATCTATCTCTAGTGTCTATCTGGCATTCAACTCTCACCTGTGCCTCTAAGAAGCTGTAGCATGTACAGCAGCCACACCATGATAAATCATCTCAGCAGATGGACTAAACCAGGTTGAGGATAACCAGTGGACCTCAAACCCATAGATGAATTAGGGGGGTGTCTACCCCAAACATGTGAAACTTCTCCCAGTGGAATGGGTAGATAAGAACAATTTCTTCCAAAGGCTCTGAAGGTGCTTAAAGCAGGCATTGTGGGGAACTTAAAGCTTGAAATGACATCAAAGACACCAAGGTCACTCATTACATCCTGGGCCATCACCAGATGTCTTAACTTTTGTCTTGGATTTCAATGAATCTGAAAGAGAGAATGAAGGTGATGATTTTGTGCAACTCATACTAATTTAAATCCAATTCACTCAAGAGTCAAGACATTACTTTGTAATGTCACTGGTCCTCTTAGAAACCAAAGGATAGGCAATAACAACACATGTGTGCATGTATGTGCATATGCATGTGTACATATACATACATATTCACATGTATACACGTGTGTGTGCATAAAAGCAGAAAACGTAAATATGTCATTTACTGATCAGAATGCAATATAAATTATATAAATAAAGGGTCCATAAAGAACTAAAATGTAATTGCAGACTAAGGTAATTCTAAAAACTGGTGGGTTAAAAACCAAAGTACATGAAAAATAGAAAATTCCCGAAAAGTGACAGTTATGAGCAATATTCCAAAATTTATAAAATTAAGCTAAAATATAAAAATGTATATAGAAAAACAAAAGGTCAAATACCTCAAAGGTAATAATGGGAAAAATGGTAATGAATAGAATCTATTAATACCAGATCTCAAACTGTGCTACAATTTAGTAAAAGTAAAGTATTTGGTACAAGTGAAAAACAGAGAGAGAAGTTTATCAGTGGACCAGATCATTGTAATTTGATAAACTCAAAGACTTCCATTATTGGGAGGGAAAGTCATTATGTGACAAAAACTGCTGAGAAAAGCAGACAGACGTCTGCTAGAACTTACTTTCAAACCAATGCGTCACACTATGTACTGAAGAAATAAGCTCCAAATGAATACTTAGCTGTATGAAAAATCATATCATAAGCAAACTACAGAAACAAAGAAGAAATTAACTTTTGGATCTAGGAATAGGAGAAGAGTTCATAGCTAAATAAGTGATAGAGAATATAATAGAACAAGACAGACAATTTTGGTTTTATGAGATTAAAAAAGGTTTTTATAAACATCTGATATAGTAAGAAATTAGAAGAAAAATGCATAATTAGAAAAAATCTTTTCAATGAGTATCTCCAATAAAGGTCTCATTTCTAAGATACATGGGGAAAAGACTCAAATTTGAAAGACTAAGAACTATTCCCTGTTAAGGAAACGAATACAGGTGAAATCTAATCTGCCTGACCACTCATCAATTTAGTTCAGAGTATCCTGTGTTACAGATACATACACAAATAAGCAATAACTGTAACACAGAATACGATATAAGTAAAGAGTCTTAGATGTTCTGGCAGATCTAAGGAAAAATCCCTTCTGATAGAGAGGAAAGGAGTTAGGAAGGATTACCAGGGAGGTCTTCGTTGAATAGCTCCCATAAAAACATGAAATACCCCCCCTCCCTTTTTTCCCCTTTGGTCTTTCATATCATATGTAAGATCTCACTTTTTAACTTTATTTTGAGAAAGAAAAATATGAGAATTGATTCCATTAAAGAGGAGTATTTTCATTAAAATTCAGAACAACATAATTAGGTTTCATTTGGGGGCTTTGTTAATTTTTAAACATCAGTTTAAGATAGAAAAGCTAATGTAATGGCTATTTATCTCAGGAATTTATCAAGGAACAGTTAAAAAAAAGTCATTCTTCCATTTTATCTAACTCAACAACACAAAACATTGACACTGTTTCTGTTAGATACATACTCTGTTAGATAGCTATAGTTTAGTGGGAGTGAATTGTTTAAAGAACAAACTTTCTCCTTTTTCAATAACTATAGGCAGAAGATCTGTTACTTTCTGTCCCAAGGGATTTTCTTACTTTAAAGAGTAAAGCTGTCATAAGAAAAACAGTGCACTTTTCCATGAATTATAAAGGCAAAAAAATCCTTGCTCTCAGAGTTGTAATTTTGTACGTAGGAAGAGATATCTGGAATAAAAAAAAAAAAATAAGGTCTTTCTGTAGGCAATTAATCCCTAGATACTCAGGCACCAGTGAAGAGTCATTACTTTTTTTTTCCTTAAATGTTGGCAAGCTCCTTTCCTGTTGCCCCTCAATCATTTCTTTCCTATTGCCATTTCTGTCTAAAATTCTGAGGATTGCTAAAGGCCAAAAAAAAGAGGGCAGGTCAGAAGGATGACAGCTCAGAAAATCTAAGCACCATGCTGTTATAGGGGTTAGGGATGCTCTTGATGTTGGCATTTTTATAGCTCAGTTGGAAGACCCACCAGGTGAAATACAGACTAAAAATACAATTCTAAAACAGAGTGATTTTCAAACTTAGTCTTAGGAGTGTTAGTGTCTTTCCATCGTCCTTCTCCCTCTTGTTTTAAATCAAGATGGACAGGTTACCATAAACAAGTGGTCCCACCCTGGAAGATGTGTTTTCTTAAAAAAAGAAAAAAAAGTGGGAGCATTCTTCTCAAAAGAAGAAAGTGTTCCAGTTAAATGCAATAATATGTTAATAATGCCCTTCACTCTCCAGCTTAATGGCATTGAAAGAGATGATACAGACTTTTACAAAAACCATAGAGTTATATTTTTTCTGAAGTAGACAAGATGGACACTTTTTTGCAATAAACAACAGAACACCCACAATACAGTGAGAGGTACAAAACGTATAATTCATCCAAATGGGGCTGCTCTGAAATAAATAAATGAAAGCTTCTTTGGTAATCTATTTTTCTTTGTACCTGAATCAAAATTTTTTCCAGTGAAAAACTGATATTGCTAAGAAACAAAACGTTTAAATTCACCTCACTCTACTCAAAAGAGTTCTTTTTCAATTTTTCAAAAAGCTATGGCATTGGGAAAGTCATAATATCTGATATTCCATAGTCCCTTTCTGAAAAGGAATTCTCAACACAGATCTTCCCTAATGGAATATCCATAATACTTCATCCTTTTTAGACCATATTTGTAGTAGAAAATGTCATCCCTCCCTCTAAAAAAAGCATGTATGTCTATGTGTTCAGTCATTCATCATATTCTATGACTTTTTGATCATAAATCTACAACCCATGACTGAGTGAAGGGCTTCCTCTAAATTAGAAGCTAAAAGACCCAAGTTGGTTCAATAAGATAAGTCAATAGCAGGCCAATCCTGCCTTCCTAAATCCAACTATTACAGCGCACTGACAAAAAAAGGCTTTGATTTCCATTACAGAAGTTTAATCAATTGCTTTGCAGTCCATTTTAAGGTCCCATTTGCACAGTAAATTAGGATTCAACAAATTTCTGACTCAAACTGCAGTGACAAGAAAATATGACCTTGTATAATTTAAGACATGCACTGTGTACATGAGTCATTTTCCCTGTATTAAGAGCCACTTGGTGTAGTAAACAGCTTGACAGTGAGTGCTAGAAAGCAATTGCTATATTAGCTTTGGTAAAGATGCAAAAAATAGTGTTTGTGTTGTTGGAACAGATTTAAACAAAGGGAATAGCACAGGGGCAGTGTTTCCTTGCCCTAGCCTCTCTGAGGCCTATGATCAATTTTAAAACCTTACTCTTTTGAAGCATCACACCCTCATGATATACAGGGTGATCAGAGAGACCCTACCTGCTACAAAAATGCCACAATGTCCAATTCACAGTGACATAGTACTATTACAGAGTGACATAGAATTACAATTGACTGAGTGGTGGTGGTGGTAGTGATTTCTGTGCTATAAAGAGCCCTGAATTCTTATCGCCTTTGCCTTGTTAGACAAATGGCACATGGTGAATTTCCTTGTAGCCAAATAATGAATATAGTCTCTCTTTTTCAGTCCCTTAAGGAATTCAGACATGGATCTAATAGAATAACCACTCAGTGATGAGTATGGCCATTCTATTGGAACAACCACATGACTGGCGCTGCCATCTGCAGTGAATTCCTCAATGGAAGTCTACTTGGCTGTTACAAAAGGTTCCTCTTGGCTGGAAAATGGTTATTAAATTATTATAATATTTTCACACATTTTCCCTGCCAGAGCCACAAATAAGGCATGTAAAACCACAACAAAAAAATCATGGCATTTGAGTAGGAATGGGCCAGCGAAGTCATATATTCCAAAACACATTTGTACAGGTAATCCCCTCCAAGATATGGCTGATGAGGGATTTTAAAACCTCTCAAAAGAGACCACCTACTGTCTCTCACTTTGTTTCCCTTTTCAACCACTCTAATTGCTAAGTGTTTCTTTAGAATGAATTAAAAATCTGACCCCCTGGCTGCTGCCAATTTCTACTACATCTGACCTGAGGTGCCAAGCAGAACAAATTAATTCCCCTTCCACCTGACTAGTATTTAGCAGTATTAGTAGAAGTAGTAAAAAAATGACAATAATAATAATAACAGCACCTACTATGTGTCAACTACTGTGCTAAATGCTTCCCAATTATCTCATTTGATCCTCACAATCACTCTGAAAGATAGGTACAATTATTATCCTCATTTTACAGATGAAGAGACAGGCAGACAGAGGTTAAATGCCTTGCCCAGGATAACACAGCTAGTAAAGTGTCTTGAGGAGTTGAACTCAGCTCTTCCTGATTCCAGACCCCAGTGCTCTACCCACTGTGCCACCTGGCTGCCAAATCATCTCATCTCTAGGCTTACCCCATCCCCTCCTCACACCCTCTCAGTTCCTCAGAAATCATTTTTGCCTGTCCTCTCAGAATCCTTATTACCTTCTTCTGGGAATACTTGGGTTTGCAAAAGTTCCTCCTAAAATGTGGAACCCAAAGGTTATTTTTAAAAATCACATTCACAGGACAACAGAATGCTACTGTTGAATGAGAAGTGCCCATTGCAATTGTCTGACAGTATACCTTTCATTATCAGTAGGACTTCACTTAATTATCAGTGATGATGGCCTGTATGTTAACTTTGTTGCTGTTGGTCAGTCATTTCAGTCATGTCCAACTCCTTGTGACACTATTTGATATTTTCATGGCAGCTCCAGCTCATTTTGTGGACCTTTTTGTCACCAGGGTCACACAGCTAGTAAGTATATGAGGTCACATTTGAACACAGGTCTTCCTGGCTCCAGCCACTTCACCTAGCTGCCTATATTATCTACGCTCTTTATGTGGCAGTGGCATTCACAGCCTATACTGAACATGGATGGATTAAACTGTCGTCTTGGTCTGATTTGAGATTCCCTAAAAACCAAACCCAAATATTTTCCCTGCAAGTCTGTTAATAGGCCTAAGCTTCTAGTGTTAGAGATTTAGTCCCCTGAGAATTTTTAGTTTCAGAATTCTGGAAGGCAGATGAAAATGAGGTGATAAGATTTGGCCTATAAATTAGGATTGGTAGAAAAGAGGGAAAAATAGGAGATGATCCCACATTATCTTTTGGGGATCTGGCTTTTATCCATTCTAGCCTATTCATGTGTCCTAACATATTTCTCATATTCTTTTTGACCGATCTTTCCTTAACAAAACTGACTCCTCCCTCTTGTGTCCTGACCTTGGCTTAGGAACCTGATCTGAATGTGTTTCTGATCTCACTTCCATTCTATTTATCACATCTGTTTCACCTCCAAATCCTTGTCTCCACATATCTGACCCTTGCTTGTTACTCCCAACTTAATTTCAAATCATCTTGTATAATAAGTTAGTTTTAATTTTCTTAGCTCTGGACCAGACTGTGATACTGATTAACCCCATTCTAGCAGCTCAGCAGGAAGGGCTAGGGCTCTATTTGAGTTCTTTGTTAAATGTTTAAAAAAAAAAAAAGTTTCATTAGTCATTTTAAAAACCTTAGCATGAATTAATATAGCACAAGGGCCCTTAGTAGGGGAGTTGGGAGACCTGGGCCCTAGTGTTGGCTTTTCTGCTAATCAGTTGCGTGACTATAGAGGGCCAGTACTGATGGAGTCTGGAATGTGACGTCCTGTCCAGGTTTTACCTGAGGCTTGTACTAGCATTAGGGCTGTCATTTTCAGGATGCTGGCTCACCATCCCACTCCTGATAGGCAAGGATGAGAAAATCCTGACCCTGACTGTGCACCCTGAGGTTGTCTCACTGAAGGAACTAAGATAAGGAAGTAAAAGAAGTAAACTAAAAATGTTCTCATGGGAATAACCCTGCTTGCTTACTTGTAAGAGAGTATATAAGCCTTGACCCTCAGATCAGTAAATGGATTCAGCTCAGAGGCCCACCTGACCCATGTTTTTACATTCCACACTCACTCAGATTTGCGACTGCCCACCTTAGTGCTGGTCTCATATGACCTTGGACAAATTGCTGTTCCTCTCTGAACCTTAACTTGCTCATCTGTAAACTAAAGGGGATAGGGCCAGATACTACTAAGTTTCTTGCAAATTCTAACACTGCATCTATGCATTAGCTCCCTCAATTTCTGCGCTGTATATGGTAACCAGGAGGGAATGAGATGGGTGGAAGGTAAATTTACTAGCTTACTAATTTTGCTAATTGTGAGGAATCACTCACAAGCTAAGTTTCTAAGGTGGGAGGTTCCAGGCAAACTAGGGGCAGCACAATGGCACTGAGAGAACAAAACAGGGCAGTAAGGGTGGGGAAAATTATGTTGAAATAGGGAGTGGGAAGCTATCAAAGCCTACTTTGACTATTCCTTCAAATTAACCTGAAGAAAAAAAAAAACCAGATAAAATTATCCCGCTGAAAGGACTTAGATGTGTGCAGGGTCACAGATTTCTCTAACTTGATTCTAGATATATCGTCCTATTACCAGGTACATGTGCCATAGGAGAACACAGTTCCTACCATCAACATGAGTCTTGCGGAGCTATTGCTGATATATTGGGTCACTGTTCCAAGGAAGGATGTAGTTGAAGGGTTGCTGAATATTAATGTAATTAGAGGTGGTTGCTGTTGTACACTCATTTCAGTTATGTCCAACTCTTTGTGACCCCACATGGGGTTTTCTTGACAAAAATACTGGAGTGGTTTGCCATTCCTCCTCTAGTTCATCTTACAAGTGAAGAACTGAGGCCAACAGGGTTAAGTGACTTGCCTGGGGGATCACAGAACTAAGAGTGGGGGGGCAAGATTTGAATCTTCCTGACCCAAGGTCCAGTACAATGCGCTATGATGCCACCAAGCTGCCCATAGTCAGAGGACTTTGATACAAATTTCAGCCTGGTCACTCGCTTCCAATGTGACCATTACCAAGTCACTTAAAATCCCTATACCTCAAATTCCTCATTTACACAATAAAAAGTTTGGACTAATTGAACTCTAAGGTCCCTTCCAGTTCTCCATATATGATGCTAGATGCTCTTGTGTGTCAGAGATGATTCCTTGGTTGACAGAGTACCTCCTGCCTGAGATCTGCAAGCTCACTTTATAAAGTTCAGCCAACCCTAGGCTAACTATCCAATCAACTTTGATTGAAGAACTTCAAAGGAACAAAGGCTGGTAGACCCTTCTTTTATTAGTGCTGCTCTAACTATTGTTCAGTATTTTCAGTCAGACAATAATGGTATTTTATTAAGAGTTTCCTGAAGTTTCCAAGTAAGACCATAGATTTAAGTAAGAAGGGACCTCAGAGGCAAATTTGATACAACTCCTTCACTGATTTGAGGTGCAAGAAAATTAAGTGATTTGCCAAGCAACACACAATGAGTGCAAACATGGAGGTGGGGAGGGGAGTCTCTGACTTTAGAGACATTTTTCAATTTATTGTGTTGCCTCCCTTAAGTAATAATGTAGTTTGAGTTAGTATTGTTTTGGGAAAATAGAAAAAGAAAATATCTGCCCTGAATTTTTCATTCTGTCCTACTCTTCAATGACTTCCCACATATAATGTATTTTTTACTTCTTGATTTTTAATCAGATTTTATATTTTCATTTTAAAAATTTAATTTCAACTCTGCGGCACTCTTCTCTCAGTTCTCTTAACTGGAGTAACCTCCCTGTTCCTTGTGCCAATCCAAATGTTTTCAACTCCTTCCACTCACCCACTTCTCAAGAAAAGGCTCACTTCCTGCAGACACTTTCCCTGATAACTTGATAATTACTTCTTTCTTTAGTATCCATCCTTAGATATGTAAGTACGTATTTAATTTGCATTGTTAATTTGCATTTGTATACACAGTGTCCCAAAGGCCTCTCCTCCTCAGATAACTGCACAAAGACCTTTGACACACCCTGCATTTTTCTTTTTAAAATGTTCAGTCTCTGTCTTATGTTTCATTTTATTTTATTTATTTTTGTGCACTGTTCTCCCACCTGTAAGGTAGATGGCCAACTCCTTGAGATTGGGATTACCTTATGTAACATTTGGTTGTGTGGTTTATCTTTTCTTCCTCCGTTAGATTGCAAAACCCTTTAAAGTAGATGTGTTTACCTTTATGGACAATAAAGAACAGGGGGCTTTCTCCAGTCATCCTGATCTATCTCTGGCCACTGGACACAGATGTCTCTGGAGGAGAAAGTGAGGCTGGTGACTTTGCACAGCCCCCTCTCACTTAAATCCAATTCACTTGCAAGTCATGGCATCACCTTCCTGATGTCACGGTCCTCTTTGAGAACAAAGGACAAAAACAACAGTAAAGAACAGAAATCTGAAAGAACTGAGCTCAGTTCCTACCTCATACATGCTTTCTGACTCTGGGCAAGTCCTAAAGCCTCTTAACCTCAGTTTCTTCATCTGTAAAATTAGAAAAATAGCACCTCCCACACAGAATTATTGTGAGAATCAAATTAGATGAAATAACTTTATAAAAACACTTAAATGTCAGTTATTATTTCTGTACCCCTAGTACCTTGCATAGTATCTTTCACAATTTATCTGGTGAAGCTCCCTTTACCAATATATGTCATTAATTTAGCTGTAATGTTTCCAAGAGAAATTATAGTGCTACTGAGAGATCAGGTGATTTAGTTACTGAACAAACTTTTACCAAGCACTTACAATGCACCAGGTAGCGTGCTAACTGCTGCAGATGCAAAGAAATGTGACTGAAACGTCCATGACCTTTAGGTACGCTCATTCAGCTAGGGGAGACAACATGCAAGCAACTATGTACATACAAGACTGATAGAGAGGAGGTGTAAGGCAATCTCCTAAGGAAGAGGCCTAGCAGAGAGGAATGTCAGGAAGGCCCCCCCCTTCTCCACACAGCAAGTATATGAACCCAAGTCTTTGAAATCTGGGCCAGCCCTTTCTCAACTAGACCATGCTGTCTCTCATCTTCATCATAGTATTGATAAAAATGTTCATTGAATCAAACTGACTAGGCTTCCAATACCTTTTATATTTTTTCACATTGATTAGCATAGATCCACACACATAGTGACACTTGATTCCTTTACTTAATGAACAACTGTTTCTGTTTTAGGACTTTCACATAAGATGACCTTCTCTTAGGCAGAAAGGATTTAAATTAATTTTTTTTTAATTAGTGGAGAGAATGCCATTTTACAAGATTCTTGATAGAAGCAGTAATATCACTTTGGCAACAATAATCCCATGAGGTATTAAAATAATAATACCTTCAGTGATTGAATTGCAATGTTGCTATGAGAAACTCAAACATTTGAAGTAGATAGAAAGAAAATGTAGGATCATGTGAGATGATATTAATAAAGAGCTTAGACCAGTGCCTGGCACATAGTACGTGCTTAATAAATGCTCAAGAAGTACCTAGGTGGTAAAGTGGAGAGTCAGGAAGACTTGAGTTCAAATTCAACCTCAGGAAATTACTAGCTGTTACCTTAATCAACCTTAAGATGGGGATAATGATAGCAACAATCTTCTTGGATTGTTATGAGGATTAAATGAACTAATATTTGTACAGTTCTTAGCCTTGTGCCTAGCACATAGTAGGTACCATATATATATATATATATATATATACATATATATGTATGTATGTATGTATGTATGTATGTATGTATGTATGTATATGCTAGCCATTATTATCATTATCATTCGTTATTCCTACCACAGCCACTACTACCATTATCTCCCTGGATCTCAGTTTCTTTGAATATGAAATGAGGGGAGTTGGAAGAGGAAACTTCTGAGGTTGATGACACCTCTGACACCAATAATGTACTTTCCAGTTTGGGCAAATTCTCTTTGAGCCTCAGTTTCTTACTTTGTAAAATGAAAGTGTTGGACTAGATGTCCTCTGAAGTCCTTTCCAATTCTTCTTGCTATTTTCTCTTTTTGTTTTATAAGGATGGGTGCTGAAGCAAGATGAATGAAGGGCAAAAAATGATATTGGGGGTGAGGAAAGAATTAAGAGAGAGCAATTCCCAGTTCAGGGAGCAAGTAGCACTAAATAGGGTATCAGAGCCCTAAGGGTTGAATTCTGTATATTTATTACCTGTGTGATCTTCCACAAGTCCCTTAACCTCTCTGGGCCTTGGTTTCCTTATCTACAAAATGATGAGGCTCAACTTGGTGACTTCTAAGTTCTCTCCAAGCTTTGAATCTATGACTTTCCCACTTGTCTGACCATTCCTTCAAAGTCCCCTCTACTGGATCACCCTCCATGTCCTCCCCATGAAGCCTTGGCTCCCAAAGCTTGGTCCTGGGCATTGCTATTTCTATACCTTCTCTCTTGGTGACATCAAAAGCTCCCATGAGTTCAATTATCATATCTATCCAAATGGATGTCAAATCTATATAGTTAACCCTAATGTCCATCCTGAATTGTAATCTTAAATTATCATTCACTCCTTAAATCTCAATTTAGACATCTTATCAATATCTCATATTCATTACATCAAGAATTATCTTTCTGAAAATCTCTTCTTTCCTCCATTATTTTTTTTCTGTTGAGAGTACTTATATCCATTGTTGCCCAGGTCTGTAATACCAGCTTCAGTTTTGACTCTTCCTGTCCTCTCCTTTTCGTACAATCATTTGCCAAATTTCATTCTTTTCACCTCAGCAAAGTCTCTTACCTCACCTCTTTTTCTGTACTCATATGGTCCCTACCTTACTTCTGGTTTTCATATCCCCTTTACTGAGTACTATAATAATCCACTAATTTGGTGTGCCTGCTTCCAGTCTTTCCCCTCAAGATAGAGAATGATCCTCAGGGAATTAAGGAGGTGATAAAGACTATTGGAGGTTGGGGTAACCTTAGACAAGTCACTTAACCTCTCTGTGCCTCAGTTTCCTCATCTGCCAAATGAAAAAATTAGATTCAGTTGCCTCTAAGGTCCCTTACAACTTTAAATCTATATGATACTATGATCTCTCTGCAATCTGCGTTCCACACAGCTGTCAAATGATCTTCCTAAGGCACAGGTCTGACTGTATCATTCTCCTGCTTAAAATGATCTTTAATGGTTTCCTCCTGCCTAAAGGAAAAAAATCAGACTCCTCAGTCTGGTATTTAAAGCCTTCCATAAGCTACGTCCACCTATCTTTCCAAGCTCATTGTTTCTGTTTGCACACTCTGTTTCATCTAAACTGGACTGCTAGTTCCAATCCAAATAATCTTCTCTCACCTCCATGTCTTTGAACAGCAATAAGTTATTCCTAGCATGGCCTCCCTTCTCACCTCTGTCTCTTCAAATTCTGAGCTTCCTTCCAAGTCCAGTTCAAGTACTACTTCTGAGCCAAACACTTGGTCTTCTCCCTCCTCAAATTATCATGTTTTCTTATTCCCCCTATATCATGAAAGCTTCTTCTGGAAAAGGACTTGTTTTCTTTTCTTTTCTTTTCTCTTCTTTTTTTTTTTTTTGCATAATCTAACTTAGCATCTTCTACATAGCAGGTGTTTATAAATATTTGTTGAATTTAATTATTCAGATTATTTAAGATTACTCCCTGAAACAAACACCTAGGCAGGGAGATCCAGATGCCGCCTTGCTATGTATTCCTCCATCCCCAGCATTGCTACAAGATAAAGGGCAGAGAGTTATTTGTACAGCCATGTCCGCATAACACAGAGCCTAGATCTATTATTTGAACAGCTACTGATTGTTTACCCCTGAGGTCCAACCGTCCGCTATCAATGGAGAGAAAAAAAGAAATACAGAAAGCCACAAAACGTGTCGAAATGATTTGTCAAACGCTGTGATGTTAGCATCTCAGTGCTTCCACTATTCTTGATGGAGTAAACAATTTGTTAAAAATGACTTTTACAAATATATTCCAAATTAAAGTTTATGAATTGTTTTCTCCTCTATACATTCATTCAAAATCTACTACTTAAGGTAACTGCTACAAATATTATTATTCCATCTTAATAGTTGAAACCAATGTCCAGGAAGAAGAAAATAACACCAGTTAATTACCTGTATGTCAGAAGTAGAATTTGACCTCATACAGTTTTCATTTTCTATTATTTTTACTATGTCACTTTGCCTCCACATATTAAGTAGATCTTCCTATGGAGTATTTAAAGAATATTGTAAACAAAAATTTCACAGTACAACTCTATGTATGTATGTATGTATGTGTATATACATACATATAGGCATGAATATTTACAATATATGTATGTGTACATATACATGTAAGTTACATCTAGGGCAGCTAAGTAGTACAGTGAAATCAGGAGGATCTGAGTTCAAATTTGACCTCAGATACTTACTGTGTGACCACCTTGCACAAGTTACTTAACCCTGTTTGCCTCAGTTTCCTTACCTGTAAAATGAGCTGGAGAAGGAAATGGTAAACCACTCCAGTATCTTTGCTAAGAAAACCCCAATGGGGTCACAAAAAGTAGAACAGGACTAAAAATGACTGAACAACATGTTATATATAAGATATGATTACATATGAGACATATAATATTATTTTGTTGATATGTTTTATTTTTGTATCTACTGTGTTTCCTAATACATCCTCCTTACAATACTTTTTTAAACATTTTTTTAAAAAAATGATGAAAACAAGCTTAGCAAAATAAACCAACACATCAATGAAGCCTGACAACATATACAAATTTCTATAATATATATTCCCTCTTCTCATCAAAGAAGAAAGCAGAACAGCTTTTCATCTCTTTTCTGAGACCAAGTTTGGTCATTTTGATTATATAGCTTTTAATTACATTATCTTTGTTCTTTTCATTTGCACAGGATACATTGTTTTCCTGGTTCTACTTCCTTTCATCTTCATCAGTTCATATAAGTTTTCTCCTGCTTCTCTGAATTCTCATTTTTGAATTTAATATCCCATTACATTCAAGATCAACAATTTGTTTCTCAATTTCCCAACAGATGACATATGTTTTGTTTCTAGTTCTTTACTACCACTGAAGTACAACTTTGAATATTTTAGTTATTATGATATTGTTACAAACACATATATGCATATTTGTATATATATATATATGTCTGTGTACATGTATGTTTATTAAATAAACATGTATATGTTTATGTATTAACCACACATAATAAACATATGTGTGTATGTATGTATGTAGGTGATCTTTGACTCCCTTGAGGCATATGCCTAGTATTGGAATTTCTGGGTCAATAGACATGAATGTTGTAATCACTTCAAGCGATAGTCCAATGATTAAACAAATTCATAACACTCCCCCCAAAAAATTAGTACACCTGTCTTTCCACCACTCCACCAGCATATACTATACTTTTACATATACTTTTGTCATCTTTTTCAATTTGTTGGATTTGAAAGGAAACATCAGTTGTTTTGATTTCAGTTGTTTTGGTCAGTTGTTTCTATTATTATGAATGATTGGAACCATTTTTTCATACAGTTGTTTATAGCTTACAAATCTTTGGAGACAGTTCATATCTTTTGATTACTTATCCACTGGAGAATTGCTCTTTGACTTGCACTTTTGTAATATAATATATCTCCCAAATCAATACAAATAGATCATGGATCAGGACCGACTAAGAAAACAAAATATGCCATGAACCTGAGGGGAAACAAAGGCAGAAGAAAGACTATTGTTGTTCAGATATGTACAGGACCTAAGTATGTTTCCAATTAAATCCTATTTCTTATTTTTAATTAAAATGTCTGAGTCAAGAACTTGGCATAATGTAGTTAGTGTTTTCTTTTGGAAATGAAATGTTCTGACTCTAGGATTCTAAGAATACCTAATAAGTATCAAGCACATTATCTGCCTCTAATGAAGAAAAAAATCATCATGTCTTTCCCAATATAGAACATTATTTTTTTAATAGCAAAAATTCTCATTTTGTTAGTGTCATTCAAATAAATAGTCATATGAATGTATAAACTTTTAAAAAATTCATTTAAAAATTCATATTTGTACTTACTTAGAGGAGAGAGAGACAGAGAGGCACAGACAGAATAACAGAGACAGAGACAGAGCCCCTTATTACAAAGGCTGGTTTCTATACTATTATATATATACATTATTTTATATAATATATAAGTACATGTACATTATATATATATACACACATATATATATATACACACACACACACACACACTATTATAATACAAGGACAGGGTAGTATAGGGGATATAGAGCTGATTTCAGAATTAGAAGTACAAGCTGTATCCTTAACGCATACTACCTATGCCACCATGGGTCAGTCACTTTATCTCTCAGCGTAGTAGGCATCTATAAAAGACTTCAAGCAGAAAGCTTGGTAATAGAGGTAGTTTCTTCATGTCAATGACAAGAGAGATCCATACCAAAAATCTTTTTTTAAAAATACATTAGTCTCCATCAAATTCCTTCTCTTGTTTCACTGTAATTTGTAAGTGACTCAGGGTTCTAAAAGACTTTGCTAGCAACATGCCAGCTCTGGGAGGTTACATCTAGGACAAATAGGCTAAGCTTGACTAAGCAGAGAAGCTCACCAGCAGGCTGGCTATAAAATGCTAGGGTTTTTTCTTAATTTTTTTTTTTTTTTTTTTTTGCTATAGTAAATTCAGACTGTTACCTGAGTTAAGGAAGTTTGCGCTCTAAATGGATGAAGGGCACTCCCCACCGCCAGAAAAAATCACCGATCCATGAAGTAGGCATTGAAATATATATTTCATGGCTATAACAGTGCTAAAAACAAGCTATCCTATTTTTACAAAATGCTTTGAAAACAGAATACCTAAATAATTTTCATTCCCTTTCCAACCTATATTTTGTTATTCTCTTTTCTTAAAATATATAAAAGATTTAGACCATAAATCCATTAGATATGGATCACATCTCCTCTATATTTTTCAAATAGCCTAGAAAACTGATTGAGCACAATACAGTATTTCTTGGTTATTACCATTAGAGTGGAGACCAAAAGTTCAGATCATAAATGGTATTTGCAGTTTTGATGTAAGGTCACTTGTCGGCACAAACAACAAAAGGTATAAAAGAAGTGAAAGTGACCAAAGTGAAATAATCCCCTAAACTCTTGGGTTTTTAGAAGATTTTGGGAGGGAATCTTTGAGTATCCCTTTTTTTATTATTTATATTTAAATACTCAAACCCAGAATTCAACAAACTTCTAAATTATTTTTTTCTACAGAGAATAGTAGACAATGTACTTCCTGAGGAGTAAATTGAATTAACAGTAAACAAATGAGAATCTTATAAAGAGAAGAAGCTTTGCATATAAGAAAAATGGTCAAGTGAGTGGGGCCCTTCAGCCCTATTCTCACAAGGGCCCATTACCAAGCTCTCCAAGTACACAGACTACCACTACAGTATACCACTCAAAGAACAAACTTGAAACATGCGAAGTGACCTCATATGCATAACCAAAATCAAATTGCTTGCCTTCTCAAGGAGTGGGGAGGGGCAGGAGAGAGGCAAAGAATTTAGAATTCAAAATTGAAAATAATGATTAGTTAAAAATACATATAATTGGGAAATATCTAATTTTATACATATACACACACAAATATATGATGCTAAGATATGGAATGGAACAACATAGGCTAGAAGTCCTATCACCTATCATCAGTGCATCATATCTCTAATCAAGCCAACATTATGAAACATCTAAAACCTCACATGCTTCCAGAGACCCAAATTATTTACTTCTTCATTCTGTTTCTGGATGCTGTTTATAGATATCTCTCTGAGTCTTTATTCTAGATCCACCTGATTATCAGTAGTAACTGTTGCTCTCTCCCTTAGCCTGATATCTTTCTTTTTCTTTGCCCCATTACAGGGGCCATGCCCTGACTACTTCTTAAACAGGCTTATTCAACAAATGGGCATTACTTCACCCTAAGTAAGTACCTAAATAAACCTTGGAATAAAGGACCCAAGGTCTCCTAGTGCATCCTGGGTCATCTCCAGTCATCCTGATGAATATCTGGTCACTGGATTCAGACGGCTCTGGAGGAGAAGTGAGGCTGGTGACCTGCACAGCCCTTCCTCACTCAAAACAAAGTCAAGTGCAAGTCATGTCATCATTTCTCTGATGGCATGGTCTTCTTCAGTAGCAACGGACGAACACAACAACTACCTCTGGCAGGCATACCTGAGAGAATGGAAAAGTCCCCTGGTATTGTCAAAGTTGATGACCTCTCCTGGTCCCCCCCAGCCATTCCTGCAGCCTCTCCCCAAACTACTCTGTATTCATCTTGTATATACTCTATATGTGCCTATTTGTATCATGGGGATCACAGTGTCCCTGATGCTATTTTACAGAATATGAAGCCTTCTTTTAAGAGAATTGTGACAAGGTATAATAGAAATGTCTCCCAGACACATTGGAGCATGTGTAGAAACTCTGTGACTGGTTCTGGTCTTCTGGCTACGTGGTTAGAATAATTCCTTTCATATGGTTGCCTAAGTGGAACTGAGCATAGCCTTCAGACACTAATTGACCAGGCACTTTTACTCTTCTTGGATTCACTGAGAGAGGGACAGAGACTGATCAATGTCTTTGTGATACATCTGCAGCTAATCAAAAATCTCCCATTTACTAAAGACCATTTGGGACTGTAGGTGAGCAGATCCAGTATTCCAGTATTTTCCTTAGATGGGAAGATTGTTTTTTTTTTCCTTTGGATTTGATTCAATAATTCAACATGCTCTGCTAATATGAGTCCAGAGCAGAGGAGGTTCCCCTAATGGAAAAGCGAGAGAGTAAAATGTCTCAGCCCCTTAGGACCAAGAACTGGTTTCTAGGCACCAAGCAAAGTCAATTTGGTTTTTCACCTAAGGAAGTCAAAACAAGAGCAGAGACCCACCAAAAGACACCAGACAAAGAACATGATTAGGGCTATGACTGGCCTTTTGGAGGCACTCCCAGTTCCAGCTGTACAGCTACATGAAAAGGTTCCTTCTAACCCACAGCCAGAAGAACAGGATATGTAAGAAAGCTCCAAAGTCCCTCCAAGGTATTTCCTTTACACAGCATGGCAGCTCTCCTGGAAACAGACGCCTGTTTTGTTTTGTTTTTCCACATGTGGAGTAATATCAAAGGCACTCAGCACATGTGCTAACCTCCATTGTGTATGTGTACCTATTGTCTCTGCCATCCAAAATGTAAGTTCCTTGAGGTAAGGCAAGGTTGTTTCACTTTGGTCATTGTATTTCCAGTACCTAACACAGAGCCTGGACTTTTGAAAGAGCTTAATAAATGCTTGCAGATTGATTGCTGGAGTATAACAAAGTTTGTTGGTGTTTCTCTGTGCCTGAGCATAAGACATTTCTTAGGAATATTTGACACAGGGTAATAAACACCAGCACACAAAGAAAATCATCCAACAAATGCTCCAGAGATACCCTGAGCATCATCTAACCATTGATCCCTTCTACTGGACTTGTACAACTGATCTTTAAAATACACATTCAGGCTTTTACATTTATTCCCACTAAATTTTATCTTATTGTATTTGGTCCTTAGTTCTAGCCTGTCAAGAGATAACATGAAAACCTATGACATCATTAACTTTAAGGGTGATAAAACATTCCTTACAGAGCTGCAGAAGTATTTCAATGATACGAGTGTGACAAATAAAGTGTTTATTGCACATTACAAAAAATACGATATCAAGCAAATAACCCTGCCCACATTAGTGGGGAGAATCAGAAATCAAAATTTAAGTCGGACAGTTCTTAATTAGTGCATCTGAGATTATCCTTTCTTATTTTAAAGGATAGTTAATTCAGTTTTGTGGGATGAAATGAGGTAAAGGGATTATCTACAGAATTTTATCATGCTTTGGTTTTTTTGTTGGTCAAAATGATCAATTGTAAGTTGGACAAGACAGGAAAACCTGAGGTTAAAAGTTTCCTTCTTACACTGAGATCTAGGGAACACTATTAGTAAGACCATTCTTCTGGTGGTTAACATGTTAGCTGTACAAAACCTCATGTATATGATTTTGCATGTTTCTCAAAATAGGAATGTCATTCAAAATTGGATGAATTAGATTCTTCACTAAATTCAAGTGTGATGGAGTCTGAAAGAGAACAGCTGTGTGCCTAAATCAAAAGGCGTTTTCATCTTCCAGGATTTAACTACTACCTAGGCAATAAACAAGATGTTCTCGTTTCTTGATGCTGGTAGGGTAGGCATAGCTAGGAAGGAGAGAGATGTGCCTGGAGTCAAGAAAACCTTAGTTCAAATCCTGTCTAAAACAATACTAGCTATGTGATCTTGGGCAAGTCATTTAACAGCTACCTGCCTCAGTTTCCTCAATTGTAAAATGAGGACAATAATAGAAGAGCTGTTGACAGAGTCAAATTATATAATATTTGTAATCCATTTTATTATGAAGCCAAGAGGCAGCAATATTTTTCTGTGGAAATGATGTTGATAATTTATATTTTTCACTCTGAATTAACTGGGTGAATTAGACACACACAGAGAACATGAAGTAGATTAATCTATTAATATCGCTATAAGTCATGTCTGTGAACTGCTACTTTTTGTCATACTTCTCAGCTTCTTTTCTTATTTTCTTCCAGACTCCTTCCTCTCACTTCCAATCCCCCTATCAGACAAAGAATTTCACTCAATTGGAAGTGATCATGCTTCATATGACCATTCATGTGAACTTACAAATTCGACTCATGTAAGTCCTGCACTTGACCATCCTGACTCCATATTATTTATGAAGAATAACAGATATGTCTCTCCATTAGACACTGGGAATCCAATATTCCAGCTCAGGGAATCTGTATTCCAACTTTCATTCCCACTGATGATTTCAGTCCTCAGAATTCAGATGTATCCCCGCTTCAAACTTCTAGAGGTACCCCTGAGGAGTCAGAGGTAATTTTCTAATATCACTGGCTTTCGCTACTACTGGTCCTCACCCCAAACAGACCAAGGTTATCAGTTAAGAATCATTTTAGTTAATTAGACTTGAATAGCTCTTAGAAGAGATTTTTAGTGTTTTTTTTTTTCTGAGAAAGTATACAAAAATGGAAGTACAAACATTTCCCCCAACACCTGGGGCCCATTCTCCCCTAGACTATTTCACTCCCTGAGGATAGTGTGCTCAAACGTGAAACAGTTCAAACTTAATGATTTGAACACGTTCCCTTCCAAATGTGGCCTTGCCAATAGACAGAAAGTCCATATATCTTCCGGCACTAGACCACAACAGGTAGGTCAGTCAGGACCTCTCTCTTCCCAATCTAGTTTCTGCTCATTCTCCTGACCCTTCAAAGTACATGAGGTCATAGCCATCTCCAATCTCCTTCATCTAAAAGCAGAAAATAAGACACAAGAGAGGCAGAAGCAGCAACAAGGTCAGGTTTTTGTTCATGTTCCCTCTGGATGAATGAGTTACAAGGCCTCTTCCCTACCCAGTGCCCCACAGCAACTTGCCTTCCTTCTCCAATATTTGCCAGACTGGAAAATGCCAAAGACAAGAGATTAATGACTCATGCTTTTTGAATGCATCCAAGTTTTGGCTGGACAGCCAATCACCAGTTTGTCTTATTGTTATGTGGCTAGCTGAACCATCTACAGATGTAGTAGCACATGACTCTGAACCAGATCAAAAAGCAAGTGCTTCTATTATGGTATCATCATGCCTTCTGGCAAGGAGACTCCTTCCACATAACAAATTGCATCATCTCTCTTCCCCCACCTAAAAGAAATAATGATTTTTTTTCTAATTTAAAGATATGACCTATTTTAATAGCAATAATAAAAACTAACATTTCTATATCTCTTACCATGTGCCAGGCACTGTGCTATAAATTTTGCAGTTTTTGTCCCATTTGATTTTCACAATAAACCTGGGAGATTGCTATTGTTATCCCCATTTTACAGACAAATAGTGGTTAAGTGCCACACGGTACGGAAGGGTGTGAGGACAGATTTTGATTCAGGTCATCTTGACTCCAGATCTAGCACTCTATGCACTGAGTTACCTAGCTTCCCTAACATTCTTAATTTTAAAATTTAGGATATATATATATATATATATATGCACACACATATATATATATATATACGTGTGTGTGTATGTGTGTATGTATGTATGTATGTATGTATTCCTTAAAATAAGTCATCTGAAATATTATACTTCAAAAATGAAAGTTGCTATTTTTGTTCATCAATCAAACATTTAATTCTAGTTGTCAAGTAATGAATTCCTAATTGGAAATTGAGTGAATGCCCATCAATTGTGGAATGACTGAACAAGTCTTGGTATATGGATGTAATGGAATACTATTGTACTATATGAAATGATGAGCTGACTAACTTCAGAAAAACTTGGAAAGGTTCACATGAATTGAAGCAAAATGAAGTAAGCAGAACCAGGAGAATGCTGTCCGTAGTAACAGCAATATTACACAATGATGAATTATGAATGACTTAATTATTCCCAGCAATACAATAATCCAAGACAATTCCAAAGGTCTCATGATGAAAATTGCTGTTCATCTCCAGAGAAAGAACTGATGGAGTCTGAATACAGATCAAAGCATACTATTTTTCACTTTTGGTGTGTGATTGTTTTTCCCTTTTTGTTCTCTTTCTTCTTTCACAACATGACTAATATAGAAATATGTTTTACATGACTACACATATATAACCTATATCCAATTGTTTACTCTCTTAGGGAGGGAAGAGGTGAAGGAGGAAGGGAGAAAATTTGGAACTCATTTTTTTTAAAAAAATGAACGCTAAAAATTATCTTTACATATAATTGGGAAAAATACAATCCTGTATTTAAAAAAACAATGAAAATAAAAAATAATGATTTCTTATGCCCATCCCCACCTCTTCAATGTTTATTTCTCAGATATGGTTTTTAACTTATCTTCCAGTAAGGTGACAAAAATACTTTAGGGTAAATTTCTACCTTATTTAGATGTTCCACATGCCTCTTGCTAGATTAGAATGATTTCTAGAAGAAATTAACTATGACAGTCAACCTTCAAAAGAATATATCTGAGAGATTTGGATGTTCTGATAATCTGAGTGATTCCTTCTCAAAAGTTGGGTTTTTCTTTTATAACTGATGTGGGATAGAGCTGGTCTAAGTCAAAAAATATATTCAGCTTCCAGAATTTAACTATCCCCTAGGCTATAAAAGAGCAGTCACTCCCCACCTTCAGACTCAGATGTTGTAGCCTGGGTCTGTAGATGGGCAAATATCCTTAGTTTTAAAGAACTCTCTGGATCTACACTCTGAAAATATTAGGTCATGAGCCCTCAATAAGCACATCTCAATGGTGTGCTTAACTTTACTAGTCAGACAGTAGATACGATTAGCTGAAAACAAGCTTTTAGTGAGAGTATAATAAGAAAGACAACTCTAAAAGATTTGCCTCATAAACCTGCTCCCAGAAATACAGAGTTTCAGTGGGAAGAGTGAAGACAAACTTAAAACACGATGGTAGTGAGGCAAACACATGGAGCATATGTGCCCAAAGAAATTCACACCTCTGCTGCGGAAAGACTCCAATGTCTTGCCTCTTGTTGAAGTAGCTTCATGCTGCTCTCCGTTGAGTACAGGGCTGTTACAGTTCAGGTGATTTAGCCATGTTTCCCTTGGCCTGTTCCTCTTTATACCTTTACAACTGTTAGTCAGAGCTTGATGACTTGGCTTTTCTCCTCTCAGGAGTTACTATCACTAGGATATCACCCGGTGGACAAGTAACTTCTTCAAAGAACTATAGCTTCTGATGATGGGAGTCAGGGATAGAAGAGGAATTCTGGTCCTGTCATGCTGCCTTCTTATAGAAGTGAAATAGAAATAATAATTCATCCCCTCTCAAAATCTGAGTTCTTCCATAACTGCATCCTCTATAGAATGATACAGGTCACCCACCCCAAAGTTTTTTTTTTTTTTTTTTTTTTGCCTCTACTGTCTCTGCTGAGAGATTGTGTCTAAATCTTTAAAGTCCAATGGGGTATGGCAGCTATCCCTCAGGCAGCCAAAGGCTCAGTGTTCTCTAATTCTATCAAATAGGATTTCACACTTCATAAATGGGGTAACAGAAGGAAAACAGATATTAGTACTTGATTTCACACTGTAGCATCACATTGTTTCTGTTACCTGCTCCTTGATTTTATCATCTAGGATGGGGTAATAGTGGTGGAAACCAACCAATCAGTGTTTTTTGGACAACACCCCTACTGCAGAAGGATTGACTTCCAATAGTGTGTCTATTCTGAGAAATTTTGACCATTTAACTTTTCTCCTCTGAAATAAAATTCATCTATACAAATCACTTCTCCTTCATCTTGGAAGGTACTTTCTATTGTGTTACTTTTTATGATTCTAAAGATGATAATTACTCACTTTTCTTTATTTTAGACCACTGGTGTGTGTTACTCTGTCCTTTCTACTCTTTTCTATGTCACATTCATGTGAAAATTTTAAAAGTATCTGTAGTCCATGTTACTGATATATGCAATCATTAACCTTTCCCTATTGTCTTAGATATACCACTACTACTAAGTACAACCAATCATTCTGCCATCTGTCTAGATTCCATTTTGTGCTCAACTCACCTAGGACTTTGCTCCAACAATTGTCCTGTTTCTCTCATGTGTCTTCAGTGCCTCCCTTCCATTTGTTCTACCAGAAAGTTCCAGTCTTCCAAGTAGTCCAAAAAGTCTTCCAATTACATTTCTGGCACATCCAGCAGCTTCCCTTTCCCATTATTGCAGGAGTTCATTACCCTAAACCTAGGCCCTTATTGCCATCTACCTGGACCATTGTAGTAACCTGCTTATGAATCTTACTGCTTCCAAACTCTTCTTTCCTCCAAATCATTCTTCATGCTGTGGCCAAATGAACTCCTTTGTAAATGAACCTTGTTATTTCTGGCTTCTTGCTTAAAACTCTTCAGCATTTCCCCATTTCCCACCCTAAAGTTCTCTAAAGTAACTCTATTGTCTGGCATTCAAAGATTTTCATAATTTAACATCTCCCTACATTTCTGGTATTATTTCATATTGCATCTTTCCACAGTCTACATCCCTCTCAAACTAGTCTACTCATCATTCCTTACACATGACCCAAGCTTTCTCTTCTTTATTTCTTTTGTGAATGCTATTCTGCTGAAATGTGAGGAAAGTCATTGCCTCCTCATTCGCTTTCATCTGTTGAATTTCTCTCTTTACTCAATCTTAGAGGCTGCTCAAATGCTACTTCCTCCAGGATGCCTTTTCTTACCCATTTCACCTCCAGTCAGAATACCTTCATCTTGGACTTTACATAGTATTTTACATCTTCTTAGTATCCTTTCCTGGCTCCTCATTAGCTTTTCCCTAATTATGATTGAAATCCAAGATTTTGTCCTGGATACTCTTATCTCCTCTCTCTATATCCTCTTTTGATCATACAGCTCCAACTGTCTTAATTTTCTTGTCTGCAAATGACTCTCAATCTATAGATAGAGTTCAAATATTTTTTTAACTCTAATACATCACCTGTTGCCTGCTAGAATCTTTATCCCATACTCAAATCTTCCCCTGAAACCTGACCTTCTTTCAAACTTGTCTGTTTCTTTTAAATATAATATTCCAGTCACTTCAATTTGAAATCTTAGGGCCATCTTTGAATATCCATTTTCTCTCATCACCCACGTCTAGTCAGTTGCCAAGTCTTGTCCATCAGCCTCTACAATACTATCACATCCATCCCCTTCTCACTATTCACAAGGCCACAATCTTAGTTCAGACTCTGAACATCTCTCCTCTATATTGTTGCAATGGGAGAACTTTGCTTCCTTGGATAGAAAAGATGGGAAGTTTGTGAGTGGACATATGCGATCCATCTTAGAGTTTGTGAAAGAAAGTGAAGTCAGTCATAAACCCTGGTTTCTGGGAAAACATATTTTAATAGTTAAGCATCCCAGAAAGGACAGCCCGAAGAAAGAAAAGCTGAAATCACAAAGAGAAAAATTTCCCACACAGAGATAATAAGGGAGTTGCCTAAACAGAATTTGCCAAACAAATGAGATTTTTAAAAGATATACACGAAGAAGGACAGGAAATGGAAATGAATTCAAAAGCATGGATTAGACTTGTCCAGTTTAGCCTAAAAGTGGAAAAAGTAGAACTAGTGGGTAGAAACTTTAAAGAGATACTTCAGTTGGATGAAAGGAAACAACTCTCTTAACAATTGGAGCTGTGCAAAGTACAGTGGAATGGTAAGGAAAGAAAGTAAAGATTTCCCCTTCATTGGAGGTCTTAATCAGAGAATGCTAACTGGTCCCTCTCTATATCCAATCTCTCACTTAAATCCATCATCCATATGGGTGCTAAAATAATCTGAAGGCAAAAGTGCTGCTCCCTTCTCAAAGGCCTTCATTTGTACACCCTCCCCCATTGTCTGTGGGTACAGCTTCTTCAGTCAAGATTTTAAGGAGCTTCATGCTTTCCCCTACATTTTAAAGCCTAATTCCTATTGCTTTCCTTTATACACACTATGTTCCAGATAAACTGGATAACTAGCCTCTTCCCAAACTTGGCATTCCATCTTGTACCTCCATCTCTTTTCCCAAGTCATTCCCCATATCTGCAATCACTCCTCACCACAAGTTTTCAGAATCTGCATCTTCTTTTAATACTCAGTGAATGTTTTCTTTTCGTGAAGTCTTTCTTGATGATCCAAGTTTTTAGCTCTTTTGTCTTTCTCAATCATCTTTTATATATTTTTAGGTTGTTTCCCTTTGATAAAATATAAGCTCACTGAGGGTAGGATTTTTCATTTTTATCTTTGTATTCCCAACATTTGGAATAATATTTTTTTTGCATAGTATTCAATCAATACATGCTTCTGTTGTTGAATCTCATGTATTTGTCATGTATTATCATGTATTATAGTTGTATGTGTGTGAGTCCCATAATGCTTCTAGATAGTTAGCTGTATTAAAGTAGAGATAGCATCTTCTTTAAACATTGTGTCTCTTTCACTGCTCAATGCTCTGAACAAAATAAGGGCTTAATTGTTATTCCTTAGTGTGAGCCTTTCTGAATCTTTCTAAGTTTACTCTTACCAAATTCTGACCCATTTGTTTTTTAAGTTCTCCCCAATACTTGTGGTCATACACATTCTTTTTCCAAAAACAAGCAGTAATCCAAATCTCCAAAGAAATAAATTGAAATTGAAATTATTGTACTCAGAGAGATGGCATTTCCAAGTCACCATCTGATATTTGTATTGCATTTATCCATACCCAGATTTGCTAGGATTATTTTAATGCCAAAGAAGAGTTGGAACAAATGGTCTGTCACTTAATGGAATGACATGGAGTAATTGAGGTGGTGCTTTGCTCAAACTGTTTAGGTCTAATCTCTGAAGAGTATACTGGCTTACAAGGAAGGCTGAAAGAATCTATTAATGTGAGTTAAGGTTACACTGCAGTCATCAAAAAGTAAAGGCCAGTTTCCACTTCTGAATTTCCCAGAGGAATCCAAATGCATGTTGGGTCTACTCGAAACTTTCATATCAATATTCTCCCTATTGCTGAAATATGTGTGGTAGCTCTGTTTTCATCTGAAGTCTAAAGCTTAGGGATTTTTAAAAGGATTTTTTAAAAAAATCAATATTACTACAAGGCTTTGTTCTTTCCTAATACTAACTTGCTGTCTTTTATAATATTTTTGAACTTCCAGTTCATGCAACCTTTTCCACAGTGAATGACATTGAATAGAAATATAAAAATCCTGGGGATACTGGCCTCTTACAATCAAAAGAGGGAGTCAGATCAAGTTAATGGAAGTACCCACATGGTCTATGACTACAACAAATATTGTACTGAAAGAAACTGAAGGACTATTATAAGGTTTCTAAAGCAGGCTCCACTTAGTTAGGGAAGGAGACATCCTTTCAGGATTTGACACAAGAAACTAGGACACTAGTTTCTTCATCCTTACTCTCTTTTCCAAATTTTGAAGAATGCATCTCTTGTTTGTTTGTTTGAATTGGGCAAGTTAGTCCATATACTGGTGCATATGTTGAGAATATTTGTTTTAGCGTTATTTACTTACATGATGAAAGAGAGGACACATAGCACAGTGGTCAGAGAACTAACCTCAGAGTTCAAGTTAGGAAGTTGGACTTTCCCTAAAACTTAGAGAAGCTATGAATCTGCATTTGTAAAGGAAGTCCTTCACCAGGAGTTCCCCATAAAAAGAGTTAAAATTTACATAGCATTTACTGTGTACCAGGCACTTGTAATTGCAAGAACCTTACAATGATTATCTCATTTGATCCTCACAGCAACCCTCAGAGGTAGATGCTATTATTATTCCCATTTTACAGATGAGGAAACTGAGGCAAGCAGATGTCAAGTGATTTGCTCAGGGTTACATAACTAGTAAGTGTCTAGACTGATTTTGAACTTAAGACTTTCTGACTTCAGGCATAACACTCTAACCCCTGTGCCACCTAGCTGCCTATATTGACTACCAGAGATTCCCAAAGTGGGTGAAACCACTCCCTGGGATGCACTGGAATGACCCAGGGGGGCAGTAGTAATCTCAGGTGCAATCATGGGGAGCATGTAATAAAACTAAGGGGGCAGTGGAAACATAAGGAAAGAAGACAAGAGAAGAAAATTCTGTAAAACTATTCCTACAAATTTCTTGTTGTGTAACAGTTAAACTCATAGTGATTACATTATTTTCCAAATAAACACTCAAAATGCAAGTTATAACTGATCAATGGTCAAGTCTGCCTACAAGTCTTAATATGCAAGTGTTGGCAGGTGAGCTTATCATGCACTGTGGGGAAGTCCAGCATGCATCAGCAGGAATATGTGTGTGTGTGTATGTGTGTATGTGTGTGTGTGTGTGTGTGATGACTTGCTTATAATATTATATGGTTTTATCAAGCAATATTGTGTCATCAAAATTTCAATGCAGGAAAAAACCCATAAATTCATAGTAAATTACTATACTTAAGATGTAGCACTGAAAAATATTTTATATATTTTTAAATGACACAATTTTTTTTAAATCACTAATGGGTTAAAGAAAGTAGATTTCCAGGGAGCTACTGAGTAATTTTTTTTTTTTTTGAAAGGGGAGTGATAGGCCAAATAAGTTTGAGAACCACTGGACTACATGGTAGTTTTCTCCTCCTTAGAGAACTTCAGGAAGAGTCTGCACAACCAGTTGTTTGGGTATGTAAAAGTAAAAATTCCCTGGTCTATGGTATGACTAGATGGCCATTTTTTTAGGTCTATTCCAGCTCTCAAATGATGTGATTTTATGAGATCCGTTTAAAAAATGGATTCTAATTAAAAAAATCATTCTAAAAATTTGATCTAATCTGCATTTCGTTATTCAGTCCATTATTCAGATGAGTTCATTTTTGCTATTGGGGTATGTATTCTGGCTTATGTGTAATCAAAAATAAAAGGGCTATTTGACCAGCCCACAGTGAAAATTTAATACTGTGGAAAGAACATTGACTGACTCTGGGGTCAAAGAACTTGGGTTTAAATCCCACCTCTGGAATTTACTATCTGTTTGACTTTGGTCAATTCAGTGAACCTTGGTCAGCTTCAGTTTCCTCATCTGATAAGCAAAGTCATGGACTATATTGTCTCTTAGGTCTCTTCCAACTTCAAATCTATGATGCTATGATCCTATTATTAGGATCCATCTTTATTTCATAGGCATGGAAAATGTAGATTGCAATTCCTCCATTCCTTCTCCTTTGCAATTCTTGTCCATGGTTTCCACAAAGCCTCCAGAGTGGATCCACTTAGGGATCTTAGTGACTTCAGAAAGCTCACATTATATTGGGAATACAACATGCACATAGATGAAGGAATATCCAATATGGGTTTTCAAGCAGCAGAGAGAATTAACAACTGGGACCAGAAGAGGTCTCATATAAGAGTTAACACTTAAGTGATACTACGCTGTTGTGTTTTTCTTTCATTCTCGAAGAGGACCATGACATCAGGGATATGATGACATGACTTGGAGTTGACTTGGATTTCAGTGAAGGAAGGCTTGTGAGCCTCAGGTCCATTTCTCCTTCAAAGCCATCTGGCTCCCAAGGCCAGATATCCATCAGAACAACTGGAGATGGCCCAGAAGGCAACAGGAGACCCTAGTCCTTTTAGGTTAAGGTCTTTTCAGGTTCTCACTTTAAGTGAGGTAACACATTTTAATGGTTGAAAGTTGCCCAGTTAATTTGAGGTTTATTGACTAGATTTCTTCCTCCCTCCCTTCCTCTTTCCCTTCCTCCCTCTCTCTCTCTCTCTCACCCTCTCACTCTCTCTTTCTAAACCTTAAACCCATTTCACCCTGGAGGTCATACATTGGACAATAATAGGTCCCTGCCCAAGCACCACTTAATGGTTGTTTTTTGGGCTCTCTTGCCTCAGTGTGAATGTAAATCGTAACTGTTTCTCTTTTGGCCAGCAACCTTGAGGATCTTCCCCTCCCAGTTTGAATTTTTTTAATTAAAGAGGCCATCTCTTGACTCACTTCTTAAAGAGACCTATTCACTGAATGGGTGCTTTGCAGGAAACTAGAAGTGGAAGTGAGGAGAGTATTCTTACAAGAAGAATGGTCTTTGACAAGATGAAGAAGCAAGAGATGATGTATTATACATAGAGAATAAATTAGGCCCATTTGCCTAAAATGGAGTCTGTGAAAGGAAATGAAAAGAAACAAGAATGGACAGATAGGAGCTAGCCAATTGTAGGGCATATTAAATGTTGAGGTTGAGTATTTTGCATTTTATTATAAATACAACAGGGAGCCTTTAGAGATTTTTAGGTATAGAAGTGACATGGTCAGATCTGTATTACAAAGATCAATTTGTCAGTTATGTGGATATTGGATCAGGGAGAAAAAAAGATGGGAAGCAAGGAAACTATTGCAGGAATACAAAGGAGAGGTAATGTAGGTCTGAATCAGACTGCTGACTGGGTTAGTGGAGAGAAGAGGGTATGTGTGAAAGATTTTGGGGAGGTAGGACCAATTAAACTTAGAAATTGGTTAGATATAGAGCAAGGAGAGTGAAAACACAAGCCTGCTTCTAAGGTTGTGAACCTGGGTGACTAGAAAGATGAACAGAAACATAGAAATTTAGAGGAGAGCAAGCTCGAGGAGTGTGGGGAAAATGGAATGAGTTCTATGTTGTACATGTTGCATTTAAGACAGTTGCAGGACATCAAAGTCAAAATGTGAATACGAGACTGTAATTCAATAGATTTAGGGTAGAGTTCTAAATCTGAAAATCATTTTCATAGAGATGATAACTGAACCCAAGAAAACTAATCAAAGCACTGAAAGAGTGTGTAGATAGAAAAGAATGCTCAAGTTACCTACAGTTCGAAAGTTAAATAATGATCCAGCAAAGGAGACTGTGAAGGAATGGTCAGACAGATAGGAGGAGAAGAAAGAGAGAGCAGTCTCAAAACTCAAGGGAAGGAAGAGTATCTAATAGGACTGGGGAACCTGTGGCCTCAAGGCCACATGGGGTCCTCTAGGTCTTCGAGGTGACCCTTTGACTGAATCCAAACTCCACAGAATAAATTCTTTTATTAATTAACAAAATTTCTAGGAGTAGGAGCTGGTTGATAGTGTCATAAGTACTACATCCTACACTAAATTTTGGAATATCTGAAGCAAGCTTTCCTTTTTTTTACCTAAAAAGCTTTAATGCTGCCTAAAAATGCTGTAACTTCCTGTGTGCCCAGTGCAAAATGATTATAACATTATAGTAAGAAAAAATACAATTCACAAGATACTTTGAGATCTATGAGCACAGACTTTATGTCTTATATAAATTTCTTATTTCACCCCATACTCAAGCACAGGGCTGTGAACATAGTGGGTACTTAAGAAATACATATTAAATTTGCTTGAAGGTAAATGTTATACAGTCAAATTGTACTGAATAGTATCATAAGCCATATATGAATGGTGTTTAGATTATCTGCATGACCAGTCCTTTCAATTAGTGTGGATAATTGAATTACTATATAATGATGCTTCTAGTTTTTCTCTCCCATAATACAATGTTCATTCTAAGTCAGGAGGACTGATCTTTCTATTTTATCATCAATGCTATTTCTAATTTGGAATGACACTTATAGCTCAATTAGGGATACATATAAGAGGCTTTGTATTTCAGAGTGATTTTACTTTAAAAGGGACATAGAATGTTTCAGACAATTCAAATTCTATGTGAATGCTGCCTGACATGTCTACCAGCACAATTCCTGAACAAGTAAATATATGAATCTCATGAGGTAATTTTCTTTGGCAGGAACTTTTCCTAAGTGTGGTTGACACTTTTAGAAACCAATCCAACCAAAGTGTTATTTTTTATCACAGAAATGGAACTAGTGGGTGAATTGTTTAAAATTTATTACTTTTTGTCAAGATTTGTAGGTACATTTACTGTGTCAGAGTAAAATATGAAATTGAGATCCAAAATGGTGTTACTCAAGATTTTACTTTGTTTTCAGACCAATAGGCATATTTTCCCATACATTAACAAATAATCTATTTGAGAATTGTGTATGTCCTATGTTTTTGTAGGTAATTGTCTAGGTATTTGAAGAAGAAAAAAATATTTCACCATGTGATTGACCTAAAAGACTTCATTTATCTCAGAAAAACAAATGGAAGAGTTTCCCCAAACCTGCAGAATCTTCCTTTTCTAGGTACAAATGCCCACATCTTTAACATAGTCACTGCAACCCTACTCCTTCCCTTTTGGATCTCATTCATAAAGCAGTCTCAGTGTTGTTACTGCTATTCAGTCATTCAGTCATGTCCAACACTTTATGACCCCATCGACTATTGTGATCCACACAAACCTTTATTGTAGTCAATGAAGCAGAAATAGATATCTTTTCTGGAACTCTGGTAATTTAAATAATCTGGTCCAACAATCCCATAAGAAGATGACAGGACAATTGAGGAAAGATATTGAAAATGAGAAATTGTCCCAAAAGGCAACCACGGTGATGAAAGTAAGTTTAGTGACTTGTCCAGGGTCATACAGCCAGTAAATATGTGAGGACAAATTTGAACTCAGGTCTTCCTGACTCCAGGCTTAGTGCTCTATTCCTTGTGCCATACCTTGATATATTCCAAAGTCAAGTTCTGAAAAGAAATTCCAATACACATCACCTAAAAACTTCCTTCAGACATGTCTCTTGGCTCTTCAGTAACTCACCACAGCAGGCAATATCACTCCTTACCTCACCTCTCCAAATACATACATTGAGGGGACTGAAGCATCAAGTGTTGGTGAGAACTGAGTGAACCACATATTGTGACTTAATTCTGGAGCTAGCTCAGTTCCCTTTCTATTCAATTAAGGGTCTAGTCTAGTTTCTGTCCTGTGAAAAAACTTTAGTCAGTTATGGAAATTATGAGAAAACTATTGCACTGTTTGAATCTAGCCCTGCATGACTGGGAAGTTGGACCACCTCTGTTTGCTGCTTAGACGCAGGTTATACTGACCAGAAACCCAATAAGATCCACAGACTCATGGAAAGAGTTTTCTCACAATTGTACATCTCAATCAAACCATATGACTTATCTGAAAACTGACCCTGTACTGATCAATCAGTAATTGTTTCTGTGTTCTTTGATTGTATAGAGACATTTATGGGGAGTAGGACACCTCTTTTTTTGACTTCAGGAAATTGTCCTTGTTTGTTCTCCCCCTCCCAACTTGGAAAGTCCCAAATCTTTCCTTCAACTAGAAATCAGATGACCTAATTTTGTATAGTGGTTGTTTTCTTTAAACCAATTGGTCTAATTTGATTAATTGTTTTTAATGTATAAAAATCTGTCTTCTCCTATATTCAGGGACCAGTGACAAAGCTGAGGAAGACTAGCAGTCTTGATTTGTTAGGCAATTGGCATGCATTGCTTAATAAACTGATATGCTTAGAAGTTTGAACCTTTATTTCCTCAGTCTTTTCATCTTTCAACCATCACGCATACATACATGCATATACATATATATACATATACACATATACATACATACATGTGTGTATATATACATTATATGTGTGTGTATATATGTTGTTCTCAACCTAGGATTTAGTCAATGTAGAGGACTTCTCAGTAAGGAAAACCTTTCTACCGAAGCAGATCAGTGTCTCCTCTGCAGCTTGTTGTCATGGTGGGCTGTCTGGGGATATTAAGAGACTAAGTGACTTGTCCAGGACCATATATCCATTGTGAGATTTGAACCCAAGTTTCCTGACATCAAGTTTTAGGCTTTTAATTCACTACTAAAGTTTAATTAATTAAGTAAGTAAGATATTAATCTCTTGAATGTTACTTAACCCTCAATTAGTGCTTCTTCAATCCTGGCAGATTAAGAAAATCCAACAAGCCCAGATTCTTTGGGTGAGATCCCTAATAGACCCTTTGAGCTCCCAAATGGAAGTGGAAACAAAGGCAGTGGCTCTAATGAAAGTCAGGCTTCAGGGCCCAGATGATCTGATGAATCAACCAGAATGGGCTCAGTGAGTTCTGCCTGAGTCAGCAAGAAATAGCCTCAGGAAATTGTTTGCATTTCAGTTATTTTTCTGTATTCAGCAATGAATGAAGTGCTGAGTTTAAATGCCATGACTCTGGGGAGTAATATGAGTGGGCCACAAAAAACATCAGTTTTTTGGATTTTGTTTTTCAGTGATGCTGGATTCCAGGGCACCTACGAGTATAAAATTCCCTAAGGTTGTTATTCACACTTCCTTTCCAGGGTAGCATGACTCTGTGAAAAAGTGCCCCTGAATTAGAAATCGAGAGAACTTTCTTCTATTCCTGGCCTTACTATGTGACCTTGAGCTAGGCACTTAACCTCAGTGGTTGTCAATTTGCTTCTATATCAAATGTGGATAATAGTTCATGCTTTTTACTTCTCAAAGATATCTTGAGAAGTCATTCAAGAACATTTCTGAAGTTCATCAAATCTCTCAAAGACAGATATTGTTGACCTAGGTGAGACCTTGTTCTCTTTATGGCCAGTGATGATTTTGCTGTGGTGAGTCCCCACAAGCACAACTATCTGTCCAGTTTGACACCTGGCTAAATGATCTCCCCAGATAATCCTAGAAGAGCTATGGTAGAGAGCAACATGATTTGAATGCAGACTGGAAGCTAGGCCAGAAGCGAACTCACCTCTATAGCTAACAAAGTCAGGTTCTATTTGCCAAAGGACCTGCTCTGTGGCATCCTTTGGTTTGTAAAAGAGCTGCTGCCGGTTTTGCAATTAGAAGAAAATAGAAAAATAAAAACAAACAAAAAACTTTCAGTGAATGTCCCACAACGACCTGCTTCAATATACTGCTTTCTTAATGTATTAGACACATGACTGAATTTCTATCAGCCTGAGCAAGATAGAATGCATGTAAACTCCATGAGAACAGAGCTCATTCCATCTTTGCAACACTTCTATAGCCTCCTCCATTTTTTAGTCAGTTCCTCCCTAGATCTCCATTTGAAAACTTCTCATGCCAGCCATGGCTGCTTCACTTGGTTCAGCCCATGACTTTTACACTATGGGCACCAGCACCCTTTTCCCCACCCACCTTTCAGGATGGATCCCTTTTAGGTGCTGTTTTTTCCCATTAGAATTCAAGTTCCTTGAGGGTAGCTGCCTAGTTAACTTGGGTTTATTGGCTAGATTTCAGTAATGGTATGGGAATTTGAAGATCTTCCCTGCCCCTTAATAGGCCCATGTGACCTGCTTTGAGCTTTGGCTCAGCCTACAGCTTGAATCACATGAAGTCCATGGTGGGAGGAGATTGATGAAGGGGTAGAGCAGGAAGGGTGCAACTAAGAGAGAGTGAGGCAAAGCTGAGAGACAACTGGTAGAGCAGAGCAGCTAAGGTGAGTGAGAGAGGGAGTGATCTTGCCTAAGGGAGCTTGTTTGTGGGGAGGCCTGATAATGTATATAGATTTCTTTGCTACTGTGATGGATTAGGCTTTCTGGTTTTTGAATAAATGTCTTGGCTTTTTCTTTGAGGAAGAGAGTTTATGTTTTGCGAATTTACCCTGGAAATACACATGCATATCCATAGTAGTTGCTATGGGTGTTGCATTGGCCTTACAATTTCTTTCTCAAAGACCAAGTCTTAAATCCAACTCACTCTGGAGGTCAAAGATTGAACACTAGGTCCCTGCCCAAGCATTGCTTAATGGTCACGTTTGGGCCTTCCTGGCTTGGAATGAATGTAAGTAGTTATTGTTTCTCTTTTGACCAGCAACCTTGAAGGTCTTCACGTTCTAGTGTGATTTATTTTACTTATTTTTATTAAAGAGACCATTCCTTGACTCACTTTTTAAAGAGACCTATTCACTGAAAGGGTGTTAACTCACTCAAAGTTTGTACCTGAAAAGTCCTTAGACTAAAAGGGCTACGGTCTCCCATTGCATCCTGGGCCATCTCCAGTGGTCCTGATGAATTTCAGGCCACTGGATGCTGATGGCTCTGGAGGAGAAAGTGAGGCTGGTGACCTTGCACAGACCTCACTCACTCAAATCAAAGTCAACGGCAAGTCAGCTCATCACCTCCCTGATATCATGGTCCTCTTCCAGAAAGACGTACAAACACAACCTATGCTTTAGTAGCCCCTGTTTCTCTTTTGACTTAACACCATTGTTTTAGAACACAACGTTGGGGAGGCATGGGAGGGAGAGTAGCAAGAAACTTTTAAAAAGTCCCTTATTGCTTTGTAGAAAGGTACACATTTTAATGCCAGAAAATTCTACTCTCCATGACAAGTATGTATTTATTTTTTGAAGTGTCACACAGGTGCAGGGAAGGTTGCAAATCACTAATAGCCAGTAGTACCTAAGAGTCACAATGTGCAAAATGTGCCAAAGTCCCCCAAATTCCTTATCCCAGCTCTGGGTTCTTGCCTCTCTGTTTCTAAGGAGAAGGGAAGTACAAAAAGAGGAGGTTTGTGCATCTCTGCTAACCACCGTGGTACTAGGAAAATGTGCTGTAAGTGGAGTCTGAGTTTAGATCCTAGCTCTGCCACTCACTAACTAGATGACTTTGGGAAAGTCACTTATCCTCTCTGGGTCTCAGTTCTCTACCTATAAAAGCAGAGCATTGTTTTAGGTGACCTTCAAGGTCCCTTCAAGCTCCAAAGATATAGTTCTAGATCCACAATGACTTCTTTTTTTTCCTTTTTAAAAATTACATTTATATATATGAAATAAAATAAGCATGTCCATAACATAGTACAATAAAAAAGATGATTGTCCATGAAGCTGCAAAGTTATTATGCACAACTTACTTATACCACAAAATTATCATGTAAATACCTATTTTTTCCTGCTTTCCCCTGCTTCTTTTCTATCTGAAATGCAAGTTGTATTCTTCTATTAGAAGTTAGATGGCACAGTGAATCTTGAATTAGGAAAACCTGAGTCTTCAGACACTAGGTCACAGTGTGACCCTGGGCAAGTCACTTAACCTCTGTTTGCCTCACTTTCCTTATCTATAAACAGAAATAATAATAACATCGACCTCCCAGGGTTGTTGTAAGGATCAAATGAAATAATAATTGTAAAGTGATTAGCCCAACACCTGACACAAAATAAGCACTCTTAAAAATGTAATTATTCTTATCATTAATTCTTATCAGTAGTATTATTATTGTATTTTAAGCTAGAGGCAGCAGCTGACCCCGGAGTCAAGAAGACCCAGCATTGGAAGTCCCACTTCTGGTGTATCCTGTCTGTGTGACCCTGGGCAAGTCACTCAACATCTTAGTGTCCCAGACAGCTAAGATTAACTTACACAATAGAAGTGATCCTGATCTATTCTGATAGAAATGGTTTCTTCATTTAGAGTTCCAGCATTCCTGATGAAATCACAGGTCTGGATCACAAACAAAACATCATTACAGAGTTAAGAACAATATATTCAATATATATGCTATATTCTAGAGTCTGGTTTGTCCAACTTGAACAAAATGAATTTTAAATAAATATCCCCAAAAGGTCCACCCTCTGTCCTGCTGCTAAGTCTCAACTTGGGAAAATGCTGAGGGGTGGCTTTCCCACCAGTTCATGTAAATTGTTTAAGAGGCCATTAAGATAGAGGACTCATCAAACTCTGCCAAAGAGAGCTATGGATTAATCTTCTTTCAAAGTTGTCCTTTTGTGTCAGTGAAATATGGCATGGGAAATGACACAGGCTCTAAGCACAGAGAACCTTGAAATGGATTGTTAATATTTGGGTATCAGGAAATGTAAGCAATTCCCATATGCTAGCTATTAACAAGGCCTGTTGGTAAGCTAAGTATAGTACCTGGGGATTTGCCAATTAAAAGACAGCTCTGCTGGATTTTATTGATTTTTCCATCCAGTGACGGCTGTAGCGCTCTCTCTCTCTCTCTCTCTCTCTCTCTCTCTCTCTCTCTCTCTCTTTCCCTCTGTGTATGTGTGTGTGTGTGTGAGTGTATGTGTATGTGTGTGTACCTTTCAGGACTTAGGCTTATGAACATGCTGCTTGTTTACACTTTGGACTAATAGGCCCAGCTGGGAACACAGAGGACAGGAGGTAGATAGTCTTCAATGTCAAATTTCACTTCGCTAGCTATGTTTACAGAAGTGTGATACTACAGCAAGCAAAACCAAACAGAACCTTCCAGGGATGTTTCACATGAAGCTCCAGTGGATTATAAAGGGGAGATGATGTGAACCAGTCAAGCATCTGAGACAGTAAAATCATTGTGCTATTGCAAAGCAAGTCAATGTATCCTTTGGGGCAGCATATAGCAGAAATATAGGTGAGCACATAAAAGTTATTCTTGCAAGGTTTCAGGATTAGATAGCTCCATTAGGAGAGACTTTGAGCATGTTTTCCTAACCTAGAGTCTATGTTTTTGTTTTTAGTTTCATAGATGGATAGACGGATGGATGAATTGATTGATAGACAGAGAGAAAGAGCTAGAAAGACAGATGGATAGATAGATAGATAGATAGATAGATAGATAGATAGATAGATAGATAGATAGATAGATAGATGGGTTGGGTACTGTCCTTTGTTCTCCAAAAGGAACAAAGTAACATCACTGGATAATGTCTTTTGATGTGCATAAATTGGATTTGAGTGAGGCAGAGTTGCATGAAGTCATTGGTTTCACTCTTTCTTTCAGAATCATCGAAGTCTAGAGGAAAGACAAAAATCAAGGTGACTGGCGACGGTTCAGGATGCAGTGGATGACCTTGGTATCATGTATATCTAACCAAGCTTTAAGCACTCCAAAGCACCTGCTTTAGCTGCCTTCATAGCCATCAGAACAAATTATTCTCATCTGCTTGTCCCACCAGGGGAAAACGTGACAAGCTTGGGGAGACACTGAACTCACCTAGGAGTTTGAGACCCCTTGGTTATGCTCAACCTGGTTTAGCCCTTCTGAAACCATTTACTAGAATGTGACTACTGCACATGCTACAACCTCTTGGAGCCACAGCTTAGAGTTGAATGAGTCAGATGGACACAAAAGCCCTGCAAAGTGCTCAGCAGCCCTCACACCAGAGGTAGCAGTTTTCCCCGAATACCCTATGACCCATAGATAGATAAGAGAGATTTATATCCACAGGTATTTAGCTTATAATAGGTACTATTAATAGCTAGCATATGAGAGTTGCTTATGCTTCCTGAAACTCAAGTATTATTTTATATAGATTTCTATATAATACATATATGTAATTGTATTTCAACATAATTCTTTGCTTGGTAATGATATATATATATATATATATATATATATATATATATATATATATATATATATATATATATATATATATATATATATATATATATATATATATATATATAATTTTGTGCATTTAGAAACATTATTTTGAGGAGTTGGTATGCTTCACCAAACTACCCAACACACACACAAGTTGAGAACTAGAACTTAGAGGAAAAGCTATGCAATTCTACTGACCTGAAGCGGCAATGTGTCATAATGGATAAAGAGATGCTGATCTTGGAGTCAGAAAGAGCAGGCTTCGAATCCTGCCTCTGACACACATTGACCATGTGATCCTTGGAAAATCCTTTAACATCTCAGTGCTCAGACAGCTCTCTAATTTTGTAAGTTACAGCCCGAATACTTACCCACTGGTTGAGGGGGCTCCCTCACTGGGAGCTCTTGATGCTGATGGAATCTTAGGTCTGGTAAAAAAAAAGAAAACAAATATAGATGTAACTCTTTCTCTGTTCTTCCACTCTGATAACTTTTCATGGCATAGAGGTTATTCTGGCTTCCTGAAGGTCAGGCCTGCAGAGCATAAGCTGTGATCGTTTACAAAACAGAGAAGGTTTTGTGCACTGGCCCAGGGAAAAACGGCATGTCTACAGTTGAGGATCAGCTGGGGTAAGTTTAAAGAGCCTTATCACTCAAGTCAAAAGATGATGAACTTTTGTCATGGATAGGCATGAAGAGCATATGGAGGACCTTTGATCATCATCAATGGACAACAACAAAATCATGGAGCCTTTGAGTGTTTAATGTAACCCTTGTATCAGAGATTCCTTGGTGATGCATGATCCAGAGACATTTTGTAGGAGCTCCTTACCCACAACCTTCTGGGTCAGTAAGACTAATTTCCACTTGGAAGCACATATTTCACAATATTAGGTGAGAAAATTTTTATTAGAATAAGGAAACAGGATCAGTGCAACACAAAAATATTTTTTTAAAAGAATAATATAGAAATGATAGTTTGAGCAACCATCAGTCCCAAAAGTGTGTGTAAAAGCCAGTCACTTATTGTCCCCCAAGTGAGATCTCCTTGGGTGGAGGGCCTTCTCCTATTAGAATGTGAACTCCTTGGTAACAGTGCGAACCTGGGTGAGTTACTTAACCTCAATACCAGCACCTACCTCCCAGGGTTGCTGTGAGGCACTAATGAGAAAATTTTGCAGATTTTAGCATAGCATAGTAGCTGGTATATACATATATACACATACTTTAGCACAGTACCTGGTATATATAGATATAGATATATAGATATAGACACAGATATAGATATAGATATAGATGATATAGATAGTAGGCACTTAATAAATTCTCATTTCCTTCCTTCCTTTCTTTCTTCCTTCCTCTCTACTTTCCAATCTTCCTCACTCCCTTCTAACCTCTCTACCTTCTCTCTTCCCTTTTTCCTCCTCCTTCCCTCCCTCTTTCCTTCATTCCTTGCTTCTTTCCTTCCATCTTTCCTCCTTTGTCCCTCCCTCCACTTCTCTCTCTTTTCCAACCTTCCTACTCTCCCTCTTTTCCTCCATTCTTTCCTTCTTTTCTTTTTTTTCCTTTCCTTCTTCCTACCTACTTTAGACTGTATGCTTCTTAAGGACAAGGACCACATTTTTCACCTTTCTTTTGTATCCTCAGTGTTCAGCACAGGGCCAGGCACATATTAAGTACTTAATGCTTGTTGATTGACCAAGTTGAAGGCAGGGAATGTTTCTTTTTTAACCTTTTATCCCCATTGTTTAGCATGGTGCCTAGCACTAAGAGGGTAAGCTCTCTCTCTCTCTCTCTCTCTCTCTCTCTCTCTCTCTCTCTCTCTCTCTCTCTCTCTCTCTCTCTCTCTCGTGTGTGTGTGTGTGTGTGTGTGTGTGTGTGTGTGTGTGTTGGGGCAAATATGATTAAGGGAGTTCTAAATTTAATAAGTTTGCCTGGACACAAACCTCTGGAACCTTTGATTTTCCCATAGAAGATGAGTCTGTATCCAGTTGGTAGCTTATTAAGAGGAAAAATGACAGCTTTTAATTAAGCCTCCATGACTAGGGCTGGCCAAAGAAGAATTGGTTGTCTTGGAGTCACTTCTTGGCACCTATTTGGGCATGAGTTTTAATGATTGGGACTGAGTCCAAGAAGGATGTTTAGTTTAGATTCATGGGATGATGAACTTCTTTTGGGGGAAGCACCCTTTGTGCTTACCTATAAAAGGAGCTGGCCAAAAGTTCTGATTTCTTGTTCGTTTTCCCCTCCTGATTTTCTTCTGGAGAAGACAGGAGAGAAACTCTTCCCAACTCCTAGATTTTCTTCTGGAGAAGACAGGAGAGAAACTCTTCCCAACTCTTAAATCCATCAATGGCTGCAATGAGGTAAAAGCATATAGACACTTTCTGCACTCATCCACGTGTTGTGAAAAGAGTTCCTGGCTGACTATTGTCTCTCTTTTTTACCCACTCATGAGCACAGCACAGACATCAGAGACATGAGAGTGAACTTTTCAGGCTCAAGAGATAGCAAGGATAGATCATTATCTAAAAGGATATGAAAATTACAGGTGCTCATCAACTTGCTCCAGAGGCAAGTTCATGATCTTCCTAAAGACGCACCTCCTAGCTAGTTTTGGTCAGAAATTTTCTGGGAACATCATCCCATAATCCATTCTTCTGGTCAAAGAAGGAACATTTCTTAGATCTTACCAGTTTTGTTAACTGCCACATGAGGAATCCAAAGTTTGTTAGTTAAGAGACCCAGTCTTCTATCCACAGAAGAGGGATTTTCTGAGCAGAGAACCTCTTAGAGAGAAAAGATGTTCTCTGCATCCATAAACTCAGTGAAAGATTAAAATCACGGAATAGGGAGATAGAAGTTATTTACCTTGTTCCTCACTATTATAGTGAATGAGAGAGAAGTCCATGCTTGAAGGGAAGGAGATTGTCTATCTTATAGTTACAAATTTTATTTCCCTTTCAGTGGAGCTCAGACTATAAAATGTCAATATATGTCTGGAGGAGACTGTGTAGGAAGGAACTTGTGGGAGAAAGGTCATTAGGATATAAGTGGAATTGTTCCAGTGGCAACACTAATTTCAGTTCCCATTCAAGAGGAGTTCAAAACATTGAGTGACATTTAGTTGGATGGACTACATGACCCTCATAGAAAACAGATTTAGTGGGACAAGGACAAGGACTGCATTGGTAGTGAAAGTTTCCAATAAGGAAACTCACCCTTCCAGCACAGGTCAGTACCTTATCTGTATCTTATAGCCTTAGAGAAATACCTAGAGAGATCCAGTAACTTACCCAGGATCATACAGCTTAGTATGCAGGACTTTCACCCAGGTGTTCTTTGCTCTAAGGTCAGATCTGTCACTATTCTATGCTTCCTAGCAGGATTCACTTGAGAAGAAAATTGTATCAGTTTCTAATAAGCTATTACAAATCTATTTATGCATTTTATGTACTTTTTGTATGGTGAAATAGACTGTCCTATGGCTGATATCACTGTTACCATAAGTACTTTTACAGGATCTGTTACCTTTCATAAAAACGTAGACACTAGCTGCAAAGAAGCTCTAGTTTAAGGTTTTCCTGAACAAATTGTAGCTGGTGGCATAATGAGACAAATAAAACTTACTTTTTCAGGTAGTCTCCCAAGATATGACTCGTGTAAGCCCAGAACTTTAAGGGTGTTGTATCCTAGGTTATATGCCCTAGTCCTGTTTCGAGTCACTGCTTCCTGCTGTTTATTAGGGAGATGAATATGTATGTTGTGAATGAATAGTTATGTAGAGACAGCTAGTAGTGCAAGGGATAGAATTCTGGGCCAGGAGTAAGGAAGACTTGAGTTCAAATTTAGTTTCTGACACTCACTAGTTGTGTAATATTTGGCAAGTCAAGTAAGCTTTGTTTTTCTCACTTTCTTCAACTATAAAATGGGGATGAGAATAGCACTTCTCTCCTGGGACCTGTCATAAGGATCAAATGAGAAAATATTTCTAAAGCATATAGTACAGTGTCTGGTATATAGTAGATGATATATAGAAGCTAGCTATGATAATGATAATGATGATAATTAGTATTATTTTAAATAGCTAGGTGACACAGTAGATAGAGTCCCAAGTCTGGAATCAGGAAGATTTATCTTCCTGAGTTCAGATTAGGCCTCAGACACTTACTGTGCAACCCTGGACAAGTTATTTAACTCTGTTTGCCTCAGTTTCTTCATCTGTAAAATGAGCTGGAAAAGAAAATGGCAAACCACTCCAGTGTTTTTCTCAAGAAAACCCCAAATGGAGTCACAAAGGTTTGGACACAATTGAAAATGACTGAAAAATAGAAACAAGAATATTATTTTTCTCAGTTTGCTCAACTCTAAATTGGAGATAATCATTACAACTACTTTGCAGGTTTGTTGTGAGGATCAAATGGGGTATATGTAAAAAAAAAAAAAAAGCACTTAGTAAAGTGCCTAGAACATAGAAGGCACTGTATAAATGCTTACTCCTTCATTCTTTTTCCTGGTAGATTTCATTTTCTTTCACTCCTTCCTTCTGCTCCTCATAGCCAGGTAATATAAGCAATAGATGCTTCTTTGCTCAGGGCAGGTAGAAACAGTTCTTTATAGATCTCCAATATTTTGGCACCATATTACTAATACAAAATGAGAATAAAAACTGTTTCCTTACCTTCTTTTCTGGTTGTTCTTCCCTTCTCAGGCTTCTTTTCTTTCTCCTAGCTATAAGCACCACATATCCCTCCATCCCCAGGGTGGACAGGGTAGTGTTTTCTTCTGTTACTCAAATGGGAAAAGCAAAGAGAGCTATGTATCCTTGCATCTACGTCTTGCATTATAGATGCAGCCAAAAACTACCTCTCCCCAGCTCACAAATTTGGATAAGCTACTTATTTGAGAAGCCTGGGTTTGCTTAGTGTGCTTCTTCACCAATTACCCATTTTATTAAAATTGAAATTTGTAGAGGCTAACATATATTTAAAAACAATTTTTGCTGAAGTCCAATGTCAGCCCTCATTTATCTATAACCTTGTCTATTATCATTTTTTCAAAGATAAACAGATGTAACACAGTGCCATTTTCTCTACCTAAGGGCTATTGAAAGATGACTCCCTCTTTGCCCTGGATCCAAACATCCCAGCTGTGCCCTGACAGAGGTGATTCTATCCAGAAGATGTACACATTCCACAACTGGAATAGGACTTTGGGACTCCATCTGCCAGTTGCTATGGGATGAGAATTCTGATAGGAGCTGACAGACAGCCACCATTAGCTGCTGATTCATAGACTGTGCTACAATAAAATAGCAAGTACTGTCTTACTGTCTCTATCAAACATCTTACACGCATCTGCCAAGGTCATTTTCTTAATGAAAAAAATATGTTTGCTTTTCTGAACTTGGCTCATCTCAGAATCTTGAGGAAGGGCCACCCTAAATATTTATCCTTCTCCAACTCAATTCCCAACCAGGATCAGCGACAGTTCACATTAAATGATTTAGGGGAGGAGATTCTGATGTGACATGGTGATAAGTAACTTTTAAGAAATTCAGGATAAAGATTACCATCATCTTCTGACTTAAAGGCTCCGCTGGTTTGGGAACAGGAATCTTGACCTTGAGAGCTCAAGAGTGACCACAAGGCTTGAGTTTCTGTAGTTTGAGTAGAAATGATCTAAGACAGAAAGAAGATGGGAAGTGTCACCGACTTTAGCTCCAAGCCACAGAACAAGCCCACAGGCATTGGAACTGGATTTGTTTTCATGGAAACTCTTCAGGATTTACAAACAAACTCAAACTGAAGCAGCATACAAATAAATTATTTATGTTTCAGCTATCCTCTTCATTGTCAGTCTACTTCTGGAGGGTGTGTGTGTGTGTGTGTGTGTGTGTGTGTGTGTGTGTGTGTGTGTGTGTGTGTGTGTGTCTGAATAATTACAAAGGAGGAAAGGCATTAAGTATATTAATGCCTGTATTTCCCATTGCCTTTTGTACCCAGGAACCAAACATCAGGAAAGCATATTAGCTGAAATGGACAGAAGACCCAGAGGGAATGTAAACCCACTTTGGAAGGCAGCAACTTCATGATGACCCAAAAAGGGCATATCCCCAGCTGATGAATAAAGGGAAAGAAAAACCACGGAGTTTGGCCTCCTGGTTTGAGGAAACGACCTTTCCCATGTTGAAGGCTATGAAACTCCTGATGCTGGTTAATGAGCAAGTCAAGCCCATGCTGAGAGGTCTAGGAGAACATGATTGGATTTCACTTTTCCTGCTCTCCTGCCCTGATGGTGCAGTGGCCTGTGGATCTGGGTAATAAATCACAATTCTTGTTATTATTCCCTGTTCAAATGGCCATGCTCTCAGCCTTCTCTACCATCAATCAGAAATTTAGCCTTTTAAAATAAATTTCTCTTTATAAAACTAAAATGCTATTCCTACTACGGTGATTTACATACGGCTTGATTTGTTTGGGGCTATATTCAGGGTTTGCTGACTTTTAATAAATGAAGGGAAAAAGACTTCACCTCAGATGTAGTATAATCTACAAAGTATCAAAATTAATATAAAGCTGATATTCAGTGATCTATACAACTGGTAATTCTTTACCATCTCTCCTCAGCTCACCAACCTGTACCATCCAACCAAAAACAAAGGCGGCCATGATTATATCTGTAGGAGAACTCTTTTGTTAGTGGATAATCATTCTGATAACTCAACTTAAAGTGAAGTCTAGTTTCAGTTTGTAACTCTTTATGAAGATGCATGCTAGGTAATCATTTAATTTGTGGGGAACAGTTAACATTTTATAAACCCCATCAGTTTGTCAGAACTTATTCACTGAGGAAGATTAAAATGAAATCCATTTTCTCATAAGCAAAGGCTGAAATACCTGTTAATATCTCTTCAAATGAGGGAGGTTTCTAATGTATCTTTTCTACCACATGCAAGGAAAAACTCTGCCTTCCCTCCTTTTGTTCCTCTGCAGGAAAAAATAAATAAACTCTTGATGGAAACCAATAGAAAAGCCTACCTTGATGCACCATTATGCTTTAGATTTTAAATCCATAAGAACAGACAATGCAGAGGCTCAATGTAGTAGTTTTAGAAGGCCATTAGCTTTGTGTAGAGAATATGGAGTACAGTATAATCCCTGGTTTTGGTTCTCTTTTATTTCTTTTCCAAAGTGGTCCCTGGTTCATGATATTCCATAAAAGAAGACTTTCTAGAGTAAAGGAAAGGAACAATGGCAATGAATCTTAAAAATCTGATTATAATCATGTAAGAAAAGGTAAATGAGAATGAATGAACAAAGAATCCTGCTGAGGACTTAAGGCAAAGGAAAGAACAAATGTGATGTATTGAATTGAATTAATCTTTATGTGACTAGTTTCTAAGCAAAATTGATTGTTTCTATTTTTTTAGCTTGACCTGTGCTTTCATTGATTAGGGAATTTCCAGAGAAGAAATTCTCTCCATCAGCACAGGTCAATATTTGCTGTGTAACTTCTTTTCTTAGAAAATTGCCTCAGGTACTAAGAGGGCAAGAGACATACCCTGACATAGAAAATATCCTCCCACCCCCGTCTGGGACTTGAACCCAGGTCTTTCCAATTTCAGGGCTTCCTTTCTGTGCATTATTTCATGCTTTCATGTTTAATTAAAAATATTGGAATAGATAAGGTCAAAATGTGTATGTGATCTACACATAAGGATGATACCATAAGCACATTAGGAGAGCAAGGGATAGTTTACCAGTTAGGTCTATGGAGAAGGGAAAATTTTATGAACAAACAAGAGACAAAGCGCATTATGAAATTCAAAATGGATAACTTTGATTACATTACAAAGGGTTTGCACAAACAAAACCAATGCAATCAAGATTAGAAGGAAAGCAGAAAGCTAGGAAACAATTTTTACAGCAAGTGTTTCTGATAAAGACCCCATTTCTCAAATACATAGAGAACTGAGTCAAATTTATAAGAACGCAAGCCATTCCTCAACTGATAAATGATCAAAGGATATGAATAGGCAGTTTTCAGAGGAAGAAATTAAAACTATCTATAGTCATATGAATCACTAAATCTCTAAATCTAATCTCTAAATCACTATTGATTAGAGAAATGCAAATTAAAACAATTCTGAGGTACCACTTACACCTATCAGATTGGCAAACATGACAAAACAGGAAAATGATAAGTGTTGCAGAAGATGTGGGAAAATTGGGACGCTGGTGCATTATTGGTGGAGTTGTAAACTGATCCAATGATTCTGTAGAGTAATTTGGAACTCTGCCCAAAGGGCAATTAAACTGCGTATTTGATGCAGGAATACCACCACTAGGACCCAAAGAGTTCATAAAAAAGGACCTCCACGTACAAAAATATTTATAGCAGCTCTTTTTGTGGTGCTAAAGGACTGAAAACTGAGTAAATGACCAGAAGTTGGGGAATGGCTAAACAAGATATGGTATGTGAATATAATGTAATACTATTGTGCTATAAGAAATGATGAGCAGGGAGATTTCAGAAAAACCTGGGAAGACCTATGCCAACTGATGCTATGCTGAGTGAAGGGAGTGGAATCAAGAGAATATTGTACATAGTAACAGTAACACTGTGTGATTATCAACTGATAGAATTAGCTTTTTTCAGTGATACAATGATCCAAGACAATTCCAAAAGACTTATGATAGACAATGCTATTCACATCCAGAGAAAAAAAGCTATGGAATCTGAACACAGATTGAAGCATACTTTTTCACTTTCTTTGGTTTTTTCCCCTGCTTTTTTCTTTTGCTCTGTCTCTTCTTTCATAATGCATCTCATGTGGAAATATTTTTAACATGATTGTGCATATATACCCTATATCAGACTGCTTGGCATCTTGTGGAGGGAGAAGAGGAAGGAGAAAAATTTGGAACCCAAAAACTTGATAAAAATTATTGTTGAAAACTACATTTACATGTAATTAGAAAAAATAAAATACTATTTTCATTAAAAATGTTGGGAAAATACCATAATTGTTGAATAATAAAGGAAAATAAAATGTGCAAGTGTTCATCATAGTCCATGATTCCCTAATCGTTTCCTAAGTACTTTTCAAATCTATTTTATCATGTTTTCTCAGGTCATGAAACCAGCATTTCCATCAAAATTACATTTTGTAAAATATGGCATTTTATTTTATTTTACGCACTTTTGCAAAAATCCCAGTTCCTTCCATCAAAGATCATTTTTTTCTGCACCATAACATATCATATTTGAATACAGGTTACAGGGTAGATGCTTAAATATGACCTTTTGCAGGGACCATTATTTCCTACTTAGTAAAGTAAAGAAGCATCTGCTTGGGGGGAAACTAATTCAGCTGACTGGCTTTGTTTTTAGTCATCTAATCAATTACTTAGTCAAACAGGTACAGCATTCCTGCTATGTATTAGATAAGAGTATACGCAGCATTTTAAAAAAAAAAGAAAAGGTTCTCAAGCCTACTAGTCTTATAGCACATGGATTCAGTGAGTTATTAGTTAATTAATTAAGACAAAGCAGCCTGGCTCCTAGGAGGCCAGAGCTGTTTGGTTAATTTGTTTATTTCTTTTGCCTTTTTATCCTCAGTACATTATAGTTTTGTATACATAGTAGGTAAATAATAATTGCTTGTCAAATTGAATGACCTAAATTACACAACTGGCATTAAATCTTAATAGATGAGTGACTTCCCTAGAAAGCTCATTTCATTCTCTTTAAAGTTATGACTAATAAAAGAAATAATGTATTTGAAGGACTTTAAAATCATAATGCATACATAATAATAACACAGTCATGTTCAATTCTACATGACCCTGTTTGAGGTTTTCTTAGCAAAGATACCACAGTGCTTTGCCATTTCTTTTTCTAGCTCATTTTACAGATATGGAAATTGAGGCAAATAGGGTTAAGTGACTTGCCAAGGGTCACACAGGTAGTAAGCGTCTGAGGTCAGATTTGAACTCAGGAAGATGAGTCCTTCTGACTCCAGGACTGGCACTCTATCCACCTATATGCTCACAAATAAATACTAAAGCATTACACAAATTCTACATATCATTATTTTGATATTAAGATATCAAGGATCTTTTTAATGTAAATATGCTTTACTGGGGGATCCTTTCATGTTTCTTAAACTCCATTTTGTTTCCTGGATCAATCTTAGAACTCTGATTTGTGGAAATCTTTTAGCTGGACTTACTGGTCCTTCCTCTTTCCACCCTGCACTTTGGCTTTCCATGACTGTGTATCCAATAAGAGATCATCCCCTACCCATTTTCTTCTCATATGGCCATAACTCCCTGAGATGTCCAAGATTAAAACGTTGGACTACACTGGGAGACAGGTTTCCACCAACATGCAGATGGAAGAGGGAAATTCTCTGAAGAGGCCTTTAAAAAGCTCCACTCAAAATAAATCAATTCATTTTTTTTTTTTAAAAAGAAAGCTAATTCAATACAACTTTCAGAAGTTGTATTAAGAGGCATTTTGATTATTATAAATACTCAAATTAACTATAAAGGACTTCTGAAGAAAGACCCTATCTGCATTCAGACAAAGAACTGAGACATAGAAGTATGCATAGAATGATTTTACATATACATATTTTCCTCTAATGGTAGCCATCTCTAGGATGGTGGGGGGAAGGAAGAAAAACAAGGGAAAAGTTGCATGATAACTTTAATATATACTTCAAAGCAATAGCAAGTTGTACATAATAGATTAGCAGTTTCATGTAAAATCATTTTTTTTCTATTCTACTATGTCATGGAAATGCTTACTTTATTTCTTAAGCTCAGAATAAAATTAACAAAATAAAAAAAAAATTAAAAAGCTCTACTCATATCCCTAGTCAGCAGAGTAATCATTGCCAGTCCCTTAACACGGTAGTTTTTTCCACCCTCATCTGATGCTCAGAGATCAGCTCTTTCCTCCTACTAGTACCACCTAACTTCTTGAGTAGGAATCTTCCTTCATCCACAAGCCTTCCTCCAGCATTACTCCCCTTTCCTCAGTTTCTCTATTTCTTCCTGTAACTTTTGCTGATTGTGTCAATGACTTCTGGACCACCAGCCCCTACCATTTCCTACCATTACAAAGAGTTTTTAGTGGAAAATGGATTCAAGCTTAGTGGTGTCAATGTGCCACTAATAAAGTTGCCAGCAATGTCTCTAAGAGTCATTCTTTCTCATCAGAATCCAACTGCAAGCCTTAGATGAATAACAAGGCAGGCCTGAATCACAAGTACCTCCCTGTAACACCAGTCTATTTCTTGGTAACTGTACCTCCACAGACAGGGTGGAATAGGCTGCTTTTGTCTTCTCCAAAGAAAGTAAAAGCTAGGACACTTAACCTTGTGCTCAGCAGTATGGAAAACCTTTCCCTTTGGGTGTATAAATCACCAGGACCAGGATCTTCGGCAATTATATCTTTGTGGGCAGGACCTCCTGCCTTCACTGAAGAGAGCCATAGCTGAGTGCTTGATATCCATACACCAGAGAGAGAGAGAACTCCTGTATTCCATTCCCACTCTCATCCCAGTTCCATAAGTCACTGACCAGGGCTGGGACTAGACCTCCTGGGTTTAATACCTACACTGCAGTGTAAAGGAGTTCTCTCCATGTAATGGTGAAAGTGAAACTTCTACTCTTTATCACAACAATCAAAAATTTTGTTTTTGTGAGTACTCCCTCAACCAATGCAAATCCATTCCCTATATGATTTTGACTTAATGACTTTCAAGAGACGGTATTACCAAATGTGTCATCATTCGATAACTAATTTGATAATGAATATCTTGGACCTTCCCAAGACTAGGCCTTGAAAAACATATATAACCAGGTTCATATTCATAGGCTATTATGAAAAGAATGTTGATTCTATAGTTATAGAAATGGTTCATGCGTTGGCTCTGCCGTTGACTTCTGTGAAAATTTGGACAAATAATTTAACTTCTCTAGGTCTCAGCTCCTCTGTAAAATGAAAGAGACCTTAAGGTCCCATCCAACACTAGATCTGGGAATCTGTGACACTTAGCCCATAAAATGGATCAATTTGGTATTTTCAGTTTAGCCCCACATCCAAAAATGAAGAGGTTTTTGTTTCCTTCATCCCTGTTCATCCTCACTATGACCTCCATTCCCTCCACTCCTCAGTTCTTTCTCAGTCTAACACTTCTGCACTGGTTACATTCTCCTCCTTTCTCCCTACTGACCCTTTGGTGAACTAGTTCAACTCTATATTATTCACTAATTACCCCTTTATGCTACTACTGATCTTGTTCTGTACCTGAGGGTTATTCCCTCCAGTTTTCTGTTATTTCCATCATCCACTGCCTTCAGTCCTATTTACACGCTGCCAAGTGAAGACTGAGAAAATCATGAAACTATGCCCAATTTATGTGATATAATCTCAACTGGGCTCTCACTGCAGCAAGGCATTTCCTTTTATACATCACTAATCAATTTACTATCCCATTCATCAGAGTATTTTTTCAAAACCTTTTCATTGTTCCTTAAACTTTCTATAGCTCCTCTTGCTCCACCCTAAAAGCTAAGAACCTTGCTTTATATTTCTTTAAGCTTCTAGGGAGAAGTATTTAATCAAGTGGTATAGTAAGAACAGCATGTAGAAAACATCTCCTCCAACTCCCCCATGCACAAAAAAAAGAAAACCTAAAGAATTTGTTACCTATTTTCCTACCATTACAAAGAGTTTTTAGTGGAAAATGGATTCAAGCTTAGGGAGCACATAAGGCAAAAGGGTTAGCCCACAATTCTTAGAAATCCTTTTCTTTGGTGGCAGGTAGAATTTTTTCAACATGAATCCTTTGGCATTGCTTTGGATCATTGTATAGTTAAGTGTAGATAAGTCATTCACTCACAGATGTTCATCATAGAACATTGCTGTTACTGTGCATAATATTCTCCTGGTTCCATTCACTCCGCTGCATCCATCAGTTCATCTAATTCCAGGCTTTTTTTCTGAAATCATCCTGTGTAAGGGGCCCAGAGGGTCCCAGGGGGTGCAAGTCAGAGGTAAAGCCTGTTCCGGTGGGAACGGTGCTGATGCACACGCTGGCAGAAGCTCTGTGTGACCCTGGAACCTGATGTTCCTGCAGATACCAATGTCCTGTACAGTAAAGTTATAAGTGAGCCTGGGAACCCAGTAACTAGCTGCAGGAACAAGATAAGCTTCTTTCCTTACTGCAGGTGTAAGGATGTGGAATAGTCATGAGATGGTGAAGTAATGGGATGAGCTCAGCATGTATGTGATTGGTGGATACAGCCTTTATAAACCCTAACCCTCAGCTGAATAAAGAGTTGTTGCTTGGATCATCTTGTCTCCGGTCTCCTTCCTTCAGGGCCCACAGATTAGAGGCCCGTGGGTCAGGGGGATCCAGGGGGCTCGGGCCCTGACCCCGAGCAATTCTGTTTGTAATTTCTTGTAGTACAATAATATCCCATTATAATTATATATCACAACTTGTTCCGTCACTCCCCAACTGATAAGTATCCCCTCAATTTCAAATTCTTAGCCACCACAAAAAAAAAAAAAAGCTGCTGTAAATATTTTTGTACCAATAGGTCTTTTTCCTTTTGATTTTTTATCTCTTTAGAATACAGACTTAGTAGCGGTACTGTAAATTCAAAGGGTATGCACAGTTCCAAATTTGGACATAATTCCAAATTGCTCTCCAGAATGCTTGGATCAGTTCACAACTCCACGAGCAATGCATTAGTGTCTCATTTTCCTACATCCTCCAATAATTATCATTTTCCTTTTCTGTCATATTAGCCAATCCAAGAGGTATGAGTAGTAACTCAACGTTGTTTTAATTTGCATTTCTTTTTTCTTTAATTTAATTTAATTTAATCTTTAATTTCTTTAATGTTTTAGAGCATTGCCTCATATAACTATAGACAGCTTTTATTTCTTTGAAAACTTTCTGTTCAAGGCATTGGGGTATAGAAATCTATCTTGCCCTGCAGGAAAATAGAGGGGAAGGGAATGGGAGAAGCATGTGTTGGGGGAGGGGTGATAGAAGGGAGGACAGATTGGGAAAAGCAGTGCTTTGGGTGCACTCCGTCCTGGGGTGGGGAGAGGGGAAAGATGGGGAGAAAATTTGGAATTCAAAATCTTGTGGAAGTGAATGTTGAAAACTGAAAATAAATAAATTATATTAAACTCCAAAAAAAAGAAAACTATCTATTCATATCTTTTAACCATTTATCAGTTGTAACTGATTTGTATTCTTATAACTTAGACTCAGTTCTCTGCATATTTGAGAAATAAGGCCTTTATCTGAGATACTTGTAGTAAAAGATTTTCTCCAGTTTTCTTATTTCCTTCTAATTTTCGTTGTATTGGTTTTGTTTACATAAAACCTTTTTAATTTAAAATAATAAAGATTATTTTACATTTTGTAATGCTTTCTATCTCCTGTTTGGTCCTAAATTTTTCCCTTATCCATAAATCTGACAGTTAAACTATTCTATGCTCCCTTAATTTGCTGATGGCATCATCTTTTTTGTCTAAATCATGTAATCATTTTGACCTCATGTTGATATACTGTATGAGATATTGATCTATACCTATTTCCTATGCATCTCCACAGAAAGAACGATGGCATCTGAATTCAGCCTGAAGTCTATTATTTTTCTCTTTCTTTCTTTCTTCCTTTCTTTCAAGTTTTTTTCCACAAACTTAGCAATATGGAAATGTGTTTTACATGATTGGACACAACTAAACTATATCAGATTACTTATAGTCTCAGTGAGGGGCAAAGGGAGAGATAGAGGGATATAATTTGGAACTCAATACTTAAAAAAAATAAAAATTATATTTACATATAATTCGGGAAAAATCAAATATTATTTTAAAAAGGGAAATCCTTTTGCTGGAGTCTTCAAGATGTTTACCTTAGGTATGTTGTAGCTTTTCTTTTGTGCTTGTTATACAACTTTGAATCTGTGATCAACCTGTTCTTGGCTATTGATCTAGACATTCCCATCAGCTAGTGTGAGGGATGCTACTAAGATGGTGATGAAAAGATGGGAAACCCTCCAATCCTCCAAATTTGCATGAGATATTCTGCCAGTTGGAGGTCATGAGGAAGACCCAGACCAAAGCAAAAGTCAAGGGCTTTGCTCCTCTCCCCAATTCACTTCTCAAGACTTGCTTTATATTTCACTGAAAAATTGAGGCCATTTGCTGAGATATCCCTCTTCTTCCCTTTCAGGAAATAGATAAGGAAAGGATAAATGTCTCCTATACTATCCCCTACATCAACCTTATTTCACCTGAAGAGGTGGTCCTTCTCCTTGCCAAGGTAAAAGCCTGTACGTATTCAAATGATTCCATTCCACTCTGTCTTCTCTAACAGATTGTCCCTTCAATCTTCCTTACTCTTTCACTAATCCTCAATCTCTCCATCTCTACTTCTTGATTCCCTGCTGCCTGTAAACATGCTCATATCCCCCCATCATCAAAAACCCATTGTATGACACATCTATCACTTTTCATGACTAAACTCCTTGAAAAGCCTGTCTATAATCAACGTCTCCACTCCCTTTCCTATCTTTCTCTTTTTTTAAAAAAAATATTTCATTCTAAACTTAAGAAATAAAACAAGCATTTTCATAACATAATAGAATGGAGAAAAGATGGTTTTGCTTGAAACTGAAAAGCTATTATGTACAGCTTGATATTATTTTTAAATATATAGTAAAATTATCATTCGACTTCAGATCTCATCATTAAATTAAACCCACTCTCTTCCAAGTCAGCAATTTACTCTTAACTGGCAAATCTAATGTATTGACCTTTTCTCAGTCTTCACCCTTCTCAGTCTCTTTGCAGTCTCTGAGACTTTCTGTCACATGCCTCCTTTAAATTCTCCAGCTCTTCACAACATTACTCTGTCCTGGTTTTCATCCTATATGTCTGGCTGCTCCTTCTTGGTCTTTGATGAATCTTCATCCAAATCATGACTGAGAAAGGTAAGTATCTCTCAGAGGTCTGCTCTTGGTTCTCTTTTCCTTCTAAACTATTTCACTTGGTGATTTCAGCAGCTCTCATGGTCATCTCTACTTAGAAGACCTCAGATCCACTGACTATCACTGACCTCTCTCCTAACCTTGAGACTTGCATTTTCACTTGTTGATTAAGCATCTCAAACTGAATGTGCTACAGACATTTTAAACTCAATATATCACAAACTGAACTCATTATCTTTGCTCCAAAATCCTCCCCTCTTTCTAACTTTCCTTATTAGTGTCTAGAGCAACAGCATCCTCTCAATCATCCAGGCTTAAAACCTCTTCCCTCTCATACTCTTCCCTGTATGAAGTCTACTGTCAAGCATTATTGATTCTGTTTTAGCAATATCTCTTATTTATGCCCCCTTCTCTACTCTGACACACTCACTACCCTGGTATAGATAGTCTCACATCATATCATACCTAGAATAATGAAATTGAAATAATCCCCTGATTGCCCTGCCCACTACAAGTCTCCCCATACTCCTGTTCATCCTCTATTCAGCTATCAAAGTGATTTTCTTAGAACGAAGGTTGATCATGCCATTTCCCTTCCTCCCACCACCAATTTTAATAAACTACAGTGCCTCTTTATTAGTCCCAGGATCAAATACACAATTTTTGGTTTAGTTTTTAAAGTCCTTAAAAACTTATATTCTTTCTACATTTCTAGTCAATTTATGCTTCTTATTCTACCAGTGACACTGATCTCTTTGTTATTCTCATACAGGGCCCTCACTTTCATGATCCTATGCATTTTCACTGACTCTCTCCCATACCTAGATGCTCTCTTTGTGGTAGAGTCTTGGCAGGAATCTAATAATTGTGTATCAATGTCAGCTAGGCAAGGCAACTTTATGTTACAAGAAGTCAGGAAAGCCCTCTAAAATTCAAGGAGCGCCCGAAATATCCAAAGTCAATGAGGACAAGATACTGAGACAACAAAGCTAAAAACTGGAGAAAAATACATGAATTCTGAAAAGCAGGGAATGGAGAAAAGAGTAAAAGGCAAAAAAAAAAAAACAACTTGACTATAAATTTAATTTCTGTTTGAGATCTTGCAATCAATAACTAAAGACAGCTTTTCTATGCACTATAGCTTGTCAGAAATCTACTAATTGCAGAAAACTAGCAATATATTGGGAGGCAGGGTTGGGAAAAAAGATAGCAAAGCCTACATTGAGCATTCAGTAACTAAAACCACCCCCATGTGCAATTAAGCATCACTGAAAATGGGCAGTATGCCAAGGCAACTTACAAGTTCTATCAAAAAGAATGATGCCAAAAAAAATGAATACCTTGCTTACATAGCATATCAAGAATAAGGGGAAATTGTTTGAGTGATATATGTTTCTGTTTCTTCCAGGGTCATGTTATTTGTATATGACTGTGGGAGGGGTGGAAATGACCCATAGGGATGATCCTAGGGATGATACAACTGGAGCTCCCCTGACTGGAGCATCCAGGGGCATAATGACTCAGCCCTTGGAATTTTGAAGATGTCAAACTTCCCAGCTGCTTCCACCTATATGACAGCTTATGATTGAAAAGTCTTGGCACTTTGAGATGATGAGTGCCCTTATCAGCTAATAATTGGGAAGCACGTGTGACTCTGTGCATATTTAAAAGAGAGTGACCCCAATATCAATGTCCTCTTCTCTTCCCACTATGGTCACATCAGATCATTCCCCACAAAGTGTCAGAAAATAGAGCAAGTTATTTAATTCTGCACACCTATCACCAGTACATCAAGAGTACATGGCATCTAAAATATATGTGTAACTTAGGTGACCCTGGGACTAGATTTTGAGTTGCCTACGCTATGTTTGTCCTTTCTTGACTTTAGGTGAATGAATGTCTATCCTGACATAAATGTGTCACCACCCTGTGAATCTGAGAAGCTCAGAGGTCCTGATTCATTTTACTTAGAGTTGACTGGGCCCCTTGCATCAACACCAGTTATTTTTCCCTCATGGAGAACATGGTGAAAGGGATGGAAGAATACCTCTCTACTCTTCAGGCTGAGAGAATAAAATGCCCCATGAAAAAATGAAGGGAATGTTAAAAGGGAGTAAAAAGGAGAAAAAAGAATATAAAGTATCAAGTTCTGGAGTACAGATTTAAGCAATATTTGGATGGAGAATACAAGAATGCGAAGCTAAGAGTGGAACACAAATAGACGAAAAGATCATTGAAGATTTAGAGTTAGTTAATAATTACTATGCTTTTTCTAATAAAGAATGGAGCAGCTACATGTGGGGATGAAGCAACTTTGTGTGCTTCAAGGAATGAAAATGTACATGCACAAATGCCAATAGAATAATGGTTGTAAAGCACTGGTCAGTGGAAGGATAGACCCCTTGTGGTGGTTGATGACTCCCTGCTAAAAGTTACTGAAGGAGCTATACAATATGTCAAATACAAATTAATACAAAGTATTTAAATATAAGGTAGTTTGGGAGAGAACATATTAGCAGTTGTGGGGAATCAAGAAAAGTTTTATGTAAAAGGCAGTAAATCAGCATCATCCTGAAAGAAGAAATTTTGTGACGTAGAGGTGAGGAAGGGACGGATTCTAGGCCTGGAAGAAGGCCAGTGAAAAGGCAGAGACAGAACAGGAATTATATGAAAGGAACAACGAAAAGTCAAGTTTGGTTGATTCACAGAGTTTGCAAAGGAGAGTAACAAAGAACAATGCCAAAATAATACTTGGGTAATGTTGTAAGTCTTTGAAAGTTATCCTCATGGCAATAGGGAGTCATTATTATTGATTGATTAGGGCACTGACAGGGTCAGATCTACTCTTAATGAAAATCATTTTGGCAGCTGCGTGCTAGACTGATAGGAGTAGGGATAGATTTGAAGAAGAGGAACCAGTTAAGAAGTTGTTATAATAATCTGGGTGAGAGATGATGAACTAAGATGGTACCTGTGTAGCACATAAAAAGAGTAATATATTAGAGTTGTTGCAGAGGCAGAAACAGAAAAATTTGTCAACTGATTCAATATGTAAGGTGAAAGAGAATGAGTAGTTTAAGATAATGCTGATGTTAGACATCTGGAAGCTGGGGTGGATGGTGATGACATTGACAGAAATAGAAAAGTCTGGAACAGGAGAGGATTATTTCAGGGAAAGATAATGAGTTCAGTTTTTGGACACGTCCAGTTTGAGATGTTTCCAGGACATCTAATGTGAAATATCCAGTAGGTGTTTTGTGATAAGGGCCTAAATCTCAGGGGAGATACTAGGCCTGGATTTTTAGAATCTGAAATCATTTGAATAGAAATAAAGTTAAGCTCATGGATGCAGAAGAGACTGCCAAGAGGTAAAGTACACAAGGAGAAGGAAAAGGGTCTACTACAGAAACTTTGGGAAAATCCACAACTAAGAGATCATTGGTAACTTAAGAGACAAAAATTATAATTGAGTGATGCAGTCAGAAACTAAACTGTAAAAGGTTATGAGGATGAGTATGGGGAGAGAAAGTAGAGGCTGAAGGAGTATAAATCATTTTTTCAAAGAGTTTGGTTGAGAAAAAGAGTAGCTTAAGGGCGTAGTAGGTTCCAGTAAAGATTTTTGACATATGGAGGAGAACTGAGCATGTTGAAAGCTAATAAGGAAGGAACTAGTAGATATGGAGAGATTGAAGATTTAAGACGGGGTATGACTAAGGTTGCATTCTGTTGAAGACAATGGGAGGAGATGGGATGGAGGGCCAAAGATTGGCCTTGGCAAGGAGAATCAGCACCCCTTTGTCAGAGAAGAAAGGAGGAAAGAATGTGGGATGATATCAAGGCATTTTGTGATGAAACAAAGAAGAAAGAACTCATGTTAAATGGTCTCAGTTTTCTCAGTAAAAGCAAGGTCTTCACCTAAGAGAGAAGGGAAAGTGGAGGTATAAAATGCTTGAGGAGGAAAAATAAGGTTTGGAATAGCTTCTGTGGAGAATGAAACAGGAAATTACTTAGGGAGGAATTAAAGAAGGACTTGCTGTAGTTGGAGCCTAGAAGAAGATAGATAATCTGACTTTAAAATGTATTCAGCCAATGAATACTCATCAAATGTGTTAATCACTGTCAGAGAGGATGTTCTGAGTAGAATTCAAATAGAATAAGGATTCTAAAATCTTAGAAATAGATGCTGAAGTCTGCAAAATGTTCCTGTTTGTAGTTGACATTTTATTTATTTCATCAATATACGGACAATTTCAAAGCTTTATCAAAGTCACATACAATAACTTTAAAAAAATTATCCTAACAATTCATACAGAAAAAATCAAATGGATAAAGTATATACCTTTTTCTCAGAGGATGACAAATAGTTGAATATGTAGTCTCTGGATTTAACTCATCAGTAGATAAACCTTAGACAGGAATGGCAAATGGATGATGAGCTGAACCCAGATTTCAATGAAAGAAAAAGCTGACTGGATTGTTTTCAGAAAGTTGTATGATATTTTAATGACATCAAGCTGATCTGGACATGAATTCCATTTTTTTGAATGTCATCCAAGTGAGGCTGATAACTGTGGATCACAGTCTAAAAAATCAAAACTGCAAGTGACCTGGAATGAAATGTACAGACGTGATAGGAAGAAATAGGTTATACTATATAAAGAATTTCTTGCACAGAGTAAAGAACACTACATGTATGACAGAAAATGACATGGATTAGTAATGGAGTAAAACTGTGATATCCTAAATTACATCCAATTGAATATAACTACTGCAATGGATCTATCATGTCATTGATTCAGCCATCCCCTCAAGTGATACAGTCAACAGACCTATCTATGCCTATGTGGTAGACTTGACTAGGTCCTCCCAGATATTTGCTCCCAAGGTGGAATTGGCGTTGGAGGGGAGGGTCAACCTAATATGATGAAGACATTTCTTGCTTTGTTCCAACATCAAAGGACTGCTAGCACTTCAGTTTTCTACCTGCTATTCTTCACTTTTTCAAAGTGACTAGTTCGTTATCTCTACCTCAAACAATTCCTTGATGATATCCACTACTCCTATTCTTCCTCAGAGTTTTTCATTGTTTATATATTATAACCTGGTCATGCCAGTCTCTGATTGTGACATGAGACTGGTTTCTCAAAAGCTATGGCAGCGAAACCTAATTGCTAACAGGATCCACCATAATGGAAAGGTTTTGAGTACAGCACTGGCAATGGATCAAATCTAATTTCTAAGAAAGGCACATCACTAGCAAGCTGGCCATCTGATAATGAATGCACATATACACATAAACACATATAAACACATACACATAGACATATATACACAACAGTAACTCATTAAACAAAGAAAAATCTGTATTATAATCATGGGGGATATACTTTAGAAACATACATTCCTAGTAATCAGTGTTCCAAAATGGGAATATGCTATCTTGGAAATCAGTTGTTTTTTTATCACTATGGACCTTCAAGAACTGCTTGGATAACCACCTATCCAGGATACTGGAAATGGAATTCTTACTTTAGGTCATTCTTTACTTAGCTGGTTTCTGAAATTCCTTCCAACTTCAGGATCCAGGGGAAAACAAAAGGAGAAGGTAAAACATTGGACTAAAGTTCTCCATGGCAAGCCTTATCAATTTATGTCATAGCTCATTAATTATGATGTAAATTGATCAACAAATATGTACTAAGTACCTACTGTAAGTAGGGTGCTGAGAATACAAAGTGGAAAAAATGAAACCTGTCCTGAAAGAGATTATATTCTTTGGGGGAAAATACGCGCACGCATGCACACACACACACACACACACACACACACACACGTCTTAGGTCTTAGTGAAGTTTTGAACAATGGCAGCTTAAAACTCCACTGAGACTTTTGGAACATCCTTTATATAGTTATATGTATGTAAGGACACATAAATATATACATAAAGGTATGCAGATGTAGATGTACATGTATATATACACAGATATATATATATATACATATATATATACACATCTGTATACGTAGGCAAAATAAATGTGAGGTAAATTGAAGGGACACTAGGAACAGTAAAGGAAGTGGTGATCAAGAAAGACTTGATGTATGTAGAAGGTATCTCTTTTTTTGCTGTTCAATCATTCAGTCATGTCTGATTATTTTTTACCCCATGGACCATAGCACATCAAGCATTTCTATCATCCACTATCTCCCAAAGTCTGTCCAAATTCATGGTTGTTTTTCCATGATACCATCTAACCGTCTCATCCTCTGGCATCTCTTTTTCTTTTTGCCTTCAGTCTTTCCCAACATTAGGGTCTTTGCCCATGAGTTTTGTCTTCTCATTATGAGTCCGAAGTATTTAAGCTTCAGCTTCAGTATTTGAGCTTCCAGTGAAGAATCTGAATTAATTTCTTTAAGTATTGACTTACTTGATCTCCTTGCTGTCCAAGGGACCCTCAAAAGTCTTCTCGAGTACCACAATTCAAAACTGTCAATTCTGTGGCGCTCAGCTTCCATCATGGTCCAACTCTCATAGCCATACATTGCTATTGGAAGAACCATACCTTTGGCTATGAACCTATATCAGCAAGGCAATGTCTCTGCTTTTTAGTATGCTGTTTAGATTTGCTGTAGGTTTCCTTCCAAAGTATAAGGGTCTTTTAATTTCATGACTGCAGTCACTATCTCCATTGATTTTTGAGCTCTCAAAATATAAAATCTTATAATGTACCCCTTAAGCAGAATTTTAGAAGAAATAAGGAATCTTAAGAGATTGAGGTCAGAGAGGAGTACATTCCAATCATGAGGGATGGTCAGTCTAAGGGCAGAGAAAGGAGATGAAGCAGTCATAAGTGAGAGCAACAAGAAATCAAGTTTGACAGAACCATAGAGTATGGGATGGGGAAGAATTTATGATGAGGTTTAAAAAGTTGGTTGGGTATAGGTTATGCCGAGTCTTTAAAACTACACAGAGACATATATTTGATCCTTGAAGCATTAGGGAATTCTTGGGCTTTAAGAATGTGAATTATATGGTTAGACTTGTAGTTTAGGAAAAACTACCTTAGCAGCAGGGGAAATACAGGGAGACATTATTGGACAGGGGAGTGCTTACAAGGTTACTTCAGCAGTCCAGGTGACAGGTAACAAAGGCCTGAACCCCAGTTATGACTACATGTGTATAATTTAATAATGATTATGATCATAGTATTTTCTAGTATTTATATACTGTTTTAAAGTTTGTGAGATGCTTGACAAATATCTCATATTATCTTCACGACAACCTTTGTGGGTATGTACTATCATCATCCCCAATTTGTAGAAGAGAAGCTTTAATCGGATAGCAGTTAAATGACTTTCCCAGTCACATAGCTAGTAATTGACTGAGGCAGGATTAGAACTTAGGTCTTCCTGATTTCACTTCCAATGCTCTATCCACTAAGGCATCTAGCTGCTAGGAGTAGAAAGAAGGGGAGAGACACGAGAGAAACACTGTGGAGATAGATATAACAAATTTTTGCAAACTCTCTGGATTTTTTGAGTGAGGGAGAATGTAGACGCAAGAAATCCCTAAGGTGATAACTGATTTTCTTCTCTGGCTTTTGGCAATTTGCCTGATTGTTTAATAGGCACAGCAAGGATAAATTGTTGCCATATATTTCTATGAAAATTCTTATTCTGAATGGGGCCTGCTTTGACTATTCATCTTCATTTGTATATTCTTTAGCCATGTATCCCATTTACCCTTTTCCCAAGACCATTAGAGCATCTTCAACATGTGGACATCCACATTTTGATGGCTACTCTACCCGAGGGATTTCCTGGGTCCCAGGATCTTGATTTCTCTGCTTTTTTTTTTTTTTTTTTTTTTATTTAGCTTTTAACATTCATTTTCACAAAATTTTGGGTTTCAAATTTTTCCCCTTTTCTCCCCTCCCCCCCCAAACGCCAAGCATTCTAATTGCCCCTATGACCAATCTGCTCTCTCTTCTATCATCCCTCTCTGCCCTTGTCTCTGTCTTCTCTTTTGTCCTGTAGGGCCAGATAGCTTTCTATACCCCTTTACCTGTATTTCTTATTTCCTAGTGGTAAGAACATTACAGCTGATCCTAACACTTTGAGTTCCAACTTCTTTAGCTCCCTCCCTCTCCACCCCTTCCCTTTGGAAGGCAAGCAATTCAATATAGGCCAAATCTGTGTAGTTTTGCAAATGACTTCCATAATAGTTGTGTTGTATAGGACTAACTATATTTCCCTCCATCCTATCCTGTCCCCCATTACTTCTATTCTCTTTTGATCCTATCCCTCCCCATGAGTGTTGACCTCAAATTGCACTCTCCTCCCCATGCCCTCCCTTCTATCATCCCCCCCCACTCTGCTTATCCCCTTATCCTCCACTTTCCTGTATTGTAAGATAGGTTTTCATACCAAAATGAGTAGGCATTTTATTCTTTCCTTTAGTGGAATGTGATGAGAGTAGACTTCATGTTTTTCTCTCACCTCCCCTCTTTATTCCTCCACTAATGAGTCTTTTGCTTGCCTCTTTTATGAGAGATAATTTGCCCCATTCAATTCTCCCTTTCTCCTCCCAATATCTTTCTCTCTCACTGCTTGATTTCATTTTTTTTTAAGATATGATCCCATCCTCTTCAATTCACTCTGTGCACTCTGTCTCTATGTGTGTGTGCGTGTGTGCATGTGTGTGTGTGTAATCCCACCCAGTACCCAGATACTGAAATGTTTCAAGAGTTACAAATATTGTCTTTCCATGTAGGAATGTAAACAGTTCAACTTTAGTAAGTCCCTTATGACTTCTCTTTGCTGTTCACCTTTTCATGGTTCTCTTCATTCTTGTGTTTGGAAGTCAAATTTTCTTTTCAGCTCTGGTCTTTTCATCAAGAATGCTTGAAAATCCTCTATTTCATTGAAAGACCAATTTTTCCCCTGAAGTATTATACTCAGTTTTGCTGGGTAGGTGATTCTTGGTTTTAGTCCTAGTTCCTTTGACTTCTGGAATATCCTATTCCATGCCCTTCGATCCCTTAATGTAGAAGCTGCTAGATCTTGTGTTATCCTGATTGTATTTCCACAATACTTGAATTGTTTCTTTCTAGCTGCTTGCAATATTTTCTCTTTCACCTGGGAGTTCTGGAATTTGGCCACAATGTTCCTAGGAGTTTCTCTTTTTGGATCTCTTTCAGGCGGTGTTCTGTGGATTCCTTGAATATTTATTTTGCCCTCTGGTTCTAGAATCTCAGGGCAGTTTTCATTGATAATTTCATGAAAGATGATGTCTAGGCTCTTCTTTTGATCATGGCTTTCAGGTAGGCCCACAATTTTTAAATTGTCTCTCCTGGCTCTATTTTCCAGGTCAGTTGTTTTTCCAATGAGATATTTCACATTATCTTCCATTTTTTTCATTCTTTTGGTTTTGTTTTGTGATTTCTTGGTTTCTCATAAAGTCATTAGCCTCCATCTGTTCCATTCTAATTTTGAAAGAACTATTTTCTTCAGTGAGCTTTTGAATCTCCTTTTCCATTTGGCTAATTCTGCTTTTGAAAGCATTCTTCTCCTCATTGGCTTTTTGAACCTCTTTTGCCAATTGAGTTAGGCTAGTTTTCAAGGTGTTATTTTCTTCAACATTTTTTTGGGTCTCCTTTAGCAGGGAGCTGATTTGCTGTTCATGCTTTGACTTCATGTCTCTCATTTCTCTTCCCAGCTTTTCCTCCACCTCTCTAACTTGATTTTCAAAATTCTTTTTGAGCTCTTCCATGGCCTGTGCCCATTGAGTGGGCTGGGACACAGAAGCCTTGATTTCTGTGTCTTTGCCTGATGGTAAGCATTGTTCTTCCTCATCAGAAAGGAAGGGAGGAAATGCCTGTTCACCAAGAAAGTAACCTTCTATAGTCTTATTTCTTTTCCCTTTTCTGGGCATTTTCCCAGCCAGTGACTTGACCTCTGAATATTTTCCTCACACCCACCTCACCTCCTGATCCTCCCAGCCAGTGTTTGGGGTCTGAGATTCAAATGCTGCTTCCAGCCTCAGGGCTTTGGGCGGGGGCAGGGCTGCTATTCAGTGTGAGATTAAATTCAGATGCTCAGGTGAGGGCAGGGCTGCCTCTCAGGCTCAGTTCCCTCAGGGAGTTTATGCACAGACCTTCAACAATGGATCCAGGCTCCTGCCTGCTTGGAGAGCCCTGGTCTGCCGCTGCCCCTCAGCTTCTGTCTCCCGAGGGGGCCCGAGCCATGGGGGCACCCCACTCCCCCCTCGACCCACCAAAGGGACTCTCTCACAGACCCCCGTCACCTGTGGTTGGAGGTACTTGTGCGGCCGCTGGAGATCCCGTCCCTGAAGCCCGCTCGGATCTGTTCCTCTCGGTGCCGCGGCCACGGCAGGGCTGTACTCAGCTCCCAGTCCCGGCGCCCAGTCCGCAGCACGAAGGACCTTTTACGAGAGGTTTGCAGGTCTCTCCGGAACAGAAATCTCCCTCGCTCCAATGTTCTGTGGCCTCTGGGTGCAGAATTCGCCGTGAGTTACTTCTTTGTAGTTGTTCTATGGGTTGTGGGTTCGGAGCTATGTGTATGTGCGTCTTTCTACTACGCCATCTTGGCTCCGCCCCCTGTATTCTCGATTTCTCTGCTTACAAACATGTTAGTGGATCAGATAGTATGGTATAGACATATGGTGTCTGTCCCAGTTTGTACTTGAAAGTGCTGTAGCAGCAATGTTCCATACCTGGCATATCTTTGATTTCTGCATACCTACAGGAAAAAAAATTAATTAATTCAGCAAAAGGAGTACAATTCATACTTTGTCCACTAGGTGGCAAAATGCTTGAACTATGGATAGGCAGGGCTCAGGAATGGCTAATTTATCCCTACTGTTCACCAAAAAGTTCTCGATCTAAAAATTCTTGGACTCTAGCTCATCCCACTATCCCATCCTGGCATAGTTCTTGGCACCTGAATAATATTTGCCTAGGGGTATAAAAATGAAATGTAGCTCTGAAAAATCAAAATGATGGAATTCCTTATGGCCTACCATTACCCCATATATGGGAAATTTCAATCTGACTAATGCTCTGCATTTTATATTACACAAGTAATCAATAATTGAACAATACACAGTTGACAAAAGATGGGAACGGTCAATGTTGGTGGGATTGTGGAAAGACAGGCTCACTATAGGCATTAGGTAGAGGTGTGAATTGTCCCAACCATTCTAGAAAGCAATTCAGAATTATGCCAAGAAAGTGTCCAAAATGTTTATACCCTTTGACAATGGGAGGTAGATATGAGAACAGGAATCCAGGTAACCCAGATGGAAACCAAGGGAAACTGACTACTACACTCAAAAGTACAGCAGGACATGGATCCTAGATCTGGCACAAAGGTCTAGCCCAGGAACTCAGGCTAGAGAAATGATGAGCAGAAGACTGAAATGACTATAAAGTTATAACACATCCAGAGATATCTAAAAGCCTTACTTTTCCAAGCAAAGTAACAAAGGGGAAGATAGATTTTTCACAAGAACTAAGTGAATGTAGGAAGAAATGAAATAAAAGAGAAAAATAAAATAAAAATCCTGAAGGAAAGAACTGGAAGGAGAATAAGTAGTTTATAACTGGAAGTAGTAAATCTTACTCATGTATTGGACTTCTTGAAAATTGGAAAACAAAAAAGTCAATGACTCCCTTGGACAGCAAGAAATATTTTTTAAAAAAATAAAAATATTGGAAAAATTAACAAAAATGTGAGATATCCTCTAATTTTAAAAAATCTGAAAAACAGAGCAAGGGGATAATTTAAGAATTACAAGACTGCCTGAAAATTATGATTAAAAAAACTTGGGTATTATATTTCAAGAAATCATAAATGAAAACTGCCTAGATTTATTGGAAATAGAGGGCCATATTTAAAATATGAAGAAACCACTCATCACTTCCTGATAAATACCCCAAGAGGAAAAGTCTGAAGAATGACATAGCCAAACTTCAGAGCTTCTACATCATGGAAAAAATACTGCAAATATCTAGAAAGAAAGTACTCAAGTACTAAAAAGTAACCACATTCATGAGGATACAAGCTCTGGTAAATTCTCTTAAAAATGAGAGGAGCTCTTGAAATATTGTATTCCAGAATGCAAAAGATGTGTGCTTACAACCAAGAATGACTTTCCCTGAAAAACTGAGTACTATTCTGTAAGGGGATTTGGTGATAGTGGGGGGGTGGGATGAGAAAAGCATTGGACCTATAATACAATAGAATACTTTTGAGAATTTCTAATGAAAAGACTGGAGCTAAGTAGGAATTTTGAAATGAAAACAAAAAATCAAGAGAAACCTACAGAGACAAATTTATTTGAGTAATTAGAATGGACTGTATGACAATGAAGCAATGCAGAAAAAAGTCTGTCTTTGGAAATTTAATATCTTTGAAGAATATTGATGGAATTACATAAGAAAGGCAAAGGTCTTGTGGCTTATTGGTCCTGTTATGAGGGTTTGAAAACAGGAAGACAGAAGAGTAAAAGGAATTTATTACTATAGCAAGGAAGAAATGAGTGCAACTTAATATTTCTCATGATTTAAGTACCTGAAAAAAAGTATATACAGACATGGAGGAAGGGGTGGGGGAATCAGGTATAAGAACTTCATTCTTGAACTGAACAAAGGAGTGATGAACATACACATATACCACATATACACAGACACACAATAGTTTGGTGTAGAAATATATTAAACTCAAGCAACCAAGCTTAAAAGGGAAGCAGGAAGCTGGAAAACAATTTTTACAGCCAATGTCTCTGATAAATGCCTCATTTCTAAAATATATAGAGAACTGAGTCAAACATACAAGAATACAAGTCATTCCCCAATTGATAAAAGGTCAAAGGATATGAACAGGCAGTTTTCAGAGGAAGAAATGAAAGCTATCTATAGTCATATGAAAAAAATGCTCTAAATCACCATTAATTAGAGAGATGCAAATCAAAACAACTCTGAGGTATCACATCACACCTATTAGATTGACTAACATGATAAAAGAGGAAAATGATAAATGTTGGAGAAGATGTGGGAGAGTTGGAACACTAATTCATTGTTAGTGGAGCTATGAGCTGATCCAACCATTCTGGGGAGCAATTTGGAACTTTGCCCAAAGGGTTATAAACATGTGCATGCCCTTTGATCCAGCAATATCACTTCTAGATAATATCCCAAAGAAATCAATGAGAAAAGGACCCATATATATAAAAATATTTATAGCAGCTCATTTTTGTAGTGCCCAAGAATTGGAAATTGAGGGAATGCCCATTAATTGAGGAATAGATCATTAAAACTGTGGTATCTGAATGTAATCGGATACTATTGTGCTATAAGAGAGGATGAGCAGAAGGACTTTAGAAAAATCTGGAAAGACTTATATGAACTGATGCTGAGTGAAATGAGCAGAACCAAAAGAACATTGCACACAGTAATAGCCACAATGTGCGATGACTAACTTTGATAGACTTGGCTCTTCTCAGCAATGCAAGACTCATTCATTCCAAAAGACTCATGATGGAAAATGCTATCCTGATTCAGAGAAAGAACTTTGAAGTCGAATACTGGTGGAAGCATACTATTTGCTCTCCTTTTCTCTTGCTGTTTTGTTTTGTTTCTTCTTTCCTGTGGTTCCTCCCATTAGTTCTAATTCTTCTTAACATCATGAGTATTGTGAAAATATGTTTAATGTGAATATATAAGTAGAACCTATGTATAATAGCAAGAACCCTGACATACACAGAAAGACCTGCTGTACAGATTCTTAAATCTACTTTTCTAAAAGGAAAACAACTTTTGAGGGGTCAACAATTTACTTTAATCAAATACACACACACACACACACACACATATCATTCATTTAGTTCAGGGGGAAAAAGTCAGAACCCTGAACTTCAGAGAAAATACAAACAGAGAAACAAAGACCAACAGGCAGGGCTTCCAACTGTCTGACCATAGTTACCAGAAAGAGAAGCACCAACATCTGGGTTTTCAAACTCTGGGCTCTTTAGCAGCTACCCAGAGTCTCTTCTGGCCAAACAAACACTTCCAACAAGTAAGCCCCAAAACAAAACCTCATATCACAGTACACATACACTTTTCAGAGCCAGAGGGCATCCTGACCCTTGACAACTAGTGCATTAGAGATTAACAAAAGATGTGGGCCTTCCTACAAAACAAATCTCCCCTAATCAAGCTTCCCTTATTGAGCAGGCCCATTATTGGGTGGGGAAGATCTTTAACTCTCATTAACTTCACACTAGGTCAGATTGCATGCCATCTTGGGCAGGGGGAAGGAAAGGGAGGGGGAGAAAATTTAAAACTCAAAATCTTATGGAAGTGAATGTTGAAAACTAAAAATAAATAAACTAATTATAAAAAAAGAAATATATTAAAATCAAGAGGGAAAAAGGGAAAGACAGAGAGAGTTTTGCTTAAGAGAGAGGAAATTCTGGGGAAGACAGAATTGTAAGAAAAACAAATTTTCTGATCCTGAAAAGAAAGTAAAAGAAAGAAAAAAATGGAAAGATTTGGAAAAATAAGAAATGTGAATCAACTGGTTAATGGCATTATCTTTTCTTTACTAGCCCTCTCCCCACATACCCAATCAAGTTAATAAATTGTGCTGTTTCTACCTTCATAACTTTTCTCACATCTGACGCCTTCTTTCCCTTCACAATTATGGTTCAGGACCAATGTTCTGTTGCCTAGATTAGTACTTCACATTATTATTACCTCACATATTACCTGTGGAGTTCACGGTTCCACCAACAATGTATTAGTGTTCCAATTTTCCCACATCTTCTTCAGTTGTCTAGATATCCTCCTAATTGATCTTGCCTCAAGTTTCTCACCATTCCAGTCCATTCTGCATGTTACTGACAAAAGAATTTTCCCTAAGCACAAATCTCACTACTTGGCTCTCTTATTCAATCAACTCCAGTCACTTCCAGTCTCTAGAATAAAGTCCTGTCTTTAGCTTTTAAAGCCTCATATAATGTGGCTCTAATCTACTTTTCCAGACTCACTGGGCTCTGTCCTAGGTTTTCTTCTCCCTCTAAATAGATACATATTCTTAGTAATTTCATCAGCTTGTTTGGACTCAATTATCATCTTGATTCCTATGATTCTCAAATCTACTTATCTAGCCCCAACTTCACTGCTGACTTCCAGGCTTACATCTCCAGCTGCCTGTTGGACATCTTGAACTGGATATTCTTTAGATATTTTATAATCAACAGGGACAAAACTGAATTCATTTCCCTTAAAATATTCCCTTCTTTCTCACTTTCCTGTTAGAGCTGAGGATACTATCACCTTCTCAGTTCCCCAGACTCAAAACAGAGCTGTCATCCTTGACTACTGTCTCTCTCTCCACATCTAATCTGCTGCCATGTTGATATTACCTCCCCCAAATTTTCCTTTCTCATTTCTGGCAGTCATGACCCTGGTGCAGGTCCTTATCACCTCATGCCTGAATTATTGCATTAGCCTGCTGATTGATCTTCATGTCACAAGTCTCTCCCCACCTCCAGTACATCCTCCATTCATTAGTCTGAGTGATCTTCCTGAAGCACATCTGATCTAGTCACACACACACACACACACACACACACACACACACACACACACACACACACATCCTTTTCTAACTCCAGTTGCTTCCCATTACCTCCAGGATCAAATAAAATATCCTGTCTTTAGCGTATAAAGCACTTCATAAACTGGCCCTTCCAGATATTTTCAGTCTTCCTACACCTTATACACCCTACCCCACCAACCTGTACCATGTAATCCAGTGACACTGACCTCTATGTTATTCCTGGAACAAGAAATTCCATCTCCTTTTTCCAGGCATTTTCTTTGCCTGTCTCCTATGCCTGGAATTCTTTCTCCTTCCCTGATTCTTGACTTCTCTGACTTCCTTCAAGTCTCAGATAAAACCCAGTCTTCTATAAGAATCTTTTCTCCAGTCCCCTTAATTCTAGTATCTTCCTTCTGTTGGTTATTTCCAATTTATCCTTTATATAGCAACTTGTCTGTTCATAATTGTTTTTATATTGTTTCTGTCCTTAGACTATGAGCTCCTTGAAAGCAGACTCTTGCCTTTCTATGTATCCCTAGTGCTTAGCACAGTGCCTAGCACACAGTAGGTGCTTACACTCTAATTGACATTATTCTTCTTCTCACTCCGTGCAATCTAACCAAACTTCACTTATCTGTTTCCCCTCCCACTCCTCACTATATACCATTTCCCATTCCTGGAATGTACTTCATCCTTATATTCCCTGCAGAGAAACATTTTGTTCCTTTAAGATCAAGCTCAAAGACCATTCGAATTTAAGTTCATTGCAAGTAAGAGCAGTTTCATTCTTTGGACTTAGATCTACAGTGCCCAGTGAAGTCCTTGGAATATAGCAGGCATTTAATATTGATTGATTGATTTTCAGAGATTAGTAGAATCTAAGTATTCTTTAGCAACAGAATTATAGTACTTTTTATGTTACCTGTTCTGTCACATTTTAAGTAAAAAAGGCAAATAGTAATGAAATATCTACAGTATGAATCGCTATGGAAATTTAATCATCATTTCATCTAGTTCTATACATTTGCATTTTAGAAGTGCTTGATTAACTTTAATCAGATGCATTATCTTTATTATTGGTTGCTATATACTCCTTTATACAGTGAATAGAGGCCTGACCCTGGATAAAGGAAATTAGTTCATTTCATGCTTCTGACACATTATTTTTTCTGCTGAGCCATGTTCTCCTTTAGAGTATAAGTAGCAAATTAGTTACCTACCTCTATCAGTGACAGAATTTTCTCTACAGGGAGTTCAACAATGAAATGAAAGGTTTAGACTACAAATTAAATATATAAATACGTATGTATATATGTATGTATATATGTAAATATGTATGTATATATGTATGTATATATGTAAATATGTATGTATATACACTCATATAAGCACATGTATATATGTACATACATATATGTATGCACATAAACATATACATATACTTGCAGAGATTACTATATTATGTGTCACATAGACATTTACATATATAAAATGTACACACATAATAACAACAGATATATACATGTATATGACAGATAATATCAGGTATATGTGAGAGATTGCAGTTTGTCCTTTCTCAAAGAGGACCATGACATCAGGGAGATGATGATATGACTTGCAGTTGACTTTGATTTGAGTGAGGGAAGGCTGTGCAATGTCACCAGCCTCACTTTCTCCTCCTGAGCCATCTGGGTCCAGTGGCCAGACATCCATCAGGATGACTGGAGATGGCCCAGGATTGGCTCTTTAAGAGAGAAGGGGAAGGGGAAAGGAAGAAGAAGACAAGGCATGACAAGGCAGGGCAAAGCAAGGCAAAGCAAGACAAGGAAAAAGATAAGGTGCTGGCCTTTATCTGACCCTGTAACCAGATTCAAAGAACTGGGCCAGTGACTTTTTTTAACACAGATCTACCTCTTGCCCTAGTCCTAGGAAACTGTATCTGCAATCTATTTCTTTCTAGTATATTTGCATTCCTACTTCAATCCTTTGCCTCTTCCACAGTCCAAGCATCCCACCTTCCTGTCTTCAGAGGTGCCTCATACCTAGATCCATGTTTTCTACTGCCAATATTTCCTGCATGCCATCTGCTTTCTTTTTGCTTGACACCATGATCTCCTGACACCATCCACTTGGTATACATACCCAAATGGCACTACCTGACACTGACAGCCTACCTGTCCTGACCTTCACATATTATGGTTGCCCCTATCCCCTGATATTCTCCTTACTCCTCCAGACTTCCTTTCCTCCTACTAAACATGACGTGTATTCTAGTCTCTTATTCTATTCTACAGTATCTGTCTAGTGTGCATGTCCTGGTCATGCCCCATCAATCCCAATGAGCCACCATACAAACCCCCTTCGTAGTATCAGAAAATATTCTTTAAAGAACATTGCAGAGATTACTATATTACATGTGTCATATAGACATTTACATATATAAAAGGTACATACATAATAACAACAGATATATACATGTATATGACAGATAATATCAGATATATGTAAGAGATTATGGTTTGTCCTTTCTCAAAGAGGACCATGACATCAGGGAGATGATGATATGACTTGCAGTTGACTTTGATTTGAGTGAGGGAAGGCTGTGCAATGTCACCAGCCTCACTTTCTCCTCCTGAGCCATCTGGGTCCAGTGGCCAGACATCTATCAGGATGACTGGAGATGGCCCAGGATGTAGTGGGAGACCTTGGCTCTTTAAGAGCCATATTATATCACGTTATGCTATATTATACTAATTATATTATATTAATTGTATTGTTATGTTACATTATGTTGTGTTATATTATGTTGTGTCATGTCATGTCATGTCATATCATATTATATCATATTTAAGCTTATCTCTTCCTCCTTCAAATTTGTAAGAACTAAATCAGAATAAAAAGTTTAGGTGGAACCTATTGCTTCCTTTAGAGGACATTAACTGATTCCTTAATGAATCTTAAAAGAAGTCTAACCAGGTTGTTCCCTTGCTCAATAAACTCCAGCAGCTCACCACTATTTCCATTAGGATAGAAGGTCCCTTGACATCAGGGACTATCTTGCTTTTGGTGTACCTCCAGCAGTTTTCACAGTGTTGGATATATAGTAGGCACTTAATGAATGCTTTTTTTTAATTACTAAAAGTACAACCTTTTTGGCTTGCTGTCTAAACTCTTTGTAACCTAATTTCAACCTGCTTTTCTAAGCTTGTGGAAATTAGTCTCCTTCATACTCTCTATGATCCAGTCAAACTAGTCTTCTTGGAATTCCTCAAATTTAGGAAGCATCTCTGATCTCTATGCCTTTGCATAAAATTCAGTCCACTCCACCTCATCCTTGGAAAGTACTCCTTCTCTTCTCCTATACGTACTATGTATTATAACATCTATACTATATATGTGATATATATTATATCCATATATGATATAGCACATACTATATACATATATGTGGAAACCCCTATCAATCATCATTAGCTGCTTTAAGTCTGATGGAGCAATAATCAGATATTCATTTTTTTAAAAGTTATCATTATTAATATAGGTTTTCATATGATATTAGATCTTCTTTGAAAGAAATATAATTCCTGTGAAATATTCTGCAGATTCTATTTATCCTAATTTTGTATCTATGAGATACTTTAATCACACTGAATGAAATTATTTGGAGAAAGAAAAAAAGGGAAAAAAGCACATTTTAGAAGAATCTCTCTTTGTTTTCCTCCTTCCCTCTCCCCACATACATACACACTACATGCACACACATGAACACACATGAACACACACACATGAAAATAAGGCCTGTCTGAAAATGAGATCTGCCAGAGGAAATAACTTCTGAACTCTGACTTCAACATCCCACTGTCAAATGATTCTGTAGCTTAATAGACTGAACTTCTTAGTCACCATCTCATCCCCTGGAGGGAAAAGAGCCTCCTACACCACTTGTAATAAAAGACCAATTCATTCAGATTTCCTGTTGTTTTCTACAATTGCTTTCATAACTTTTATAGACTTTTGTAGATCTTCAAGAAAAAAAAGAAAGGACATACATCTCAGATTGGGATTCAATTTAGAAATATGTCAAGAAATGTTTGAAAATGTTCTTTTCTATGCTTCTTCTTTAAATGCTCTACTTCTGTATTTTTCATCTGTGCCCTGAAATTAAGGTTTTCTTTAATGAATGAGAGATACTATTTTGAACACCTTAAAAAAATTTCAAAAAGTAAAAATAGCAAATCAAAGCCAGGGTTTTTTAATAAGTGCCATGGCAATAGCAAGTAAACACAACTATACAAATTTCCTTTCTTCGTTTCCTTAAATACACAATCTCTGATCTCTGGCAGCAGGGAGTTTATTGTAATAAAGAAAGTAGAGAGAAAGCATTTTCTTCATTTTTCAGGGCTGGTTTTCTTTTTGTGATTTTATGGAAAGCAATGCAAACAGAAGGAACTTAATTAATGCTTGTTTGCTAAATTAGAATTTTCTACAACTACATTGATACTTTTTCTAGTCTGCTAGCAAAATGGTCAAACCAGTGACTATTTAGTCTTTGTTTTTTGAATCTATAAACATTTGGGAAGTCAGGGATAAAGAAGACAGTAACATATTGGGGGCTTTGGCTAATGTTTTCTTGTGTTTGATCCTAGCTTGGCTGAGATCCTGCTAAAGGAAAAATCATTAAGAACTTGGATCTCAACCTAGGGGTGGGAATCCTCCCCTTTCATTTTAGTATAAATTACTTCAACAGAAAAGTGGAGTTCCACAAAATGGTTGGAGGAGTGGCCTACCTTTAGGCCAGTCATGTGGAATAGATACTTCAAAAACAACAACCACCACCACCACTACCAGCATTGAATATTTGAAGGAAATACTGATTTCAAACAAGCATTCTTGCCTGTAATTGGAACAAGATTTGCTAATTACTTTGGGGAAACCTAAACATGATTGTGATCAGAGTTCCCCAGGGTTCCTTCTTTCAGAAAATTTCCAAAATCATTATCCCACTCATCCAAATACTTTGTGGAACTCCATTCTTTTTATTTAAGTTCAACCAATTTGTACTAAAATTCAAGGCAAGGATTCCCATCCCCAATTTGAGATCCAAATTCTTAAGGATCTTTCCTTCAGCAGGAATTCAGCCAGGCTGGGAGTGAATACAAGAAAAGGTCAGCCAAAGCCCCTAGACAGAGCTGCTGGCAGCTTCAAACAAAAGCAATGACCTTCCTTCATGTCAAGTACAGGCATGTGATAGGACAACCACTTCACTCTGCCATCTGGCCCTGTTGATGTCCTACAGCCACAGTTCCTTCACTGTTTTGTTTTATAAGACTAGAACCTCATTTGCCAAGAAATACTAGTTACTCAGAATGCAGTAACAGACCTCCAAAGCTAAAAGACCCTACAGCATATTTTCTACATCTTTCTGATTTACAAAAGAGAAAAATGAGGCCCAGAGAAGTTAAATGATTTCTCTAGGGCAACCATTCCACTTTGGGGCTATTTTTCATTTTTAAAAAAAATTTATATTGAACAAAAATGTGCCTTTCCAAAACATCTATGTATTGATCTTCACCACTATAGATTCACAGAATAATTGCAATCCTTCCTGATGCTACACTTTAAAAATGTGAAGACAATTATTATGTCAATCTTGAATCTTCTCAACATTTCAAAACCTCATTTTTGCATTCTGGACTTTTTCTATTCTTAGTTTCTTCAACTTCCTCATAAGAATTATTTTCCATACCCTTTATCATCTTTGTTGCCCTTTCCTGAACACAATCTAGGTTACCAATATCCATTTAAGAAGAGGAATCCAAAACATATCTCCAGGTCAGAAAAATAAGTCATCTTCTTGAGGCCAACCCTTTGAAAATGAGCATATTCAAAATTAACTCATTTGATCTTTGAATGATAATCATACCCTCTTTTGTCAAAGTAGAAACTCTTCAGTGGAGATGGCTCTGCCCTCTATAGTGGGTAATCAATCACACACTTAAAATAACCTGAAGACATGAATACCTTAATTGTGTGTCGGTATCATAACAAAATGAGAAACACAACTTACTATGCATCGAGAAGGCTCTTTTTTTTTGTCAATGGTACCTTCAGCTCCAAGACACACAACAATATGTTGCAGATCAAAGCAAGATGATCCTACAAATAACTTTATCCCTAAACCTAGATAAGATGGCCCAAGAGATGTAATGGAAGACTACTTCAATCAAAAGCAAAAACAATAAGAAAACCAGACATCTTCTAAAATCTTTATATACTCCAGAAAGTATATCTAGTGATGAAATGAATAAGAACAATACCCGTATCTCCAGTGATTTTGAAAAACTGATGGCTACATTTAAACTGGAATTTTTAAAGATATCTTTTTGAGTTAGATAGAAGAAATCTAAATAGAAGATTTTTAATAAATCAGACTAATTGTTAAAAGCTGACGTTTGCCATAGTCACCATGAATAAGTATTCTTCTAAAATATTTAATGGCATGTATAAAAGTCATAATAGTTAGCATTCATGTAGCACTCTATATTTGCAATGCACTTTATAAATATTTTCCTATTCATCCTCCTAACAACAGAAGGAGGTGGGTGCTATTATTTTCTCCATTTTACTGATGAAGACCTTGAGATTGAGAGAGGCTAAGGAACTTGCCCAGAGTCACACAACTAGTGTCTAAGATTGGTTTTGAACTCAGATCTTCCTGGTTCCAGGTCTAGTGTCCTATCCACTGTACCACTTAAGTATAAAAACATTTCAGTACTTGTATATGGCAATATATGCTATAGCCACCACTACAAGAAGAAACATAGGAAGAAATGTGAAATTGTCATAGAATACTTGTAAAAACTGACATCAAACACTCCCACAGTAGAAGGAATTTGAGAGAACTATTGAAGATGTGAGGAGAGGCATTTGAATATTATGTAAATATCTTTCTGGTATATACAGTAGACAACTTGAATGCCATATCACTCAGTTAAAGACAGTAGAAGAAAAACATGCAAACAAAATACAAAAACAAAAGTAATCAGAAATTATAGATCCTTTTTGCAATAGCAATTAAAAGACAAGAAAAGTTCATGATTTTTCTACTGAGAAACTCCGAGAGTCTTCCCCTCCCAGACTGATTCTTTTGGGAAGTCAAACTAGGCCATCGTTTGCCTCAATTCTTACCTACTCTTTAATCACTGGATGGGTATTGCCTCAGACAAACTGAGACCTGGGAAGGACATTAGCTTCAAAAGGCCAGGGTCTCCATCCAAGGCCATCAACAGTCGTCCTGACCCATGTCTTACCATTGGACTTCAGTGACTCTAAAAGAGAGAGTGACGCTGATAACTTTGCACAGCTCTGTGTAACTTAAATCCAATTCACTCACATCACTTTCCTAGAGAGAGATGGAGCCATTACACACAGTAGCAACAGCAGTACTATTGAATGAGTTGCATGGCCAAGATGTGTGACTCCATAGAGGATCAGAGAGTATAGTTCAAGGAGACCTTCCAACTGTTTGACTGAACAAGGTATGGAAAGATCTTGTACAGCCAGTGTGGGGATGTGATGCAAGCCTTGGGCCAAAATCCTACTAATACTGAGGTGCTCAAGGTCTTAATGATGCAATGGATGTGAAGGTGCTGGATTTTGAATACTTTCTTCCAATGCTGCAGATTGCGTAACAAAGTATAAGAACTAGGGCACATATGAAGACTATGCATAAGGGTTTTGTGTTTGATAAGGAAAGGAAGGGCACAGTGATGGGGGTTGAAACATGAAATGTCCTCATCACTCTGGGTGAGACGATGACAGAGGAAGAAGCAGAAGTGTTAATGCTAGGGAATGAAGACAATTGTATCAACTATGAAGAGTTAGTCCAGATGGTGCTGAATGGTTGAGAACAACTTCGTTTCCACAAAGAATCCCCTAACTTTCTCAGGTGAAAATAATCATCTTCTTGCCCATGAGGCAAGTAACTACATTTTCAGAGTTACTCATATCCTTATTTCCAAATCCCACCATAGGTCCTCTTTGGACTGTTTGCTCTCTGCTTTCACCAGATAAACTTGCTATCTGCTCCTAAAAAAAAATACGTCACTTTCCTGATGTCATTGGCATTCTTTGAGAACAAAGGACAATCAAACACAACAAAAGTTAAAAGGGCAAAGTAAAGTAATAGGTTAAACAGAATAAAGACCAAAATAAACAATTCAAAATTCATAGAAAAACATTAGTACAGAAACTTGAGAATCTATAAAATTGAAAGTAAGAGAGAATACCCAAAGAAGGAGAATGTGGAAAATGTCTGGTCCACATGATTGCGAGAATTCTAGCAAAATCAAAGTTCAAATTGGATCTAAAAGAAACCCTGTGGCTATTAATATAAAGAACAATATAATACATATGTCAAACATAGGAATTGAAATTCTATCTTCTCTGTAATACTTTAAAATGGTGGGTCTCACTAGAAACCACACCAATTTGTTCCAATATTTCACAAAACTATGTGAAGTACTGGCAAAGTATTTTGTGAATTTCCTTCAGGACTCAAGCCTAGTCCCACCTTTCTTCACAAAAAGGATGTCACATGTATTGCAAGATATGAAAAATATCAATGATTTCTCTAAATATAGATCAATTATTTGTCTTAGTACTTTATACAAAGCATTCATATCTTGCATTACTAAAAAATATCTACAAACAATTACAAGAAGAAATATATAGACTGAGAAACAAAAGATTGTGCTAAAAAACCCCTAGGGTATAAAGCATAATTCACCAAATATTTGTCAATTTTTCTCTTGAAAATGAGAGAATATCGATACTGTTTTTATTGATGAGCATAAAATTTTTGACTTAATTCAGTAGTTATGGGTTATTCACGTATTACAAATATTTAAAATAGAACCTAGTGTAGTGAGAACACTTGAGTATCTGGTATCCCACATGAAAACTCTTCATGACTTAAAACCTGCCAACAAAAATATAATGCCAAGAATAACTAATGCAAAATGGGGCATCTTCCAGTTTCATTCTCATATAGTTCTATCTAGTCCTAAATATTTTATTAGACTCCTGAATAGACCTAAAGTCTGACTTTTGAGTTAAAAAAGGAATATAATCTAAATATGTTATTAATCAGTTTATGGACATGGTTAACATCAAGCTACTTGGTTTCATCAATAAACCACACTGACATTTCATTCATTCACAGAATTTTCTCCCAATTATCTGCCCATGTAATTTGAACTTGACAAATGTACAATTTTTAGTATATACCTAAGAATACTAGAGGTTGAAGCTTTGAACTTGAATCCAGAAGTTAAACTGAGCCAGTGTACAAAGGCGATACTTAACAAATATTATGTTTTCTACATTAAGAGACATATAGACATTTTGAAATCAAAACTCAATAAAAAAGCAAATAAAAGTAAGTAATATCAATCTTAAAGTATACTTTAAGTCCATAGCAGATTTCGAAATATCTTAACAAAATCACAGAAAACATTAATGAAGCATAGGGCATTAATGAAGCGCACTCCTCTAAGGACGTTACACAAAGATTATACTTATTCTTCCAAAAAAAGCAGTAAGACAATTGATCAATTTATCAAAAACCTATCAAAATTGTTTTGAAACTACCAGACATCATACTGAACAAGAGTAAAACCTGACAAGTACATGTCATTGGATGACTTCAGTGTCCCTACAATGTTTTTTCCCCTGGATGATCCCATGAAATGGATAAAATGCAAAACATTATATCAAAAGACCTTTCTCTTAGGCAACATCTAAAAAGATCTAATCAACCTCATGCCAACTATAAAGTTGCATACAAAGGTCTGAGGTATGCTTATGGATTGCAATTCTGGACCAGATCCTCACCACAAGACGTTATAGAAGGGTTGTCCTGAAGGACTTCATACTTAGTCATCAATGCACATTATGCAAGTTAATGGTAGAAGCTGTAATACATTATTGCAGGCTACAAATTTTAGCACTTACTGAATAATTAGCAACATATGACCTAGTAAAGTGGAATTATATGTCAGAAATTTGCTATCTTATGTGGGCTGACAGATGACAAACCTCAGTGCCCCATGGGAACTTGTGGTAATCTCTCCCAAGTTAAATTAAAGTGTTCCAGAACCCTAGAAATTCTGGGAATTCTTTCTGACAAGCAGAAAAACATTTCCTGAGTAATAAGTTTCCACTGAAAACATCTGTGGGTGTAGTATGATGGTTTACATAAATGATTGTGAAGATGTGGAAATGGAAAAATCATCTTCAAAAGCTTACCTTCACTTCTCATATTTTCATCAAGGATACCCTCAATATTTGAATATATTATTCTCATAAAGATGATACAGAGATGATAAAATAAGTCTAACAGCCAATAGTAGCTTATGTCCTTTCTATCAGTTCTTTAATTTTTTTCATACTAATACCATTATGTGTGATTTTTTCCCTCAATTTTTTTTGTTATTTAAGTCGTACAGTGGTTAAGAGGACTGAACCTGGAGTCAGGAAGACCTGAGCTCAAATATGTCCTTAGAGTCATATTACTTAACTTCTTTTGTCTTAGCTTATGCATAGGTAAAATGGAATAATAATAACCTACTTCCTAGTATTTTGACAAGGATCAACTGAGATATTTGTAAATCACTTTTCAAACCTCAAAGTGTTAAGTAAAAGCTACTATTAAATTATAATTTTCTGATTTTCATATATACATGTACATATATATGAAATGATTCCTAATCCTTTCAAAATAGTGTCATTTCCAGCATTTATTTCCACCTGTTCTTTTCCTACTCTTCTTATTTTTTTCCTTTTGTTTTACTATTTATTGAACTCTTTACCAAGGTTGAAACATTATACAGAATAGCTGAATGTAAAACAAAGGTCTAAGTCCCACCCTCAAAGGATGTTTCTTGAAGACAGGATGGGTTTTTTGTTTGGTCCTCGGATGCCTAGTACAGGTTTTTGTTTTGTCCCTGGATCTCCTAGTATAGTACTGTGTTTATAAGAAGCACCAATAAATGCTTCTTGCATTAAACTATATTCTTCTGTGAATTACTGAAATCACTTAACTTCTTCTGAAAAACTGAGGAGGGGAGGATGACAATATAATGACACTTGTGATATTTATTTTGTGATCTTGTAGAAATTAATAAGTGAATTAGCCAGAACTTCCCTTTCAACTTTCCAAGGATTAACAATGTCTACTTCTCCTATGGAATAAAATGGCAGAAAAACAAAGGCTAATTTTCTTTTTTCCCTTTTAAAAAAGTTGATTATTATCATTCTTATACTAGCAAGAACTCATTTTCTCTTTCTTACTCCTTTACATTAGAAAATAAATTATAATAATGATGCTTATATATGTTTGACTGATGCTTGATTAGAATCAGATCATCAAGGATATATTTAATACTTACTGTGTGCCAGGCATTGTACTAAGCATAATCAAGTGAAGAAAATTCCCACAGCAACCATGTCCAAAAATACAGTTCTCACTCCATATCTTTATCTCACTTTTCTGTCAGGAGAGGAATAGCATACAACATTATTTCATGGAGTTATAATTTGTCATTACGCTGACCAAGGATCTTAAGTCTTTCAAAACTGTCTTTTTTGGTAAATTTAATGATACATTGTTATCTTGCAAAGTGTTCTCCTGATTCTGCTCACTTAGACTCTGCATCATTTCATGCAACTCTTCTCAAGTTTCTCTGAAATCATACCCATCTTCATTTCTTACAACAAGAGAATTCCATTATATTCATATACCATAATTTGTTCAGCCATTCTCAATGAATGAACATCCTTCTTAGTTTCCATTTTGTTTTGTCCAGGATCAAAAGTGCTGCTATAAAGATTTTTATACATTTGGGTCTTATTTTTTCTTTTTTTTAATCTCAGGGCATAAATCCAGTAGAAGGGTCAGTTAAAGGATATGTAGGACCATTTTAGGATTTAATAGTAATATCCTGTGGGGAGGGAAAGTTTATTTATTATGAAATCTATTCTTGCAGTGTTTCGTAGTTTGACATTCAATAGTTCTTTGGACTGGGCAGGTTAGTACTTTAGATTCATAACCTGCCATCCATTGGAGTGATATAAAGCCATTCTGAAATGACTTGCTGCTGAAAAAAATAATAGATGATCAAAGAACTTAAAGGTTCTCAGGGAATAACTGAAAATACTGCCTCAAAGTCAATCATTAGAGAAGAAACTGCCATAAATTCTATTGAGCAAAATTATTCTAGGTATATTTCCTGAACAATGATTAGAGATATCATATTACTTATGGGGAAACAAAAACCAGCATTGTACACTGAATACCTTATTTGTAGAGGTTCCTCCTGCTTCATAGCAAATTTTAAAAAAAAGACAAAAATGTGTATATTATTTCATTTGATCCTCATGTAATGAATTAAAACCCCTAGAGACAGAGTTTTTGGATAATTAATAATCAAGTTGTTAATTAGGCTAGTTAATAATCAATAAATTGATGATCAGTGGTGTTTTCAGAAAACCAAAGACCCCCCCCCCCCAAAGGAGACTAAAAGTGAATGTCCCTCACAAGTGAAAATCAACCTTGATTGATAGACATTTAATGAGGAGGTGGGCTAGGAGTCTTCAGTTCCTCCTACTGAGAATGGCTTCATCACAGGACTCAACCACCTCCAGCAATCTGGACAGGGGTATCTATCTCCATACAAACCACTCTGGTTGGTTTCCCCTGTCATGATCTGAGTTACCCTCAGTTCTAATGGAGGGGTGCAAGGACAGTACTCATTTTCTATTGGCAAGAACTCATCCAGATTGGATTCTGTTTCTACTCTAAGCAGAAGTATGGTCTCCTAGTTGGGTGGATCTGTCCAGGATTAAAGAGTTTGTTTCCAGAGGATCAGGGTTAATCTTAATAAACCATATCCTTCAGAGGATGACCTTCCAGAGAAGTTGGGCCTTAATAAAGAAACAGAGGAGAAAAGGTCTGGATCCTAATTTAATAATTGGTTATTAATATAATAGAAATATAATTTATATTCATCACAACCTGCAATAGTTAGGTACTACCATAAGCCCCAGTTTTATAGGTGAGGAAACTGAGGCTGAGACAGTTAAATTATTTGCCCTGGATTATACGGCTAGTAAGTAGTAATCCATCACTACTAACAATAAAACAGGCAGGTCATTAGTTTCAGGTGAATCCTAGTCAAAATTTACATAATAGCTGACATTTACTTTAGCTCTCTATAACTCTGGTTTTCTTCTTGCTTTTCTCCCCCTTCCATTCCTATGTTCTGTGCCCTGCCTTCCTATCATTCCCTTTTGAGGCATCAAATCCTAGCACTCTTCCATTTTCATTTTGTGTAGTTGATATTTCTTCATTCCTTCAACTCCAAACAAAAATTTATCTGTCCTGTGCCTGAGTCTTTCCATGACAATGATTGTTTACAATGATATTTAAAACAATAAAGCTCTAAATTTAGACAACAATGGCATCCTGAATAAAGAGTGAATAAAAGAATAAATTATAGAAATAATTAATAACTACATGAAAGAGAATGACAGCAGTGAGACAACATAAAAATCAATTTCAGTGTGTTGAACAAGCATTCCTTGGATGAAAAGATTATCTCTCTGAAAACATAATGAATAGATTTAGCATACAAATTGAAACAAGCTAGAAAATCAACAGATTACCAAATACAAAAAAGCAAAGGAGTAATTTTGAAAATTAGGAGAGAAATAGATAAAGTGGAAAGCAAAATGGTTATGTGAAAAAGAAAAGTTAAAGATGGAAAAGATTAGCAAAATCAATAAACTGTTAACTAACATGATTTTCTTTTAAGATAGAAGAAAATCAAATAGCCAAAATGAAGTAACGAACAAAGTGAATTCACAATAGACAGGAAATTAAAAAAAAAAAAAAGGTTCATCAAGTTCTAGTGTTGTTGTAGTTGTTACTCATCTTTAGCTTTTGAAAAAGACCAAAGACATCAGGAGGTTTTGTCTTGACTAGCAGGTGAATTCGATTTAATTTAAGAGTTGCACAAAGTTGTCAACCTCGGTTTCTCTTCCAGAGTCATCAGAATGCAGTGGCATTGACAAAAGTGAAGAATACTTGTTGGCCCAGGATGCAGTAGATAACCTTAACCTTTCTAAATCAAGGTCATTTCCCAGATCTCAGTTTGCGTGACACTATGTTCATTTAATGATTAAGGGTTAGGCAAGAATTGTGACCAAAAATGGCCTAATTTACTGCCACAAAAATATCAGTCTGGGAGGGGAAGACTCTCAAAGTTTCTTGACAGAACAGTAAACAATTGCTATTTACACTCATTCTAAGCCATCATTACCTTCATTGCCTTGTCATGGTAGAGGGGCTTGTATAACTCAATAAAACTATGAGCTATGCCATGCAGAGTTACAGAAGATGGACAGGCCATAGTGGAGAGTTCTGACAAAATGTGATCCACTGAAGAAGGAAATGGCAAACCATTCCACTATCTTTGCCAAGAAAACCCAATGGACAGTACTAAAATGGCAACATGCTACTGGGGAAGACCAAACATGAAACAAATAATTGGTTTAAGATTGGAAAAGAAGTACAACACGGTTGTATATTATCACTTTATTTAACTGACATGCAGATTACATCATGAAAAATGCCAGGTTAGATGAATCAAAGGCTGGAATTGCTGGGAGAGATATAAACAATCTCAGATATGCAAATGATACCACTCTGATGGCAGGAAGTGAAGAGGAATTGAGAAGCCTCTTGACGAGGATGAAAGAAAAGAATGTAAAAGCTGGCTTGAAGTTTAACATTAAAATAAAAACCCTAAGATCTTGGCAACTAGTCCCATCACTTACTGGCAAATAGAGAGAGAAGAAATGGAAGCAGTGACAGATTTTATATTCTTGGACTCAAAGATCACTGCAGATGGCAACTTCAGCCATGAAATTGAAAGATACTCGTTCCTTGGAAGGAAAACTATGGCAAATCTGGACAGCATAATAAAAAGCAGAGACATTGCCTTGCTGACAAAGGTTCCTTTAGTCAAAGCTTTGGTTTTTCTAGTAGCATGTATGGCTATGGGATTTGGACTATGAAGAAAACTGAATGCCACAGAATTGGCATTTGAATTGTGGTGCTGAACAGAACTTTGAGAGTCCCTTGGACACCAAGGAGATCAAATCAGTCAACACTTAAAGAAACTAATTCAGGTTCTTCACTGGAAGATCAAATACTGAAGTTGAGGTTAAATACTTTTGCTGTATAATGAGAAGATGGAAATCAAAGAAAAAAGAAAAGGGTTTGGCAGAGGATGAGATAGATAGTTTCGTGGAAAAAATGCTCATGAACTTGGACAGACTTCAAGAGATAGTGAAAGACAGAAGTGCCTAGTGTACTATTATCCATGGAGTCCTATAAAAAGACTCAACAACAACAACAACAATAATCTATCAAAACCCAAATAATTAACCATAGAGGCTTGAGCTAAGGGCTATTATTGGTCATTCCAAGAAAAGCCAAGTAATTTGGATATAAAGGTATAATCAAGTAGCTCCATTTGAGACACAATGGGCTGGTCCACAGAAAATACAGTGAAGCTTCAAGGAACAAAAAGCTATCTGTTCTGGATTTTAAAAAAAAAATCTAGTCCCCAAATCCCCAAATATTTTACAAAATATATGCAGCCAAAAATTATATTCCTATGAACAGAGCACCTACATGTAAATATAAAGTGGTAGTGAGTGGCTGTAGCTGTGTATGTCTAAAAGAAAGGCAGAAGAGATATGTCTAGCCTCTTTTCCTGCCACCCTTTTCCAGGAGATATTCTTTCTTTCCAGGTGCATTTTCAGAGTTAGTTCTGGGGGTCCACAGGCTCTTAGTTCTTCCAAGATGGCATGATCTAAGGAGAAGTTTAGTGACTGCTCTCCTGGTCTGTGCTCTGGTCTCTGACTGACCACAAACACTCTTCTCTACCCTGAAACTGTGACCAGGGTCCATGTATCCCACCTATAAAATAGGGTAATAGGACCTGCCTTCCAGGACTGACTGATTCTACTACAGCTTTTTGAGCTCTGCTTGAAGATGTCAAAGGCAGGGAAAGACTGGCCATAGGAGACCTGAGTTTGATTCCTTATTCCCATACTTGGGGAGCTGGGTAGACTTGGAGTCAGCCTAAGACCCCATTGTTTACATTATGTGATAGAAAAAAAATGAGAACTTAAAGAAAATGGATGATTACTTACAAAATGTAAAATACCCATGGTAACCCATTCCTGATGAGAACTACTACTCTTCCATCTAATTCCTTTGTGTTGTTCTTCCTCTCACATCCCATTTGTATAAGATAATCATTCTTTTTAGTTGTTCCTGAATGGTTTTGCTTTTAGAAGTCATGTCATGCTCAGGTCTATTCTAGTCTTCCTTAGAAGCTGCCCAGTTGCTAATAATAATCTTAGTCATATGTTTTATATTTCGCATACATAAAAAGGAAAGTCTTTCCTTATAGAGTCACTTGTAATTAGTCTAAGGTATTTACCTTATATTTCTTTGGGCTCTTGTATGTCAAATCTTCTATTAAGTTCAGTTGTTTTTTTTAACAAAGTCCTAAAAGTCTGACAATTCATTAAATGTTCATTTCTTTTTTTCATTCAGGATCATATTTAGCTTCGCTGGGTAGAGATTTTTGGCCAGAAGCCCAGTTCTTTTACTCAATATAAAATGTTCCAAGGTCTGCTGTCTTTTATTGTTGCCACTGCTAAGTCTTATGTGATTCTAAGTGTGGCACCACCATATGTAATTTTTTTTTCTTGCTGCTTGTAATATTTTATCCTTGAGCTTTTATCCAAAAGCTGAGCTTTTGGAATTTGACTGTAATATTCATATGGGTTTTTCTCATAGAAACTCTTTCAGGTGGTGATTGGTGGATTTTTTCTATTTCTACTTTTCCCTCTTGTTCTAATTCTTCAAGACAATTTTCTTTAATAATTTCTTATATTATTGTGTCAAGATTCTGTTTTTTATCATAGCTTTCAGGTAGTCTAATTATTCTTATATTTTCCTTTCTTGATCTGTTCTCCGGATCAGTTGTTTTTCTTATGAAATGTTTCATGTTTTCTTCTCTTTTTTCATTCTTCATATTTTGTTTTACTATTTCTTAGTGTCTTATTACCTCACTGGCTTCCCCTTGCTCAAATCTGATTTTCAAGGAGACATTTTCTTCTATAAGATTCTAGATCTCCTCTTCTAATTGTTTGACTTTCTTTTCATAATTTTCTTGAATTGTTCTTTTTGGTTTTTCTTCAGTCTTTGTTCAAGCTTTTATGTGATTTTTAAAGTCTTTTTAAGTTCTTCTGTGGATTCTTTTTGGGCAGGTGACCATTTGACATTACTCTTTGGGATATAAAAGGGTTTCTTTGCTTCAATATCCTCTCCTGAAAATGAATCTTGGTCTTCTCTATCCCCATAGTAGCACTCTATGACTGGATTCTTTTTCCTTTGCCTGTGTATTTTTTTTTCGGGGGGGCGGGGGGAGGTGGTGGTAAAATAGTTTGATTTTTTTTGTAATCATCTCTAGTTGTGAGATATGGGGGATGGTGTCTCTGATCTCAGAACTCCCTTCAGTTCTCTTCTCTGATCTTGATCACAAACCAAGACCTCCAGCTTCCTGGAAGTGCTCACAGCCACTGGTGGTCTGCCATACTGCTTCTGCATTCATAGGGTGTGTACTGGTCCTTCTCACTTGGCCACATCTCTACAGCACAGCTGGGTCTGGTGCTCCTTGTCAGCAGAGGTTCCCTTGATTTTCCTAGGCTCAGAGGTCCAAGTCTCCTCACTGCTTGGGGGATGGGGGAGTAAAACTTCCTGTGGGTGGGTCAGAGGCAGCCTCCCTATTCAACTAACCCCAAAGCTTGCCTCTTGCTGGATAAGTGTTCCCTAACCATGAGCTCTTTACTCTTCATAGGGACCAAACCACATCCTGGCCACTCTATGTTTGACCTGAGGTGCTATTTATCTCTTTTGTGAAGGGAAATCTTGAGAATTTTGAATTTTCTGATCTACTCCATTTTCTTCTTTAAAAGCAATGAATACAAATATCTCACAAATTATTTGCACTAGTTGACAAAGAAAGCACATTACTAAACTCTTTTTATTGACAAATACTATCCTATCATCCAAACACGGAGGGATAAGGAAAAGAATGCATACTACAGGCCAATACATTAAGAACATTGATATAAAACAACTAAAATACAAGAGAAAAAGTGATAATTATTCACTCTGAACTCTCTCTGTATATATATATTTATATTTTTCTATGCATACAAACACATACAACCATATACCAGGGATGCAAGGATGATTCAATATTAGCAAAAGAGAAATAACTAATAAAGTAAAACTGCTGTAACCCATACAATATCAATTGATGCAGGAATAGCCTCTAAGGACAAAACTAATTTATGCTTAAAAGTCTTAATGTTATAGAAGTGTCACTTAAATTATATGTGTGTATACACACATATGTGCATATGTGTATACATATATATACATATATAGGCACATGTATGAATAGTGAAGACATGTAAAGACACCAATAAATAGACAGATAGAAATATAAATGTTTGCACTACTTTCAGTAGAGATTTTTAGATGTTTTCCCAAAAAAAGCATGGCAAAATAATGTTAAATTAATCATTAATTTACATCATTATTGTTTGACATGGGAGGCTTTTTTGATAAATATACATAATTTCATGTAGATGAATACAATCTTCATTAGATCTTCCCCATCCATTGATAGACCTCAAGTATTTTTTGTTAATTTCTATTGAGGCACCGGGTCAGAGAGTCCTGCCTTCCAGCTCTGAAAAGTGTATAAATACTCTGTATAAAAGTATATAAATACTCTGAGGCTTTGGGGATTATTTTTGGAAGAAAGTTTGTGTGCCAGAGGAGACTCTGGGAAGCCACCAAGGAGCCCCGCAGCTTTGAAAATCCAGATGTTGCTTCTTCTCTCTCTGGTAACTATGTATGGCTTACTTATAGTCAGACAGTTGGAAGCCCTGTCTGTTGATCTTCGTTTCTCTGTTTGTATTTTCTCTGAAGTTCAGGGTGCTGACTTTCACCCCTGAACTAAGTAAATGATATACGTGCTTGATTAAAGTGATTGTTCACCCCTCAGAAGTTGCTTTCTTTTTTAGAAAAGCAGATCTAAGAACCTGTATAGAAACTTTCCTAGGTATGCCAAGGTCTTTGCTGATACAGTGAAGAAACATGAGAACAGACAAATGAGAAGTAAAAACCCTCACAAATTGTCCCATTTCAGTCATTCTTTTACCTCATAATCCCTCAAAGCAGAAAACCCCTGTATAAGACTAATTGTGCCTGATTTTGTTACCATTCAGTCATTTCAGGCTGTTTGATTTCAACACCACTTTTGGAGTTTTCTTGGCAAAGATACTAGAGTGGTTTGCCATTTCTTTCTCCAGCTCATTTTACAAATGAAGAAACTGAGGCAAACAGGGTTGCATAGTTAGGAAGTATAAGGTCAAATTTGAATTCAGAAAGATGAGTCATCCTGATTTCAGTCGCACACTCTATCCACTGAGCACCCTACCTACCTGTGATTATGCCTGACAAAAGTTTTGTTTGTATGGCTACCCACTCTTCAGAAAAGGTAGGAAGGAGAAGACTATATTTTTCCCAAATTAGAATTGAAGTAACAACCAATAAAAGAGACTACAGCACCTAAAACCATTTTGCATTAATTTGTAGTGCAATTCATATCATCAAAGGTCTCATTGAATCTAATATTATAATTTGACATTTTCATCAGTAAACAAAATTATACTATGACATTTTTTCCCTTTCTTCTAAGAACTAGATAAGAAAAAAAATCAAGACACTGATTACACCAGGCTGGAGATCAAATATTTTAGAGAGAGAAGGTTAGACTAGATAATAGGCTGCTCCCACATGCCCCCTACCCCATGCTTGTGATGCCTCCTTCTATATCTCTTCTTAGAACTTCCACTTCTAAGGTCTATTCTAGTTGTCATATTTAACAACATGAGTATCATAGTACCTTGGCCGATAGTAGGTACTGGGTGAGCAGAGGTTGAACAAAATGAATTAATGTGTCATCCAGGTTCTGGGGCTACCATATCAATCCATATGGACATTGATGGATTGGATGCTCAGAAGACACCTGGCTACTTATACCTTCCTTATATCCTTTAGAATAGCCCAGAGTGACAAGTGATTGTTTATCTAGTATTATACCTCACAGGTTCTCACCAGGCATCCTGTCCCCTACCCCCAACACACACACACACACACACACACACACACACACACACACAGAATGTTTTTTTTATTTATATCAATTAGCCAACATGACTTAATTAGCTTTTTAAAAATGGGCATTTATGTTGGTATATTAAGAACAGTGATAGAAAATAACTCTCTAAATACTCTCCTTTAAGTATATAGAAAGTCCAGGAGAAAGTGGGCAGGTACAAAGATAACATGTGGCAAAGGGATAATCCATAGCTCCTGGTTTATGGAAAGCTTTTTCTTCTCTTCATGCAATCCTCACAAAGTTACCTTTTGGCATGGTGTAGTCTTCTGCAAGGATCTTTATGGACTTATAAAGCTTCTTTTCCTCAACATATCCAGTATGTTCCATACTAGGCATGCAATGGACAAACTGATGCCAGCTGGCCTTTACCATTACCATCAGGATTACTGATAAGACGCCAAGAAGAAGACCAAATCTGCTAGGTTCTTGAGAGTGCACAAGATCTCCTCTGGTTAAGGAGTGAGGGCAGGAGATAAAGCCCCTTTTCTCCTACAAACTGTAACAAATGAAAAGCCAAAGAGACAGAGTTTCTGGGTAATTAATTAGCCCAGTAAATAATCAATAAATTGATGGTCAGCAGTTTCTCTCAGTAACCAAAGACAAAACCATGGAGATCCCTAAATGATTAAATACTTTGGAAAAGAAGGTGCCCCTGACAAGTGAAAATTAACTCTGAATGGTGAACAATTTATGATGGGGTGGACATATAAATGAGGAGGTGGGTTAAAAGTCTTTAGCCTCTCCTGCTGAACATGTGGCTTGATCATACCACTCAGCTGCTTCTAGGAATCTGGCCAAAGGAGACCATCTTTACCCAGACCACTCCAGTTGGTTTTCTCCTTCATAATATCGGTTCCCCTAGACTGTAAATGGAGGGGTACAATGACATAGGCCTACAGCAAGAATTTATCCAGATTAGATTCTGTTTATAAGGTTTTCTAGTTGAGTGGGATCCCAAAAGCAAAGTATGTACTCAGAGGATTTGGGCAACTCATCTATCAGCAATGTTCTTCAAAAACTAGCTGAATGACCTGCACAGATTAGTCCCTGAATGAGAAAATAGAAAGGAAAAATCTCACTCCTAATTTAATAATTTATTATTAATATAATAGAAAAATAATCACTTATCTCAAAACAGTTCTTTCTTAGGGAAAAGCTGGAACTGCTCCCACCAAAGAACTGGCCTGCTTCTTGCATACAGAAATTCTAACTGGATCACTATTTATATGAGACCCAGAAGACGTGATTGAGTCTCTTCAAGCTATCCTAATGCACTTTCTATATAGTGTTATTTCATTTCATCCTATGACTTTCAATATTTCCAAACTGATAACAACTTACTCTAATCTAGTGACTTTATTTGATTGATTTACTCAGTGGAAGTGTTCTCACCTTACTAAGTCTATGACTTTAATTGGGGTGGGTTGATTGATTGTATTCAGCTTATCACAATCTGTTATCTTTACAAATTAATCCAATTTTCTTTATTTCATGTCTGAAGTTGTAACACAAAACTTCAGAGTTTTTCAGCCATTATCATAATGTGAGGTTGTTATAATTAATTATCACATGAGGAGATAGCAGAAGACACTAGTGTCATGTAAATGAGACTATATGCTAATCAATATTCAAAATGCATAAACTATTTTTCAATCTTGGACCTTTGTTTCTAACCTCTTAAGTAAGGCAAAGACTAGAAAAATTAGGGGAGGAGAGATCTTTACCATTTAAATTTTTTCTTCTTTCTCACAGTTGATGCAAGTCTGAGTAGTTGAGGGCATTTCCTTGAGCAGCGTGATCAAAGACAGGTTTGCCATCAAACTCACATAAAGGGAAGCAGTTATACTGAATCATTTTCATGTCAATTACAATCTTCCTCTCATTCCAGCATCTCTCAAAGGGAAAAAGTCTATTTCATTTTTTAAGTTTGTAGACTTGTAGCCAATGACAATGATTTTCCATGTTAGTTGCATGAAAACTGCAAGAAAAAATAGTCTAGAAAAAGCTTTCTCTCAAAAAAATCACAGCTATGATTTTTTATCACCTTCTGTATTGCATATACCTATCAATGCATATCACAACCATAGGAATCTAAATCTTTTGCTGTTCAGCATTAGCCATTCAAGTTTTTATTCATTCATGTTATTAAGTCTGAGTCCCTACACTAAATTCTGAAAAGGTAGTATTCCTCCAAATCCCCCTTATCCCTACAGCACTGAGATGAGAGGATATTTCATTTCAAATGTCCCCAGGGATTTTGGAGATCCTCAGGTGGTAATCACAATGATCTTCTTGCTGTTTCTATCATTGTCTCAAAGTAGGAATCTTTTGACTTTCTAGGAAGCAATCAAAAGTAAATTTGACTTTAAAATAGATTTTAATTTCCAATGTACTTTGAACCAAAGAGAGGGTTTCTTGTCTTCAACTAACCATAGCAAAATAACTATGTTGAAAATGTGATTCTTGTTAAATGATGTACACATTTCAAATGACGCGTTTGTGAATAAATCAAAAATGTGCACATACACACTACAGACTAGTGCTGTGAAACTCTCCTTACATAATAACACACCTTTTTGATAATATTTCTTTCTCAATCTTGAACTGATTTTTGACACTGAAAAGTATAATGTTGGGGGCAGAGCTAAAATGGAGGAGTAGAAGGATGGACCTGTAGAAGCTCTGCCCCCACAACTCATAAAATACCTCTAAAAAATGACTCTAAACAAATTCTAGAATACCAGAAGCCACAAAATGACAGAGTGAAAGAGATTTTCAGTCCAAGACAGCCTGGAAGGCCGCCAGGGAAGGTCCATTGCACCACCTCAGAGTGGAGCCCAGCCCAGGGTGGGCTGCACAGCACTTCTCAGACAGAACTGTAGCAGGCTTGAGGGGCAGAATCTCGGGCAGCATCTGCAGTTCCCAGATTCCTCAACAGACAAACATCAAAAACAGCCTCACAGGACAGTGAGAAAGCTCTTTTGCCTTGCTGAGAAGGGAACGTGGTCTGGCCCCAGATGCAGGATGGCAGCAGCCACTGTTGTGGTAGCATCCATTTTTGAAGTTCTTGGGCTAAAGATCCTGGGGGAGTTAAGCCACTGATCTGTATCTCAGCCCTGAGTAGCAATACTTGGGTGAGGAGGAGCATTGGCTGGTGAAACTGGTGGAGACTCTGGAGAGGAAATTCTACTCACAGATCCAGGGCAGATGAGAATGCTTATGGTTGTTCACAGAACAGAGTGCAAGGAGTAAACTCCTCTATCTTGATTGTGCCACCTTGGAGGAACTGAGAACTTACAGGCCCCTAGAGTATACTCTCCACTTGAAAAAGGACTCAAAAGTCAAATAACTGGCTGGGAAAATGCGCAAAACAGGGGAAAAAATAAGACTGCAGAAGATTACTTTCTTGGTGAACAGGTATTTTCTTACATTCTTTCAGATAAGGGAGAACAATGCATACCATCAGAAGATGACATAAAAGTCAAGGCTTCTGCATTCAAAACCTCCAAATTAAATATGCAATGGTCTCAGGGCATGGAAGAGCTCAAAAAGGATTTTGAAAATCAAGTAAGAGCAGTGGAGGAAAAATTGGGCAGAGAAATTAGAGTGATGCAAGAAATTCATGAAAAGCAAGTCAACAGCTTGCTAAAGGAGACCCAAAAAATGTTGAAGAAAATAACACCTTTAAAAATAGGCTAATTCAAATGGCAAAAGAGGCCCAAAAGGCCAATGAAGAGAAGAATGTTTTAAAAAGTAGAATTAGCCAAATGGAAAAGGAGGTTCAAAAGCTCACGGAAGAAAAATAGTTCTTTAAAAATTAGAATGAAGCAGACGGAAGCTAATGACTTTATGAGAAACTAAAAAATTATAAAACAAAACCAAAAGAATGAAAAAAATAGAAGACAATGTGAAATATCTCATTGGAAAAACAACTGACCTTGAAAATAGATCCAGGAGAGACAATTTAAAAATTATGGGACTACTTGAAAGCCATGATCAGAAAAAGAGCCAAGACATCATCCTTCATGAAATTATCCAGGAAAACTGCCTTGATATTCTAGAACCAGAAGGTAAAATAAATATTGAAAGAATCCACAGATCACCTCCTGAAAGAGATCCCAAAAGAAAAACTCCTAGGGATATTGTAGCTAAATTTCAGAGTTCCCAGGTAAAGGAGAAAATATTACAAGCAGTCAGAAAGAAACCATTTCAGTATTGTGTAAATACAATCAGGATAACACAAGATCAAACAGCTTCTACACTAAGGGATCAAAGGGCTTGGAATATGATATTCCAGAAGTCAAAGGGAACTAGGATTAAAACCAAGAATCACCTCCCTAGCAAAATAGAGTATAATAGTTCAGGGGGAAAATGGTCATTCAATGAAATAGAGGACTTTCAAGCATTCTTGTTGAAAAGACCAGAGCTGAATAGAAAATTTACCTTTCAAACACAAGAACCAAAAGAAGGATGAAAAGGCAAATGGGAAAGAGAAATCATAAGAGACTTACTAAAATTGAACTCTTGACATTCCTACATGGAAGGATAATATTTGTAACTCTTGAAACTTTTTCTCAGCATTTAGGTAGTTGTAGGGATTATGCACACACACACACACACACACACACACACACACACACACACACACATATATATATAGACAGAGGGCTCAGGGTGAGTTGAATAGGAAGGGATGATATCTAAACAAAATAAAATTAAGGGGGGAAAGAGGACTATATTGGAAGGAGAAAGGGAGAAATGGAATGGGACAAATTATCTCTCCTAAAGGAAGCAAGAAAAAATTTTTCAATGGAAGGGAAAAGGGGCATGGTGAGAGGAAAAGAATGAAGCTTACTCTCATAACATTTGGCTTACAGAGAGAACAACACGCACCCTCAATTTGGTATGAAAATCTATATTACACTACAGAAAAGTAGGGGGCAAGGGGATAAGTGGCGTGTGGGGGGGGAGATAGAAGGGAGGGCAAATGGGAGGAGGGAACAATTAGAAGTAAACACTTTAGGGGAGGGACAAGGTCAAAAGAGACGATAGAATAAATGGGGGGCAGGATAGGATGGAGGGACATATAGTTAGTCTTTCACAACATGACTATTTATGGAAGTCTTTTACAAAACTACATATATTTAGCATATATTGAATTTTTTGCCTTCTCAGTGTGAATAGGGAGGGAGGGAAGAAGGGAGATAAATTGGAACTCAAAGTTTTAGGAACAAATGTTGAAAATTGTTTTTGCACACAACTGGGAAATAAGAAATATAGGTGATGGGGTATAGAAATCTATGTTGCACTATAAGAAAAGAAAGAATATGGCGATAGGGGAAAGGAGGGATGTGATAGAAAGGAAGGCAGATTGGGGGAAAGGGTAATCAGAATGTAAAGTGTCTTGGGGTGGGAGAGGGGAGATATGGGGGGAAAATTTGGAACTCAAATTCTTGTGGAAATGAATGTTGAAAACTAAAAATAAATAAATAGATTTTTAAAAAGAAAAAAAGTAAAGTATGATGTTGACTTCTGTCATATGACCAGCAAGACAGTAGATAGGTAAAATTCTCCAACCCATTTTTCAACCTCATGAGCCTTACAAAAAATAAATTATTAAGCAAATACAGACTAATGTAGCTAAAAACACTCAAGAAGGACACATTAGTAAAGTAAAATTCATTATCAATTAACACTAAGCAATTACAATTTTTAGAATGTGCACCCCCAAGCTAAATTAGACCTCAGAGGAAAAACTGTATCTCTGGAAACATATTTTAACAAAATATTTATAAGGAAAGCTGAAAATGTAAAGAATGCTTTAGAAAATCAAGTACTAGACATAGATAAAATAAGCATAAAAAAGGAAATACTGAAAATTATAAAAGAAGCAGGTAAATTTTCTTTTTAGAAATATTCTTTTTTCCTTTATTAAATATTCCCTTTATTAAATATTTCCTTTATTAAATATTCTTTAATTTTCAATTTGGAGGCCCAAATTCTCTCCCTCCCTACACACACACACACACACACACACACACACACACACACACACACACACACATACACACACACATACATTCAGAAAATGCAAGCAATATATCAGTTATACATGTGAAATCATGAAAATTATATTTCTATAATAACATGTTAAAAAAAAGAAGATATATAGAGAAAAGTATATATTTTTAATATGCACTCAAAGTTCATCAGTTCTCTCTCTGGAAGCAGATAGTATCTTTTCATTTTCAGTCTTGGAATTGTCTTAGATCATTGTATTGATCAGAGTGGCCAAGTTTTTCACAGTTGATTATCATTACAACATTGCTGTTCCTATGCACAATGATCTCTTACTTCTTTTCACTTCACTTTTCATCAGTTCATAAAGGTTTTCCCATGGTTTCCTAAAACCATCATTTCTTATAGTAAGATCCATCACAATCATATGCCATAACTTGTTCAACTATCCCCCAAATAATAGAAATCCCTAGATTTCTAATTCTTTGAAACCACATTATACATATATATACATATATATACATATATATAAACATATTTTACATACACACACACACACACATATTTACATTTAAGTCCTTTCCCTTTTTTCCTCATCTCTTTAGAATACAGACCTAGTAGCAGTATTGATGAGACCAAAGGGTAGCCCTTTATAGCCCTTTGAACATAGTTCCAAATTGTTCTCCAGAATGGTTGAACCAGTTCACAGCTCCATAAACAATACAATAGTGTCCTTTTGCTTCTAAATCCCTTCCAGCATTTACTACTTTATCATTTTACTTATCTGTTGTGTTAGCCAATCTGATACAGGAGAAGTGCAACCTCAGAGTTGTTTTGATTTGCATTTCTCTAATCAATAGTGATTTAGAGCATTTTTATGTCGCTTTTGATAGCTGTTTTAGTCTTCTGATAAATCTCTGTTCATATATGTCAACTATCCATTGGGAAATGTTTTTTTTTTCATAAATTCGGCTCAATTACCTATATATTTGAAAAATAAGGTCTTTATCAGAAAAAAAAAACTATGTTTTCACCAATTTCCAGCTTTCCTTCTAATTTTGATTACATTGCTTTTGCTTGTGCAAACCCTTTTAAATTTCATATAATCAAAAGTTACCATTTTACTTCCCATGATTCTTTCTTGCTCTTGCTTGGTCATGATCCCTTATCCATAAATCTGACAGGTAAATTTTTCTATGCTCCCTTAATTTACTGTTGAGATCACATTTTATGACTAAATCATTTACCCATTTTGAACTTATCTTGGTATACAGTGTAAGATATTGATCTACACATAGTTTCTGCCAAACTACTTTCTACTTTTCCTAGCAATTCTTATGAAATGGTGAGTTCTTACCCCAAAAGCTTGGATTTGGGGGTTTGTCAAGCATTAGATTGTTATAGTCATTTACTACTTTGTATGGTGTACCTAATCTATTCCACTAATTCACTACTCTGCTTCTTAGCCTCTGCCAAATTGTTTTGGTGATTACTCTTTGAAGTCTGATACTTCTAGGCTGCCTTTCTTCACATTATTTTCATTGATTTCCTTGATAGTTTTGAACTTTTGTTTTTCCAAATGAATTTTGGTGTTTTTTTTCTGACTCTATAAAATATTTCTTTGGCAGTTTAATAAGTATGACATTGAATAAGTAAATTAACTTAAGTAGAATTGTGTCATTTTTATTATATAGCCTTAGCCAACCCATTAGCAATTAATAATTTTTCCAACTGTTTAAATCTGTCTTGATTTGCAGGGAAAATATTTTCTATGTTCATATAATCCCTGCATTTGCCTGCTCAGGTAGAATATTTTATGTTGTCTGCAGTGATTTTTAAAAGGAAATTCTCTTTCTATCTCTTACTATTAGGGCTTTGTTTTTTTGGGGGGGGGGAGTTATATATAGAAATGCTGTTTATTGATGTGTTTATTTATATCCTGCAACTTTGCTAAAGATGTTAATTGCTTCAACTAGGTTTTAGTTGATTCTCTAGGGTTCTCTAAGTATGCCATCATATTCTCTGCAAAAAATGATAATTTTGTTTCCTAATTGCCTATTTTTATTCCTTCTATTTCTTTGTCTTGTCTTATTTCCACAGTTAACATTTTAATACTATAAGGAATAATAATAGTGATAATGGACATCCTTGCTTCCCTCCTGATTGAGAAGACTTAAATAAATTGTATGTATCTTTAAGAAAAACTCTAGCATTATATTCAGTGTGTAAATATAGACACTCAATAATTTAAGAGTTAAGTTCATATCTGTCATTTCCTTGTGGTTATTTGGCATAGTTATAAAAATGTTGGCAGCAACAATAAATAAGAGAAAAAAGAGCATAAAATAGGTGATGTAGAGATTAATCTGTCCCTATTTCCCAATGACATGCTTTTCTTAGAAAATCCTAGAGGATAAGCAAAGTTAATAGCTTCAGTAGAAAGCAGGATAATAAACAAACACAAAAATCAATTGCATTTCTGTATAGCAATGACGAAATCTAGGAGAAAACAATAGGAAGGAAAGTCTCATTCAAAATACCTACTAAATACATAGCTTATCCAGGAGTGAACTTATAAAGGAACATTCAAGACCTCTGTAGATATAATTATAAAATTCTCATCCACTACATAAATTTGGTGGAACCCTCAGTGCTCATATCTGCATCATGCATGCCAATATAACAAAAATGCTAACATTACCTAAATTAATTTACACATTTGGCATTATACTAATCAAACTACCAAGGAGCTATTTTACAGAATGAGACTGAGACAAACCAAGACAACCCATTTGGGGAAAACAAAGGATCACAGTGCTTGACATGTAATAACTGCTTAATTAATAGTTTTTGATAAACTGATTGATCTAGAATTTCAAGGAAATATTTTGTAAGGAAATGGGGTTGGCACTTTCAATTTTCAAATTAGATTATAAAGCTATTTGGTACTGATTAAAAATAGCAAAGTAGATTACTGGAACAGACTAGACAAGGAAGAATCAGAAATAACTGAACTCAACAACCCAGTATTCAACAAATACCAAAACACAAATTACTTGTGGAAGAAACTCCCTACCAGACAAGAATTTCAGGAAAACTAGATAATAATTTGATTGAAATTAGATTTAGAACAATACTCTACACTCTATAGCAAAATAAATTCAAAATAGATATGATATGATATCAAAGTCAAATATTTCAATAACTAGAAGTATTCATAGCTATAGCTAGGGGGTGAATTTGTAACTAACCAAGAGGAAGATGTAATCATAAAAGATAAAATTGATGATTTTATTTGTGAAAAGCTTTGGCACAAAATTAATGCAACTAGAGTAAGAAGTAGAAGGGAAAAAAATAAGCTGAAAAAAATCTTTGAACCTCAGTTCTTTCTCAAGTCATAGCTCTGTGGTTTTCTCCTAGTTACTAGGCAAACAGGGAATGCAAATGAAATGAAAGGTATTTATCCTTTCAAACTTCAGCCTCAAGTCACCATAAGAGCAGGCTGATAGGAAAAATGTAAAGTCCTAGAAGAATAAACCATGCTAAAATGCTCATAAAATTATTTTAGGAAATAAAAGATAAAACTTTTCAGAACTACCATGCATATTGATTACTACATATAAAATATGGTCTATGGGCTTGTCAAAGAAATTGAACTACTTGTTCTTGTTATTAAAATAATTTGAGATAAGATTATTCAAGCACAATGAAAAAAAACTTGAACACAAAAATCAATGTGATTCATTCTAGTGATATAACTTCCATTTGTATCAAAACCCTTGCTGTTCTTAATTTCATCACAAAATGTCCTACTTTAACATCATGAAAATACTGAATTATATAAACAGTAAGAATGCAGGAATTGATTTCTGATGAAACCAAGTCCATTCAAGAAAAAATGGCAAGAGAAGGTAGAAATCTAAGAGAGATAGAAAATGCTACAGTAGACTAACATTATGCAAACTTGGAGTGGTAAAAAGAACATTGATCTGTCTTAAGAGTCAGAATTCTTTGATTTCCCGATTCTTTCATTAGTTACCTGATCATGCATGTCAAGCCTCGCATTTCTCATCAGTAATTTGAAGCTAGAGAAGCAATATGATATAATGGAGAGAAAGCTGGTATGAAAGTCTGAAAAAGTGGGATTCAAGTCCTAACAAGGACACAAATTGCCCGAATGATCCTGAGCAAGACACCTCCCTTCTAAGAACCCTTGAGAATTCTTTAAGACTGGAATTTGCACTTGACCCTCTGTACTTCAGTTTCCTCATCTGCACATTGGAGGCAATATAACTTGAACTAACTACCTCACAGAGCTCTGCAGAAAGCACTTTGTAAACTTTAAATGCCATGGGTATTATTAAGATACAACTCCAAATACTATTCATTAACATGCTTTATTCTATGCCAGAGACAGAAATCTCTTTTAACTTGTAAGATGATTCTGTGAATGGAGGGAGTCCAAACTTGGTATTCATTTAATGCTGAGCAACTAACATTGAGAAAAGTATAAAAAGTACTATCTGTTACTTGTGTGTTTTTTGAGGGGGAAATAGACACTTGTCTATTTCATAGACACATAACTAGGCTGTGGTTTTTCTGATTGATGCCCTTTCACTACCAGATTTCCCCTCTTGGTTTTAAACCAAGTGCTTTGAGCATATCAGAGGATAGATACTCCATGAAGGGAAAATAGTAATAAACCATCTCTGCCACTTCTGTTATGAGCTGAAATGAACAAGCACACTAAGTCGAAGAAAGGCAAATTACTTTTTTATCTAAAAAAAAGCCTCCATAACTTTTGGACATTTGGGGTAAACTGCAAAAAGATAATGCACATTTATTTCCTTCCTGCTTTATGTTCCAAATGACCCTGTTAACAAGCTGGAGGGTAGCATTCACCCAAAAAATCAATTTCCACCTATTATCTAGACTGGAAGTTAACAGCACTACTAAGCAGCTAATGCCCTAAACATTTGTGGTGCTTTGGTCCCCAGGCACAGGGAATTTAAGACAGATCAACACTAATCCTGCCTGGCCAATGGTATTGCCCTGACCTTGTGTTCTGATTTTCACCTTGTTGTTTGTGACCAAGCCTCTGCCCTAGGACGCATGTAACTATGTGTATTGGTGATTTGCTTATTACCAGATTCAGTCTTTTTTAGGCGGTAGGAAGGAGTTACATCTTTGACCTACAACTTTAAATTCCAAATTTTCTCATTTTAAGTTAATATTATTTTCCTTAATATTGTTTTAAAATCGCAATCATTCCTGAATATCTGCCCCCATATCATTGTTGCTATTGAAGCATTTTTCAGTCATTTCTGACTCTTTTAGGACTCCATTTGGGGTTTTCCTGGTAAAGATATTGGAGTGGTTTGCTGTGTCTTTCTCTAGCTCATTTTACTGAAAAGAAAGCTGAGGCAAACAGTTTATCTCCATAACACCCTCATAAACTCTCCCTTACAAAATATGTATTAGACAAAACTCACCCATACATAAACTGCATCTGGCAACATTCCATAACCCATAGTCACCCACCTTTCTTCTGAAATAGGTACAGACTTCATCTGCATTTCCAGGAACACAGGCTCTTTTTAGATTTTGAAAGCACATTACTGATGTTTTTGAGATACCGAGAAATTGCCAGAAAGCATCATGACTGATTTTTGCAGTGTGTTTTTTTCTCCAAGTATGCTTGATTTTTCTATAGTTTTTTCATTATCTTCCTCTAAAAATATCTCTCAAATGTAACATTCGATAGGGTAGCTCTTTTCACATTTTTTGTATACTATACAATAAAAAAGTCAGGTTTCTACCATCATCATTGACTGCATCCTACTTTTTATTCCAATCTGTACTCGAAAGAATAGTAGAAGGTTGGAATTCTGAGAGACTTGCTAGGATAGAAACACGCAGGTACCCCTTGAATAGCAGTATTCAAGGGGAGAAACATCCTCTAGGGATTTAATGATGTGGAAGTTAGGGGGAATAATCATTGTCTATTAAGTCTTCTCTCGTCTTAAGAGGGTTGGAAACTGAGGTACAGAGAGGTTAAGTGACTTACTCAGGATCATACGGCTAGTAAGTATCTAAGACTAGATTTTAACTTAGGTCTTTCTGTCCAGGGATTTATTCACTGAGCCACCCAGGTATCTTATGTTACTAAATGACTAGGGTGGAAGGCTTGGTAGTTGCAAGTGCAACTCTCTAGCTATTTGTCATGACATACCACCAGTAGAGAGATTGCTGGTGTATGGTAAAAAGCAGTGGATACAAAGAATGACCTTGGTGTGGGTATTGACAGAACATGGTAAGACATGAAGAGTCTATCATGATCTGTGCAGTACTTAGTCCAATATGCATTCAGGGAAGTAAATAATAGAAGGAGCAGAAGTTGGATGTCTAGATAACAGTAGCTCTTAAAAGGGCAGGACCCAGATCACATAATCCCAGACTATGTTCACAAAGCCAGATTCAAGCCTAACTTATAAAACGGAAATCAATTAGTACAATTTAATTTATTCTTAGTTTGATTATAGAATGAAGTTCCTTTCTTTAGGAAAAGCTAAGCCAGATGTACATAAATAGTCTCTTAAATCTAGGTTACTTACAGATTTAATGAATGCATTGATAAGACTTTGTCATTTAGTAGCAGATAATTTAAAGGAATAAAATAATCATTATTAAAAGTTTTGTTTTTTTTAAAAGACTAAGTTTCCCTTTCTAGTGGAAAGGGGGGTTGACTAGATGTTAAGTTCCCTTTTCTGGCAGCTGGAGAAAGGTTGGCTAGAGGTGAAGATCCTCTTTCCATTCTTAGTGGATAAGCTCCTCCTCCCCTTTTGTTTTTTTGAACTAGAGTCTAAAATGGAATCTAATGGAATCTTCTAAGGAAGATGGGGAGTTACTGCTAACTATTGACCACAAGTTCCTTTTTTCTAGTATGCTTTCTCAATACAAAATGCACCACCTGTGGAGCAAGGACTTCTGGGGTAGGATTAAGAAAGCCTGGGAGAAGTTAATGAGTCATGTGACCTGGAACTGTGCTCAAATCAAGTTTCTGTCATATTTTTTAATTCTTCTTTTCTGTCTTAAAAATCAGCTCTGTGTATCACTCCTTATCACTGTCATCTGAGTAGTCAGGTGACATGATCTGATATGCAAATGTTAGCTTTGCAAATTATGTCATAGATACTTCATATCTTTGTCCTCAGTTTCCTGTTTTTCAGGTAATTAATTTTAACACTTATGAGAAAACTACAATGCAGCTGACCAAAAGTAAACGGTCTTAGACAGTAATGGGTTTCAGTTCATTTAGGACCTTCTGGCTGAGGCTAAATGGACGCTTTGTGGGGACAATAAGGAGAAATTCTGCTTGATTTGATGTGTCCCCTTCAAGCTACTTCATGGTATTATAGGACATGAATTTTTGTCAGAAGGGAGCACTTGCACTGGAGCTAAATATCCACCTTGGATCCTTGAAGAGGAGCAACTGCCTCGTTGGAAATTCATGGTAGAGAAATAACTGGAAAGATGATCTAAATGAAAGAGAAAAGGTTCTCCTCATTCATAACTGTAGACTATAAGACCCCTCCCCAGGCACCATTTTAAGATTTAAAATGATTTCTTTAATTTACATTAATTTATTTGATCCTTATAAGAACTAGGGAAAATTAAGTAATTTTCTATACTTTACAAAATGAGTTAAAGCAATCTAACCAATGTCACAAAACAAGTAGATGTCAGGGACAGGTTTTAATTCTAGGTCATAGACTTCAGAGTTAAAATGGATGTCATCTTTTCTAGACCCTTAGTTTTACAAGGGATCAAATTTAGACCAAGGATAATGGGATCATATATCTAGCGTTGGAAAGGATATCAGAAGCAATGTCTTCCTACTCCAATTCCTTCCTTTTACAAATGTGGACATCAATCCTTAAGGAGCTTAAGTGACTTGCTCAAGGACATATAGGTAATAAGCATCAGCCAAGACTTGAGTCTAGCCAGGTCTTTAGATTTTTAAATCAAATCACTGAGACTGGGCTATCTTTCCAGTATTCAAATACCACATTCTTTCCATGAGGTCAGGCTCACAAAAGTCTTTGAGACAAAGCTCCGAATTCACAACCAAAGTGGAAAATTAACACAAAACTAGCAAAACCAAACAATAGGATCCCATTCTTCCAAGGAGAGAAATGAAAAGATAATCCCATACTAAATGTAATGACTGATCAATGTGAGTCAGGTTCTCAGGAGCAGTCCTTTACATGGAGGTGGGAATTGGGACAGGAGAGAGGCTTGTGGAAGCTCAAGATTATGTGGAATTGTGGGATGCAGAAACAAGCCCTCCACCTCCGAACATGTGTGGAATTGTATTCTGTGTCTGATTCCTTTGTACTTACTTCATAGCGAAGAAGAGCCTTTGTATGTGAGGTGAATTTTAGTGTAATTAAGGTGGGTTTTAGTGTGTTTAAAGTGAATTTTTGTCATTATTTCTCAGAGTTCAGTATCCCAGGAGCCATAGCCATAAGAATCAACACTTCTCAAGTATTAGATATGAGTTCCCACAGTTATGGTTCAAAATATCTCCACCAAGCTTGCACATAGTTATATAATGGTAAGTAACATAAACATCCACTGCAGCTGCCCAGTGAGATACAGAGATGAGCTCATGTAAACTGGTGAGGCTATTGCTTCTTTGTCTGTTGGACTACAAAGCAGGTGATCATTAGACTGTGAATGGGGAACCCTTAGGGTTGAATGCACAAATGCTGTGTGTGCCTCAACTGGTCCCCACTGAGGCTTGGGGGGAACCTTCGGGTTGAATGCACAAGCTGGAATACCGTGGGTGCTTTGAACGTCCCCTATCAAAGTTGGGGGGGAATACGTGTTTGCCCCAACTGTCCCCCATTGAGGTTTGAGGGGATTTAGGGGAAGCACAAATTGTGCCTGTCTCCACTGACCCCATCGAGATTTAGGGGTAGTTGCCCTCCCTTCTCACCAGCCCCTGTGAGAAGGGTGATTAGGGAATGCTGTAGGAGTCTGTGCTCTCACTATCAGCAACGTCTTCTAAGAGAACTAGACTAGAATAAAGTAAGATTGTTGACCCCTTTTTAGTGCCTTTCCTGTCTGACCACATCAAGAGTGAACCTGTGCTAGCAGCCCTCAAGTGTGCCTTGTTTTATGTATCTTACAGCCCTTTGGCTGGTTATTGAACCAATCAATTTTGAGTGTACTCACTCAATATTGAGTATGAACACAGAAATATGAATACAAAATCTCATCAAATCAATCTTTTTTGTTTCCTGCTTGAATCCAAATAAAGAGAATGAAATGTGGTAAGTCTCAAGGTGTAGAGAGTACCAGAAACGTTTCTTCCCCAGGCCAACATGAAACTACAAAAACGACAGGCCTCTGCTTTCTGTCTCTGGTATGTTTTTTCTTGTTCTTAGGTGAATGAATGTTGGAGAAGGAATAGACTAGACTATGTCACCCTAATCTCCAGAAGGTTGGAAGAGCACTAGGAATTCAGAAACTGAAGTCCATACCAAAGTCTGCCCACAGATTTGCCTGGGGAGGGGCATAGTCACAAGGAATGCCCTTCAGGGCCTAGCACAGAACTATAATGACAGCAACAAAAACATCATGTCCTACAGGAAGGAAGCAGCTAACCCAGTGACTAAGCCACATTCAAGAGTGAGACAGATGGACTGAATGCTTGATAGCAACCACTTTTGTCTTGAAACCATTCTCCTCGTGGACTAAGTTGATAAAGGGGAAAGCGCGCACTGAATTTGGTGGTGGGTTTATTTTTCTACTTCTACACTTGCTATAGCTTCTCATCTCCCTTTGTAAAAGTTCATCAATAGTCGATCACTGGTGTAGGGAAGATACTAATTGTAACTGGAGACTGACATTGGGCAGAATATGCTGCAATAAGAGCTTGAGCCAAGAGCATAAGAAAGTCAAACCTGACTCTTCAGCAATATCCCTAAAACTTTGATGAAGAGATGTAGCTATCTTCTAAGAATGCAACTTGCCTGTGCAAGTGGGATTTGGGATGGAGACTACCAAGGGTTATATGGGTTACATTAGTGAGTGACTACAGTTCTTAATTTTGGGACAAGGAATAAATAATCATTGTGAGAGAAGAAATGGTGAAACACCTACAACTGCAGGGGAATATTCTTCATGAACTCTCAATTATTTGGGTAAACAAAGCTATCTAAAGTCCTAACTTATATGGAATTAATCACTATGACAGTATAAGAATATGTCCCCGTTAAGAGTAATTAGAAGATCTCCTAGTTTAGGACAGATTCAATCTATGAGTTTGGGTTTACAACTTAACTCATTTGCTTCTCGATTTTTCTAGTGTAGTTTTCTGTCACAATAGGAGATCAATTAGTAAAGAAATGTTTGTTGAATGCTTTTATGTGCTCCAGTGGGTTCAGTTTTATCCATTACACTGTAGGTGGGCTGTGATAGGTTTCATAGGAACAAAGTATATAGGACTTTTGATAAGTTGAATACTCTCCTTTCAGTAAAACAAGACAAGTATATGAAATGTGATCAGTATACAAAATCTATGTAATACAGTAGGTTAAGTTATATGGGACAGAGAATAAATAGATAGGATGTTTACTAACTGTTTGACCAAATTATAGGCTCCTGATCCTCTATGGTGTACATGCTTTAATATTTCAAGAATCAGGTAGAATCTTGCCCTCAAGGGCAGGAATTGCTTTCTTTTTGTTTCGTTTTGGTTTTTTTGCCTTTGAAACCTCACATTTCTCATATTGCCTTGCACATAATTGGTACTTTATAAATATTTGTTGAATGAGTGACAGAATAAATAATTCATGATTTCATCCTTGTAGATACTCCTTTCACTAATATAGATGGGTCATTCTCTATATGACCTGATAGAAAAGTTTATGGTAATAAGCATCTGGTGAATTTCCCTCCCATGACAGACAGTCTGCTATTAGACCTTTATTTAAAGTCTTTCCAGGGATATAGGAATTGCCAAAGCATGTGCTCCACTGGCATAGCCTTTGAGAACCCAGGATTAGCTCCATGATAATTCAGGGCATAAATCAATTAATCAATAATCATTTTTAAATGTCTATTTTGTTCTAGAAACTGAGCTGCATGCTGGTGCAACAAAGTGGAAAGAGAAAAAAAGAAAGTTCCTACCTAAAAGAGTGTGTATTCTTTCAGAGGAAACATCATGTATACATAGATTTACACACAAAATATATACAAAGGAAATACAAGACAATTTCAATTGGGAGACAGCAGCAGCTTGGGGGTAAGGGTGCACTGTTGTGAGACTTGTAGAGAATGACCCACATGCATGGGGGAAAACAGGCAAAACAACCTTATCTTCTAGTGGAAGGGAATTATATACAACTCCTGTGGTTTTTGTTGTTGTTATTGTGCTTTCTTGGGAAGGTCCCTTTACTAGGGACTACTAGGTGATGAAGTGGATAGAGTGCAGGACTTGGAGTTCAAATCTGGCTTCAGATACTTACTAACTGTGTGACCCTGGGCAAGTCACTTAATCTGTTTGACTTAGTTTCCTCAACTATAAAATGAGAATAATAAGAGTATCTATCCTCCAAAACTGTTGTGAGGATTAAATGAAATGGTATTTGTAAGGTGTAAAGATACAGTTCCTGGTACATAGTAAGTGTTTAATACTTTCCTTCCCTCTTTCCTTCCTTCCTTCCTTCCTTCCTTCCTTCCTTCCTTCCTTCCTTCCTTCCTTCCTTCCTTCCTCCCCTCCTTCCTACCTTTCTTCCTTCTTTTCTTCCTTCCACAAAGTAACAACTCACCTACACCTTAGAGTCTTAGAGAACTGCTGTAAGAGCAAGCATACACAGGATGGCCTTCCGCACAGGTCTTAGATCTGCTTTTCTTGGGAAAGCAACCTTTAAAGGAGTAAACAATCTTACATTAATCAAGCACATATATATCGTTCACTTAGTTCAGGGGAAAAAGTCAGCACCCTGAACTTCAGAGAAAATACAAACAGAAAATTACAAACTGAAAGATCAACAGACAGGGCTTCCAACTGTCTGACCATAAATAAAACATACATCGTTACCAGAGAGAGAAGCACCAATATCTGGGTTTTCAAAGGGAGAGGAGTGATCCTTAACAGTTACTCAGTCTCCTCTGGTCTGGTTGCACAAATACTCTTTCAATATTTGAATCCCAAAACAAAACCTCACTTCAGTACACACACACACCTAGACACAAACATACATACACACATATGTACATACATACATATATGTGTGTGTGTGTGTGTATATATATACATATATATATATATATATATATATATATACATATATATATATATATATATATATCTAGATGGATATATACACTTTTCAGAGCTGGAGAGCACAACCTTTGTGATCCAGTGCCTCATTAACAATTAACAAAAAGTGTGGGCCTTCACAAAACAGGCTTCCCCTAACCAAGCTTCCCTTAATAGTCCACTTGAGGCCTATTAATAAATGGGGAAGGTTTTTTAACTCCCATTACAAGAGGGTCACATATGCAGTATGGATAAGAAGTTGGATTTGAACACAGATCTTTCTAGTTCTATCTCGTATGCTCCAAAGAACCAATATTTCTCTCTCTCTCTCTCTCTTTCTCTCTCTCTCTCTCTCTCTCTCTCTCTCTCTCTCTCTCTCTCTCACACACACACACACACACACACACACACACATTTATATACATATACGCATTCATGTACTTACATGTCACATATTACCATGATAGAACCATACCCTGGTTAGAATCTAAGATAATATGTATACAATTAATATTATAATAATTTCCACTGAGGATTATGAAACACTTTATGAAAATTGTGTAAAAGAGAGGTTGGCACCAAGACTTATTTCACTTGATCACAGATGAATGTTACAGGCTCCATATCCAGGAATCACAGCTTGTATGTTTACATGATCAGTGCATGTACTTAGCATATACAAAACATGCATGTACGCAACAATATGAATTCTACAGAAACCTTTTCTATGTATTTCCATTTCTATGTATTCCTCATGAAAGAAATATAGTGTAGTTGAAACAGTGCTGGAGTAGAAATTTGGAGGCCTTGGTTCTTGTCTTCGTTCCACTAATAAATACCTTCATCACCTTGGACAAGCCTTCAGATCTCACCAGTTTTCAGTTTCCTTACATATAAAACAACAAGGTGGAACTTGATTCTTTTAAGTCCCTTCCAGCATCAATAATTTAAGACAAAAAAAACAGTAAAATTGATGATGTAGAGATGGATGATCTTCAGTTTTGCTATTTGTACTTTTATAAGAACAGGTAAATAAATTATTGTTATTCAAGAAGGCCAAAATTAGTGTTTTTCAAATATGAAAATATATTCCTTTCACATTTTAATTGCTTTCTCATGTCATTATTATCATTCTCATCAATGTGCATTTGCTAATGATCTATATATTGTCTAACACTGGCTGATGTATAAGTATTTCCCATGAGTTTTCACATTTGGAGATTTCTTAAGCATCTGCATTTCTTTTTTTCATATACATATCTTCTCTGCGGTGTCAAACATGACAGTTATATATAATTTTCTCATTTACTTCCCACCACTCTTGAGAATTGTGCCTACAGGGTGGGCAGCCAGAAAATCTTAGAGTGATGCTATGCTTAGCAGCCTACAATATTTTTATGATGGCCAAAATATGCTGCGTATTTTCTTTCCTCTAGAAATACGGACAACAGATGGCTTGTGGAAGAAACTACATTCCTAGTCCTCTGGTGGCATGTTTAACTCATTTTTCCAAAACAAATTGTCATACCATATTTACTTGCCATTGGAGAAGTACCTGATTTCCTGTCCTTTCTGTTATTTTCAAAACACATAAATGTCAAAAAAAGGTGGAGATAATTTTCTAGAAGCTTTGGAAAGACTGTTTCCAAAATAAAATAAAAATCTTTGGCTATCAATTGTAGATGGATAGATACAAATATAAAATATTTCTATGGGGAAAAATGTTAATGAAACGGAGGTCTAATTTTCTGCCTTTTCTGAGACCGAAGTCATGACCCTATTTTGGGAGAAGGCAGTTGAATATGTGCCTTTGAAGCAATAATCCAAAACATCACATTAAAATTGTTAGTATGTTATAAGATCTTGATAAACATAAATATCAGATGGCACTAAAAATATTGTCAGAAAATTTACATGATTCAACTTGACTGTAAGGTCCTTTGACCATTCCAGAAAATAATGATTGCTCTGGAATATACTAGAATTCTTTAAAAAAGAGGTGACCCCAGTGGAACCAGGCTGAATGATGAATGAAACAACAAATACACAGTGCAGTGAAAGATGAGACATTCCTTGTTGCCTCTTTTTAATAGCATAGACTTTTGTATTATTACTTCATGCCACAGATTTACAACAAAACAATCTTAGAAACATGTAGCACATGAGGAAATATTGTGGTTCCATCACAAGATTATTGGTCTTTGAATCAAAGAACTGGGGTTCTAATCTCACCTCTGCTGCTTACTACTTTTATCACCTTAGATAAGTCACTACACCTCTTCTGGACCTCAGCATGGTGCTAGGTAAGTTCTAATAGCTTTTCCAGCTCTTAAAAAAATTGCTTTCAATAATGTATTTATTTACATAAGACTAAAAACTTAGTTAATATACTGTTGCTCTGCAGGAGCTTAATAAGGCTTTTAAAAATATCTTTTAAAAATTTCTTAAAGACTGGGGAAGACTGGGAGGAAAACGATGTTAGTGCCTTTTCTAGCTTGAGGAATGATAATGATATTTGGTGGGATATTTAGCCTGTTTAAATTTTTTTGTTTCTATTTTATATTATGTAATAGAGGTGATGGCACCAGGACTCATTTGACTATGTCAGCACAACAGAAACATCTGAAAGCTAGTTTTCCATTTTTGCCTCCTAAACCAGTTTTTCTTTGCTAAATACAACCACCATGATGGCTCTGTGAACCACCAAAATCCTCAACATATTTCCCATCCTTCAAGGAGCAACTCAACTGTGATTTTTTTCCCCAAACCATTCTTAGGTTTCCTACCTCCCCAGAAACATTCTCTCCTTCCTCTAAACTAAAATAACCCTTGGTAGGTATCTTATTACATTCTCATATTATATGCCCGATGATAGACACTGCTATTTGTAAACTGACTTATTTTCTACATTATTCTGTCAGTTTCAGGAGAACAGGAACACTGTGACATTCTTTGTGTGTATGCCACCACACTGCCTACCATGATGCCTTAGGGAAGGGCAGTTGTTGATGATGTTGGCTTTTGTTGTTCTGGTTCTCAAAGAACACCAATGACATCTTGATGTCTTGACTTGCAAGTGAATTGGATTTAAGTGAGGCAGGGCTGTGCAAAGTTATCAGTCTTACTTCTCCTCCAGTCAATGGAATTGAGAGGCAAGACATAGATCAGGACAAGTGTCGATGGCCGGGGTGGGGGGGGGAAGGGAGGAAAGGGAGAGGAAGAAAAAGAAAAGGAAAGAAAGAAAAAAGGAAAGGAAAAGAAAGGAATGAAGGGAAGGGAAAGTCTTTTCATCTTCCAGATGGAAAGATATACTAAAGTAACGAAAGATTAGAGAACAAAGAACAAAGCTCTTTGAACCACCTCAATAAGGACTAAGTATCTTGTTTGAAAGCCTGCTAGAGACCATAAAGAAAATTTTAAGAAGCAGAAATGGTGATCAGAAATTTTTAGAAATTAAGTGTACTTTCAACAATCTTTAGCAATAAGCTTTTAGCAACTTTTAAGCACTCAAAGACAATACATTCACTGGAAATGTGAATATACGATTTTAAGGTTATGGTACTGCTTGCACATCAAAGATAGGAAGGAATCTGTGTAAATGAAAAATATTACTGTCTTTCTATACTTTATTTCTTTTTCTCCCAGAGCCAAAAGTTATAGAGTGTGGAGGGTAGTGAAAAAAGATTGTGTAGGAAGTTAAGAATATAACCTTAAGAACAATTTTTAATATCCACTATTTTTGATTAACTTCTTCTATAAACTCTTTTGCCAACCACATGATGTTTCCAAATCAGATTATGTTTGTTGATTTCAAACCTTGTCTTCACATTACTTGTTTGGTTTGTTTTTTAATTTGAAAAGAGCCTGTTTGCTGCTCCACTCCCATTTCTCCCAGGAATGTAGCCTACTAAACAAAGAAATTGCTTTGATAAACATGCACAATATATTATCACACATTACAGCAATATGGCCCATGTATTATGAAGATTAGAAGCATATTTCTTCACCATCAGAATTTATGCAAATTGTGCTCCTGAATGCCGAGGCTGGAAAAGCAAAGCCAAAGTTGAAAAATGTTGGCCTTATATTTTCATTCTTCCCAGGTGGCTCGCATGATTCTTTGTAAAGGTAATAATTAGGTTAAATTGGTTGTTAAGATCAGGTGAAAAGGAAAAATTCATGAAATTTAGATGAATGTTTCAGAAGTGATTCCAGAAAACAATAAAAGCAACCTCCAGTATTCTTGGGTCACACAGGATTTGACTTTTAAATGCCAGAAGGCAGATTTGCCTTCCTGGATACACAGAAAGACAAACTTCCATCTTCTTTCTTCTTCCACATTTGCTTCAAACTGCTTTCATCTGTCTAGACTCAGTTCTAAGTCAATGCCATTAGACCTATAACAACTGAATACAATGCAGAGATTTTAGAAGAGGTAGTCCCCTAAGAGAGCAAAGTTACCCCCTTTTGGACAAATATAGCATAGACAAAAGAGCTGAAGACAAAATCACTAGAAGTATAAGCCAGATGGCCTACTCCAGTCTGTTCTTTTGGAGTTACTTCACCTTAAAAAAAACAAACACTCATCCCTGATAAAAGATGAATATAGGTTTCCTTCTAAGACTTCCTGACATTTCACTCCCTGACATTTCACACCCAATGGTGAATGCCAATGTCTATTTACATTATTCCAAATCTGTCATTGAGAAATCTTCATATAACTGTGTAATAATCATTTTCAAGAAAGGCAGAACAATGTAATAGATAGAGAGCTGACTTCGGAGTCAGCAAGACCTGAGTTCAAGTTGTGCCTCTGATATATATGTTGTTGTTCAATCATGTCCAACTCTTCATGACCCTATCTGGGCTTTTCCTGGTAAAGATACTGATAGGATTTGCCATTTTCTTCTCCAGCTCATTTTAAAGATGAGGAAACTGAAGTAAACAGTGTTAAGTGACTTGCCCAGGGTCACACTGCTAGTAGTATCTGAGGCCAGATTTAAATTCAGGAAAGCAAGTCTTCCTGACCCCAAGCCTGGCATTCCAGCCACTGAGTGACCTACTTGTCCCCCAATATCATATGTGATCTTGAGGAAATTGCTTAATTCCTCGATATCCAAGGAAATTCTGTAAGATTATAAATTGTCAGGTCAATTCTGATCTGCAATAAGATAGGGAAATTTCTCTCTTGAATTTCTGTCCACCAATGAAATCACAAGTCTGGTCCAAGAAGGAAAAAAAATCATTCTCAATTTTGGGGCAAATCAGAGTTTAGCAAATCATTGCAGACACACACACACACACACACACACACACACACACACACACACACACACATTACTCCTGGAAGATTCATGTCTCTATCTATATGTATACATAGATATATATTTAGAGAGAGGGGAAGAGACAGAGAGAGAGAGAGAGAGAGAGTTTTCAGGAAGACCTAGGTATGTATGTGTGAATAGTTACATATTTATACTCTGCTTAATTTCTGAGACTTCCAAAGTAATTGATTCAGATTCTCTCATCCTAGCAGATTTTTATTTAAAAAAATAAAATTTTAACTGGGACAGCATTCAAATCAATTATTCTCACAATAATCCTGAAAGATATGTAGGGAAAAGCAGCAATTATCTTCCCTATTCTATCTGTACGTAGTCTCTAAGATTATTAAGACCTCCTTAAAATTTCCCAGAATACCTTCTTTTTTTTTTCCAGCTCTCTCCTTTATTCCTATCACATTCTACCTTCTTAATGTGTGTTTTAAGCCAACTGGACAACTAACTGTAAACTCCTTAAGAATAAGAGCTGTGCCATTAAAAAAAAATTAAATCACCAGTATCTAGTACAGTATCTTGCATATAGTGGGTATTTAATAACTACTTTCTGAATTCAAGTGCAACGAACTCAACAGCAGACTTCTCAGAATGATTTTTTTTTTAAACTACTCATATTTCTTGACCTCAGTTTAGTCCAGCAAGCATAGGCACTACTCTACTGTGGGTCATTCAGCATCTTTTATTTTTCTGGAAGTCATTTGGGAGCTTGTGTAATAACGGCTTGATTTCATAGAATTATTGATTGTCCGCCTTGACACTATGGTATATATCTTGAGAAAAAGACCGTATGAGTTATTGTGTTAGTGAGCAGAAGGCTGAGGAGTGGAGTGAGCTTGGGTACGTCGTTTTTTAAATGGCCAGATATTTGTAATGAGGAAACAGTTGAAATAATTTCAAAACTCTAAGTGAGTTTCTTTTCTGAAAGAAAAAAACATGACTCCCAAATTTTAGTTGCTTATTCAAGAACTTTTCATACCTATGAAGAAATGGAAATAGACAATTCTTGTTATTTAGAAATAGAAATACACAACCAATTCTCTGTTTTCTACTCTGGGTACACTTCATAAGAGAAGCAACTCAAACCATCTTGTACTTCACCATATCAGAACCATTAGAATGGAAGGGAATATGTATTCATAGGATGATTTTAGCACTCTGATTCTGAAAGTACTTTACAAAGTTATGAATTAACTATTGATTACAATGACTTTAGATATAATGTGATTTCTCTCAGTGCAAGCTATGACTAGATGCTTTCTTTCCCCAACAGCTTTCACCTGCATCAGAACAACCATGCCCACTGCTCTTTCTCTAAAATCAGCTGTGTGCTGCCTGTGGACCTGAAGCAACTTTTTATTCAATGAGTGAACTTGATCAAGACATGGTACCTTTTCAGTGTTATAACAATACCATGGGTAGACTCAGTCAATATTTCTATGAAATAAGTAATTATTATGTAACTCACCAAATGCCTTCCAGAAAAAAAGACCAAGCATATACTTGTGCCCAGAACACAATACTTATCCTTGAAACTATGTTATTCCTGGAGAAGAAAAGGAATATTCTCTGACATTACATTAGGGAAACAGGTACATTGAATTAATGGCAGAGTGTTTGTAGATGCTCTAGTTGGTTTGAAAAAAGAGATTCAATCTATGAACCTGTCAACAAGCGTATAAACATGCATTAAGCACCAGCTGTGTCCTCATCTTACATGGGAAGGCTGTAAGTAGTTGTGAGATTCATGTCTTGCACTTTTTATTATACTGTGATTTTCTGGAGAGGAGGGATTTAAAGGATTTGAGTTTTGCCTTTCTTTGTATATAACCAACACTTAGCATAGTGCCTGACACACAGGAGGCACTTAATGAATGCTAATTAATTTACTGACTGACCCAACACTGCAAAATACTAAACTCTCATGACACCTGATACTATCCTCATTAAATATATTCAAAGAATATTGTTGACTAACAACATCAAAACTTTTGCTTCTATTTATATGTGTTTTATGTACTAAATAAACCTAAAGTTGCCCATGGACAGTGACCACATCGATCTAAAACTCTGTGCCTTCTGGACCATGGCATGGCACTCAACGCATTGGACACTTAATAGATTTTTGTTGAATTGACTTAAATTACTTAACAGGATTACTTCTGTAGTATGAGGAGAAAGGAAGTATGGGATTTTATTTTTTTTTTATAGAATTTCTATTCAATTTCATTAAATTCTTCTCATTTAACCACTTACCTTGATGTTAGCTCTAAAAACCCATTTCTGGCTTCATTAACAAAAATAATTCAAAAGGAAGGAAGGAGGAGAAGGCAGTATAGATTAGAAATAGTTTCTTGGGGGGAAGAAGCCAAGATGGTGGAGTAAAAGGATGTACCTCAAGAAGCTCTCCTCCCACAGCCCATAAAATACCTGTAAAAAATGACTCTAAACAAATAGTAAATGTCTTGGAAGGATGAGGCATTTTTATCCATTCTGTCCTTTTGAACTCCATATTTTCCACCAAATCCTTTGGAATAATCTTGCTGAGATTCATGCTGCACCAAATTCTCCTTATACTCAAACCCCACAGCAGACGGGGCCTGCTAACGTCTCTCATAACATGAAAACTTCCATGGACCAGCAGGTGCTGGACAAGACTGCTGGGCAGTAACCAGTGTAACATGTATGTATGCGTGTGTGCATGCAAGACTCAGTCATTTCAGTCACTTTCAGCCTCACAAAGGTAGTCACTTCCCTGGTACATTCAGCAGAAAATGTCCATCATGTTTTTACCATCAGGGGAGGGCTGCTGTTTGCCAACACATCACGCCATGGGCTGACTTGATTGAAACCGAACTACAAAGAGCTGTGTCCCTATCAAAGACAACAGTGGCTGCCAACATTCATGTGGAACTGGTCTTCTGGTCAGCAGTGCTGGCCCAGTGTGGCTGAGGAAGAAAAACCATTTTGGAATCTCAGCACTGTGGACCAATGAAATTAGGTGTGAGCAGCAAGGTGTACAGAATCTCCATGAAGCCCTTCCAGCCACGCGAGCACCTGGGTTCCTTCCATCAGCCAGGAGCATGTCCAGTTGCCCCTCCCTATCTACCCCCTAACACTTTTTTTTCTGTCTTGTTCAAGTTTCCCTGGATCAGGCTGGGTTTGATACTCCATTTACTTTATCTCCCTTTGTCTAGGACACTTCCTAGGTAGAACTTTTTTTGTTGTTGTTGCTGTTAATTAAATATTCAGAATAAATTTTTGGACCCTCCCCCCCCCAAAAAAAAACAAATTGTAGAGCAGCAGAAGCCACAAAACGACAGAGTGAAAGAGATTTTTAGCCCAAAGCAACCTGGAAGGCCCACAGGAAAGGTCTGTCACACCAGGTGTGGAGCAGAGCATAGCCTAGCCCTGGCTGTGCTGGCAACCACAGAAATGGAGCAGGCTTCAAGGTGCCAACAGCAGCAGCTGTGGGTACCAGATTCCTCAACTCACAAATGCTAAAGACAGGTTCAAAGGTCAGTGAAAAAGCTCTTTCTCCTGAGTGAGAAGGGAACTCAGCTGTCTAGCTCCAGGTGGCAGCAGCTTCCATTGTTGGAGCCCTGTTCTAAAGACCCTGGGGGAATTGAGCTGCTGATCTGAATCACAGCCCTGAGTGGCAGCCCTGGGGTGAGGAGGAGCACTGGCTGGCATGGTGGAGCTGGTGGAGGCCCTGGAGAGGGAATTCAATGCACAGAAAAGAGTGTTTGTAGTTGCTCCCAGATCAGAGGTCAGGTCAGGAGAGGAGTAAACTCCTCTCCCTTGATTGTGCCACCTTGGAGGAACTGAGAATTTACAAGTCCCCAGAGTATACACTCCTCCTGACAAAAAAACTCAAAAGTCAAGTAACTGACTGGGAAAATGCTCAAAAAAGGGAAAATAATAAGACAATAGAAGGTTACTTTCTTGGTGAGCAGATATTTTCTTCCACCTTTTCAGATGAGGAAGAACAATGCATACCATCAGGGGAAGATCTAAAAGTAAAGACTTCTGCATCCACAACCTCCAAAATAAATATGAAATGGTCTCAGGCCATGGGAAAACTCAAAAAGAATTTTGAAAATCAAATAAGAGAGATGGAGGAAAAATTGGGAAGAGAAATGAGAGCAATGCAAGAAAATCATGAAAAGTGAGTCAACAACTTGCTGAAGGAGACCCAAAACAATGCAGAAGAAATTAACACCTTTAAAAATAGACTAACTCAAATGGCAGGGGCAGCTAGGTGGTGCAGTGGACAGAATGTCAGTGAAGGAGTCAGGAAAATCTGAGTTCAAATCTCACCTCAGATACTTGACACTCACTACCTGTATGACATTGGGCAAGTCACCTAACCCCACTTGCTTCATCCTGAGTCATCTCCAGTCATCTTGATGAATATCTGATCACTTGATTCAGATGGCTCTTGAGAAGAGGTGAGGCTGGTGACCTGCACAGCCCTCCCTCACTCAAAACATAGTCAAATGCAAGTCATGTCATTATTTCTCTGATGGCATGGTCTTCTTCAGCAGTGAAGGAAAAACATACACACAACTCAAATGGCAAAAGAGGCTCAAAATGCCACTGAGGAGAAGAATGCTTTAAAAAGCAGAATTAGCCAAATGGAAAAGAAGGTTCAAAAGTTCGATGAAAAAAATAGTTCTTTAAAAATTAGAATGGAGCAGATGGAAGTTAATGAGTCTATGAGAAACCAAGAAATTACAAAAGAATGAAAAAATAGAAGACAATGTGAACTATCTCATTGAAAAAACAACTGACCTGGAAAATTCATCCAGGAAAGACAATTTAAAAATTATGGGACTATCTGAAAGCCATGACCAAAAAAAGAGCCTAGACTTCATCTTTCATGAAATTATTAAGAAAAACTGCCCTGATATTCTGGAACCAGAGAGTACAATAAATATTGAAAGAATCCGCTGATCATCTCCTGAAAGAGATCTAAAAAGAAAAACTCCTAGCAATATTGTAGCCAAATTCCAGAGTTCCCAGGTCAAGGAGAAAATATTGCAAGCATCCAGAAAGAAACACAGGATCTGGCAGCTTCTACATTAAGGGATCAAAGGGCTTGGAATATGATATTCCAGAAGTCAAAGGAACTAGGACTAAAACCAAGAATCACCTCCCCAGCAAAACTGAATATAATACTTCAAGAGAAAAATGATCATTCAATGAAACAGAGAACTTTCAAGCATTCTTGATGAAAAGACCAGAGCTGAACAGAAAATTCGACTATGAAAAACAAGAATCAAAAGAAGCATGAAAAGGTTAACAAGAAAGAGAAATCATAAGGGACTTACTAAAGTTGAACTCTTTTTATTCCTACATGGAAAGATAATATTTATAACTTTTGAAACTTTTCTCACACACACACACACACACACACATACACACACACGTATAGACAGAGGGCACAGAGTGAGTTGAATAGGAAGGGATGATATCTAAAAAAATAAAATTAAGGGGTGAGAGAGCAATATATTGGGAGGTGAAAGAGAGAAATGAAATGGTGCAAATTATCTCATAAAAAGGCAAGAAAAAGATTTTTCAATGGAGAGGAAAAGGGGGAGGTGAGAGGGAAAATGTGAAGCTTACTCCTATCACATTTGGCTTAAGAAGGGAATAACATGCACACTCATTGGTATGAAAATCTATCTTACACTACAGGAAAGCAGGGGAGATGGGGACAAGTGGGGTGGGAGGGATGATAGAAGTAATGGTAAATGAGAGGAAGGGGTAATTAGAAGTAAACACTTTTAGGGAAGGATAAGGTCAAAAGAGAGAATAGAATAAATGGGGGGGCAGGATAGGATGGAGGGAAATATAGGTAATCTCTCACAGCATGGCTATTATAGAAGTCTTTAGCAAAACTACACATATATAGCTTGTATTGAATTGCTTGCTTTCCCAATGGGGATGGGTGGGGATGGAGAAAGGGAGAGAAGTTGGAACTCAAAGTTTTAGGAACAATTGTTGAGAACTGTTTTTGCATGTAACTGGGAAATAAGAAATACAGGTAACGGGATATAGAAATCTATCTTGCCCTACAAGAAAAGAGAGAATATGGGGATAAGGGAAGGAAAGGGTATGATAGAAGGGAAGGTAGAATGGAGGAAGGGGTAAACAGAATGCAGGGGGTGGGGCGGAGGGGAGAGATGGGGAGAAAATTTGAAACTCAAAATCTTGTGGAAATGAATGTTGAAAATTAAACCTAAATAAATAAATTGGAAAAAATGAATATTTTATTGAAGTTATTGTAAAACATTGAAAACAAATAAAATAATTTCATTAAAAAGAAAAGGAACTAGGGAAAAAAAGAAATAGTTTCTTCCCTTTCCCCTGGAGACAGAATCATTGGCTTAATTGGTTATTTAGGTGATGGCTAAGTACACAGTGGAACCAATCCAAAATTGTGCCAAAACTTTTAGTCAAACTGATGAATCATAGGGCTATATCATATGTAACACACATCACCAAAGACTCACCTTCACCTTCAAAACTCCTCTGATTCTCCTGCCAGAAGGAAATTCTCCTTCCTTTGAATTTTCAGGATCAGTTTTTGTGTTTGTTTTATAGTTTTCTTATGCACTTACCATATTTCATATTATAATTATTCATGTGTATCATCTCTCCAACTAGTGTAAAAACTTTCTGAGGGCAGTTATTGTATCTTAGTTATTTTTGTATCTCTCACAACAATCAAAACAATGCTTGTTATAACACATTTCTTAATGTTTCTTGAGCATAGTATTGGTTATGGCCATTCCCCTTCCATGTATACAGATCATAGCTGATAATTCAACTACATGTTAAAAGATTTCTGTTACTCTCTTCCTACCATACATGCAGACACAGGCACAGTTCAGTATGGCACAAAGTCATTTTGTATTCAGCAACTGACTTTTAATCCTAGGAGTCTAAGTTTTAGAGGTGGAAGCAAACTTAGAAAGCATTTAGTCCAACTACTACCTCATTTCCCAGAAAAGGCAAGTTGGGCCCGGGAAGAGAAGTTACTTACACATCTTCAGCAGTGTTTTTAATTTCGATCCCTTTTGTTGGAAAACCTGAAAACAGTGAATTTAATTCTTTAATGGTTTAGTGGCTTGAGCTGTGGTTGGCATAAATAGCTTGTTTCTGGATGGTGAAGCCTCGCAAATTACTGTAACCACCCTTGGATGAACAGGAATTGAAAAACTTTTAAATGAGCCTTGTTTGGCTCAAGTAATTTCAGTGGCTCTGTCAAAAGAGTCAGACCCCACCACAAGTCTGATAACAGTGGAATGTTTGGTCTTTATTGCATGTCATCAATCCAATGTCCTTTTTATTTGACTTTTAGAAGATGAGATTAAATTAGCAATAGATCCTACATCTGGCCAGTTATCTTGAGTGGGGCCTTGCCTGGTAATTCGAAATGACTTTAGAGACCAGTTCAACTGTGTCATCGACTTGGCTCTCTTGATATTTTCCTTCTCATTTTCCAGTATTAAATTACTAAGTGAAGATCATTACATTTGCATATTACTTCATATGCACAGTTAACTTTGATAGTCCTTTCATCATTGGAATCATTATAATACATTCACCTGAAAATGCTAGTAGAGTATGAAAGAATTCAGGGGCATGTTTTATTAATGTGTGACAGACATATCATTTTCCCTAAGTGAAATAAACCGTTTAGACCAATGCGTCAGGGAACCACAGTTACTGTCGAAAGAATAGAGGTTATGAGGATGCTATTGAACCATTAATAAAGTTCTTTTTTGAAAGTGGGTATTTCCTCAAGTGGATTAATCAATCGACATGTTTCCTCCAGATAGAATTATAAAATAAAAAAAAAACACCAAACAACAATGAGAGGCAGCATGTCATGATGGATAGAATGAAGAAAGAATGGAATTCAAAACTCTCCTCTGATACTGAAAGCTGTGTGGCCAGGGACAAGTTAATGTAATGTCTCTGATCCTCAAGTGACTCTCTGTGACCATACACAAGTTAGAGATGGATTTAACATCTGCCTAGATCAGACCTACACAACTTGTAAACTTCCTCTAGTCTAGGTTAGACTAGAGACTGATTGATGATGGCTGTTTGCTGCGTATCATGTGACAAACAGGAGAGAATGAGCAGTGGCAACCCTACATTTTCTCGGCAGGTATAGGCATCCGTGGGCTGTATGTTGTACAGGCCTGGCATAAATAAAAGAAATTCTCCTATCAAAGAAATTCCAGGCCCTTGACTTTTGAAAATTGTATTTATTTGTTTTAATCTCCCATTCATTTCCAAATATATCTTGTGAGACAGTGTTGTATAATGGAAAGAGCACTAACTCTAGTGTTCAAGGGTCTGTCTTGAAATCTACCTCTGGTGTTTAACTTGTGGTGTACTCGGGGTACTTTGAGTTCGGGGCCCGAGCCCCTGGGGCCCCTAGACCAACAGGTCTCTGACCAACAGAGCCTGTTGTCAGTGAGTGAGCTGTGAGTGCGAATGAAGCAGGAGGCAGGAATGACAAGCAACTCCAAGCAACTCTCTTTATTCAGCTGATACAGGGTTTATAAAGGCTATAACTACCTATCACATACAGGCTGAGCTCATCCCATTACTTCACCATCTCATGACCATTACTTCATCACCTCATGACTAGTCCACATCCTTACACCCGCAGCAAGTAACGAAGCTTATCTTGTTCCTGAAGCTAGTTCCTGGGTTCCCAGGCCCCCTTGTAACTTTACTGTATGGAACATCAGCATCTGCAAGAGCATCAGGTTCCAGGGTCATACAGAGCTTCTGCCAGGGTTTGATTTAGCACATGTCCCACGGGAACAGGCTTTGCCTCTGCTATAGCCATGGTCATGGGACTTGCACCCTTTTGGGCCCCTTACAGTGGTGGACTGAATATCCATGGGCCGAAGTTTCTTCATTTATAAAATAAAGATTCTTTTGTTAGATGGCCTCTGAGGACCTTTCCCATCTGAAGTGATAGCTTCAGTGTATCCAAGACACAGAATTCTATGACCCATGATTGTATAATCATGAGTAACAAAGAAGAAGTGAAGAAAATGCAGGAAAAGTAACCCACACATAACTAAGTATGATAGTGCATGCAACGTCCTATATCCACACTACTCCCACCTTCCTAAAGAGAGAAGGGAGATGCACTTTTTTACCTCTATTTAGGCAGTCCGGCAGTCCCCTGATCCCAGGGGTTTACCATAGGATTGCCAAAGTTGATGTAGATACTTCATTGGTATAGCACACTGCATCTCAGAACTCCCAAGCTCAAGATACTTGATGGGCTCAGTCTCCCCCAGTAGATGGGATTTCCAGGCATGCACCACCATGACTAGTTAAGCCGAATTCCTAAGAGATGCTTTTGGCTCCAAAATTATCCATCACAGTCTAGGTTATTAAGTGAACTTGTCATATGCAGTCCAGGAAACATGGTAACATTTATTTTCCACAGTTCAGCCCCATTTGCCGTTGGCAAGCTGATGGTGGCTTAAAATCTAGAATTAATCCAAGTGCATTTAATAAAAACAGATCTTCCTTAGGACAAATTTTAGCCTCAAAAATTCTGAAATTATTCACCAGAAGTATATGGTTTAAATTGATAATGCATATATCCTAAAGATAATAACAATTTATATTGTTCATGTTCATTATTCATTAAATTCATCTTTTGTTTAATGGCAAAGTTTAAAACCAGGAGGAAAAAAATCATAAAATTTGTTCTTGATAAGGATCACTGGAAGCAACCTTGTTAAAGAAATAATGTCCAAGTTTTAGTCCACCTTGCCCCTGGCATTTACTGCCCCCTCTAGTTTCCTCCAATCACTTAGTCAGGATTTCCACCATGTATATTCAATGTGCCTAGTTCATTCCCCTTGGCAACAAAGGTCAAAGCAAAATAAGTCAAGAGATTCAGTCTTCTCATCCATTATCACCACCCAAGTGACTGGCAGTGACCTTATTTGATCTTCAGGAGTTCTTTGGGGGCTGCTAGGTAATACAGTGAATAGAGTGATGAGCCTGGAATAAGGAAGACCTGAGTTCAAATCCTCCCTCAGATATTCCTTAGCTATGTGATACTGGGCAAATCACTTAATCTCTACTTGCCTCACTTTATCTGTGAAATGGGGATAATAATAGTTCCTACTTTGCAGGGTTGTTTTATCAAATGAGGTAATAGCTGTAAATGTACGTAGCACAGTGTTTGGCACATAGTAAGTATCACATTGCTATCGATATTTATTACTATCATAACTCTAAACCATCTTCTTCTTAGCACTTATCTCCAGCCTCAGCTCCCTCTGAGTTTTAACATTCCCAGTTCTCTTCTTACAAGGTCATGCTTCTCTATTCAGTTTCTCCCTAGGAACCAGCTCTTTCTCTCATCTTCTAAGCCTAAGCTCAAAGGACCATGCATTTAGAGCAAAAAAAAAAAAAAAAGACTTTAGAAATCACCTCGTCAGACCCTCCTCCCCTTTATTTACAGATAAGAAAATTGAGGTCCAGAAAGTTCCGGTAATTAGTGATAAGAAGCAGAAGAGATAGTGAATTCAGGTCCTTTAAATTTAAATATGAAACTTTCTACTACATCTTGCTGCCTCATGCTTTCAAAGTTCCAGCTGTCAGTTACTAATCTAGTGAATGAATGAAAAAGCACTTAAGTCTTTAGTATGAGCAGATAGATGGTGCAATGAATACAGTACCAAGCCTGAAGAGTCAGGAAGACACTCATTTTCCAGAATTCAAATCTAGCCTCAGACACTTACTAAATGACCCTGGCCAAGTCACTTAACCTTGTTTACCTTGGTTTCCTCATCTCTAAATGAACTAGGGAAAGAAATGAGAAACCACTCTAGTATCTTTGCCAAGAAAACCCCTAATGGGGTCACAAAGTGTCAGACAAGACTGAAAATTGCCTGAACAAAATAGGCAAAGCATTGTGGTAAGCACTAGGGATACGCAGAGAAAAGCAAGATAGTCCCTGGTCTCAAATAGTTTTCATTCAAATGCAGTAGACAGCGTGCTGGGCCTATGGTCAAGAAGACCTGAGTCCAAATCTGGCCTCAGATGCTTGCTCGCTGTGTGACCCTGGGCCAGTTGCCTCCCCTCTGTCTGTCCCAGTTCCTGCAATAATAAAATGGGGATAATAAAAGCACCTACTTCATAGATGTTGTGAGGATCAAATAAAATAACGTTTGTAAAGCATTCAGCACAGGGCTCGTCTAAGAGCAGCCACCATATTAATGCTTGTTTACCATCTTCCCCTGATGGGGGAAGGAGGGAACACATTCACATTTCAGCTAAAAGGTGGATAGGAAGGGCTACGCAAAGGAGACGGTCATGCCTTTTCTGTAGTGACATTTTCAGTGATAAAACCACATCTGTTTATGACAATGAGCTATTTGAAAGTGGCAAAAAAGGGCTTTAGTGGGGAGAACTTTCTTCCCTGCATCTTTGGTAGCTATGACTCCTGAGGAGGCTGGGACTATAGCACCTGTAGAACTCAATGGTATCTCCCATGTCCACAATGGCAGGTTCCCTAACCAATGGTTGGGAGGGCCAGGCTGGAAGCAGAGACAGTGGTCTTTGGAGCATCCTTGTTGCCAGGACTCTTGGGCTTACACTCACAAGTCTTTAGCCTTTGTTTGGCAGTTGTTAGCAGTGGTAATAAGGATGGCATGGTCCTTTATCCATGAGAGTTTCTCCCTTGGGATGTTAGCCACAGGCAGAGGTCAAGGAAGGGCTGGTGCTCTGGGGGCCAATGCTATTCCCAGGGCTCTTGAGATCAGTATCTGAGATTTCTCCTCTAGGATATGAGGGGCTATGTCTCTAACTTTGACCTCCCTGGCACATGCTGCTTTCTGTCTCTGCCTCAGAGGGACTACTTCAGCTAAGCTGGATTGCCTGATACTCCATAGATGTTCAATAAATATAGGTTGAGTCAAACTGAAATCTACATCATCTTTAGAGATTGTCTTCCCTCCACCTTCCAAAGTATTATCTATACATCTTAAGATAGGTTCATGGAGACAATGGTCCTAATAATCATCCTAAGGAATGATGATAATGGCAGGAATTTCAGTCAATTGAATGGACTTTGTAATGGGGACAAAGAAGGGGACGAAAATTTTGGAAGAATTCTGTAGTGTCCTTCATATTGCTTCATAGGAGTAGTAGTAACATATTCTACATGTGTGATTGGCCCAATTCCTTGCATTACAAAATATATTTCTATTTGTTGTTGTTATTGTAGAATCATTCAGTCATGTTCAACTCCTGGTGACCCTGTGGACAATACTGTCCATGGTTTTTTGGGGGAAAATATACTGGAATGGTTTTTACCATTTCCTTCTCCAGTGGATTAAGGTAAACAGAGGTTAAGTGACTTCCTCAGGGTCATATAAATAGACAGTATCCGAGGCCAAATTTCAACTCAGGTTTTCTTGACTTCAGGCCCAGGACTCTAGCCATTCAGTCATCTAGCTACCGTATATTACTATACATAAATGCCTACATGTGTAGGACTTCATTTATGTATATGTGTGTATAATATATATGTGTGTATGCACACACACACACACACACACACATAAAGTATAACAGATTTCCATCTTAGGGTCCCCCTTGATGCTAATATAGCAATTCATGAAGACTATATATACAGGTATAGAATGGTTACTTGTATGAGTAGAGGGAGTATCTGCACATATAGTATAGGTTTATGTGTATACATTATGCTATCTTTATATATTATATGTGATATATATTTGTGTATATCTTGTATGAAACTGACATATCCATTAAACCATAATTCTAAAAACTGAATATTTTACCATTAATAAAAGTTAAGATTCTATTGCAAATACCAACATCACATTTACATAACTCATCAGTATTTGCCACTTTGACCTTTGGAGGAAAACTTCTGATTATATATTAGTAAAAAATGAAAACTATGTTGAATGGCAAATTGATTTTTTCTTCTTTAAAGGGTTACTAAGGATGGATGTATTTTAAAAATCATTTACAGAGAAAGCCAACCAGTGAATAGTGTAATCCTGAATTATATTTTAATTGAGAGCTCATTTATAATTGCCTAACAATCAAAACACTCTCTGTCCTAGTTTCCTGTGATGACAGTTTAGCAAACTGGAGTTCAATATTACTTAAGACATCAATTTCTGAACCACAACATTAGCAATTTCATTCACTAGGGTTGTTATTTGCTTGTGTGGTGGCAAAACTATTATACAATTATTTGCCCCTATAACTTTTGGTCAAATCAATTAACTGTTTTTCATAATTCATTCATTCATTCAATGTATAAGGAATTATGCTTGCTTGTGGCCATCTTAAGGTACAATTATTAAATAGGCAAAATTCATTTTAGCTCAGTTACTATGAAGATACTACACATACATGTGTATGTATGTATGTATATATGTGTGTATGTATATATTCAGGTACATATGATAATAATAGCAAATAGCTAACGTTTATGTAGTAGGATATACTATGTGCAGGCACTGTGCTAAGCACTTCATAATTATTATCCCATTCAACCCTCATAATAACCCTGAGCTCTTTTAGCCCCATTTTATAGATGAAAAAACTGAGGTAAACAGACTTTCAGTTATTTGTTCAAAGGCATATAGCTAGAAAGTATTCGAATGAATTTGAACTCATGTTTTACCTGACTACATTTCTAGTACTCTATCCATTGTACCCACCTTTCCCCACCCCCTCAGTCTAGTATAAAAGATAACATGCATAAAATAGATACAAGAAAGTATCCAATAAATATCCAAAAATTCCAATAAATTATCCAATAAAAAATAAATGTATTACTGTCAATACTTAAACGTACTGCACTCTGAAACTGGGACTCCAATGGGCCCCTGCCTGAGGGCTCCTCTGGATCCTCCTAGCTTTAGAGTGATTATCAGTAGTAACTGTTGCTGTGTCCCACCCAGCCTGATATATTTCTTTTTCTTGACCTTATTGAAGGGACCATGCCCTGGCTACTTCTTAAACAAGTCTATTCAATGAATGGATATTGTCTCACCCTAAGTGAGCAACTGCAAAGACCTTGACCTAAAGGGCCCAAGGTCTCCCAGTGTATCCTGGGTCATCTCCAGTTCTTGAGGAATATCTAGTCACTGGATTCAGATGGCTCTGGAGGAGAAGCGAGGCAGGTGACCTGCGCAGTCCTCCTTCACACAAAACAAAGTCAAGTGCAAGTCATGTCATCATTTCTCTGATGGCATGGTCTTCTTCAGCAATGGACAAACACAATCTCACAATATGGTCAATAGTATAGTTTTGTTCAACAGTTAAATCTAAACAAATTTTTTCTGTGAAGTTTGGATTCAAAGGGCTGCATTTGGGGACCTACAGGGCCATATGTGGCCTCAAGAATGCAGGTTCCCCACCTGTGGTAGATCACCCAGGCTCTGACTTCGAACATAAACAACAAACACTTAAACTCATCATAGGTTGAAGGTCATGGCAACTATATGCCAGCATATTTATATTAGTATATAGCTATTACCTTGATTGTGGGTGAGGGAGCAGTACTTAATTTCACTAAATCTGTCAGGTCATCCATGTCGGGCCCTCCCATTAAGGAATTTACTTCATCTAGCCATGAAGTTCAGCAACTTCTCTGAAAATGTCTCATATAATTGCCAAGGGCATTGAGAAGTTAAGTGACCAGCTCAGGGTCAGCCAGTATGATGACTTTGATGCAGATCTTCAACTTTGGCCTTTCTAACTTAAAGGCCAGTTTTCTATCTACTGCGCCATTCTGTCTCTCCAGTCAAGGCTGTATTATAAAAGCAGAAATCAAAGTAGTTGGATTAAATAGAATATCAACAAAGAGTTTTGATCAACATCAATATTTAGCAATATGCAAAGGTGAGCTCATAGTTCAATGAAGTTCTTACACAATTATTCTAAATTCTACATTTTATTTAGTTATTTCACTAAAGTCATAGCTTGATGATTCATGGCATAAAGATAATTCTGTTTCTCAGGAGACTGTCAGGAAAGGGTGAACTTGGGCAAGTCAAGTCTTATAAAAGATGAAAAGGTTTTGAATATGAGTATATTATAAGTATAATGATGGAATTTATTTCACTACACCAAGAAGTGTCCTAGGGAGGGGCAGAGCCAAGATGGCAGAGTAGAAAGACGCACATACACATAGCTCTGAAACCACAACCCATAGAACATCTGTAAACATCAACTCACTGTGAATTCTGCAGCACCAGAGGCCACAGAACATTGGAGCGAAGGAGATTTCTGTTCCAGAGGGACCTGCAAACCTCTCGCAAAAGGTCCTTTGCACCGCAGACGGGGCGCCGCGGACTGGGTGCCAAGCACAGCCCTGCCGCAACCACGGCACCGAGAGGAGAAGATCCGAGCAGGCTTCAGGGACGGGATCTCCAGTGGCCGTGTGGGTCCCTCCACCCACAGGTGACAGGGGTCGGTGAGAGGGTCTCTTTGGCGGGTCGAGAGGGGAATGGGGTAAACCCATAACTCAGGCCCCCTTGGGAGGCAGCAGCAGAGGTGGGAGCAGGCCGGGCTCCCCAAGCAGGCAGGAGCCCTGATCCATTGTTGAAGGTCTCTGCATAAACCACCTGAGGGAACTGAGCCTCTGAGGCGGCCCTGCCCTGACCTGAGCACCTGAACTTAATCTCACACTGAATAGCAGCCCTGCCCCCACCAAAAGCCCCGAGGCTGGGAAGCAGCATTTGAATCTCAGACCCCTAGCGCTGGCTGGGAGGATCTGGAGGCAAAGTGGGTGGAAAGTGAATATTCAGAAGTCAAGTCACTGGCTGGGAAAATGCCCAGAAAAGGGAAAAGAAATAAGACTATAGAAGGTTACTTTTCTTGGTGAACAGGCATTTCCTCCCTTCCTTTCTGATGAGGAAGAACAATGCTTACCATCAGGCAAAGACACAGAAGTCAAGGCTTCTATATCCCAGCCCACTCAATGGGCTCAGGCCATGGAAGAGCTCAAAAAGGATTTTGAAAATCAAGTTAGAGAGGTGGAGGAAAAACTGGGAAGAGAAATGAGAGAGATGAAAGAAAAGCATGAACAGCAGGTCAGCACCCTGCTAAAGGAGACCCAAAAAAATGCTGAAGAAAATAACACCTTGAAAAAATAGGCTAACTCAATTGGCAAAAGAGGTTCAAAAAGCCAATGAGGAGAAGAATGCTTTCAAAAGCAGAATTAGCCAAATGGAAAAGGAGATTCAAAAGCTCACTGAAGAAAATAGTTCTTTCAAAATTAGAATGGAACAGATGGAGGCTAATGACTTTATGAGAAACCAAGAAATCACAAAACAAAACCAAAAGAATGAAAAAATGGAAGATAATGTGAAATATCTCATTGGAAAAACAACTGACCTGGAAAATAGAGCCAGGAGAGACAATTTAAAAATTATGGGACTACCTGAAAGCCATGATCAGAAAAAGAGCCTAGACATCATCTTTCATGAAATTATCAAGGAAAACTGCCCTGAGATTCTAGAACCAGAGGGCAAAATAAATATTCAAGGAATCCACAGAACACTGCCTGAAAGAGATCCAAAAAGAGAAACTCCTAGGAACATTGTGGCCAAATTCCAGAGTTCCCAGGTCAAGGAGAAAATATTGCAAGCAGCTAGAAAGAAACAATTCAAGTATTGTGGAAATACAATCAGGATAACACAAGATCTAGCAGCTTCTACGTTAAGGGATCGAAGGGCATGGAATAGGATATTCCAGAAGTCAAAGGAACTAGGAATAAAACTAAGAATCACCTACCCAGCAAAACTGAGTATAATCCTTCAGGGGAAAAATTGGTCTTTCAATGAAATAGAGGACTTTCAAGCATTCTTGATGAAAAGACCAGAGCTGAAAAGAAAATTTGACTTTCAAACACAAGAATGAAGAGAAGCATGAAAAGGTGAACAGCAAAGAGAAGTCATAAGGGACTTACTAAAGTTGAACTGTTTACATTCCTACATGGAAAGACAATATTTGTAACTCTTGAAACTTTTCAGTATCTGGGTACTGGTTGGGATTACACACACACACATGCACACACGCACACACATATAGAGACAGAGTGCACAGAGTGAATTGAAGAGGATGGGCTCATATCTTAAAAAAATGAAATCAAGCGGTGAGAGAGAAATATATTGGGAGGAGAAAGGGAGAAATGGAATGGGGCAAATTATCTCTCATAAAAGAGGCAAGCAAAAGACTTATTAGTGGAGGGATAAAGAGAGGAGGTGAGAGAAAAACATGAAGCGTACTCTCATCACATTCCACTAAAGGAAGGAATAAAATGCACACTCATTTTGGTACGAAAACCTATCTTACAATACAGGAAAGTGGGGGAGAAGGGGATAAGCAGGGTGGGGGGGATGATGGAAGGGAGGACATGGGGAGGAGGGAGCAATTTGAGGTCGACACTCATGGGGAGGGACAGGATCAAAGGTGAATAGAAGTAATGGGGGACAGGATAGGATGGAGGGAAATATAGTTAGTCTTATACAACACAACTATTATGGAAGTCATTTGCAAAACTACACAGATTTGACCTATATTGAACTGCTTGCCCTCCAAAGGGAAGGGGTGGGGAGGGAGAGATGAAGAAAAGTTGGAACTCAAAGTGTTAGGAAGAACTGTCGAGTAATGTTCTTGCCACTAGGAAATAAGAAATACAGGTAAAGGGGTATAGAAAGTTATCTGGCCCTTCAGGACAAAAGAGAAGATGGAGACAAGGGCAGAGAAGGATGATAGAAGAGAGAGCAGATTGGTCATAGGGGCAATTAGAATGCTTGGTGTTTGGGGGGGAGGGGACAAAAGGGGAGAAAATTTGGAACCCAAAATTTTGTTAAAATGAATGTTAAAAGTTAAATAAATAAATTAATTAAAAAAAAAAAAAAAGAAGTGTCCTAGGGAAACATGAAGAGACATCACTGGATGGTGCACATGGGATTTTTTTGTTTGTTTTGCTTATTTTTTATATCAATCCATAAACATTTATTAATAACCTACTATGTGCCTACATTGTGCTTAGTGCTAAGGATACATAAAGGGGCAAAAGACATCCTCTGCCCTCAAGGAGCTTACAATCTGATGAGGGAGACAACATGGAAAGAAACATATAAAAAACAGGCTAAATAGAGTTTTCTACAGGAATCCATCCAAAGAAGACTATCTATGAAAGCATAAAACATATATTAAGGGAGGAGCTACCATACAAATTAAAAGCATGGATCCTCAGAACACTAATTCAAATCAATTCAACAAACATTAACTGAGTGCTTAGTACATCCAAGGCACTGACGAAGTATTGAAAGCAGCATTTTGAATTCACTAATACTTACAAGTAAGTCTTTGGGAAGAAACAGATTCTGAACAGAGACATCATGATTAAGTTGTAGAGGCATTGACAGAGAATACTTTTTTGTCAAGATCATTTTAGTACAAATTTTTTTTTCTATCTATATGTGTGTGTATATACATATATACACACACATATATGTATTATGTATATGTGTGTGTGTGTGTGTGTGTGTATTTTAAAGGATTTTAACATAAGGAACTAAGGATCACACATTTTCATAATGATTGGAACAAGAGAAGTTCATTCTCAGGGGGAAACAATCTGAATTGCCTGTGACAGGAAACCATGTGTGAGAAAACCTCTCTGGGGCAGGAGGTTTTGAAAGATGTGTTTGGGAATTAGGAAGGAGAAGGAGGAAATACAGGAAGGAAAATAGTTACTAGGCTAGGTGATTTCCCCTGTGTTATGATGTGTCCTCCCATGGAATGGACCTCTGGGACAAGTAAATGGAATGATGATGACTAGCAAAAGAGAGAAGGAAAAACAGCCCAATCTTATCTAGTCTCTGTTTTCAACGTGAAGGACAATGCACTTTGCATGAGAAATGACAAAGCAAAAAATGCTACCCTGGGAAATGGAAGAGTTACCACAAGACTGGTTTTGATTTTCAAGGAAGAGAAGAGAACACAGTCTACAAACTTCAGGCCCATAAACTTGACTTTAAATCCTTAAAAATAACGGTTGTTGTTCAGTCATGTGTAACTCTTCATGACTCCATTTGGGGTTTTCTTGGCAAAGATAAAGGAGCTGTTTTCCATTTCCTTCTCTTAATGTAAACAACCACCAGCAAAGAGAGTTAATGATCTTCCCCATCCATTAATAGATCTCAGGCGGAGCCCATTAAGGGATACTTGATTAGTGGAGGCTTGTTTTGTAGGAAGGCTTATACCTTTTGTTAATTGCTAATGAGGTACTGGATCACCAGTGTGATGCCCTCTGGCTCTGAAAAGTGTATATAAACTCTGAGGTGAGGTTTTGCTTTGGGGGCTTATTCATTGGAAGAAGATACATGTGCCAGATGAGACTCTGGAAAGCTGTTAAGGAGCTTCCCCACCCCTCACTCCCTTCAAAAACCCAGAAGTTCTCTTTTTAGTAACTATGTATGTATGTATGTATGTATGTGTATAATGGTCAGGCTGTTGGATCCATCTATTGTTCTGTGATGTATCTATTGCTTATGTTCAGGTGATTAGAAGTCCTGTCTGTTGGTTTTTATTTCTCTGCTTGTATTTTCTCCATTGGTATGTATGATTAAAGATTGCTGACTCCTCAAAACTTACTTTCCTTTTAGAAAAGCAGATCAAAGAACCTGTGTCAGCAGCTGGGCATCTTGGATGTGTCAAGGTGCTTGCTGCTATACTTCTTCAGCTACATTTGCAGAGGAAGAATTGAGGCCAATAGGATGGCTTGCCCAGGGTCTTGCAACTGGTAAGTGTCTAAAGCTGGATTTGAACTCTGCCCTTCCTGACTCTTGGCCTGGTGCTCTATATATTGTACCTCCTAGTTGCCTATAATTCTAGAGTGGATCATTAAAGGGATGGTTTGTAAACATTAAGTAAGGAGAAGAAGTTATATACAGAGAGCATAATAGCATTAAGATTAACCAGATTAACAAAGTTTTTGATAAAGTATTTCATACTATTCTTAAGTGGGGAGAGGGATGGAACTATGTGGACTATACTATAACAGTTAGATGGATTCACAATTGGTTGGATTCAGAAATAGTTGCATGACCAGAATCAGAGTGGTCATAAATGTTTCTGTGTTATCATAACCAAAGATATGCAGTAGAGTACTCTAGGGATCTGTGCCTGACCTACTATACAATATTTTTATTGGTGACTTTGATGACATACCCAACAAATTTGCAGATCACACAAAGCTGGATCATAGAATCAGCATCCAAAAAAAGCATGGTCATTCTAGTTAAGGGCTCAGCAAACTGTGACCTAGGGGTCAAATCAGGTCCACCTATCTGTTTTTATATGACCTTCAAGCTAAAAATGGTTTCTATATTTGTAAATATAATAAAACCTTATTTTAAAAGTGCAAAAACTATTTTTGGATTAAGGCTATACAAACTTGACCATACAACTTGACCCTCTGGTGTAGCTTGCTCAACTCCTGATCTACAACATTGGTCTGAATCTAATGATATGAAATTCAGTAGGAATAAATGTAAAATCTTAAACTTTGGTACAAAAAAATTAGCTTCACAAGTTGAAGTTTGGAAAGGTATGTTTTGACAGAAGTTTGCTTTGAAAAAGATCTGAGGGTTTTTACGGACTAGAGGGAATGATTGCTGTTTTCAAGTATTTGAAGGGCTGTCATATAGAGGAGAGATTATACTCGTTCTATTTGGTCCCAAAGGATAGAACCAGGAGTAACTAGAGGAAGGTGAGAAGGGGCAAATTGAGGCTTGATGTCAGGAAAATTCCACAATTAGAACTTTTGGAAAGCAGAATAGATTACCAACTAGTGGGTTGTTCCAAGAATAAGCTGGTTGACCACTTGTTTGTATGTTATCTTGGGTATCTCTTTCATGTGGTACATCGGGGGCTCTGCCAATTCACAATTTCTGTTACTCTTTGATTTTAGTTTGACATTGAGGTTTTTGCTTCCCTTCTGCTTATGCTGGACTTTTAAAAGTTAGTGAACCTCTCAGTGGAACCTTAGGATGTTTGCGTTACTCCTGCCAGTATCTAACTTTAGCATTAATTCAATCATACCCTGCAAGCCCTTAGATACCACACTATTTCACAGCAAAAGTCAGAAGTAGATTCCTGAAGACTCAGTATTCCTGGGGTGAGCCGCAATGATGACCTAAATATGGAGAGGTAGGAATCTGATGTTTCTTTGAGGGACAAACGATTAACTTTTAAGTTTCCTGCTCCTTTAGAGTATGTACAGTCTAGGAACAGATCAGGTCAGATAAAATGGCTATCTTTTCTAGTGCTTGGGAGGTTATTGGTTTGAGGAAAGAACAGGAACATACGCATTTTTTTATTGCCATTTTCAGGTATTCATCCTGCTTTTCTCATTTCAATTGTCCTTTTACACTGACCTGATAAATTTCTTATGACTAATATTAGTTGTTCTAAGAAGGCAATGCAGAATCAGATATCATTACTTCTACTTATAATCTTGATAGGTATAAATCCAAACCCAAATAACCAGGAGTAACCAAAGTGAACTGTTGCATTAATTTTGCAATTTTCATCACTAAGAATGACTTGCATAGTTCACTTATCAGATGTATTTTCACTAGCAAATGAATTAAATTTTATTCTCTAAGGTACTATAACAACTTCTCAATTTTTTAAAAAATGCCTTTAAGGAAAAGTTAGAAATTTGGTTGCAACTACACAAGAGAATCATTAGAAAACATTCACTCAATCTTCAAATCATAAAACTTATATTAGAATATGAAAAACAGAAGCAATGTTTTAAACACTAGGAAACACTTCCTCAAATCTTTGATGGCTATTATATATCAGGATATTGACACTGGGTAAATCTGAGTGTTATTAATCCCTTTACAACATACCAAAACAAACACCTTCCAAAGGAAAGCATTTTTAGGATTATAGTCAGTTTTAAATGGGATAGACTTGCTAAAGCTTTATATAAAGACAAAGAAGAGACTGTCCGGTGTTACTTTTAACAGTATTGCCATTTTCAACTGTTTGCTTCTTTATCCTTTGATAAAGATATCTTACCTTACGATCTGCAGAAAATTCCTCTCCTATTTAGACTTGACATTGTTGTAGATCCTAGAGAATACCTCTGGTGATTCTGTTTTTGATATTAATGGTAAGACAGTCAAAATAAAATGATGTCCAGAGTTCAATTGGTAATGAAGTATTAGGTGATCTTAGCCTCATTGTAGAAGGTATCTTATTGAAAAAGACTCCTTAAGAATGCATTAGGCTCTGTCTATGTTCTCCCTCCACCCCCCACCCCCCCCCTCTCTCTTCACACATATAGATACACATCTTACATATATACACACGTACATATAAATGTACTTACATACACACAGAGGATAGCTTGGCCATAATCTCAGAGACAAGGTACTACTATTATGGGGAATGAGAAATGCTTATAACAAAAAGTGGGACTTTACCTGGGATTTGAAGTAATTCAAGAAAGCCAGGAGGCAGAGCCCAGTGGGAAAAGCACTCCAGGCATAGAGAGCAGCCAGTAAAAACTCATGGAGTCAGAAAACAATGTCTTATGGAAGGAACAGCAAAGAAGCCTGTGTCACTGGATCTTGGAGTACATGTAACGGAGAAAGCTGGAAACATAGGAAGGGGCTGTTATGGATATCATATTCTCCATATATCTAAGTTAATTTTATAACTGTGAAGATATGATCAGTTACAGAAAATAATCTGTGAAATCCTGCCTGTTTCCTTATTGCATTTGATCAACCACCCCCTTCATAGGTACATAGAACATTCTCATAAAGATTTTATAAGGGTTAAAAAGAAAGTAGCTATATGGGTCAATAATAGCTGATGTCCTTTTGTTTGCATTGCGGTGGGGAGGAAAGAGAGGCCAGTAATTGATCTGCTATATTATGCTCTCTGTTGCAAGGATGTATGACATAGGAAATAGAGAACTAGAGGACTAGATTTCAGATTTTGCCTTTGACATTTTGACTGTGTGACCGCGGGTAAATCACTTCATCTCTCAGTGTTTCAGACAACTCTTTTAAAGGTTTAAATTGCAGAGAACCAGCCAATGTGCGTGGAGCGGAGTCAGTTTCCTTTCTAGGCCTTTCAACACCAATGAAATCTTTGATCCAGTTTTTAAAATTATAATACCAATGATAATCTTATCTACTTTTTTGGAATTTTGTCTCTTTGTATTATCTTGGGAACTTTTGGTGGCCTCCAGAACTGGTATCTTCTCTCTTTTGTCAGTTCTATTGCTCTTTTTAATTTTACTTTCTAAAATCCTATGCTGTTTCCTCAATGAACTCATCAATCAGCATTTAATAAGCACCTCCTCCATGACAAGATCCACTGGTAAGTGGGAGGGAGCGAGGGAGGGAGAGAAAGAGAGAGAGTGAGAGAGAGAGAGAGAGAGAGAGAGAGAGAGGGTGTGAGTCCAATTCCTGCACTTTAGGAGTACAATACTCATTGATTTCTACTTTTCTATCTTGCCCAGGCTGCAAACAGAGCTTTGACATGCTCCATTTCCAACCTGAAATGATTTGCCCCACATCCTCCCTGTAGCCTAGTGATACCCCTCTCCCTACCCCCAGAGGCTAACTATATTTGTGTCAGACTCCGTATGGACATTCTATTGGCTTAAGCCCTACCAAAACTCAGAATTCCTAAGCTCAAGAGACCAACTAGCCTCTGCCTTACCCGTAGCAACAACTATAAATGCACATGTAGCTAACCCCAACCTTATTCTTTAAAATTCTACTCTGTTTCTGTGCTGTCATTTGGTTTGAAAGAAACTGGTCTATATAAGATAGTATATTTCGTTACTGAAATACTGGTCCAGGTGTGATTTGAGGGTATGCTAAATGCTAGAAGTAAAGGAGTCAAAGGTATAGGGAGACAACAATTGACAGATTCAATCAGGCAACCATTCCCTAGAAAAATCTGGGGCTCAGAGCAACAGAAGAGTGGATTGATTCATTATTTTATAACTTCACCAAAATAGAGAAAGATCAAGTGAAGTCAACGTCAAATTTAGGCACCACAACTTATCTAATAATAGTCTTTAAAAGGAGAAGTGGCCATTGGCCTGGAGGCGAGGGGGAGGATCTCTCTTGAGACTGAAGCCTTAGGCATTTCTGATTTTCCTTTGATCCTTCTGTGATGGGTTTAAAAGAAACTTATTCCTTTGAAGGGAAGAGCTAAGTGTGTTCACTAAGGGAGAAAAAAAGGCATGAATGAAGGGAAGAGTTGGGAATAGGAGGGCACCATCAACACAAGGGTGGGAACAAACCAAAAGTAACTGGTTCTTCTGTCACCAACCTTTCACTTTCTATCTAACATACTTCCAAAAGCACACTATATAAATTATATATAAACCTACCGTAAAAATGTTAGAAATTCAGAAAATTGAAGGAGGCTTTTGTATCTGTATCACTAGAATATTCTAGTGTGTTCTAGTCGATTGATACATAAGGAACTTATATTGATTCTATGGGCACTAGCTTAAATTAGTGTCCTAGTTATTTCAACTAGACTATTAAGGCCTTTTAATTTCAATTTACCTGAGTGTGAACATGTAATAGTCTACTTCTTCCATATGAAATATTAAAAGAACCAGTAGAAAACTTCTATCACATTAGGCAGATACCCTATGAATTACTTACAGAAAGTTATGGCCAAGAATTATAGTTAATGAACTCTAACTTTTGGATTGGGATATGCCTGATAAATGGAATATTTCTACAAATGAGATTATAGAACCATGAAAATCTTTAATAATCCTTATATAAAACTAAGTTCTTGAGTATGGAAAGCAACCTTTTTGACTTTGGCAATACTGAAATCTCTTCAAAGATAGCCATTATTGTTTGGTCCTGTTTAATGTCATTCATTCGCATCCATATCCCCAAGAAGATAAAAATAATCAAGGGAAAAATTGTAACCATCATTGTGGTTATCTTCAATTATGTATTTTATTATACATATTTCATAAAATATTTATGCAACTATATTTAAACAGGATATTTTATGATGTATTACTTCAGTAATAAAATAAATTGAATATTTGCTTTTTAAATTTGTTTACTGAAGAATTTCATAAATATACACACACATAAACCTAATGTATAAATTTAGGTATTTTTTCAGTCAGCATTCTAATATGGATTTTAGTCAAGATAACTGTGGAAGTTTAGATTTAGAAGAGATCACTTTGGGCTGACAATAACAGGAAAGTTATTATAGAACTGGGATTTGAAGGATTTGTAGGATTTGAGTTGGCAGTATATAAACTTCACTGTTAGGCTTTTAAAGCCCTCCACAACCTAGTCCCTGGGGCAGGTAGGTGGCAAAACATGAAGTCAGGAGGACCTGAGTTAAAATTCAGCCTCAGACACATATTAGCTATGTGACTCTGGGCAAGTCATTTAATCATTTGCCTCAGTTTCCTTATCTGTAAAATTAGCTAGAGAAGGAAATGGCAAATCACCCCAGTATTTTTCTAAGAAAATCCCAGATAGGGTCACAAAGAGTCAGATATGACTGAAACAAATGAGTACAACAAAAATCTAGCCTCCACCTTTCTTTCCAGCCTCATTGGAATAATGTCCCCTCCGATACTCTGATCTAGCCAAACTGACCTTCTTTTTGTTCACCACATATTATACTCCATCTATCATCTGTGCCTTGGCACTGGTCATCTTCTATGCCCAGAATTTTGTTTCTCATAATTTCCATCTCATAGTTTTCTTTCTTGATCAAAATAGCCAAGCATTCAAATTCTACTGTAGAAAGCAGTATTCAGATGGGCTGCTCATGCTGTTCTAATGCCAAAAGTAAGCTTGCCTGAAAGACTATGTTATGGAGAACTCACTCAAGGTGGGCTCTCACATGGAGGACAGAAGAAGCAATATGAAGATACTTTCAAGGTCTCTCTGAAGAACTTTGGAATCAGTTGGGTGATATGGGAGACACTGGTATAGGACCACCCAGCCTGGTGTGACAGCATCAAGAAGGCTCTGTGCTCTATGAACCAAGCAGAATTGCTGTAAATCATAAGAAATGTGAAATGTACCAATTTAGAAACATCTCCACTTTAAATATTCATATGGACTATTTGTGCCTGACCTGTGGTAGAGCCTTCTGGGCTCATATTAATCTGATCAGTCATAGTCAAACAAATTGTACTTTGATTCCAATATAGTGGTATCATTTTCATCCTTTTCAAGAATGAAGGACAACCATGAGCTACTTTCAGAACTTGTTGGATGACAAAGCCCAAAGTCAATCAACTATGAAGAGGGGTAACTATGTTCTTGACTCAAAGAGGGGTTAAAGGGATTCATAGCTATGAATCTCCAATCCTGTCTTTCTTCTCAATATACACATTCATGAATATAATCCACCCCAGTGCTATAAAAGAATGATCAGGGTGTTCTTCTAAGAGTGATTGTCACTGGCCCTCCCTCACTTTAAACAAAGTCAAGTGCAAGTCATGTCATCATTTCTCTGATGGTGTGGTCTTCTTCAGTCATGAAGGACAAACACAAGAGATTATTACTGGAATGGTCATGATTAGAAAAATAGAGCTTAGGGGCATAGAGTACATAGTGTCCAATGAGCAATGTATGGAAGGCAAGTTAGGGTTGTGCTTTGAGTGACTGACCATATATTGAGCATAGTGTGTCAGAGACAACCGGTAATCCTGCCAAGGGCAGAATCATCTTCAAATCCTCACATTCACCTGGCTCATCCCATCTCAGGTTAAATCTTCTTATTTCTAACTTCACAACATCTTTTGTATCTGTACCTTTCTCTCTACTCATATAGCCTCCACCTTGTTAAGGCCCTTTCAATCTCTCACTTGGATTATTGCAATAACTTAATTGATCTTCCTGCTCTGAATCTGTCTCTACTCTGATCCATCCTTCATTTAGCAGTCAAAGGGATTTTTCTAAAGTTCAAGTCTGTCCTTGTCACTCTCCATACCCTCTGCCTACTCAATAAACCTCTGTAAACTCAAATGGCTCCCTATTACCTGCAGGATCAAATATAAAATCCTTTAAAGCTCTTTAGAACAGGACCCCATCCCACCTTTGCAATCTTCTTCCATTCTATTCCCTTCCTCACATGCTGAGATCCAGTTATATGATCTTATCTGCCCTTTCTCACACAGGTGCGCCATCTTCAATCTCTAAGCCTTGGCACGCTCTCCTTCCCAACCTCCCTGGCTTTCTTTAATTCATCTCAAACATTATCTCCTCCAGGAGGCCCCCTCCATCTGCAAGTGTCATCTCCTTAGATCTTCCAACAATTCTGCCTTTTTTCTTATATATTCTTATATATATATATGCTGTTTCCACATTAGAAAATAAACTGAGGTCAAAGAATGTTTTTGCTTTTTTGTCGTATTCCACACACTCAGCAAAGTATCATGCACATAGAGCTTAATAAAGCCTCATAGATGGATTATGAGTAAGGGTCTGCTGATGTATGGATTCACTGGTAAATTTGAGGAAGTGGGAGGTTATAAAGTGCAGATACTCAGCAATTTTGTAGGTATCTCTGTATGTAGAAACTTGGAGGGTTGGGTTCACCCCTAAGGAGCAAACAAATTATAAATCAAATTTTTTTTGGAAAGTAATTAAATCTGATGCAGTCTTGGGCTGTATTAATATAAATACAGCATCCATCAAGAGACATAGTTTTCAGAGGAAGGGAATTTATAGTACTGACATTGTTCTGCTCTGGTCAGAACATTTTTGGAGAATTGTGTTCAGTACTGGGCATCACATTTTCAGAAGGACATTTATGAGTTGGAGTATATCCAAAGCATGGCCACTAGAATATTGAGGGGACTCAAAACAACACCCTATAATGATGGATTGAAGAAACTGAGAATGGTTATCCCAAAGAAGAAAAGATTATTAAGGGAAATAATGGATTTATTCAAGTATTTGAAGGACTCTCATGTGGAAGAAGCATTTGATTTCATTTGCTTGTTCCCACAAGTCAAAATTAGGAGCAATGTTTGAAAGTTTCACATAGTTATATTTCAGTACAGTGTAAGAAAATACTTCTTAGTAATCTCAGCTCTCCAGAGGTGGAATGAGCAGCCTCAGAATCAGAAAGGTAGGAGGGAAAGCCAAGGGAGATGAGATAGCAGAAAGATGGAGGAGATCATTTAACATGAAATGGTGCAGAAAGATCAAGAGAAATGAAAAAGAAAATACATTGCCCTAGAAGCAAAGCTTGCACTAATCCCAAAAGGCTGCTTTTCTGCTTCTGGCACCCAGAGAGGGCTGGGATTGCAAGAAGAAATCTCAATTGATGGAATTAGCTAGTTAAAGACTATACATCCCCAATGGGATTTTTCTCTGGTCTTTTCTCCATTTTTGCCCTGCCATGTATACAATGTTTCCATTGACAGCCAGAAAAAGAGAATTAAGCAACATGCCCAGAAAACTGGTGAAACAAAATATTCATATGAATTATTTAGGCAACTTACCAAAAGTTTTTTCTTAATATCTCTACTAGAGAAAGAACTAATTTTCCAGATAATTCCTTTTATTTTAATGACTTGAGCTTTTTCCAAGCATTTTCTATCTGTTCAATCAGTTTATTTTAATAATAGCCTGGTGAGGCAGACAATAAAAATGCAAGTACATTTGATGACCTGTTGTCTTACCCAGCATCATGTTGCAATCATTCTATAAATACGTTAAAATTAAATACCACAAAATTAAAATGTAATATTATTTGACTAGTTGCTTATAATCAAATCAGATAACCAAAAATGATCTGAGCTAGGAAATAATTAACATAAGGGCATTAATTACCCTGAGCATCATCTTCCCAGTTTTTGTTACATTACTTATTGAATATATATTTCCATTGGTGATATGGACTGACTCTTATAATGTTATTTCACTTAATACTATGTCTTTGTGGAATCAGTTACCAATAACTAGAGCAGAGTCCCTATGTTATTTCCTCTATTTTGCAGATGGGAAAACCAGGTGTAATGTTCAAGTTTCCTGAAGCCTGGTCAAAGACGTTTTTCTGTGGTAAGAGTCATAGACATGGGGTAGTTAAGGACACAGAGGAGTTCAAATTCTGTCTGTAAGACTTACCAGCTATGTAACTACAGTACCTAGCAGACTGATTGATTGTAACCACTTATCTTTTTTGAGCTTCAGTGTTCTCATCTGTAAAATGAGGATAATAATGCAAATAGTACTGACCTTTCAGAGTTTGTGTGGAGATCAAATAAGTTCACATATGTCAAGTGCTTCAGAAACCTTTGAGCTCTATAATATAGACACTTTATAAATGTCAGTCATTATGATTTTCAAATAGACTTCACTGACTCTCACACTGACCTGGCTTCAAAAGATTGCATCCCTTGGGGTCCACACTGGCTTAGTTTTAAAATGTAATGTTGTCTTTATTTTAATTACATTTTTAAAATATTTCCCAATTACATTTTCATCTGGCTCTGCTCTTTGGGGAGTGTTGGAGGCCATGTTTTTGATACCTCTGACCTAGAGGAAAGAATGGGCTTTGAATCAGGAGACCTAGATTCTAGTATTGTTTCTTGCACTAACCAAGTTTTGATCTTGGACTAATCATTTATCCTCTTTGGGTCTTAGCTTCCTTATATGTAAAATAAGGTAATTGGATAGAGATGTCAAACTCATTGCTCAGGCACAAGTACTGCAGGAACTAGATTAAAATATAATTGGGAAATATTTAACAAAATTAATTAAAACATAATACAACATCAATGATGTTAATTTGTGGTTTTCTAAGTCAATATGTTACCAACAGGATCAGTATCTATTTGAATTTGACACTACTGGACTACTTGACCTATGTAAGTCTTTTCCAGATCTGACGTTCTGTGATTCTATGATATTTTTAGAATGTTGATTTGGGTCTGATTAATAAAGTTTAGTAGTACTAACTGAAACTATCCAAGTCTCTTCATCAGAGAGCATCTTCTAACAACTTCAATTTTCTCTGTCTTCAACAATTCATGGTATTACCATTCCTCTTCAATAAATGAAGGGGAGTGTGTGTGGGGGGGGGAGGTGATTGGATTTCCTTATTAAGAACTCATAATTTAATTAGAGGATTTAATTTCCTTCTTGCAATCAATTTTCCTAGAGGTAATACTCTTCTCCAAAAGGAAGTCAACTTTTAGTTCTGGGTTGCATCAGATCTGTATTGCATGTTGCTGGAGCAGGAAACACAATGCAAGGAAGTGTGTCACCAGATGGACATCAGGTCAAATAAGGCAACTGTTTGAGCCCTCAGGCTTAGAGACTTGAAACTACTGTTTCATCTGGATCCATACTGTTTTAATTTATTTTATCTACTCGACTTTGACTTATTGGTAGAGTGAAAAAAAAAAAAAAAGAATGTAATAAAGACCAGTTCTGGCAACCCTAACCAAGGAAATCCGCATCAGTAATAGGATTTCTCAAACTAAAGGCTGATTTACCATAGAAAGGTCTGTTCACATTCCACACTAATCTAGTTATGTGACTCAGAACCCGAACTTTTTCCTCATGAAAAAGACAGAATTATCTAGGTCACCAAGTTGTTCAACCTCAATATATCTGGAAAATTGTTAATTATTTAAGCATGCAAATTAGAATTGGGTTAAGGAGATGCTCAATCTATTCTTCTTTTGACCTGTTCTGAAGGCAGAATGGGTAATGACAAAAAACGATAGTTGCTCGCAAGAGTCAGATTTAAAGCTAGCTGAGAATGGGAAGGACAGAAAAGGCACACTTCGAATCCTTAGGTAGAGGCTTGTTTCAGCTGATTTCAAATACAACGGCAAGATTTTCTGGTTTGGGTTTGCTTTTCCTAGTCTAATACGTTTAATTCTTTATTTTCTTCTCAGCATTATACATATAATGGGTATTATTAACTTAGTGATATTTTCTATGGAAGAGTAATATGAAAGAAACAGCTAATTTTCCTAGAAGTATGCTTGACTGGGGTGGGGGGAAGGTGGAGGCAGGTAGGTGACCCGGTTCATAGAGTGCTGGGCCTGGAGTCAGAAAGACTCATCTTCAGGAGTTCAAATCCTGCCTCACACACTTGCTAACTGTGTGACCCTGGACAAGTCACTTAAGCCTTTTTGTCCCAATTTCCTCATCTGTAAAATGAGCTGGAGAAGGAAATGGCAAACCCACTCCAGTGTGTTTGCCAAGAAAACTCCAAATGGGGTCATAAAAAGTTCAACATGACTGGAAAAAACAAAACAAATTGAACCATGCTTGACTGAGTCTTAGACTATCATATATAATTCTATACATTTATACTTTCTCTATAAATATAATTTAGAATGATATTTAACTAATATCTTATTTACTTTAAGGAGCCATGATTTTGGCAGTATGGATACTCCCTCTTATGAGAAAGGTTTCAATTCTTCTATACTTCAATATCTGGTTTTAATGAGTTATTATGAGTTCTTTCTTATTTTAAATCATCTTTGGAAGGCCAAAACTTTGCTAATGGGCCTCTGATATTTATCTAGGTTAGATATGTCAGAAATAGTACTTTACCCTTTGAGAACTCAGGATCAGCTCTATGCAACAATAAAGTACCTAAGTAGGATTTTAGTGGAGAAAATATTTTTTCTATAAAAGTATTTTACATGATTTGGTGCCAAATTTTTAAAAATATAACATAAGTGTAAGGTGTGAGGTGGCATGGTTTTGGGACAAAAGCTAAGTCAGGGAGTCAGGAAGTCCTGTTAGATACTTACCAGCTATATAATCATAGGCACATCACTTCATGTCTCATTACTTCCTGGAAACTCTAAAATTGTAAGTTACAGACAGGTTACCAAGTCTTGCAGACAAAAATTGTTTCTACTTTGGAATTTCCTTTTGCTGGTTAAATTTTGGATGTGGACAAAAGAAAAATATAGGATATAGTTCAGTAGCTTACTCACTAATTCAGGCAATGTTGTATCATGAAAGAAGAGCTAGACTTGGAGACAACTTATTTTAAGTTCTTCTTTCTCTCCATTTCTACGCTACTAATCTGGGCAACTAGGTGGTGCAGGAGTCAGGAGGACCTGAGTTCAAATCTCACCTCAGACACTTGTCACTCACTAGTGTGACCTTGGGCAGCTCACTTAATCCCAATTGCCTCATCCTGGGTCATCACCAGTCATCCTGATGAATATCTGGTGACTGGATTCAGATGGCTCTGGAGGAGAAGTGAGGCTGGTGACCTGCAACAGCCCTCCCTCACTCAAAACATAGTCAAGTGCAAGTCATGTCATTATTTCTCTGATGGCATGGTCTTCTTTGGCAACAAAGGATGAACACACAATACCAATCTACTCTTTTCCATTGCTCTAGTCTTTGACAGAATTGTGGAGCTTCTGTTGGCTATGGACAAAACCTTCTACTTGTACTTTTTACCCTATCTTCTCCAATCGCATTTGGGAACTTGCCATTTTGATCATCTCATTCTAATCTTCAGTCATTTTCTATCTACTTGTTCTTTCCTCATTGCCTCAGTTCATACTTCAATTCTTTCAAACTATTTTCCTATATCTGTCTTCCCTTCTATAGTCAAATTCCTAGGCTTCCATTCATCTTCCACATACTTCTCAACACTTCACACTACCACTCAAATATAACTGATTTCACTAACAAGTCTAATAGTCACTTATAGTTACATCTACAGGCCTATTTCTCGAGTCTCATTCTTTTTTACCTCTTTGAAGTATTGATATGGTTGATGACTTCCTTCCTCTTGGACCCTTTTACCTCTATGAGTTTTCCCACCTTTGCTCTCCTGAATCTCTGCTTATGCATCAGATCACTGCTAGAATCTTGTTTGTTGGATTATCACCCACTTTACAACTTGTAATCCTTTTCCTATTCCCAAGGCTTTATCCTGAGTCCTCTTTCTCTCTTGCTGATATCAATTTTCATGAGGTACAATTATCACCTTTATATAGATGGTTCCCAAACTTACATATTCAGCTCTTATCTGTCCCCAGGAACTTCAATCCCACATCACCTTGTTGTACATTTTCATTTGCATGTCCCATAGGCATCTCAAAATTCAGGATATCCAATGCCCCCCACAAACCCACTCCTTTTCCCAAATTCCATATTTTTATGAAAAACCTCACCATTTCCCTTTTCTCCCTGGTTAAAAACTTATAATTATCCCTAACTTCTCTCTGTTCATCACTGCCATACCCAATTAGTTATCTTGTTCTCTCAATTCTAATACCACATCTCTTGTATCCATCTCCTTACCTCGAGTGATATAACTAATACTCTAGCTCAGTCCCTGGACTACTGCAATCACCTTCTAGTTGACCTTCCTACCAATCTCTGCCCCATTTTCCTCCCCACAATCTGATAAATTGATATTCATAAAGCAAAGAACTGACTATGTTCCTCTCATGATCAGCAATCTCCAGTGGCTCCTTATTGAGAATAATAGGATAGAGAATGTTAAAATGCCTTTAAAATAATACACTAACTCCTCTGTTTTGATTTAAAACCGTACACAAGCTGGCCTGACCTATCTTTGTAGACTGATTTCATATTGCTCCTCATTGCACATTCCATACTCTAACCAAATTAGTCCACTTTATGTTTCATGTGCATGACATTCTCTCCTACCACTGTGCCTTTGTGCTGCTTCTTATTCCTGAAACATTTCCATTTTCATTCTCTCTCCTCTCTCCTCCTTCCTTCCCCTCTTCCTCTTCCTCTCTGTTAGGTGGCACAGCGGATAGAACACCAGGCTTGGACCCAGGTCTTACTGAGTCCAAACCGAGCCTCAGATATTTACTAGATGTTTGACCCTGGGAAAGTCACTTAATCTCTGTCTGTCTCAGTTTCCTCAATTGCAAAATAAGCAAAATAATAGCACCTACCAAGCTGGGTTTTTGTGAGGACCAAATTACATAATATTTGTAAGTTGCTTAGCAAAGTGCCAGACATCTAGCAGCATTAATAAATGCTTGTTTCCTCCCTCCCCTTCGTCATTCCTGTGTATTCTCATTCTCTCTCCCTCTCTCTCTCTCCCTCTCCTCCCACCTCTCTCTCTCTGTCTCTCTCATACATACACATAAATAAGTACACACACACACACACACACACACACACACACACACACACACACACAACCCACCAATGATCAAAGTTCTACTCTCTGCATTGAAACAGAACAAAGTTTGCAATACTTGAAGTGAGCAATCATGTTGCTTCTAAAGTTTTCTCTTCTCTCATCTACAAATATGATCATAGGTTCACAGATTTAGAACTGAATTAAATAGACTATCTCTAGTCTCTTCAATTTACCCTCATATGACCCCAAGAAGAAAGGAATACAGGTACTTTGGCCAAAGTTGTGTAGTGGGTGGTTTCCTATCTGTAGTTTTCATATTGGTGTCCCTCTCTCCTATTGGAGTTCCCCCATTACTCTTGTGCTGCTCTCTGGTTGCCCTGTGCACCCCTATTGTTAGAGGAAAGGATTGTGTCAGTTGTCGAAATTATGGAAACCAAATCAAAATAGACAATTTAAGAAGCCTGTGCACAGAGACTTAGGTGTACCTTAACAGGAGAAATGTTTCTCCTCGCTTAAACATTTTATTTTAACTTCAATTTCCAACATGAGAAAGGATGTTTTGCGGACAAAAAGCTTCCCACATTCACATATATTTAAGAGATTCTCTGGTTCTCTGGTGAGAAACAGGACTAACATGGAAGAAAGTCTTCAAGGTAGTTTTTCCCTGGCCTCGGTGTCACTCGGTTATATTTCTTTCTTTTTACGATTTCCAAGCCTGTTTGTAAATCATGATGAGAGAACGAATTGAAAAGTCAAAACTTATAAATAAACATACTAGTCAATCAACAGCACATTTTTTCTCCTACATAATAATACCAGTCAACTGATATGGTGTTTGATTTTAATTTTATTTTTAATAAATCTGTCTGTTGCCTTATAATCATATAGACACTGTCTAAATGTAATCTATCCCTATACCTTTGGTTGTTGGATTTTTATTTTTTCCCCACAATATTAACTCAGCCATTGTTGCTGCATAGAGAATCATCTGCCAACACTTCTAGTTTGATATGCTCCATTGCTGGAAATACTGTGTTGTACAATAAAAGATGTTTTTAGCCTGCTTGCCAGGAGGAGACATAAAACAGTGATAGCATTTGGAAAGAAAGTACATTTTAAACTTTTCATCCCCTTTCTAGAGAATACGCAGGTGGTAAAGAAATGGGAAATCAGACTATCACATCAGAAATTAGGAAAATGATGAGTAGGTTTCTTTTTTGAAATTGCAGTTGTCAGGCTCATGTGACAAGAACCAGAGGTGGGAAACTATAAAGGAAACAAGATGACCCTTAGATTTGTGACTGATATACACAATTACCCTGTGCATGTCAGCAAATCTGTCACTCATCACAGAATCCCAGAATCTCAGAGTTGAAAGGAAGTTTTGAAATTATCCAGCCAAACTCCCTACCAGATGTAGAATCTCTCAGCTAGAAATAAATGATTCGCTATCTCATGAAGCAATACATTACACAATTTGGACACTTCTAAATGTGTACTAAATGTACCCAATTCTATCAGCTATTCTTCATGTGTGATCATTTCCCTGACTCTTTACCATTCTGGTTACTTTTTAGATTGTCAACATTCTCCTAAAATTGAGGCACCCAGAAATAAACACAGTATTTGAGATGTGCTCTGGTTAATAGAATTCTATGGAATATTAATTCCCTTGTTTGAAGTTGTATACTTTATAAATGTACCTTAAAATTATAGTAGCTGTTTGTTTCTCTGTTGATGAGTTTTTTTAGATGCATCATGTTGCCATGATTCGTATTGAGCTTTGCAGTCAACTAAAATCCCTCAATCAATTAAAACCACCTACCTGTATCTTTCTACTTCCCTCAGGTCTGTTAAAAAGAAAGCTGGAGAGTCCTTAAATAAGGGTTAAATGAATTATGCTGTCTACATCTCTTCATCTTGTTTACAAGGATAATATAAGATATTATAAAATTTCTTCATGGGATCCAGATGGACCACATCTACATCACTCTTCTTACTGCCCTTCTAAACCTATGGAAAAAGGAATTTGTCTGAAGAGACTGATGTGAATACATACAGAATTCAGATGAGAGAGTGGCTATAATAGAGAGACCAATCTTCTAGAGAAAATGAGATATAATGGGATCTCTTATTCATGTAGAATGGTTTGCCTTGGCAAGGAAAAGAACTATTTCTTCACATGAGATAGCAATGAAGGTAAAGATAATGGGAGAAGGCATCTGGGTGATATGAGATGAGATGGTGAGGAGAAGAGGAGAGTCTCACTGAATAACCTATTTTTTTTCCAGTGACATATGAGGCAAATTTCTCAGCGTGGAGGGAACAAAAGCTATGGAAGGTTTGATGAGGGATGCAAAGGTTTGGAAAAACTGTGGTGAGTGGGACAATGAATGAATTGAGTGAATGTAAAAGGATTGCCTTGCCATGGTGAGGGCCCAGTTGAGGTTATATAACATTAAGTTTATAATGGATGCAGTTAGCAATAATTTCATGATTTTCCCCAGTTTCTTTCAATCTCACCTGAGTAGGAACAAAGTCATGGATAGCAGGAGTTATCCAGGGCTGAGGTTTGGCAGGACAAGATTGTTGATAGAATAAGTAGACTAGCCATTCAATACAAGGGGATAGTGTAGATTCAATGAATTTATTTAAGGGTCCAAGGTGAATAAAGGACAAAAACTGTAGCTACGTTAAGAATCATGGCCTGGGAAAGAACTAAGGGATCAAGTGATGGTAGGTCATGATAAGAATGAAAAACAGTGTTTGGGTTTGCAAGGCAGAGTGGAAGATTGAATAGCAACATCTTGTGATTAGGCAACAGAATTTCAGAGTTTATCAACCTAGAAGAAATATATTTGTGGGAGACGGAAAATTAAGGGGATGACTATCTCTGTGTATAGTTGAGGTATTGTGGAAAAGTAGGTCATGGGAAATGGGTAAGCTATGTAACTAGAATGTAAGGGTGCTTGAGGGAGTAGTGATATGTATGCTGAAGTCCATCATATAAAGATAGCAGTTTAGCAGGAGAGAAAGACTGTAACAAGGCTTTGAATTTATTGAGATAAGGAGAGCATACTGGAGGTTGATAAACAATAGCTACCAGTATCTTGATTGGTTGGTGGAGGTAGATTGAGAGAATTTCAAAGGAGGAGATATTATCAAGTGATGGTGTTGAGACTGTGAGTTTGGAAGTAGCAAAGGGGAGCAAAGAGCAATCCAATTCATCCATCTTGACCAATGAGTCAAAGGAATGAATGAAAGTGTTGGAAAGGGTGACCAGAAAAGGTGAATCATCAAAAGGGATCAGTGATAGCCAAAAAAAATAGGAGGAATGAGAAAATAACAGAAACAAGTTTGTTACTTATGGGGCAAACATTCCAGAGACCACAGTGAAAGGGGTGGTTAGATTTAGAGAGGGACAATGAAGGATTGGGCAGAAAAGGAGGGCAATGTTGAAGAGGATAGAAATAAGGGAGCAGGCAGTGAAGGATAGAGAACAGGGTTTGAAAAGTAACAGGGAACATTCAGAATCACTGAGCTGAAGAAGATATAGCCATGTGGGAATTTTTTAATCATAGACATATGAGTTCAGGTGGGCTATAACATTAGTAAGAATTGAACCAAATAACAGAATCTCCTCAGGATGTAAGACAGCTCAGGCAGGAAACCAATGAGTTTCTTTCCTATATTTTCAGGCAGGTGAGGTCAGGAGATACACAGAGGGAAGAGGAAGGAATGGTGACTCTTTGGCCCCAACAGACAGGAATGGTGCTTACAAAGATCAGCCTAGGAGAATGGTGGTGTCTCTCCCATTCTCTAATAGCAAGAAAGCTCAGACTAGGAGATCAATCTTCTCCAAACAATGAGACAGTAGATGACAACTTTTTAGATGTTTTGTGGTGAAGATCCCTTTTGTGTATGGTTGGATATGATAATCACTGAAGTTTCTTCTAACTCTCAAATTCTGTGATTCTGTGAATTATTTTTGGAAGCCACAACAGAAAGCAGGCTATTTCTCCTCCCTCTTACTCTTTTACCTCTCTAATAGCAGAATGATATGTCTTTATTTGTTATAGTTAGAGCTGCCATTAGTAGGCTTTCCAAATAGAATACTGTTGGGATTGGAAGCTCAATTCCGTGTGGACGGTCTCAGGCGGGTAAAAGTGGGACTTCTAAATCTTAGAGTCTTACGAGGCCCTCCATGAACAGCGGGGGTTCGAGAAGGTCAGACTGAGCTAGCTCGGCTAGCTCGGGTATTTCCGCCTCTCCCCGGGAGATACGTGATGGGTGGAGTCTCCCTGCCCTCGAGGTCGTCCCGGATCTGGGCACACTATTGTTATCTAACAGCACGGTATTTAGATGCAAACTATGCTGCTGGAGAGTTAAGTAGGATTGAGGAAGACTGAAAGCTCTTAACACGTGAGGAGCCAAAGAGGACAGTAGGCTCCACTTCTTTTCTCTTCTCTCTCCCCTCCCCCTCTCTCCCCGCTTGTACTTCTACTTCCAATCCCTTAAGCTTAGCCTCCTTAGGAAATCTCCCCCTCTTCCTCCTAAGGAAGATCCCCCTGCACTTGTAACCCAGACCCTGAAATAAAGCTCAACCCCTGTTCGACTCTGGAACGTCCTTTCTCTCATACGTGCATCTGGCATGGCCAGCCGAAGACCTCGGAGGTGAGGTAGGAAAGACTCGGGTAGCCCAATACAGGCCTCTAGGCCTGGCAGAATACCTGGTCTTTCTTGGAATATAAATTTACATCTGAATGGGACCCTATTGGTCTTGCAGTCCAATTCCTTACTTTACAGAAAATGAAATTATGACCCAAAGAAATTGACTTCCCCAAAGTCATATTGGTAGAAAATAGGAGAGGCAAAACTTGAACTCAGATCCTTTGACTGTAAACATATTGCTCTTTCCACTATTTACTGTTTTTAAATATATAGTTTGTTTATTTTTCAGTTCTTAACACTCACTTCCACAAGAATTGGAATTAAAAATTTTCTCCCCATCTCTCCCCACCCCTCACCCCAGGACAGCATGCACCTCATCCATCCCTTCCTCCAGTCTGTCCTCCCCTCTATTACCCATCCTTCTTTCATCCCCCTTCCCCTCTATTTTCCTGTAGGGCAAAATAGATTTCTATGCTCCATTTCCTGTATAGCTTAATTTCCAGTTGCATGCTAAAATAATTTTTAGCATTCATTCTTAAAGCTTTGAGTTCCATATTCTCTCCTTCCCTCTCCACTCACCCTCCTATCCTGCCTTTTATTTATTCCATTCTCTCCCTTGACCTGTCCTCCCACAATAGTATTTGCTTCTGATTATCCCTTTCCCCAATTTGCTGTCCCTTCTATTATATTCCCTCTCCTATCCATTTCTCCCTTGCCTTCCTGCAGGATAAAATAGATTTCCATATCCAATTGAGTGTCTGTTCTTCCCTCCTTAAATCAAATCCCATGAGAGTAAGGCTTAATTATTTCCCTTCATCTCCCCCTTCTTCCCCTCCATTGTAAAAGCTCTTTCTTCCCTCTTTTATGTGAGATGATTTACTACATTCTACCTCGCCATTTCTCTTAGTTCTAGTACATTCCATTCAACAGTAAATTTTATTTTTTTAGGTGTTCTCCCTTCTTATTCAGCTCACCATGTGCCCTCTGTCTATGTGTATATGTGTATTTATATATATATATATATATATATATATATATATATATATATATACATAATACACACATGTACATATACATACATACACATATATAATATATGCGTACATACATTCCTGTACACACCTATATATACAAACTACATGTGTGTGTGTGTGTGTGTGTGTGTGTATATTCCCTCTAACTACCCTAATACTGATAAAAGGTCTCATGAGTTCCAAATAATATTTTTCCATGTAGGAGTATAAACAGTTCAACTTTAATGAGTTCCTTAAGGCTTCTCTTTCCTGCTTACCTTTTCATATTTCTCTTGATTCTTGTATTTGAAAGTACAGTTCTGGACTTGTCAACAAGAATGCTTGGAAGCCCTCTATTTCATGGAAATTCCATTTTTTCCCCTGAAGTATTATATTCAGTTTTTCTGGGTAGGTGATTCTTAGTTTTAATCCCATCTCCTTTGACCTCTAGAATATCATATTCCAAGGCCTTTGATCCCTTAGTGTAGAGGCTGCTAAATCCTGTGTTATCCTGATTGTATTTCCACCATGCTTGAATTGTTTCTTTCTGGCTGCTTGTAATATTTTCTTCTTGACCTAGGAGCTCTGGAATTTGGCTACAATATTCCTAGGAGTTTACATTTTGGGATCTCTTTCAGGAGGTGATTGGTGAATTCTTTCCATTTCTATTTTACCCTCTGGTTCTAGAATACCAGGGTGCTTATCCTTGATAATTTCTTAGAAGATGATGTCTAGGCTCTTTTTTTTTATCATGGTTTTCATGTAGACCAATAATATTTTTTTTTGTTCTCTCCTGGATCTATTTTCCATGTCAGTTGTTTTTCTAACGAGATATTTCACATTGTATTCTATCTTTTAATTCTTTTGGTTTTGTTTTGCTATTTCTTGGTTTCTCATATAATCATTAGCTTCCATCTGCTCCATTCTAATTTTTAGAGAACTATTTTCTTCAGTGAACTTTTGATCCTTCTTTTCCATTTGGCAAATTCTGCTTTTCAAAGCATTCTTTTCCCCATTGGCTTTTTGAATCCCTTTTGCCATTTGGGTTAGTCTATTTTTGAAAGTGTTATTTTCTTCAGCATTTTGGGAATCTCGTTTAGCAAGCTGTTGACTCACTTTTCATGATTGTCTTGCATTGCTCCCATTTCTCTTCCCAATTTTTCCTCCACCTCTCTTACTTGATTTTCAAAATCCTTTTTGAGCTCTTCCATGGCCTGAGACTATAGCATATTTTTTAGGAAGTTTTGGATGTAGAAGCTTTGACTTTGATGTCTTCCTCTGATGGTATGCTTTGCACTTCTTCATCCAAAAAAGATGGAAGAAAATATCTGTTCACCAAGAAAGTAACCTTCTAAAGTCTTATTTTTTTCCATTTTTGAGGCATTATTCCATCCACTTACTTGACTCTTGAGTCCTTTGTCAAGTGGAGGGTATACTCTAGGGACCTGTAAGCTCTCAGTTCTTCCAAGGTGGCACAATCAAGGGAGAGATGTTTACTCCTTTCCTGGCCTGTGCTCTTGTCTGTGAGCAACCACAAGCATTCTTATCTGCCCAGGATCTGGGAGTAGGATTCCCTCTCCACAGTCACCACCAACTCTACCATGCCAGCACTCTTCCTCACTCCAAGATTGCTACTCAGAACTGAGACCCAGATCAGCTGCTCGATTCCCCCAGGATCTTTAGGATGAGGACTCCAAAAGTGGATGCTGCTGCCGCAGTGACTGCCACCACCCTGGGGTTGGGGCCAGACAGCACTGCTCTCTCACTCATTTGAAAGAGCTTTCTCACTGACCTTGGAAGCTGTCTTTGCCATTTGTAGGTTGAAAAATCTGGGAACCACAGCTGCTACCCATGATTCTGTGACCTGAAATCTGTTCCAGTCCTGTCCATCCTGTGTGGCCAAGGCTGGGCTGCTCTCTGCTCTGAGCAAAATGCAATAGACCTTTCCTGTTGGCCTTCCAGGCTGTCTTGAGCTAGAAATCTCTTTCACTCTGTCATTTTGTTGTTTCTGCTGCTCTAGAATTTGTTTAGGGTCATTTTCTACAGGTATTTTATGGGCTATGGTGAGGAACTAGAGTAGGTCCATATTTCTATTCCACCATCTTGGCTCCACCCCTCTCCACTATTTACTTTTAATGAAGACATCTGCAGTGGTATGTGTGTGTGTATTGATATTTTCTCTTTTACTTGGGCAATCAGTTCTGCATTTTCTAAGACCTGGTCCAAAGTCTCCTTCCTTCAAGAACGTAACAGAATATGCAACTTCATAAGAACCTCCTTCCACTGATCGATGAGGCAGTGTGAATCCATTTTCTGTTTCAAAGATTGAATCAAGTGAAGGGTAATGAAATGCTTGTCTCTGTCAAGTATTTCATTTATAGTGGTCTAGAGACTAAAAACAGTTGAAGATTCTGTTCAGTAAACTGACTTTACCATCATACAAAATTCTGAGTGCATATGTGTTTATGTATGTAACCCAAGAAAAATGTATAGGAAAACAGCACAGTTAAAGCGAAAAAATCCTTTAAATTTGCCCAGATACTATAGGTAGAGTCTTTTTGATCATAAGATTTAAGTTCCTTGAAACCTTATCTGTAGGTAGGTAGACACTGTAGGAAAACTGTAGGTAAAACCTTTCTGAATGTTAAGATTCTCCTAAAATTTAAGTTCCTTAAAATGCGGCTTAAGTGAAAATTCATTCATCCTCCTGCCAAGGGAGATTAGATGTTTAAATTAGAAAGGTCTAGAGACTTTATTGAAAATATAGATCTCTAAGTGTAACAAGAGTTGGGAAATAGGGAGCTACTAAGAGAAAAAAAGAACATGGATTTAAAAAAAAAAATCAAGGAAGTTCTGAAAATCAAAGGCAAGCTTGTACACAGAAGGATTCACTGCCAAAATGTGGATAAAAGCACTTTATTTACCATAACCCATTAACCTAAGAATATTATATCATGATGAAGAAATGTCAGAAACAGAAACTAAACATAAAGCCTAGAAGGACTAGGACTGAAAATTATAGCCTGAATCAGTCTTAAAGTTTCTGACTGCCAGGGTCCTTGCAAGCTCTATTATAGACAAAACCAAATAAATATGACAAGACTCAGTAAGTGTCATTAAGGGTATCAGGATCATTGAACTTGGGACAGAGAGTCATCATTCCAAAACCTTGGGTGTTCTTTAGGCCAAAGGCCTCAGACATAGTTTGGCACAGAGGACTTCACCAAAGATACCTAACACAGTAGACAACAAATGCAGACACACAGGGGAACATTAACTAAGAGTCTCAGAGATCTTTTCCACAATGAAGTCTTACCAGACTTTCTTGTTCTTGTGCCTTCCGACATATATACTTTCCAAATGTAGCATTTTGAGCCAGCCCCCCAAAAAATCTCTGAGGTTTTACCTCTCCCCTCATTCATCCTCTTCTTCCAGATGACCTCAGAGCAGAAGAGAAGTTGCTGCCCTTTTTAGTGATACTAGTAACAACCATTACCTTCTGGCTTCCACAGGACATCTGCTTCCTTAATGTGATGTCAGCCTGCATAAGAGCCATCCATAAAGTAGTCTCTATATATTTGTATAAGCAAAATTAATCTAAACTAAATGTAAGAATTTTTGAATGGATAGCCTACAGGACAAATTTGGAATCAATGGACCTAGATTAAAATTCTTGGTCTGTAATTTGCTATCACTTGCATAACCTTTGGGGAAAGAAGTCACAAAGGGCAACCCAGCCTAAGAATTTATATAAAAAGGGAAAGAAGAGTTTCATTTAATATGTTTTCAAGACAGGAGGAGCTATACAGGCCAATTGTTGTTATATGATCCTGAGGTCTTTTTTTAGGTGTTCTTGAATCATTTCAGTCATGTCTGCCTCTTCGTGACCCCATTTGATGTTTTACCAGCAGAGATACTGGAGTGGTTGTCATTTCCTTCTCCAGTTCATTTTACAGATGAGGAACTGAGTAAAATGGTTAAATGACTTGAACAGGGTCACACAACTAGTATTGAGGACAGATTTGAACTCAGGAAGATGAATCTTCAGGCCTGGCACTCTACTAGCTGACAAAGTCATATACCCCTCTAAACCATAACTTCTGCTTACATCACTATTCCACATGTTTTGGTCCCCTAAAATCACAGGTTGCAGGGAAATCACTCCAAACATAATTCTCATGTTTGCTTCTGACTAAAATAAAAACAAGAATTGGCCTGAAGAAAGCACAAAATCATGATAATTTTTACTCAGAAGAGAATTTGGAGAGCATGTAGTTCAGCTAGTCCACCTAAAAAGAGACAAGGAGTTGGTAATGTCAAAAATCTCATGAGTTTATCATTATTACTATTCTATTTCCTTGAACATCTAGGTCTTACTGAGATCACCTCCAGCACCTGAAACTGAGAAGAATCAACAATACCAAAGAGAAACAAACACTGTCACCCATCCCCCAAGCCCATTTCTTGGAGCTGGAGATAAACAGAAAGAGCTGAGGAAAGAAAGCCCTTCCTTTTTTTTTTTTTTTTTTTTTTATCAATTCAGTTCTCTGTGTACAGAGCAAAGTAAGTGCTGAAAAGAGTATAGCATAAAGGGTGGAGGAAAACAGCAGCTGATAACAATTGACTCAATCTCACCAGTTTTAAAGACATAGGCAGTCAATCAAAAAAAGTTACCTACTACCCATAGCGCAGGGGATACAACTAGTACCGTGATGGACAATCTAGACATGCTCCAAAGTTCCCTCAAGGTTGCCTCCATTTTGAGAAAACTAGGCAGCACAGGCCACACCTAATCATGAATGAACTAAAAGATAAAACCCCAAAGCAAAACACACAAAAATATATGTCAGTTCTCCACTCACCATAAGGATGAGGCCAATGTGTGCTGATGATTCAGACTAAGTACAGGTAGGTCCCAATTAGCATAAATAATGAATCCTGTGAAGTGACCACATATATTTGAATTCACATTATTCAAAGTTCAAATTATGTGAAATATGGCAATTGATCCCAGTCCAATAGAAATATGCAGCATAATACCACTTCATGGTATTGATTATTTTCATGAGTAAGTTCCTAACTGTAATTCAAAGGGAAACTACACAGAAGAAGGAAAGGTGATTGTGGCCTCAAAAGCTAACCAGTGTACCATGCTGGAGTCAAACCAAAGACTACCTGGAGTGATCTAATCCGAAGGACAAGGCAGAAGTCTTGAAACAGAAGTCAAAACCCTGGAACAAAGTTGGGGTGGAATGGGGGTGGAAATCATCACTGTACAAGGCAAGTCATGCTCTGGATCTAGCCAGCAAATGACATTTCATCTGAAGCAAAATCTGCAGTGAATTGCTTCCTTTCATGATAGTGTGCTAACAATAGTTCCTCCTTGTTTGATTATACCATCAGTACTGTAGGCTCGGACAGCTCAATTATCTGTATAAATCATCACTCATTCCATTTAAAGCAATGAAAAATTCTTCTGGTAAAAAAGGCTGTCTAACATAACTGTGTACTTTCTGACTGATAATGAGACTTCCAGTAGGTCAACTGAGATTTGATTTTTCATTGCAGTGAATTTTAGAAAAGAAAGAACTTAGTTATGTTTATATTTACCTAAAGAGAATATGTCGACAGCAGAAACTGTGAAAGGGCCAAAATGGATTGCTTTGAATAGAAGTTTTATTGATGTATTCATATCTTGTTTCTTTTCTATCATTTCCTGATATATCCTGTCTTCATCACTGAATCTTCCTTTTTTACAGCAAAAAAGTCATGCAACCAACAAAATGAGTCTTGATGGCCTATGGAGCATTCTAATCCAATAGTCTCCCTCTTCTCTTCCAATATAGTTGGAAAACTACTGGACTTGGAATTAGCAAAACCTAGGTTCAAATCTAAGCCTTGACAGTTAAGCCACTTGTGATTATGTGATTATTCACTTAAGTTCATCATTTGTAAAATGGGAAAGATAATAATTGATTCAGTGTGGCATAGTATAAAGAACACCCAACTTGGAGAGAGAAGCTTGAGTTTCTGCGGTGACTGTGGCAATACAGTAGCTAGACAGCCTATGGTAGGTTATTTATCCTCTCTGGAGTCTGTTTTTCCATCTGTAAAGTGAAAGTAGCAATACTGAAATTATCTTCCTCACAGGATTCTGGTGACAAAAATATTTTGCAAATTTTAAAGCAAAGTGGCCATATCAATCACTATTAAGATCTAACACAGAATTTCAGTAGCCAGTGACTTCCTGCACACCTATTGGTCACAAAACAACATTAGATGAGGCATAAACAAATGGCATTGTCATTCATTTGCATAGCAACAGTGAATTAAACTGGAAGGAACTGAGAAATATTTTAGGAAATGAATGAAGATAAAAAAAAGAAAAGCAGGCTATTTTGTGGTTTGTTTATTTGATTTTTCTTTTCAGAGAAGATTAGTTCTGAGCAGCTAAATAGAGCGAAGGCTGAAAGGCAGAATCAGAATATGGAAAGAAGTATTTTGTGATATATATGAATATATGGATATAGAGACATATACAAATATGTTTATATTCATATATATACACACATGCATGCAGACATATAAGCAAGTTTGCTGATGGAATACATCTTGCACACATATGTGAATACCTATACATACATATGTGAATACATATACATACATATATGAAAACAGGTGTACATATATGAATATATACACACGTGCACATATATGTATGTGGATAGATAGATATGAAAGATGTATTAAGTCAGCAAATTTACTCATGTATATTCATTTCAGGGACTGGCATGCATGTGTTTGTTTTTGAAAACTGTAATGTCACAAATCCTTGAAGATAAAAAAATGTGGCTTATTACATTTGTGAGTTTAAACAAAGTCAGTCAGTTTCTCTAATATTTTTGTTCTTGATTAGTAGCATGGCTATACACAAAAAGTGTGATGCAAACTTGGGCAAAATTAAGAGATACAGCATCCAAGAGTAAGATGGTGATAGTTTCACCGTATGCTTCCTTCGTTAGAGCACATCTGGAGCTTTGTGTTCAATTCTGGGTATCACAGTTTAGGAAAGACAGAAGGAAAGCTAGAAGGCAGTAACAAAGTTAGGAAGGGAGAGAAGGAGAAAAGAAAGGAGGAAGAAAAGAAGGAAGAGAAGCAGAAAAGGGGAAATTTAGGGAGAGAAGGAGAAAAGAAAAAAAGGAAAGGAGGGAGGAAAGGAAGAGGGACAGAGAAGGAAGGAGAAGGAGCACTTATAAATTACCTGCTATGTGTCAGGCACTGTATTAGCTACTTTATTAACCAAATATTAATTTCATTTAATTCTCACAAAACCTTCGATGTAGGTGCTATTATTAGCCCATTTTATATTTTAGGAAACTGAAGCAGACAGAGATTAAATGACTTATCCAGGGTCATGTAAGTGTCCTCAGCTGAATTTTCACTCAGGTCTTCATGACTCCAATTCCTATATTCCATCCACTGTGCTGTCCAGCTTCTAGAGAATATCCAAACATGGCAACCAGAATGGTGAATGTCTTCAAGATCTTACAAATATTATGTGATTTGATCCTCACAACAACCCTGGGAGGTAGGTGCCATTATTATCCCTCTTTTATAGATGAGGAAACTAAATCAAACATAGGTTAAATGGCTTGACGAGGGTCAAACAGCTGGTAAATGATTGAGGCAAAGTTTGAATTCAGGGCTTCCTGATTCCAGTGCCAGCATTCTGTTCACTATACCACCTACCTACCCCTGTAGTTGGCTATTAGACTTCATGGTCACTGAGGAACTTTCAAATTCCAAAATTCTGTGATCCTGTGATATATTAATTATGTACACTGAATTTGTATTCCATGGAATGCTAGAGTTTGCCTCTATAAATTTACCCACATGTAAGTTCATATGAAATACATTCAGTAAATCAAAAATACAGTAAATCAATTGTCTTAGAAACCCTACCCCTAATGCCTGTAGACCCAGTATTATGCTCATAGTCTATTCTGCTGGCATCAGTACTATCTATCCATCAAGACTATCCATCAGTTGGGATACAGGTATACTTGTAATCTGGCAATCATTCAAGGACAAGGAGTCACTTTCCTGATCAATGCCCCCTTCAAAAAATCATTTACTATCCAAGTTGAGATAGAAAGCAGATCTCCACTTTGCTTTGCTCTACAGAACATTCAATCTATCTTGTTGAAACTGAGAGCAACTAACGTTTCTTGTGCTTCAAGCAGACTTGGCCTGCTTCCATGAGATGTATTATGCAAGTCTAATCCTTGCCTCCGTATCTCTCTTAGGCAGCTGTGATGCCTCCTCATAGGAGCAGCAGGGTCACTTCCAACTGCTGTTTGTGGTTGTACCACCCATCAGGTGTGCTGTGCAGGATAATCTTTTCATATGGAGATTTTCATTTTATTCTGAGGTTTAGCAGAGTCTATGTTCCCTAATGCTAACTTAATCCTTCATTACCCAATTCTCTGAGCACATCTCACATCTCTCAGGCGTGATTCTATCCAGCCTCCTCTTCACAGACATTATTTATATATACTTTGACAATATTGCTGATTTCTTTTTCTAATGAGTTCTCAAGCTAAAGGAGATATCTTAGCAATTACATATGTATATGCCTTAGAGCTTCCTACACATCTTACACTTCATGTGGTTTTCATGTGTGGGTGCCCCTAAACCTCCAATGATTTTCATTTTGCCTGTTCTTTTTCAAAACAAATTTATTTGTTTCAACTCCCTATGGTGAGACTACTCTGTAGAGACATATATTCATATAAGTACCATCACTGCAAACACATCATTCTCCTATTCCTTATTTTTACCTGTTAAGCTATTTCTAGGCATAGATCAGAATTTTATGGTGAAAGTGGAATAAGCACATTAAGCTCCAAACACTGCAGAATCTTCTAACTGGGTTACATAATCACTCCAAAGGGTTCAGTCTAACAGCCCACAAAGAAAAATCAGGCAGAAAAAGAATACCTCTTTTCAAGACTATGTTGGCAGTTGGATTGACAAACCTTGGATCTAATGTGTCTGTACACATACTTTGAGCCAACACTGCAGATGGACAATGGAACTGGGCTCAGAAATAAATTAAAGAAGAGAGTGAGTTAAATTGCATTTGTGAAATTGTGCAGTACATTTAACATTCCCAAGCTTTCCCATAAAATAAAAACCCATCTTTTCAATACTAACATTCTTCCAGGGGTGTCGTATGACTACAACTCACAGAATGCCACAATCTCTAAAAAACCAAAATGGTCTATTACCCAAAATGCGATGGAGCAATAGGCATAAATAGGCATAAATAGACTACAGTATGTTCCCAAAGCTAAATTATGCATAAGAAATAGAGACTTAGAAGAGATACATGACTGAAGAAGGGTTGAGTGGGTCACAATCAATCAACCAATCAATGAAAGTATTTACTAAGTGTTTACTACATCCTAGACAGTCTGCTAAGCACACACTACCCAAAGAGAGGTAAGAATATGGTTCATGCCTTCAGGAACTTACATTCTAATGAAGGAGACATCAGGAAGATAACTAGGTTCACCCAAGACATATATGGTATAAACGGACGGTAGTCTCAGAGGGTATGATGGCAGCATCTGGGGAGTCTGAGAAAGGCCCCCTGGAAGGTAGACTTTGAGCTAAGTCTTAAATGACGTCAGGGAAACAAAAAGATGGTACTAAACAAAGAGAGTGTTCCTGTAACAAGAGGCACGATGAAAAGAAGGCCAGTCTGAGTGTTGTCCTGGCAGATGTTAGGTGCAATACCTATGAAGGATTTATGAAAGCACACATGGACAAGAGTCACACAAAATAAGAAGCCATGGATGGCTTATGGCATTCACCATTAGAAGAAGTACTTACATAATAGTGAGATCACAGATTTATGGAAGAATTGAAATCAACTGAGTCAAAGGCTTTTTTGTAATATTTAGGAGTAATAGATTGGGAGAGAGAGTATCTAGAAAGAACCTGGTCAAGTCTTCATGTATTCCTCATTTTTTTCCTAGTGAATGGGTACCATCATTCATCCCTCTATAAGGTTAATTCTTCCAAAAGCTATAAATCACCTAGCTATTGTTACTCCCCATGCACTTTTAACACCACAGTTGTTGTTAAATACCACTATGCTAGGATCAATATACAGTATGTTGGACTGTGTTTGATCAGACCAATATAAGCTCAGAATATTTGGAGTGGAGATGTCTCTGAATTTGTACATCACACATTTATTTTGAGCTGCAATTGAGCTACAGTTCTAATCTGCTCTGCTCTTAGAGCACAGAGCCTTCTTGGGTGTGGGCACACCATGCTGAGTGAAACATAGGCCATTGTCTCCCATGTCTCACAATCAATTCCAAAGTTCTTCAGACATCTTAAGATTGTCTTTGTATCACTTCCTCTGATCTCCATGTGAGTACTTGCCTCATGTGACTTCCCATAAAATAATGTTTTAGTCAAATGTACTTTTAGTATTTGCATAATGTGGCTAGCCATTTGACATTGCACTATCTGGAGTAGAGTTTGGATGCTTGGCAGTTCAGATTAAGAAATTACCTCAGTGTTTGATACCTCATCTTGCCAGGTGATCTTCAGGCTTTTCCTATGACAATTCAAATGGAAGCAACTCAATTTCCTGTTGTGGCACTGGTATACCATCCAGGTTTCATAAGTATATGACAATTAGGTCAACACAATGGCTTTTTAGACCTTAAGTTCTGTAGGCAGTCTAATAACTCTTCTCTGTCACACTTTCCTTTGGATGTTCACAAACAATGAAATGACTCTGCCAATATTTGTATCAACCTCATCATCTATATGGACATCCCTGGAAAATATACTGCCAAGGTTATCCTCAGCATTCAAAATTCCTCTATTTGCAGTAACTAATGATTTTATATATGGATAGTGTGGTGCTAGCTGGCAGAAATCTGTTTTCTTGATGTTAATTGTTAGGCCAAAATGAGAGCAAGGAGCAGAGAAATGATCCATATTCTGTTGTGTCTTAGCCTCAGAAATATTGACTGCATAAGTCTCCTGCAAACAAAGGGTCACAAACCAACTCTCCCTCCACTTTAGTTTTGGCTTATAGCCTTTTCAAGTTAAATAATTTACTGTCAATGCCATTTTTGTCCTTAATGAAGGTATCTGACAACATTGCTGCAAACATGATGCTAAAATGCAAAGGAGCATTCCAGTAAGATCCGGGGTGAAGCAAGGATGTTCATTATCACCACTGTTATTCAATATGGTACTAGAAATGTTAGTTTTAGCAATAAAAGAAGAAAAAGGAATTGAAGGAATTAGAATAGGCAAAGAAGAAACTAAGTTATCACTCTGTGCAGATATGATGATATACTTAAAGAATCCTAGAGAATCAGGTAAAAAAAACTGCTTGAAATAATAAACAACTTAGGCAGATTCAGGTTACAAAATAAACCCACAGAAATAATCTGCATTTCTATATATTATTAACAAAGCCCAACAGCAAGAAAGAGAAAGAAAAATTCCATTTAAAGCTATGGTCAATGCTATAAAATATCTGCATCAAAACAAACCCAGGGACTATATGAACAGTTACAAAACACTTTTCACACAAATGAAGTCAGATCTAAGTAACTTGAAAAACATCACTTGCTCGTGGGATTGGTTGAGCTGATGTAATAAAAATGACAATTCTACCTAAATTAATTACTTTCAGTGTCATACCAATCAAACTACCAGAAAATTATTTTCTAGAGGTAGAAAAAATTATATCGAAATTCATCTGGAAGAACAAAAGGTTAAGAATATCAAGGGAATTAATGAAAAGAAATGCTAGGGAAGGTGGATTAGCCCTACCAGATCTCAAATTGTATTATAAAGCAGCAGTCATCAAGACCAGTTGGTACTCACTAAGAAACAGAGGGGTAGACCAGCGGAACATGTTAGGTACTTGAGACACAGTAGTCAATGAATATAGTAATCTATTGCTTGACAAATCCAAGAACCCCAGCTTCTGGGATAAGAACTCACTGTTTGACAAAAACTTCTGGGAAAACCGGATAACAATGTGGCAGACACTGGGCAGATCCACACCTGATACTGTACACAAGAATAAAGTCCAAATAGATAATGATCTAGGTATAAAGGGTGATAGTATAAACAAATTAAGGGAGCAAGAAATAGTGTATTTGCCAAATATAAGGAGAATGGAGAAACATGATCCAACAAGTGATAGAGAACATTATGAAGTGCAAAATGGATAATTTTGATTACATTAAATTGAAAAGGTTTTGCACAACCAAACCCAATACAATCAAGATTAGGAGGGAAGCAGAAAACTGGGAAAAAATTTTTGCAACTAGTGTCTGTGATAAAGGCCTCATTTCAAAAACATATAGAGAACTGAGTCAAATGTACAAGAGCACAAGTCATTTCCCAATTGATAAGTAGTCAAAGAATATGAACAGGCAGGTTTCAGAGGAAGAAATTAAAGCTATCTATAGACATATGAAAAACTGCTCTAAATCACTATTGATTGGAAAGATTCAAATCAAAACAACTCTGAGGTACCTATCAGATTGGCTAATGTGACAAAACAGGAAGATGATAAATGTTGAAGAAAATATGGGAGAGTTGGAACACTAATTCATTGTTAGTAGAGTTGTGGGCTGATCCGATCATTCTGGAGAGCAATTTGGAACTATGCCCAAAAGGCTACACAAATGTGCATACCTTTTCACCCAATAATATCACTTCTAGGACTGTATCCCAAAGAGATCATAAAAATGGGAAAAGATCCCACATGTACAAAAATGTTTATAGCAGCTCTCTTTGTGGTGGCCAAGAACTGAAAATTGAGGGGACACCCATCAATTGGGGAATGGCTGAACAAGTTGTGGTATATGAATACAATGGAATACTATTGTGCTATAAGAAATGATGAACAGAAGGACTTCACAGATGCCTGGAAGGACTTATATGGAGTGATGCTGAGTGAAACGAGCAGAACCAGGAGAGCAATGTACACAATAACAGCCGCAGTGTGTGAGGACTGTGCTTGCACAGCAATGCAAGGACCTTAAACATTCCCAAAGGAATGAGCCAAAATGCCATCCACATCCAGAGAAAGAAATATGGAATTGGAACACAAAATGAAGCAAAATATTTTCTCTTGTGTTATGTTTTGGTTTGGTTTGGTTTTTCTTATGGTTTCTCCCATTCATTTTAATTCTTCTGTGTAACATGAGTAATGTGAAAAAGTGTTTAATAAGAATGTATTTGTAGAACCTATATAAGATTGCATGCTGTCTCAGAGAGGGAGGGGCACAAAAATTAAAGACTTATGGAAGTGATTGTTGAAAATCGAAAACAAATTAATTTATAAAAAAATATATTAATGGCACAGGAGCAAGTATACAGCTTCATTCCATTGGTGATGGGAAAGCACAAGAGCATTGTCCATTATCCAGAACCCTAGTAAGCATACCCATACCTTCATGAAACTGACCTACAATATTGATGAATTTCTCCAAGCTACCAAATTGTGCCATTATTTTCCACAAACCCTCATGACTGCAAGTATCAAAGGCCTTGGTTAGGTTGATGAACACTGTGTACAGACCTCCTGACATTTCTCCTGAAGTTATCAAGCAGCAAACATCATATCATCAGTTTCTTGGTCCTTTCTGAAGCTACCTTGGCTCTCAAATAGATGACCATCTTTCATGTGAGGGATCAGCCTATTAAGCAGGACTCTGGCATGAATCTTGTCAGCATTGACTGAGCAGGAGACCCTCACTGTGATTGTTCACACTACAGGAAATGCGAATGGTTAGACCTCATGGCAAAGCAAACAGAGCACTGGACTTGAAGTCAGTAGACCTAGGTTCAAATTGCACCTCAGACTCATTAGTTCAGCCTCTGGTCACTCTCATGGGCAACTGGATGGCACAGCAGATAGAGTGTTGGGCCTGAAATCAGGAAGACTCATCTTCCTGAGTTCAAATCTAGCCTCAAACATTTACTAGCTGTGTGACCCTGGGAAAATCACTTAACATTGTTGGCCCCAGTTTCTCATCTATAAAATGAGCTGGAGAAGGAAATGGAAAACCACTCTTGTATCTTTGCCAAGAAAACCCCAGATAGGGTTTAAAAAGAGTCAGACACAACTGAAAAACAGGGCACTCTCATAGACTTATCTCCTAATTATATACAAATTTTAATTTATATCAACAGGGAGAATTCCCACATAGATAAAATTGCTTATCCTTGACACATTGACAGTGAAATATATTTATGGCCTATTTATGTACCTAGGATACATTACTGAATTTGGGTTTTAAGAAGAAGGGCAAAGATAGATAGGAAATAGAGAGGGATACAGAGCCTCTCTGGAGACCAAGGAATGCAGAGAGGGGAGGGGGCTACATGGGACCTCCATCTTGATTTGTACACATTGAAGGGGCAACTCAAGGCTATTACATGTCCCAGACAAAACAATGGATGGAGACAGCAGTAAAACAACAGTATCAAAACAAATGCAAGACTTGCTAGACCGATTTTTCTGAATTTATAGGAGGAGTTACTGGACCAGCAGAGGATTTCCTACCCCGAGTTGTAGATCAGTAGAGGAATAGCTCAAATGACTCGGGCTGAGTTCCTGCAGTAAGCAAAGAGGGCAGTCATGAATTCAAGTAGAATAGAGCTACAACATGGAGGAGTAAACCCAAAAGGAGCTCTCAGGTGATAGATCTGGGCACTGTGTAGGGAAAGAGGCTAAATCTCTAGTGACCCTGAGTGTTTTCCCATAGCACCCCTCACCTATCACATGCCTGACTATATAGGTCCATGGGAGGTAGAGAGGAGTCACTGTAGAGAGAGGGCGCCTTATATTGATGATTTAGAGTTCACAGTTTGTGTACTTTATCCATTCAAATAAATAGTTGATGGATTGTTAGCCAGCATACTTACATGGGAGCGGAGGGCCCCTCACAGAATCAGCAGAAAAAGGAAAGGGCCCACAGCAACACACAAGCTCTCAGGCTAACAGCCTCAGTGACTTCATGGGTAGAGTTCAGGGTCTGGAGTCAGGATGACCTGAATTCAAATATGGCTTCAGACACTTATTAGCTATGTGACCCTGGGGAAGTCACTTAATGTCAATTTCCTCAACAATAAAATAAGCATAATATTAGCACCTACTTTGCAGGCTTAGCACATAATAGGCACAATGTTATTGTTGTTGAGTCATTTCAATCAAGTCAAAGTCTTTGTGGTTTTGTCCAACCAGTTTGGGTTTCCTGGGCAAAGATACTAGAGCGGTTTGCTATAGAAATGCTTATTCCCTTTGCCTCCCCTTCTACTGCCAAATAAAAGGTGTGCTTAATGTTAAATTAACAAAACATTCCAAACACAACAAGACTTACACCTGAACCCTAGAGAGGGTAGAGAAAATTGGGTTGGGACATGAGTGCAAGAGATTATTTTAGAATGTCCCCTTGATAGAATCTATTACATGTAAATAGCGAGCTTCATTTCTAAGCTGTTGTTTACAAGGGCATAAAGATATTTGAAATAGACTTTGAAATAAAGATCAAAGAAGCACAAAAGTCAAAGTTCAATTTCTCTGAGGCTTTATTTTCTTTTTTCCCACAAATTTATTATTTGTTTTCAGTTTTCGACAATCACTTCCATAAGTTCCAAATTTTTCTTTCTCCCTCCCCCTCCTTCCCCAAGTCAGCATGCAATCTTATATGGGTTCTAAGCATACATTCTTATTAAATATACCTTCACATTACTTATGTTGCATAGAAAAATTAAAACAAATGGGAGGAACCTTGAGAAAAACAAAACAAAACATAACAAAAGAGAAAATAGTCTGCATTCCAACTCCATAGCTCTTTCTCTGGATGTGGAAAGCATTTTGCATCATGAGCCTTTGGAAATGTTTTAGGTCCTTGCATTACTGTGAGGGGCTAAATCTGTTGAAAACAGTTCTCCCACACTGTGCCTGTTAGTGCATATAATGTTCTCCTGGTTCTACTCACTTCACTCAGCCTCAGTTTGTATAAATCTTTGCAGGTTTTTCTGAAGGGTGCCTATTCACCAATGCTTATAGCAAAATTATATTCCATTATGTTCATATACCACAACTTGTTCAGCCACTCCCCAATTGATGATCATCCCTTCAATTTTCAGTTATTGGCCAATACAAAATGAACTGCTATAAATATTTTTGGATATGTGGGATCTTTTCCCATTTTTATGATATCTTTGGTATACAACCCTAGAAGCTATATTGGTGGGTCCAAAGGTATGCACATTTTTATAGCCCTTTGGGCACAGTTCCAAACTGCTCTCCAGAATGGTTGGATCAGCTCACAGGTCCACCAACAGGAAATCAGTGTTCTATTCTCTCACATCTTCTCCAACATTTATCATTTTTCCTGTTTTGTCATGTTAGCCAATCTGATAGATGTTATGAGGTACCTCAGAGTTGTTTTGATTTGCATCTCTTTAATCAATAGTGACTTAGAGCATTTTTTCATGTGACTATTGATAACTTTAATCTCTTCCTCTGAAAATTGTCTGTTCTTATCCTTTGACTATTTATCAATTGGGGAATGACTCGTGTTCTTGTAAATTTGACTCAGTTCTCCATATATTTTCGAAATGAGGCCTTTATCAGAGACACTAGTTATAAAAATTCTTTCCCAGATTTCTGCTTCCCTCCTAATCTTGGTTACATTGGCTTTTTCTGTGACAAAACTTTTCAATGTAATGTAATCAAAGTTATCTATTTTGCATTTCGTAATGTTCTCTGTATCTTCTTTGGTCATAAATTACTCCATTCTACATAAATTAGCCAAATAAACTACTCCTTGCTCCAATAGTTTGTTTATAGTATCAGCCTTTATACCTAGATCATGTATCCATTTGGACTTTATTCTGGTATGTGGTGTCAGTCATTGATCTATGCAAAATTTTCCAATTTTCATAGCAGCTTTTGTCAAACAGTGAGTTCTTAGCTGAGAAGTGCAGGTCCTTGGGTTTATCAAACAGTAGATTGCTATTGTCATTACTACTGTGTCTTGTGTGTCTAACCTACTCCATTGAACTACCTCTCTATTTCTCAGCCAGTACCAACTGGATTTGATGACTGCTGCTTTATAATACAATTTGAGATCTGGTATGGGGAGGCCACCGTCCCTAGCATTTCTTTTCATTAATTCCCTTGATATTCTTGACCTTTTGTTTTTCCAGATGAATTTTGATATCCAATTCTATAAAATATTTTTTGGTAGTGATTGCTATGACACTGAATAAGTAAATTAATTTAGGTAGAATTGCCATTTTTACTGTATTAGCTCAGCCTACCCATGAACACTTTATTTGTGTGATAAGTGTTTTGTAATTGTGTTCAGATAGTCCCTGGGTTTGTTTTGGCAGATAGATTCCCAAATATTTTTTAGTGTCTATAGTAACTTTAAATGGGATTTCTCTTTCTATCTCTTGCTGTTGGGCTTTTTTAGTAATATATAGAAATGCATGGCAGAGTCAAGATGGCAGAGTAAAAACACAGACCTGCTTGAGTTCTCCTTCCAAAACTCTTAAAATACCTGTAAAAAAAAATGACTCTAAACAAATTCTAGAGCAGCAGAAGTCACAAAATGACAAAGTGAAGCAAATTTCCAGCCCAAGACAGCCTGGAAGGCCAACAAGAAGAGTCTATCACACCAGGTTAGGAGTAGAGTGGACACCAGCATGAGCAGTACTGGCATGGATGGGACTGGAGAAGGATTTAGGGCACTGAATCATGGGAAGTTGCTGTAGTTTCCAGATTTCTCAACCCACAAATGCCATAGATGGCTTCAAAGGTCAGTGGAAAAAACTCTTTCACCTGGGTAAGAGGGGATTGTAGTCAAGCCCTAAACCCAGAGTGTCTACAACCATTGGTGCAGCAGCAACCACATCTGGAGCTCTTGGCCTACAGATCCTGGGATAATCGAAAAACTGATCTGGGTCTTAATCCTGAATGGCAGTCCTGGGGTGGGGAGGAGCGCTGGCTTGGCAAAGCTGGTGGCGGCTGTGGAGAGGGAATCTTACTCACAATTCCAGGGCAGAAAAGAGTGCTTTTGGTTACTAAAAGAGCAGAGGCGCAGACCAGGAGAGGAGTAAACACCTCTCCCTTGACTGTGCTATTTTGGAGGAACTGAGAACTTAGGTCCCTAGAGATGTCTCAGAGAACAGCTGCACAAAACCTCTGAAGTCTGGAGTAGTATACCTTGCACTTGACAAAGGACTCAAAAGTCAAGTAATGTTCAAAAAGGGGAAAAAAATAAGATTATAGAAGGTTACTTTATTGGTGAAAAGGTATTTTCTTCCATCCTTTTAAATGAGGAAGAGCAAAGCATGCAATCAGTAGAAGATCAAAGAAATTAACTTGAGGAAGATAGCAAGGTCAAGACTTCTACATCCAAAACCTCCAAAAAAAAATATTCAGTGGTTTCAGGCCATGGAAGGGCTCAAAAAAGATTCTGAGTAAGAGAGGTGGAGGAAAGATTGGGAAGAGAAATGAGAGCAATATAAGACAATCACGAAAAACGAATCAACAGCTTGCTAAAAAAAGACTCAAAAAAATGGTAAAGAAAATATCACCTTTACAAATAGACTAGTCCAAATGGCAAAAGAGGTCCTAAAAGCCATGAAGGAGGAGAATTCCTTAAGAGAAGAATTGGCCAAATGGGAAAGGAGGTCCAAATGCTCACTGAAGAAAATAGTTCTTTCAAAATTAGAATGGAGCAAATAGAAGCCAATGACTTTATGAGAAATCAAGAAATTGTAAAACAAAACCAAAAGGATGAAAAAATGAAGGCAATGTGAAATATCTCATTGGAAAAACAACTGACCTGAAAAATGGATCCAGGAGAGAAATTTTAAAAATTACTGGTATACCTGAAAATGATGATAAAAAAGAGCTTAGACATTATCTTTCAAGAAATTATCAAGGAAAACTGCCTTGATATTCTAGAACCAGAGGGTAAAATAGAAATGGGAAGAATTCACTGATCACCTCCTGAAAGATACCCCAAAAGGAAAACTCCTAGGAATATTGTAGCCAAATTCCAGAGTTCCCAGATCAAGGAGAAAATGCTACAAGCAGTCAGAAAGAAACAATCTAAGTATTGTGGAAATAGGATCAGGATAACACAGGTTTTAGCAGCTTCTACACTAAGGGACTGGAAGGTTTCTAATATGATATTCCAGAGGTTGATGGAGATAAGATTAAAACCAAGAATCACCAATCCAGCAAAACTGAGTATAAAACTTCAGGGGAAAACAACAGAATGTCAACGAAATGAGGCACTTCCAAGCATTCTTGTTGAAAAGACCATAGCTGAATAGAAAATTTTACTCTCAAATACAAGAGTCAATAGAAACATGAAAAGGTAGACAGGAAATAGAAGCTATAAGGGAATTATTAAAGTTGAACTGTGTACATTCCTACATGAAACAATGATATTTGTAACTCAAGAACTTTTTCAGTATTATGATAGAGGAAATACGTATATGTGTGTGTATGTATGGAAGTGTGTATGGGTATGTATGTATGTATATATTGTGTATACATGTATATAAATATATCATATGTATATAGGTATATATATGTACATGTGTGTATATATGTATGTGTATACATATATGTATATATACATACATGTATATATACATACATACATAGAGGGCACAGGGTAAACTGAATATGAAGGGAGAATACCTAAAAAATAAAATTATTGTTGAGTGAAATGTACTATGATTAAGAGAATGGGAGTAGTAGAATGTTGCAAATCATCTCACATAAAAGAAGTAAGAAAGAGCTTTTATAATGGAGAGGAAGATGAAAAGGAATAAGTGAGCTTTACTTTCATGAGATTTGACTTCAGGAGGGAATAACACATACTCAATTGGGTATGGAAATCTATTTTACCTTGCAGGAAGGCAGTGGGGAAGGGGATAGGAGAGAGAAGATAATAGAAGGGACAACAAACTGGAGAAAGGGATAATCAGAAGCAAATACTATTGTGGAAAGATAGGTCAAGGGAGAGAATGGAATACATGGAGGGCAGAATAGCACAGAGGGAAATGTGGTAAGTCTTTTGCAACATGACTGTTATGGTAGTGTTTTATATGACCTATATTGAATTGCTTGCTTTCTCAATGAGGGTGCGTTTGGAGGGAGGAAGGGAGAGAATATGGAACTCAAAGCATTGTTTTTGCATGCAACTGGACAATAAGAAGTAGAGGAAATAGGGTGTAGAAATCTATTTTGCCCTACAGGAAAACAGAGGGGAGAGGGATGGAAGATGGGAGGGATAATAGAAGGGAAGGACAAACTGGAGGAAGGGTTGGATGGGGTGCACGCTGTCCTAGGGTAGGGGATGGGGAGAGATGGGGAGAAAATTTTGAACTCAAATTCTTGTGCAAGTGAATGTTGAAAACTGAGAAATTAATAAATTATGTATATATTTTAAAATGCAGATGATTTACATGGTTTCATTTTGTGTCCTGCAACTTTGCTAAAGTTGTTTATTATTTCAAGTAGTTTTTTCCTTGATTCTCTAGGATTCTCTAAGTATATCATCGTGTTGTTTGCAAAGAATGATAACTTAGCTTCTTCTTTGAGGTTTCATTTTCTTAATAGCAAAAAGGCAATAATATTTATACTGCATACTTTCTGGGGGATTGATGTAAGGATCAAATTAAGGTAATTTATGTAAAATGCTTAGCAAACCTTAAAGTGTTGCATAAATGCTGGTCTTTTTTTTCTATTTAATTAGGCTGTCTAGTAAACCGAATAATTCTGGAAAAAAAACGACTTGAGGGAATAACACACGTTATTGTCGTGGTTAGTATATACTAAGGAAGCAGAAAATTGACACAATTACTTGGATAATTCAGGAATTTTTAAAAAATAAAATGCAATATTTATGTAACTTGGGCCAAATATTTTTTTATTTTTGTTTTGTATTTGCCTGAATTACTTGCATCAAAATAATAGATCTGTCAATTTAGCCACAATCTTAAATGTTCATGATGAATGATCTGAAGAAAAGAGCCTCCCAGGTCTTCCTAAATGGTCCATACATAGTTGGTCTTTAACAGATGAGAGAACAGACAATATTAACATGGAATACCTCCAAATAACCCCATGGTGGAATGAGTAAACAGGCCTCAGGAGGCAATTCGAGAAGAGTAACAGGTATTTGAGTCTGATTTTCACCAATTTCTGTAGTATCTGTTCTCTCCAAATCCCTTCCCTATTGCCCTCAAAAGACAAGTGGTCTCTCTATCTCAAGCAAGTCCAAGGCAGCCCACAAGCAAATGATACATGCCCTGGGGATCCTCCGAATCTAAACTTGGTCAGTCAGTCAACACATTTAGTAAGTGCTTCTTGTGTGTCAGGGTCTGTGCTAAGTGCTGAGAATACTAAGAAAAGTGAAAAACAGTCCTTGTTCTCCAATCTAGTGGAAGGGAAGTAGAAAGGAAAGTTCTGCTTATAGCTGTGGAGACTCAGCAAAGATTTCCTAGGGATATCTGCCTGAATTGGCAAGAAGATATGGAGTCTTGTGGGGAAAGGGAGTTGGGAGGGGAGGATTTTCTGTTTTGGGGTCTAAGGAAAAGTTGAGAGAAATTGAGAGAGAATATAATCTGGTTTGTATACAACAGTTTAATGCTGAAAATGGAAAAGTATGTGATAAAGATAGAAAGATATGCTGCATTTGGTAATGGAGGGCATTAAATGCCAGGCTGTGGAGTTTTTATTTATAGATCCGTCAGTCAGACAACAAGCATTTCTTAAGAGCTTACTATGTGTTGACCATTGTACCAAATCTGGGGGCTACAAAGAAAAGCAAAAATAGTCCCTACTCTCAAGGAGCTCACAGTCTAATGAGGGAGACAACAAGCAAGTAACTGTAATCTAGATACACACAGAGTGTAAATGGAAGGTAATTTCAGAGGAAAGATGAGTTGGGTGGGGTTTTGAGAGAGAGGAGTCAATTAGAAATCTGGAAAGATATTTTGCATAATGGGGGGTTATGCATTAAATTATTTAAAGGATGCTACAGGAAATTACAGAAAACTTAGATTAAAGCAAAGGGCAATTAGGTGGCACAATGGATAGAACTCTGGATCTAGAGTCAGGAAGATGACTTGAGTTCAAATCTAGCCACAAACACTTACTGTGTGATCCTGTTTGCCTCAGTTTCCTCATTTGTAAAATGGGGATAATAAGAGCACTTACCTCCTAGGGTCATTGTAAGAATCGAATAAGATAATTGTGAAGTACTTCACACAGGGCCTAGAACATAGTAAATGCTATATAAATCTTAGTTATTATTAAGCATTCATTTATATTGGAAACCTCTTCTGATTCCCTGCTCTTTACTTCATTACTGCAAAATGATACTGGTCCATCCAGACTATACCAGTGGCCTACTACCATTATAACCTCTCCTTAAGTAGGTCATGATTAATTAATGCTTCACCATTAGTTGGATTGGATTGGCAGCTGGAGTTCTCTGGAATGAAACTCAGAAAGAACCAAGTCCAAATACATCCTCAGACACCTCTCAGCTATGTGACCCTGGGCAAGTCATTTAACCATGTTTGCCTTAGTTTTCTTATCTATAAAATGAACTGGAGGAGGAAATGACAAACTACTCCAGTATCTTTGCCAAGAAAACCCCAAGTGGGGTCATGAACAGTCATACACAACTGAAATGACTGAACAATGACAGACATGGGAAGGTAGGGTGCATCAGTACTGGATTTCTAGTAAGTGCAAGACCAAAACCAGTTAAAACAAAAATAATTTCAGGAGCCAGAAAGCCAGATGTCAAAGGGAGAGAGAAAAAATAACAGAGGATACCCAAAACAGAGGAAAATATTAAAAGAATCACTTGCAAAGAATTTGAAGAAAGGATTTTCTCACAGATTTGCTGAGCTATTGTACAATGGTATAGATATATTGAGCTTTCCAAAGCTTAGAATCTCAGAGTTGGAAAGGACCTCAGAGATCATTGAATCAGAAAGTCTAAGAATTGTAAGGGACCTTAGAGGTCATATAGTCTAACTCATGCATGAAGAGTAATCCTCTTTAAAATATATCAAATAAGTAGTAATCCAAGCTTACTCGCTTGAAGACCTCTATACAGTGAAAGATGAAATCGACTCCATTTTCAGACAGCATTAAATATTAGGAAGTTTTTCCCTATATAGGACCTGAATCTGCTTTTCTGCAGCTTTCTTCAATTGATCTTAATTCTGGCCTCTGAGAATTAGCAGAAAATGTTGAATCTATTCCCATAGGACATCCCTTCAAATACTTAAGATAGCCATCATGCCTCCCCATTCTTATGTCCCCTCACCAGTATGTTTTTGTTTGGACTAAACAGCCCTGGATCCTTCAAACAATTCCATATGGCTTAGTACTAAGGCCCTTCAACATCTCCACAGGAATTTACTCCAACAATATCTTCAACAAGTGATCACCCAGTCTCCATTTAAAGGCTTCCAGTGAAAAGAACCTAAAAGGCACATCTGGCCAGATTAGCTGATACTTGCTGTCATGAACAAGCCATGATGAGTGTTCTGCTAGCAGATTAACTTGTTGTGTCTTTCTATCTAGTTCATTACATGACCACTTCTATTGCAGAATTTTTTCTGCTGCAAATCATAATTGCACAGTAATGTGGTTCTATCAAACTGTCATTGTTTGAGACAAAAATGGAAAAAGAATCACTTATATTCACCCACTGCACCAGTTTCCTATTTATGTCTGAGCTTTGGAAAGCTTGGCTGGAACGACCGCTACCAAAATAACTTACCTTGGCCCCTAGAAGAAATGCATTTGGCTGACTTTATTCCAGACTTATTCTGAGAGGATTTTACAAATTTACAATTCAAACTCCGCTAATCTCTAAGGCATAGCAGAAACTGGCAAGTGACATAAATGTGGAATCCAAGATTTCTGAATGCTTATAAATTGGGTACCATGTTGATAACAGAGGCTGAATTACAGTCACAAAACCCTCTGATTAAGCATAGAACTGAGGCTCTGCCCCTCAAAATTTGTTGACCAACAAGGTGCATTTAAGTTGTGTCACAGGCCTTAGTTAAGTAGTTCCACATTATAATGATCAGGCTTCTGACTGAGAGTTCAAAGACGCTCTGCCTCAAGATTGAAAATAGCCTATTATTTTGCAGTCATTCAGAACACTAATTGAAACATCAATTTCCTTGGTTAAAAGCAAGGGAGAAAGACTTGGAAGGGTAAAGAGAGGGAAAGAAGGGAAGAGGAAAGAGACAGAGCAAGTGAGAAGGGGAAGGTAAAGAGACAGAAAGACAGAGAGACAGAGACAGAGACAGACAGACACAGATAAGAAGAGCACTTTATACTGTCATATTGATCAGGCAGTACATGGAAACAATGTGTTCTATGCAATTGCCATTGGTGCATAGCACTATTAGCTTTAATAGGGGAATGTGAAGCAGAAAGTACTATCTGCCCTAATGCTTCCTTCAAAGTTCAGCTCAGATGCGATCTGCATAAAACTTCCCTGATCCTCTCAACTGAAAGCATTTTCTCTCTCCAAATTTTTCCTATACTATTTCAACTCTTTCACATTCTACCTTATATTGAAAAGATCTCCATGCCATGGGGAGGTAGTCAGAAAAAGCAGAGTGGTGAAATAATTAGAGCGCTAGATCTGAAGTCAGGGACATCTGGGTTTGAATCCTGCCTAGATGTGTGAACCTAGGGTAGTCAGTTTCCTTATATGTAAAATAAGGAAAGTAATAACGACTACTCCAAAGATTGAAGAGAGGATCCTATAAGACAGTGCATGAAAATATACTTTGAAAACATTAATATGTTTTAGAAATGTGAGCTATTTTCCTTCTCCTGTATAAGATATAAGCCAGGAACTTCATAGTTTTTCATATTTATACCTCCAGGGTCTTTATATCTACACAAATAGGTGTTTGTTGAGTTTCTATTTGAATTGAGGCAAAGCATCCTCAGACTCTCAAGTCAGAAGCCTGTTTTTATAATACTAAAATACTTAATAGAGGCTGTCAGCCATACATACCTTGATTCTTACTACCAGACTACTTCAGACTTTATGCTCCAAGTCTTTATCAACCAAAAAAATCAGAATTATTCCTATTTTTATTTTCAAAAATTGAAATTCGGGTTTGCCAAAAAGATCACATTAAACTCGAATGGATAAAGTTATTGCCAAATAGAGTACACTCTTTTTTTTATTTTTTTATTTTTTAATGTTTAACAATCACTGCCATACAATTGAGATTTTATCCCCCGCACACCTATCCCCCACTACCCCCCTCCCTCCCCACGACTGCATACAATTCTGTATAGGTTCTACATATACTTTCCTATTGAGTGTATTTTCACTATAGTCATGCTATGTAGTCAGACTAAAATAAATGAAAGAAATCATATAACAAATCAAAACATGATACACAAAAACTTATACATACACAAACATGATCTGCTACATTTTGCGAATGACTTCCATATTTCTTTCTCTGAGTGTGGAAGGCATTTTGCCTTGAGAACCACCATTGGGATTTTTTTTTTTTTGTAAGAAGTTCTTGTGTTATTACAAAAATCTAAGTCTACCAGAAAAAACTCTCGCACACTGGTCGTTGCTGTGCACAAAGTTCTCCTGGTTCTGCTCCTTTCATAGAGTACACTCTTGTTTGAAAAGACTGACGTGTATTAATGACAAAGGTTCTCATTGCAGCAGCCTCCAGATCTGAAGCCTAGGCTTTTCCTTGAATTCGTCTGTTGATCAAGATTCTACAGTTTCGTTTTGAAATATACTCTACTTCCAGGAATCAGACAATTTGGCAAAAAGTTTATTTTTGCAATGTGAGAGATCCTGCCTGGCACACAGTCTGTTGTTTTTTTTTTAAGTCACTTCTAACAATCACTCTACAAACTAGAAATTCTCAGTCTATTAATAACTGTAGAACACAAAAAGGACTGGAGTCAGATAAGCACATGACTTATCATAACTTTATGACAAATCTCATTGTTGCTTCTCCAGTTGGCTTCCCTAGGAGGCATTCCATTGATATTCCTTCTAATGGAGTTTTAAAATACAAATCCTGGGAAACAGTTTGACATTGAATGTAAATGAACTCCAAACATTCTACAGATTAAAAGGAAGACTCCAAGTTTAAACTTTGATATTTTCAGTTTGGGTCCAATAACTATTAGTTTTGAAAGGTCAGCCCCAGGGATTTAGTTTGGAGAACAGCTGTAACTGTTCGCTTGGAGTTGTTGGATGACCTATGTTGACTGAATTAACTGGACTGTTCAGTGAAAGCAAATGAAACATATTCATACAACCTAAGTTTGACCTTACTTTATCCTTGGCAAATTTGCTGCACAGCAGAAGGGTGGTATGGTAAAAACAAACAAACAAACAAACAAAACCATTGGAACTGGAATCTGAAGGCCTGGGCTTGAATGCTCACTCTGCTGAGTATGAACTATGACATGTATAAGTCACATAACCTCCTGGTCCTAACCAACCTCGAACGGTTGTTGTGAAGAGCAAATAAAGTCATTGATTTAACGTTTTACATATCTAGATATAGAATGATAAAATCAGGGTGTGAGTCTGGTTCTTCCCTTTCTCCTACTCCAGGCTCAGCTAAAGGTTCTGGGTAAAACTTGGTACTTATTTCCAGACTGTTTCCATAGCACTGTCTGACTTCAGCTCCTAGCTTATTAGGCATGAAGCCTGTTAACCAAAACAAATGACCAAAGAGACAGATCAGGACTCCCATTGCCTATGTGGTTCACTCAGCCCTAGGGCACTGCTTCAGGGAGGCTGCCAAAATAGGAAGGCCAGTGACTTGGGAAAGAGTTCTCATCCTGTAGATAGAATGACAGCCCTGGAGTCAAGAAGACATCTTCCTGAGTTCAAATCTGGCCTCAGACCCTCACTAGCTGTGTGACCCTGGGCAAATCACTTAACCCTGTTTGCCTAAGTTTCCTCATCTGTAAAAGCTGGAGAAAGAAATGACAAACTACTCTAGTATCTTTGCCAAGAAAACTCAAAATGGAGTCATGAAGTATAGGACATGACTGAAAAACGACAAAAACATTCCCACAAAACCCCTGTTTAGCTTAAAGAATAGTTATGCTTGCCTTATTTGAATCCTGGGTTATGCACATTTCCTTGGGAAAAAATTGTTTTCAAACTTAGAAAGGTTAATAAGGAAGAAAATGAGGTCACTAACCAAGAGTTATTTCCTTTTGTTTGTTCCTAAAGTCAACCCTGTAATGTCTCTGGTGGGTTTCTCTCTCACTGGTAAATCATTATTTATTTGAAAGTAAACTAAATCTTTTACATGGCTTATAAGATGCCATCTAACTTAACTACTAATATTGAGCAGAATCTTTTCTCTCTGCTTTGCTTAAGTTATTTTGAATTTACCAGTAATATGAATACTAAGAAACCAACTGATAAAACTGAAACTCTCCCTGTACTGATTTGTCGGAAAACTCTGTTCTGGTAAATTACCAACTATTGCAATCTACATGGCTTCTGCAGTAAAATTATTCCCAGATACTACAGAAATAAAAATCATTGTCTACTCTAATTAACACATTTTTTTAAAAATCCCATAGATATTCCACTCAAAATTACATGACTTACTTCAAAAAGAAATTTCAAAATATACACAGAGATTTTGTTGTCTTTATTTAAGAAAGTGTTTTTGTATTTCCCCCTTCTCTGTGAGAGAAGGCCTTGTTGAGTTCCTACAAGAGAATGAGATTTCCAGAGCTTAAAAGGATCTTAAAAGTTATTTATGCAACTTCCTTATTTAAGAGAAGAGGAAAGGGGACTAAAGAGAAGATGTCACAGATTTTGAGTACGTTGTGAGTCCGATCATTTTGACCTGATGATTTTCATGATATATTCTGCTCCATGATATTTACAGATCTAAAGTATGTATGGTGAAAAAAAAATAATAATGTCTCAGTTGGAACTGTTTACTTCAGAAAATGAAAAGTAGTCTCTAAAAATAAGGCCTCTGGAAGGTTAGGACACAGCCTACCGAAGGGAAATTTTTCTTTTATCTTTTGATGAGCCATTTGTTCTGATGTTTGTGTACCACGTTCATCCTCTTCAGGGATAGTAGGTGAAACCATTGCTTATTTTGCTGCACTTCTCGAAGATTCTACTGGAAGCTGATTTAGAAAGAGTTGACTCAGAAGCCAGAGAGACAAAGCTAGTAGACCTATGCAATGTTGCTTTCAGATGCCTGTTTTATGGTTACCCTGGGAGATTGAGTGTAGAAGGCGAGTTATGGAATAGAACCTCTCATCTTTTTCTTTTCCTGCCAATTAATCCTGTCTCCCATCCACCCACCCAACTCTAAGAATCACAAATATTTCTGGTTTTAATTTTAATTTTATTTTATTTTGAATTAAAAGTCAGTTTCAGTTTGGAGCTTTCATTTCTCTTCAGAAATGTTGAAAGGAGTCCCTTAGAAAAGAATCCCACATGAATGGAATAAATGGGGAAAAACAATTGGTTTTGAAGAGTACACAAGAGATTATTTCTTTCCAGTACTATGAAGGTGATTGAAGGGGAATACGGTACTTGAATTTGTTATCACTTAGCCTCCCAGAGCCTCAGTTTCCTCATCTGTAAATTGAAGTGGTTTAAATGGCCTCAGAGAGTACCCAATTCTAAACCTATGATTACCTATCCTAAAGTCTCTTTGAATTATAAAACTTTGTTGAAAATATTTTACCAGGAAAGATACATTATATCTAGTGATATTTACCATATTAAAAGCTAAAACTGATCAACGGAAATATGTTTATTTTTAAATAATAGTAGTAAACTCATTATATGTTAACATAAACAGTTTTATGAAAATATAATTATACTTTTCTAAAATAAAAATCAATAGAAAATTGGCATTTTATATATTTGCACAACAGAAGACAGTTGGATTCTCATATCTGTTTCTGCATGCTATCTGTTGTGATATATTGCTTTGTTTGAAGTATAGGAAGAAAATCTGACTTTGTACAGATATGTAGTTGGAAAAAGAAGTTTTTTTATGAGACAAATAACATCTCAGTATGAATAAAAAAGAATTTTGACTTGGCAACTTGCTGAATGGGTCTTAAGGACCACACTTTGAGATCTATTTTAGAATTGTCTGAAAAACCAAATGACTTACCTAAGGTCGTATGGTCACTATATGTCAGAGGAAGGAATCGAACCCAGTTTTTACTGACTGTGGAGGCAGTATTTTAATCACTATGATAGATTACTATAGTTAACACCTGATCTTCTAACTCAAAATCCAAGATGCCATAATACTGGAAGAAGTGGTATTCAAGTTGGAATTTAATTGATGGATAGAAATTTATTATCTGATCTTTGGTTTTTAATGGGGAGGAAGAAGAAGAATAGCCGGACTTTCCCCCACCAAAGCTTCAGCCAATGGAACAGGGAACAGGACTTTACAGGGCAGCATTCCATTGTCAAATGAACTTGGTCACTTACTCAAGAAATGTGATCCCCAAAGACTCAAATGAACTCCTTCTTGTGAGTAAGGAAGGTAGAATTCGGATAACTTAATGGGCATAGGGGCACCTAGATAGCACAGAGAATAGAGGGTCAGCCCCAGAGTCAGGAGGACCTGAGTTCATATCCAGATTCAAACATTTGACATGTACTAGGTGTGTGACCCTGAACAAGTCACTTAACTCCAATTGCCACACAAAAAATAAAAATAGATGCAGATTAAGTAAATGCACGCAGTTTTTAATGTAGAGAGGCATCTCCATCTCCTTGCAGGTGAAATAGTAGAGCCAGAGTAACTAGCAGCACGTGGCATGCTCTGATCAGGAGCAGAAGAAAAGGATTCTGTGGGCTGACCACAGACCCTGACTCTTCCAAACCGATAAGAGATACAGATGATAAGGGGATAGATAAGAGTAGTCTCTGGGCTACCTTCACCCTCCATCTCTGTCTCTCTCTCTTCCTCTCTCTCTCCTAGGAAAGTCCATGTGATTGAGTCTAAGCCTGCTCTACTGTGACAAGGACAGGTAATCTTACTAAATTATATTTACAGGTATAATTGTGTACTTTATATTTCTAGTATTGTTTGATTCTGTTTTATTATATAAAAGTTACTATTGATTGATTTATATGCCATTGAGTTAATGATTCCCCAATGGTCTTATAAATGGTTATGATTCTCCTGGGGTGTGTATGTTAATGACCCCCACCAAACTTCCCTCTCTTTAAAACTCCATTAGGTAGTTACTTTGTAAAACTTTGTAACTTGCCAAAAGAAATACAGATAAAGCTGGGATTTGAACACTAGTCAGGCAATTCCAATTTTAGCACCTTTTCCACTCTAACGCACTGATTGAATTTTGTTGTTATTAATGTTTTTGAGTGAACAGTAATGCAGATACTAGAAGCAGAGGGAAATAGGAAAAAAGCTTTATGTGAAAGGATATAACACTTTCAGTTGTAGGATCTCAGGAAAGGCTACATAGGTGAGGTGACACATAAGCTAAACTGAGCTAAGAAGGATTCTGAAAGGCAGAAATGAAAAGAGAAGGAATGAATTCCAGGCTTCTGTGAATGCACTGAGGCATAAGATAATGATACTATATGGAGTTTCAGGACTGAGAAGTATCCACTTCGCTAGAATGCAGTTGTGCTTTGTCCTTCAGTTTTGAAGAGGAACAGTGACATCACAGAGTGCTGTCTTGACTTGCACATGACTTGGATTTAAGCGAGGCAGAGTTGTGACACGTTGTCAGCCTCACCCTCTCTTCTAGAGTCACTGAAGTCCACCATCAAGACAAAAGTCAGGCTGACTGATGATGGCCCAGGATGCAGTGGATGACCTCAGTTTCTTTGATGTATGGCCAAGATCTAAGCACTCCACAGTGCCTGCTTCAACTGCCTCCATGATCAGTGGAACAAATTGTTCTCATCTGCTATTCTGATCTGGGGAAGTCTTCACATCCTTGAGACAGACATCTTCCTAATTCACTAATGGTTTTGTGGCTGGTTGAGTACCTTCAACTTGGTTTTAGCCTGTCCGCCAAGACAGTTTTACCAGGGCATGGCTACTGTGCTACATGGCTCATTGGATAGAGCATCAGGAATTCAGGAAAACTCTTCTTCATGAGTTCAAATCCAGTCTCAGATATAAGCTATGTGACCCTGGGTATGTCAGTTTACCCTGTTTGCCTCAGTTTTCTCACCTGTAAAACAAGCTAGAGAAGAAAATGGTGAACTCTAGTGCCTTTGCAAGAAAACCCTAAATGGGGTCATAAAGCCTCAGACAACTGAAAGACAACTGAACAATGCACTTCTGATCATGTTATAGGCTTCTTGGAGCCATAGGAGAGAGGTGTGTGACAGGTGTATACCAAAGGTGGATGAATAGCTCTGAAAAGGGCTTGATAAGCCCTCACACCAGAGCTGTTAGCCCTCCTTGAACTCCGCCTTGTACTCCAAGAGTGTAGACAGAGCACATTAACTGGGAATGTAGTAAAATAGAACAAAAAATAATTATTATGAAGATAGAGGTTTCAAATCTTACATAGATATTTATGACCTCAGATATGTGATGTTAGGTCTCAGTTTACTCACTTGTAAAATGAGGGGATTAGAATAGATGGCCTGTTAGCTCCTCTCCAGCTCTAGATCTACGATCCTGTGATGAAAAATAAGGTGAAAAAAGGACAGAAAAATGTGATACCAGAATGTGGAGAAATTAAAGTGCCTGATTTTCATTTTATTGTATGTACAAAAGGAGAAATGGAAGGTTTCAGAGCAGCGGGATACTATAGTAAGAACTCTAAGAGGAAGAGTGTTTGACCGCTATATGAAATATAAATGAGAGTGGGATAGAAGATGTTAGAAGAGTCAAGACAAGAAGAAATGGAAGCCAGAATTGGGTGGGGGAAAGTTTCCTCAGGAGCCAGGTGAATTCCAGTGTCCTGTGATTTTGGAATGATATCCTGCTTTAAGATCTGAGTGCCATCTTTTAGAAAAGACAGTAACAACTATCAATCACACCCAAAGGCAGGAAACTGGGATGGTACCAGGACTCAAAAAATGATGACATATCAGGAAACTAAAAACAAACAAACAAGGCATGTTCAGTTGGAATGGAAATATTTATGGAAGATATTCAATTATTGGAAGAGCAATTATTGTCCAATATTTTTTAGGAGAGGGATGTAGGTGGCACAGTAGATAGAGCACCAGACCAGGAGCCAGGAAGAATTAAGTTCAAATCCAGCCTCATCTACTTATTACTTCTGTGACCCTGGGCAAATCAGTTAACCTAGTTTGCCTCAGTTTCCTCGCCTATAAAATTAGTTAGAGAAGGAAATGACAAATCACTTTAGTATTTTTTGCCAAGAAAACCCCAAATGTGGTCACAGTTCTACAGAACTGAACAATAAAAACAAATCATGTAAGAGAGGAAAGATACCTTTTCTATAGAGATGCAGATTTCATTGTAACATAGAAAAACCTAACAATTAGAGAGAGCATGATGCAGTGGAATAGAGAGGTGGATTTGGAGTAAGAGGACCTGTGTTTCCATATCTCTTCTTACTACCTGTCTATGTGTTGTTGGACAGTTTATTCAACCTCTCTGGGTCTCAGTTGCCCCTGAGGCTGACCCTTTGTTGGAGATATTGTTCTGGGCTGAACTAGATGGTCAGCCTCTAGGTCCTTTCAAATTTGATAGTCTATTACTCTATAATCATCTTTTATCTTAATCATCTTTTAATTTCTCCAAGACCTAGTGCTCAAAAACTGTTTGCTTTAATAAATGAAGGAATTAGCACACAACTCCCACAAATGGTTGTTTCCCTCCATAGCAAAAGAGACACTTGTGCCATTGCTTGTTCATAAGTGAAACACTGAACCAATTATGTATTGGTTCAATGCCCAAATTGCCTTTTGCCTCTTGCTTTGTCCAAGCACCATGACTGTCTATGCCATGTTCCATCCACTTGTTACCGTCCCTGGAGAGTTATAAAGAAAAGCTACTTGTGGCATTCCCTCCTACCCCCCTTTCCATTAATTAAACACATTTTTGCAGCATAAAAGAGTATTCTTATGTCATCAGAAATTATGCTCAACTAAGATACTCAAGAGGCTATTTAAATTCTATGAAAATGGCCAATTCATAGAGGAAAAATGTTCTGGAAGTTTTATGAAACCTGAATGCTTAGCTAGCCAGGAGGCTTTGGCAGACTTCCCATGAGCTCACTAAGTTCAAGGTCAGAAGAGAGCAGGGTTTGCCTATATTTAGTTATACTCTAAAGTCCATTCAGATCTCTTTAGAGTTTGCAGTTATAATGATGAGGACCTATCAACAAAAATGATAGGAGAGGTGAGTTGTACTCACTCTAAAACCTAAGGACTGTGAATAGGTTGGCATCTCCAGAAACTGCTCAGTATAACCCTGTGTTTCTAGGAGGAACTACATCTACAAACCAAGTTTATACAGTCCTCTGTGAGGTGAAGGGGGCTAGCAGTTGTAGTTTCCTGTTGAATTTTAGCAGTCAACTTTGCATTATCCAAGCTGCAAAAATTAATTTTGGCCTCAATCATTCAGGTAATTTGGGCCAACAAAGGACTGAGTTATTCAGCTAAAATTGAGTAGGCCTAGTCAAATTATCCCTGGGAAAAGTTCAGCATCCTGTTTTGAAAAGATTTTCAGGGAAGGAAATTCCACTACCTCCCTATGTATGCATTAGAACTAGCTAGAATAAACAGTAAACCGTTGTCTCTTCTATACAATCAGTTGCAGTAACACAAACTTCAGTGAACTCTGTGTGATGTTCCAATCATTTCAGCCAGATATAGATGCACTACTAGTCTACCCTCACATCTCTGACTGTATCTATAGGACAGTGTATTGTCACCCCAAAATTCTTATCATTTGATAAACCTTCAATTCAAATAACAGACAAGTTTCCAGAAGGTTACTGTTAAATGACTTGTGTTAAGTGAGGGGGAAAGAATGACCCTAGGGTTCATAGTTTAGATCTGACAGGGATCTCAGAAGCTACCTAGTCCAACTTTTTCCTTTTGCCTTAAAAGGAACAAAGTTTGCTCTCAAAAAAATTGATATGAAAAACAGACAGTCTTCCATGTAAGTAGTGGAGGCACATGATCCGAATAAGCCCTGAATGGCTGAGGAGCAGAACGGAATCTTTCAATAAGGACCTGGAAATTGGAGGCTCAGTATGGTGAGAAGATTCAAGACTTCCTTGCTACCCAGTAATCCTTCTCGTTACCTCTTATTGATTCTTAATAAAATTCCCCACAATGACTCTTCAAGGTCTACTCTTTTCAAGGTACCAACTACTCCATTCCCCTACCTTTCAATAGATGACCTGGACTCCTCTCTACTGAGAAAATGTGAACTTCCTCACCTCTGCTGCTCTACTCTTCCTTACTTGTGTTTTTTTTAAATTTCATTTAAAAATTTTTATTCTTTTTTTTATTCTTTTTATTCTTTTTCCCTTGTGCCTTCATGCCCCCACTTGAGGAAAAAATTAAAACATCTCTTTGCAATAAATACATACAGTCAAGTAAAACAAATCCCCACAAAGGAGTATGAGGTGAGTAACATACTTCATCTTCAACACTCCAGAATCATGGTTGTTAACCTGCACTGGCAGGATTTATTAATTATTTCAGAGTTGTTTATTTTTTACAATGTTGTTATTGTACAGATTGTTCTCTGTATTCATCTCACTCTACTCTGCCTTAATTTATACCATCTTCTTAGATTTCTATGAAACTTTTCCTTTCATCATTGCAGCATAATGGGATTTGATCATCTTCATATACAATAATTCATTCAGTCATTCTCTAACTGTTGGATCCCCCATGAGTTTCCTCATTCTTTGCTATTATGAAAAGACTTCTCTAATTTTGTTCTTTTCTTCTATCTCTTTGAGTTATAGGCCTGGTAGTGGTCAGACTGCATCAAAGAGCCTCCCATTCTCTCCTCCTGAATCAAAGAATCACAGGATTTTAGAGGTAGAGAATACTTCAGTGGTCGTCCTTTGCAAAGTGTAGCCTCCCCCAAAATTGTCCAATAATTAGTCATCTACCCTTTGCCTTAATATCTTCAATGAGAAGGGAAATACTAATTTCCAAAGGAGATTTTTCCATTTTTGCAAAGCTCTGTTAAGGACATCTTACCCCAGCCATCCAGCTTAAATTTAACTCTTTAAAAGTTATACTCATTGCTTCTAGTTCTTTCTAATGGTACCAAATCATAGAAGTTACACATGACAGCCCTTCAAATAGTTGAAGACATCAATCATGTCCCTCCTTCCAAGTCTTCTCAAGGACAAGGATCCCCAGTTCCTTCTTCTCATCCTCATAGAACACAAACTCATAGCTCTTCACTAACCCAGTTACTCTTCTCAGTGTCATCTCCAATTGGTCAAGGCCCTTCCTAAACTGCGGCAGCAAGAACGCATCATAGGACTCCAGATGTGTTCTGACCAGGTCAGATTCTCTCACTTAAACAAGCTCTCAGGGGCAGAGTCAAGATGGTGGAGAAACAGCGTGGACTTGCTGGACCTCTCCCCACAAACCCAGCCAAATACCCGTAAAAAAAATGACTCTAAACATTCTGGAGCTGCAGAACCCATACAATGGTGGGGTGAAGCAAATCTTCAGCCCAAGACAGCCTGGAACATAACCAGAAAGCTTCTATCATGCAAGCTGGGAGAAGAGCACAGTTTAGCATGGGTCGCACAGTCATGTATAGGACATGAGCAGGCCTACTGAGCAGGGGTAGTGAATCTCAGGCACCTGTGTCAGTTTCCAGACTTCATGACCCCACCAAAATGCTAAGGACAAATTGAAAGTTCAGTGGGAAAACCCTGTGGGGCTTGTGTGAGAGAGTAGAGTGGTCAAGTATGATATTTCAAGGGAAAAAAATGGTCATTCAGTGGAATAGAGGACTTTCAAGCATTCTTGTTGAAACAGCCAGAGCTGAATAGAAAAATTTGACTTTCAAATACAAGAATCAAGAGAAGCATGAAAAGGTAAACAAGAAAGAGAAATCATAAGGGACTTACTAAAGCTGAACTGTTTACATTGCTACATGGAAAGGTCATATTCTCAACTCTTGAGACTTTTCTCAGTATTTGGGTAGTTGAAGGAATGATATACATATAGACAGAGGACATAGAGTAAGTTGAATAAGTAGGGATGATACCTAAAAAAATAAAATTAAGGGATGAGAGATGAATATGTTGAGAGGAGAAAAGGAGAAATAGAATGGGGCAAATTATCTCACATAAAAGAGGCAAGAAAAAGCATTTTCAATGGAAGGGAGAATGAGAAGGAAAGAGTAAGCTGTGCTCTCATTGCATTTGGCTTAAGGAGGGAATAACATGCACACTGAATTTGGTATGAAAATCTATCTTACACTACAGGGAAATAGGGGGGAAGGGAATAGATGAGGGTTGGGGAGGATGATAGAAGGGACGGCAAATGGGAGGTGGGAGTAATTAAGCAATAAACATTTTAGAAGAGGGATAGGGTCAAAAGAGAATAGAATAAATGGGGGGAAGGATTGGATGGAGGGAAATATAGTCTTTTACAATATAACTGTTATGGAAGTGTGTTGCATAACTACACATGTATTACCTATATTGAATTGCTTGCCTTCTCACTGGGGATGGGTGGGGAGGGAGGAAGGGAGAGTAGTTGGAACTCAAAGTTTTAAAAACGAATGTTAAAAGTTATTTTCGCATGCAGCTAGGAAATAAGATACACAGGCAATGGGGTATAGAAACCTATCTTACCCTACAAGAAAATAAAGTGGATAGGGATAAGAGAAGGGAGGGGTATGATAGATGGGAGGGCAGATTGGGGAAAGTGGTAATCAGAATGCATGCTGTCTTGGAGTGGTTGGAGGGGAGAGATGGGGAGAAAATTTTTAACTCAAAGTCTTGTGGAAATGTCTGTTGAAAACTTAAAATAAATAAAGAGATTAAAAAAACAAGCTCTCATTAAGTACATGGTATGAATCAAGCACTGTGCACGGTGCTCACAGCCTAATGGGAGAGACACCATGCAGACAACAATGTAAATATATACAAGATTAATTGGACATAATTAGCAGGGGGAGGGTACTAAGTATTTAAGGGCATCAGGAAAGATTTCTTATAGAAAAAGGATTTTAATAACCTAGTTAAAAATGGTGTGGCGTTACCAGACTGCCAATCAGTCGCCTAGCATTTATTAAGCACCGATTATATTCCAGGTACTGTGATAAGTACTAGGGATACAAAGAATGGCAAACAACAGGCCCTGGTCAAGGTAATTACAGTCCAATGTGGGGAGACAATATGGAAACAACTTTGTGCAAACAAGATACATGAAACATTAATTGGAGATAATCTCAGAAGGAAGGCGCTAAGGACTAATCAAAGTTTCTTGAAGAAGTTAAGACTTTAGCTGAGATTTGAAGGAGGCCAAGGATACTAGTAGGTACAGGTAAAGAAGAAGAAAGTTAAAAGCATAGGGGACATTTGAGAGATGAAGTGCCATCTTCATGGTACAATAAGGCCAGTGTCACTGGGTCACAGAGCACATGACAATAGAAGGGTAGGGGATGGTATTGTGCAATGTCTAAGAAAATTGGAAAGGTAGGAAGGGGTCAGAAGATGGGGGGCTTAGAAAGGTTTTAACAGAAAGTTTTGTCTTTGATCCTCGAGGCAATAGGTTGTCACAAGAATTGATTGTGGTAACACCATTTCAGTTGTTTATGACTAAACTGCTTCCTTTTCTAGAAGTTCATGAACAATGAGCCATTCTAGAATTTTTCCAAGAATAGAAGTCAAGTTTACTGACCTATAGTTTGCAGACTCTCTTCTCTCTACCACCTTTTTATCCCTTCTTTTTTCTTTTCTCTTCCTTCTTTCCTTTTTTTTTTTTTTTTTTGAAAACCAAGGCATTTCCCCTTATTATTCTCCATTACTTTTCAGCTATCAGTGACAAACTTGGAACGATCACATCCAGAAGTTCTTTTAGTATCTGAGAATGCAGTTCACCTGGGCCAAGTGACTTCATTAAGAAATAATAAGTACTTTCTTTTTGTTTTTTGCTGATCTTACTTATCTTGGGTATAACTTCCCTGTTAGTCATTTTTCTTCTGTTTGTTTTTTTTTTCAGTACAAAGTTCATGCTCCTCAGTTGAGAAAACAGAAAAGAGTTAGGATTGAACAGCTGTATTGTCAGCTGTAGCCATCTCATGTCATTTCTTACTATTATTGGTCCATCCTAAGCAGTAATTCTAATCCTTTTTTGAGCCTCTGCAATCCTGCGAAACAGTTTTAAAATTGTTGTTGACCTTAACTATCCTTATGATATCACTTCACTCTGAACATTATATTTTGTAATACAGTTTAATAGGACCATGCTATATTCTTCAACTCATTCTCTGTTACCTCCTCTTGTTTCAATATTCTTCACATATGTTTAAAAAATCTAAGTTCGCCATTGGTCACTTTTCCTTCTTGTCAGAGTTGTTTCCTTTTATGGTTTTAAAATTTCATTCTTGATCGTCTTCCATGTCACTGGACTGACTTCCCTATAGAATTTCAGTCTATGAGATATTATCTTTCTTTTTTCTGAATGAATCCCTTGAAATCTGTTCTCCCTAAATGCAGGGTATATGCCAGACTATGTCTGGTTTTCTTTATCACAAAGTATAGGAAGAAGTGATCACTTCCCCTTAAGGTTCCCATAATTTCTACCCCTCAACCAGTTCTTATATGTAAATAGGAATCTGTTCCAGAATGGATTTCCTCTATTGATTCCTCTATCTTTCAAAAGATTAAATTATAATCAAGGAGAGTTGAGCTGTCATTAATGTCTCCACTTTTGGCAGAGAGAAAGCTCCAACAGAGGTCTGGATAATTAAAATCCCCAATCACTACCACAACATGATTCGATGCCATATCTGTGATCTGTTTCCCAAATTTAATTTTCCCTTTTTGTCAAAGTGGTCTGTAGAATACTCTGATGACAAAATCACCTTTGTTTTTCCCTTCATTTATCTTCATCCAAATATATTCCACTATGCTTTGATTCCTTTGGGGGAAGAGAGGGAGTTACTCCTACATCTAGTCAAAGTTCACCTCTCTCCCAGTACGTGCAATTCTATTTTCACCATGTCTTCCCTGATATCCTTGCATCAATCATCCCTTGCTCTTTCATACAACTTTAATCTCCCTCTCAGCTGATTCCTTCCCCTCAGCCTACATAGTACAGTACTCAGCCTTCTTTATCCTAAATAAATCTTTGTTTCCCCATGTTACTCCCACCCCTTCATGATGAAATTTGAGAAAAAGTCATCTTCACTTGTGGCTTCCATTTCCCCACCTCTCATTCATTCACTCTTCAGTGAGCTGTAGTTTAACATCTTTTCTCAACACTTTGCTAAAACAACTCTCTCCACGATCACTCCCACTAAATCCAATCATGTCTTTTCCATCTAACATGTTACGTCTTTTTCGAAATGGCATTTGACCTGATATTTGATGCCGTAGACCAGTCTTCCTTTTGGAATCATTCTCTTCCTTTGGTTTCCATGACATACCTCTCTCATAGTTGTAAACTACTTCTTTAAACAATCACACTTGCTATGTCTACCTTGCTGACTTATCCTCTTCTTCTGAATCCCTAGTGCTGTTATCACTCAAGATTCTGTCCCTGGCTCTCTTTTCTTCTCTCCTTACACACTCTTTTTTATTGTGCTTGTTCACTCCCTTGTCTTTATCACTTCTATGCAAATGATTCCCAAATCCATATTTGTACTTTCTAAATGATTGCTTGTTAGATGTCTCCACAAGAACCTGAAATTTAACATGCCTCATGTACCACAATGAACCCAATATTTTATCCCAAAATCAGCCCCTCCCCCAATTTTTACATTCCTATTGATAATAACCCGGTTCTTCTAGTTACCCAGGATGGAAGCCAGAGTAGGCAACATGGTTTAAATAAAATAATAAATGGATCTGAAGTCAGAGGACCTGGGTTCAAACCTCATCAAATCTCAGCTCTGTTATTTATTCCTTGTGTGACCTTGGGCAAGTTGTTTAACTATTTTAGGCTACAGTTTATTCACATATACAATGAAGGGTTTGGCCTAGGACATCTAAAGTTCCTTAAAGCTCTAAATCTGTGGTCCTATAATTGCTTATTGTAACCTCATAGTCATATTTAACTGTTCCCTTTCCCTCACCCCATACACACTCAATTGCCCCTGTCCTATCACTTCTCTTTCTGAAATATCTTTACACTTGACACGTTCTTTTGAATTCTCATTTCTATCATTCTTGTTACAGTCCTATCTATTCTTCTCTAGACTAGAATGAGTCTTCTAATTATTCTTCTCTCAGATTTGTTCCTTCTATATTCCATTCCTCATGCTTCTATCCCAACACATTGTTTTGATCAAGGTCTACTTTAAAACACCACCAAAAACAAGCAAACAAAAATTATCAGTGGTACCCATTTAACTACAACATGAACTCCAGACTGCTCTGGAATGTAGCATTCAAAGCCTTCTACAAAATGTGCATACACCCTACTTTGTCAATTTCATTTCATAATTTCCTTCTTCATATATTGTATGTTTCAAGCCTGTTTAGCCTTATGTATCTCACTCAAAGTGAGAATGCTGTAAGACTTTAGCCTGAAAGGGCCAGGGTCTCATATTGCATCCTGGGCCATCTCTAGTCATCCTGATGAATATCAGACCACTGGACCCAGATGGACCTGGAGGAGAAAGTGAGGTTGGTGACATCACACAGCCCTCCCTCACTCAAATCAAAGTCAACTGCAAGTCACGTCATCATCTTAATATCATAGTCCTCTTCGAGAATGAAGGAAACACAACAACAAGCCTTATGTAGGAGTCATCTCTTATTTTCTTTTTGGCAAATAAAATATCAAGGCTTTTAATAAAAATATGCCTCATTTGGTCTATTAACTTTTTTCAGAGAACACGAGTAAGTCAATAAATCCTTCCTTTTGCCACAGTATTTAAGATAATATTACTTTTGTTCAGTTGTTTTTCAGTAACATTTGACTCTTCATGATTCTATTTAGGGTTTTCTTGGCAAAGATACTTTTTTCCTTTTTCAGCTCATTTTACAGATGAGGAAACTGAGGCAAGCAAGGTTAAGTGGCTTGCCCAGAGTCACATAGCAGTAAGTGTCTGAGGTCGGATTTGAAATCAAGAAGGTGAGTCTTTCTGACTCTAGGCCCAGTATTCTATCCATTGTACCAACAACTAACTGCCTACATTTAGGACAATAATAGTACCTCTTAGAAAAATACTTACAGAAAAGAAGTACTATTCTACTCATTCAGGAGACAACTAAAAAAAACCCAACTCTTTGGGAGGAGAAGGCATTTTAATGGTGAAAAGACATTTTCTATCACAGAAAAATAAATTTCCTGATTTTATCTGGCCTTTTATCAGTCAGTCAACAAACACTTATTAAGTATCTACTATGTTTCAGGCATTGTACTGGGTGCTAAGAGATACATGTAGAAATAATAAAACAATTCCTTATTTGCCAGCACCTTACATACTTTCTTTTTTTTACTATCTTTTTGAAGAATATTTTTTATTTAAATTTATTTATTTAAGTTTTCAACATTCATTTCCACAAAACTTTGGGTTCCAAATTTTCTCCCCATTTCTCCCCTCCCCCACCCGAAAACATCAAGCATTCTAATTACCCCTATCACCAATCTGTCCTCCCTTCCAACATCCCTCCCTTCCCTTATCCCCATCTTCTCTTTTGTCCTGTAGGGCCAGATAACTTTCTATACCCCATTACCTGTATTTCTTATTTCCTAGTAGCAAGAACAGTATTTGACAGTTGTTCCAAAAACTTTGAGTTCCAACTTCTCTTCATCCCTCCCTCCCCACCCATTCCCTTTAGAAGGCAAGCAATTCAATATAGGCCATATCTGTATAATTTTGCAAATGACTTTCATAATAGTCGTGTTGTGTAAGACTAACTACATTTCCTTCCATCCTATCCTGCCCCCTATTTCTTCTATTTTCTCTTTTGATCCTATCCCTCCCCAAGAGTGTTGACTTCTAATTGCTCCCTCCTCCCACTGCCCTCCCTTCCATCATCCCCCCCACCCTGCTTATTCCCTTCTCCCCCACTCTCCTATATTCTAAGATAGGTTTTCATACCAAAATGAGTGTGCATTTTATTCCTTCCTTGAGTCGAATTGATGAGAGTAAGCTTCATATTTTCTCTCTCACCTCCCCCCTTTTTCCCTCCACTGAAAAGTCTTTTGCTTACCTCTTTTATGAGAGATAATTTGCCCCATTCCATTTCACCCTTTCTCCTCCCAATATATTTCTCTCTCACCGTTTAATTTCATTTTTTAAGATATGATCCCATTCTATTCAATTCACCCTGTGCTGTGTGTGTGTGTGTGTGTGTGTGTGTGTGTGTGTGTGTGTGTGTAATCCCATCAACTACCCAGATACTGAAAAAAGTTTCAGGAGTTACAAATATTGTCTTTCCATGTAGGAATGTAAATAGTTCAACTTTATTAAGTCCCTTATGATTTCTTGTTGCTGTTTACCTTTTCATGCTTCTCTTCATTCTTGTGTTTGAAAGTCAAAGTTTCTTTTCAGCTCTGGTCTTTTCATCAAGAATGCTTGAAAGTCCTCAATATCATTGAAAGACCATTTTTTTACTCAGTTTCGCTGGGTAGGTGATTCTTGGTTTTAGTCCTAGTTCCTTTGCCTTCTGAAATATCATATTCCACGCCCTTCAATCCCTTAGTGTAAAAGCTGCTAGATCTTGTGTTATCCTGATTGTATTTCCACAATACTTGAATTGTTTCTTTCTAGCTGCTTACAATATCTTCTCCTTGACCTGGGAACTCTGAAATTTGGCCACAATGTTCCTAGGAGTTTCTGTTTTTGGATCTCTTTCAGGAGGTGATCGGTGGATTTGTTCAATATTTATTTTGCCCCCTGGTTCTAGAATCTCAGGGCAGTTTTCCTTGACAATTTCATGAAAGATGATGTCTAGGCTCTTTTTTTGATCATGGTTTTCAGATAGTCCCATAATTTTTAAATTGTCTCTCCTGGATCTATTTTTCAGGACAGTTGTTTTTCCTATGAGATATTTCACATGATCTTCCATTTTTTCATTCTTTGGTTTGGTTTTGTGATTTCTTGGTTTCTCATAAAGTCATTGGCCTTCATTTGTTCCATTCTAATTTTTAAAGAACTATTTTCTTCAGTGAGCTTTTGAGCCTCCTTTTCCATTTAGCTAATTCTGCTTTTGAAAGCATTCTTCTCCTCATTGGATTTTTGAACCTCTTTTTCCAATTGAGTTAGCCTATTTTTAAAGGTGTTACTTTCTTCAGCATTTTTTTAGGTCTCCTTAACAAGGTGCTGACTTGCTTTTCATGATTTTCTTTCATCTCTTTCATTTCTCTTCCCAGTTTTCCCTCCACCTCTCTTACTTGATTTTCAAAATCCTTTTTGAGCTCTTCCATGGTCTGAGACCATTGAGTATTTATTTTGGATGTTTGGGATACAGAAGCTTTGACTTTTATGTCTTTCCCTGATGGTAAGCATTGTTCTTCCTCATCAGAAAGGATGGGAGAAGATATCTGTTCACTAAGAAAGTAACCTTCTGTAGTCTCATTTTTCCCCTTTTTGGGCATTTTCCCAACCAATTCCTTGACTTTTTGGCCCTTTGTCAAGATAGGGCATACTCTGAGGGTCTGTAACATCTCAGTTCCTCCAAGGTGGCATAGTCAAGCATGTACTGTGGTCTGGGAGCAGAAGGAGATTTTTGTGCCCAGAATCTTAGCAGTTTCCTCTCCATAGCCATCTAGCCTCCAGTCCCGCCATCATTCAGTGTGAGATAAAGACCAGCTCCCCCAGGGCCTCCACACAGGGATGAAGCAAGAAGCAGCTCCTCAGGGCCGCCAGGGGTCTTTTGATCCAAGGATGGATGCAGGCCCTGTAGGGGCTGCCATGGGAACTGCTGCCACCTGCCCAATGTGGCCTCTGTGGCTGCTGCCTGATGCAGGAGCTATAGGAATGCCCTTCTCCCTTAGCTGAAAAATCCCTGTCACTAATCTTTGGCAGTGGGTTGAGGGATCTGCGAACTGATGCTACTGGGACTGGGGATTCCATGACTGGAGATTCTTCCCCGAGGGCTGTTCGCAAGTTGTGTGGCCAAGGCTGGACTGGGATCTGCTCCATATGCAGTTCAACAGACATTTCCTGTGGGCCTTTCAGGTCACTCTGGGCTGGAAATCTCCTCCACTCTGTTGTTCTCCTCTTCTGCTGCTCCAAAATTTGTTGAGAGTCCCTCTCTACAGGTATTTTATGGGCTGTGTGGGGAGAGCCAGCATTTGTGTGTCTTTATACTCTGCCATCTTGGCTCCACCCCCCCCCCCAGCACCTTACATTCTAATGGGAAGACAATATATACATATAAAAGTATTTTTGGCATAAATACAAGTAAATGCAAAATAGTTACCAACAAAGTAGTTTGGAAAGGAGGGAACTAGCAGTTGGGGAGATTTGGAAAGATTTCAGATAGAATATCATTAATTATCTGAGTCTTAAAGGAAGAAAGGGTCTCCATAAGTTGAATATAAGAAGATAGTACATTCTTGACAGGGAGAAAATTGCAAAAGCAGGAATGGGAGATGGAGTGTTGTGTTTGAGAAACAGAAAAAGTCAGTCTAATTGGATCTAACATCTAGAGATGCTAGATATAGTGATTGGTGCAAGGTCAGAAAAGCATCCCCAAAGGCCAGTGGGAATTACACTAAAACTTCTAACACTAACTTTCCATAGGCTGGACCCCTTTTGCACCTAAGTTAGGGGCAAAGCCAAATCAATGATGATCCTTAGAATAGCCTATTAAGAGGAAACAAGAGCAGTTTATATAAAATAGGCACCATGTCTACCACAACTCTCTTTTATAGGTGAGAAACTTAAGTGCATGCATATGTCTATGTTAACATGCACTCTAATATTTCACTGGCAAATCATTATAACTACTAGTGTATAAGGGAAAACCTTCTGAAATGTAAAAATTGAAAATAATTTACCCTCATACAAACTGATTTAACATTTTATACTTTTTCCATTAGACAATCCACTCCTATCCCTATTAAAGCAATAGTACCTATTAAAAAGTTAAACCAAGTTAGGCTTATTTCATTTATATTACATATATATGTATATGTACATATACATATATATGTAATATAAATGAAATAAGTATATATATCCATAAATTTAGAGATAGAAGGGACCTTAGAGATCCCTTAATCCAGTGGTATCACACTCAAACAAAAATGGGGACCACTAAACTATACACAAGACTCTCTGCAGGCCATATATTAACTTAGAAAACCACATATTAATGCTATCTATGCTTTTCCATGAGGGCAGCTAGGTGGTGCCATGGATAGAATACCAAGCCTAGAGCCAGGAAGACATCTTTCTAAATTCAAATCTAACCTCAGATACTTACTAGCTGTGTGATCCTGGCCAAGTCACTTCATCCCATTTGCCTCTCTCATCTGTAAAATGAGCTGCTTAAGGAAATGGCAAACCACTCCAGTACCTTTGCCAAGAAAACCCTAAATGGGGTCACAAAGAGTCAGACATAACTAAAAATGACTGAACAGCAACAAATGATTTATAGTATTTTTATTTTGTTAAATATTTCTCCATTATATTTAAATCTGACTGAGGCTATATTTGGGAGTATAGTGGGATGTATAAGGTCTGCTGGCCATGTGCTTAACACCTGTGTTCTGGTCCAGGAGTGGGGAACCTGAAACCTGGAGGCTCTCTAGGTCCTCCAATGCAGCCTTATGGCTGAATCCACACTTCACAGAGAAAATTCCCTTAATAAAAGGATTTGTTCTGTAAAATTTGGACCCAGTCAAAAGACCACACCCAAGGACCTAGAAGGCCTTAAGGGGGTGGGTTCCCCACCCCTGTTCTAGTCCAATCCCTTTATTTTATAGATGGAAGTGGTAGAGACTAAAATCAGGATGTGAAACCAGGACCTTTAATTCCAAATCCAGTGCCCTTCCCACTAAAGCAACTGAGTTATTAGCTACCCTCCTTTGAGCCAAAGTATCATACAAAAATCTGGAGATAGGAGACAAGACTGTAAAATTTCAAACAGAAATCTACCAAGATGCTCCTATTCTGATCAGTCAGAAAAGCAATAATGGAATCTCTACCCAATCATTTAATTTCTCTGGTCCTCATTTTCCATTGTGTGTGTATGTGTGTGTATGATATATGTGTGTGTATATTTATGTATTTGCATATATGTATATGATATATATGTATGTATGCAGAGAGAGAAAGAGGAGTTTGGGTTAAAGAACCTCATATTTCAATGACCTTCTACAGCACTTTGTTTCTTGAGAACAAAAGCACAGCTTGAGGTTACAATGACACAAACAACAATTTTATCATCACAACATTCCTTCCCACCCTTGCCTTCGACATATGTTACAGCTATTTCTCAGAAATATTTCTTTTTAAGCTTTGTTTCTTCAGCAAAGACATTTCATATTATAAGTTTTCTAAAGATGAACGTTTCTGTGATATTTTTATAAATCTGTGATGTCATCAATTTAGCTACACTCTCAAACAGTCCAGAATATAATACAGCCATACTTTCTCATCCAGTGTAAATCCTTCCCAGGGGACCTACCCAATGCCTTGGATGGCCCTCCACTAGACACTATGTATATTAGTAGAACACATGCACTGCTTATCAATCTGGTTACATAAGCAGCTCAACTTTTCTAGCTATAATCTGATGGTGCTTTCATGGCACTTCTTTAGATCTTTTTTAATTCATTGGCAATGTATTATAGCATATTTATCCCTATCATATGTGTTCCCATTGCACTTTAGAGATAACTTTTAATTCTCTTTCATTCAACAAGATATCATTGCCTGGATAACAGTCATTTTTCATCCACTTGGCTTTTTCCTATATGGAATGTTCGTGTGAACCCATATTATTGAAAACAGGTGAATTGTGGCAGTTAATTAACTTTTACATTAACAAATTTGGTAACATATTCTTATAATTGATAATAATGTGTGATATGATAAAGGTCTAAGACATCATACACTTAAATAACTTCATTTTTCAAATGAGGAAACTGAGGCCCAGTTAAATGACTTGCTCAAGGACAAATGGCTCATTAATGGCTGATTGTGATATTGAGAAAGTCACTTAGTTTCTCTTGGCCTTGATTTTCTGAGATAGCAATTTACTAGTCAATATTTAATTAGACTGATGGCTAGTTCTGATACATTAGAAAGGATAACATTCCCCTCTAGTCTACTGACTGAACCTCTTCTCTCCTGAGTAATAAAAGACAAGAAGGTTATGTTGAGTTATTGTTACTTAGACACATCAGTAGATTTGGGTTATCAAAGATGTAGGTAAGCCTTGCAATAATGCAGAGTGACCATTACCTCAGCCTGTCCATCCTGTTTGACTTTTCTCTGTCTTAAAACAAACAGCTATGATTGGGGGTCTATCCAACACTCTGGAAGCCTTCCTCTAGGTTTCTTGGTACTTCATGAATATCAAGAGAGTCTACCATTAATTATCCTTTGCTCTCATCGCAAGATCAGCTCATAACTTTTTTCTGGCCATACAATTTTCTGATGGTATCTTTTATACTAAATCTCTTGACCAAGTCCTATTCATGCCCACAATGCCCCTCTCCAGTGCCTTTCAGGAAACCACAATTTTAATTTACTGGTGTCCATGAATTATAACCACCAAACACGACCAAAAGAATGCTAATGCTAAAAATATTGGCTTTCCTTTCATGGAGAATGTTTGGCCCTGAAAAGAACTGGTTCCCAAGGACAACCCAACCTGCTTTCTCTCTCCTATTCAGGGATTATTATTACTAATAATAAAAACTCAGTTCAGTGAACTCTTGAAGTACATATATAGTGCTTTGCAATTTAAAGAGCATTTTGACATATATCATCTCATTTGGTCTTTATATTACTCTCTAAGGCAGGTCGTACAAATTATTATTCCTATTTTAAGTGATGCTCAGAGGTCAAAAATGACTTGACTTTGGTCATATAGCTGGTCAACTTCAAAGTTGGAAATCAAACATGAATCTCAGAACTTGGCACACTTTGCACTATATACTATTCTTTTTATCACTGTTAAGTTAGTTTTCTGATGACCCTAGTTGTTTGAAGATAAGGTTATGGAAAACCAAGATAAAACCCATAGTAAACATTGAAAGTAATCCAGCTAAAATCCTTTAGGTTATTGGTCCTATAATGGTCAAAGGAATAAATTCAAACATACACTGATAAAGTGGTTTACATTTCTTCTAAGAAAAAGTTCAATGTCACCCAACTGCAAGGATATTCTCCAAAGTCACAGAGGGTATCTTTATGTTCATGTTGCCAAATATTCTATAATATGCACCAAAGAAGTCTAGTTGGTTGTCACGTCTGGCCTTCACTTTATTCTTGCTTGGCTAATCCAAGTGAAGTTTCACAGAATTTCACATTTCCCCTGCCAGCATTTCTGACATCTTAGCCATCAGAGAAAGAATGCTTTAATTTTCCTTGGTATTTTTTTCACATTACATCAGAACATATATATTGGCAGTTTGTCCCATGAGAATACTTACCCTATATCCAATGGATTATCAAAATCACCATAAAATATTTGATTTTTCTTTCTCCTTCCCTTCTCATTGGATATACAGATCACCTCAGGAAAAAAAAATGATTGCTGGCTTGTGAAAAATATCATTTTGTGTAACCTTCGATCAGAGTCTCTGGAATATGCAAAGGTATTAGGCTGGTTTTTCTGTAGAATTGGAGAATATCCACCTTACCTTATTGGTCCGACTGGACTCTGTTGGGTTTCCTCTATTATTTTCTGGGTCATAAATAAATTTTGTACTTTCCCTCACTACATGGCAGAGTGCTCTGCACATAGCAGGCACTGAATAAATGTTTGCTGAACTAAATCGAATTCTTGCTTGAATCAGTACAAACATCCTGGAGATCCTAGCCAAATGTAGCAGAGCTTCATTCCAGTAATTCATATTTCGTCTTTGTTTTTGTCTCCTTTTGTCATTCTTTCACAGACAGGAACCTGCCACAAGGACTTTGAACACTTAGTATATTAAAAAAAAAATCTTGTATTTCCAAATCCACACAGCATTTAACTACCCTTATTTCCATTTCCTCTGAAAGGTGTTTGTTGTGAAAAGGCAACCCTTACAACTGAGTATGATAGTAATTGCCTACATAAGGACTCCAGAAGCAGTGGAAAAATAATTTGTCATGTGTGCTTCTCCTTCATCAGTCAATCAAACAAATAAAAAGATAAACAGATGAGCATTTATTAAGGCCTTGAAAGATATCAGATGCTGTCCTTGGCTTTGGGAATACAGATATAAATTAATCAATCCTTGTCCTCAAGAAGCTTGCATCCTATCTGTATTGCTAATAACATGCAAAACCCCTTATGAGTAGGTTAACTTAAATGTGAATCAATTATTCTTAGAATGAATGGATTTCAAATATTCTTCTGAGAACTGGTTTAGCTAAGAATGAAGGAGGAATTGTAAAGACTGAAAAGTCTCATGGAGGAAAAACTAGCCATCAAACTGAAGAAAAAAGACACAGGACTGTGAGTGGACAGCACTACCCACAGTTTCACAAAGTGAGCAGTTTTATAAACTCTGACCACTCCACAATTGAACCTAGGGCAGGCTTTGTGACCAGATGTCCAAATTTGGCCAGTTTTAGGTGGACAGATGTTTATTAAAGCTTTTCTCTGAGAGACTCTGGAACTACATCAAAATTGTTTCATGCTTTTCCTAAAACAGAGGGTCTAGGCCCCATTTCCTTGAGCATGGACCTGATGAAAGTGCCAAACTACTAAATAACGGGTACTCAGAAAGAAAGATTATTTGGTGTTCATTCTTCCAGAATCACATGCTGGGACGCAGCAACTAAACAAAATAAATAAATAGCTAGTAGAGTATGAAAATTGGGTTTTCATTTTTATTAATAATTTTTCTATGAGTACATATTATCCATTTTTTTTCTGAATATATGCCCGCTCTTCCCTTTCAGTCATTCTGTTACAAGGAATGAAAGAGAAAAAGGAAGAAAAAAACAATTCAGCAAAACTAACCAAAACATTAATGAAGTCTGATATTTTTATATGTAATGACCTGTTTTATGTGATGAACCATGTTCTCCCACCTTTGCAAAGAAAGGAAGGAGGTATATTTACCTATGTTTTCTTCTGGGCTAAATGTGATCATGATAAAAACAAGAAGAAGATATGAGCTATTTTTTCAGAAAAACAACTTACTTCAAAAAGAGATTTAGGAGAAATGATTTAAGAATTACCAGACTACCTGGAAGTCAGGACCAAAGAAAGAGCGTGGACATCACAGTTCAAGAAATTCTAAAAGAAAATTGCCCTATTTTGCAGAACTAGAGGGTAAAATAGAAGTTTTAAAAATCCACCAATCACCTCTTAAAAGAGATTCCAAATGAAAGCTTTCAGGATTATAGCCACATTCCAGAACAGCCTTGCCAAGGAGAAAATATTTCAAGCAGTCAGAAAAGAAATATTCAAATATAATAGAGCCACAATCAGGATTAAGCAAAATGTAGCAGCTATCACATTAAAGGAGAGGGCTTGGATTATGATATTCCAGAATGCAAAGGATCTAGGATTACAACCAAGAGTAACCCACCCAGAAAAAAAAATTAGTATAATCCTTCAGAGGATAAAATGGATATATAATGAAATAGAGGAGTTTCAAGCATTCCTGATGAAAATAACAGAGCTGAATAGAAAATCTGATGCTCAAGCATGAGACTCAAAAAAAGCACACAAAAAGGCAAACATGAAAGAGAAATCACAAAAGACTCGATAAGTTTAAACTTTTACATTTTTATTTGCACATATGATACATGTAGCTCCCAAGAACTTTATCATTATTAGGGCAGTTAGAAGGAGTCTATACAGATAGAGGGCACAAGTGTGAGTAGATAACATTGGGATGACGATGAAAACAATGAAGTGAGAAAGTGGGATATACTGGGAGAAAGGAGAAGGGGGAATGGAGAGGGGAAATGTAGAAATTATCTCACATAAAAGAGACATGTAAAGGAGAACTTTTATAGTGGAGGGAGAAATGAGGGGGATTGGTGGGCAATATTTCAACCCCACTCTCATCAGAATTAGTTTAAAAAGGGAAGAATATATGTATGTATATATATGCATATATGTATTATGTGTATATATGTATATACACACACACATACATACACACATATACCAAAAAACATTAAATTGGATAAAGAAATCTGTCTTACCCAACAGGGAAGTAGGAGGGAAAGGGGTTAAAAGAAAGGGGATGGTGATAAAAGGGAGAATGGATAAAGGAAGGTAGTGATCAGAAAAGAAACAGACATTTGAAGAGAAATAGGATAAAAAAGAGAAAGATAAACAGGGGAAAATAGGATAGAGGGAATTACACAATAATCACAGCTGTGAATGGGAATGGGATGAACCATGCATTATGATTAAGAACTCAAATCCCACCATATATTCTTTATAAGAAACACTTGAAATAGAAAGACAGAGTTAAAATAAGCAGCTGTATTATGCTTCAGCTGAGGTAAAAATAAAAAGGTAGCAAAAGTAGAAATCATGATCTCAGACAAAACAAAAGTAAAAATAGTCTTAATTAAAAGAAAATTGGAGAAACTACATGTTGTTAAAAAGTACTTTAGACAAGGAAGGAAAAAAATTACAGCAAGTTTCTTTGATAAAGGCCGCATTTCTCAAATACCTAGGGAACTGAACTGAATTGTAAAAAATAAGAGCCATTGCCCAACTGATAAATTGTTAAAAGACATGAACAGTTAGTTTTAAAAAGAAGAAATCAAAGCTATTTATAGTATATGAAAAAATGCTCTAAATCACTATTGATTAGAGAAATACAAATTAAAACTCTGAGGTGCCACCTCATACCTATCACATTGACTAAAATGACAGAAAATGAAAATGATAAATGTTGGAGAGGATGTGGAAAAATAGGGACATTACTGTGCTATTGGTCAGATTGTGGACTGGTCTATCTATTCTAGAGAATATTCAAAACTATGCCCAAAGGGCTACAAAATTATTCATAGTCTTTGACCCAGCTATATCACGGCTAGGTTCTCACATAGAGATCAAAGAAAAGGGACCTATATGTACAAAAATATTTACAGCAGCTCTTTTGGTGGTGAAAGAATTGGAAATTGAGGGAATATCCATCAACTGGGGAATGACCAAACAAGTTGCGTTATATGATTTTGATGGAATACATAAGCAATGATGAGGTGGATGGTTTTGGAAAAACCGGGCAACACCTAAAAGAATTCCTATAGGAAGACCTATAAGAAGAGAAAAATGAGCAGAACGTTGTGGGGTGTTCAGGAGGACTAGGATCTCTGGTGTAAGACCTTGCCAAGCTGTTTTCAGGACTGCTCATAGAAAAAGAATCTATTCTAAATTCTGAATTTGGTGTCCATTTGATTCATCCAACTCTCAGTTGTAACGCCAAGAAGCTGTAGCATGTGTAGTGGCTACACTCTGGCAAACCATCACTGGCAAGCAGGCTAAAGCAGAGTCATGGTGACCAACAGCCGTCAGTCTTATGAGTCAGGGGGATAGCTGCTCCAAGCATGCGAAGACTTCCTTTGACAGCATGGATAGGTGGGAACAATTTGTTCCAATGGCCATAAAGGTGGCTGAAGAAGGTGCTATGGAAATATTGGAGCTTGGTCAGACATTGAAGACTTTAAGGTCATCTGTTACATTCCCAGGCATTGCCCATCATCCTGATTTTGGTCCTGCCACTTGATTTTGATATTTCTAGAAGAGAAAGTAAGGCTGATGACTTTGTTCAACTTTGCCTCCTGAAATCTAATTTGAGTACAAGTCAAGATATCACCTGTGGTGTCATTTTTCCTCTTCAAAATGAAGGATGAAAACATTTGCCTTCTCAATGGGGATAGAATAAAGACAAAAAAATTAAAACAATGTTAAAAATAAATACTATTTTTACAAAGAAAACCATTATTGAGATGGTAATAAAAATAAGTCAACAACAATAATAACAAAAAAGAAAGGTCCTTGAGGGTAGAAATGATTTTTTTCATTTGTCTTTGTATGCCTAGTATTTGGCAGGGAGCCTAGCATACATTAAGTATTTTTTTATTTTAAATAGGTTGGAATTATTCAATGTCCTTTGACAGTTGGTCTGTTGATAAATTACTCCTAGTAATTATTTGTTTTAGGTTTTTTTTTATAAGAACATTTTATATGTACAGAGAAGAAGAGTTTGAGAAAGAAATCATAATCTTAGTACAGAGAAATGTTATAGTAGAAACATAGGAATTCAGATACAAAGAAAAACTAGGGGAGTCAAAAGCAGAGCAGATAATAACTTCTTGACTTACTATAGAAATGATTTCATCCTCCCAAAGAGAAGGAAGAACCAAAAAGGAAAAGAAATCTATTCTGAATTCCTTTCCCTATAACAGGGAAGAATTTGCTGTTAGAGAGGAAAGAATGAGAATTCTAGGACAATGAGAATACTCCTCCATCTTAGTGTTTATTATAGAAAAGAAGAGAAAATCTGAGCCTAGTATGTACACCATATTTTTAGAACATATTATTTCCAAGGACATAAAGGAAGAATAAATACCATCTCATCAACTAAAATTCTATAGGAGAAGTAAAGCTAAAAGGAATGGGAAAAGACAAAAAGGCAAACAATTCCCATGAGGACGTAAAATGTGATTTGCCTGAGGAGACTAATCTGCATGCACAAGAAACACGTAGAAGAATTCAGATTTTTAAAATAACATACAGAGTAATAAGAGAAGATGGCCTGGTCCCACAGTGTCAGGAGTGCCAAAGTTCAGGATGAGCTGAAGCTAGAAAGAAAGACTGAGAATAACAGGGAGGAAGATCAAGTGCCAAAGTTCAGGATCAGCTGAAGCTAGAAAGAAAGACTGAGAATAACAAGGAGGAAGATCAAAGGAACACTGCAAGGAAAAAGAAAGATTAAAGAAAGGATAAAACAATGACAATTGACAAGAGAGAAAGCAGATTTGCTCAATTCATACTTTCATATTATTTTCACTACCAAGGAGAATGACAATGTAAATGACAGATGTTGATGTCCAAGATAAGTAAGGATGTATTAAAGAGCACCTAGCTACCCTTGGTGAATTCATGCCACCCTGCACTAGATGAATCATATGCCTCAGTAACAAAAGAATGAACAAATGTGATTAGTGAGTCACCAGCAATAATATATGAAACTCATTAAAAAAATCTTAGAGAAAGGCAAATATTTTCCCAATCATCAAAAGAGGAAGTCAATCAAAGTCTTAAAACTTGAGGCCAGCGAACTTAACTTTCCTTCCTGGAAGAATTCTATAATGAGTCATAAAAATAATCCTTCTAGAAAGAGAAGCAGTATTATAACGAGCCACTATTCTTAAAAAGAGAGAGAGACAGAGACACAGAGACAGAGTCAGAGTCAAAGAGACAGGGAGAGATCTTAACAGACTAGATTCATTTCCTTGACAATGTTGACACAGTTTACTCAAATTTTAGCAAAATATTTGATAAAATATCTCATTCTATTATTATGAAGAAGATGGAAGAGGTAGATTAAATGATAATACAATGAGGTGTATTCAGGTCTAGTTGGAATGCCAAACTCAAAGAGTTGTCGCTACAGTTTAATATATACATGTCATATGATTTTCCCATGGAATTTCCCAAGGGATCTGTACTGTTCTCTGAGCTGTTTAAAATCTTTATCAATGACTTTGATGACATGTTCACCAAATTTATAGATGACCCTACACTGACAGAAAAAGCCAACACATTAGATGACAGCATCAAGATCTAAAAAAAATCATGATATACTTGAGCATTGGTCTGGACATAATAAGAGGAAATACAAAGTCTTATAACTCGATTTGACAGCATTGGCTTATCAAGTACAAAATGGGAGAGGCATGATTACATAATCATTTGTCATGGGCATTAGAGTACAGTGCAGTGAGCTCAGTATGACTCTGCAGTATGATATCACAAACAAAAAAGCTGACTTAAATTCCATTAAGACAGGCATAGCTTCTGAGAATAAGGAGATGGTGACAGTTCCTTTATGCTCTGTCATAATCAGAACTCATATAGAATATTGTCTAGTTCTGGTCATCCCTTTTTAAAAAGTAATATAAAAAGAAGGGCTGACAAGGCATCTTGAGTCTATGTCATATGAGGGTTAAGTGAAGGAAATGGTGGATGTTGAGTTGCAAGAACAGAAGACTCAGGGGGAAGACATGATAGCAATCTTCAAATACTGGAAAGGTTGTCATATAGAAGAAGGATTAAATGTGTTTTTTTTTAGTTAGCATAAGATTTGCAAATCACTTTACCTGTGTTTTTCATTTGATCCTCACAACAATCCTAGGTGATAAACACTATTATTCTTATTTTACAGATGAAGAAATTGGGATTGAGAAATTAAGTGACTTGCCCAGGATCATACAGCTAATACATGTCTGAGGTTTGAATTGAACTCAGATTGTCCTGACTCCAAATCTAGCAGTGTATTTACTAAGCCATCTAACTTCCTCAAAGGCAAAAACTAGATCAATGGGCAGAAATTATAGGAGGAAATTTAGTCCTAATGTCAGGAGGAAATTTTTCTAACAATTAGAACTGTCCAAAAGTAGAATGGTTTGCTTTGAGAAACAGTGGATTCCCTTCTTTTCTGGTTGTCTATAAGCAGAGTTTAGATAACACTTCTTGGATTGGTTTTATTTGGGATCAATTCTGGATACTGGTTGTATTAGACAGTTACTGAGGTCTCTTTGAACTCTCAAATCCTATCAAATCTTGAATATTGAACTCATAAATATTTTACAAAAGTGTTTTTCTCAATATTTTCAACAAAAGATGATTTAAAATAAAAAGGGAGTGCTATTAAAAATTCATGGAAAATTTGGCAAAGTAGAAGGTAAAAGAAAAGCTCTGAAGAGAAACCAGGGATGTTATGCATAAGAAAATATCAAGGGAGGTTTTTACTTCCACCTTAAAGTGCTAAGCTTTGAGTGAAATTTTCCATAGGTGCTACAGATCATTCCTTTTAATGCTCCTCAATTGTAATACTTCAGAATTTGTGATCTTCTGTTACTCAGAACAGTACCAAACCAGTAGAATATTTAAGATAAAAACATGGATCTTTGTTTTAAATAGAACATTTGTATTCGAATATGTTCAAATATTACCAGTCCTAAAGCAAGGTTACATCAGTCCTGATTCCCTTCAAAATTTTTTTCTTTTTATTGTGCCTACTTTCTTGTAAATATAATTTACATTCACTGCCTCTCTTTCCTAATCATCCCAACTCACTCTTTAATCCCTTGCAGTCTGGCTGTACAGAAAATGTCCCAAATATTATTATAAGCAGCAAATTCAGTGGCCTGTTCTTGGTCTTTATCTTCCTTGGTCTATGTTGTTCCACTCCGTTGACTATGTGACATTATTTATTGTAATTAGCTATGTTTGTGTTTTACACTCTACTAATTTGTCATCCCCCTAAGATGGGGATTGTGTCAGATGTCTGATTTTCTCTCTCCTAGTTCCTATCTCACTGCTTGGCATCAATCAATAATCAACCAGTCAGCGTATATCAAGCACCTACTATGTTCCATGTACTCTACTAACCTCAAGGGATACATAAAGAACAAAAAGGAACCTGCCCTCAAGGAGCTAACAATCTAATTAGAAAGAAACATGGAAACAAAAATATATAAAGTGAGCTACATAAAGGACAAATAGGAAATACTTAACAGAAGGAAGGGACTAGAATTCAGAGGAATTGAAAAAGGCTTCCAGTAGAGGATTTTAGTTGGGACTTAAAAGAAGTCAGGGACGACAGTAGGTAGAGATGAGAAGACAGATCACTCCAGGCATGGAAGACAGCCAGAAAAAAATGGCCTAAGTCAAGAGATGGAGTGTTTGTGAAATATCCAGGAGGCCAGTGTCATTGGATAGAGGTGTACATGGTGGGGAGTAAAGTATAAGAAGACTTTCTACAAGGTAGCAAGGAGCCAGGTTATAAAAGAGTATTTCATATTTGATCCTGGAGGATAAAAGAAGCCAATGGAATTTATTGAATGTGTGTATGTCAGTGCATGGGGGAAAGGGTGACATGATCAGAAATTTACTTGGGGAAAATCACTTTAATGACTAAATGGAGGATGAATTGGAGTGGGAAGAGACCTGAGGCAGGCAGACCCATAATCAGGCTATTGCAATAACCCAGTCATGCGGTGAAGAGGACCTTCAGTAGAGTGACAATGTCTGAGGGGAAAAGGGGGTATATTTGAGAGATGCTGCAAAGCCGAAATTGATATGCTTTGGCAACATATTGGATCTGGGGTAGAGTAATAGAGTGGAGTCCAGGATGACTGTAGTTGCAAGCCTCAGGGATTAACATAGTGTTATCCCCTATGGAAATAAGAAAGTTGGGCGGATGGGGGTAGAGAGGAAGTCAATGGAAAAGGGTTCTGTTTTAGACATTGAGTTTAAGATGTTTACTGTACATCCAGTTCAAGGAAGCTGGAGATGTGTATTTGGAGATCAACTGAGAATTTGGGGCAGAATAGGTTGATTTGAGAATCATCAGCATAGAGATGGTAATTATATCTATTGGGGTTGATGAGATCACTAAGGAAAGTAGTATAGAAGGAAAAGAGGCACCAGGACAGAACACTGAGGGATGTTTACAGTTAGAGGGTATGATCTAGATGAGGATTTAGCAAAAGATGTAAAGAAGGAGAGGACAGATAGGTACAAGAAGAGCAAGGAGAAAGTGGTATTCCCCAAAAAAAGATGTATAAAGGAAAGAGTATCAAGGAAAACAGAGTGACCAACAGAGTCAAGGGCTTCGAAGAAGTCAAGGACAATGAGAACTGAGAAAAGGCCATTGGATTTGTCAACTAAGAGATTATTAGTAACTTTGGAAGAAGCAATTTCAGTGGATTGATAAGTTCAGAAACTAGACAGTAAAATCTTTAGAAGGAAGTAAGAGGAGAGAAATTTGAGGCACCCATTATAGATGGCCTTTTTGAGTTTAGCTCCTAAGGCTGAAGAAATATAGAATGATGATAGTGGGGACTGAAGTATTGAACAAGGGTTACTTTTTTTCCAGGATGAGGGAGATATAGGCATGTTTGTAGGCAGTAGATGGAAAGAGAGAGATTAAAATTAAGTGAAGAGACTAGGGTTGACAGAGTGGGCAATCTATTGGCATAGACAGGTTGGAATGAGATCACTTGAATAAGTAGAAGAGTTAGTCTTGAAAACGAGTAAAGCCATTTCATCATGTGTAATAGAGGTAAAGGAGGAGATAGTGGCAGAAGGCATCTGAGTGATAAGAGACAAGGAGTTGGGGAGAAATGGAAGTTTATGGCAAATAGACTCATTTTTTTCTATAAAATAGGAGGAAAGGGGATCAGTTGAGACACTGGGGGGAAATGGAAGTAAAAGGAAGAATGAGGATGGATGGGAATTTAATAAATGTTTAATGAATGGAAATTGAACAAATATTGACTATGTCCCACTTCTTGGAAGTATTTTCTCATTTTACAGATGAACAAACTGAGATTGAGAAAAGTCAAGTGAATTGTGCAGAGTCACATAAGGGTCTGGAGCCAGATTTGAAACCAAGTCTTCCTGACTCCAAGTCTATCATTCAATCCACCAAATAAAAAAATTCTATGTTTTGTGATTGATTGGTTCAGAATTCACAGGAGTTACAGGTGAAAATAGCCTTAGAAATCAACTAATTTAACTCTCATTTTACAGATGAAGAACTGAAGTACTTTAGTACTTCAGGGAGTGGTTTGAGAACACAAATGCAGTAAGGGACATCTAGGTGGCATAGTGGATAGTGCCAGGCCTGAAGTCAGGAAGACTCATCTTTCTGAGATCAAATCTAGCCATAGTCATTTGTGTGATCCTAGACAAATCACTCAATCTTGTTTGCCTCAGTTTCCTCATCTTTAAAATGAGCTGAAGAAATGGCAAACCTCTCCAGTATCTCTGCCAAGAAAAGCCCAATTAGGATCACAAAGAGTTAGACACAACTGAAATGACTCGACAACAAGAATTCAATCCTTAGCCCTGTGATTCCAAATCCAGTGGTGTGTTGGATTTTTTAATACCACATTCTAGGAAATAACACACTTAGCAGGAAGGAGAGAATGTTAAATGTGCATGCTTGTAAATATGTAATATATCTTAAAATTTTTTACTTTAAGTTTCTGTGCCTTCATCAATGTGACTCTTCCCTTCAAAGAAAAAGACTTTTCTATGGCTTAGTAAAAATTCTTTGAGAGCTGTGATTGTTGAAAAATCCATCGCTTAGCATCTAATCTGGTACTGAGCCTCTCAAAATTTGGCTAGAAAAGTATTTGGTTAACTAATAGTCTGATATCCATGCCTAGTCTTAGCCTTTTCAGATTGGTTGGACCAGACAGTGACATTGTCTTGTAAAATCCAGGGTCATCTCCACACAATAATAAAGTATCTTAGCCATTAGTGGAGATTATAACTGAAACCTGGTGCATATGTTTGTGTGCATATACTTACACATATATGTGATATTACATAATATTTAATAACATAGTTTATAATAATTCTAAAATTGTTCAAAAAAGAGATACTGACTCCTTTTATCTCCCATCTTACCCATTTAATAGCCTCATCCCCTAAATTGAAATGACTAATTATTATATATAATTTAATTATTCCTTATTATATAGTTCCTCTACTTAGAGTCTTTAATAGTTTAGAGAACAAATTGCTCTTAATTTGCTCATAAAAAAAAGAATAATGTTTAAACTTCTGGCAAGGAACAGAGATGGATTGAGTTACTAAACATTGGGATGTGGATAAACTTTACAATGTGTATGTGAAATACTGATTGCTGTGGTTCACTGATTACCTCAACCAGGCAATTCTTGGGAGATAAAGTTAAAAGTCACTTTAAATATTCATATATTCTTCATTCCAGTGGTTCAAGACACCATATAGATATGCTTGTATCACTTCACCTGATTTCTGTCTTCTTTTCCACATTAAAAAGAATGATTTCAGCTATTATTGTTGTATTAATGACATTCTGTTCTGCCTTTCCCAACCAGCCACCTGTGTCTGGATTATCCCAATGCCCTTATCCTATTTAGCAGATGCACAGAAATTGACATCACAAAATTTTCTCCAGGTTTGTAACACAAGGACTTTTTTTTTTTAAATAACTGAGACTCTTGGATAATATCTCCTACTGCTCTTTTAGTATCCTTGATAGCATCTTCTGCTCGTGAAGTGTTGGAAATTTAGGGATTCTTTAGGCCAATTCTTTTTTTTTGAAAAACAGGTTTAAGAGCTCAGTTTTAAAATGAGGAGGATGCTGGTCATAGAAGGATTTAATCAATGATATATTTTCTTCCTACTCAGAGTGATTTTCTTCAAACAAATATTCCAACAATAAGAAAAATATATAAGTGCCAAGACAAAGCATTTTACAGAAAAGAGAAAAAGTTATTTAAGAGAGGTAGATGGCTATGCGCCTTTGGAGCATGAATGAATTCTTTCACTATAAGGATATTAACAGGTAACAATAATTCTCTCTATTTCGAATGATAGTGAATCAGACTCTTCCATCATCCCACTATAACATGATTTCTTAATACTTCCAAGTGCTAGAAATTCCAGGTACCATAAGTAGAAGCAGAGGAACAACTTTTCTTAGGCTCATGCTCAGGTTTTGTTTTTTTTTTCTTTCTGTCTTTTTTGATTTTTTGTTTGATTTTTTATTTTGATGTTTTTAAACTTAGTCTCTTCTACCTCACCCAGTCTAGAAGTGCAGTGGTTATTTATAGATCTGAACCCACTACTGATCAGCACAAAGATTTGACTTGCTCATTTCCAACATAAGACCCATTTATCCCACTGTATCCCACAGATCCCTGTCCTACCCCTAACCCCCATCAAAAGTCTAGGAGCAGCTACATGGTACAGTGGTTAGAGGGCTGGGCCAGGAGTTCAGAAGACCTGAATTCAAATCCAGTTTCAGACACTAGTGGTGTGACCTTGAACAAGTCACTTAATCCAGTTTGCCTCAGTTTCCTCATCTGTAAAATGAGCTGGAGAATGAAGTGGCTAATCATTTCAGTATCTTTGCCACATGAGATCACAAAGAGTCAGACATGCTTGAAAATGACTAAACAAAGTCATCTTGGTCCTATCCTCTCCACCTCCACCAAGCGACTCATTGAACTGGAAAAGGAGTTACTGAAGATAGCCAACCTCCTAGTCTGCAGAATCTCAGAACTCCATGAGCCTCAGAATACCTAGAAGGAACTGGGACTACATATATGTGCCATGGTATTTGGCAGAAAGGTTTTGCCACGTAGATTCATGTCAGTCTGAGAAAATGTTAAAAGAAGCTCGACCGCAGAGCTGGATCCTGCACTAGCTTCACCAGTGACTTGGATGGTTGAGTGGAAAGAATTTTCATTCATTAAACTGTCAGAACACTAACCATCCTTGAGCTAATGTCAGGGTTGAATTGTTGGATAGGAGGGTAGGCCCATGGTAGAGGAAAGAACATGAACTAGAATCTTGAAAGATACAATCAGAATTCCCAGTGACTTGAATCACTTAAAGCAGAGGTCAAAAACATAATTAAACTGGGTTAGAGGTGGGGAAAAACTACATCTGGGAATAAAGTATTGGCTATGTAAATGTAAAGCAGAAAAAAAACCCTACAGGCTCATGTTAAACATTTAATAAGCTGTTAAAACATATTACAAATTGGCAGTGAGTCAGTCATTTGCCCTAATGAGGTCAAAGCTATATAGTTTGGTCCCCCTGTGGGTCAATTTAATAGATGACTGTTTCATTGTCCCCAACCATATACTCTACCAGCCACCACACCTGGGACGGAACTGAGAAATGGAGCAAATTGTGATCATTTAGAATCATTGATTTTAGTGGATGGGAAGGGAACAGGGAAGAGTGTCTTGGTATAATGATTATATCAGCTTACATTCAATAGAATGTAAGGTACTTGGAGGCAGGGCCTGTCTCATATTTTTTCCTTTTTTTATATTTGTATTGCCAGATCTTAGCAGAGTGCCTGGCATATGATAAATACACATCTGTCTGTGAGTACACATATTACACAAAAGGTGAATATGATATTGCTTCAGGTATAAGTAGAATCACAAAGCTAATCCTCTGTTTCTGCTTAACACTGGTTAATATGCCACTGTGTCCCATTCTCACTCCCCATCTTTAGAGAAAATATGGAAATCCTCCTTGATTGGATGCTTGACTTCTTCTCTTTTTGTACCTTATAAAGTGCTTGTTTCATCGTTGGATACATAGTCGGTTATATATACAGAGCTCATTAAATACTTATTAGGTCATGATAGACACAAAGGTTATTAAAACATTATAAAATAGGTTTCTCAGTCCTAGGATTTTTCACTCCACAGAATAAGAGGCTGATTATTTTTCCAAAAAAAAAAACTATATTTTGCATTAATGCTAATCCTTCTCCATCCTAGCACTTAATAACAAATAACTTTTTGAATCCAATAGACATTTGACAGGTAAGTGTAGTAAGGAGTGGGAAGTGAACTAGACTTAGAGTTAGGAGAACCTAGATTCAAATCCCACCCCAGAACTTACTATGTGGTAACATCAATATTGTACGATGGTCACCTGTGAATGACTGCTATTCTCAGCAATATGATGGTCCAAGACAATTACAAAGGACTCATGATGAAAAACACAATCCACTTCCAGGGAAAGAACTGATGGGGTCTGAATACAGATTGAAACATACTATTTTTCATTTGACTTTTTATTGGGGTGGTGAGATTTCTCTGTGTTTTCTTTCAGAACATGACTAATATGGAAATATGTTTGGCATGACTACATATGTATAAACTATATCAAATTGCTTACCATCTCAGGAAGAAGAGAGGGGAGGAAGGGAGGAAGAGACTTTGGAACACAAAATTTACAAAAAAAGAAGAATGTTAAAAATTATATATATATATAAATTATAATTGGGGAAAAATAAAATGTTTTTAAAATATCCAAAAATATTGTTTTTAAAAAGTACTTATTGTGTGATACGAGACAATACTATCTCTGAACTTCTGTTTCCTCATCTATAAATATGGATGATAATATCATTTACTTCACAGATTTGTTGGAAGGATCAAATGAAATAATGAATGTAAAGCTCTTTGCAAACTTTAAAGTCCTACATGCATGTCACACATTCTTCAGTGTTTGCTGAATTAATGGTCAATTAAGTAAATATCTTAAATTCTAGAAAGAACTCTCGATCAGCAAAAACTGCCCCTGACTTTAAGGAGCTTAGTTTCTAACGGGGAAGACAAGAAGTAAACAAATAGGCATATTCTAAATAGATAGAGAATAGATAGAAGTTAAAATTAAATTGTAGCATGGGGAACTTGGGTCTGATCATGTTACTTCTCTGTTCAAAAATCAACCGTAGACCCTTCCACCATAGATAAAATGTATCTCCTCAACCTTCTGTTTATGACTCTTCATGTAAACAATCCTAGCTATTTTACATTGATAACTGTCTTCATTCCATGTTCCATCCAAACTATAGCACTATACACCCCAAACTCAATATTCCAAATCAATACATTAAGTAGTTACTGTACACAATTCTATGTAAGACAATGGGGAACATAAAACAATAAATGAGATGTAGATACATACCTCAAATCCATTAGTCCTCTCTTCTCTAGTTGGAAAACTGCTAAGATTATTAACATTTAAAATTTTATTAAAATTGAACTGGGTTATGACAGTAAGTTATCTATTCTATTCCTCTGTGGGTCTTTAAAAATAAGAGATATTCTCTTTTATTTGAAAAAGTTAAAAAGAGGCTCTAGATGTTCTCTCTCAATTGCCTTCTAGACTTAATATTCTATGACTTTTAAAACCTTCTCTAGAGTAGGCATACAACTCCTAGTGAAATTAAAGTCATAGTTTGACACCAAAATATGATGCTATTAGATATATTTGACCCTCCTGAGTTAAAAAAATTTATCTTACCTCAAAAGTATTATTATGAGTCATTTAGTATGCACTCTTTCTCACACACTGAACTACTCAATCAATATATCTTTTTTTTAATTATTTTAAAGGCAACCAAGTCTCTCATTTGTCCTCATTCCAATCCTCATTTCCTTGGCAATTTGGCCTGTACTTAAAATAAAATGACGAAGAAAGTTACAAGTTAAACTTTAAAGTGTTATAAGAATGATAATCTCTGCTTGGAATGATGGTTGCCCATTGGAAAAGGCACATTGAGTAAAGCATTCTCATAACTTTTGAAGGTTTATTTGTGCTTCTCCAACCACCTGTGGTTGCCAGATTGGATTGGAGATCTTATTACTGGCTTCCTGGTGAGAGTTTTGACACTTTCACTTCTAGTCCCTATTGGAAACTCCACAAGAGAAGCCTTCTGTGCAATATTTCAGCAAGTGCTGTTCCAAGCCAGGAAGCAAAAGGGAAAAAAAAAGAAAAAGTCAAAATTTTAACTTCAAATGCTTCAGTTAGAACTGTAGAACACTAATCTTTCCTCACCTTTGTCCTTCTCAAAATTGATCTCCTGAGGAACATTCTTAGAGAATCCATTGCTCAGGGGTGTATTACTTTTCCAGCATGTGTACCCTTTGTACACCTGCCAGAGCTAAAAGGCAAAGGAAAGCAAACAAAGATAGTGAAATGGGGTTCATCAAATGTTATGTGCTAAAAGACAGGGATCATTTCCTCTGGACAATCCCTAGTGCCACTTCATGATCTCTTTCATTCACTCAGTTTCAATAACTATTTCTATGGATATATACATATTCAACTTGGATCTCTCCCCAGATCTAGAGGTCTACTTTCCAGCTTGGGACATTGCCACCAAGATGTATTCTCTTGCAATTATTTATTGAGTACCTACTCTGTGCTACCCCATGAGTATGTAAAGTGGGAAAGGGAAAAAAGCAAAATATTCCCTGCCCTCAAAGGGCTTATGATCTAGTGGGAAACTACAAGGAGCACATAGAGTAGTAGTAATACAGTAATTTAGAAGGATGAGATCCTTAGAAGGGAAAGTCAGAAAAGGCTTCATGGGGGAGGTAGCACTTGGACTGAGCTTTAAAGAAAGTTAAAAAGGAATTGTAAAAGTCTAGGGTGGAAGGGAGTAGCTTCCAGGTATGGAGGACAGTTTACGAAAGTGTACAGCAATGAGAAATGGAATATTGGAACCTGATTAATTAAAAGAACTACACTGTACAATATTTTAAGGTGACTACTATGAGAAAATTCTTAAAAATAGTTAGCAACAAGATTCCTGTTATCAGTTTGACTCCAGCAGTCATCACCATAGGAAGCAATATTAATAAAGAAGAATCCTTGTACCTTCCAACACCAGCCAGCAGGGAACAGTTAAGCCCAAGAATCCCAGGAATGGCAATACTATTTATACCATCAGCCCTACTTTGAACCTACCCCCACATTTTGCCATCACCAAGGGAAGTACCCCTTATTTACAAAAAGGATCCCTGCCACCATCAAGACCAATCACTGACCAACTGACACTAATGTTCAGGCAAGACCAAGAGCCTCCGAAAAAGCACAGTCTGCCAAGTCACACACATTGCTTATAGCCTGGCACCTGAAACCATCATCCAGGGGATCAATCCATGTGAAAAGGTAACATAACAACAGCCTTTTCAAGTGCTTTCAGTCCATGCCTCAGTCACTATAGCTACTGAAGATCTCTACCCCTATCTCCCACAAAAAAAAATCCTTACAACCAAAGATTTGACACTGTCAAATGGTTCAATATCACAAATAGATGTGGTTTTACCAACAGAAATTACATTATCATCTGCTTTTCTACTTTTCCCTAGAGATCACAGGACCTTTCCATCTTCTTGGGGCAGCTAGGTGGTGCAACGGATAGAGCACCAGTGCAAGAGTCAGGAGGACCTGAGTTCAAATCTCACCTCAGACACTTGACACTCACTAGCTGTGTGATCTTGGGCAAGTCACTTAATCCCAATTGCCTCATCCTGGGTCATCTCCAGTCATCCTGATGAATATCTGGTCACTGGAGTCAGATGGCTCTGGAGGAGAAGTGAGGCTGGTGACCTGCACAGCCCTCCCTCACTCAAAACAAAGTCAAGTGCAAGTCATGTCAGTATTTCTCTGATGGCCTAGTCTTCTTCCACAAGAGGTGAACTTCTTGAGATTGAGGACTGTCTTGCTTTTCAATTTATATCCTAAATACTTAGCACATTGTTTTATATGGTAAGCACTTAGTAAATGTTTTCATTTTTATTCATTCTTTTCTTTAATTTTAAAATGCAAAGCGAAAGGTATTCACAAGCTATTAGCCCCTTAAACTCAGTATGTCCTTGCTCCTCAAACTTTCCTGCTTTTGTTATGGATAGCACTATCTCCCAACAACCTAGGTTTGAAGGCTCAGGCTCATCTTTGATTCCGCTCTCTTCTTAACTCCTACAGATACAACCAGTTGATAGTTGTCAAGTCCTGTCAGTTCTAACTTTGCACTATTTCTCATACCTCTCCTTTCCTTTTAAACTTTGCTGCAATCACCTTAGATCTGGTCATTATTTCCTCCCACATGACTATGGTAAGAATAACTCTAGAAGTGAATCTCTCAGATTCCTTTCCTATCCATTCTTCAAATGGCTACCAGGATAATCCTTCTGATGCATATATCTGATTTGGGCCTCCAGAATAAAATGCAAACTCCTTATTCTGACTTTCCAGACTTTCTATAACTTGCCTCTAATATACTTCTCTCCACTTATATAACGCTCCTCTCCCTCCAGACACTTTACATTCCAGCCAATCTTGGTTATCCACCACTCCTCGCTATTACTGCTTTGCTCCTGTACCTGGAATGGACAGCCTCTACATCAAGATCTATACAAATCCTTCTCTTTCTGTAAGACTCATTTTGTCATTGGGACCTTCTCTGACTGGTTCTTCTCCCTACCCTAACCCCAATATGGAACTGGTCTACTCCTGCTCAAATCTCACGTAATATTATCTTTGGACTTTTCCTATATGGTTAAACCATATTCTAACATGTATTATAAATATGTTTGTACATCTTAATTCTAAGACATCCTAAACTCTTTGATCATAGGAATTTTGAGTTTCTTCTTTGTATCCAGTTCCTGGCACAGTATTTTCTCATAAAAATGCTCCACGAATTTATTGAAAATGGGAGAATTACTCAAGAGAAGCAGAGTAAATAAAAGCTGTCAGAGAAATGTAGAATGCCTGCAACATAGTAAGTGCTTAATAAAACAAGCTGACTGGCTGACATGCTCCATTGATATCCATGTAATGTTAAGAAATTAGAAAAAAATCACCAAATGCATTGGTTGGACCTTGGTGGCAAATTTATGGAAAGATATAGGCAAGAGTTACATAGGAATTAATGGGTGACTATCTTCATTTTGAGAAGAAACACTCACAGATAAGATAATAGAGCCATTGACATACCAAAGTATAAGTGTTCTAAATTTTTGTTGTTAATATGAATTGAAATAATGGATACATAGAAGGCCTCAAAGTAGGAAGACCTATTTTAAGATCTGGCTATATGATGCTAAGCAAGTCACTCAAACTTTCAGCGTTCCAGGTAACCCTCTAAGACTTATTGCAGTGAAGGTGCTGATCTGCACTAGCAAAGAGAATTTCCTCCTCTAGGTCCTCTCCATACTAATCAAATAACAGGTCCAGTTCCCATCCCTATGATGAAATTCATAGCACATCCTATGTCTATTATAAGGGTGAATTATTGTTAATGGGATCACTATAGGATCACTAATACACTGTTGGTGGAATTGTGAACTGATACAACCATTCTGGAGGGCAGTTTGTAACTATGCCCAAAGGGCTATAAAATTGTGCATACCCTTTGATTCAGCAATAGCACTGCTAGGTCTATATACCAAAGATATCAGAAAAGGGTGAGGGGAGGATTTACTTGTACCAAAATATTTATAGTAGCTCTTTTGTTTTGGTGGCTAAGAATTGGAAATTGAGAGAAAATCTATCATTTGGGGAATGGTTAAACAAGCTGTGGTATATGATTGTGCTATAAGAAATGATAAGCAGTATGTTCCCAAAAAACCTGGAAAGACTTACATGAATTGATGCAAAGAGAAGTGAGCACACGCAGAACATTGTACACAGTAACAGCAATATTGTATGATGATCAAGTGTAAAAGACTTAGCAATTTTCAGCAGTACAATGATATAAAACAATCTCAAAGGACTCATGATGAAGCATGCTAACCGTCTTCAGAGAAAGAACTGATACTGTCTGAATACAGACTGAAGCATGCTGTCTTTCTCTTTCTTCCTTCCTTTCCTTCTTTTTTTTTAATTCAAGTCTTCGTGTACAAAAAGACTAATGTGGAATTGTTTTACATTACTGCATATGTAAAACCTATATTGGATTGCTTACCTTCTAAGGGAGGAGGGGAAGGAAGGAAGGGAGGGAGTGATATAATTTGGAACTCAAAAAAGAAGTTTAAAATTGTTTTAACGTGTAATGGGGAGAAAAATAACAAAATAGTACTAAAACTGATGCTACAGGATCAGAAAGACCTTTTTTTTTTCTGATGAATTAACTAATCCCTTACTCATTCCTCTTTCAAGGGAAGGACTGAGAGACACCACATTTAAACATTTTTTTCCAGTTACTTTACTACCTATGTGTTATAGCATGACATCTACCCTCCCTTTTCTTCTTGCTTTTGGTCCACTCTAATCAGGTGTGAGAGAATGCTAAAGCCAAACAAGGCATATGCTTATTTAAGTGTGAGAAACTGAATACAGCTGCCTACCTTAGGTCATACTGACCTCTGAGTAAAATTATCTTGGGGCTTCTTACGTTTCACTTTGTTTTGTGGGCTTAGCAATTCAACTTTGAAAGAGCTGCATCATTTTGTTCCTGGCAGGGAAATAGAGACAGAACCTCATCTTTTACTGGATTGAAGCACCCTTTAATCAAGTGTCAAGTATCAGATGATTTCAATAAGGAGGAGATCATGAGGTGCTAGAACCCAGTTGTTGAAGGGATTTCTAGGAATCTTTTCTTCCTTGGCATTTTACTCAATCGGTTAAAATAAAATGCTATGATTCTGCCATTTACATAGTAAACTTAATATTTGTGTCCTTAGCATTCTAAATCCTCCTCATGATTTGTACTTATTAATTTTTTAACAAGTATAGGTGTATTTCAATGGAAGCAAAGCCAATATCTCTATATACAAATGAAGTACAACTCCCTCACCTATTTTATTAATATCCAGAGATGATAATTTGTTATACATATGCTACACTCATTTGTAACATGAAGAGTTTACAATACAGACCAATAAGTTGTCCTTCAAGTATTAGCTAAAATCCCATCTTCCACAAGACTGACTGCTCCATCTCCTTTCATACTAGTACTTCTCCCTGTTGATTATCTCCAATTTTCCCTCCGTATATCTTTTTTGTACATAATGTTTGCATATTCTCTCCTCAATTAACTCCTTGGGAGCAGAGATCGACTTTTGCCTTTCTTTGTATACCCGGTGTTTGGTATATTGCCTGGCACATGGTAGGTACTTCATAGGCCTTTACTAATTTAAATGGTTATTGTTCTCAGCTATTTTAATCTTGCATTCAAAGATGAAATACTTTTTATCAAGGGGAATTTAAAAGCAGAGGTGATAAGACTCCCATATGAGATGGTCGTGGTAAAGTCCTGAGTCAGAGGGGAAAGATGGTATGGTCCTAGATTGGATTACACCCTAGGTGTGTCCAAGGATTTGGAATTCTCCATAGTGCTTTTCCTGTGGCCACAGGGTGAGTCAATCAACCCACTTGGACCTCAGTTTCATCTTTATCATTTTGCCTTTTGCTTCTTCCTCAACTTGATTCTTATAGTCAGGAGGAGATGAACGTGATGACACTAAGACCAAGAGCCAGTTTCTTCGTTTAGAAGGTGAAGAATTTAAAACTTGGACAAAGTAGCTAATTTGCCCAGGTCATATGGCTACTAACAGAGCTGGAAATAAAATCTATATCATAATGTTAAGTGGCTTAAGGGGAAATTATATACACATATACGTACAACTATTTGTATAATGTTTTATCATTATAGAGAATTTTAAGTTATTACATTTGATCGTTATAACAATGCTGTTAACATTAGCATCCTCACTTTACCAAAAAGGATCATAAAGATCAGAGAGTATGCACCCCAAGGTCAGATTCCCCTCCCCCACCACCGAGTTAGCAGGATACTGTAGAACTTTCCTTGGTTCTTGAAAAATATGAAATAAATAAACAATGTTATTGATTGCATAGAACTGTAGACATATGTTCAACTGAACTCTGCAGTAGCCCAGCCTCAGACCAGTAGTCTGAATGAATGCAGGTTGTTGCGTTTGTCCATCTTTCTCAAAGAGGATCATAACATCAGGGAAATGATGACGTGACTTACAATTGACTTTGACTTGAGTGAGGGCTGTGCAAGGTTACCAGCCTGAGCTCCTCCTCCAGCACCATCTGGGTCCAGTGGCCAGATGCTCATCAAGATTATGCAATGGGAGATCATGGAGACCCTTTTAGTCTCAGGCTTTTTCAGGTTCTCACTTTGAGTGATTCAAGGGATGGTCCCTTTAATTTAAAAAAAAAATTAAACTGGGAGGGAAAGACCCTTAAGTTTGCTGGTCAAAATAGAAAAAGTTACTATTGACATTCACTCTGAGTCAAAAGGGCCCATCCTGGGTCATCTCCAGTCATCCTGATGAGTATCTGGTCACTGGATTCAGATGGCTCTGGAGGAGAAGTGAGGCTGGTGACCTGCACAGCCCTCCCTCACTCAAAACAAAGTCAAGTGCAAGTCACATCACTATTTCTCTGATGGCGTGTTCTTCTTCGGCAATGAAGGACAAATACATTGTGGTCTCATATATGAGCTCCAGAGTGAAATGGGATTACTATAAGATAGGTCCTGTCTTAAAGTCAGGCATAGTTTATATACTATAAAAACCTGAGCTGATGTTTTTTTTAAATGATATTTATTTTAAGCTTAAAGTGTAAGGTACTATTTGGAGTTGTTAAACATGATATAGACGATGATTATTATAGTCTTATATTCTTCTTTCTATAAACTGATTTACTCATTTCTTAAATAAATGTCTAATTATATTTGACATAATTCTAGAAATGCTCGCTATTATAATAAGACAGGAGAACCAAACTAAAGGCATTGGCAAAATGGACACAAAAATATCCCTGTTTAATGAAGACACAACGATGTATTTAGAAAACCCCAGAGAATCAGCAAAGAAAATAAATAATGTTAGTGAAATGTGGCAAATAAGGAGCAAAACAAATTCACAAAAAAAAAATCAGCTGTATTTTTCCACGGTGTTTTAAATAAAAGAAATGATAAGAGAAATTACATTTGAAATAACTGCAACATTTAAAAATAATATGATATTTAATCTAGCAAACTATAAACCAAATTTATATAACTATAATTATAAAACACTCTAGAAATAATAGGAACTTAAAAATTGGAGGGATTCATTGCTCATGGTTAAAGTATGACAATATCATAACATGATAACATTACCTAAATTAATTAACAAATGAAGTATTATACCAATGAAAGTACTGAGGAAATATTTTCAGGAACTAGACAACGCAATTGGAAAATTTATCTGAGAGTTCTACAAACAAAGGAAATAATGAGAAAAATACAAATGAATAGGACACAGAATTATCAGATGTCACACTATGTTGTTATAAAGCAGTGCTCATTAAAACCATTTGGTGCCAGTAAAAGGACAGAAAAGTAGGTCAGTGAAACAGAGTTGATAATCAAAAAATATAAACATTTGAAAACAGAACAAAGTGTTTGATAAAACCAAGAACATTCATTACTAGTGAAGTGTTCTGTTAAAAAAAAACTGCTGGGGGAAAAACAAAACAAAACCTAAAAAGTAGTTTGACAGAAATCTGGTTTAGACTGACCATACTATAAACGATAAGCTCAAGATGGATGCCTAACCTGAATATTAAAGATCACATGAGAAAAAAAATATTAACAGAATAAAAGCAGGTGATTTTCACAACTGTATTATGAAGGGCAATTCTTAACTAAACAATGGTTAGAAGAAAACATACAGGATGTAAGTCATATTATTGTACAGTAAGAATTACAAATATAAGGATTTCAGAGAAATATGGGGGAACTTTGAACACAGTGATCAGGATAGGAAGTAGAAAATGAGCCTGTGTGTGATATCTGGGACTCCAAGTTGATGGAACTCCCTCTCTGAATGCAGGTCAACCTCTTTGCTTCAATACATATAGTTGCCTAAAACACTAAGATGTTAAGTCAAGGTCTCAAATATAGTATGTGTCAGAAATGGGATGTAAACCCAGGAGTTCCTGACTGAACTCAAAGCAAAAAGCCAATGAAGACCCAAAATAATATATAATAAAAAGTACTTCGTTAATCAGTGAGATGAACAATTCGTTGCTCAGTCACTCAGCCACGTCTGACTCTACATGACCTCATGGACTTTTGTCTATAGGGTTTTCTTGAGATACTTGAGTGCTTTGCCATTTCCTTCTCCAGATCTGACAAAGAAAAATGGCATCAGTGTGTGCTGCTATGACCTAAAAAATTTTGACCAAGGGCATTTTATTTCGTGTCAGAGCCTAACTTTCCACCAATCCCAAGTCCCTTATCTCTATTGCAAACTCTACTGGAACCAGACTTTCCTTCTCAGGGGAAAAACTTGATTCCCACCCCCTCCTTTCCTTTGTTGTCTTTGGATCAGAGTAGGTCTTTGCAAGTATGATGATATGTGATAACCTATGAGAAATTTGTAAAATTATGATTATAACCCTGAATTTTCAAATGATGTAATATACAAGCCTATCAGTTATGATAAGCCTAGACCTTCACTGAAGACTGGTATTTTTCATATTGTTTAAGTACTATGCCATATGAATTTCACCAAGACTTCTTAGAACAAAGCACTGGTGAAGGCATTCAAAATGATAATTCTTGGACCTCCCCAAATCACTAGAGTTATTTGGAATTGGCACTAATGAAAAAAGATGCTCAAAGCACCTCAGTTGATTTTCAAGGAATAGCATTGGGGGAATGATTGGTTCTCCACATCCACCCCATTTGATGTAACCATGGGAAGTAATGGAACAGTTTAAAATGAAATTCAGACATATCTATACTTTGGTATGAACTTGTGAAGTATAAAGGAGTTATCCCTGATAGAATGAAAAGGGCAATTTTCTACTGACTGACTGAAGATTGACTACCTCCTTGCTAGCCTTTTGTGCTTAGCACATAATCTTTCACATGGTCAACATTTTATAAATGTTTATTGACTGACAGACTTTAAAAAGTTAATCCTAACAATTTAAAGATGCCTTTCAAGACAGAGAGTAGATTTGGGGAGTGCTTCTCTACTACATAGCAATGAGGGAAGAAGGTATTTTCTTTTTTCTCCTCTCCCTCCTCATCACTCTCTATTAGCTGTGATGTCTTGCCACAAAGTTAATCATGCAACGAGGAAAACACATTTAGCAGCAAACAGAAAGGTGGAGACTAGAAGTAGTTTCCAAAAGTATGACCTTTGGCAGCAGAAATGAGAGCCCATTATTGATTCAAGAGAGAACTAGATTTGGCAGTCAAGAGTTGAGTTGTGAAGGGGAGAGTTGCAGAATGAGACTGAGTGACTTTTTTGGTAGAGAAGCTACATCAAAGGAAGAGCAGTATTGGGATGCCATGAGAGCTATAAACACCCTTCAGCAAATTGTCTTGACCACATATGTTCTCACTATATGTTCTATATCCCCAGTGAACTCTAAGTTTGCTCCCACTTTTCAAAGAGATTACATCTGTTAGAGTGGCACACTAGAATTATGGGGCAATAGTAATAGTTATTTGCTAAATACTTTTGCTTTTTAGCAAATCTGGTATTAGTAGTGCCCCTGCCCCAACTCTGGGGACTAATCTGTAAAGCTATGAGTACTGTATTGGAGGAGTAGCCTAGAGAGGGTGCTACACTGACATTGTTAGATATAATTATTATATCAAATATTCTTTCATTGTCCTTCTTTGTCACAAGAAAAATTTCAATAAAAAATTGGGAGGGTTTTTCTTTTTTTAGCCAGAAATGGCAGTGATTTAATTTTTATGGACTGTTTATCCCAAGTGGATTTGTATGATTAGAGTTATCTAAAATCTATGCTTCTAAGGAACTCAGATGAATGTCTGTTAAAGAATCACTGTAGCTCAAATCAGAGAGGAGGGAAAGTTAGACAGTAGAAACTATGAAAGCCTTAGCTGATGATGATATTCAGAATAAGTACTTCTCATTCTGAGGTTGACTATGGAAAGCATATAAAATCATGGAGAGTGAACACTTTCAAGCACGTGTTCCTAAACCTCCTTCTTTGAAAAGAATGAAAAACAAGAGAACTGAGTGAGACCTCTTTGTGGGCAGAACAATGAAGTTCTAGAAAGTTTGGTCATGTGAGCATCTCTCCCTGTGTATTTATGTTTGTGTGCATTTGTATCAAGAGCATCCCAGGGAAAGTCTTGTTCACCAGACTGGTGTAGTTTCTTGAGGTCTCATACACAGGAACACCAGGGGACTTGGAGGTGACCTTTCCATTTAAATCCTTCTGTATCTCGGGTATGAAGTGGTGGTGCCCCAGCAACTGTCCAAACATTTCTCTATAACAAAAGATAACATAGCAATGAGAAGGATGGATTGGAGGTTGTTGAAAGTAGAGGGAAGAAGCAGTGGCTTTGTTAAAAAGTGTCCATTGTTGAGACTTCCCTGACCCTTACTCTAGGTGATTGCCTAAACCATTGCTTCAGTCTTATTCTTGGTTAAGCAGTCAATCCCTGTGTATCCATTAAAAATCATTGTTGTGCTTATACTTGACATATTGCAAAATATCAAAGAATCTTTATTGTAAGCATAGTGTATTGACCTTTTTGCCTTTTAAATTACCCCATATAAACCCCACAATTAGTCTTCCAGTGGCTAATTTCTTAGTCATCTCTGTTGCGCCTTGCTCCAAATGCACTGATGCATTATAGATCTTTTTGCCTTTTCCAGACAGGAGGTTTGGTGTTGGGGGTGTAAGCTCAGTTCTATGTGGACAATCTCGGGGCAGGTAAAGGTGAGGACTTCTAAACCTTAGAGTTCTCATGAGGCCCCCCAGGGAACAGCTGGGAATTGAGGTGTGAGACCCGGGCTATCTCATGCATTTCTGCCTCTTCCCCGTGGGAAACTTGCTGGGGAGAGCATCCCCACCCTCGAGATTAATCCATAGTCTGAGCACACCTATTGTTGTCTAACAGGCACGGTATTCAGGTGCAAACTATGCAGCGGGAGAGCTTAAGTAGGGTCAGGAAAGCCTGAAGACGCTCTTAGCGCTGAGGGGCCCTTAGAGGACAGAAGGCCCCTCTTCCCTCTCCCCTCTTCCCTCTTCCCTCTTCCCCTCTTCCACTTCCATTCTCTTACTGTAAGATCTTTGCCTCCTTGGGAGATTCCTCTCTCCTCAGGAAGAATTCCCCCTGCACATGTAACCAAGACCCTGAATAAAGCCTAACCCTTGTTCGACTCTGGAAAGTCTCTTCTCTCATACGTTTATCCGGTTTGGCCAGCCAAAGACCTGCGATAGGTAAGGCAAGATTCAGGTAGCCCTTAGGCCTCTAGGCCTGACAGTTTGGGTCTTACAAAATTGAAAGGTAGTGAGGTAGGGAATTGAGTGAGTGGGATGATTTCAAGACCCTGTGTTAGCTCTCTCTCATTTGTACTTGGGCCCTCAGCTTAAGGATTCTTATTAAGGTGTGAAAGTATTGCCTCAAATACACATTCACATCTCCATTTTAAGCTGTTCTTTTAGAGTGGCATAGTACCTAACAGCCTTACACGTAATGTTTTTATTCCTCATGAAAGGCCAGCACTTTTGTCATTGTCTTTAATTGGGCTGCAATCAATGACATTATGTTTATTCCATTTCTATTACTTTAACTTAATCCCCCCAAAATCAACCACTATTCTCATCAGAAAACTTGAAGATCAGTGTGTTCAGCCATTGTCTCAGCAGCCATCTGTTATTACATTCCCTTGGTTGTTTATTCTTGCTTTTACTAATTTTTTTGTTTTTTGTTTTCTTTTGTCCACTTCTCATCGAAGATAAACAAAAACCTGTCAGAATATCACTGTAGCCAAGTCAGTGAATCAATCTGCACTGCATAAGAAAGGAATGAATCTGGGCCAGGGACCAGACCAGATTCCTGCTTCAAATCTTGAAAATTAGAAGGTAATTTTTCAGGGGTAAAAAATTAAACCATGGTCCTTAATTGTTTCAGAAGTTAGAATTACCACTCAAACTTCTATGAGACCAAAAGTGAGAGAAGAAACAGGTCTTGATGGCCTTCTTATATAAACATTTCCCCATTCTCTCATGTGAGTGGTTTCCTGAATGCTGTACACCTGGGAACAAGTACTCAGAAACCTTTAGGTTTTTTCAGACACAAGTATTGTCCCTTTCCAAACAAATTCCTCCAGAAATACTTGGTGATACAATTAGTGTGGATTTTTCTTTTGATTAAAAGCCTCCAACCTAATTTCAATTTAAAGGTCATCTTTCTTCTCTTGCCCCCCTGAGTCCTGCATCTGGATAAGTTTGGATGAATTGAGCTTGATTGCAAAGGGCTTAAGTGCAGTGAGCTTTGGTTGGCTAAAATAAGGGTAATTAATGTGAGAACTTGATATGGTGACTAGATCTTGTGCTTCAGAGGGGAAATTGATACTTCAAAGAGAAGACAGAACATAGAATAAAAAGTGAAGCAAAAGGAAAGGGGATGCATGTTAGAAAAGTATTCTTCATTTAGTTGTATAGAGGAGCAATATGAGTATTCTTCTCTGTGAAACAGCCAGGTGAGAGAACATCTAGTTAAGTACATCAGTATTCTTTTCCTAGAATAGCAAATCCCATTTGCAGAGTTTACACCCATTGGCTGAGAACCTAGTCTAGCAATAACATTTCCTGAAACAAGTTTCGAAGTTTGCATCTGTTTTCAAATTGGGAAACCAGTAGTGGTGTGCAAAGTAATTTTGGCAGTCATGCTCCAAAGAATCACATTCCCCATCACTATCTTCCCCACTCTGTTTACATCCCTATTCCAGGCAGGATTAAGTGCTTCTTTTTATAGCTCCAAGGTCCAGACAACCTGGAAGTAAATATGTTTTGAACATACTTCTTGGGCTTGGGGTAGAACAATCTCTTTTAGAAGAGCAACATATAGATTTGTAACTAGCACGTATAAACCCTGGTCCCAACACTAAGCTTTATGCTCACATGGATTGGGTCATATATTGTGGGTTTTTGTCAGCCTCCCAAGTTATTCTCTCTTTGTTTCATTTTGCCCCCACCAATATTTGCCTTTGGGAAATCTCAGAATACAGTTTGTGTTTAGATACTCACAGATGTACACAAAAGTGTCACGAGGTTCAATCTCAGCACTCCAGATAACAGTGTGTTTGGGTATAGAACGTACTTTATCACCACAGAAAATGAAGAAATCCTAAATGACTCAGGATAGTTCATAATAATAGTAGCTAGCATTGTTATGGTGTTTTATGGTTTGCAAAGCACATTACAAAATGTTACCTATTTTTATCTTCACAACAATCCTGCGCAGTAGGGGCTATTAATATCCCCATTTTAAAAATGAAGAAACTGATGTTGAGAAAAGATTAAGTGATTTTTCCAGGGTCTCACAGCTAGTAAGTGTCTAAGGCAGGATTTTAACTCAGATCTTCTGTGAAGAAAGTCCCATCTTTCCCCAAGGTCCTAACCCGTGTGTGTGTGTGTGTGTGTGTGTGTGTGTGTGTGTGTGTGTGACATTTTTTCCTAATTTCTAAGGGAAAGGCTTGATGTTTCTAGGACCAAAACTCTATCCATTTTACCACATGGCTACCTCTCAGAGAAGAGAAGAGGACCCAGGACAGAGTCTTGTTAAGGGACACAAAATATGGAAGAGGAGATTGCAAAAGAGACTGAGTTGGAATGGTCAGTCTGGTAAGAAACTAGGAAAAACATCACAAAAAAAACAGACAAGAAAAAGTACAAAGGAGGATACACCTTGGACTTTTGGAACTCTCTATGTGCATTATTTCATAATATATTTAAATTCGATTCTCACAACATCACTGTGAAGCATGTGCTATTTTTATCTCCATTTTAAAGAAGAGGAAAGGGAGGCAGAAAGGCGAAGTGTCTTGCAAACATCTGAGGAAAGATTCAAACTCCTAACCTAAAGTCTAGAACTTTATCAACTCTGCCATCTAGCCTCAGGATATTTCTTCCTTACGGATTTTGGTGGGAATAACACACCAGTCAGTTTTTCCTTTGCTTTCACGATAAGAAAAGGGTACCGGGGAGTAAGAGAATCTTTTGAAAGTCCTTTCTTTAAATGTTTCCATTTATTCATGTCTTTTCTGGAAGAAAAGACACTTTCTGAAAAATAGATCTGTTATTCATGTGTTTTCTGGAGACAGGATTATATAAAATGGTAAATAGACTCTATTGAGTCCTGTCCTGAGGTAACTGAAGAAGGATTGAAGGTAACCTATTTTTTCCCCACTAGATATAGACTTGTGGAAGGATTGAATTATAGGGTATGATTTCCTTCACACTTAGGATCATCTGGCTTAGAGATGGAAGAAAACTTATAGATTTCTTTTAGTTCTCCAACTTACAGATAAGGAAACTGAGGCCCAGAAGGTAAAAAGGATTTGTCAAAGGTTACACAACAGGAAAGATATGAACAAGAAGTACTTATGATTCACAGATGTGGAAGGGTTATAAGGATTTTTTATTTAGTTGTGTCCAACTGTCCATGACCCTATTTGGGGTTTTCTTGGCAAAGATATTAGAGTAGTTTGTCATTTCTTTCTCCATCTTATTTTACAGATGAGGAAACTGAGGCAAACAAGGTCAGGTGACTTGCCCAGCGTCAGACAGCTAGTATGCATCTGAGACCAGATTTGAATTAGGGTCTTCTGACTCCAGGGTCCAGGAATGGGAGGGGAGAGGAGGGAAAGGAATCTAGCCTGTAAAACCCAAGTAAACTGGGCATCTTCTGGCCATCCAAATTTACCTTCCTTTAGAAAGGAGAAGGAAGGAGAAGGGGAGACAGACAGGAGAGGAGGAGCTGAGTTACCCAGCTAGCTGGTTCTCCATTCAGGCAGCTGCATCTACTCACAGATTGTTGTGTTCGTCCTTCGTTGTCAAAGAAGACCATGCCATCAGAGAAATGATGACATGACTTGCACTTGATAATATAAAATATATATGATAAATTATGTATATATAGATGTATCATATATGTGTATATCTATAAGAGCCCATTGACATGTGTCATTGCTATTACTGTTTGTTTGTTGTTGACCAGACCTATGTTTTCATTGATAGGAGGAACTATAACCATGAAAAAATGCTCTGCTAATTCCCTCAGCATCTGCTCTGCAACTTAGCATCTTAGAGAGTTTTCTTGGCCTCTGAGAAGTTAAGGAACTTCCTACTAGTTGACACAGCCAGTATGTGTTTCAGGTTCTACTTGAATCCCCATCTCCCTGACTTCAAGGGAGCTCTCTATTCACTTGAACACAATGCTTCACAGAAGCTAAACACAGAGGCTCAAGTACATGAAAAATATTTTTGATACATTAATCAAGACCGATTAAAAAAAAAGAGTTATACTGGGTGCCAAGATATGGAGAAAGTAGAATAAAATAATGACCAGATATAGGATGACGGTGGTACATTAAGAGTCTGAAAATAGAGCTTAGAAGCCAAGTGCAGGCTAATCTTCCTTTTCTTCCTGAGTTCATAAGAGTAGAAAAAAGCTCCGTGAGAGGTAAGCCAAGGACATGGTACAAGGTGAGAGGGTTCAGTTTCACTTAAATCAAGGAGGATTGGAGCTAAAAAGGAGTTTGTCTATCATGAAGTAAAGTCTCTCAGCACAGAATATCAAGGGCAAGGAGAAAAGTGGAAAGCAATTAGTGCAGTGTGAGGGGTAGGGCTGAGTAGGATACGATGAGGAAAAAAATTCTGGAGAAGGGAGGATTAAAAAGACTTCTTTCTGGAAACAATGGCTATGAATAAAAGATTTAAGGAAAACAGAATGGAAGGTCAGGTAGGGGATCAATCAGGTTAACTGAAGTTATGGGGCAGGGCAGCGGGGAATGGCTAGGTAGAATCTGGTTTGCACACAATGGCAGACACTGAAACAAAAATATACACATAGCTTTAGGAGGATGCCACATTCTCAACTCTCTATATAGTATTTTGGTATGCAGTACTGACATGACCCATCCCTTTAAAAGCTATGACATCATGATGATGATGCAAGCTAGTAAATTTCCTAGAATAACAGTTGGTATTTATCTAAAATTTAATAATGATTGCAAAACATCCATTGACATATTCATTCTACCAGATCCTCACAACAGCCATGTAGATACTACAGGTATTATTCTCATTTTAAAAATGTAGGGAGGTTAAGTGACTTGATCATAGTTACAGAGATATTAAGGGTCAACATCAGGGTTTGAAGTGAGGTCTCTCCCGAGTCTGTGGTTTTTTTCTAGATTTTTCACCCTTTCCAATGTACCAAAATGCCTCTGTTCTGTATAGATGGAGTTGTCATTGGTGTTGTTGACTTGTTACAGTCATGTCCAACTCTTCATGACCTGATTTGGGGTTTTCTCAGCAAAGATACTGGAGTGGTTTGCCACTTCCTTCTCCAGCTCATTTTACAGATGAGAAAACTGACACAAACAGGGTTACATTATTTGCCCAGGGTCACACAGCCAGTAAATATGTAAGGCTAGATTTAAACTTATGTCCTCCTGACTCCAAGGCTGTCACCTATCCATTGTACCACTCAACTGCTCAGCTTCTGGAACCGATATGGAAGAGAAGCTGCTTTATCTCACATGAATGTGTAAGACATATCTTATTATTTCAAGTTAAATAGTAGTATTGAACTACAAGAAGATGGACAGTGACAGGCTTACAAGTCTGAAAGTTACCATTCCCAATGCATTAAATAGTTGCTTTTAATCTTTGACCACTTATCAATATTTATTAAGAAATGAACTTTTAAATTAAGTTTTAGTGAAAATATTGATATTCAGCAGTTGGATCAACTCCACAGAACATGTTAAACCAAGTTATTTGATTCCAAGTTGCCAGGCAGAGTTTTGGGGGATGAATGGAAATCAAGGCACTCAGAGCAGTTATAAAACATCCTAGCATGTTTTTAATCAGTTTAAATACAGAACTCCAATGGAAAAATCTAGGTATGTCATGTCACTGGCCCAAGAAGGCCTTTAGAGGTTGTTGACCTAGTGACTAACAAGGACTCAAGAGAGAAATCAGTACATATAACAGGATACTTCATGATATCAACTTTACCACATAATATTCTCAGGTTCTACCTATTGGCTGATTCTACTAATTAATATAACTAGATCTATTTAGAGTCATCAGACAAATCTAAGAGATTATAAAGACACTGTATTTACAGAAAAAGAGAGAATGGAGGCTGGACTCTATGACCACTAAGGTTGTGTTCAACTCTAATTCTATGAAACTAAAAGCAAGCAAGGGCAAACAAATAAGTTCTTATTGAGTGTCTACTGTGTGTCAGGCACCATACTAACTAAGTGCTTTGGGAATATTAACTCATTTTATTTTTAGAAGCTAAATGACTCACCCAGGGATTTGTCACTTATTGACCTACTTATTCTATTTGATAAAGTCTTCTGATTCAAAGCTCAGTGTTCTATCCACTATACCACCACAGTGTGATGTGAAAGAAGGTAAGAGAGTACACAAGTAAGAGTATAATGGAATAATGTGACCCTCTGTTTTCATAGCATCCTATACCGCCTACTTTATTTTCCTTCACAATACAACTCAGTTGCATGAAAACAATCACTTGCTGCTTAGAAGAGAAGAAGGACCCCTACCATGATCAATATCCTTGACTAATGCTGCCTGGGATTCAAAGACTTCTTCACTATGATCTTCCTAGTCACCATGACCATAGGTCACCTTTCATCACATGATATATCTGGACTCTTTCCATTCAATGCCCTGTCCCTAATTCCAGTGATATATGATGTCATCCTGCTATAAGGCTAGCAATTTCCATCATCCCCATAATGTAAAGTCACCATCACCTCTCAACAGTATAAGTAGCCCCACAATCCCTGAATTGGTTCTTTTACTTGTTAGTGCTATCTTCTCAAAACATTGTGTAAATATTTATCCATTTATATGCTGTTAAATATAGATATGATGGAAACTCCTTGAGAGAAGAGGCATTCCTGTTTTGTCTTTGTAGTTCCATTTCCCAGAACAGTTTTTCTCTCACTTGATTCATGATAGGCCCATCTGTGTTTTTAGGAATCGAAAATATTATGAAAATATTAGAAAATATAGAAAGTTTATGTCACTTGCCTTGCACAATTCTTCATTCCTAATACATTGCAGCCTACTCATGCCTACTATGTTTCTTTCTATTGCCTTTTAGTGGCCTGTAAACGTATTAAGATATAAGCTTCTTGAGGGCAGGGGCTATTTTTTTACAATTTGTATACTCAGTGCTCAGCACAATGCCTGGCACATTGGAAGTACTGGACAAATGTTTATTGAATGACTGAGTCTTCTAGAACTGTGGTATGCCATACTCTACAGCCAGGACAGATCTGACCATGCCACTCCCTTGGTCAAAATGTTAGTGACTCAGTGTTACCTCTAGGAAAAAAATACACTTTCCTTAGCTCTTTATATAACACCCTCCACACTACATCTTCAAACAATCCTTCGCACTTATTTCACGTGACTCTTCTTAATACATGCTGCATTCCAGTCAAACAGTCTATTAGCTGTTCCTTGAAATTGACATTCCATCTCCTGTCATCTGTCTTATCCATATAAGATAGACTTCCAAGCTTGGAATGCACTCCTTCTCTTTATCTCCACTTTTGTGATTTGTTTCGGATTCGTTCAATTCAGGTGCCAAGTCCTCTGTGAAACCCTCCCTGATCCACCCAGCAACTGATGATCACTTCCCTTCAAAATATTCCCTTGAATACTTTAACCTCTCCTGTGCCCCCATCACTCCTTCCCTTGTATTATATTTTTTCTATTCATCTGGTATCTTCTCCCTTCCCATAAAATGTAAGATCCTTAAGAGAAGAGATAATTTTTTTAGGTTGGGGTTCTGAATATCCATCCCCCCCACAGAGACTTGGATTTAGTAAGCACTTAGTCAATATTTGTTGAATTGAATTGATTGAGAGAACTATTGCAATCTATTCCCAGAATATAGTAGTGAATGAGAAAGAATGGGTGGGAGCAGAGATGCAATGAAAAAAACTTTAAGGATCCTCTTGAGTTCTGAAGAGGCTGAAGTGTTCATTTTCATCATATGCCTTTTTATTATGCAGCTTATTGCTTTTTCTGTTTGAAGACACCCTGATGATGACAGCTCTCTGTGTTTTTGTATGTGTATGAGCAAAGAGCCCTTGAGGACAGCAGCCTTTTCCTCACCATTTTCAAATCAAGATTGCTCTCAGATTGATTGTCACAGCTGCAACTTTCGAAGCTTTGTCATTGTTTGGGACTTTCCCTTCTATTTCTTACCCTGTCTTTGTTGTCTACTGCATATCAGAAGATTCTTAAATGTGCCTCATAGGATGTATATTTTATACATTTTATTTCCATATGCTCCCCCTGCTAAAATGGAGGGAGTTTCCTTACATTTAAAATGGCCTAACTTCGAAATAAGAATAGTCTAACAGGGAGGCAAAGTACAAAGATGAAGAAATGTGGAAGAAAGTTACATCAGAGATAGCTGTTTTGATATAGAGGGAAGGGTCAGAGGGAAGGGCACCTCTGAGTTCAGGCCAGATAGCCGTTTTTTTGTAAGTGCCAAAAATCTCTGGTTTTAATTAAAACAAATCTATTCCAATTCTCACTCTGGTTCCCAGACACAGAGACTGCTGGCTGTCGTATTCAGACTCCACACACAACTGCTCTTACCAAGTGAGTGACATCATATAAAGAATATTAAAAAGTTCATGGACACAGGTTGGCAAGGCATAAATCCCCATCCTCTCCCCAACGAACCAGCAGTCAAGGATTTATCGTAACAGTGACCTCAGCCTGAGCTTATCACTGCACAGTTGAAAAAATTGTAGTTCACTGTGTGTCAGTGAAACAAAATGACAGACTGTGTATGTATTGGATGAGAAAACAGACCAAAGGCTGATTATTTGGAGACCAGACCCATTCAAGGGTTCAGTCAGAAGATAGGAGCCTATGCTCCTTAAAACAGAGGTTTTTATAGATGTTGACAATAAGATTAATACAAGAAAACAAATGCTTCTATGTGAAACTTTCCATATGGCTCCTATAGTCCCACGTTTTACCCTTATGGATGAAAGGAATGGGGTGAGAGGCAAAAATGTTCTGTAAATGTTTATGGTCTGTTAATGAATGTTTGCTAATAGTAAACTGGAACATAGTAAACTGCTTCCTTGAAATGTGTGGCACTCTGGAAGCAGTGAAGTGAATCTTAGCTAGAGGATGGGAGCATCTGCAGATATTCAGTGTCCAGTGGACTTGGGAGGAGTTTCTCAGGTTAGCCTAGGAAAGATTGTGACACTGTAGGGAACAAAAACAAAAACTCTGTAAGAATATGGATGAGACAAACCCAACTTGAGAAAGGAATGGAAGCCTAGTCTTGTTGCCCCTGACTTCTAGATCTCACCAAGTTCAGGGAAACATTTTAAACAGAAAACACATGACTAGGTACAATAGCTTGGTTAAAAAAAAATTTTAGTTTATGTTGATAACACTGAAATGGGGGAGAAAGACAGGGGAAAGAAGAAAAAAAGAAGAGATAGAAAAGGAAGGAGGGAGAAAACAAAAGAGAGAGGACAGAGAAAGTGAGAGGGAGAAGAAAAGGGAAAAAATAGAAAACAGGAGAGAGAAACAGATAACCAATATGGGGAAGAGAGAGAGGAAAAGAGAATGAGAGTAAAATGAAGAAGGAAGAGAGAAGGAGAGAAAAAAGAGAGGAAGGAGGAAAAAAGAAAGAAAGGGAAAGAGAAAAATATGGAGAAAGGAGTATGTAAAAAGAGAGGGGAAACAGGAAGAGAAAAAAGAAGAGAAAACATAGAGGAGAGAAGTCACCAAAAGAGTAAAAGGAAGTTTTCTTCTAAGAGTTAGAACATAGAGATCTCCAGAAGGAAAATGTAGGAGACACTGAAACCTGAAAAGTAAAAATATTTTCTATGCCAGAGACAAGAGTTAGTCATGTGTCAACCCATGGGACAAAGATAGTAGTGGAAGGTGGTAGGACCTCTCAGGCTGCATGGCCACCAAGTCTACAGAGAGGGAAACAGGCCTGAAGACCGAGGAAAGACTGAACTTGCAGTTTTTGCTGCAACTATCTGGTACCCACACTTGGACTTTCAGTTTGAAGAAAACCAACTCTAGAAGGCTAAGACACCAACCAAATTTCTATAACTGAATCCCTAGAGCTGGAATCAATTTATCATAATAAACAAAATCTAGGAGAAGAGGGTCAGGAAAAAAATCTGAAGAGTAAGCCTAGTTTGGTTTTTTTTTTTAATTTCTGTCATATAGGTCAAGGATTTGTTTTAAAATAGCTTCAATATGATAAAAAAAAAATTCCTTGTCTATTATGGTAAGCCTATTATTGGACAAAGGCAATGGGATTGTGCCACCACATTCCTCTAATAGATGGTAAGTTAGTATTTGCTACAACCTATAGCCAGAAAGTGTGCTGGATTTAGAGTTATAGAAACTGATTTAAACAGGTGGTAGTGGTGCTATTGTTACTGGCAGTGCAGAATTGGTAGTAGATTGGAAGTCTTGAAGTCAGGAAGGCCTGGATTTCAATCTTGTCTTTGAAACTTAACTAACATCTTACTCTACCAAAGACTCCAGCTTCTGGGATAAGAACTCACTATTTAACAAAAACTGCTGGGAAAATTAGAAAAATAGTATGACAGAAACTAGGCATAGACCAACATCCTGTGGGTACACAATGTAGATATAAAGGCTGATACCATAAGCAAATTAGGAGAGCAAGGAATAGCTTACCTGTCAGATCTATGGAGAAGGGGAGATTTTATGACCAAACAAGAGATAAAGAACTTTATGAAATGAAAAATGGACAATTTTGTTTGCATTAAATTAAAAAGGTTTTGCACAAACAAAATCAATGCAAACAAGATGAAAAGGAAAGCAGAAAGATGGAAAACAATTTTTATAACTAGTATCTCTGATAAAAGCTTCATTCCTCAAATATAAAGAGAGCTGAGTCAAATTTATAAGAACTGGAGTCATTCCACAACTGATAAACGGCCAAAGGATATGAGCAGGTAGTTTTCAGAGGAAGAAATTAAAGCTATCTATAGTCATATGAAAAAATGCTCTGAATCACTATTAATTAGAGAAATGCAAATTAAAACAACTCCAAGGTACCACCTCATACCTATCAGATTGACTAATATGACAGAAAAGGAAAATGACAAATGTTGGAGAAGATGTGGAAAAATTGGAACACTAACGTATCGTTGGTGGATTTGTGAACTGATCCAACCATTCTGGAGAGCAACTTGAAACTATGTCCAAAGTGTTTTACAATTGTGCACACCCTTTGATCCAGCAATACTATTAGTAGGTTTGCATCTCAAAGAGATCATAAAAATGGGAAAAGAATCCATATGTATAAAAATATGTATAGTAGGGGTTTTTTGTGTGTGTGGTGGCAAAGAATTGGAAATTGAAGAGATGCCTATAAATTGAGGAATGACTGATCAAGTTGTGGTACAGGAATTATATGAAATTGCATTGTGCTATGAAAAACGATAAGCAGAGAGATTTCAGACAAACCTGGAAAACCTTACATGAACCAGTGCTGAGTGAAATGAGCAAGACCAGAAGATCACTATACACAGTAATAGCAGCATTGTGCAAATACCAACTTTAATAGACTTAGCTCTTCTCAGCAATACAATGATCTGAGACAATTCCAGAAGACTCATGATGGAAAAGGCTATCCATATCCAGAGAAAGAACTATGGAGTCTGAATGCTGATCAAAGCATACTATTTTCATTTTTTTTTTGTTTTTTCTTTTTTGCGATTTTTCCTGTTAGTTCTGATTCTTCTTTCACAACATGACAAATGTGGAAATATATTTAGCATGATTGTACATGTATAACCTATCTATATGAGATTGCTTGCTGACTTAGGGAAGTGGGAGGGGAGAGAGGGAGGGAGAAAATTTGGAATTCAAAATCTGTAAGAATGAATGTTGAAAACTTTCTTTACATGTAATCAAAAAAAGGACTATTAAGTGCAAAAAAACCAATAAAGGATAAAGAAACTTAGTAACAGTGTGACTCTAGGAAAACCACTTCTACTCTGTGTACCTCAGGCAGCTCCCTAAACTTCATCTACTAAGTCCTGGTTGAGTCGAGATCTGCCTCTATGATGGAAAATACTTCTGACACCAGAGATTCCCGACACTGTCTAAATGAGAGATTCTTCAAGTGTTATCATTATTTTTAGTTCATCCTCATTACATTCAGTTAAATACAGTTCTAGGACAGTTTGCCATGTTGATATTATTCTTTTATGTTTAATGTTCTTTAAATTATTGTGCAGGTAGATACAAATGACTGCTTTTTTGCAACTGAATAAAAGTATTGGGATATAAATTCATTTTCCATAGGCTTTATTAGAGTATCTTAGGGACAATTCCAGTGTCATACAAACAGTACAGCAGGGATGATATATGTGTCATCCTGTTGAAACATAGTTTTGTTTTCTTCTACTAGATTTTTTATATTTTGAAATGTTTTTCATTCCATATAGTTTGGAGAACATATGTATTCAACATGCTGTCATCTATTTAAAACACTATTAAATTTTTATGAATTGTTATTATATCTAGGCTGTTAGCAACAGTTTTGCCTATGATGGGTCGTTTCCGGTACAGTTTTATTTGTTGAAACCTGAAGGAGATTTGGAGATCTGTACTTGAATATAGGGACTTTTCATCTGTTAGTTTGTGAAAGATAGCAAACTTGTGATGTATGTTTGACCATTAGAGATTTTCTTGGTAGGTGCTAATTTTTTTTTTGCAATTAGCAGCAATATATTCCACAGTTTCTGTCATTTCCTTAAGTAATCTGCATCAATCAATAAGTCCAGGCACCTGAAGGACAACTTTTCTGTAATTTTTGGTAGCACTGATCAGTCTTCCATTTCTGAACCAGCTATTTGTTTATCATGTCTCTGTCTATGTATCATCAGTCGAGTTCCTGTGGATGTCACCCAGGGAAGGTCTTTTGATTCCACTCTTAAATCGTAGATTTTTGTCATTATTATTTTATTATTGTGTTTGGGCAGTTCTTCGGATTCCAACTAATATTCAATGAGAACTACATTAGGCAGTAGAAGACGTATAAAGGTGATTAAAATACTGTTTCCAGTTTTCAGAGACTATATGTACACAAAAACTGCAATACTGAATGTACCATTCATTTTAAGTGCACAAGAAATATATAAAATACGATATAAAAACAAGGGAGAAAATGGTGGGGTTGGCAGGGAAGAGGAGGACCAGAAAATGCCTACAAATGTTTCATGGAAGAGAGAACATTTGTTTTGGATCTTGTACTTCCCTAGATTTTCCATTGGAATATGAAGACATTCCAAACTCAGGGAAGAGAATGAGCAAAGACATAGAGGTGGATATCTGATGACTGCATATTGTAAATCCCAAGTAGTCCCTGGGTGAGAACACAGAGAATGTAGAGGGAGGCAATTTACTTGAAACTGTGAAATCAGGGGAGGGAAAGGAATTGACATAGGCACATAATGTAAGCAACGCGCCTTCCCCCTGCCCCCCCAATAGAAAATTGCAATCAATGACTGAATATCAGTATGGCCCAAACTTAGAGTCTAGGATGCGTAGTAAAGTCAGGTAGGGCTTAAAAGCAGGTTGAAGCCTGATTATTAAAGACATTAAATTTCATAGAATTTGACTTCTGTATACGGTACAAAATCATGAAATATTAAATGTTTTTCAGACAAGGAGTGTTATGATCATATTTGTAAATCAGGAAGATTATTAAAAATGAATATTTTTCCCTATGATCTTTATGTTATTAACAAAGAAATTTTCAAAAGGACAATGATTTTAGGTCCCCCAAATCTGTTAAATAGCTATGCACCTACATATTTTGGATTTCTCTCATAATTACAAACTTTTTTGTTGTTTTTTAAATTCCAGTGAAATTATATGACAACCAGCTAAAAACAACCAAGAAAGCACTGTTTTCTTTTCTGCTGAGTGCAATTGCATTTAGCCTGTTTTCTTTCCATTCTCTGATTTATTTCAGAGATAATGTGGATTGTTGCCCATGACATCAGGAAACATTTACTGTGGTTATCTGTTTGGGATCATTTGACAGTACACAGGGAGAGAGGAAATGCTAGTTGACAGAGCACCTGAGCCTATTAACAGAACCCCCACTTAAAGACAGGGGTCCTGGCACTTGTATTTGTTACATACTTTGTGCTATGAACTTTGAATCTCAGGATTTAAGAAGCCAGAGCTTTGGAACTTGGGATTTTCCAAAGGTCAGGGTTGAAGCTTCTAATCTATTCAGAAACTATGAGCATAGAGGCATGTTCTTCCCTTTTCATAAACACTATACAATGTTATATTCTTTGCCCAGTTATAAATGCCCCAAAATGTGAGCTAAGGAAAAATACGAGCCAGTGAAATAATCTGGTTTTTCCTCAGTTCTTTTTGTATAGTAAATTACTATACACGTAGAAAATAGTGTTTAAGTTGTTTGATTTTAGATTTTCTACTTCAATTTCTGCAAAATGCTTATGTATTCTTTTTCTTTAACAGCTAGCATAAAAATCAAAATCACTAACATTTTCTTAAAGGCATTGTAATACTTAATATTGCTAGTGTATGTGTATGTGATGGCATATTAATTATACCAATGTACCCAGGCATATAATTATGGGGTTAACTAATTGGAAAGTATCTTGTTAGGAACAGATTTTTGCACTGGGCTAATTTCAGGTTAGTAAAATAGGGATCCTCTTAACAGGAAGTTGGCAGCTGCCAGGAGATCTGTTCCTTGAATTTTTAATTATGACACTCTATTTGGAAGAAAAATGAAAATTCAATTACCTCTCCCACTCTCACCCCTCAAATGAGTCCCCTTAGTTTTCTTATGTAGGCAAGTCCTCATACCCCATGCCAGTGACTTTTTCTTCCTGAAGGGCAACTTCCTCCACTAAGTTATAAGCACTTATTATTCACTGGCCACAGGGGAACATTTTTCATAACCTACTCTACTAATGGTGTGGTTGGCTCAATATTCCTGGAAACAGAACAGTGATTTCTTGAGAAAAACTGTTTTTTTTTTCATTAGAGTTAGAAGATTTAAAACTTAAATCATGGAGTTTTAGGCTTAATATTTGATTTTATTTTCATCAGAGATGAAGTGGTTCCTGAGGTGTATTGGGCAGGGAGAGGGAGGAAATTTAAGACATACTCCCTGAAGAATGGTAATTCCTGCTCTGATGCCCCAGCATAAGATAGGATCAATCCTGAGCTCTTGAAGACTCCTGAAGACTGAATACAGTACAAGCTTGGGCAGAATCTACCATGATCAAAAGACTTTGAATATAGTCCTAGTGACTGTGTCTCTTTTCTGATAACTGGATTAGTAAAGGGTAGAGAGGTTTATCCCCAGTAGACTGACCACTTTAACTTTGTCAACCAATGAAACTACGAAAAATTTCAAAATGACTCTGATTCTTGTTGGATCTCCTTCTATTTCCTTAGCCATGAGAACAATGGTGGAATAGGGGGCAGAGGATGCTACCTATCACATGGGAGTTAGGCCTTCTGTAAACATTGACTTTATCCAATAACTGATGAGTAAACCTACTGGAAGAATTGAATTCCATTAATCAAGACATTTTCACTGTAAATGAAACCAGTAGAGAAAAAGTGGTTGCTGCCAAATGGCAAAATTTCCCACTGCTAATTCTTGGAGAGGCAAAAAAAAAAGGATTTGGAAAAGTTGGATTCATCAAACATCAAAAGGCAACTCAAAATAATATTTCATGAGACAGTTGGTCATGTCGTATTACAGACTCACAAAAAATACTCTTGAAGATAATTGGAGCTTATGTGCCAAGATATTTTGCAGAGAATGAAGAAGCAGATAAAAATTTGATGAATTTTATAAGACCTTCTAAATTTAACCAAAGTATTTTAATATTTAAATATTTTAATGAAAAAGAAACCATAGGGAATAATGGGGGGAGGAAGGGGTAAAAAATATAGCTCTGAATTAAGCAACAAAGGAGGCCAAATGCTAGTAAGATACACAGAAGTCTTATATCCACATGTCATGAGTAATTTATGCAAGAAGAAAGTTTGATCTTCAAGTTTCCTTTCAAATGTCCCTAGTTTCAAAAAAATTGGGGGACACTAGGCATGGTAAGTACCAAAAATAAAATATGTATAAAGTATGAATAATATACAATTGGTTACTGATGGAACAGTTATTTCTAAATCTAATCAATCTAAGCAGACTACTAACTTCAAAGCCTACTAACTAAATCAATGCCAAAATTAAAAGAAAAGGGGAAAAAAAAGATGTACACACAAATAAGAGAAATGTAACCTGATATATTTAAATAAGCTATTGACACCAGAATATAAGAAATAGATGAAAGAACAGAAATTGATAAAGACTATCATCATTTCATAAGCAAGTTAAATGAGATAATTAATTACCATAATAAATTAATTACCAAAACACCTAGAAATTACTTTAGAAGTAGACATGTAAACTCCTTACAACACAATGGAATAAGGCAGCAAAGAACAATATTGGATTAGTGGGATGGAGAGTAATTGAGGATATTTTTTTCTCCAAATCTTCCAGACTGTAATACTTTTAAATCCCAAGCTTATAAAGTCTGGATATCTTTTTCAGACTGAAGAAATCCACAAAAATTATGATTTGGGGGATTTTCACTTCTAGTAGGCCTATAAGTTTTGTCTTCATTGAGAGAATCCAAAACTTTAATAAATGTACTGATATCCTATGAAGCAAAATTATCTTGGAATTAGAGAAAATTCCTAAATGGTGGTGAAATACTACAAAATAGCCTCACATTGTGCCACACATCATGTAAGATTAACGAATATATTGAAGAGATAGAGATAAACTTGCTCCAATAGCCTAGGAACTTACATGATTTAAACCTCATTAAAAACATCTAAGATATACTTGTCTTTCCATAGTTACTACTCTGTCAAGAGAACTTGGCTCATTAGAAGAACAACTGCTCTGGAGAACAGATAGAGGACAGACAACATAAGAATTGTTGGACTACCTGAAAGTTATAATATAAAAAGGATCTGGATACAATATTATAAGAAATTATTGAGGAAAATTTGTCCTGAAATTCTAGAACAAAAGAATAAAGTAGAAATAGAAGAAAAATCTACTGTTCACCACTTGAAAGAGATTCCAAGAGGAAAATTTACAGGAATGTTATAACCACGTTTAAAAATTCCCAGGTTAAGGAGAAAATATTGTAAGTAACAAGAAAAAAACTTAAATAATATGGAAATATGGTCATGATTTCACAAAAACTAGCAGTTTATATTTTAAAAGACCACAGGTCTTGGAACATTATATTTCAAAGAGCAAAAAATATGGGGTTACATTCAAGAACAACTTAGCAGCAAAGCTGAGTATAATCCTGAATGAAAAACATGGACATCTAATGAACTGAAACTTTGAGGTAAAAAGACATGAACTCAGTGGAAAATTCGATATAAAAGATCCAGAAGAAATGTGAGAGGGGAGCAGAGTCAAGATGAGGGAGTGAGAGCAACGGCTCACCTAAGCTCTTAGACAAACTCCTTCAGACACCTCTAAAAAGAGAATCTGACCAAATTTTGGAGGTGCAGAATCCAAAAGGAGACAGACTGTGGCAGAATCAAAGCCCAGGACAGACTGGAAAGTACACGGGAAGGATCTGTTCCACAGGGCTGAGCCCACAGTGCACAATGCAGCATGTCCAGTGCAGAGAAGCAGGAGAGCCCCAGGAAACCTGAGACAGCAGCAGGTAGAACCAGCAGAGCCTCAGCCCAGGGTGAGAATCCAGCAGAGCTGAGCCAGTGACAGCTACTGAGCACCAAGTATCAGTGCAATAGCTCCTGAGACTTTCAGCCTAAGGATTAAACATCTGTAAGTCACCTACTTGAACTTCCAGGAGCCAGTATGGTGGAGTGATCAGTAAATGCTCTGTCTTCCCCCCTTGATAACCTGAAAGAATCATAAAATATTTCCGCAAAGAAATCCTGGATCAGCAGGAACAGCAGAGGGGGGCAAATAGTCAACACCTGAGGATAGGAAAATAGCTAAGGGGGAATTCCTCCTACTGTGACAGAGGCAAACTGGAAGGAAAGGGGCCCCAGGGCTGAGGACACTCACACTAGGACCCAGGCAGCCTCAGCGCCAGGAGAAGAGCCCCAGGAGAGGTGGAAATTCGCACTAGGATCTAGGCGTGCCTCAGCACTCCAGGGGAAATGGGAAGACAATAAGGCAGCTATGATCACCATCCCCTGAGCTTGCCTTTGCCTCAGTTCAGCTGAGGAGGTCTCCCATGACCAGACCACCCCTCCCCCACACTTGACCATCTAACCCCAGGGCTGATCAGGGAAACACAAAACAAAAACCTGCTCTTAGTTTTTTCACATAAGCAGCTCAACACCAAGTTCTGCAGCTTCTAACTGAAAGAACCAGAAGCCACAGCACACAATCACCATCATGAACAAGAAAAAGCTAAAGAAGGGCAAAAAAACCATAGAATCTTTTTATGGGAACAAAGACTAAAACACAAATACCAAAGAGGTCAGTGCTGAGACTGTACTTCCATCTGAAACTTCAGAAGGGACTATGAACTCCTCACAAGCACAAACAGCTCTCCTGGAACAGCTGAAGAAGGAAATAGAAGAAAAACTGGCCAATGATTTTAAAAATATAAAAAAAGAATTCACTGATGAGAACATCTCTTTGAAAAGGAAAACTGAACAAATGGAAAAGGAAGTACAAAAATTAACTGGAGAAAATAACTCCTTAAAAGGAACAATAGGACAGATGGAAAAGGAAGCACAAAACCTAGCTGGGAAAGTTGGACAAATGAAAAAGGAAGTACAAAAATTAACTGGAGAAAACAATTTGATAAAGATTAGAATTGGGCAAGTAGAAATTAATGACTTTATGAGACAGCAAGAATCAGTCAAACAAAATCTAAAGAATGAAAAGACAGAAGAAAATGTAAAATATCTAATTGGAAAAACAACTTACCTGGAAAATAGATCCAAGAGAGAAAATTTAAGAATTATTGGCCTGCCAGAAAGCCATGATGAATAAAAGAGTCTGGACAACATCTTCCAGGAAATCAACAAGGAAAACTGTCTATAAGTGCTAGATCCAGAGGACAAAATAGTCATTGAAAGAATTCACCGCCCACCTCCTGAAAAGGATCCCAAACTCAAAACCCCAAGAAATATCGTTGCCAAATTCCAGAACTATAAAGTGAAGGAGAAAATGCTACAGGCAGCCAGAAAGAAACCATTCAAATATCGAAGCGCTATAGTCAGGATCACACAGGACCTTGTAGCTTCTACATTAAAAGATTGAAGGATTGCAATCCAATATTCCATATGGCAAAGGAGTTGGGACTACAACCAAGGATCAGCTACCCAGCAAAGTTCAGCATAACATTTCTGGCAAGGAGATGGTCATTCAATGAAGTAAGGGATTTCCAGAACTTCCTGACAAAATTGCCAGAACTTAATAGAAAATTCGATCTTCGAATGCAGGTCTCAAGAGAGGCATAAAAAGGTAAACGGAGAGGGGGAGGGGGAGAGAGACGTGTTACTCAATTTGGGCAAACTGTTTGCCTCCCTATAAAGGATATAGAAAACTGGGAAAGAATTTTTATAGCCAATCTCGGGGATAAAGGCCTCATTTCTAGAATATATAGAGAACTGACTCAAATGTACAATTATATAAATCATTCCCCAATTGATAAATGGTCAAAGGATATGAACAGGCAGTTTTCAGAAGAAGAAATTAAAAATATCTATAATCATATGAAAAAATGCCTTAAATCACTTGATTAGAGAGATGCAAATCAAAACAACTCTGAGATACCACATCACACCTATTAGATTGGCAAACACAGCAGAACAGGAAAATGATAAATGTTGGAGAGGATGTAGGAGAGTTGGAACACTAATTCATTGTTGGTGGAGCTGTGAGCTCATTCAACCATTCTGGAGAGTGGTTTGGAACTATGCCGAAAGGGCTACAAAAATGTGCATACCCTTTGACCCAGCGATATCTCTACTAGGACTGTATCCCCAAGAGATCATAAAAATGGGAAAGGGTCCCACATGTACAAAAATATTTATAGCAGGACTCTTTCTGATGGCCAAAAACTGGAAATCAAGGTGATGCCCATCAATTGGGGAATGGCTGAATAAATTATGGTATATGAATGTAATGAAATACTATTGTGCCATAAGAAATGATGAACAAGAAGACTTCCGAGAGGCCTGGAAAGACTTATATGATCTGATGCTGAGTGAAAGTAGCAGAACCAGGAGAACTTTGTGCCCAGCAATGACTGCAGTGTGAACGTTTTTTCTGGTAGACTTGGAACTTCATAACAACGTAAAGAACTTAAAAAAAAAGTTCCCAATGGTCTTCTAAGGCAAAATGCCTTCCACACTCAGAGAAAGAACTATGGAATTCATTCACAGAATGTCTCATTTTAGTGTGGGGGGGGTATTATGTTTTGATTTGTTATATGATTTCTTCCATTTATTTTAGTTCATCTACACAGCATGACTATAGTGAAAACGTATTCAATAGGAAAGTATATGTAGATCCAATATAGAATTGTATGCTGTCTTGGAGAGGTAGGGGAGTAGTGGGGAGTATGTAGGGGGAAAAAAATCTAGTTTTATGGTAGTGATTGTAGAACATTAAAAATAAAAAAAGCAAAAAAACAAAAACAAACAAAAAAAGAAATGTGAGGAAAACATTAAAGACTAATTATAACAGTCATTAAGGTTAAACTGTTTACTTAAATATATGAAAATGTTATCAGTATTCCAAAAATTATTATCATTACTAAATAGTTAAAAGAAAGGTTGGGGCTGAGTTGTGTAATAATTCTAAAATACTTAATTGAATAGACAAAAGGTAAAATGGAGCAATTATATTATAAAAATGGGGCATGAAAGGAAGAACTAACACAGAGGAGGCAGTTGGGGGTGGGGGGGTTAGTAATATTGGAACTTTACTTTCATCTGGGTTGAAGAGAAAACAACATGTACATCTGGAAGGGTGTAGAAGTCTTCTGAACATGTAGAGAATTGAAAAAACTGAGGGACAGGGTAGGGGAGGGACTTTTGGAGAAGTGTGTGGATTGGGATTTGCGAGAATGGGGGAGGGAAATGGGAGGGACTTCTGGAGGGGTATGTAGATTGACAGGAAGGAGGAGATAAAGTCACTCTTGAAGAAGTGGGTGAAGATAAGATAAGAGGGTGGGGAGAAGATAAGGTAACAGGCATAAGGTAAAAAGAGAGTCTGAAAAAGAAAATAGTAAAAATAAGATTTCAGGGAAATTCACAAAGAGTAACCATAACTTTGAATGTGAATGGAATGTTTATAGCAGCTCTCTTTGTGGTGGCAAAAAAAACCTGGAAATTGCAGGGATACCTGTCAGTTGAGGAATGGCTGAACAAATTGTGGTGTATGATTATGATGAAGTACTACTGTGCTGTAAGAAATGAAGAACCCAGTGATCTTAGAAAAGCATGGAAAGACTTGCACAAAATAATGAAGAGTGAAGTGAGCAGAATCAGGGGAATATGTAGAGTAACAGCAATATTGTTTTAACTTTGAGTGACTAAGTCATTTTGACTATTATAAATACACAAATTAAAAATAAAGGACTTGTGAAGAAAGATGTTATATACATGCAGAGAAAGAACTGATAGTAGGTAGAGAATAACTTTGTACGCACCCACACACACACACGCACACACGTGTGTGTGTATGTGTATGTATGCCTATTTGTGTCTAATACTAGCCATTTCTAGGGTAAGGAGGGAGAAATAAGGAAAACAAAGAAATTTACATGATAACTTTGTTGTATATTTGGAAGAAACAGCAAGTTACACATGGCAGATTTGCAATTTCATAAGCAATCATCTTTTATATTGTACAGTCTTATGGAAATGCTTGTTTTGTTCTGTGAATTGAAAATAAAATAAATTTTAAAGAAAGAACGGCATTCTCCAAGGTTTGACCTAGAAAAGTTGACCATTTCCTCACAGCTATCTATAATATGTAATGTTGCAAAAACATGGCTTCATGATGAAGATATTAAAAATATTTCTCAAAAATCTTGTGAACTCAAGGATAAATTATGTAAAATAAGTGATTGCCACAAAAGGGAACATAATGAATAATAAAACTTTTTAAAGATACATAAACATAATATTTATAAGGAGGTAGCTAGGTGGCTCAGTGGATAGAGCTCTAAGCCTGGGGTCAGGAAGACTTGAGTTTAAATATGGCTTCAGACATTTACTAGCTGTGTGACTCTGGGCAAATCACTTCACCTCTGTTTGCCTCAAGCCACCAGAGAAAGAAAAGGCAAACCACTCCCAGTACCTTTGCCAAGAAGACCCCATGACAGTTGGGCCCTTGGGTCACGAAGAATCAGACATGGCTAAATGACTGAATAATAACAATATTTATTGTATATGTCAAATTTAAAGATCTGAATTTGCCCCAGTTTTATATATATATGTGTGTGTGTGTGTGTGTGTGTGTGTGTGTGTGTGTGTGTGTGTATGCACATGTATATGTATATGTATATGTATATGTATATGTATATACATACCACTATAGGTTCCAATCTCACCTCTGATCCTTACTACCTGTATGATTATGAGCAAATGACCTGATCTACCTGAGTCTCAATTTCCTCATCAGAAAAATGAGCATCTAAATGAGTTCTAATGTCCCTTCCAGTTCTGGACCAATAATCCTATCATATGTGTCATTTTAGTTATGTAATTGGTATTCACCATGTCCAATTCCTGCTGATTATTTTCTCAAAAGAATTATTAATAACATTTCATCACACAGCTGCCCTAAGATTGATAAATCTTTGGCATCCTTTGTCCCTATTTTCCCAATATGTTTCTCAGCATCCTTCCTTATTCCTACCTTTGCACTGAAATAACTAAGTTTCAAAGTATCAGTATTTAGCTTGGAAGGTCTTTTCAAGGGCCACAAAGAGTTTCTTTCTTTCTTCATCCTCTGTACAGTTGTTGTACAATAAAGATATCAAACACTTGGCCCATGGGTCACATATGACTCACAACACATCCAAGTGCTACTGAACCAAATTGAAATATAATTGGGAAATACTTAATAAAATAAATAAAATATAATAAAACATAGACAATGTTAATAAGTGGTTTTCTAAGTCAATATGCACCTGTAAGGATCCTTATGTCTGGATTAGTGGTTTCATTTCTATTTGTTTAATACCACTGCTGTAAAAACATTCATTATTATTTTCATAGTGGCAATGTTTTTCAAATATTTGTCATGAACCAGGCCTGCAATATGCAATGATCAAATGTTCCATGACATTTTAAAATATTGGAAACTAGAAAATATAATTATTGACACTGTTAATGATGTTTCAAAGATTGTAGAGATCAGGAAAAGTGTCACAGGAATAGAAATAAACTGATAGTATTCTAATTCAGAAAACAGGAAAGAGAGGAAAGGCAATGAAGTATAGGGAAGTGAGCTTGACTTCAATTTCTGGTAAAATTCTAGAACTTATTTTTGAAAGACTAGTTAGCGAATATCTAGAAAAGGAAACAGTTATCAAGAACCGGTATCTTTGTAAATAATGAGACTCACTCCCATACTAAATTTTGTGTTGACAGAGACTGGTAATACAAGACAGCAATGAATATTCTTTAAATTTTACCAGATAATTTATACAAAGGCCGTAGACATCTTTCTGGGCAAAATGGATATCTGTAAGTTAGATGACAAATAGAGTTTGAGGAATTTGGAAGTGGCTGAAGGACTATACCCAAACAGTAGTTACTCACTAATGAGATTAATGAATTGATGTTAATCTGGAATAAAGTTTCTACTAAAGTGTCCTTACAATCTGTTTTTGTTTTTTCATTTTGTGTGATTTGATATTTTTATTAATAATTTGGATATGGGTATAAATTCCCCATTTATCAAATATGTACATGACAAAAATTGAGAGAGGATGGGTAAGTCAGCATCCAAAAAAGATCTGACCTGGCTAGAATGATACAAAATGGATAGAGCATCAGGCCTGGGGTCAGGAAGATTGAAGTTCAGATCCAGCCTCAGATACTTATAAGCTACGTGACTCTGGGGAAGTCACTTCACCCTGTTTGTGTCAGTTTCCTCATCTGTACAAAAAGCTGAAGAAGGAGATGGCAAACCATTCCAGAATCTTTGCCAAGAAAAGCCCAAATGGGGTCATGAAGAGTCAGACATAATTGAAACAACTGAACAACAAAATACAAACCATTACATTTGAGTTTTTAAAAATCAACTTTATGAGTACAAATTTCTAAAAGGAAAAGAACCCTATAATAAACCATACCTAAAGACATTTGAAGATACTATGTTAACAATTTTCGTTAATGCCCATAACTTGGTCAATAGACATTAAATAACAGTACGTACTACTGGAACTATATACAGCCCTTCTTCCAGGATGTGTCCCACCTCATAAGTCCCACCTCCTTCACTGGAGGTCTTTAAATGGAGGATGAATAACTACTTTGGGAGGTTGTTGTGAAGTGAAGGTGCCAAACTTGCAATTTGCCGGCTGTGAACAGCCAGAGTGTAGCCTAGTCCAAATTAAAGTATAATTTGACAATTTCAACAAATTAAATAAAAAACATGTTTATTACTGTTCAGTACTTTCAATTGTGTCCAACTCTTTATGACCCCTTTTATGGTTTATTGGCATAGGTATGGGAGCAGTTTGCCATTTCCTTCTGCAGCTCATTTTTACAGATCAGGAAACTGAGGCAAATAAGCTTAAATGACTGGACTCTCAGATTCTAGCTGATTGACCCTGGGCAAGTCAATTAATCCTATTTGCCTCAGTTTTCTCACTTGTAAAGTGAGCTGGAAAAAGACCACAGTATGTTAGCCAAGAAAACCCCAAATGGAGTCATGAAGAGCCAGGCATGACTTACATTACTGAAATGACCAAACAACATGAAAAGCAAAATATAATACAGTGCCTGGCACATAGAAAGTGTAATATAAATGTTAGGTTATTATTTATTGTCATTATTAATATTTTGCTTCTGAAAAAAGTGCCTGTGATTCAGATTATTCCATAACCTGCTGGCAAATATCCATTTGCTCTTGGCAATCATCCAGTTCGATCTATTTTCTCCCTCTGAAATGGGACTGGTGATTGAGAGAACCCAAGCATGATTTAATCTCATCGTGAACCCATGATCAGGGTTTTTTATTACTTTGTTGAGATAAAAAAAAAATTACCAAAAAAAGGAGTCTAGGGAATTATGCATTTTTGTGCATATTTATTGTGTAATGTAATAGAATGAGATTTGAAGTCAGGCACTGGCAGGAATTATCTACAATACTACAGGTATTGTAAACTCTCTGAGCCTCAGTTTTTTCCTATGTAAAACGAAAATACTTCTGCCAAACTACCTCATAGGCTGATGTCATCAAAGTACACTATAAGTCAGCATATAAATGTGAATTATTCTTATTACAAGCTGTGGCATCTATGTTCAAAGTCATTTTTGTGGGGGGACAAAGAATATGGTCTGTGAAATTTTGAAGCCTGGTTCTTCCACTTGTGAAATCTCTGTGGATTTCTGTGTGGGATCACTGTTAAATCACTCCATCTCCCTTGGCTTCAGTTTCCTCATCCGTAAAAACTAACTGCTGAACTCCATCAAGTCTGTAGACCTTCCTAGTTCTTAGATTATAATCCTATGAAGGTTCCTAACCCAAATCTCATGCTTGTTTTAAGTTAATATTGTATGGCAAGAAACAGTGTCATAGTGTTTTTCTTTTCAAGGAGGTCATGATCACAAAAATTTAAAAGAAAAACTGAAACAAGCACAAGAAAATTTGATTGAAAGTGGGTTTGTGCCAATGTATGTCATATTGACAAATACATTGAATACATATATGTTTTTATGTTTTGGGACTTTAAGAAAAGTCAAAATTAGAATAATTCAAATCTAAAAAAGCAGAACAATTAGTATCATGAATTCTGCTATGATTTTAAGTAAGCCTGGAGGGAAGCAGCTTTTTTAATAGAGTTCTGAAATTATTTTATTCAGTTAATCTGCTTCTAGAAATAAGTACTTTAAAATAACTCTTCTCCAAGACCGCTGGCTGACCACCTTTTGAGTCATAATTGTTGGTAATTCAGTTGGCAAAATGCCTAGGCAAGCTTTTTACTTGTTACTTAGTATCCAGAGAGTGGTAGAATTAGTGGATGGTAGAAAGGGTTAGGATTAAGGAAATCCAGGTTCTTATTCCAGTTCCACCACTAATTAACTCTGTGACCTTGGACAAATCACTTTTTCTTCTCTGTCTCAGTTTCTCCATTTATAAAAATAGAATAATCTGTCTTCCTGCTTTAAAAAGCCCCAGTGAGGATAATAGATGTGAAAACACTTTGAGAATTAAATTACATTCAACATAAATGCAGCCCAAGTATTTCACTGGAACTTCAGTGATAATAAAGGAACAAGAGTAATTAAAAAAAAAAATCACCATCCCCTGAATTTTCAATGGGAAGGAGGTTCCTCTTCCCCACACCAGGGGGGATTTACAAGAGGACACTAGTAAAACGTGATAAGGTCATAACCTTTACCAGGAGATAAACTACCCACCACAAAGATATCACAGATTCATTTCAGTATGTATGAGGTGTCATTGCTATTTAAATTGGATATAGTAGAATGTATAGTGCATAGTGGACGCTTATTAAACCTTACCGACTGGTCGATCCTGAACCATGACCATGACCGAGCAATAAGTGTGTAACCAAAGTGAAATTGATTTGGATTTGGTCATGAGTCATGGTAATATATTAAATATTCAAGTCAAAGAGTATCTTTTATAGGCTAAGTCTAGCTTAAGTATCTTTGGAGCTCAAATTCATCAGATAATTACAAAGAGACCATTTCCATTTTTCCCTCTAGACTTCACGTAGGAGTTCTCACTCAGTTCTGTATATCATCCAGTATTTTTTGGTCACAAATTTTCCAAAGCCTTTACAAATCAATAGCAAATTTTATGGAGCCTTCTGTCCCTGAAAATTCCCATAGCAGCTACAAGTTTAAAAGCTTCTTCTGCAGTTTCACTTCAAAACATTAACCCTGCCAAAATGTAATGAATAAACAGATCCTCCAGTCATATATACAACCTATCACATTGGTATATTCCATATACTTCACAGGAAACTTTAACTTTCAAAAGCTAAAAGGTCAGTTCCTTCTCTTGAACATCTGTGTTATGAGTACAAATTCAACTATGACTTCTTTCCCAGTGTGTCATGGAACTTATGGATTAATATACCTAATAAATTAATTTTCTTTTTTTAAATGGGAGAGTTAATCCCAACTTCTAAAAAATTGATCCATATATAGATGCCCTCTTAAAACTGATGGAACTCAGCACAATTCTGCCCAAGGAAACTCAAAATAAGCCTGATACAGGGGCTAGTTATGTGTCCCTTAGCTGGTCATTGAGTCAATTTCTATCTTTTGCCTGCCACTACCACTTACGCTTGGTAAGGGTCACTTGGCTTATTGATATGGAAAACAGGCTTCCCAAATATGACATTCATTGTCTCTTCACTCCTACTCCAGCTACTCTAGGAAAAGTTACTACTTACAGAGTTGCTAATTAGAGAAATAATTATGGGCTTAAAATTGGGTTTTCCTTAGTAACATGGGCAAAACGAAAAAAAAAGATACCCAATGCCCAAAGAACAACACGAATCAAGTATATATAGGTATCTTATTCTCATATAGAAAAGGAAAAACGGAAAGTTTAAGCACTAAAGAATCACAGAATTATTAGAACAAAATGCAGTATCAATTACTATTAGAACAATCTGTTGGAAGACTAATATTCAAGCCTTGTTGAGAAGCCAAGTGTTGTCATTGGTGGTGGTGGTGTCTGTATGTTTGCAAAACTACTAATTAGCTAGTTCATATTTCCTCTACTGAGCACAATCCAATCAAATGCTGAGTATGATTCAAGTATGACATGCTTTTCAATGATTACTCTCCTCTCCCAATTTTTCCTTCTGCTCTTCTCCCTCTCATTCTCTACCCTATGCTTCAGACAATCACTGCCTTTCTGGACTCTCAGGACTTTATGACCTTCAGAAATTCATGAGGTCCACTGGACTTCTATATTTCAAGGTTAATGATCAATCATTTAGTTGGGGAAAGAAATACCAGAAAAGTGATGGTCCCATCCTAGACACAGGCTTGAATATGGAGGACATGTATTCATACCTGTTCAGGACTAGATGAGAGATAAAAGTAAAGATTCCACCATTCCCACCTCCCCCTCCCAAGCAACTCTTCTGGCCATAGCTCTAAGAAGTCCTCATGCTTTGAAGTCCAAAGTAAAAGAGAATCATTATTGGCTCCAAGACGTTTCACCATCACTCAAAACAAACCTCTGGGTCAACATGGCTGATTGAAAACAGAGAATATCTGAAAGTGTCAAGGATGACTGCAATGCCTTTGAACACGCTTAAGGACTACTTAGATGGCACTACGGAGTGGTACACAAGCAGCAGATATACCTATCAATGGAGAACTCACTAAATTCAAGAGACATCTCTGAATATAATTTCAGTAATAAAAATTTCTATTTAGAGAACATTAACTGGAGTCAGAGTTTTCATATAGAAATGAGAACCTAGTTTAGCCATTGCTTGAAAGCTTTTTTCCAACTGAGTCATGAATGCTTCAATGAAATCATCATTTATTTCACATTCTCATCATGAATTGCTGTCCTGAAAAACCAGATTTTTTACCTTATTTTAACTTCATTCCTTATAAAAAATTCTCATAAATTATTGCTTAAAATATCAATGAGATTTCATCTGACCTTATCCCAGCCTTGGAAAAATTGCAAGGACTCTCCTCAGGCCATCCCCAGGATATCCTGTTAAATTTTTTTTATAGTTATGGCTTTCCTTACTTTTTTATAATTCCTACTTTATGTCTTACAAACAATCATTTAGCTCTATTTTGTTAAATATTTCCTTCCTAAATATTCCTGCAGACTATTGGTGGCCAACACATGGTAGAACCTTCTGAGCTTATGATCAACCACAGTAGGACACATTATATGTGGATCCCAAAGTACTGGTCATTTTGGTCCTCTTTGAGGACAAAGGACAACAACCAACACTTTGTTAAATATTTATTTCAATGGAGCCTTCAGTTTCTGTCAGCACCTCCACAGCAAAGTAATTGGGCCATTTAGGTTCAGTAATATTTAGTAATTAACCAATGAAAAGATAAAGTTTCTAATCAAGATGAAGTGAAAACTTCAAAAATTTGTTCCAAAAATAGAACCAACTGGTAATAGGATCTATACAGGATGACAGATTTTACTAGGAAATAAAATGGAACATTGTGAGGTGACTCACATACTTGATGATAGAGTCAGGATCCAAAATGTACTTGACAACCTAGAGGAGCAAGTCAATCTAATTAGATAAACTTATGTACTTCCCGCAGTTGATCCTCACATGACATGGACAGACAGCCTTCATCATCCTAATTTCCTTCCTCTAGAAACTCTCTAGATTATCAATCTTTTTGTCCAACTGTGGTATCCAGAACTGAACACATTATTCCAGGTATAATAGTATGAGAGTAGAACATAAAGGGACTATCACATCCTTATCCGTGGAAGCTGTTCCTCTCTTTAAAACCCCCAAAACATATCATTTTTGGCTTCCACATCACACTGTTGATTCACGTTGAGCTTTTAGTATCTGAAAACCCCAAATTTTTGGACAAACAACTAAGAATGTATCACACCTATACTTGTGAAGATGATATTTTGAACTCAGATTTAAAGCTTTTACATTTATTCCCATTGAATTTCATCTTATTAGGTTCAGTCAAATGCTGAATAATATATTTTATCAAATCCTTTGCTAAAATCATGGTACATTATGTCAGTGGCATTCTCCTCATCTACGAGTTTAGTAACTGTCAAAAAAAGAAGCTAAGATCTTTTTGGATCCTGACTCTCACACAGTGGGTTTGCCATCCTTACCAGTTTGGAATGATTTATAAATATGAAGAGGATACCTTCAATGCCTTCATCCAAGTGACTATTAAAATATTAAATAGCACATGGTCAACCACAGATCCTTGGTGTGCTCCTCTAGAGACCTGCTGTCATGTTGACATTGAACCATTAACAATTTGACTGACTCCGATTATCCAACCAGTTCTGAAAAAAAAAATTATCTTATTCTCTACTTCAGGTGTCTTCATCTTCTCCCTCAGAACTGTGTGAGATATTTTCCCAAATGCTTTACCAATAAATAATTAGTACTTTTCATGAAGTAGAACAGGCTACCCTGAGAGACAGTGGATTCCCCCCTTTTTGCAGACCTTTGATCAGAGACTGGATGGTCATTTTTTGAATTATAGTAAGGATCATTTTCTTATCTAGGTCAGACTATGTGGATACTGAGATCCCCTGCATTATCCAAATTTTTTGTTTTTGTGAGATCCAGTTACAATCTAGTGCTTACTGAGAAAAGAAGAGGAGTTAGCATAACACAAGTCAAAGCACAGGTTAAAAAAAGATCATCTATTCATTAATAATGAATGCCTATTTCCTTTAGTTTGAAAAAAGAAAATTAGCATTAAAAAAAAACTTATCAAATAACAGACTGGTCTGGTGGATAATATTAATCTCATTTCCAGAGCAAAAAGAGCAGAAAAAAATTTTTCAGACTTGGTTTCCCAAAAGTTTGGAATCTTACCTGTGACATTTTAAAGACCATTGAAAAGACAGAAAACACAACCCCTGATAAGCTCTAGATCAGCTACTTAAGAACATGTTATGGGCTATATCAAGTAGTGCTTACAGTTATGAATTAGTTTCAGATGTATTTACAGTCTAAAGGAATTTAAGCCTTTCCTTTCAATTCAGATTTAATTTTCTTTACAAGGGTCTAAGTATCTTTTTTATTGGCTTTTTAGTTAGTGCAGATCACAGAATGGAGTCACAAGATGGTCTCTTTTTTTGCCATAAATTTAAAAGCTGTAGAAAGTTCTATTGCTGTCACAACAATTAACATACCTTAAGTGGAAAGTTCAAGGTTAGAAAGATTTTCCCATATTTAGATTCCTAGGAGGAAAGTCTCTTTAAGAGGTGTGTGGGGTTTTTTTTCCACAGTCAAATTAGATGCACATAAGAGAAAAGTCAACTCAATAGTTCATCTAGTAATAAATTGAGATGAAGGGAAACTGAAAGTTGGATGCAAGCCAGCATGTGGGTATGTAGGGTTGAGAGTGGGAAGCAGAGAGCTGGTAGGACCATAGATGAGAATCTGAGAATCTAACAAACAAAATACAACCAAGTGCACAGTGAAGACAATGGCTAAAGTCTTCCATCACATCTGTCCCCTTTCCATTTACTCTGCCACTACTCTAGGTCAAGTTCTCAATCTTAGTAAGATAAGGAGGCATTCCTGGTCAAGTTATAGAAGTCAGAGAAGCCACTGAGGTGAATCACCATTAATTGTACTTTAATCTTGGTAATCTTTACCTGGGTTTTGTTTGTTTTTAATATTTAGTTAGTTTTAGTTTTCAGCATTCACTTTTATAAGAGTTTGAGTTTTACATTTTTTCCTTCTTTTCCCCTCTTCCCTCCCAGATGGCATGCAATCTGATATGCAACCATACATATTAAAAATATTTCCACATTAATCATGTTATAAAGAATTAGAACCAAAGGAGGGGATAAAGAGAAAATAGTATGCTTCTAACTATATTCCGACTCCATAGTTCTTTCTCTGGATGTGGACAGCATTTTCCATCATGAGTCTTGGGAAGTGTCTTATTCATTGCATTACTGAGAAGAGCTAAGTCTATCACAGTCATCACACAATATGGCTCTTACTTTGTACAGTGTTCTCCTTATTCTGCTCACCTCACTTAGCATCAGTTCATGCAAGTCTTTCCATATTTTTCTGAAGTCTGCCTACTCATCATTTCTTATAATACAATAGTATTCCATCACATTCATATACCACAACGTATTCAGCCATTCGCCAATTGATGGGCATCACCTCAGTTTCCAACTATTGGACACCACAAAAAGAGCTGATAAATATTTTTGTACATGTGAGTCCTTCTCCCATTTGTATGATCTCTTTGGAATATAGACCTAGAAGTGGTATTGCTGAATCACAGTTTTATAGACCTTTGGGCATAGTTCCAAATTGCTCTCCGGACTAGTTGGATCAACTCACAATTCTACCAATGATGCATTCGTGTTCCAGTTTTCCCACATATTCTTCAACATTTATAATTTTCCTGTTTTGTCATGATAGCCAATCTGATAGGTGTGATGTGGTACCACCTCAGAGTTGTTTTAATTTGCATTTGTCTAATCAATAGTGATTTAGAGCATTTTTATATGACTATAGATAGCTTTAATTTCTTCCTCTGAAATCTGCCTATTCATATCCTTTGACCATTTATCAATTGAAGAATGGCTTGTATTCTTATAAATTTGACTCAGTTCTCTGTGTATTTGAGAAATGAGGCCTTTTTATCAGAAACACTTGCTATAAAAAGTGTTTCCCTGGCTGTGGATTTAAGTGTTTCCCTAGCTGTGGATTTTAGTGGAAAGGCAGAGTAATTTCTATTGTTGATGATTCTAAGTCTGGACTGAATCTTGTTTCCTTTGGGCAGAATTTGGTTTTGCAATAGAAAAGGATCAAACACAAATAAGGCATCACTACATGGAGGGGGGGTGTAACTGTAGCTATAGTGATAATAATTCATACTCATATAGAAATGGGGGATATTCAATTTTTTATGCATTATCTCATTTAATCCTTACAACAACCCTTTGAGGCAGGTCATTTGACAAGTGCAAGAACTGAGACTCAGAAAAGTGACTTGCCCAAACGCACATTGGGTTTGCCAACCCAGCTCTTCTGTACCTTAAGTCCAATATACTTCTCTTGAATATGACAACCTGCCTCTCATTTGTTTGAATAACCTTGGGGCTCCTCACTTTAATCAGTGTTAGGATTATCTTATAATGTGCTCACTCTCTGGAAAGGTGGCAGCTCCCTAAGAGGAAAGGAGTTTGAAGGAGAGGCAATTGGGGTGATCCCATGTTCCCTTCTTTCTCCCATAAGGCAACTATGATTAAGTTGGTACCTATCCTTGCTGGAATAGGAAATTGTCAGCAACAAAGTAATGACATAACAATTCAGATCTGTGTTAGTATGCATATCTATAAAATTAATAAATGAGAAGTCAGGAGAAAGACTGGAATAGATAAGACTCAGATTAAATCCTACTTTCTATCGGGGACCTTTCCCTACACTAGCTTTACCCCTGCTTCTAGGCCTTCCCTCTGAGATTACTTCCCATTTATATCGTTGTGTATATTACACATATGTAGTTATTTACATGTCTCCTCCATTAGAATGTGATCCACTTGAGAATAGGGACCATATTTTTGTCTTTCTTTTTTATCTACAATGTTTAGCATAGTGTCTAGCCAATATTAAGGACTTAATACACAAATGCTTATTGAATGACTGACTCATTCAGGAAGCTGGAGTGAGGGGAGAGGAGGGAGAAAAGAAGAAAGAGAATGAGAGGAAAGGAGAGAAAGAAAAAAGAGAGGAAGAAGGCATTAGGAGAAACTTGGAAGATATACCCACAGGAAGGGATCATGATATGGATGATGAATCAAAAAGGGCACCCAGAAGGGGTTATTAAAGAGAAAGACCTAGGAGAAAATGGTGTAACAAAAAACCTAGAGAGGAAAGAGTATCTAGAAGGAAAGGGTGGTCAATAGCGCCAAATGCATCAGAGAGATCAAGAATGAAGACTCAGAGAAGACCCTTTAATCTGGAAAATTAAGAGATAATTGGTAACCTCACTCTTTCTTATATACCAAACTCAGTTTTCTAACTTTTGCATAGGCTGCTCTCCCATGCCCCCTACCCCATGCTTGTGATGCCTCCTTCTATATCTCTACTTCTTAGAACTTCCAGTTTCTGTCAAAGTTCCCTTCAAGTACTGCCTCCTATATGAGGCCTTTCCTGACCCTCCCAACTGCTAACACCTTACCCAGACACACACAAAAATTACTTGTCATACATATATATATATACACCTATATGGGTAAATACATATGCATATACATACATACATACACATACATATGTGTGCACACTTATGGTAAAAATAAGTCTTTTTATGTCTCATCCATCTTCCCTGATGGAATATAAGCTCCTTGTGGACAGAAACTGTTTAATTTCTTTGCGTCTCCAGCATCGACCACTAATGCATGGTAGCTGTTTAATTGATAGATTAAGAAGCAAACTCAGTAACTGGTTGTATACAAGAAACATTTAAAACATAAAAATTCATGTAGTTTCCAAATGAGACATTGATGTCATTTCTATTGATAAAAATCAGTAAAATGTATTATGCATCAATTGAATCTAAAAAGCAAAAGTAATCATCATGATTTCAAATAAAGCAGGTTTAAAAATAAATATGGTCAAGAGAGACATGCAGTGAAACTACATATGCTTAAACTTTTCATGAATAATGAATTAAATCAGCATCTAAATGTATAGATGTGTGTGCTTTGCATAGCCTAACATCTAAGTATTTACAGGAAAGGGTAACATGTTATCCAAACATCTAGATGATAAGATGACAATTGTGAGCAACTAATGTACCTTTTTCAAATAGAAAAAGTCTAGCAAAAAAATTTAAGAGAAATTTGAGATCTGACAAAAATTAGAAAAACTAAGTATCACACACACACTTATATATGAAGATTGTTAAATAGGAATCTTAAGGAGCATGGCTATTTTTCTACAGTACAACTTTCCAAAAACCAATCTCTTTGAGACACAAAGAAAAATGATGTTATATTGAACTTGAATTTGTTAAAAAAAAAAACTCATAAAATTTGTAAAGACAAAAAAATATTAAACATTTTCATCAATATGGAAAATATGAATAAAATCAGACATAAGATAAATAACCATTGTTGATGTTATTGTTGTGTTCGTCCTTTGTTGCTGAAGGAGACCATCAGAGAAATGATGACATGACTTGCATTTGACTTTGTTTTGAGTGAGGGAGGGCTGTGCAGGTCACCAGCCTCACTTCTCCTCCAGAGCCATCTGAATTCAGTGACCAGATATTCGTTAGGATGACTGGAGATGAGCCAGGATGCAGTGGGGAGAGTAAGGCTAGGGCCTATTCAGGTAGTCACTTAGAGTGAGGTAACGCCCATTCATTGAATAGGCCTGTTCAAGAAGAAGTCAGGAGATGGCCCCTTTAAAGAGCAAAAGAAAATAAGGTTTTGGAGAAGAAAGAAAGAGAAAGAAAGAAAGAAAGAAAGAAAGAAAGAAAGAAAGAAAGAAAGAAAGAAAGAAAGAAAGAAAGAAAGAAAGAAAGAAAGAAAGAAAGGAAGGAAGGAAGGAAGGAAGGAAGGAAGGAAGGAAGGAAGGAAGGAAGGAAGGAAGGAAGGAAGGAAGGAAGGAAGGAAGGAAGAAAGAAAGAAAGAAAGAAAGAAAGAAAGAAAGAAAGAAAGAAAGAAAGAAAGAAAGAAAGAAAGAAAGAAAGAAAAAGAAAGGAAGGAAGGAAGGAAGGAAGGAAGGAAGGAAGGAAGGAAGGAAGGAAGGAAGGAAGGAAGGAAGGAAGGAAGGAAGGAAGAGAGAGAGAGAAAATCTAAAGCCAGTTAACTTGGACTTACTGGCTAGAGGACTGGCTAGAGGATAAATAATGAATGAGTGGATAAAAAAAGACTACTCACATACACACATAAATATATGAATTCCAATCATTAACAAGCTTCTCTACTTGAATCTCTTCTTTTTACTGGTTTGCTCCTTTCTTGTGCTCATGAAAATTTAGCACTCTCCATAAGACATTGACTCATAGGCCATCCTATCCAGCTCTGGATGCTCCTTGTCTCAAGACAGTGAACCGGAAGAAAGAACTCAAATAATCATCTTTGTTTTCCACTGTCACTTCCAGATCTTCCCTTTATACACTAAGAAAGTTCTTGAAAACAAGATTTTAAAAAATTGTCTTTGAAAGTGATAATTGGTGAGATTAAAAAGAATCAAAATATGCCCAGCAATCGAGCAATGGCTGAATAAATTATGGTATTTGAGTGTATTAGAATGTGACTTCTATAAAACAACAAATACAAAGATGGAAGACAGATGAAATGAGAAATGAAGGCAGTAGATTTGAAAAAAAAACAATATACATTATGATGACAACAATATAAACTCAACACATGAAGCAATAGAGGTCTAATAGAATAGAGATATTAATACTCGTGCCATATTGTTACAGTTAAAAAATACATCTGAATTGTTTTTTAGCAAATCATAGAATGTTTTCCAAGAACAGAATTTGGGTATTTGAAATGAGTTTGCATCATAATGTTGCATCGTAACAAAATGTGTCAATACATTTCTCAGCAAAGTAAAATAGCAGTGCAATGGCAATGGGGTTTTGACATGAGATGTATCTAATTTTAAACAAGAGGCATATTTTGTTCATCCCCTTTAAAACTGGTAATATCATGCTATTTTACCTATTAAAATACTGAATTTTTAAAGTATTTGAATTACTATCTTAAAGAAATAAATTAACAATTGTTACTTAGAGAAATGAGAAAACAAAGTAAAACTCCAGATCTGTATTGGTTTTCCAGAGGAATATAAGATGCGTTTTTATTTTCTTAGGAATAAGATTTGTTATTTTTAGTCTCAAAGAGGAAAGGGACTGGAAGCAATGGACAGATGGAAAGATGATATAATGGGGAAAAAAAAGTTGGATTTTGGAGTTTGGGGCCTTGAATTCAACTCTCATTTCTACCATTTTTACTTGGGAAGCCTTGAACAATTTACTTATTTCTAGCTCTGGGTCTCACGTTTCTCATTTTTTGAAATGAAGGAGTTGGGTTAAAGATCCTTCCCAACTCCAAATTCTTTAATTTTTAGTTCCAGAGGCAGGTTTCAGTTGTGTATATGGAAAGGATTCTATTTAGACCAGCCTAACTGCCCATGCATAACATATAGCAAGATGCTTGCCTTTCCAATGAAGGGACAGAAGAAAGAGAGAGGTAAAGAATTTTTCAACCAAAAATTTTTTTCAATAAAAAAAATGAATGTTTCATATTGTTTTCACACATGATTGGTAAAAAATATTTTTTAAAGACGAAAGAATATATACCAGAGCAGTGTAAAAAGGTAACAGGCTGCCCCAGGAGGTAATATGTTTCTTATTACTCAATTCAGTCTCAACAGATGTAGAACAAAGACCCTTTACTAAAGGCAAATGCATGCATACACACAGCATCTAGCTAACATAACCCAAATTTCTTCAGCTGTTAAAAACTGAAAATTTGAGGCATGTCTCAATCAGACCATATTCTGTTTGCTTTGTCCATTGACTGTCTTCTTTTCTTCTTATTTACAAGTTTGTTTTTGTGAGCACAAAAAGAAGGAAGTGCTTCTCCCCCACCAATTTTCCCTTTTCTACATTTTAAGGATGGATTTGCTCACTCCTCCCCAGATGTAACCACATTTTTTACTACAAGACAACATTGGCTCCTCGGGGATATCTACCAGCTGGGCATGTGTGGGAAACTGAAGAAATTTCTCACAAAGCTTATTTTTTTTATTTTTGCATGATTCCCATAAAAAGAAAAAATCTATTAGTTATGTAGACTCATTATACAATTTTAACCAACATCAGATGAGGACAGAATTATGAATAAGCTTCAGTTTCAGTGCTATTACTACTTCATTTTCTAATTGAGATGAAAAAAAAGTGGAATATACAATGAATGTATACCAAGATGGAATTAGTACAGGAAACAACCTTTAGAATTTTGAGTCTTCAAAGAGACAGAGCATTTTCATCACTTTTAATTCATTTACATACAAAATACTCCTCCGATTTGTTTGCAAATTAAAATATTTTCCATCTCTAAAAATACTTCTTTCTCAAGCACATGAGGAGTTGAACTGAATCTATGTTTGTAAATTATAAGCTCTCATGTCTCTGAGTAAGCTCTAAGGGTAGGTTGATCCTGTTTCCATCCCATTAGGCAATTATTCCACCCTTCATTTCCTCAGTTTCATAGCATAATCTGTTACTCCAGGGCTAATACTAGTAGTTTGGTATAAAGGCTGTCCTTTTGACCCTTAGTTGAATCCTGTGCCTCTTGTTATGCTTTTTTTCTCTGAGTCCATAGTAAGGGTCCTGGCAAGAATGTAGACAAATTATAGTAAGATCTAAATGGTACTCACAAGATGATCAGTTTTCCTAAGGTATCCTGAAGTTTATTTTCTCTCATCTAATAGATTGTCAAAATGAATATTATCTTTTAAGTCCTCTTCTTTCTTCTTTGCTACTCTTATCCAGCTTGACAATACTACTCACCAAGTTTATCTCCACAGCAGGTTTCTGGTTAATCTCTCCATTCCCATAGCCACAGACCTAGTCCAGGTCCTAGCCATTTGGATCTAGATTCCTATCATAAATCTTTTGCTATCCTACCTGTATCATGTCATACCTTCTATTCTCCACCCCTAAAACAATATCCTACAAACACAGCAGGAACCATCTTCTCTAGCCTTTGTAATATAATTCTTGGGAGTGCAGCATGGCATAACCAGAAGAGTATTGAAGTTCTGCCTGATGTTTAATCAACTGGGCGACAAAAATCTCTGTCACTTAATATCTTTGAACCTCAGTTTCTTGACATTTAAAATGGAGATTACAAAACCTTGTAATTGAATATTCAAGGCAGTAAGGTATGGTTGAGAAAGCTAGCTTCAAAGCCAGGAAGCCCAGTGTCCATGTCCCACCTCTGAAATATGATGTTCATGTGACTATGGCTAAGTCATTTAATCTCTAGTGCCCCCAGGAAACTCATAAAGACCATAAGTCACAGAGTAGTTATTGACCTGCATTGGGAGAGTGGTTTTCCTCATTGGACATTCCTCGTACCAATGGAATCAAATGTCTGGTTCAGCAAAACAACAACACAAAAACCTTTAGTAATTACCTTGCCATGTGAATATCTCATGATATGATTTGTGGGAAATGCTTGGCAAACCTTAACATGCTATCTAGCTGTCTTCAGTTATTGTTATAGTTGTTGTTAGCATTTCTTTCTCAATGTCCTACAAGATCTACGAGGTCAGTATCAATGAGCAGTATCTATTAGGCCCTTCATCTGCTTCACTTATGGCTATGAAATTGGGCTTGGTTCAACAGCAATAAGAACAGGACCACTTGTGGCCACTAAGTACTTAAAGGCCTCAGCACCTTTTGATTCTATGGTGCCAAATTACTCAATATTGATGTACCCTCTTTCCCTTGGAAAGTTATGGCTATAATCCAAGTTGACCAAATCAAATTCTGCTTTGCTTAAGAAAGCAGAAAATTGGTAGATAAATTTCTTTGAAAGCTGTAAAACCATTTCATTTCATGTCTGATCGTAGCAAGTCATTTAATCACTCTCTGCCCACAATTTCTTATAAAATGGAGTTGGGTTTGATGACCTTTAAGTCCCTTCCAGTTCTGAATGTATAATCTATGATCCTAACATTAATTTCATTGTATACATAATAAAAATGTTATGAGACAAGTTAGGAAAGCCACCAAAAATGCTGAAGTGCTTTCTCTGTACTCTTTTCCTTTAATTAAAGGTAAGAGTCTTTAAATCTTGAAATGTGCTTGGGAATAAAATGCATTGACCTTCCACATTGAGCAATGGGTGTAAGATTGACTAATTAGATCTAGTCTTAGTATTCTGTGGTAGTGATCTTCAGAGGTTTTGGAAAAAGTTGTGTACAAGTGTTACAGGAAAATGGATATAGTTTATAGCAATAAATAAAGGCATATATTAGAAAAAAATATGATTTACATGCTTCCTGAACCTTGATGCCAACAGGCAATCATTAAGAATTCTGGAGGGGCAGAACCAAGATGGTGGAGTAAAAGCAAGGACGTGCTTGGGCTCTCCCCTGCAAACCCCTCAAAACACTTGTAAAAAATTGCTATAAACAAATTCTAGAGCAGCAGAAGCCACAAAATGACAGAGTGAAACATAATTCCAGCTCAAGACAATCTGGAAAGCTTACAGAAAGGGTCTCAGAGCAAAGAGCAGCCCACACTGCACTGGCACAGATAGACCTGGAGTGGGTCTCAGAGCACTGAATCGCTGGCAGCTGCTGTGGTTTCCAGACTTCTCAACCCACAAACTCTAAAGACAGCTTCAAAGGTCAGTGAGAAAGCTCCCTCACCTGGGTGAGAGGGTAGCTTAGTACAGCCCTGACCCCCAGCCTCAGCCTCAGAGTGGCAGCAGCCACTACTACAGCAGAGGTTATGGTTGCTCACAGATCAGAGCAGAGGACAGAAGAGGAGTAAACACATCTCCCTTGATTGTACCACTTTGGAGGAACTGAGAACTTACAGGTCCCTAGAAATATCTTTGAAAACAGCTGCACAAAACATCTGAAACCCATGTAATATATCCTATACTTAACAAAGAGCTCAAAAGTCAAGCAATTGGCTAGGAAAATGTCTAAAAAGGGGGAAAAATAAGACTTATAGAAGGTTACTTTCTTGGTGAAAAGGTATTTTCTTCCATCCATTTGGAAGAGGAAAATCAAAGCATACAACTAGAGGAAGATCAAAACAGGCAACTGGGTAACACAGAAAGGTTAAGGTTCCTACATCCAAAGCTTCCAAAAATATATATGCACTGGTCCCAGGCCATGGAAGAACTCAAAAAGGATTTTGGAAATCAAGTAACAGAAGTAGATGAAAAATTGGGAAGGGAAATGAGAGAGATGCAAGAAAATTATGAAAAATGAGTCAACAGCTCACTAAAGGAGACCTCAAAAATGCTGAAGACAATAACACCTTTAAAAATAGACTAATTCAAATCCTAAAGAGGTCCAAAAAGCCAATGAGGAGAAGAATGCCCCCCAAAAACAAAGAATGGACCACATGGAAAAGGCAGTCCAAAAGCTCACTGAAGAAAATAATATCTTAAAATTAGAATGGAGGAAATAGAAGCTAATGGCTTTATGAGAAATCAAGAAATTATAAAACAAAACCAAAAGAATGAAAAAATAGAAGACAATATGAAATATCTCATTGGAAAACAACTGACCTAGAAAATAGATCTGGGAGAGAGAGTATAAAAATTGATCTACCTGAAAAACCATGATAAAAAAGAGCTTAAACATCACCTTCCAAGAAATTATCAAGGAAAACTTCCCTGATATTCTAGAACCATAGGATAAAATAGAAATGGAAAGAATCCGCTAATAATCTCCTGAAAGAGATACCAAAAGGCAAAACTCCTAGGAGTGTTGTAGCTGAATTCCAGAGTTCTCAGGTCAAGGAGAAAATATTACAAACAGCCAGAAAGAAACAATTCAAGTTCTGTGGAAATACAATCAGGATAACACATAGGATTTAGCAGTTTCTACACTAAGGGATCAGAGAGCTTGGAATATGATATTCCAGAGGTCAAAGGAGGTAGGATTAAAAGCAAGAATCAAAACTGAGTATAATACTAGCAAAACTGAGTATAATACTTCAGGAGGAAAATGGAATTTGAATGAAATAGAAGACTTCCAAGCATTCTTGTTAAAAAAAAACTAGAACTGAATAGAAAATTTTACTTTCAAATACAAGAACCAAGAGATACGTGAAAAGGCAAACAGAAAAGAGAAGACATAAGGGACTCATTAAAATTGAACTATTTGCATTCTTACATGGAAAGATGATATTTGTAACTCAAGAGACCTTTCTCAGTATTAGGGTAGTGAGAGGGAATATATTTATTTATTGATATGTGTGCTTGCATATATGTGTGCATATATGTATATGTATATATATATATATATATATATACACATTGTATATATATATGTATATATATATACACACATATATGCATGCATGCTCGTGTGTGCATGTGTGTGTGTGTGTCTGTGTGTGTGGACAGAGGGCACTGGGTGAGCTGAATATGAAGGGAAAATACCTAAAAAATAAAACTAACTGGGTTTTTTTTTGTTTGGGTTTTTTTAAGAGAAAAATTATTTATTTTGCCTCCTTCCATACATCTTAATTGTTGAGGGAACACAGTCTCACATAAGATCACAGACTTTGAAAGCTGCACTTAAAATACTAAAGGGTGAAGGCAAAGCTGATGCCCTGGATGGAGTTATCAGCCTAAGGGTTCCAGCTCCTGATTTTACTTGTGCACATCTTCACCAGAAGTGCCTTTTCCTGAACAGGTGAAATTTATAAATGGGCTTGTAGGAAATAAGGAAATGCTTTATTCAGTACTTTCATCATACAAAGGAAAACAGTTTCTCTCAAAAAAAAAGGAGGGGGGGACAAAGAGGACAGGTGTGATTTTTTTGACAAGAATGGTAGGGGGAGTCAACATAGAAAAACAATGGTTTTATTACTGTTATTATTATAAGCTGATCACATGAATGGGACCAAGAGGGTTTTCCCCCCCCAAAATGGACTGCAACCATCTTCATTTTTACAGCAGACCTTTCCTTATGTCATTCTGAGAGATAGTCAATCCATGTTCCCTTTTTTGTCCTGGAGGGCAGAATGGCCTTTGGAACACCATTAAAAGGAGCAGATCTAGTTGTTGTTGTGTCTTCACAAGAACTCTAACCCAGCAGGTAGTCCAGTGGTTTCGTGAACACTCTTGCCTGGAAGAAACTCACGAAGATGCTGATGTAACCAATGAATGGAAGAAGAAACCTATTGAGCTTGGAAATATTTGGTGCATTGGATCTGTCTAGGATTATAAAACCTAAACCTTCCATCGTAAACAGGAAACTGGATGCCATTTCATCCATAATATATTGTCCATTTACTCTATATGCCAAGAAAGCAACAGGTCTCTGATGTCCATGTTCATCTGTCATAGATCCAATGCTAGGAAGTTCCACAATGACATTATAAATTATTCCTTCAGTGATGAGAGAATAAGACACCACCAGGGCGTTGACTGCATGCGAGCCCATGGCAGCTTTTTCAGCTTCAGGTTGGGACACTCGAGGACCACGAAGAGCACCTGGTACAACGTCTACCATGGTAGCAGAGGCTATGTCCAATGGCCCTGAGCTTGGAAATTCATTCTGCAGTGCCAGGCACCACCACTGTAACACTGGAAGCTAAACTTAACTGTTGAGAGGAATGTACTGGGAGAGAAAGGGAGAGAAAGAATGTAGCAAATCATCTCATATAAAAGAGTCAAAAAAGAGCTTTTACAATGGAGGGGAAGAGGGGGAAGGAGAAAGGGAATAAGTGAGCCTTCCTTTCATTGGATTTGGATTAAGGAGGAAATAATATGAACACTCAACTGGGAGGACTGTTGTGAGGAGAGTAATGTGTAAGCAGCAAAGTTTTACATCAATAGTATCAAACACAGGAATTGGACTATGACCTCATTTTCCAGCGGCTATTTCTTTTATTTCATTTTAAATTTATGGAATAAAATAAGCACTTCCATAACATAACATAATAAAAAAAAATGAGTGTAGCTCATTAAACTGAAAAAAAAAAAGAATTCTAAGACAAAAGGAACTGACAATGTGCTCGGCAAATCATGCCCAATGTCTTTGCCTTATCTTTGAAAGTCCCTATGGCACATTCATCAAAAACGTTACCAAAATGAATCACCAAAGTAAGATGACTAAAATATATTATATCAGCCTTTGAAAGTGACTACCATAACAACTTAATATTAAATATTAGATACATTAGTATTAGCAGTAGCATTTAACTGCCAAGCTTTCAAATTTTGAAAAGGTTTTTAAGGTTCTATATCTTAAAAACTTTTTTAGAAGCTGATCTAGGGTTCCTACATTATTTTTTTTCCTCTAGAAAAACAAATGTCTTTCTATATTTCAAATGATACTGAAGGATTTGGCATGTGACCCTCTAAGCCAAGATGTCAGCTACTTACAATATCTAGATATATGTGTATATATATATATATATATATATATATGTCTACATCTATATCTATGTCGATATCTATATCTGTATCTATCTGTCTGCCTATCTATCTGTCTAGTTTTGCCTCCTTCCAACCAAAAATAACTTGCTTGTTTGGTGATACTAGTTCCTAGAAGACATTAACTCCCATTAGATTATGAGTTCCTTGAGGGTAGGGATTGCATTTTGCCTCTTTTTGTAACCCCAGCCCCTTAGTACAATGCCTGGCAAATAGTAGGCACTTAATAAATGTTTATGGACTATCTGACTGATATTTCTAGGTATTTTAAAATGTGGAAAGGCTCAAATAGATTCAGCATTACAGAAACCTGAGAAAAAAAATCTTGATTTTATTATCCACTTTTGATATCATTTTGGAAGACCAGGTAGATTCTTTGCAAGAGAATACCAAGTAGCTTGGCATTAGTGATTATCTACTGATTTATTTCAACAAGTACCATCAAAATGGTATATACTTACTTTCAACTTTCTATTTTATGTCTTGTCTTAATAATATTTACAGGCAGAATAGAAAAATGGATAGAGAACTGCTCTCATTGAGAGAAGTGCCTAATATTCAGTCCTACCTCTGACACATATTGGCTATTTGACCCAGGACAAGTCACTTATCCTCAAAGGCAATTCTCTATGAGTATAAGATGCTGAGAAAATAACAACCTCAATTGGTAAATGAAATTTTCTCACTAGAACATTTCCTAAGACAGTGAAATAAGTCCCTATCCCTTAATTATTTTGTAATATACTTAGCATTTACATGGCAAAAATTTGTGAATTCATTGCTATGGAGAATTACACTGATAAAGCACATAACTTTTCAATAAAAATAGATAACACTTCATCATCCTACAGTCAACGTAGTGATGACCTTCTATCTACTTAGCAATGATTATCCTCACACAATATACAGAATGATGGCTTCTCTTACAGTCCACATTCAAAGCATTTTCACCATTTTAGGACATGCCAGAGTTTGTATTGTTCTAGAACAGCCTGAAAAATTCCAAGAACTCTATTTTGTGAGTGAAGATAAAGACTTATGTAGTTTTAATTTAGATTTTTCATATATGTTTGTCACAGGACAGACAAAAATGGAAAACCAGACATTTTCTTCATCCTTCACTAACTTCCCCCAAAACAATAAAAGAAAGAGGAATAATATTCTAGGAGTAGAGATTTTTTTTTTCAAAAATGAATTAATAGTGGTGATAATAATCCCTAGTTCACTTAGCACCCTTCCTTTTCCAGCAGTCTCCATTCTCTGTTCCAACAGGATGTAAAAACAGAACCACAGTTTTGCCTTTGGAAATTTTTTAGGTATTTATATCTTGGGGCGGTGTCCTCTAGAGCTCCACACACTGACTTTCCCTCAGCATCCCATTGTAACAGGCAAGACATCATGCCTGCAGAATGTGAAAGACAATGGACTTAGCCTAGACAGAGAAGTAAATAACAGAAGGAGTCAAAACACTAAGTTAAGGTACAGAACTATACCAGTCCTGGAGAAAAAAATGGGCATCTATCTGTGGCCAATGTTATCCTCCAAGAAATTCTTTTGAACAAGGATGGAGGCTGGTAAAAAGTAAATGCCCTAACACAAAAAGAGACTGATACTGCTTTTGAGGTCTAACTGCAAGAAAAAGGGGGCAGTAAACCTACTATCAAATGGGAAGCAGTCTAAAAGTGAATGATAGCAGGAAGTAAGGGGTTAAAAGACTAAAGCCACAAAAAATCAGGAGAAAGAAAATTTTATTAAAAACCTAAAGCATAAGAAGATATATCAATAGAGAAGGTGCAAAAATTAGAAGGGAAGATGAGCAACAAGACATCTAAAAGACTGTGAATATCTCTTAATATATATTGCAAGAGAAAATAAATTGGAACACCTGATGAAATATAGAACCATGTGGCTACTCAAAAGGGAATGAAGTCATGGTTAGATTTTCCATAATGGTTCAATGATGATATCAGAGTATTGAGAGAATATATGTGGGTGTTAATGAAAAATTCTGTGCACTATACAGCCAAAGTAACTTTTGAAATGGGAAAACTTGAATATATGATGATATCTCTCCAAAAAAGCCAGAGAGACAACAAGATTTTGGGACTACAAAGTATACTGTAGTAAAGGATAATCTGGAAAGAAGATGAGCAAAATAGAATAACATTAAAAGAATACATTGTTTTTATAGGAGCAAAACATTAATTTTAAAATCAGTGTTGTAGGTACAACTTTAAAAATTATAGGCATTCCAAAAATTGACAAGTCAGTTTAGTTTTCTAAAATCTATATTTTCATGAATCCAGACAACCAGAAAGTAAAATATCTGGACCAGAGTATCTGAATCTGTGTGTTCTAATGGGGAAAAAACAAAACAAAACCCTGGATTTGGAATGAGAGGACCTGTCTGATCTTAGGAATCATGTAACATGTACAGACTTCTGTTTCCTTAGCTATAAAAGTAAAAGTTTGAATTAAATTATCTCTAAGGTTCCTATAAGTTCTATAATCCTATGAGGATTGTAAGGGATCTAGAGAAGATGTATCCCTATAATCACTAGCACTTACATATTACTGCCTTATTCTCATGAGCAGATAGTCCTTATCTGTCCATGCTAAGAAGTCTGTTTAATGTCAGTGCAGCTTGAAAGATGGCTTCAATTTCAAGAAAAATGTTCTACTATGGTTGTAGTATTAAGTGGATCTCCCCACTTATTTTGAATTCTTGAATGCTGTTTCCAGTTTCCTGTTCTGAACTGTGTTCCATATCTATTTCATCATTCTTGGCTTGAACTCTAATCAGTGTCTGTCCTCAAACAATTCTTGTGTGGTGATGCTAAACCCTGTGCTCTCTGACTAAAATGGCCCTGTGCACAGCAAACATGGCTTGTCTCCTCAGTTTCCAAACTTTACTTGTGTCCTGCAGATTATCTGGACATATCAAATCTTTCGATATTCACAGTAAATGTGTCACTGCTCCTGCCCTGCCCTATTTCATAACAATTTAATGTCAGTGCCTCATGGAAATGCTTCTATTGAGTTAGAATCTAATAATATGCTTTTATAAAGAAATAACCTCAGGAAGAAAATGGATAACATTCATCGCCAACATCCAGATCTAGTTCAACATATAGTTTTCTTATTCTTTTTAATTGACAGAAAACCTTAGACTCATGAGGGTGACATCTTTTCTCTCTTCTATCATCTCTAGCTTGCCCTAAATAATAGTCCCTCTGATATCTTTGTGCTACTGAACTAAATAGATGTAACCCATGAGCTTCCAAGTACTGAATCTATATATATCAGGTATGATCTCAAAGATCTCTCTGAAAAGATCTTTTCTCCTTAGTCCCCAATGTCATCCAAAATAATCTCCAGGAAAATCCTCAAATGTATCTTATATATAGTTTATGTCTAGGTTTTCACAAATATGGATAACAAGTCCCCCAGCTTCAATACCAGATAAAATGACAAATGCATGTCAGAAACAGGACAGTCTTTGTTTAACCTCTCCCCACTCCTCCCAAAAAATACATAAGACATAGGAATTCATAGGAACTAACAAACAGATTTTTATAAGGCATAGACAATGGATAATAAACACAATTGTCCTCTTTTTATGGTGAACTATACTGTCTTCCAGAACCCTATAAAATCTCTTAAAGACTGATTTCATTTTTTGGTTCTGTCTCTTGCTGAAAAACAAAAATCTTTGGGACTCCTATGTTTTATATAGAGGGATCCTTTCAAAAGTCCCAGGTAAAGATTCAATTCCCTCTAAGCTCATCAGGCTGATTTTGGAACTCCCTGATAAGCCCCTTTCACACTGACAAATCCTCTGTTCCCCTTAATTAACCCAATTCAGAAATTGACTTATTTTTTCAAGAATTTTATTAGTGGAAAGAACATGCCCTAATTCATCTCAGGTGCAGCTGTGACATATTCCAAACATTCTAGAAAACACTTTGGAATTATGAGAAAAGAGTTTTTTCAAATGTTCATACCTTTTGATCTAACAATCCCACTACCAGGGTATTCAATGATAAAAGAAATCGTAGCAAATATGCCATGGATAGATAGTATTATTCAAGCAATGAACATGAGCTTGGATAGGCTTCAGGAGGTAATGGAGGATAGAAGAGTCTGGGGTGCTATGGTCCATGGGGTCATGGAGAGTTGGACATGACTGAATGAATGAACAACAGACCATATGTACCAAAGTGTTCATATCAATTCTATTTACCCAATGATTGGAGAATGACTGAATAAATTAAGAGGCTATTACTACTCCATAAGAAATAAGTGGAATTTCTTATAAGAAGTAGTTTTCACAAGAAAACTTATTTGCTGCAAAGAAAAGAAAGAATCAAACACACACACACACACACACACACACACACACACACACACACACACACACACCAAAAACCCAAACAAAATCCAAGATGTGAAACTAGTACAGCAATTTAAATGAAGAAAATACTAAAAAAGCAATACAGCTCTGCTTAAATACAATGGACTATGTTACTTCCCAATTACTTAAGTAATTGTCTTTTTTTAAAATCGTCATTTACAATTGAAAATACATGTACCATTAGTCACAATCACTATTATAGCTGCTTTTGCTTAACATCTTAATGGGAAATTAATATAGCATTATTGATAAGAAACTATTAACCTGTATCAATAACAATCAATTGCAGAACAAAAATAGAATAACTGAAAATTAAAGGGGAAGAGATAAAACAACTTACCAGATCACAGAAATCTTTCCCTAAAATATTTGCAATCTAGGCACAGAGACTGGCCCAGTTTCTGGATCGCTAGCCACAATTTTTATCTAATTAGAATCTACAGTCAGCTCTCCACAGTTCTACTCTTTCACTGAAAAGAGACCATTAGAAAATTAATAAAGAATATCGCAGGTAGGCCTGGGTCTGAAAGTCATATGTGACTGCTAGGGTGCCTTTTTTATACCTTCTGCCTTAAAGGCTAGGACAATTAGGAGAAATATAGAAAAAGCCTTTCGTTTCCATGCTTTTGTAAAACTATTATCTTGTCCTTTTGGTCCTTCAGTGTCCCTCATACAAGTAATTGTAAGAAGTCCTGGGAATGTGGCTTCTACTAGAAGGCCATATATAACAGGAAAAAAATAGCAAAGAACACAGAGAAGGTTCTTTTTCTTTCATGTTTCTTGAGGACTCATGTTCTCTGCATCAAAAATAATAACAAAATTAAAAGTATATTCTTTTTTGACACTTGAAACTCAGTACATTTTTTAAAATTTCTTATTTTTTAAGATGCATTATCATTGATTTAAGAACATCTGACTCTTATGCCAGCTAGCTATATGGCAGTCAACTGACCTCCCCAAATCTCAGTTTCCTTGCTTTTATAATTAAGGAATCATATTAAATTATTTATGAATTCCTCTTGGGCTATGCAATTTAAATTTGCTTGAAACTAACGAAGCTTTATCAACCTCCAATTTATAAAAAAAATAAAACATTTTATAGTCATTCTAATATAATTCATTTCAACAGCCTTCTATGTATCAGACACTGTGGTAACATATAGTTAGATAAAAATTGCAAACCATCTCTGCTGTTAAGCAGTCCATATTCTACTAAGAAAAGAATAACACATATGTAGATAAATTAATACAAATAGTAAACAAAGTAAAAAACAATTTTGAGAGGGTCCTAACCATAGAGGGTCATGGGGGTTGGAGGAAGGGGATAGGGGATTGAGGAATCAAGACAGACTTCATGTAGAAAGTGATATCTGAGCTAAGCCTTGAATGAAACTAAGGATGTATCTGGAAATAAAAGTTGGAGACAGATTGAACAAGGCCTTAAATGACAGGCTGAAGATAGGTGTATTCCATTGTGAGCAACACATTTGAGGAAAAGCATTGATAAGCTGGGGTATAAAAAGAACTACAAGCAAGATCACAGAATCTGAGAATTGGAAGAGACCTGAGCAGCCATGTAAGCCAATCCACATCCAAAAACCATACTAACTGTAATTAATATAATGCAATGTAATGTGACATAATATAATACGATGCAAAAAATACAAATAATGTGATGTTATGTGATACGATACGAAACAGCAAAGCTATAATTAATATATAAACAGGATAGTTCATCAGTCTCTGAGAAGGAAGCATTTAATTCCATCAAAAGTAAAGTATAAGTTTAGAGAGATACAGGACTCTTGGCTCAGTAAGAAGGCAAAAAAAAAATCAGTTTTACACTAATAGTGACAATACAAAGTGCTTTTATGATGCCCTGAAGGGTATTTATGAACCAAAGACATATGGTGCGTTTCCACTACTCAGTGGTGACGGAGCCACACTGATTAGCGATAAGGACATGATCCTAGAGGGATGGGCTGAACACTTTCATAGTGTTCTCAACAGACCATCATCTATCAATGCTGAGGCCATTGACTGTTTACCTCAGGTTGAAGTCAATCCCTCCCTACCTGAAGCTCCAACTGAAGAAGAGGTTTTGAATGCCTTAGGGTCCTTTCATGTGGCAAAGCACCTGGTGCTGATTCTATTCCAGCTGAATTTACAAGGTAGGGGGTCCATTGCTCATACAAAAGCTGACTGAAATTTTCCAGGTTATATGGCAAGAGGAGGTTATCCCCCAGGAGTTCAAGGATGCCTCCTTTGTCCATCTCTATAAAGGTTAAAGAAGTAGATTGTCCTGTGACAATCACAGGGGAATCTCTCTTCTTAGTCATTGCTGGCAAAATTCTTGCCAGAGGCCTCCTTGATTGTCCTCTTTCACCTGGCAGATGGTCATATACATGAAAGCCAGTGTGGCTTCAGAAACAAGGAACAGTTGATATGGTGTTTGCTCCCTAACAACTCCAGGAGAAATGCCAGAAGCAAAACAGAATCTCTTGTGCCTTCCCAGTCACCAGTGGAGTTAAACAGGGCTGTGTGCTTGCTCTCATGCTTTTCAGCATGATGTTTTCAGTCATGTTGTCAAATGCTTTCAATGAGGATGAATATGGCATCAAAGTCAACTACCTTACTGATAGTAAATTGTTCAACTTGGAAAGGCTACAAGCCAAGACCAAAGTAGAGGGAGTGTTGGTACACAACTTTCTGTTTGCAGATGTGCACTCAATGCAGCTTCTGAAACTGAGATGCAACAAAGTATGGATTGGTTCTCTGATGCTTGTGATAATTTTGGTCTAACAACTAACACCGAGAAAACACAGGTGATCCATCAGCCACATGTTAAAATTGAGCCTTCCCTTTTCCAAGCATTCAAGTATGCCCAGCTACTTAGGACAAAATTCTTGTGTCATGGACTTAAGGCCTTTCATCATGATTGCTTTCCTCTGGGAAATGTGTAGCTTATCCATGTCCTTAAATCTGTAGTGCTCAGAAATGAATATTATACTCCAGATAAAATCTGATAAAGATAGAATACAGTAAGATTATCATCGTCCTATTCTTGGAAGTTAGGTTTCTCTCAAAGCTACTAAAGATCATGTTAACTTTTGTTATATCACATTGGGGACTGCCACAGTTGCCATATCAATCACATTGGGGATTCACATTGAGCTTACAATCTACTAAAGCCTTCAAATCTTTTTTAGAACAACTACTTTCTAAATACATCTCCCCCATCTTACACCTTCAAGGTTGTTAGGTTTTTTTTAGTTTAACTGCAAGATTTTATATTTATCCTTATTTTATTTCTTCTTATTAGATTCAGCATAATGTTTGTTAAAAAATGTTTTGGCATGTGACTTTGTCATCCACTGCCAGCTACCCCCAACTTTAAGTCATGAGATGGTGAAGGACTTGGCATTCATGTCCTATGAGAATTAGAAGGAACCAGTGATACTTGACATGTTTAGAAGAAATGTGATAGCTGTCACCTAGTATTTACAGAGTTATCACATGGAAGAAATACTAGGTTTGTTGTTTCCAGTGAGGAGAATCATGAGTAATTGGTAGAAGGTATAAAGAGGTAAATCAAATTGATGGAAGGAATAACTTCCAGATTACCTAAAAAGCAGAGGAGAGCCCAAAGAAAGACTGTATGACACAACTTGATGGCCATTTTGTAGAGGTACTTCTCTCAGGTGTGGGTTCTGAGGACCCTTCTGAGCCTCTTCTGAGCTTGTATTTTATCCTAACAGTAATAATGAGCTTCTAAGAACTTTAAGGATTTTCAAAACAAAACAAGATGACAGAAGGCATTGTTCCTGTACTCCATCATATGACAGACATTCCCTGCCACAAAAGCAATAGCATTCATAAGTGGAAAAATTAGAGATTTTTCACAGTTTAACTCCTTTTAATTGGACTACATTGTTATGCTTGTGGCCTCAAGAAAAATGTCTCCTGCATCTCAAGAATATTTAAGAAAGGCAGAAAAGAGTTGTGCCAGATAAAAAGGGTAACAGCCCTGGTACTGTCAGGATCAAATTGCCCCAAACTTGTGGTCACTTCAGTCAACCCTTAATAACCATTTTGACTTTGAGAAGCATTTAAAAATTTTATTTTAAAACTTAATTGTTAAATATTCTTTACTTCAAGTAGACATAGCTTCCTTCCCTATCCTCACTACTTTTTTCTCTTCATATTAAAAATACACATGGATAATTGTATCAATTAGAAAGAATTTATGAAGCATTCACTGTGTCCAGAATAATAAAAATGAAAATACCATACTTATGCCATATGGTATTTGTCATCCTGTAGCAGATAAACAGGGTCTGAAAAAATAGCCAAGACTGTGAGGTCGAGGAAGAAGCAACAGATTAGCTAAATCCCTAGAGAGGTAAATTGGCAAGGTCTTTCAACATGGACATGAGTAAGAGATATCCTTGTAGTGGTCATTACAGTGGAATTGAAGGTTTTATAGCTTGAAAGTCATACAATGTCAATGGTGCAGCGCATCCTGATTTCAAATCCTATCTCAGATATCCACTAGCTGTGTGGCCAGGGGCAAGGCATTTAGCCTCAACTGAGACATGTCTCAGTCACCTACAAAAATTTTGTTTTTTGTCCCTTACAAAAAAATGGTATTGTGAGAATCCAAAGAAATAACACATATGAATTCATTTTAAGCCTCTAAATGCTATCTATTACATTATTATTAACAATAAGTAGTTTTCAAACATGTGATAACAAATATTTGCCCATTGAAAGAAAGTGTGGTTTAGTGCTTGAACCAAGAGTTAGGAAAACCTAGGTTCTAACCTTAGCTAGGATATGACCTAGATGTGTAATTATGTTTGTCACTTTTTCTGAGCCTCACTTTCTTCATCCTTAACATGAAGATGATAATACCTGGATTATGTACCCCACAAGACTGATGGAGGGAGGGTGCTGTGAAATAAGAAAATATATGTAAAGTGCTTTGCAAACATTAAAATCTACAGGGTAGGGGAGCCTGTGGCCTCAAGGCCACTTGTGACCCTCTAGGTCCTTAAGTGTGGCCCTTTGACGGAATCTAAACTTCACAGCACAAATCCGCTTAATAAAATGATTTGTTCTATAAAACTTGGACTCAGTCAAAAGGCCACACCCAAGGATCTAGAAGGTTGCATATGGCCTCAAGGCCACAGGTTCTCCATCCCTGATACTAAGCCATCTATTATTATTAATGTTCCTAGGGACTATCTTTTAAACTTTAAAGCAGTATGTGCATGTGATATATTATTATTATAACAATAGCATTTACATAGTATTTAAAAAATTTTTAATTAATTTGTTTTCAGTTTTCAGCAATCATTTCCACAAGTTTTAAATTTTCTCCCCCTCTCTCCCTGAGATGGCATGCAATATTTTATGGGTTCTACAAATACATTCTTATTAAACACATTTTCACATTAGTCATATTGCATAGAAGAATTAAAATGAATGAGAGAAACCATGAGAAAAAAGCAAAACATAACACAAGAGAAAATAGTCTGATTCATTTTGCATTCTGATTCCATAGTTTTCTCTGGGTGTGGATAGCATTTTGTATGGAGTCCTTTGGGAATGCTTTAGGTCCTTGCATTGCTATGAAGTGCTAAGTCTACCTGAAACAGTCTTTGCACACTCCAGCTGTGACTATGTATAATGTTTTCCTGGTTCTGCTCATTTCACTCAGCATCAGGTCATATAAATCTTTCCAGGTTTTTCCGAAGTCCACCTGTTCATCATTTCTTATAGTACAATAGTATTCCATTCCATATGAAAATACATTCTTATACCAAAACTTTACAGCACTTCACAAATATTATCCCATTTTATCCTGACAATAACATGTAAGTTAGGTCCTATTACCACTTTATTTCACAACTGAAGCCAACAGAGGTTAAGTGGGTTGTCCAAGGTACATAGCTAGTAATTAATTGTCTGATATTAGATTTAAACTTCAGTGTTCCTAACTCTGGGTCTAGTACTCTGATCCCTGTACCAATTAACTGCCTCAGTGATCATCATTATTAGAGCTAGAGAAATCTTCCTTCAGTGATAAATGGCTTCTCCAAAGACAAGGAACACACTGGTAGCAGAGATGGAAGACTATACAAAGTGGCCTCTGATTTAAGTTACATTTAAAAGACATTTAATTTATTTTACATTGGTTGACCACAAGTAAGAGATCTAAATGACTTAATTTACTTTGTGTATGGTCTGTATTTAAGTTAAATGATTTGTGATCATTTAAATCATTAAGCCTAATATGAAATTACAATTCCAATTTCTAGGCCAGTTACACTTCATAATTGAAAACACTACTTACTTTACTCTTGATGGCCTTCTTATAGTAGAAATGAAGACTTGTGTAGTTGGTCTGGCATGTAGTTGCTGTGGGTGACTGGAGGAGTTCCCCTGGTGTTGGCAGATGGCCTCTACAATTTTTATTGTAAGTGTTTGCCCAGTAGCCTGCAAAAGGCATTAACCAGTTTAATTCTTCCCTCTGTATCAGAAGACATATGTAACTAAGGTTTAAGACAACTTAATTCATCCCCCCTCTTGTATCTTAAACTTTAGCTCTAGTTTCTTTCTTGACCCCTAGTCTTGTATCACTATCTATTGGATATTTCAAATAAAATATTCTAGAGGTATCTCAAATTCAACATGTCCAAAACAGAACTCATTCTATCTTTCCCTGTCCTACTTCCTAACTGTCTTTTACAGTGGAGGATAGCAGTATCCCACATACAGCTACCAACCCAGTTTAGTTAGGCTTCACCTCTAACCTGAACTATTTCAATAGTCTTCTTAACAATTTTCCCACCATAATTGTTTCCCACTCCAATCCATTCTACATACAGTTTCCAAAATGATTTCCCTAAAGTCTGACCATTTCACTACCCTACTCAATCAATTCCAGTGGCTCTCTATTATTTCTAGGAGTAAATTTAAATAACTGAATTGGGCATTTAAAAGTCCATGATGTCTCCAACCTACTTTTCCAGTCTTGTCAGCCATTATTCCCCTTTACATACTCTGTGGTGCAGTCAACTCATCCTTCCTACTCTACCTCATAAAAGGCACTCCAATTCTAACCCCTTTGCACTGACAGCCAACCATCCTGGAATAGAAAGTTTTGAACATGGAGGTCCTGGGAAAATTCTGGAACAGATCATTAAAGAGATGGTTGCTAAACCTTTAAAAGGAAAAGTAGTAATTATATAAATCCATTAAGACCATGACATATGAGACTAAACCCATTTCTTTTTTGATGGCATTACTAAACTAGTAAATGAAGCGAATGATATGGACCTGATTTCTCTAGATTTTTAATGAAGCTTTCTCTAAATTCTGGTGAAGAAATAGATTGATATCACTGAGATGGTAATTGAAACAAATGGATGCAGAATTGGTTGGATGGCCAGATTCAAAGAGTAGTTATTAATGGGTCAATGCCAAGGTGGCAGAAGGTTTCCAATGAACTACTCCAGGAATCTGTGCTTAGCTTTGTGTTATTTAACATTTTATTCAATGACTTCAATAAAGCATAGTTGGCATGCTTATCCAATTTGGAGTTGACAAGAAATTCAAGGAATAGCAAACACAATGGATGACTAAGTTAGGCTTCAGATGGTTCTTGACAGGCTAAAATGCTGGGCTGAATCTAAAAAAGATGAAATTCAATAGAGGTGAATATAAAATCTTTCCCTTGGGTAAAAAAAAAATCAACTTCATAAGTATAAGATGTGGTTAGAAAAAGTTGTTTTGAAGAAGGTCTAGGGTTTTTAGTGGACCTCAACCTAAATATGAGTCAGAAGAAGCATGATGTGGCAGTCAAAAGACAAAGCTAATGAAATCTTGAGCTACGTTAACAAAGACATAACTGCCAGGAATAAGAAGATATGGGACCAAATTCCGTCATTGACATTTATTAGAGGTAAGACCATGGATATGTCACTTGATCTCTCTGGATTTGGATTTCTTTGTCTATAAACTGGGGATAATTCTGCTGTCCCACTGTATCCCTATAGAATTGTTTCAGGGAAAGTGTTTTGTTTACCTTAAAACACTAAATAAAATTCTTACATTTTGGCATCATCTGCAGAAAAGTGATAGTTGAAGTAATTGAAATAAATGAAATAACTCAAGGAGAGAAGAGGGTGAAAGTATCTTCAATAACTCTTTGACATTATTCTTATTAACTCTCCATTTAATTTCTTCAAAGTTTAGGCTCTAAATTTTTCCTCCCACTTTTCTCCCTCAACTGCACTTTCATCCCCCACGCTTACTACAGATGATTTAGTTTCCATTTTCACAGATTGTTGTTGTTGTTGTTCACAGATAAGACTAAGGTCAAGGGGCAGTAGGTGGTACAATGGATATAGCACTAGCCCTGGAGTCTGGAGGACCAGAGTTCAAATCTGGCCTCAGATACTTACTGGCTATTATCTAACACACCAGATACATATTTAAGCTAGCTCTAGCTAGTATGCTATTTCAACCTCATCTCCTACTCTGTCCACATTCCCTCTTTTCACAAAAGGAAAAGGGAGGTATAGTTACTGTCCTGTAGTCAACCTTGATCCCATCTACCTCCACAGCATATCTTTCATTTCTTTCCCTCCTTTCTAGTCCCAAAGCTACTGCTCTCGTCCAAGTTCTTCACTATCTTACCTGAACTATTGGAATCATTTGCACTTAGTTGGGGCAGTGCTTAGTGCTGGACCTAAAGTCAGGAAGACCTAGGAATAAATTGTGCATCAGAAACTTACTAGATTTGCGACCTTGGGCAAGAAAGTCATTTACCCTTTGTCTTTCTTCACCTGTAAAATGGAAATAATAAAGTACTTATTTCCCAGGGTTCTTGTGAGAAGCAAATGAAATGATATTTGTAAAGTGCTTTGCAAACTTAAAATACCATATAATATGAATTATTGCTATTAATGATCATAATTTACTAATAGAATTTCACACTTCAACTTTCTCCTGCTTTAGTCCATCCTGCAAATAATAACAGAAAAGTCTTACATATATGGACTTCCTAGGAGTAAACTAGCACGCTCAAAAATTTTAAGTAGTTCCCGATTGTCAAAAGAATAAAATTGAAACTACTCTGCCCTGGCATTTAAAGCCCTCCACATGTTTCAAATATCTCATTCTACTTTCTACCATGATTCCTGTGCTTTAATCAACCTAAATTACTCATTGTCCACCAAACATTCCTTGGACTTTTCTAAAGACTTGCCTTTCCTCAACACATTTCCTGTAGAATTACTCTTGAAAGACCAAATTAAATATTATCCTAATCCCTTTTAAGTATGATCTTCTCCCTTAGAGCTCACATAAGGTTTATTTTTTTTGTACCTGAATCACTTATATAATATTGTGTGTTATTCATCTGTGAATAAATCTTATCTCCTTATTAGATTGTGAGCTTTTGAGGGCAAGGAATGCATGCAAGTATCAATATACGAATGAATGAATTTATTGACTATGTGATGGACGCTGTGCTAAGTTCTAGGGATGCAAAGGAAAGCAAAAATAATTTCTGCCCTCACATTTTAGTTGAGGAGACAACTATACATCCATACAAACATATGCATATAAAAACAGACGTGTGAATATATATAGATATATTTATATGTGATATATGTAAGTACTTCGAAGGCATCCTTAGAAGATAAGGCTCTGGCCTTCCAGATGCTTGTCCTTATATGGAGCAACCAAGAAAGGTCTCCTGCGGAAAATGGACTTTTAATCAGAGTCTTCAAGGAAGTCAGGGATTTTAAAATATAAAGGTAAAGAGGTAGAACATTCTAGGGATGGAACAATACCATTACAAAGACACAAAGATGTAAGATAGAATGTTACATGAAAAGAAGAAATTAGAATTGAGCAAGGGCCTGAAATGGTCAGACTTATCAAATAGAAAAATCATTTTAGCATTTATATGGAAGATAGATGGCAATGAGAAAACACAAGACAGGGAAACCAATTACATGGAATTAACACTGATTGTGGTGTTCGTCCTTCATGGCCAAAGAAGACCACGCCATCAGAGAAATGATGACATGACTTGCACTTAACTTTGTTTTGAGTGAGGGAGGGCTGTGCACGTCACCAGCCTCACTTCTCCTCCAGAACCATCTGAATCCAGTGACCAGATGTTCATCAGGATGACTGGAGATGAGCCAGGATGCACTTGGTCCATTTTGATCAAGTTCTATTCAGGTATTCACTTAGGGCAAGGTAAAGCCCATTCATTGATTGAATAGGCCTGTTTAAGAAGTAGCCAGTGAGTGGCCCCTTTAATGAGGCAAAGAAAAGAAAGACGTCAGGCTGGGAGGGAAATAGCAACAGTTACTATTGATAATCACTGTGAAGCAAGGAGGGTCCAGAAGAGCCCTTAGGCAGGTGCCTACTTTGGGAACGAAAAGGAAGGGAAGGGAAGGGAAGGGAAGGGAAGGGAAGGGAAGGGAAGGGAAGGAAAGGAAAGGAAAGGAAAGGAAAGGAAAGGAAAGGAAAGGAAAGGAAAGGAAAGGAAAGGAAAGGAAAGGAAAGGAAAGGAAAGGAAAGGAAAGGAAAGGAAAGGAAGGAGAGGTGAAGGGAGGGGAGGGGAGGGGAAGGAGGGGAAGAGAGGGGAGGGGAAGGGAGAGAAGGGAAAAAAGAGAAGAAAAGGGAAAATAAAGGAATCTAGCCAGTAAAACCCAAGTTAACTGGGCATCCTCTGGCCATCCAAATTTACCTTCCTATGGAGAGGAGAAGGAAGGGGAAGAGGGGACAGACAAGAGAGGAGGAGCTGAATTAACCAATCTGGGTTCCCATTCAGGCAGCTGCAGGTGCTCATTGATTGTTGTGTTCATCCTTGTGCCGAAGAAGACCATGCCAATAGTCCAGGTGAAAGGTGATTAGAATCTAATTATAAGTGGTGACTCTGTAAATGAACAAAGGGGACATATTGAAGAGATGTTGTGAAGGTAGAAATGATTTAGCAATTGATAGGCATATTGGGGTAAGGAACCGAGGACACCACTTAAGTTGTAAACTTGGGTAACAGGAAGGATGGTAGTACTCTTGACAATAATGGGGAAGTTTAGAAGGGAGAAGGGTTAGAGGGAAATTTTATGAGTTTTATTTTGGCTATGATGACCTTGACATATCTACAAAACTAAACTTGGTTCCTCACAACCTAATGTCTTACTTTGCCTACAAGTCATTCTTAGTAAGTGCTAAAATATAGAAAGAATTGTTAATATGATGATTCTGTCTCTCTGGTTAAGATCTTAGTATCCTGTATATCATCTGCATAAGTAAAACAGTGATGACAATAAAATTCTATACCTTCCACTTAAAAAAGTAAGTTTTTCAGTCACCCTTTAGGGTGGCTGCAATATTTTAAAGACAATCATGTAATCTAACTCAGTCAGAAGTTTAGGACACGGGTATGCTTGAGAAAAGTATCTCTTTATGTAAGCAAAAGTCAGCAGTACTAAAGATTGTATTTCCTGATGCAGGACTATAATTCACTTATGGCAAATATAGTCTAATGAATCTATAGCTTCATTCCTGTAACAGCTCCCCTCAACAGGGTTGTGACTCACTCAAGTTTTCTCAGTCTTTACATCTGTTCTGTATGTTTTTCTCTAAATTTTCCATACTGAGGTATAAGGTCAGAGGCTGAGAAACAACAAGGATCATGGCTATGAGTCCCCAAAATCTTTGGGGTCCCTAATGGGCCTTTTAATATTCTATGGGTACCAAAAGACATACCACATGAACAGCATGTTTCCTGTTCTGGCCATATGTCTCTTGAATGGTTTTTGCTATTTCTTGCCCCAAAAAATCTTTATTAGTATTATGCTAGAATCTATGTGCACTCTACGTTTCCCCATTATCCTTTGGATGACCTACTATTGTGTATTTTTGGAGGCTGTGGCATGCCCTGATTCACAGGCATATGGATTCAGAATAGTCATATTATTTTTTTCATTCAGAGAGAAGCTTGAAAGTGTTTCACAGCTTCTCTAATTAAACCCAACCTGCTCTCTTCCTCCTGTTCAATTCTGGCTGAGAATCATTGTCCATCTGCAGTGTCTGGCCATGATATATGTCCTGATGGAACAGTTCAATGGTTTGTAAAAGATTACAAGCTTGTATTTAGGTACAGGAGAAAAATCGACCTCATTTCTTTTCTTCTTTCCCTTCCTCTCCACATGAACTTTGTAATTTCCTCCTCTTAAGGATCAATAAATTTAGATGCAACGAATCTAAATAGCTTTTATATATACATTCTGCATCATGTTTTCCTTTTCTAGCTTGCACATTATCTTAAAAGTATTATATAGTCAATTCACATATGAATGTCATCTCTCAAGCTTGAAAACAAGATACCATAAAAGAAAATATTCAGGCTTCCTCTCTGGTATGATAGGAGGGCCAAAATAGTTTATGTAGATTTTCCAGATGATAAGGGTGCCATGACATGGAACCTCCATGATGTGGAACCCCCATGATATGGAAAGGATAGCATACATTTTTTTTGTTTGGTACAAATAAGAATGACATTTTTCTCAATGGATACTGTGGAATCATAAAATGAAGATACCGTCCATTGTCCGTCACAACACTGCCCTTTGAATTTTTACTTGTCCTATAAAGATCAATACAAATGCCACCTCCTCCAAGAAATCTTTCCTAATCTCACTCTCCTCTCATTTAGTAATGATCTTTCTCCTCAGAGGTCATATAGCCCTTCATTTATACCTCACTAATGAAGTTATCATTGTGTATGAAAGTAATTTATATTTGTCCCTTACCTTCCTATGGGACACCATGGGGTCCTATGAGATACCATGGATAATGTCTTTGCTAAATTTTGTATCTTCCCATCATCTAGCATAGAGTCCTACATACTACAAGAACTTAATAAATTATAATTTAATTGAATTTGAAGCTCCTGGAAGGTAAGGACCATGTCTTCCACTTCTCTAAGCCCAATCTCCATGCCAACACCTAGAAGAATTCAGACCCACATAGTTAATGTACCATGTTTTTCTTCAGGATCTCTAGAAATTAAAGACTGAGAATTTTTTTTTAATCTGGGGTAGGGAGAGACTTGTGGCAGGTAGAACAACCAAAAATCAATTACATTTCTCCAGTAGTGAAATGTTAGATAAAATGTGAAACACATGTTTATGGAAGAGCTGGTTCAGGTATCCCTTCCAGATTGCGACTTTCCATCTCAGTTTTGGTAGACCATGAGACAGGATAAGAAATTAAATGGGAATTTTGGAAGAGTTTTGCAGAAGCAACAGACATCACACAAAGTCCAGCAAATGATACGGAGCCTATGGCTAAATACTTAACCCAAATTTTACAATAAAAGAATGTTATATATTTTACATAAAATAAAAAGAAAAAAAATCAGACTGCTTCTATGATATGAAGGGAGGGCCAAAAGATTTTATGAGGATTTTTTAGATCACAAGGGTACTGTGTTGTGGAACCCACATGATGTGGAAAGAATAACTGTATATTTTTTCCATTTGGTACAAATAAGAATGACATTTTTCTTAATAGATACAGTGGAATCATAAAATCAAGACTTTCAACTCTGATGCATTGGAACTATCTGTATTGCAAAGAAGAAAATAAAATACTGTGGGAAAAAGTCATGGTCATGGAGTTACAGACATCGCAGCAAAGATAGAGAAAATGCTAAATTTGTGTGTGTGTGTGTGTGTGTGTGTGTGTGTGTTTTCTGAGCCAACTCTTCAAAATGCAGATAAAGGGAAGAAAATGAAAAACCCATTAGATACCTTGTTGTCAAGTTATACACCCACCCTACAGTAGATTGCATCACTCTAAAAGTAGATCAGATCCATTAACAGATCTCTGACAGGCATTTATAACTAACTTTTATGTTTCTCTAGTTGGGTGAATGGGCTGTTGTGATGTTGTCAGTCAGTCAATGAAAGGCTCTTGACATCATTGTTTCCTTGGCACTTGCTTAACAGACTCCTTTTGGCATCATCTGTGTGGACCAGCTTTTATGAATGGAAATGGAACAGGCATTTGTTCACCTATTATGGTCCTCCAGGGATTTATTTATTGCAAAAATAGGTCAGGGTCTTTTTTCCTATGTTGGGATTAACACCACAGCAACTGAGCTGTGCAAGCCTGAAGAAGGTTGGGTTTTCTTTGATTTCTTTTTGTTTTTGCCAAATACTTAATTTCTGTCACATAAGAGTCCTTATTGTTAGAGACACTGGCCCGAGTGTCCTATGTGGATGAGAAACTTTCCATTACACTTTAATGCTTCCAATGAAAGAAATCCTTCCTTCAGATGTTGACATTTTCCTGAGTTTTAACTTCTTACATAAATTTATATCATGGTAGAAAACCTAAGTGTTGACAGTGCAAGAAATTAAATGAAGTTATTGACTCCCAGAGCATGCCTAACTGAGAGGTAGCCCTGCATCATCTTGTCCACAGGCTCTGTAAAAGGATAAGTGTTGAGCTGTTGTCCTCCAGCCGACATACCAACAAAAGTTAGGCCTGTCAAATCAAGAAATCCAGATAACCTTCCAGTAAGCTGTTCTATTTGGTGGAGATGGAATTTCTTCTAAAGGCAGCAATATCTATTTAAAGTCCATTCTTCAGGGAAACTACACACCCCAGCACTATTCCTGATATCCCTGCCCAACTCAGCTTCTTGAATCACCAATTATTTATCTCCTCTTTGCCTCAATTAATACCCTTTGTCAAATGGATCTAATAAAATCAACTGACAACCTATTTTAGGAATTCTGAAAGATCTTTGTGACCCCTTGTCTCTCTTTTTCAGTCTTGACCATAGAATCATAGAAGCACTGAATTTGAGTTGGAAAGGACCTTGGCAGCCATCTAAGTCCAAATGAAAAAAAAAATTCTTCTTGCAACATTTTTGATTCATCATCATTTAGATCATCAGTTAAATTTTCCTTAAACATTCTCTGTGAGGGGGAACCCATTGACTACCTCTCCAAATAATACCCATTCTCTCTCTGGGAAATTTTAATTACTAGGACATTTTTGGGTCCTTTCATCAGGCCTCAATATCAATATGCCTCTTTGCAACTTCAACCTGTTGAGCCTGTCATAATTATGTCCCCTGAAACCATGCAAGAAAAAAGCTAACTCTCCATCCAAGTGAAAAGCCATCAGATATTTGAAATCATTATAATATTCCTTCTAAACCTTATCTTTACCAAACCAACCACCTCTATTTTCTTAAGCCGATCCTCATGTGGCATGACCTTAAGGACCTTCACAATCTTGGTTCACTTCCTCCATATGATCTCCAGAAATTGTAAAAGTGTAATTAACATTGATGTTTGTGACAAGTTTTTAAATTTCCATTTATTTGTTTTTTGTTGTAAGTTTTGAGGAAAGGATGTAGGAAGGATATATTGGGAAGTATAAGTGACATAAAAACCGTAGATAACAATTTGTCTTTCAAAAATGAAACATCTAGAACTGAACAAAATATATTGGTTGTACTCTGAACAAAGTAGAATGGGACTATTACCTTCTTCATTCCCATAACATCACCATCATCATCATCACCATGACCATCATAATCATCATCACTGCCAACATTTATATAATGCTTACTATGTGCCAGCATTAAGTACTTTACCATTATTATCTCATCTGATTCCCACAATGACTCTGATAGGTAAGTGCTACTATTATCCTTATTTTACAGAGAAGAAAACTGAGCAGGGGTCACACAGGTAATAAGAAGTGTCTGAGGCTGCATTTTAGCTCTGGTCCTCCCAACTCCAAGAGCTACACTCTATAATATGCCAACTAGCTTCCCCTTGTGTCTCCCCTTTCATTCTAAAATTTCATTGACTATGCACTGTATAACATACACACACACACACACATACACACACACACAGAATCCTAGTATTTTAGAATTGGAAGGGATTTAGACAATAAATAATTACCAGTGATAACTGAAAAAGGTTGTCCTCTATGACATATTTGTCAAGGGGTCACCTAGCCTTCACTTGAAGACTTCCAATGGGGAGTACCCATTATCTCCCCATGCAGCCCAAGCAGAAATTTGCCCTTTTAGTTATCAATCATGGATGACTTAAATTAAGCTTGCTTTCTACTAAAATCCCCAAATCTTTCTTTAGGAAAAAAAGTCAAGCTGCTTTCTAACTCACACTTTCAAATCTTATACTATTTAAGTGGATTTTTTTTAAACACAAGTATGAGACTTTAAATTTACCCTCTTTTAAATTTAATTCCTTTAGGTGCAGCCTAAATAATTCATCCAGCTAAAATCTTATTAGATCTTAACTCTGGCATCCTGTATGCTATCTGTAAATGTGGTAATCATATCATTGACCAATTAGTCACTGAGCTAGGTGCCTAGAATTCCCAAAGAATCTTCCCTTCATAAGTAGCTTATATTCTAATAGGAGAGACAACAAGTACATATAAAAATGTGTGTGTGTTCATCCTTGGTTGCCAAAGAAGCCCATGCCATCACAGAAATAATGACATGACTTGTACTTGACCTTGTTTTGAGTGAGGGAAGGTTATATATATATGAACACCTGTACAGTATAAACATAAAGTCAAGAAATATAAGTATATAAAAGTAATAAAATAGAAGGCAATTTAGTAGAGAAGTCACTAGCAGTTGAAGAGATCTTCATCAACAGCTTAATCCAAGTGTATATCATACCAAACATACATGAAATAGCAAAGGTTTGTGACAAATCCCTGGAGTTCTCCACTGGAGCTCTACCCCATCCTCTTTGCTTCCCAGGATCCTAACTAGCCACCTTCATGAATGAACCCAAGTACTACTTTCTATAAAAGGTCTTTCCAAATTCTGTTATTATTAATGTATTCCTACATTGTTTAGCATTTATTTTCTATATATTTTGAGTTTCCTTATCTGTATAGATGTTTTTCTACTCATCTCCCACCCCTGTTAGGATGTAAGCGTTTTGAGGACAGCAATTGTTTTATTTTTTTGTTTAGATCTCCTGAACTTAACACAGTGCTAAGTACATTGTTGGCATTTAAAAAATATTTGTTTAATTGAATTGAATTGAAATTGACTTCATACTTTAGTGACAATTGGATCAAGTTGATAAGCTGATGAGTGTCCAAAGGAGGGCAGTGAGTGTGGTGGAGACAAGGCAATAGATACTTACTAAGTGCTTACTATATTGTATATGTGAAACCTATGACCCCCTCTCATAAAATCAGTTAATGATCAGTTGTGAGGAAGAAAACATCTATAAAGCCTGGACTGTGAAAATAGAGAACAAAGCAGTGGGTATGGCAGAAGGCTTTGCCTTGTCAGTTGTTTCCACAACTTAATTAAATTCCTAAAGCCCCCATGTTATGTGTGAATGTAACTTCAAGGAATGTGACCTCTCTCCTCTCCTCATGCTTAGCAAAACAGCTCCTTTCTTAATATAAAGAAGAGTCATAGTCAAACCCAGTGGTTAAACCCTCTAGGCATAAATTTCAGATAGATAGACTCAGGTGGCCCCAAGTCACTGTCTAAGCTCATCAGGTATGTGCACCCAAGAAAAAATTTCAATCCCTCCCTTTACACCTTTGTAAAAATTGTAGCCATGGTTTTGTCCACTGGTTAGACAGCCTTAGCCAGAGCAGACCAGCCTTGTGTTGTGTTTGTCCTTTGTTCTCAGAGAGGACCATGACATCAAGATGATGACTTGTACTTGGCTTTGATTTGAGTGAGGAAGGGCTGTGCAAGGTCACCAATCTCACTTTCTTCTCCAGAGACATCTGAGTCCAGTGGCCTGATATTCATCAGAATGACTAGAGATGGCCCAGGAGGCAATGTGAGAACCTGGCCCTTTCAGGATTAGGTCTTATCACATTCTCACTTTGAGTGAGATACACCTATTCTATGAATAGGCTTCAAGGAATAGTTACTCAAGACATGGCCCCTTTAATAAAAAAAAAATCAAACTGGGAGGGGAAGACTCTCAGGGTTCCTGGGTAAGAGAGAAACAATTACTATTTAGTAATACCTTTCACTCAGAGCTAGGTGGGTGGGGACTTGTTGTCCAGTCTATGAAGTGGAGTGAATTGGGTTTAAAGGTGTAGCAATTTCATCAATCACCAGCTTGGTCACTGAGACTGTCTTGCTAACAAGATATGGGAACCCACTTATCTCTGTCCAAAGGGAGCCACACCCATCTTTGAGGGACCTTCCCTTACCCCTGTAAGCATACATATCTCTGGGTAGTGTCTTACCCAACACCATACCAGGTCCTAGCAAATACACCTGCCTTTACAATAAACATCATGCGTTGTGCATCACTCCTAACCTGACCCGAGTTATTCATGGCACCAGCACTGCTCATAAAATTTTGATCTAATTTGAGGAGATATGAATATAAACAAAAATAAGGACCTTACATTATGAGTGGAGGGGCTGATGGGGCACAATAATGTTCCAATGTGAGGGTACCCCAGGCTCCATGGAAAGTGCTAGTACTAGACTGAAGTCAAGTCACGAGACATGATGTCAAAGTACAGAAAGATAGAAATATAGCCAGGAGGAAATGAAATGAAGGGTCCTAAATCTATGTCATACAAGTTGCAGTTGAAAAACTAGGGATGTTTATCCTGGAGAGGGGAAGACATAGTGAGGGATATGTTAGTTGCCTTCAAGTATCATATAGAAAGACTCTATGATGCCTTTTGAGTTTTTCTTCATAGAGATCCTGGAGTGGTTTGCCATTCCTTCTCTAGCTCATTTTACAGATGAGGAAACTGAGGCAACAGGGTTAAGTGACTTACCTGGTGACATACAGTTAGTGAGCGTCTGAGGCCAGATCTGAACTTAGGAAAATGAGTCTTCCTGACTCCAGACTCAGCATTCTGTCCACTGCATCAACTAGCTACCGCTAGGAGAAGATTAGACCTGTTCTATTTGGACCCAAAAGGCAGTGGGTCCATTCCACTGGATGGAAGTCACAAAAAGACAAGTTGGGTTTGTTTTTAAGACAAACTTCCTAACTATGAGAACTGTCCAAAAGTGGAATGGCCTGCCTCAGGAAATAATGCCTTCTTGAAGATCTTAAAACAGAGGCAGTTACAACGAAGATGACTTTTGTGGAGGTGTTGAACTAGATACCTATTAAGGTCTCTACACCTTTTCCTGGCAAATAGCATGAAAGTCTAATAATGCTTTGCAAAAAATCCAGCTAACATATATCTATAGCATCCTTCTGATCTGATTCTCCTGAGTCTAGGAACCCTATCAAAAAAGGAAACATTTATTCTGGCATGACGTGTCCTTAATGGAGCTATGCCTTTTTCTTTATGATCACTATTTCCTTTTTTAGTCATTCATTAGCCTTTAATAATCGTTCTATAAATAGATTAAAAATCAAGCTGAAGCTCACTAGCTTCTAGCTTGAAGATTCCAAACTCTTCCTTCTTAAGACATGAAGCTCGTTTTCCAGCTCTTCTGTCCTTCTCCCATTCTCCATGATCTCCATTCACAAACAGTGGATGACAATAATGTCAGCCAGGACTTTTATTATGTGGAGATATAGACCAAGTGGACCACAGGATTTGAAGTGATTGTCTTTTTCATCTCCCTCTTTATCATAATACTTCTTATTATCCATTTTTGTTGTTTACTTTCCCATCCAAAGATCATTCTCCTTATTGAAGAAAATAGAAGCAAAAAAACCGACCTGAGCAGCTCTGACTTCTCTAACACCGTAACAAATTCAGCATTGAACTTTCGGTGTTCTTCTATTTCTGCTTTTTCTTTCTAGGCTACCTTCTGTTCTCCAAAATTTTTTAAGATGCTTCAATAATTCTCTTTTCTGTTTTGTTTTGTTTTTTACAAGCTATGATGACAGCTACTAGCAGTATCACTCACTCAAAATATATTGCTGATACAGTTTTTGAAAATACTTTTTTTTCTGGTCCTTAGCTTTCCTCACCAGCCTGGACTCACTATGAAGTTTAGGCTTCCTGACACAACTCTTTAAAAAACATGCCATACCTTAGTCATACTTTATTACTTATCTTATATGTTTTGTATATGTATATATGTGTGTATATATGTATATATATTTGCATTTATGCATGCATATATATGTATGTGTATGTGTGTGTCTTGTTCCAGAGCACTCATCAATCCATATAAAATAAAAGAACTGGAGCATCAAAATATTAAAGTAGTACTTCAGTTCTTGGGTTACTTCCATAACACTTCCATAACACAGAATGGTCTGTTCTCAAGTAAAAGGCATGATCATTGTGAGATGATGTTGATCTGGTAACACAAGGATGTGAGGTTTATGCTAGGTCTTGAAGGAGGTGCTGGGCTTCATCAAAGGACCTATGCTTTTACTTTATGATTCATCACTCTCCTGAAATCTATTTTTTTTTCAGCTATTCATTAGCCAACCACCCAATATATCTCTGCAATCATCACAGAATATTACTCATATCTCAAGATCCTGTTTCTCTTAAAAACAAAAGTAATGGAATATCACCTCCCACATGTTTATTCTCTCTAAGCTCTGATTTTGTTCAAACCAGGAAGTGTCCTTGCTCACCTTTCCCACACCCCCACCTAATTGCCCAGAACCTAGGAGTGCTTTTAAATCTCCTCAGAATCTGACTTATTCATACTGTTTGTGCCCACGTGCATAATAAAAAAAGAAAAAAAATGCGAGAAATCTATTTTGAAATTCATGAGAATCTTTTTTTAAGTCTTAGCAAAATTAGGCATGATCAAAGAAGGGATTATAATGGAATTCTGCTGGGTATTTAATATTATGAGCACTACAAATTTGGAATAAGAAAGAACCCTGAATTTGATCTTTCTGGGTTAAATTCTTTTCTATTCCAGTGTTGAGCCATAACTTTTTATAATGCTTCAAATACATTTCTTATTTTGTGGTCAAAAACTACTTCATCTTAATAATTTTCTTTTCCTTAGGACACTGGGGCATTCTAGTTTAACTTAACAGAGCCAGTGAGCATTTTCTTAACAAATCAGGTAGTCTCTTTTCTATTAACCAAGGTATCTGTTCAGTACCTATTATTACGCATCTGTTTAACAAGTTTTTCCAGCACATTAAGAATGATGATTTAATACTATAGTTAGAGTTGTTACAGTAGATTAAAAATTCACTTCAACCAGCATTTATTAAGCACTTAGTATTTTTTAGTTAGTGTGCTTGACTCAGAATAAAAAGCCAGACAATGAAGCAGTTCCTGCTCTCAAGGAGCTTACCCTCTAATACACAGAGACACAGACAAGTAAATAAATACAAAGCAGCTTTTTTTCATTTTATTTTTTATTAATTTGTTTATTTTTATTTTTTAACATTCACTTCCACGAGATTTTGAGTTCTAAATTTTCTCCCCATCTCCCCTCTCCATCCACCCCAAGACAGCATGCTTTCTGATTACTCCTTCTCCCAATCTGACCTCCCTTATATAATATCCCTGCCTTCTCTTATCCCCATCCCCTCTATTTTCCTCTAGGGTAAGCTAGATTTTTATACCCTATTACCTGTATGTCTTATTTCCCATTTGCATATAAAAACAATTTTTAACATTCATTTTTAAAACTTTGAGTTCCAATTTCTCTCCTTTCCTCCATCCCCACCTGTCCCCACTGAGAGGGCAAACAGTTCCTTATAGGTTATACATGTATAGTCATGCAAAATACTTCCATAACACTTATATTGTGAAAGATAAACTATATTTCCCTCCATTCTATCCTGTCCCCCATTTACTCTAGTCTCTCTTTTGACCCTGTCCCTCCTTCCATTTGCCCTCCCTTCTATTATCTCCCCCACCCCCTGTTTATCCCTTTCCCCTCTACATTTCTGAAGGATAAGATAGATTTTCATACCCAACTGAGTGTACATGTTATTCCCTCCTTAAACCAAATCCAATAAAAATTAGTTTCTCCCTTTCCTCTCATCTCCCCACTCTTTCCCTCCATTGAAAAAGCTTTTTCTTGCCTCCTTTATGTATGATAATTTGCTCCATTCTGTTTCTCTGTTTCTCTTCCCAATATAGTGCTCTCATCCCTTAATTTTGTTTTTTTAGATATCATCCCTTCATATTCAATTCACCTTGTGCCCTCCAACTACTCTAATACTGAGAAAGGTCAGTTATTTGAGTTTTGAATATGATCTTTCCATGTAGGAATGTAAACAATTCAATTTTAGTAAGTCCCTTGTGATTTCTCTTTTCTGTTTACCTTTTCATGCTTCTCTTCATCCTTGTGTTTGAAAGTCAAACTTTCTATTCAGCTCTGGTCTTTTCATCAAGAATGCTTGAAAGTCCTCTATTTCATTGAATGGACATTTTTCCCCTGAAGTATTATACTCAGTTTTGCTGGGCAGGTGATCTTGGCTTTAATCCTAGCTCCTCTGACCTCTGCAATATAATATTCCAAACCCTCCAACCCCTTAATGTAGAAGTTGCTAGATCTTGTGTTATCCTGATTATGTTTCCACAATACTTGAATCGTTTCTTTCTGCTTGCAAGATTTTCTCCTTGACCTGGGAGCTCTGGAATTTAGCTACAATATTCCAAGGAGTTTTCCTTTTGGGATCTCTTTGAGGAGGCATTCATCGGTGGATTTTTTCAATATCTATTTTACCCTCAGGTTCTAGAATATCAAGATGATTTTCCTTGATAAATTCTTAAGAGATGATGTCTATGCTCTTTTATTGATCATGGCTTTCAGGTAGTCCAATAACTTTTCAATTGTCTCTCCTGGGTCTATTTTCCAGGTCAGTTGTTTTTCCATTGAGATATTTTACACTGTCAGCTATTTTTTTTCATTTTTTTGTTTCTGTTTTATAATTTCTTGATTTTTCATAAAGCCTTTAGCTTCTATCTGCTCCATTCTAATCTTTGAGGAATTATTTTCTTCATTGAGCTTTTGGACCTTCTTTTCCATCTGGTCAATTCTGCTTTTTGAGGCATTCTTCTCTTCATTGACTTTTTGGACTTCTTTTGCCATTTGAGTTAGTCTATTTTTTAAGGTGTTATTTTCTTCAGCATTTTTTGGGGTCTCCTCAAGCAGTTGACTCAGTTTTCATGATTTTCTTACATCACTCTCATTTCTCTTCCCAATTTTTGCCCCACATTTGTAGCCTGATTCTTCTTTGGGTTTTTATTCATTTCTCTAGCCAATTATTTGACTTTTGAGCTCTTTTTCAAGGTAGTTCTCTGCTTCCAGTGGGAGAGATGTACTTTTAGCTGCTCAATCTCCCCACAATCTGTGGACCTAGAGCTTCAGAAACAGCTGCTCCTTCTTCAGGATCCTCCACTCCCTCGGCTGCCCTGGTACTGGGGGCAGATGACTCTAGTCTCTCATGTAGGTCCCACAATTTTTTTCCACAAACCTTCCAATTTGACCTCTATGTTTTGGAGTTGTGAAGTTGGGAAACTGCCACAGGTACAAGACAGTCAGTCTCTGCTAAGGTCCAGTCTGTGCTCTGCTCCCAGCAAGACCTGATAGGCACTTCCTGTTGATCTTCCAGGCTGTCTTTATCTGGAGATTTACTTCACTCTGTCATTCTGTAGGCTCTGAAGCTACAGAATTTGTTTAGTCATTTTTTACACGAATTTGGCTAGGTGTAGGGGGAGGGTTCTAGCAAGTCCCTGCTTTTACTTCAGCATGTACAGAGCAACTTTTTTAAAGAGGGGAGCCCTAACTGGAAGAAGGAACTCCTTAAACTGAAACTGTAATGGTCAGTTACAATGGTTGCAGTAGTTACGTTGAAAGATACAGAGGTTAGTTACATCATTCCAATGATGCCCTGTATTCTTTTAAACAGAGTTCATAATCCAGATAAGTGTATATCATAAAGACTCAAATTTTCAGTGTTTACTCTTGATTATATAAAAAGTGAGAAACAAGTGGCACTGAAGTTCACAGCTAATATGAGTTATTCTGAAATAAAAACACCAACTACTTTATTGTCAGTAAATATGACAATCAAGAAATTTGGAACTTGTTCAAACTAATTTCTTTCTCACTATAATGGCACCAGCTCTCACTGAGAATGAATCTAATGAGAAAATACTAGGCTGCTTTAATTATCTATGGAGATTGAATTAAAAATAGTTATTCTGAGATTGGAAACCCAGTGGGAAGAGACAAGTGAATTTTTTGTTTGTACCACATTACTGTTATTCAGTATTTGAAGATTACTTAATTGGGGGCTGACCACCTAAACTGACCTGAGTAGTGTGTGACTAATTTATTCTTCAGTGTACCTATCCTTTTTTTAGGAATATTTATTCCCTGATCAAATTTGAGAAGAAAACATGTCAGGAATTCCCAATGGAAAATACGCAAAATTATCCCTCTATCAACTCTACTGAAATAACTCATGCCATTGATGACTGAAAGGAGAACTTTGCAAGTGAATATCTTAGCTCTCTACTTTTTTCTCTACATAAATAGTATGAAGTCTGGTCTGACTTATTAGGGATAAGGAGCAGAGGTACTAATTTAATAACAACAATAGCTGACATTTACATAGTACCTTATGGTTTGTGAGGAACTTGACCTATATTACCTGTTTGATTCTCATAATGATCTTGTGAGGTAATCACTGCAAGTATCACTATTTTTATTTCTTTAGATGAGGAAAATGAGGCTCAAAGTGGTTTACCCAAGGTCACACAACTACTAAATGTCAGAAGTGGGATTCCAAATCCCTTTCTTTAATGACTCCTACCCCAACATTCCCTTTTAAATGTTTTTATATTTATTTATTTTTAGCATTCCTTTAAAAATATTTTGAATTCTGAATTCTCTCACACCCTTGAGCCCCCCACCCACTAAGAAGACAAGCAATATGATATCAATTATACTGCCATTTCTACTTTTTAAGGAAAGACTTTCTTTAGTGAATTTCTTTTTTCCATTTTGCTATTCTGCTATTTAAGGATTTCTTTTTTCAGTTAATTTTTGTGCCTCTTTTACTATTAGGCCCATTCTATTTGTGTTTAAGGTGTTATTTTTTCTGTATTTTTATGTCATTTACCAAGCTATTAATTCTCTTTTCATAATTTTCTTGCACCACCCTCAATTCTTTTCCCAATCTTTCATCCCACCACTCTTATTTCCTTAACTTTTCCAAGAATTCTTTTTGGGTTTATGTACAATTAGCATTTTTCTTTAATGCCAGGCCTAGAGGCCTGTGGGCTACCCGAGTCTTCCCTTACCTCTATCGGAGGTCTTCGGTTGGCCAAACCGGATGCTCGTATGAGAGAAAGGACGTTCCAGAGTCGAACAAGGGTTGAGCTTTATTTCAGGGTCTAGTTACAAGTGCAGGGGAATTCTTCCTTAGGAGGGAGCGAAGAATCTCCCAAGGCGGCAAAGATCTTACAATAAGAGATTGGAAGTAGAAGTATAAGTGGGGAGAGAGGGGGAGGGGAGAGAAGAAAGAGGGAAAGCGGAGCCTTATCCTGTCCGCTCCCCTCCGCCCAAGAGAGCTTTCAGGCTTTCCTGATCCTACTTAAGCTCTCCAGGCGTATAGTTTGCATCTGAATACCGTGCTGTTAGGTGTGCCCAGATCCGGGACAATCTCGAGGGCGGGGAGAGCTCTCTCCCATCACGTTTCTCACGGGAAGAGGCGGAAATAAACGAGATAGCTCGGTTCACCTCGATTCCCAGTCGTTTCCTGGGGGATCTCGTGAGAACTCTAAGATTTAGAAGTTCCCACCTTTACCCGCCCGAGACTGTCCACATGGAATTGAGCTTCCATCCCCAGCACTTTAAGGATTTGGTTATAGTTATTTTCACATTGCTATCTTCTTTTGGGTTTGTATCTTGGTCTTCCCTGCTAGGATAGTAGCTTTTAATGTTGTTGACACTTATTTATTTTTCCAGCCCTTTTCTTGACTTTGAGGGTTTGGGAAGGCATTGGTCCAAATTTCAGGTTTTTTAATGCCGCTGTTTTCAGAGCTAGTTCTGGGGGTCAGCAAGTTTTTGATGGTTCCAGAGTGTTATGATTTAAAGAAAGATGTGGTCACTGCTCTCCAGGTCTGTCTCTGCTCTTTACATTGGTCCCAAGTGCTAATGCTTCTCTCTACCTTGGAATCATGACCAAGACCCATGCTTCCTTGTGACTGACCACAAGCTCTCCTCCCCATCTTGGGGACTGCTTCTCAGAACTGCATATGGACAATAGAGTTGCTAGTCAGTGCCAGATGCACCCACTGCTACTAAAGCTCACCTGTTAACTCTTTCTGAGCAGTTGTCCCATCCCCTTAGCAATTGCGGACTGAGAGCTCATGAAGCTTATGTTGCCACTATTGTAGCCACCATGAAGGCTTGCTGCTGGTGTTGCCACCACATGCATACTGAACCAGTGTAATGCCAGTGCGATAATCATAGTGCCAATGGTGGCCATGAATATCCCAGTGCAAATCTGAATCCCACAATACAAAAGACTCTCCACATGAAAGACAGAACCAAAACATTTATTCAAACACCAGAAAGCCATCATAGTAACAAAAATCTATACACAATAACAATGCAGAGGACAACACCATCCCTGAGCCTTCCCCCTGCTAGACTTCCCACAAACCAACTCCATTAAACAAACCACAAGCAGACCCCCTTAAATAAAATCATAAACAAGTTCCTTCACTCATACTAGCCTGCTTGATTGCATCCTTCCCAGTTCTGACTCTTCTCTGACCAATTTCCTCTCAGCTCTGCTCTAGCTCTGTCACTTCCTGTTCCATCTTTCTTGTTCCACCCATTCAGCAAACTCCTCCCACCAAAGGCTCCATGTGACTCAGACTTCCATGTGACCCAGGCAGGTAATGCTCTTATTAATGAATGGAAAAGATCTCCCCATTTAAATTACCATTACAGCCAGCCCCAACCTCAGGTGTCACAGACCTCTCCTGCCAACCTTTGAAGTTGTCATCGGCTGGAAAAATAGCTCACCTTGATCGTTTGTTAGCTCTACTGCTCCAAAATTCAATTTAAGGGATTTTTAAAGTTGTTTGGAGGGAAATGTTGGGGAAATTTGGCTGGGTTGTTGTCTCTGGTCCATCATTTTGACTCTGTCCCCCTTCCAGCATTTCTAATATACCATGATGATTTGATCATCATGCTCCTTGAACCAACTCTGCCAGACTATCAATATCAGAAATCAACAACCTAATTTGGATCCAGGAGCAAAGAATAGATGGAAAATGGCTTTCCAGACATCTCAGTGACATTATAAATATAAAATTCATTCAAATATTTCTTTACTGACTACGTAAGTGCCTGCCATTCTCCTAGGTTCTGAGGATGCAAACAGAAAAGTGAAACAGTCGCAACCCTAAAGGACCTCACTTTTTTAAAATTGTATTTATTTATTTATTTTTAGATTTTGACATTCATTTCCACAAAATTTTGAGTTCCAATTTTTCTCTCCATCTCTCCCCTCCCCCCACCCCATAATACCTTGCATTCTGATTACCCCTTCCCTCAATGTACTCTTCCTTCTATCACACTCCATCCTTCCCTTATCTCCATCTTCTCTCTTTTCTTGTAAGGCAAGATAAATTTCTATACCCCATTACCTGTGTTTCTTATTTCCCAGTTACATGAAATAATAATTCTCAACATTCATTTCTAATACTTTGAATTCCAACTTATCTCCCTCCTTCCCCCTCTACCCATCCCCACTGAGAAGGCAAGCAATTCGATACAGGCTATATATGTGTCATTTTGCAAAAGACTTCCATAATAATCATGTTGTGTAATACTAACTATATTGCCATCTATCCTACCCTGTCCCCCCCCTTTTCTTATTCTCTCATTTGACCTTCTCCCTTCCCAAAAGTGTTTACTTCTAGTTACTCCCTTTTCCCATTTGCCCTCCCTTCTATCATCTCCCTCACCCCACTTGTCCCTTCCTCCGCTACTTTCCCGTAGTGTAAGATAGATTTTCATACCAAATTTAGTGAGCATGTTATTCCCTCTTAAGCTATATGTGAAAAGACTAAGCTTCACTTTTCCCTTCTCACCTTCTCCCTTTTCTCCTCTATTGAACAAGATATTTCTTATCTCTTTTATGAGTTACAGCCTAACCCATTCCATTTCTTCCTTTCTCTTCCCAGTATTTTCCTCCCTCACCCCTTAATTTTTATTTTATTTTTTATGGATATCATCTCTTCTGATTCAACTCAACCTGTACTCTCTGTCTGTATGTGTGTGTGTGTATGTGTGTGTGTCTGCATGTGTGCGTATAATCTCTCCACTCACCCAAAGACTGAGAAAAGTCTCAAGAGTTACAAATATTATCCTTCCATGTAGGAATGTAAGTAGTTGAGCTTTAGAAAGGCTTTATGATTTCTCTTTCCTGTTTACCTTTTCATGCTTTTCTTGATTCTTGTGTTTGAAAGTCAAATTTTCTATACAGTTCTGGTCTTTTCATTATGAATGCTTGAATGTCCTCTGTATCATTGAATGACCATTTATCCCCTTAAAGTATTATATTCAGTTTGGCTGGGTAGGTGATTCTTGGTTTTAATCCCAGTTCCTTTCACTTCTGGAATATCCTATTCCACACCCTATGATCCCTTAATGTAGAAGCTGCCAGATTCTGTGTTATCCTGATTGCATTTCTACAATACTTGAATAGTTTTTTTCTAGCTGCTTGCAGTATTTTCTCCTTGACCTGGGAACCCACAATATTCCTAGGTGTTTCTCTTTTTGGGTCTCCTTCAGGAGGTGATCGGTGGATTCTTTCAATATTTATTTTGCCTTCTGGTTCTAGAATATCAGGGCAGTTTTCCTTGATAATTTCATGGAAGATAATGTCTAGGCTCTTTTTTTCATCATGGCTTTTAGGTAGTCCCATAATTTTTAAATTGTCTCTCCTGGATCTATTTTCCAGGTCAGTTGTTTTTCCAATGAGATGTTTCACATTATCTTCTATTTTTTTCAAACTTTTGGTTTTGTTATCTAACTTCTTGGTTTATGTCATAGTCATTAGCTTCCCTGAACTCCAGTCTCCCTTTTAAAGAGCTATTTTGTTCAGTGAACTTTTGAACCTTCTTTTCCATTTGGCTAATTCTGCTTATTATAGCCACCTTCTCCTATTGGTTTTTTGGACCTCTTTTTTCAATTGAGTTAGCCTCTTTTTAAAGGTGTTATTTTCCTCAGCATTTTTTGGTTCTCCTTTAACAGGCTGCTGGACATACTTTTCAAGCTCTTCTATGACTTGAGCCCATTTCATATTCATTTTGGAAGTACTGGAGGCAAAGGTCTTGACTTCCTCTGACAGCATGCTTTGCTCTTCCTCATCTGAGAGGATGGGAGAAGACACCTGTTCACCAAAAAAGTAGCCTTCTATGGCCTTATTTTTTTTTCCTTTTTTTGGGTCATTTTCCTGGTCAGTTACTTGACTTCTGAATCCTTTGTCAAGAGGAGGGTCCTAGTGCTCCTCCTCTCCCCAGTGCCATGCTCAAGGCTGAGATTCAGATCAGCTGCTCAATTCCACCAGAGACTTTAAGCTGAGCTGCCTGGACAATGGACCCAGACTGCTTCTACATAGCAGCCCACCACCCACTGCTGCCACTGCCTGGAGCCAATGCTGGGGGACCCCTGTTCCCCTCTCTCCCAGCTGAGAAAGCCCTCCCACACTGACCTTTGGAGGTTTCTTTGTCACTTGTGGGTTGAGGAATCTGGGACCCTACTTGCTGGGAATTCTGCCCTGGAGGTCTGTTCAGGTCTTATTTCTCTCAGTGCTGTTAAGACCAGGACTGGGCTCTGCTCTGCTCAGCATTCTGTGAGATATACCTTTCCTGTTGGCCTTCCGGGTTACCTTTGGCAGGAGACCTCTTTTACTCTATTGTTCTGTGGCTTCTGCTGCTCTAGAATTTGTTGAGAGTCATTTTTACAGGTATTTTGTGGGCTGTGGGGAAAGTGCTAGAGTATATTTGTCTTTCTACTTCACCATCTTGGCTCCACCCCCCAGGACCTCACTTTCTACTGGGAGAATTCAACATGAACACAAATAAGTATGTTTAATTGAGGGAAAAGAGCTGTATCATCACCTCTTAAAGTTTCCTCTTGCTCTTTGATATGCCCATGCACAGCTAGATCTCAGGTACTGTAGAAAAGGAATTTCATGAAATGGTCACATTATTTAAATTCATTCTACCCCAAGTTATAATTACATGTAAAATAGAATAATTAGTTCCTACCCAATGGAAATATGAGCTATGAATTCAAATAATACAAAAATTTCACAAAATTCTTTATTTATACTAATGGAGACTTATAGGAAAGTGAAATATGCAGTCCCCCATCGCAAAGAATACAAGAAAATTTGGAGCAGGAAGCAGCACCAAAATTAGTGAGTATCAAAGAAGATTACACTGAGGAGGTAGCACCTGAGTAGTTGAGGCTTTAAGGAAGAGTAGGATTCTTAAAAATAAAGTAGAAGAGTGAGTTCCAGCTATAAGACACAGTTTGTATTAATTCACAGAAGGAGGTGATGGAATTCCAAGTTCAGCAAATATCTAGTAGTACAATTTTAAAGAATCATACAGTATGTGATGATCTATATAGTAATATAAAGCAAACTGGAGTCAGATGCTGAAAAGTCTTTGAGAGCCAGGCTAAAGAGTTCTCATTTTTTCTCAAATGTAGTAGGGGTGGGGAGTCAAGGAACATTGATTAATTGAGTCCCTCAATTATCCTCATAAAATTACAAGATATAAGAGCAAGTAACTGAGACAATGAGACATTATGGTTTGCCCCTTTCAGATTTTAAGTGGTAGAATTTTCAGGTTGCAAGTGTGTCCTTTTGAAACTTTTAGTAGTCTATAAAATACCTGAGCAAATGTCATTTTTCCACTCACCCAATGATACAGGTGAAGATTTGGAACTGATTGTTTAAAATCAAAGGAGTCATCCTTGCTAGGAATGGAGGAATTTGGAATCAGTTAAAAAGAGACTAGCTATGGAAGAAGCTAGCTTTGGGGAAATTGCTTTTCCTCTTTTCTCTCATGAGAAATGGGTTGGACTTTCTCTCTCTTTCATCTCCATCAGCAAGGATGTCTTCCAGCAGAAGTGCAAGCTCACATCCAATAGAGCAGGGCCTCTTGCTACAAACTCTAGTCAAGAACCCGGTTACTAGGGCTAGGATCTTGTGAGAGAGATGGCAAACCCCAGAGTCAAGACTCTTGATAGTCCTAGGGTAAAGGTTTCAGATCTGTCTACCAGGATTTCAGATGGAAATGGAAATAGTAGAGACCATGACCAAGCAACATAGCCTTGCATCCAGCACAAGATTAGAACATGGAGTCCTTGAAGAGCTGCCTGAGGAATGTCATGAGGTTATCATGAGAAGACATCAGGAACCCTGCAGAGTGCGAAGTGCCTTCTCCTTGCAACTATGTGCCATGTGCACATATGTTTCCCATGTGTGTGCCTCTCTGCTTTGGAACTCTATTTGCATGTGATTTCCTTGATCATGTCTGGTATATTGGGTAGAATCCATCCCAGGTTTATGGAGGAGTTGTTTTGGTTTTTCTTATGCCATTTTATCATACATCTTTCCTTTTTACCTAATTGTGTCCTCTGGATGTTACTGAAAGAGAGCACACTGATGAGAGCTCAGGAATCATAATTTTAAGTATGAATACTTAGGATATATTGAACCTGGAGTACTCATTCCTAGAGAAACTCAACCCATGAGTATGAATTGATGAAGGCATCCCAGAGAAGTCAATATGCCAAAAACAAAAAAGAGCCCTTGAATATTTTTGAATAAGAAAGTAGCATAGTCAAAGCTGTGCTAGAAGAAGTTAATCTTGGCAAATAGGTGAAGAATAGATCTGAGAAGGAAAAGATGAGAAACAGAAAATTACAAAAGATGTGAGAGAGAGAAAGAGAGAGAGAGAGAGAAGCTCTAAGAATAATCTAAGTGAGAGATGAGGGTTTGCACTAGAGTGGTGACATTGCCTAAGAGAGTAAAAGCAAGGAGATGGAGAAAAAAATGTTCCATGGAGATAAAATCAGCAAGATTTGGCAACTCACTGAATATACGTGAGGGGAAAAATCAAGAACTAACATGGGAAACACTGTTTCCCATGACAGAGTTAGGGAAGGAGTAGTTTAGGTGGGGGGAGTGGAATTTTTGATCACTGCTTCAGTGGAAAAAGTACTTAATCTAGAGTTAAAAGACAGGTTCAAATCTCATTCCGCTACATTCGTAGCGGAAGTGAGTCACTTAACGCCTTCCTGCCTACTCAGTTTCCTCACCTGTAAAATAAAAGGATTGGAGAAGAGGGCTTCCAAGAGGCCGTACAAGCTCTGGGTCTAAGATCCTATGAGTTCATCAAGAGATTCTCATCTTTTTCCCATTCCCTAACTGTAAAGATTCTCCAAGGGTCTGGTTTTGTCCCTCTTCTATTCCTCCTGTCTTCATAATTTCATTCGCAACTGCTTCAACTATTTTCTCCATGCTAATCAATTCCTAATTTATATCTCCAGTTCTTCACCTATATTCTAAGTTCTAGACCTCCAAAGCTTCAGTTGCCCACAGAATACCTTTACTTAGAAATCCAATCAGGTCCTCAAACTCATTAATTACAAAACAGAGCTAATTGTCTTTTCTTAAATTTCTGGTTCATTCTATTATTTTTTTTCTTTTGTCTTACAGAATTTTGTATGTTCATAATCACAATCTTGGTGTTTTTTTGCCTCTAGCTTCTCCTCCAACTCTCATAATCAATTAGTTTCTAAGTCTTCTGGATTCCTCACAAAATATCTTCTTTGTTTCCTCTAAGTTCATTAACATGATCCTAGTGCCTCCTTACCCTCTGCCTAAATTATTGGAACAGATTTCATAAGAATCTTTTTGCCTCCAATCTCTGCTCACCCTAATCTATCCTTTACACTTTTGCCCAAATAACCTTCCCTGTACATAGATCGCTGTTCCTTCTTTACTCAAAAATCGTCGTTAGCTCCCTATCCTAGCTTTTAACAATTAAAAGTTCAAATGCCTCTGCCTGGTATGCAATCCATTCCCACTCCTCAGCCTTTCTATTCTAATTACCTATTAGTGTTCCCTGACTCTGTACTGGCCATACTTACACACTTTTCCCAGAATATACATTATATTCTCAGTTCAGGTCATCTCTAAATGCAGAATAACCTATTTTTTCTCTTTTCACATATTCAATTCCAATTCAGTCTTTAAACCTACCTTAACTACCACTTCCTGCTTCCCAACTCAAACCTCATATGACACTTTGTTTTTATCACTGTCTAATGCACTAACCAGATGATACTTTGTGTTACATAATATTCTATGTCAGTGTTTTACTCCCCTACAAGCCTATCTAGGACATAAGGGATGAGTCTTATCTAAACTTTATGTTTGTCTCTAAGCCTAGCACAGTGTCCTGTATTTAGTAGGCTTTTAATAAATGTATGCTGTCCAATCAATCAGTTGATAAGAATTTATTAAATATCTACCATTTGATAAACCCTATTCAAGCCTCTGGAAGAAATATAAAGTTTAGATAGGCATAATTGTTGCATATAATTCCTTGTTATAGCAAGGCATCCTTTAGAGAACACTCATATTATATAAATGGATTGAAACTATAACATCTGTGAAAATTAGGACATTATAAAATATTCATTTTATTAGGACACTATGCTATGCTAATATTAAAATATAGTAAGATAAAAATAATATTCAGTACCATTGCTAATTTATATTGTTTGTAGGGCAATTAAGAGAAAATCTTTGTCCAGCTTCAGTTGTACTAAAGGGCTTCATTCCAAAGGGAAAATAATAGAGTAGTTCTTTTCAGCTGCAGCTTTCTAAGTCAGGGATCATAACAACTTCTGTCAGGGATGGTTTAGCTCTGCCTGAAGAATGAGAGGGACCAGCTCCACCTGAAGCAATAAACTCAGCCCATTCTCATATCTATTGGAGAATCATTTAGCCAAAAGCCTACTCTGTGATACACAGTAGTTTGGATAGTACTATGATTCCCATTTCAAAGCAATCTGTTAAGCACGCTACCCAAAGCATCCATCCTCAAACAAGTTATCTCTGAAGAACTGGTTCTCAGCAGTATTGTAAAGTAGGTGAATCTCACCTTTGAGACTTCTCTCCCCTGCCCCTTTTGTGGTGGTTCCTCATATCAATTGGCACCTTGTTACTCTTTTAGCTACTGGGGAGGAAAAGGGAGGAGCCAAAAAGCAAGGTGATTAAAGGGCATGTTACTAAGAAACAAAACAGGCTTCATTTATGAATTATTTTTTTCAATAACCATACATTTATTTTCTTTTCCTCCAACAAAGAAAATAAAACCCATTTTAAATATGTATAGTCAAGTGAAAAAAATCCTACATTGGTCAGGTCCAAAATGTATTTCTCATTATGAATACTGAATCCACCAACTCTCCATGGCGACGTGATTAACATTATTTATCATCAGTACTCCATGACTTAATAAATTATGATACAGCGACTATTATAGAATACTGTTGTTGTGTAGGAAATGATGAAAAGGGTGGTTTCCAAGAGAGCTAGGAGGACATGCAGGAACAGATATAGAATCAAGTAAGCAGAACCAAGAGAACAGTTTATACAGTAACAACACATTGTAAAAAGTAATTACTTTGATGACCTTCAATTGTACACAGTAGTGTTCTTACCATCCAAAATGGGAGTTCCCTTTAATATTGCGTGGTACTTCTGAAATGAGCCAAGAGTTGGCAAAGAGTTTGAAATGCAAAGCTGTGATTTTGCCTCCTGTATATTGGAGATACATAAAAGTACACTTGAGAAACCTTAGAAAGAGGGAAGGTTTTTTTGAAAGCTTGCGTGTGTCCTGATTGAAAGAAGACATGCACTGAACCTTAATTCTTTATGAGCTTCTGTCAGTCCTGAAGCCACTTTTTTTTATGGAATGTGAATTCCGGTGACATTTTGGTATCTTTCCAGCTATTTTTCTTGAAAGCAAACCACATCTCTCTGCCACTTTATCTCTCTGTGTCTCTGTTTCTCTCTGCTTCTATGTCTCTTTGTCTCTATTTCTTGCCTGCTTCTCTGTCTCTTTTTATGTCTGTCTTTCTCTTTGTCTGTCTCTCTCTCCCTTTCTATCTCTTTTAGTCTCCCCCTCATAGTGACAGAAATCTTCACCAAACATATATTTGATAGACTTCCTCAAGCATTTTTCTTAGAAAGATGAATCTATTTTATTGAGTAAGCTTTAGCTTTTCTATTTGTCAAATGCTTGAGATCCCATGAATTACAGACGGAAGTTGAGCCAAACTGAGAATGGTGCAATATTTTGCCAGTGTAATATTTCTAACATACACTCCCCCATTCAGAACCTCCTTTCTTGACTTACAAATGATCAACAACTCAAAGAAGTCCCCTTGGTTGTATTTTGAGTTCAGGGGTGATCTAAAGACCTGACAATCGATTATTCATAAAAGTGATTTCTGAAAATCTAGAATTTCATGCTCTTTCAATCTAATTTTTTGCATACTCTGCATGACCTTTCCCTTCAGCAAATCACTTTCTCTCTTAAAACATCATAAAAATAGGTTGACTCTAAACAAAAAGTTAATGACCCTTTATAAAGGCATAACATTTTTTAAAAAATGAGATTGGAAGAGGACTGTGAATGTGGCATCAAGAGAGTGCAAGCTCACTACAGGTTTCACACATGAAACTCTACATATTTTATAAATGGGAGAGAAGTCCTTTCCTTTTACTGAATTCAGTCTTTGTACATAAAGAAAAGCAACCACCTAGGTGGCATAATTTCAGGGATATGAGAAACATTCATCTTGTCCCCCACCAAAAAAAAAAAAAATTCTTCCACTTTTTCTCTGAAAATCAATCTCTCTGAAAATCTACAAATAGATTCTTTTCCTTACTTTAAAATCCTTTGCACCCTGTTCAAATGCAGATGCCCTTAGAAGCTATCGTTTTGACATCTCTGTGGTTGTTTCCTTGTATATTAGATAAAAAGGTTGAACTACATAGGCCTAGAACATCTTCTCTAGTTCTAGATCCTATGATACTAAACTAAGGTCGCCAAAGACAAATTTGGTGTATTTCACGATTTAAGCTATGACGGCCCACTGACAGACTTAGTAAAATGATACAAAGAAAGAAGGGAGAAGGGAAGCAAAAGTAGAGGTTCATTTTTGTATGATGAAGCAAAATCAACGGTGTCCAAAAAATTAAGTGGGTTCCACTCACCATAATCCATCAACATGTCACTATGATCATTGGGTACCAGGAAATTCTCATTCCACTGTTCACAGGCAGGTCCAATGCTGCTGTTGGTTCAGAGTGTGAGTGAGTGGTAGGATGAACAATGAGAGCGAAATTTTAGAGCAGGAAGTGTTTCAAAAGTTTATAAATAAAACAACCGGGAAGCCCAGAGGAGTTAATTGACTTGCTGATAATGACTCTGGAGGAGAGAACAAGACTTGAGCTTTGCACAGCCCTGCCTCACTTACATCCAATTCACAGTCAAGTCAAGACATCTCCCTCATGATGTCATGTTCCTCTTCAAAAAACTTAGGATGAACAACAATGATAATCACATTAGTAAAGAGGCAGGATTTGAACCCAAATTCTCACACTCCAAATCAAATGCTTTTTATATGATTTATTTCCCCTGAAACTGGGTTCCACAACTACTACACCATGATAACCATGTGGTGTTATTATTGCTTATAACCACAGCCCTTCAAAAAACATACCCCACTTGAGAAATGGCTTGGAACATAGTAAGCACTTCATGAATGCTTATTAAACTCATCTGCCATCTCCGCCCCCATATAACATTCATGTAATCATACCTCTTATTCCTATTTTTAAGAAACAGCTTGAAAATTCTGTATCTGGTATCATTTTATTCAGTTAAACAAGTAAAGAAAATTCAAATGCTATAACACTGCTAACCACTGGGTTTACGATCTGCCTCACTGCTCTTAGGTCATGGGCCTGTTTCTACAATCACACACATATCTATCAAACTTCAAAAGTTTTCTACCATATATAGTAACTGTCAATTTACTCTGCCCTTAACAAGCATAAGCATAAGCCTGCCAAAATATAAGTCAGAAGGGAATGGCAAAGATATATTTTTCCCTATACATCCAATCAACCTAATCAATTAATAAATACTAAGCACCTACTATGTATCGGTCCCAGTGCTAGGTACTGAGAATACAAATGCAAAAAAGGAAATGATCCTTACTCTCAAGGAGATAGATATAGATACATAGAAATACACGTATATATGTGTGTGTATATATATATATATTATACATGGAAACATAGGAATATAAATTATATATGGAGAGAGAACACAGGTACGTATATATGCATGTATGCATCCTTAGCCTTTAAGAAAATAACAAATATAGTTGCTCTTGTATTTCTTCACCTTGGAGACGTCATACCAAATGGTCATGTCTCTAGTATGCTAATACAGGGTATATTATATTGGAAAACTCATGGAAAATTGCCTCTATGACCCCAAGGTCATCTCTATAAGGAAGAGTTGCCTGACTCTGATACAATATCTGAGCAACAGGATACTTTCAAGAGATATCGATACTCTGACACCAAAGATGGTCATCAATAACAGATATGAAGAGTGCAAAAATTAATATGAAAGACATTTAGCTCCAGTGCTGTGGCAAAGAGCTGATGAATTAGAAAAAGAGGAGGGGAGAGACACACATTCAGTTCTACATCAGGCATCACTTGTGGTATTTCAGGTATATACAAAAGTTCCAAGACAGAGTCTTGGTACATTGCAAATTTGCTTCACATATTATTTCACTTGATCTTCCTTTATAATAGTTCTATGAAGTGGGTACTATTAGTATTATTGCTTCTCATTGTAAAGATGAGGAAACAATGGCTTGGTGATTAGATGACCTGCCCATGGTTATATTTCTAGGAAGGTCAGCTATTGGATGTGAACCCCCCTCTTCCTGACTTCAGATCATAATTGAAACCACTCCCTATGCCTCGCTGTTTCTTGTAGTAGAGAACCTCACTTTCCAATGCTAATTGTTTTTTTTTTTTTGAACCGATGGGATAACTATGAATCAAGAGTTTTGATGACGAGATGTTTGACTTTCCATAATGGCTACTTAATTTATTTAGAACCAATGACCCCAATTACCTCATATGAAATTTTGTATAGGGCACTGATTACACATAAATGAAGAGACTGTTTGCAAATGCCATCATGGCAACAAGAGGGTGTTTGGATTCGCAATCAAAGTTCAGAGTAAAAAATATCTCTGCCGTTTGGAAATGTCAGATTTAAAGCTTTCCACCACTGCTGATCTAGAATTCACCGATAGATATAGAAAATTGTTCTATCATTAGAAGATTAAGAATTCAGGGTACCTCTGGTACCTGGGCCATAACCTTTCTTGCTAACTAGGAGATTTGAAGGTATTAAAGGAAGTTTATAAAGAATATTATCCAATAATTGAGCTTTTAGCCCTAGCATAATTAGAAGGATCTGAAATGAGAGTTCTTTGTAGGCAACTGTCAAGAACCTTTTTGTTTGTTTGTTTAGAAAAACTAGAATGTTATGTTTATCTATTTCTTCATTTGCTTATTTGTTCTCTTATTTTTAAAGTTACATGATAACTTCATTATATCTCTAAAAGGAATGACAAGTTGTACATAATGGAGTTGCAGTTTCAAGTACAATCGTCCTTTTTTTTCTGTTCTATTATGTTATGGAAATGCTTTTCTTATTTCTTAAGTTCTGAATAAAATATTTTTTTTAAAAAGAGCTAATGTGACTGAAAATTTATTGCATAATGTCCAACTTTCTAATGAAAAATATCTCTGAACTTAGCTGGCCTGGTCCTTGGGTGAGAAATATACAGTCCATCACTGGGCCCATATATAAAACTTTTCTAGCAGAATAAGACCTGCCAGAGCATGTTTTTCAGCCTTAGAAAACCCAGGATCACCTCTATATCACACTGGAGCAAGACTTTAGCATATGGTTACATGGCAGGATAGATGGATAGATGGATGCCACACAAATATATTCAGATATTTAAAGAAGCAAAGGCAGGGAAATCAGAAGTCATAAACTAGTCAAATAGGAAAAGAAATGAAAAGGAAGAGCAAATAAGACCATATCTATGGCTTCATATTTGACACCCAAGCTACTAGATAGCAATTAATAATAGTATATTTGTGTAACACTTTGAGGTTAGCAAGGTTTTCACTGCACAATAGCCCTGTGAGGGATATAGCTACTACTCCCATCTTACAGGTGTGGTGAGGGAGACTCAAAAAAAGTGGAATGACTTGCCCACAGTTGTAGATTGTAGAATATCAGTTGAGAGGAATATTAAAGACTACCTAGCCAAATCCAACTAAAGAAGAATCCCTTCCACAACATACACTAGTAGCCTATTTAGCTCCAAAGCCTCTAGTTAAGGTCACTACTATCAAGGCAACCCATTTCATTTTCCAACAGTCATAATTTTTAGGAAGTTTTTTTTATAAATTTTTAAAATTTATTTATTTATTTTTAGTTTTCAACATACACTTCCACAAAATTTTGAGTTACAAATTTTCTCCCCATCTCCTCCCTCCACCCACCCCAAGACAGCATACATTCAGATTACCACTTCTCCCAATCTACCCTCCCTTCTATCACACCCCTCTCTTCTCTTATCCCCATCCCGTCTGTTTTTTTGTAGGGCAAGATAGATTTCTCTATCCCATTGCCTGTATATCTTATTTTTCAGTTGCATGTAAAAACAATTTTTAACATTAGTTTTTAAAACTTCAAGTTCTAATTTCTCTCTCCTCCTCTCTTCCCACCCATCCCCACTGAGAAGACAAGCAGTTCCATATAGGTTATATGTGTGTAGTCATACAAAATTCTTTCATAATAGTCATGTAATGACTGTTGTGAAAGTCTAACTGTAGTGAAAGGCTAACTATATTTCTCACCATCCTATCCTGCCCCCCATTTATTCTGTTCTCTCTTTTGATCCTGTCCCTCCTCAAAAGTGTTTACTTCTAACTACTCTCTCCTCTCATTTGCCCTCCTTTTTAGCATTCCTCCCACTTATCCCCTTCTCCTCTACTTTCCTCTAGTGCAAAATAGATTTTCATAGCAAATTTGAGAGTGCATGCTATTCCCTCCTTAAGCCAAATGCAATGAGAATAAAGTTTACTTTTTGTCTCTCACCTCCCCCCTCTTCCCCTCCATTGAAAAAGCATTTTCTTGCCTCTTTTACGTGAGATAATTTGCCCCATTCTATTTCTCCCTTTCTCCTCCCAATATAATTCTCTCTCACCCCTTAATATTATTTTATTTTTAAATATTATCCCTTTCTATTCAACTCACCGTGTGCCCTCTGTCTATATTGTATATAATCCCTCCAACTACTCTAATACTGAGAAAAGTCACAAGAGTTAAAAATATGATCTTTCCATGTAGGAATGTAAACAGCTCAACTTTAAGAAGTCCCTTATGATTTCTCTTTCCTGTTTAACTTCTCATACTTCTTTTGATTCTTGTGTTTGAAAGTCAAATTTTCTATTCAACTCTGGTCATTTCATCAAGAATGTTTGAAAGTCCTCTATCTCATTGAATGACCATTTCTCCCCAGAAGTATTATATTCAGTTTTGCTGGATAGGTGATTCTTCATTTTAATCCTAGCTCTTTTGACCTTTGAAATATCATATTCCAAGCCCTCCAACTCCTTAATGTAGAAGTTGCTGGATATGTTACCCTGATTGTATTTCCACAGTACTTGAATCGTTTCTTTCTGGCTGCTTGCAAGATTTTCTTTTTGACCTGGGAGCTCTGGAATTTGACAGTTTTCAAGTTTGTTTGTTTGTTTTTTGCAGTTTTGCTTTTGGAATCTCTTTAAGGAGTCGATCATCAGTGGATTATTTCAATATCTGTTTTATCCTCTGGTTCTACAATATCAGGGCAGTTTTCTTTGCTAATTTCTTGAAAGATGATATCTAGGCTCTTTTTTTTTTTTTTGATCATGACTTTCAGGTAGTTCAATAATTTTTAAATTGTCCGTCCTGGATCTATTTTCCAGGTCAGTTGTCTTTCTAATGAGATATTTCACATCATCTGCTATTTTTTCATTCCTTTGGCTTTGTTTTATAATTTCTTGATTTTTCATTTCATAAAGTCATTAGCTTCCAGACTTGTTTTTCATTATTTTCTTGTATCATTCTCATTTCTCGTCCCAAATTTTGCTGTACTTCTATTACATGATTCTCAAAATTCTTTTTGAGCTCTTCTTTGGTCTGAGACCAATTCACATTTTTCTTGGAGGCTTTGGATGTAGGAGCTTTTACCTTGTTGTCTTCTTCTGTTTGTATATTTTGGTCTTCCTAGTCACCAAAGTAAGATGCTATAGTCTCATTCTTTTTCTGATTTTTGTTCATTTTCCTAGCTATTTACTTGACTTTTGAGCTCTTTGTCAAGGTTTTTCTCTACCTCCATTGGGGTGGGGAGTATACTATCATCTGCTTGATACCCCCACTGTCTGTAGGACTAGAGTTCTAAAAACAGTCGCTGCTGCTGCTGCCCCTGTACCTGCTCATGCTGGCTCCTCTTCTGCAAGGGCTCCTCTGCCCCTTCCCCTGCCCTGAGGTTTGGGTCAGACAACTCTACTCTCTCACACAGGTCCCACAGGTTTTTTCCACTGGGAGAGAAGAGGACCACCAAACTGAAGGTCTACAGAGCCACTGTGCTGACCTCATTGTTGTATGCCAGCAAAACATGGACAGTCTACCAGCCCCATGCCAGGAAACTAAATTGCTTCCATTTGAACTATCTTAGAAAGATTCTGAAGATCACTTGGCAGGGTAAGGTACCAGATACTGAAGTCCTTGCTCAAGCTGAACTGCCAAGCATTCAAACTATACTTCAGAGAGCACAACTCCTATGGGCTGGCCATGTTGTTTGAATACAAAATGTACACTTGCCAGAAGGACTATTTTATGGAGAACTCACATGGGGCAGGTGGTCAGAAGAAGCGATACGAGGACACTCTCAAGGTCTCTCTCAAGAACTTTGGATTTGACTGTGCAACATGGGAAACACTGGCACAGGACCGTTCAGCATGGTGTGCCCACATAAGAAGGGTGCTGTGCTCTTTGAGCAATGCAGAATTGAGACAGCACAAAGTAAAGACAGGATGTGCAAATTTGGGATATTCACCCCAAATATTCACAGGGACTATCTGTGTCCAATCTGTGGTAGAGCATTCTGGGCTCAGATTGGTCTGATCAGCCACAGTCAGACACACTGAAACTTCAGTTTATCATGGTGATGTCATTTTGGTCCTCTTGGAGAATGAAGGATAACAACCAAACAATCAAGAACTCCACACCTTGGCCGTGGTGGAAAACAGTATAACTGTGATTAGTTAAGAACTTTCTCTTTTGTGCAAATGGGAAGATAAGGCAAGAATAATGCTTTCCTTTTATTTGCATTTCACAACACTGGAGATAAATTCTAACCTTACAATGAATATAATACTTCAAGGATGTGCTATTTCCTTGGTGTATGAACTCTCTCCATCAGTGCAGATCCCAACCTTTGTATAAGTAATTAATCAAACAAACTAACAAGCATTTTTTGAGTATCTACTGAACACCAAGCATTGTGCTAAATACTGGGATTATAATATTAGAGAATTATCTGAAATCACAAAGTGATCAAATGTCTGAGTTAAGAATTTGAACCCAAGTCTTTGTGACTCAAAGAACATAACTCTATGCAATACCATCCCCAACCCACACCCATACCTAATGCTTACATCATCACCATCAGCAGCATCATTGGCCTTGTCATCATCATCAATAAACATTTATTAAGCACCTACCATGTGCCAGGCACTATGCTAAATACTGGGAATACAAAAAGACAAAAGACAATCCCTGCCATCAAGGAGTTCCCTCAGCCTGTATGCAATTTGTAATTTTAAAGAGTTACCTGAAATACAGGGAAATAAAGTCACTTGCCCATGGACACATAATTATCAAGTGTGTGAGTTGTGGATTTTAACCTACTCCGTCCTTTTTCCAAGATCACTTTACCAACTGCTTATGTGATATGGAAGACAGTGGCATAGGGCCGTTCAGCATGGTGCTGTGTTCTACAAGCAAAGTAAAACTGAAATAGCACAAAAGAAATTTAAGATGTGCAAATTTAGAGAATCCACCCCAAATGTTCAAACAGACTATTTGTGCCTGACCTGTGGTAGAACATTCTGAACTCAGATTGGTCTAATCAGCCACAGTTGGATGCATTATAACTTAACTCTAACACAGTGAAGACATTTTGGTCCTCTTCGAGTATGAAGGACAACAACCAACCAACCTCAATGGTGTCTATATATAAAACATTATGATTTTTACATATACAGTCTATAAGCTATTTAATGTTTTTTACACTTAGAAATAGATTAAATGTATTCACTAATTCTTCATTCTCTTTAATCTGCTCCTGATATTATAAAAACAGTCATATTCATAAATATTAACATAGTTACTAGAAAATCCTCTTTTTTAGGAAGAAAGAAAAGTATCTTGTACATCCACAGTTATTGCTGTTAGAGACTCACTTGAGAAAACATCTATTTGTTATAAAATTGTTGTAAAAGAAAAATTATCTTAAAACCAATGAGAATGGAGGAGAGCCATATGACAATCATAATTCCCCTTCTCTAGAATAGCCCCTCTTTAGACTGCTTGGTAATATACTCCAAAACACTGTCACTAATGAAAAACTAGCTTCAAAATTGTATACTATGCAGCCTGGCTGAGAGAATAGCCCTGCAGATTCCTCCAACAAAGCTTGGAGCATAAAAGAAAAATGACATAATTTGAGGACACCAATGACTTTTTGTTTGTAATTCCTCATTTTGGATAATGTGTGTCTTAGTACTTAATTTGCATAAACATCTGTTGCAGCTCATAAAAGCTGAAACCCTTGGTCTCCAGAAGACATTTATCACCTCCTGTTGTTGACAGTCCTTGAACCAACCCAAAACAAATAATTCATTTTATTTTTTCTTAATCACAGTGAAATTTTGGCTCTATTTTCATTTTTAAGAAGTCTTTTAACCAAAAATTAAAGCTTCCCTATCACTAAGTAATAGAGTAGCAAAAATTTTGTAGGAACTGTTTCATTCTTTGTATTAGCGTCCCCAGTGCCTGAGTCATATAGACAGATGGATTAATACAATATTTGTTAATAATAGCTAATATTTACATAGTGCTTAGTATGTGCCAGGCACTACACAAGCACTTTATAATTATTATCTCATTTCATCTTCACAACAACCCTGGAAAATAGGTGCCATTATTATCCTAATTTTACAGATGAGGAAACTGAGGCAAACAAAAGTAAAATGATTTGCCAAGGATCATAAAGCTGGATTTGAACTCAGGTCTTCCTGGCTCCAGGTCAAGTGCTCTATGCATTATGCCATCTAACTGCCCCTAAAAGTGCCAGGTTTATGCTAACAAAGACACTCCCTATACTTATGTTCTAATGGGGAAAGAAAAAGGTAGAGTGAAAGGCTGGTGGTGAGAATACAGAGAAGTCAGTAGAATGAGTTGAATGAATTAAGCTACAAGTAAAGTGAGAACACAGTGAGTAAAGGGTAGCTAGGAGGTACAATGGATAGAGTGCCAGTCCTGGAATCAGAAAAATCCATCTTGACCAAATCTGGCCTCAGACATTTACTAGCTGTGCGATCCTGTGCAAGTCACTCAATCCTGTTTACCTCAGTTTCCTCATCTATAAAACAAGGCATAGCAGGAAATGGCAAACTACTCCAGCATCTTTGCCAAGAAAACCCCAAATAGGGTCACAAAGAGTCAGACACGACTGAAATGTCTGATTAACAATGATTACAAAAAGAGAACATGGCTAAAACCCTTTATGAGATAGTAATCCCAACACAGTACCTTAATAAATTCTTGTTAATTTATTGATTTCATTAATTCTATGATCTAATACATAAGCATAACTCTAACATGAATGTTGACTTCTTAGGCTAACCATTTAAAATCATATCAACTCTCTTGATATACGGTAATTTTGAGAGTGTCCAAATGTCCTCTTTCTATAGCCACTAGTTTAGGCAAATGAGTGATATAACTTCATTCATTCTGGACATCAGGCAGAATGGTGTTATGTAAAGAGGGGCATATGCAGTCAGAGGACCTACCGCAAGTTGAAATTCTGGCTTCATCCTTTATTTCCTGTGTAGTTGACGTCTAAAAGGCACCCTTTAGCTCTAAATCTTAAAGAGTTGAGATAATATTATTAAAAGAAACACTTGTAGACCTAATGGAAGCTTTACAACAAGAAAGAGTCATACAATATGGGTATTTGAGGGCATTGAATGGCATCCCTGTTTTCATCCTCTTCCATCTTAGCTACATATCTCTTCTGTACTTTGACTCTAACCACAGAGGATTCACAAACATGTGGCAGAATGAAGGGAATAGACCCTGACCTAGTGACTTTAATTAGAGGTCTATGCCCTGAGAAAAGAGACTGCTGAGAGAAAGGGGATGATCATCTGTCCTGGGATCACATCAAGAGAACTGAGCCAAAGACATGAGCAGAGTGAACTTTTCCCAGCGTCGGCAAAATCCTCTGTAGAGAGAGCCAGAGGCCGTTAGTGTTTTGCAATGGTAAAAGCCTGGTTTCTTTCAAACTCAAAAAATAGCCAAACCAACTTTCTTCATATTCAGAGAGGAAATAGCACTCAGACTGACAACATGGATTCTGCTTTGGTCTAAAATTCATTTAAAATAAATACATATGATTAAAAATTCAACTGACTTAAGTCAACAGACAGAGAAGATTACACAGGGAGAAGGTAAAAAGAAACACATGGAGATAGGAAACCTCAAGATAATGTTTGAGGTAGGAGGTATTACTTATGAATGTAATGCTTTTACAGTATTGCAGACTTGTTATGTCATCCTGAATCCATCTTGAATGGGAAAAAGAGCTGGCAATACATAAAAGCTAAGTAGTTCTAGAACTGTACAGCAGTGAACAAAGGAGAAGAGGGAGGGGGAAAGGTGGGCTTTTTCATGAAGTTACAAACGCTGGAAAACTGAAGATCTGGCCGTGCATACACACAGATTAAGCAACAAGTGATTGGAAACAAATGTGTGGTGTTTTGTATATCTGGCATTTTAAGAGTTGATTCTGGCTTGAAAACATTTCCCCGAGAACCGTAAACCAATGATTAAATAAAATAATTAAGTGAATCCAATTGTACCTTATAGTCATTATTTAGAAAGCCTGTGAAATCAGTTTTTCCTCAAAAAAACAGAGCCAAGAATTATTTTTTTAAAGATTTCACAAGTAATAAACCCACATGTCCACAAATTCCACTCCTAAATTCTCTATCCCAAATTTCCAGCATTCACAACCAGGCAGAAAATTCACATTTTAAATATTTGGAGAATTTCTAGAGAACTCATTGAAGGCTTATTATTCTCAGTATGTTTTAGAAATTGAGGCATTTACTACAAAATCAGTGCTACATTATTTTATAAATTTTTGTGGGAGTTTTTAGTCCTATTTAAGCAATTTGTTATATGTTATTTTTTTTCCCTGACAAGTTAGATCCCTCTTTTTCTCATATAGAGTTATTTGTGTGTTGCTGTATGTGTCACTACAGTTGAAGCCTTCATCAGTATTTTCTATTCATATAATTTCATTTGCAAGAAACAACATAAAAATGATGTTATATTTATCCTTATGTATCTCAAAACAAGTTTAAAAGAGACATAAATGGATGTATTTTTCACTTTTTAACTTAGAAATTGAAAGGTAGTGTTGCCTAGTGGACAGAGAATGCAGGCATGGGAGGCAGGAAGCCAAGAGTTGAAGTCTTACGTCAGACACGTTCTAGCTGAGTGATTGATTTGGGGGAGGTTGCTTAACCTCTCAGTGCCCCAGGCAACTCTCTAAGAGTGCAAGTTATAGACAAGTCACACTGGGAATTCCCCCATGCTGATGAAATCTCAAGTCCAGATTAATCCCACTGAAGTTACCAAATCAAGTAGAAAAGTAGGACATGATAAACCGTTAAAGGAAAGCTTTATGCAAAGCTGAGAAAGTAGATGTTCAGGGATTATCCTGCTTGTCTGAGCTAAACAGAAGAAAACTTTACAGAGAGCAGAGGCTTTAAACTGTGAACTAAAAGGCAAATTAGAGTATGATAGATGTATTAGGCATTACTCTGCCCAGGCCTTACTACCTGAGGGGTTGATTAGGTTACATGGAACCAATGATTTTTAGGGCATGTTTAGCCTTTTATCATGAAGATCCAGAGCAGGGCTGGATAAATTCACTAATGGCTGCTTTAAATGGAATCTCTTATAAACAGATACAAAGAAGGGAGGTTAGCTTCTTGATTCTGATAAACTCTTTATTCTTTTTTTTTAATTGACCTGACCAAGGACATAGCCCTGCTTAGGACCTAAAGATCTGCACCTATGTATTCTTGTGAAATATTGTTAAAATATCTGTGTTTAGTGCTGTGTTAAGTATAACCACTTGGGGCTCACTCAGCCAATACACATTATCATTAATTGGTTGGGTCCCCACAGGGGTGGTTGTTACTGTTAATATCCTAGGGTCCAAACCCATGCTCATGAGACCCAATGCTTCTCCTTAACTCTTAGCAAACAGACTCAGTGCTTTAGGATAGGCATTTGTTCAAATGATAAATCCAAAACTAGTTATAAAACACTTTCATCTTGTGCCTGGGGCATAGTCTCCCCTAACCCACTTCAGTTTCTAAAGAGAGTGATATCCAAAAGCATTGGTCCTACTAACTACTCATCCACATGTGGCATCACTCTCATACGAGTCTTTGTCTTTACCACTGCTATACTGAGTCCTGAAGATCAGTCCCTAGTCCTGGGTCAAAAATCCTGGTCTGGTTACAAAACCCAAAATAGGCTTAACTCCCAGTTTCCTGGATCTTGAGTGGATTGTTCTTTTGACTTCTCGAAGCTTACAAGGTCATACACTCTCCTTCACCTAAAACGAAAGAACAAAATCTGAGGCAAAGACCACAGGCCCATATTTGCAGGGACATATTTTGGCCTTAGATGGCGATAGCCCAAGTCCTCTCCTTCTTATGGCTTTGTCTCTCTTCTGTCACCAAAATGCCATCAGGTAAGAAGAAGTCACATGAAGAGATGGGCTGAGTCCTGATCAGCCGGTGCCTCTTCAAAGTACCCCAGTTCCAGCCACACAACTGCAGACAATCAGAGGCTTCTATTTATCTAGTATGAGCAGACCAGGGTAAGTTACAGAGCATTTGCACTTACTACACATTTCTTTAAACCATTTCCATTGAAAATCATCAGAATTAACAGGAGTCCTAGTTTCATCCAGGTAGAAAAATTGCTTCAGATTTATTCTGTGCATTCTCCGAGTGAGAATCAGTGAGATTCAGTGGTCAGTCCCCTGTTCCCATAAGTAAAGAAATTATTATGAGGATCAAGTGAGACAACATATATAAAGGTCTTAGCAAACCTTAAAGCATCATCTTTATAATCAATCAATAAATGTTTGTTAAATGTCTATTATGTGCCAGGCTGTTATGATTGGCTATTACCATTTGTTTCTTAGTTTGTTTTGCCTCAATGGTTAAATCTTTTCAGATCTATAACTTGCATTTTGAATCAGTGTGCATCTGACCTAAAGCAGTAGGCAAAAGTAGAGGAAATGAGCCATGAACGTGGAAAAACTGGGTCAGGGAAGGTGGAAAATGACACAAGGTGTTATAAGAATTCTCAGTAAAAAGTGCCGTCCTTTCTTGGCACATTTCCCCTTTTGGTTCACAATTAATTGTTGCTTTAAGGGTCCAGAACTGGCATTTAGTTCATTAAACATGAGATCATTCCATTTCCTCATTGTTAATAATGATCATAATAAAGAGTTAAAATTTAAATAGAAATTTAAAGTTTATAAAGTATTCTATACATATTCTTCTAGAAAAACATCATGGTATTTCTTCTTTTTGCTTATTTTTAAGGCTTTAATGTATCCAAAGTTTAAATATATCCTCCACAAATCCCATCCATTTCTCTTCCCTTTGGGACAAAGTAGAACAATTCTAATACCTCCCCCACGTGCTGGTCTGAGATTATTTCCATAGTTTAATATCTTACTATCTTATTTGTCTCTACTTTATACTAAATCACCCCAATTCCTTCATCTGCCCTTCACATGAGATGATTATCTCAAGATCCTTTACCATCCTGGTTCCTTTCCTCTGAACATTCTTCAGCTTCACAATGGTCTTCCAAAAATGTGGTACCTGGGACTGAACACAATATTCCAAGCAATGTCTGACCAAGATGGAGTCCAGTAGGAATCTCTCCTCATTCATTCTAGACATTGTTTTTCCTAATGTAGCCCAAGTTAAGTACATCCTCCAACAATGCAGATTGCAATATGCCCATGGCTTCATCCTGTACTCTATAACTTGTTTATCAATCCTCCACATGTATTCCACTTAACATGTTGTGGGCCCTCTTTTACTTATTATGGTATCATCTGGATATCAATGGAGCATGAAAGCTAGCCTTTGCTTACCCTTGACTTTTGCCACAAGACAAGCATACCTTCTTTTCGATCATATCCATAGGGTGATATTCCTTATGCTTCTTTTGCACAATTTTTGGTTACTAATGGCCACAGTTTACTCCCATTTAACATGCACCTCTCCATTGACTTTTGGGTGACCTTCAACTTTAATTCTTCTAACTCTATGGCATTCTATGTCCATAGATTAGGAAACAGATGCGTAAACTGTGGTATGTGGGTGTAATAGAATATTGTCACTCATTCCATAAGAAATAACAAATATGAAGAAGTTAAAGAAACATAGGAAGAATTGTATGGACAAATGGAAATCAAATTAAGAATTGATACACTAAAATAATATAAATGAAAACAACTTTAAAGGTCAGATGAACTCAGACATGCATTATTGGTCTTGTAGCAGAGATGAGGAAACACTTTCCTACTCTCAATAAAGACATGGGGTGTTAGGAATATGAAATATTACACAAACTTTCAGGTCATTTTTTTCAATTTTGTTTAATGACTTCTCTTTATTGAAAGGGAAGGTTCAATGGTGAAAGTATATTGAGAAATGATTATATATAAAAGTAATAGAAACAGAATTTTACTTAATTTCCACACAGTAGGCTCACATAGAAAGTTACTTTTTAAAATGCTTTGATTCACCTTGAGAAAAAGATATTTCATATAAGCAAGTATCCTTGTTTCTTATTTCTATAATAAGTAAAATATCCTTTCTCAAAGGCTATTTTCTTTCCAAGAAAATAAAAATAACCACAACAATCCTTCAGATTCAAGAAACTGAATACACAGGAAGAAACAAGTTGATTGGGAAAGTTTGTGTCAAAATCTATAATAACCCACACAAAATTTGCTTTGTTTGAGAATTCTTATCCTCAAAGTAAAGGTACTAGTTCTTCTAGAAGACCATGAGGAACAGAGAATGTGTTTTAAAATGCATGAGTTGGAAGGATAATCCGTTGATATAGTAATTTGTACATTAAGACTAGAATAATTGAGGCAAAATGCCATCCATATCCAGAGAAATAATTATTGAATCAGAACGCAGAATGAAGCAGACTTTTTTCTCTTGTGTTATGTTTTGGTTTGGTTTGTTGTTTCTCATAGTTTCCCCCATTCATTTCAATTCCTCCATGCAACATGATTAATGTGAAAATGTGCTTAATAAGAATGTATTTAAAGAAACCATATAAGATCGCATGCCATCTTGCAGAGGGAGGGAGCAAGGAGGGGGATAAAATCTAAGATTTATGAAAGTGATTGTAGAAAACTGAAAACAAATAAATTAATTAAAAAGACTAGAAGAAATTTATGTGTGCTGAGAAAAATGAATGATCAATACGTTCAAACTGAAGAAATTAGTCAAGAGATGATTCAATAAAACATAAGGAATATAGAATAGAGTCATAACAAAATAGTGACTATCAGTCACATAGTATAGGAACCACTGTAGAGGCATGAATGGCCCTATCCAAGAAAAATTAGTCTTTGCAGAAAGTGATTTGTGTTAGTCCAACACACAAGCTTTTATGGCTGCTTAGTCACAACTCTGTTGACTCATTGGGCTTGTGATTAGTAGATCTATGTCTCATCATTATCAGACAAAACCAACATTGTCTTTTCTCATTGCTATCATGCAAAAAAATCTATATTTTCCTCACCACACAAAATTTAATAAAATCCTAAACAAAGGTCATTGAATAAAGAATAACATGAGATGATATTTAGCAATTAATAGTCATAGTCTATATGAAATACCTATCATAGGCTTTATGTTTAGATGCCTACAGATAAATAACTTCATTTTTAGAACTAAAACTTTATTCCCTGCTAAAAATTGAACCCAGTGAATTTCAATCTCACCCCCTCACACCTCCTACATACTTCTTCCAAATGTAGAGTCCTTTTAATGTCAGTGAAAGTGTGACACATGGAACAGATACATGAAGGCATGGAGGTGGACAAGAATTTAAAATATTAATTATAAGCCATAGTATCTGAAGTAACTCACAGTTTCATACTGTCTATGAGTAAAGTTTGAAGTTTTGGGGTTACCCTAGTTTCCCTGATTTTGTATGCTTGCTACCATCTAGATGCAAAATAATATAACTCTCTGACTTTATGCTCCAAGGAATTTAAAACAGAACACAGATTCTTTAAAAGAAACAGACTTTTGAATACTGGAATCCATTATTTAAAAAAAATAGTTACCTTAGTCTCTTGAAGTCAAACAAAAGTTAAACAAGAACATCATATTTTTCTTAAACTTAAATCAAGGTGAAATTTGCTCAAAAGGGGGAAATTTTGAATGCCAGTCTTTCTTTAGGGGAGATAATTCCAACAGAGATTTATTCTTGTTTACTAGTTCTTACTCAGGAAAAGAGAAATTAAATGAATATATTAGTTCTTATATTTGGCATATTCATTTCTCACCAGTTAAAAGACTGTCGGTAAGCCAACTTGACAATGGAGAGGTGAGAGCCTAAATGTCATATGGATATCACTTTGAATATGTTTACAGTACATCATAAATAATTAGTCAAGATTTTGAAATGCTGAAGGTGAAGAATGCTAGCCCAAAGTTCAAAATCAAATAGTTAGACTTCCATGAGTGAGCTCATATTTTTTTTCCAAAATATGTTGGCTAAATATCAAGTTAATTCTTTTTTTAAAAAAAAGTTTCTTTCCATTTTCTCTTAAATTGTAGCTCTCCTGATTTTCTTCTATTCCTCTTCAAAGTCCTATTCCCTCCACCCACAGTGCTATTACCAGAGGTTGTTCAACCTTGAGCGGAGACAGTTGGATCCTGGAGAGAGCTTACACTGACTGCGAGAAGATGCAAAAGCACTAAGCAGATCCACAAAAACAGAGAAATGGTAACTTGGAAAGTAAATGACCCTCACACACCCTTCTACCTGAAGTGATTTTCTCCCTTAGAAAGCATGCTCTGGATTATCTGTCCAAGAGCCAGGCTAGCTCTAATTCCCCCTCAGGGTTCTCCCGGTACACTAAGGAGTTGTTCTCTACCACCATTATTTCAAACTCCCCAGCCACTGTCTTCCCACTTCAGCTGGGAACCAGTGACAGCACCCTCATTATACTCCCTTCTCAGATGTCCCACAGTAGTAATTACTGTAAGTGTACTAGTCATGTCATAATTCATGTAATTCTTATATTGTCTCTTCTATGGTCTTGATCTGTTGAACATTGGCCTCCTAGCTATTCCTTGAACAAGACATTCCATCTCCTTCCTTCAGGCATTTTCACTTGCTATCCCCCATGACTGGAATGCTCTCCCTCCTCATGGCCTCATCCCTACCCTAGCTTCTGTCAACTCTCAACTGAAATATAATCTTATATTAGGACCTCCTCCTAGTCTCTCCTCTCCTCTGAAATTACTCCTCCCTGCCCCCAATTTCTCCAGTATATATCTTTTATACACATAATTGTTGGCATGTTGTCTCCTCCCTTAGACTGTGGAATCCTCAAGAGCACAGATTTTTTTTGTTTTATTTTGCCTTTCCTTGGAGCTTAGCACAGTGCCAAGTACATAGTACATGCTTAATAAATGCTAGTTGACTGACTTTCTAAGCCAAGTAAGCCCTGAAATCAGCAAGTGGGCTATTAAGTAATTATGAATTCTGTGGCTTTGGCAATTCCTGAGGGAAAAAAAAGAAAAACTTTAAATGACTCAAGGCAGCTAGGTGGCATAGTAGATAGAGTGCTGGGTCAGGAGTCAGGAAGACTCATCTTCCTGAGTTCAAATCTGACTGCAGATATTTACGAGCTGTGGGACCTGGGATTAACCTTGTTTGTCCCAATTCTTCACCTATAAAATGAGCTATCGAAGGAAATGGGAAACTACTTCAGTGCCTTCAGCAAGAAAACCCCAAATGGGGTCACAAAGAGTCAGGTACAACTGAAACAACTGAACAACAACAAATAGCTTTCAATGGTGATAGTCCTCTTCTGCTTCTGTGATGACAGTAGCAAAATGGAAGAGAAGAGGGCAGAGGACAGTGTGAATAATAGTTTAACTCTTGGTATCCTAAATGTGATATGTTTGTCCAACAACCATTAAGTTGAGACAGTCTTGATTGAACTAAATTAGATCAGCATTGATAATATCAGTATAAATGATGCTAAAAACAAAAATAAGTTACAGGTACACTATTAGCATAGCTGCAAATTGGTTCAAACATCCTTTCAAACAATTTTAAACAATAAGAAAAAAGTGACTAAATTTTGCCTATCCTTTGATTCACCTGTTCCAATAAGGGGTGTATACATTTAAGAAATCAATAACAGAAACAAAACGTCTCTATATATACCAAAACTTGAGTATATTATTGTTCCCTGTAATAGAAAAAAAAGCTAGAAGCTATCGGGGAATGGCTGAACCAACATGTCCTATATTGGTGCGATGCTACATAAAGAATCCAGAAAACCTTGTAAAAAATCTTTTATGAGTTGATAAAGGGGTAAAGGAAACTAAGAAATAAATATGTACAATGTACAATGAAATCAATATGTATAATGAAAAGAAAAACCAGGTTGAAGGATATCAAAATTTAGATCAACATAATGATTAATCATGATTCAATTCAATATGACAAGCATGACTCCAGAAGATTCATTATGAAATGTACCTACTTCATCTCACTAGAGATACAGGGTGGACCCCTGATATGGAATGATATGAAAGCTGTCACATATGGTCAATATTACAGTTTGTTTTAATGAGCTATTTTTTTTTGTTATAAAAGAGGCTTTGATTGCAGAGGAGAGTATTGTTAAATGAACAAAATATTTTTAAATGACATTTTTCAAAAACTGCAGTCAAATTGAGCGACAGTTCATAGTACTTTCTCAGAGAAATAAGATGGGTCTCAAAATGTGCCCAAATAGAATAATAATAATGAACATTTTTTCAAGCTTCCAGATTTCCGATAAACTTTGCTCATAATAGACATGTGAAGCATGCAGTTCAACATATAATACCAGCCATCTTGTCATTCAGAAGTCATCAGACAAAATATAATAAATATAAATGCAGCCAAAGCCCACAATTGTTGCAGCAAATGAAGCAGAGAAAACCTATGGAAGACTTGATAAGATACTCCAAACCAAGTCATCAAATCCATTGAAACCCATAGAATACAGAATCTTTGAGTTGAAAATTACCTCAAAGGCCTTATCATCTAATTGATAACTAAAGAAAGTTCCTTTCTGTCATGCAAGTTAGTAATTCACCCTTTTTATTAAAGACATCTGGTCAAGGCAAAGTCACCAACTCCTACTCCCGTTTTTGGATAACTAATAATTAGTAACATTTTTCTTATATTAGGCCTTTCTTCACCTTCTACCCATCAATCATAGTTGTACAAGCAAAACCAGTTCAATTCCTCTCCCCAGTGGCACTTGAGTAAAACTGTTATGTCTTTTATATGTCTTCTCTAATGTAAACATCCCTAGTTCTTTTGCATAGGCTCACATGGCATGAGATTATGTTGCTTCTGAAATATGACACCTGGAACTGAATTCATCATATGGATGGGCAAAAAGGAACATGGTTTCAGATGCCAGAATAAAACAGCATCTTGATGAAATCCACACCAGTCAAAGAATATAGGACTAACATTCAATGTAGAAAAAAATTAGATCAAGGTGAGTGGGACCAAGAACAATTTCTCCTACCATGGTACACAGGATGTGTGGTCCATTGAGGTAGTCCATTGGCACCTGGGAACAGCAAGTAAATGAAAGGATTGGCTAAAATACAGGATTCAAGAAGGGGAATACTGTAGCAATTTGTTTATTCATAATATAGAGTGATCGGCCTGTAAAAGGAGGGGAGATCTATAATAAGATTCATTACTTTTTGGGGGCATGTGAGTTATGGGCAAACTGGTGAGGTCTATGAACTCCTCAGAATGAAATTTTTAAATGAATAAAATAAAATACATAGAATTACGAAGGAAATCAATTACATTGAAACATAGGTACCAAAATGATAAAACAAACAAGCAAACAAATTAGTTCTCAGCCCCCAGGTTCAGGACTCTGATCTATACTATGTAAGGTTTTAAATGGCAAAATAAAGTGCTAATAATAATTGTTAATTGAATTATTTACTGGGTATAAAGGAAAACCTCTGAGGACTTAATTGTTTTTACTTGGTTGTTTTGTTTTGTAGTTTTGGGCCAGAAGAGTGATATGGTTATACCTATGCTCTGGAAATATAAATTTGGCAGCTTTGTGGAAATTAAATTGGAGATGAGAGCAACGAGATGCTAAGCAACTGAGAGCCAGTGAAAGAGAAGTGACTGGCACAAAGTCACAGAAGTATTAAGTGGCAGAGCTGGGATTTGAACAAACTACCAACAAACTACTCATTCCTCTAAGCCATGGTGTCTGACTTTAGTTTGCATACACATTATCAGTAATATGCAAGTCATGTCATCATTTCTCTGATGGCATGGTCTTCAACAGCAACAAAGGAAGATTGTTGTATAACAATCTGTGAATAGACACACCTGCCTGAATGGGGACCCAGCTAGCTGGGTAACTCAGCTCCTCCTCTCCTGTCTCCCCTTCCTTTCCTTCTCCTCTCCAAAGGAAGGTAAATTTGGATGGCCAAAGGATGGCCAGTTAACTTGGGGTTTACTCGCTAGATTTCTCCCTTCCCTTCCCTTCCCTTCCCTTTCCTTCCTTTTCACCGTACTTTAACCTTAATCTGAAATTTTAAACCTGCTGCACTCTGAAGTCCACAGATTGGACAACGCTAGGCGCCTGTCCAAACTCCATTTGAGGGCTGTTTTCTGGATCCTCCTGGTTTAAGGGTGATTATCAAAAGTAACTGTTGCTGTTTCCCTCACAGCCTGAGGTAGTTATTTTTCTTTGCCTCATTAAAAGGGGCACCTCCTGACTACTTCTTAAAAAGAACTATTCACTGAATGGGCATTACCTTACACTAAGTGAGTACCTAAATAGACCTTGGCCTTAAAGGGGCCAAAGTCTCCCACTGCATCCTGGGCCATCTCCAGTCATCCTGATCAATATTTGGTCATTGGATTCAGATATTCTGGAGGAGAAGTGAGGCTGGTGACCTTGCACAGCCCTCCCTCACTCAAAACAAAGTCAAGTGCAAGTCATGTCATCATTTCTCTGATGGCATGGTCTTCTTCAGCAATGAAGGATGAATACAATCATTGGTACAAACATCTTAGATAGGCACTGAAGATGGACAATAACCTGAGCCCCGAACTGAAGAGAACAGACTAGGTTGCATTTAGGATACAGTGTAACACTTTTCATGACCCTTGTTTCCTGACAGAAAAATTAATCATTCTAATACCAATAATCTTTGAGTAGCAAGAATATTCTTTCAGTGCTCTATGTGTATGAATCATGGATCTCTATGATCTTTAAAAGTCAAAATCCCTGGTGATCTGATGTACAATGAAAAGGTTGTGATGAGTATAACTGGATTGTAATATATGGCCCATAATTTACCTATAAGATCTGTTATTAAATATATTAAGGAAATATATAATTGATAAAGAAAGTAGACAGAACAAAGGCAAGGGATAGTAGATTATAGTTCAAGTGATGCACAAACTGGTAAAAGAACTAGAAGACACATAACACATTTAGATGATTCTCTGAAATATTTATGGGATTACATGAATAAACATAAAATGAGAAAGCAGAAATAGATCGCTGGGGATTAAATAGCTATATTTAATATATAGTTATCTATATATTAAATAACTATATATTAAGTAAATAACTAGTAAACTAACCTCTTCAAATCACTAAGTATTTATTAAGCACTTGCTATGTTCTAGGTACTGTGTTATGTCTGGGGAAACAAAGAAAGGCAAAAGCAGTGCCTACCCTCAAGGAGCTAACAGTCTGATAAAGGAAATAACATGCAAATAACTGTGTGCATATAAGACATACCTATATATAATGTATAACATATCATATATGGTATATACATTATTGTACTATGTATTATATGTGTCTCATATATACACATACACATACATACATATGTGTATGTGTAATTAGCACTAAGGATGAACTTGAAAGGCTTCTTGTACAAGGGAGAATTTTAATTGAAACTTACAAGAAACCAGGTAAACCAGACCACAGATGAGGAGGGAGAACATCCCAGGCATGGTGAATAGCCAATGAAAACACTTGGATTTGGGTGATGGAATATTTTGTATGAGAAATAGCAAGTGAGCCATTGCCCCTGGATAATAGAGTATATGGAGTGGAGTAAGGTATAAGAAGACTAAAAGCATCAGTTGATGAAGAATTTCAATATCAAAACACAGAATTTTGCATTTGGTCCTAGAGGAAATAGTCACTGTAGTTTATCAACTAGGGATCTATTTATCTATCTCTAATCTCTTTCTACTGGATATTCCATAGTCATTTTAAACTCAAGATGTCCAAAAATAAATTAATCCTCTTTCTCCTAACCAATTCCACCCACTTCGCAACTTCCCTATTACTGTCAAGGGCACCACTATTCTCCCAGTCACCCAATCTCACAACAGGTGTCATTTTCAGCTGCTCATGCCTCTTCACCCATCCTATCTTTTGTCTGATCCTATTGATTCTACTTTCTTAACATCTCTCCTATACACCCCCTTATCTCTTCTGGCACTGAGTACCAGTACTACCTGAGTAGAGGCCGTCATCATCTCACACTGTGACTATTGCAATAATCTGCTCACTGCTCTCCCTACCTTGAGTCTCTCCCCATTTTAAGTTCATCATCCATTTAGCAATCAAAGTAATCTTCCTAAATCTCAGTTCTTCCAAGGAACAAGAGCCCAGACAACATAATCCTTGTAACCTAGCCACCTACACCCAGTCCTAGTCAAGATTCTCAGTCCCATCCTACCTCAAACCTTCTCCACTCCAAAAAAAGAGAAAATTGAACCACTATCTTAGTGGGGACATAAAGTAAAGCAATATTTATTCACTGGGAAGGGAAAATAATTCCTGTCCTTTGAATAGAAAAACTTCCTCTTCCTGTTCTTCTCATCCCTGTGTTTCAGAGTTGAAGCTGCCTAGATAACAAATTCCTCCCATGACACCAAGTTATGATTCTTCATCCCTCCACTGTAGTTCTGCTCTTCTTAAAACTCCCTATGACTTCCCTTTCCACTTTGCTCTCTGAAATCTCATTAAAAAACTGTCCATAATATCAGATCTCTTCCTTTGATATGCTTTCTATTTTCTTAAATTCGAGGAAATCTTCCTCCTCTCAGAAGATACTCCTCTGGACCTCCTATCAAAAGCTAAATAAATCTTTACTCATGCCTTCCAACATATTGGCAATTGAAGGAGGTCACATACTCCTTGATCCTCACTGCTACTTTGAGATGGTCTTTTTATCACCAACAATTAGCAACCTCTCCTCTCTTGAGGTTTATTTCATCCATCTCTACACCCTATATAGGTTCCAGTTGAAGTTATTTACCCAGTCTATATTCCCAGTCAGGTTATTCTCTCTCATCTCTCAACAAGTTCAGGAATAGGTTCCTGATTTTCCTGTCTATACCATACTTAACTTCTATATTTCAGTATTTCAAGTTACATGATGATGTCCCCCAATCCTAACCTCCCAATTCATATATCTCTTCAACTTCTTTGATTTGAACTTTCAGTGCACTTTAGTCACACAGCAAGATCATTATACCCTTGATGTCATCATCACCAATACTTGTTTCATTCCCATGATTCAGATATCTGAAATTCTTCTTTTAGACCATAACCTATGTGTCTACATCTTCCCCTCCTTCACATTTCCTCAACCTACTCTTCACCTTCAATAACTTTCAGTAATTCCAATTCTCCATCCTTTCCCAGTCTATCATTCTTTTTCTGGCCTCACTTATTTCCCATGATTGCATCATAGATTTAGAGTTGGAGAGGACCTTAAAAAACATCCTACTACAAAGCCCTTATTTTATGCATGGGGAAACTGTGGACTAGAGATACACAGTGACTTCTACAAGGTCACACAACCAAAGAATGGCAATGTTTTGATCCTCTATTTAACCACTTCAACTTTATGCTGTCTTTTACATCTTTCTTTGTAATTTCTTATATCTTTTCAAAACTAAGCCCTAGATATCCCCCATTATCCACAACCTCCAATTCTTGTCTTTTGCCTGCTTTGATATTAGCAATCAGAATATCATTGAATAAGATATTTTTATTTTTAGATTTCAAAATACTATCTATTATCTTCTCATATCTTCTCAAGCACTTTTTAAATAAGTATGTATATAAACCAAAAATTTTCATAATAGTAGAAAAGTTGATATGTGGGTCAATACTTTTTAAAGCCTTGAATACCATTCATTTCTTAATGTAGCCTCAAATCACATTATCTTTTCTGGCTGCAATATCATACTGACCGTAAATGAAACTAGAAGAAAGAAGGAAGCCAAATGGAAGGAAGCCATATAAGTTCATCTTGGAAGGGCAAATTAAGGAATTGGTGGAATTTCAATAGCATCAAAGAACTGGAAATTACAGGGATGCCCATCAATTGGGAAATGACTGAAGAAGTTCTGGCTTATTATTGTGATGGAATACTTCTGTTCTATAAGAAATGATGAGCTCAATGATCTTAGAAAAACATGAAAAGACTTGCACAAAACAATGAAAAATGAAATAAGCAGAACCAAGAAAGCACTGCATACAGTAATAGCAATATTGTTTAAGAATGATTTTTAGTGAATAACTTGTATTGTCTATTATAACTACCCAAGTTAACTATAAAGGACATATGAAGACACTTTGTGCATCCAAACAAAGAATTGATAAATACAAGTATGGATAGAATAATTATATATATATACATATATATGTACATACACACACATATACATATATATATGTATATGTGTGTGTATTTGTCTCTGATGGTGGCCACCTCTAGGGGGAGGGGGAGGGAAGAAATAAAAAGGAAAAAAGAGAAATTTATTTGATAACTTTATAGTATATTTAAAAGGAATAGTAAGTTGTACATGGCAGTGGTTTTATTCCATAAATTAAAAGAAAATAATTTTTTTAAATTCAATGAAAAACAATTTTATTAGACCTTTTGTCTTCTCATATTGTAGTACTCAAGAAAAATATTTGCAAGAAGACCATTGTGAGTATTGACCTCATACAATTAGCTAGGGTCTAGATGCCTGAAGTGACTCCATATTTGATCACTGACAGATCAGCCTATGAACCAGGAAGTTCCCATATACACAATAAATGGTTTAGTCTATTTCATTTAGGTAATAAACGTAAGGTTCTCCTTATTATACTCTATTTAGCAAACTTCATCTAATCTATGTTTGCAAAGATCATAAACTTTCCTAATCATAATGCCCCTGTAATCAATAAGGACATCACAGTCTAAACCACCCACTGATTGACTGTCCCTATAGTTTCCCTTCCAACCTCCTTAGGCCCTGTGAATCTTCTCAGCAACAACAATTAGATATAAGTGCAGACATCTAGATCTCTATGCTCCTGAGTGAGATTACTGGTAAACACTACCCTTCACCCACAACAGTTCTTCTTGTTACAGAAAGTCTGGGAAGTTTCATGCATACATGTCTGTGAGAAATAAACTTCCTGACTTGTGATCTTTCAATTGTTTGTGTTGCTTCTTGATACCTCACCCACTACCTCCTTATAAATAGCATGAAATTAATGTAAAAATATCTATTGAACAAGTAAAGACATTACATTTTTTAAAAAACTCAATATGTCCCTCTGTATTAAATCAAAACTCATGAAATCCCTTATATTCTTCAAGATAGCTCAAGGATCACCTTCTACATAAGGCTCTCCTTCCACCTTACCGGCTGCTTATGTTCTTCCTCCCAAAATCTCATTGTGTTTATTTTATAGGCATACAAAGTCCTTAAATGACAAAACTATTTTTTTTTTCTTTTTTCTCCCCAGGACCTAGCAGGGTACCTTGTAGTCATGTGTACTGACTAGCTTAGCCTAGTCAACAAATATTAATTAAATAATTAATATATGCCAAGGATTGTGCTAAATATCTTTCTAAAAATAAATAATAAATGCTGGTTGGTTGATTGTTTGGTTGGTTGATTCAGTAGAGTTTAACAATAAAATAAAGGCTCTCTTCCAATAAAGTGTTTCCCATTTGTATATCAAAATTATACAAGATTCCTTGAAAGACATAATAATATCAGAAGTAATCTTGTTTGACAATTTTCTGATCATCAATGTCAAGCAAGAAATAAAACAGGCAAAAGTATGCCAGTTAAAAGCGTTCACCATTATAATGGAAGAGGTCCAATATAGAGAGTATAAGTTAAGAGGCATGCCCTATGGACAGTGAATCCTGCAGAGGTTTCTGTTCACAAATAAAATTATGCTGGTTATATCAATCCCCAGAGCACTGCAGAACTTCCCAGGTAAGATCCATAAAGAAAAAAATGTTTGGTTTAATTAATCAACAGATGGAAAATTTTTATCAAGATTATTACAGTCAGGAAGAAAACCTATGGAGCTCATCTATCAGTGTTGGTGTATAATTACATACATGCATGTGGATATGTACATATACATACGTATATTTATATACCTATATATCCATATTACACATCGACAAGTTTACATGTATGGTTTTCTGAATATATTTTACTTTTTTTGCAAATGGACTATGAACTGAACGAAGAAGTGAATATGATAAGAATAGTCTGAACTGCCTTCAGGAAATTGCAAAGCTCTTTTAATGGCCTTAAACTTCTCCCAAGACCATCTTTTTTTTTAATAACAATATTCTACCAGTGTTGCTATATGATCATGAGCTGTGGGGCATTGTGGTCTGCAACGAATTAAAAGTGATTATCACTCAGAGGGCAATAGAAAGTCTATGGCAAGTTGCAGCTTGCAACACACGAAACATAAGAAACAAAAGAAGTCTACATCATATGATGTCATCAAAGAAATTCATGATCAAAAAATGGATTAATCCTGTGATAATTTGCTCTACTGTTATCCTCTGGTTGTTAGGATCAGCAAACATGAATGAATTGTGATCTGAATTATTAGAGAAAACATTCATATTGATGAGCTCCTAACTCCATTTGACTCTATCACCACACATTGAGCTCACAATTCATTAAATCTCATAGATATGTGTGTTTTCTTTCAGATCAACTGCTCTCTCAGCAAATTTCCTCAATCTTTTATTTATTGAGTTGATTTTTTTGAACCCTAGTGTACAAACATCTTATTAGTCCTTTTCTTTGTAGCTAATACATTTATCATGGATTTTAGCTCCATCAAGGTTACACACGCCTCTGTATTTTAACTCTTCTTTTTTTCCTTGCTAGCTATAAAACAAGCATCATGTCTTATTCAAACTTATCCTAGCACCCTGCTCAGTTTCCTATATGCAATAGATATTTGAGATTTATTGATTGTAATTAACATATAAATACATTTGATAAATAAGTCTCAATTTTTAAAGTAAAATAGATTTCAAACATGCTATATTGAATCAAGGAAATTTATGGCATCTACCTTTTTATTTTAATTTCACCAAGTATTTATTATCTACCTCATGCCAGCCACTATTCTAGGCACTAGAGATACAAAGATAAAAACAATCCCTACCCTACATTTAACTGGGAATGGGGTGTAAAGGTATAACATGTACACAAATAAATGAAAAGGACATACAAAATAAAACAAAGTAATTTCTAAGTGATATTTTTCCCATTTCCTAGAGATAAATTTTTCTGTTCTGTTATGGACTGGATGTACTCTTCCTGGGGAAAAGAAAGAGTGAACCAGATAATTTTTCTAATTATCTTCCTACCTGCCCTGTAACTCTATGATCTGGTAAAAATTACCATAATTCTTTGCTGACCATTTTTTATTTTTGTCCCTTGTGCATTATATAGAAGATTGATATATTTATTTTGCAACAGATATATTTCAGATTCATATCTATTTGTATGTAATGATGTTTTTAAAACAACAATTTCTAAATATTACTTATGAACCGTTTGGCACTGCTCTTCTACCAACATCTTTTTCTCTTTTGCAGACAATGAACACAAACCTAAGTTTGAATGAATTAATGGATTAATAAGATATTTATTAAGCATTTACTATATGTAATGCTAAGTTCTAGAGATACAAGTAGAAAAGTGTCAGTTTCTGTTTTCAAGGAGCTCACATTCTAATGGGCCAGGGGGAGGGGGAATATATAGGTAAGGTTTTATTTTCTAGTCAAATGGAAAGATCCCATGGTCCTTAAGATTCAGTGGAAAACAGATGGTTATGTCTTTTCTTTAATGTCATTTTCACTGATGTAATCAGATCAGTTTTTGATGTTGAGCCATTTGATAATACCGGGATTTTGGTATAAGAACTTTATTTTCTGTACCTGTATAATCTTCAGGAGTAGTTGCCAGGCTGCATCATCACAGGGATTGCGTCCCAGGATGATGCCATGGACGTACAATTAGAAGCATCTCTATACCCATGGTTCTTGGTTCAGGGTCCTTCACTTTTTCCATTCGGGCTAGAGAGATGATGATAAGGTGGTGCTGGTGAATTGACTTGCCTGAAAGATATTGCTTCCTCTGGCTCCCTCAGGTTACCTTGTTTTAGTGAGGTCAACTTGCCTGCCCTAGGTAAAACTTAACCAGCTAATTGTGGAGATGACTTGCCTGGTTATCCACATTGCTGTCCTATATGATGGCTCTGAGGACTGAGCTGGAAATAGGACCAGTAATCTGAGGTATGGGAGGATGTGTACTGCCCCTCCCAGAGCTCATGTGCTTCTTTGATTGTTGGTGGTCAGCACTTATTGCTTGTGATAACTGAAAAGGTGGGCCCTTTCTCTACAACAATTTTTCCCCTCAGTGATCACTCTGGGAGCTCGACTAGAGGCAGTCCTGGTGATTTAGGAGACAGTTATTCCTAAGGCCCTTGGGTTCACAGTATCTCCTTTGGAATCTGGAGGAAGATGGTATTCAAGTTGAGGTTAGAGACTTCCTACTGTCAAATTTTGTGTGGACAGCAAATGAAACAAAATATTGTCTCTTTCTAACTATCATTACTACTGCCAACCATGATATTTAGTAGCAAGAAAGTTATAAAAGAAAAATTGTGTTTAATTAGAAATTTGTCCCATAGATCCACTTTAGGCAATTTAAAAGACATAATGAAAAGGTTCTTATATTTAACAAAAGAAGGCCTGTGTTCAAATTCTAACTCAACTCACATGTGTGAGATTAGGCCAGCTGCTTAACCTCTCTGGACCTCAGTTTCTCATTTACAAAATTACCTCTATTGCTCCCTTCTTGCTCTAAATGCATGATTGGACAATGCTTTAACTCAGAAGGTGCAGTTGGTCAGAACAATCTTCAAATCATACATCTGTTTAGAAACTCTGTGGGGGAGACTGTTCCCAGAGCCTACCTGAGGTTCATCTCAGTTCTTGGATCCATTATTAGTATGGTTTCAACTCTGAAGTTTTTCCAGGAAACATCAGAAAAACTTGGACATTTTCAAAAAGCTCTTAGATCTCTTCACTTCCATTTCAATTTAAAGGATTAGGATGGATATTTTTTTAAATATATAATTAAATGTCAAACTCATGTTTATTATATAAACATCACAGCACCAGATGAAAATGAACCCCAGATGAATCTGGAGAGACCCTATTGCTTGCCTCATTGGTTACTCTCTGGGGTTAATAGATAAGTCACATAGCTTATAGGATCCTGTCCTGTCAGCTCATTGATAATATTCATTCCAAGTAAAAATTGGATCATTAAATAGACCTCACTGTACTCAGACAACTGCAAATAACAAGCCTTTGAAGAGAAATGAGAGAATGAAAAATTAATTTCTCTCAGAACAAAGAACAATTCAGGAAAAACTCTGACCCTGAACTCACCTCAGCCAATTCCTTGGATGGGAGAAAGGGATTAGAGGGAGGGAGAGGGGGAAGGAAATAGAGATTGTACCCACAGAGTCAATTTGCAGACATATTCTTCCTTGTATGGAGTGCACTACTGAGAAACTAATTAAATGAGCCATCCTCCGTTCATTTAGTTTTCTTATATCCTATATAATTTTTATTGAGTTGTATCCCAGTTAGGGCTGACATCAGCATTGCATAAATTAGCCTGGAGAGCAATCATTGTGTACCTGTCAATAAGTCATTCAGCAGGATCCGTGTCTTGTTATGTTCATGTCATTAAGTAGATGGGAAAAATCATGGAGTAAGAAAAAAGACATTGAGTTGGAGGTATGTGGGAGAAACATTTCTCAATTTACCACTTCATCTCTGCTTGTTCTTATTTCTACTTCACATTTCCCCCTTTGTTGAACCTATGAAGCCTTTAAAAGTATTGTTATCAGCTAGCATTCCTTAAAGTAGCTACTGATCTCCTTGGTAACGCTTATCACCCAGGCAAAAGGCTGTCTATGACTACCTTTAAGACTGTTAACATACATGAGTTTTAGATTGTTATCACTGAATAGAGGAAGAGAGAGGTAGTAGACTGAGTGCTAGACTAGGGATATTTATTTGCAATATATTGATGTATAATGGAATCCTGCATCAGGAAACAAGAAAAAAAGCAAGGAAGGGGCAGGAGGCACTCAGTGTAATAGCCCCCAAACACAAATACCTTGGATTCTTAATAAGATTTGTAAATAAGTATGCTAATAAGACATTGTCTAATAATTCTATTTTTTAACACGCAATTACATTTCCTTGCATGAATCTCTGTTAGCTTTCTGGATTCCAGGCAAATATTATCTTCACTTTCTTTGGAACACTGATGGTGATATTAAAATTAGTCTCTCTGTCTCTAGAATATCAGGGTTTAATATCAGGGTTTGTTCTACATTCTGAGCAGCTGTACTCACTGGCCGCCAAATCTCTCTCCTACTAGCTTCCCATGTGGTCTGAAATCCTCACCATTAGATTTATTCCCTTTCCATTTAAGGCAACTCACCCTCTCTGAATGTAAGGTTACAGAAACCTCCATTTTACACAGTGTTTTCATACTGCTTATTTGAGCTTAAAAACTTAGTTGGAGAGAGCCCCAGAACTATTTGATATGAGCAACACATGTAGTGACTTGAGATATTTCTCCTTAGGAAAAGATAATGGGAGGAGCCAAGATGGCAAAGTAGAAAGATGCACATACACTAGCTCTTCCCCCACAGCCCATAAAATACCTGTAAAGAAAGATACTCAACAAATTCTAGAGCAACAGAAGCCTCGGAACAACAGAGTGAAGATTTCCAGCTCAGGGTGAGCTGAAAGGCCTACGGGAAACATCTGTCACACTGGACACGCAGCAGAGCCCAGTCCAGCCTTGGCCTGGCAGAACTTCACAAAGAGGAGGACCCAAGCAGGCCTCAGGGGCAGAATCCCCAGTGGCAGTAGAGGTGGTTTGCAGATTCCTCAACCCACAGGTGCCAAAGGTCAGTGAGAGAATTTTTTTCAGCTGGCCAATAAGGGAGCAGGGTCTTCCCATAATTCTGGCATCAGGCAGCAGCAGGAGAGGTCACATTGGGCTGCAGCAGCTCCCACAGAAGCCCGCATCCATTGTTGGACCTCAAAACCCCTGGGGAACTGACCAACTGATTCTTACCACAGCCCTGTGTAGCAGCCCTGCCCCCACTGAAAGCCCCTGGGGGAATTGAGCAGCTTATCTGAATCTCAGCCCTCAGCTGGCTTGATATAACTGAAGGCCAGGTGGCTGTGGAGAGGAAACTCTACTACTCACAGATTCTGGGCACATAAGTTTCTGGTTGCTCCCAGACCAATGTAAACGCTTGATTGTGCCACCCTGAAGGAATTGAGATCTTAAAGAAACCCAGAGTATATCCTACTCTTGACAAAGGACCCAAAAGTCAACTAACTGGTTTGGAAAATGCTCAAAAAAAGGGAAAAAAAAATAAGACTATAGAAGGTTACTTTCTTGGTGAACAGATATCTTCTCCCATTCTTTCAGATGAGGAAGAACAATGCTTACCATCAGGGAAAGACATAAAAGTCAAGGCTTCTGTATCCAAAATATCCAAAATACATATTCAGTGGTCTCAGGTCATAGAAGAGCTCAAAAAGGATTTTGAAAATCAAATAAGAGAGGTGGAGGAAAAATTGGGAAGAACAATGAGAGAGACGCAGGAAAATCATGAAAAGTGAGTCAACAACTTGCTAAAGGAGACCCCAAAAAAATGCTGAAAAAAAATAACACCTTTAAAAATAGGCTAACTCAAATGACAAAAGAGGTTCAAGAAGCCAATGAGGAGAAGAATGCTTTCAAAAGCAGAATTAGCAGAGGAGCCACGATGGCAGAGTAGAAAGATACACATATGCTAGCTCCTAACCCACAGTCCATAAAATACCTGTAAAGAAGAACTCCCAAAAAATTCTGGAGCAGCAGAAGCCACAGAACAATGGAGTGGAGGAGATTTCAGTTCCAGAGAGTCCTGAAAAACTGACATGAAAGGTCCATCGCGACCAGACCCTGAGCAGAGCCCAGCCCTGCCTTGCCCATGTAGCACTGAGAGGAGCAGATCTGAGCAGGCTTCAGGGACAGAATCTCCAGTAGCTGCTCAGGTCCCTCCACCCACAGGCACCAAAGGTCAGTAAGAGGGTCATTTTGGCTGCCCAAGAGGAGAGTGGGGTGTCCCCATAACTCAGGCCCCCTCAGGAGGCAGCAGCAGAGGCAAAAGTAGGCAGGGGATCCCAAAGCAGGCAGGAGCCTGGATCCATTGTTGAAGGTATCTGCATAAACCCCCTGAGGAAACTGAGCCCCCTGTGGCAGCCCTGCCCCTACCTGAGCACCAGAACTTAATCCCACACTGAATAGCAGCCACACCCCACTGAAGCCCTAAGGCTGGGAAGCAGCATTTGAATCTCAGACCCCAAGCACTGGCTGGGCAGATCTGGAGGCAAGGTGGGTGTGGAGAAGAAACTCAGAAGTCAAGTAACTGGCTGGGAAAATGCCCAGAAAAGGGGGGAAAAAAGTAAGACCATAGAAGGTTACTTTCTTGGTGAACAGATATCTCCTCCCATCCTTTCAGATGAAGAAGAACAATGCTTACCATCAGGGAAAGACATAGAAGTCAAGGCTTCTGTATCCCAAACATCCAAAATAAATATTTAGGCCATGGAAGAGCTCAAAAAGGATTTTGAAAATCAAGTTAGAGAGGTGGAGGAAAAACTGGAAAGAGAAATGACAGAGATGCAAGAAAAGCATGAAAAGCCAGTCAACACCTTGCTAAAGGAGATCCAAAAAAAATGCTGAAGAAAATAACACCTTGAAAAATAGGCTAACTCAACTGGCAAAAGAGGTTCAAAAAGACAATGAGGAGAAGAATGCTTTCAAAAGCAGAATTAGCCAAATGGAAAAGGAGGTTCAAAAGCTCACTGAAGAAAATAGTTCTTTCAAAATTAGAATGGAATAGATGGAGGTTAATGACTTTAGGAGAAACCAAGAAATCACAAAACAAAACCAAAAGAATGAAAAAATAGAAGATCATGTGAAATATCTCATTGGAAAAACAACTGACCTGGAGAATAGATCCAGGAGAGACAATTTAAAAATTATGGGACTACCTGAAAGCCATGATCAAAAAAGAGCCTAGACATCATCTTTCATGAAATTATCAGGGAAAACTGCCCTGATATTCTAGAACCAGAGGGCAAAATAAGTATTCAAGGAATCCACAGATCACCTCCTGAAAGAGATCCAAAAAGAGAAACTCCTAGGAACATTGTGGCCAAATTCCAGAGTTCCCTGGTCAAGGAGAAAATATTGCAAGCAGCTTGAAAGAAGAAATTCAAGTATTTTGGAAATACAATCAGGATAACACAAGATCTAGCAGCTTCTACATTAAGGGACTGAAGGGTGTGGAATAGGATATTCCAGAAGTCAAAGGAACTAGAATTAAAACCAAGAATCACCTACCCAGCAAAACTGAGTATAAGACTTCAGGGGAAAAAATGGTCATTCAATGAAATAGAGGACTTTCAAGCATTCTTGATGAAAAGACCAGAGCTGAAATGAAAATTTGACTTTCAAACACAAGAATCAAGAGAAAATGTAAACAGGAAAGTGAAATCATAAGGGACTTACTAAAGTTGAACTGTTTACATTCCTACATGGAAAGACAATATTTGTAACTCTTGAAACTTTTCAGTATCTGGATAGTTGGTGGGATTACACACACACACACACACACACACACACACACACACACACACACAGAGACAGACAGGCAGACAGGCAGACAGACAGAGAGCAAAACATCAGTTGAATAGGAAGGGATCATATCTAAAAAAATGAAATTAAGGGGTGAGAGAGGAATATATTGAGAAGCCAAAGGGAGAAATGGAATGGGTAAAATTATATCACATAAAAGAGGCAAGAAAAAGACTTTTCAATGGAGGGAAAAAGGGTGAGTGAGAGAGAAAACATGAAGCTTACTCTCATCACATTTGACTCAAGGAAGGAATAAAATACACACTCATTTTGGTATAAAAACCTATCTTACAATACAGGAAAGTGGGGGAAGAGGATAAGCAGGGTGGGGGGGATGATGGAAGGGAGGGCAATGGGAGGAGGGAGCAATTAGAAGTCAACATTCTTAGGGAGGGACAAAGTCAAAAGGGAGAATAGAAGAAATAGGGGGCAGGATAGGCTGGAGGGAAAAATAGTCTTACACAATATGACTATTATGGAAGTCATTTGCAAAACTACACATATATAACCTATATTGAATTGTTTTTCCTCCCAATGGGGATGGCTGGAGGGAGGAAGAGAAGTTGGAACTCAAAGTCTTAGGAATAACTGTTGAGTATTGTTCTTGCATACAACTGGGAAATAAGAAATACAGGTAATGGGATATAGAAATTTATCTTGTCCTACAGGACAAAAGAGAAGATGGGGATAAGGCAAGGGAGGGATGATAGAAGGGAGGGTAGATTGGTGGTAGGGGTAATTAGAATGCTCGGTGTTTGGTGTGGGGGGAGGGGAGAAATGGGGAGAAAATCTGGAGCTCAAAATTATGTGGAAATGAATGCTAAAAACATAAAATAAATAAATAAATTTAACAAAAAACTAAAAAAAAAGAAAAAATAATGGAAGGGGCCAAGATCATATACAATCATTGTCTTCAAAAGGTTAAAGGGTTGTTATGTGAAAGAGAGTTTAAATGTATTCTTTGTGGCCCTAGATACCAGAAATAGAAGCAATGAGTAAAAGCTACAGGTCAACAGATTTTGGATTCATTTTTTAAAAGATTTTCTCGTAATAAAAACTGCACAAAAATTAATGAGTTGCTTCAGGAGGCAATGAGTTAGGAAGGAAAAAGAACTCAGACAGAAATTGGTTTGTCCTTTTCTGAACGTTGATATAGAGAGATTTATGCATAGGTTTCAGGTTGGACCAGATCAAATATTCTTAACTTTCATTAACATGTTTTGGTTTTATATTACAAACATTGCCATATTGTCTTTACTCCATGAGAGCTCTCTTGTAACAAAGTCAAACACAAAAAGAACAATACAGTAACTTCATCTGAAAGTGCATGGAGCATTGCATACCTATAACACTCTACCCCAAACTCTCAATTTTTAGTGGGATTTTTTTTAATTAACCGAAATCTACTTTGTCTCCCTGGAGGTCAGCAAGAAATGTTAGGGCTCAGAATCATTATCATGAAGATAACTGAATTCATGACAGCTGATGAGACCACCAAATGAAACAATATAGAGAGAAGAGAAGAAGGCCTAGGACAGAGCTCTGTGGGACAGTCATGATTAGCAGATATCACCTTAGTGAAGATCCAGCAAAGGGAACTGAAAAGGAGTGGTCATATAGGTGATCTCCAGTCTATCCTGTTTGCATCGTCTCCCTCATTGGACTATAAGGTCCTTGAGAAAACAAGGACTGTGTTTTTTGCTTTCTTTGTATCCGCAGTGCTCAGTACAGTGCCTGACATATAGTTCATGCTTAATAAATACTTCTTGACATGACAGTTTCTGAGGTAGCAGAATCTATATTTAAACTCAGGTGTTCTGACTTCAGATCCAGTGTTCTTCCCATTCTTCATGTTATTTCAACTCTAAGATCCCTTCTATCTCTGAGATTAAATATCTTTACCTTTATTTATACTCCTTATATCCTAATCTTTCATTCTATTGACCTATGTGAGTTTTCTCAGTCCCTCTTTAGAGATAGGGTCCAGAGCAAGTACAACCAGCGTCAATTAAACAGCATATTCAAGAACATATAAATTCTAATATGGTGATTACTATTCAAATAAACTTTGCTACTATTTCTGGCATTACTTTGAGGCTCTTAATTCAGCATGTGGCCCTTTGTGACAAAAAGATCTTTTCCCATTCTTTTACACACAGAGAACGTGACTTTATTAGCAATTGTACCTTATCCCATCTGACTTATTGGCCGCTGCAACTGCAAACTCTGAATGAAACTATTATGCATTTCTGTGCCTCCTTCTCCCTAGTCCTCCAAATATCCTTGTTTCTTTAAATCACCACCAGCATTTCTCAGCATCTACAATACAGAAAGTAGAGTTAAAAGACTACTTCTCCCCAGAACTCAAAGTGGTATGTTTTATTTTATTATTTTTTTACAAACTAGACTATTGTATTTACTAGTTCACATAAGAGAGTTAGGATTGGCAGGCACACAGGAATTCCCTCAAAAACAAAGCTATGATTTAAATGAAAGTAATACCATCAGTCAGTGGTAGATCACTCCTAGGTTTCTAAATAATGAAGTACAGAATAATGAATAGCATATTTAAAGCTGAAATTCAATACGGAGCCCAAAAATGGTTTCTGCTAATCTGAGTACTGAAAATCCCATTAACCATTCCATACTTTCCCTTATAAGATCACAGTTTTAAAGCTGGAAGAAAATTAAAAATTATCTAATCCACCTTTCTTGATTCCCAGATGAACAAAATGAAAGGTCACTTCCCCTGAGCGACACAGGCAATTTAGAGGCAAACTCAACATTTTAACCCTGGTAGCCCACACCCTTTACAAAGTACTATACTGACTTTCTCTGTAAAGCCTCTTTTCTTCTCCATTGCTGTGGTGGCCAGCTCTCTCCTGGACCAGTACAATAGTCTCTTACTTGGACTCCTTATGTCAAATCTCTCACCTCTCTAATTCATCCTTCACACAGATGCAATATTGAAAATTCAAAAGTACAGGCATGACCATTTAATTTTCCTTTTCATGAAGCTTCAGAGACTCCCTGTTGTCCCTAGGAGAAAAAGTAACTTCCTCTGTTAAGCATTAAAATCTTTCAAAACCTTCTTCCAACCTATCATTACATGGTGACCTCAGATGACTCTCCCTTACCATATATTCCAGTCAAACTGAATGATTTGCTCTTTCTCATGCACTCCTGGCTCCCCTGGATTCCAGAGTCTGAGCTAAAATTGTATTTTCTGCAAGAAGCCTCTCCTGTCCCCCTTAATAACAGTTCTGTCCCTCAGACATCGATTCTAAGTTGCTTGTACAGAGTTGTTTGCAGGTTGTCTGCCCCATTAGATTGTGAGTTTCTTGCAAATAAGGACTATTTTTGTCTTCCTTTGTATCCTTGATCTTAGCACAGCACCTGATACTTAGTACTTTATAAAAGGTTGTTGACTATACCACATTCCACTTCCTACATGTCCCCTATGCCTAGAAAAGTCTCCCTCCTCACTTACAACTTGCTGAACCCCAAGCTTCCTTCAAGGCTTATCTCAAGTTTTTGTTCCATGTCCTACACCAAGACTATCCTGGCTTGCTATTATCCTCATCCTCAGAAATTATGCCACATTATATGTGTGTGTGCACATAGCATTTATTAATCTATGTTTACATTGTTTTTTCCTAAATAAAATAAGCTTCCTGAGACCCAGGATTGTTTTATTTTCATCTTTGTATATCCTTCACCTAATAAATTGCCTAGTGTTGCCTTAATTAAGATCATCATCACTTGTCGTTTGTATTGCAGTAAATACATAACATGCCTCCCTGCCTCTAGTTTCCCTTTTCTCCAATCTATTTTTCATATTTCAGCCAAAATAAGTTCCTTAATATGTGGTTTGGGCCATGTCCATTACCAAGTCAAAGGAAAAGAAAACAAACAAACAAACAAACATCAGTGGCTTCCCTTTGCCTAGAGGATAAAATTCAAATTCCTCTGCCATTCAACCCTACCCCATAGGTTGGATTCAGCTTGTCAGTTTCACAATACTCCCCTCCATTCTTTCTCTCTTCCAACCAGCATCAAGTTCCCCATCCTGACTCTGTATATTGGCATACTCTCTCCCTCACTTAGGAATGGATTACTTTGACACCCCAAATATTGAAATTCTTTCTTTTCTTCAAGTTACAGCTTAATGGCCATTTCCTCCCTGAAGTTTTCCTTGATTTTCCTAGCCTAAAGTCATCATTACATCCCAGAATCTCTCAACACTCTCTGTGTTAGTTCTCCAGTGCACCTTGGTCATTGTAGCTTGTATCAGTTATGAGTATATATGCCTAATCCTCTTCCATTGTTGGCTCCTTCTAATATGATTGTGCCATTTAAAATTTTTTGTGTCTAATGTTTATCACAGTGCATTGAACAGAGAGGGTATGTAAATATTTTGCATTGTATTGCTCAGAGGTTCCCAAACTTATTTGGCTGACTGCTCCCTTTTTAAAAAAAAAATTACTCAGCGCCTCCCCAGAAATCCACTTTCTTCAACACTTTAGCAGGTTTTTTTGTAATTTGTGTCATTTCAAATATGTATAACTTTTTTAAATGACAAATCTTAAATGTAATAATTTATTGTAAATTTATGATTTTTCCTGCATTGAAATTCTGATGATGAAATACTTCCTCGTGCAACCACAGAATATCTTATTGTAAACAAGTCATCACATCCATATTGCTGCTGGTGTATGCTGGACTTCCCAACAATACACAACATGCTCACCTGCCAACACTTGTTTGTTAAGACCTGTCAGCAGACTACATCAGTGATCAGATGCATTTTGTGTGTTTATTTGGAAAGCAATGTAATCACTACAACATTAACTCTATTGCACAACAGATGAAACATGTATGAAAGTTTTTTTTCAAAATTTTCTTCCCTTCTCTTCTTTCCTTACACTTCCACCACCCCTTTAGTTTTATTCAATGTCTGCCAATTGCCCCTGAGGCCACTGTCACCCCTCTGGATAGTTTCAGAACCCCTCAAATGGCAGTATCACCCATCTGGGGAACCTATGGATAGATCCTGTTTTGGAACTCATAGAAGATGATCCTATGGTTCGATCCATTCATTTTACAAATGGGAAACTGGAATTCCCAGAGAGATTAAGTAAATTCATTCAAGTCACACAGCAATTTAGTGACAGAGTTAAGACTAGGACTCTGATATGCTAATTTCCAGTTAAGCTGTCTTTCCACTAAACTACTTCTTTAATAAGCTTTGTTTATAAAAACTCAGAGCTGGATTTCAGTTTTTGGTATAAAGCTTAATTAACTTTTTTTTAATTTTCTAAAATAATATGAGAGTTTTTAATTAGTATATCTTTTTTGAAATGTTTTTTCCAATTACATCTTAAAAATTTTTTAACATTTGGGTTTTTTTCAAGTTTTGCATTCCAAATTCTATGCCTCTCTCTCTCCCCTTCCCTCCCTGCTCTGAGACAGCATGAAATCCAATGTAAATTATACATGTGCAATCATATAAAACATTTCCATATTAGTCATTTTGTACAAGAAGAGGAAATAAAGAAAGAGGAAAGGAGGCAGGGAGGGAGAGAGAGAAGAAGAGAGAGATAATGAAAGAAAGAATGAAAGAATGAAAGGAAGGGAGAAAGGAAGGAAGGAAAGAAGGAAGAAGAAAGAAAAAGAAAGAAGATATTTTGTTTTGTATTCAGACATTATCAATTCTTTCTCTAGAGGTGGATAGCATAATTTATCATGAGTCCTTTGGGATCATCTTGGATCATTGTGTTGCTGAGAATAGCTAAGTCATTCATAGTTCTTCAGTTATAGAATGTTGCTCTTACTGCATACAACATTTTCCTGGTTCTGCTCACTTCACTTTGTTTCAGTTCATGTAAGTTTTCCAGGACTTTCTGAACTCATCCTTGCTTGTCATGTCTTACAGTACAATAATATTTCATCATCATCACATACCACAGCTTTAGAACATGCCTGTTTGTCCAGGAGCAATTGATGGGGGGAAGTTTTGGGTGGACAAATCAATCAGATGAGCTTCTCAGGTGACATAGAAAGGGTGAGGGCTTTGGAACCAGAAGACCAGAATCCAAATTTTGGAGCTGTCCCTTAATAATTATGAAATTTTGAATAAGTTCTTTCATCTCCCCAAGCCTCACCTTCTTCAATCATAAAATGATTGACTTTGGACCTGATGATCTCTAAGATCAATCAATCAACCAACAAGCCTTTATTAAGTGCCAATTTTGTTCTATATGAGGGAAGACCAAAGAAAAGGTGAAACAGTCCTTGTCCAACTTTCTATAAGAAATTCTATAGGATAAGACAACATGGACTCATATAAACACATACAAGACAAAATACAAGGTGCTTTCTTAGGACAGGCACTGGCAAATGAAGAAAGGTGACACTAAAGAAAGGCCTTAAGAAGGACATTGATTAAATCTAAATCTTGACTTCTAAAATCCCTAAGATACTGTGATTTGGTGAAATAATTACTTTAATTGAGGAAGGCTATTAAAGAATCCAACCTCACTCTCCTGAGAACTGTGGATCATCTCATACAATGAGCTGGACAAATTTTTATGAATAATTAATTTGCCTATTTCCAAAGAGTTTTTTTTTTTTGGTTCATTTTAAGTCACAGAGGGAGTCAGGCAGAGTTATAGCCAAGTCTAGGCTGCAGGAGTCCTATTTCCTAGCTCCTTATTCAGATTAACAGAACATAATCATACTCATCCTCCTTAATTCTAGGGTCTTCCCTTCATTGATTATCTCCCTTTTATCCTGTATATTGCCTGCATGGATGTAGTTGTTTACATGAAGTTTCCCTCACTAGACTGTGAGCTTCTTGAAAGCAAGAAATATATTCTTCCTTCCTTTGTACCGCCAGAACTTAGCATAATGCCTGGTACAGCTTAGGCATTTAATTAATGTTTACTGACTGAATGACTCATGCTTTCTGCCTACTTAAAGGTAATTAAAAGCTTTGTATAATTTAGAGGCACTCTGATAAACTGGGAGATGGTTTATATCTCTCAGTGACTGAGAAAAGATAAAAGACAGGAGGTAACCGAAGAGAGGGGCAGTTAGGTAAAGCAGTGGATGGACTACCAGCCTGAGTTGGGAGGACTGATTTCAAATCAGGCCTGAGACACTTACTAGGTGTGTAATCCCGGCCAAGTCACTTGACCCTGTTTGCCTCAATTCCTCATCTGTAAAATGAGCTGAAGGATAAAATGGCAAATCACTCCAGTACCTTTGCTAAGAAAATCCCAAATGGGGTCCTAGAGAGTTGGACACAACCGAAACCACTCAACTACAAAAACCTGAAGAAAATTACTACAGAGAACAGCAGAGTTTTATCGTCAGAATGAAGTGTTGACATTAATCAGAAGAAGCACTGAGGCTTAGTTCCTCATCTCAGTCTCAAAAGGTTGTTCATGAATGTCATGAAACCTTCACACCATTCCCCACAATTGGCAGTATCAGTTGATACATGAACCATGACCAGAATAGCCCGGAGGTGCTGGATGTAACTAGTGCCATTAGACCTCCTCCTGACTTCTACAGACGCCTCATGCTGATGGTTTTAAAAGGTTTTTTCAAGGAAAAGGAGGTCATAAAGCATCAGGAACCAGTGAAAAATGCAAGGCTTTTTCTTTGCATGAATTTTTGAGAAAACTTAGTTGTGCTATTAAAAAGCACTCTTAATAAATGCTTTTAAGATAAATAATACTTAAGAGAGCTCATCAACATTACCAACAAACCCTGAAAATATATACAAAAGCAATCAATATTTCTGAAGCAATGTACACATTTACTTTTCTACCTGATATTGCCTAAACCTGGAAACGAACCTCTGTTGCTGAAGGTGTTAGTATCTTGAATACAGAGACCAGCTTTAGAGCACTAGTCTGCTAGAAATGTTAATTAACGGCAACTCATAGTAATAATGTATAAAATGTCAGACACTTGGCCAATAGCAATATTTGGATTTTCCAAGTAATACAGTTGAGGTAGACATTGTGTCTAGCTCTTTCGCAAACCTGTGACCTAATTGCCTGCATGACTAACTTCATTGAGAGGCAGATGCTGCCTTCTATAATCAAACGCTTATCCCTCATGAGACTTTCCTATAAAAAAACCCAAAGACATTTTGGTGTTCCTGGAGCTAACCTAAGGATTTTCTGCATGGGGAGCTTAAAGCATAGTCATAGGGCTCCACCACAATGAAACTACATGGTTAATCCTCTGGGAAAGATTAGAGAAATTCCTTTTAAAAGTGATTTAGTAAAGTGAGGTACCTTTAAATATTTTATTTGCCTTTAAAAAATTGAAATAAAATTCTGTACTACATTTGAGGATTGTAATTTTCTACACGTTTCAATCAGACATGCATTTTTAAGCACCCACTCTGTGCTAGGCAGCATGACATGAAAGTGGCCTCACAATCAGGAAAACCTGCGGCCAAGTACATTTTTCAACATGACCCTAACATTTTCAGGGCCCCCAACTTGTCTATATGTCAACAGGTTGTAAAGTAGTTGCTAATCTGCTTCTGTACGCAGAGAATGCTTTTTTTTTTTTTGTAAAGCACTTTGGAGTTATACAAATAAAGTGACCAAAATGTCCATCTCATTTAACCCAGGGATTCTTTTCCCCCAAAGAAACTATTGACAAGGAAGTCCCCATATAGACCAAAATGCTGATAAGCAGCACTTCCTCTGATAATAAACATTGGGGGCTAGGGAAGTAAATGCTCATTGGTTGAAGAATGTCTAAATAAACTGGGTTATATGAATGTAATGGAACATTACTGTGCTATAAGAAATTATGAATAATGAATTCAGAAAAGCTTGGAAAGATTTATATGAACTGATACAAAATGGAGTAAGCAGGAGCTAGAAAACACTATACACAATGACAACAATATAAATGGAAAGATAATCATACACAAAAAATCAAAACTGATTGTAAAGCAATTATAAAAATCAAATATGAAGTCAATGAAGAAATAAGAGAATACCTTCAATCTACCCTGTCCTGGAGGTGCAAAGTCAATAGGTGTTACACAGTGCACATGTTTTCAAACTTTTTTAATGTATTGATTAGTTTTGCTGATTCATTTTCTTTTCTTTTTTACATAGAAAGAGTAGTAATAGACACATCTAGAAATTCCAAAGGAAGAAAAGGACTCCCAGTGCCCTGGTAGCAGTAAATCAAGCATTCTCTGACACGGAAATGTCACACTGAGCAGTCCCATCCTCACCATGCATTGTAAGCAGATGATTGGCCACAGGGTTATTTCCTAGAACAGAGATGTCAAACACTTAGCCAACATTCCCCGTGCTCCAGAGTGAAATGTAACTGGGAAATCTTAACAAAATAAATAAAAATACGATACAATATGATTGATGTTATTTGTGGTTTTCTAAGACAATGTGTGGCTCACATGGTTCTCTTCCTATCTGAGTTTGAACTACTGCTCTTTGGGATCAACTACCATTCTAGGGACCTAATCAGCCTCTTGGAAATGCCCAGTGAAAGGGACCCAGAGTCAGCTGTATCTCAGTAAGGGTTTCATCCCAGATAATTTTGAGGCACTTGGCATTGTCACTCACTGGAAAAATTGCCTAAAAATCGCATTGCATAGATACCCTTGTTTGAATAAATCTAGGAAAAAAATGGCATTTTTTTCTCCTTTGTCTTAGAGTACAATTAAATGGTCTAATTTTCCATGTTTCTTTCCTTTTAGATAACTTTGTAGCTTAAAAAACTATTGGGTACTGCTTGTTATTGTTCAGTGGTGTCTGACTCTTTATGACCCCATTTGGAGTTTTCTTGGCAAAGATACTGGAGTGGTTTGCCATTTCCTTCTCCAGATTATTTTACAGATGAGGAAACTGAGGCAAATGGGACTTAGTGACTTGCCCAAGTTCACAAACCAGTAAGTGTCTGAGGCCAGATTTGAACTCAGGAAGATGAGTCTTCCAGACTCCAGGTCCAACACTCTATTCACTATACTACCTGTTTTACAAATGTACTCATTTGTTCCAAATCACCCAACTATTTAGTCACATGTCAAGCATTTATTTATTAAGCATCTACCATATGCTAGGCCCTGAACTAGTCACTGGGGATATAAGAACAAAAAATAGAAACTATTTTTATTCCCCAAGTAGCTTAATTCTAATGGGGGAGACCACAAATATATATACATATATATGTATATATGTATGTGTGTATGTGTATACATATATGTATATTATACTATATATATTATATTATATATGTATATATATACACATAAGTCTAAGTATTTAAATGCCAGGGAAGGAGGGAGGATACCAGGAGATCAGGAAAATTGTGCAAAAAGTGGTACTTGACCTGAATCTTTAAATGCATGAGGAAGGGAACCCTATACAAAGTGCTTTACAAATGTTATCTGATTTGGTCTTCATGATAACCCTGTGGAGTAGGTTATCATCCCCATTTTACAGTTGAGGAAAATGAGGCAGATATCCCAGGGTTACACAGCTAGAAAGTATGTGAGGGAAGATTTGAACCTGTATTTTATCCACTGCACCACTCTACCACCTCTAAAGGAAGAAAGGAACTTTATGAAGGTAGTAGAAATATATAATGGAAGGTCTAGGGCAGAGCCAAGGAGAAGACATACTGTTAGGGAACTTGACGGGAATAAAAAGCCAGCAAAAGAAACTGAGGAGTGGTCATACTTATTAGAAAAAAATAGAGCAGTCAACAGTCCCATAGAGGGGAGAGCATCTAAGAGAATAGAGGGGTCAATAGTGTCAAATACAGTAGATAGGCCAAGAAGAATGACAAGAGAAAAGACCATCAGATTTATCCATCGAGAGATTGTACCTCTAGAAGGAGCAGAAATTTGAAAGAAACAGAAATATGGAAGAAGCCATTTCAGTTGAGTGAAGAGGTTGAAAGCCAGATTACAAAGGGTTGAAGGAGAAGTTAAAAGGTAGAGCTCACTATATCACTATGTATCATTATATCACTATATATAATGTATGTGTCTGTGTATATATGTATGTGTGTATATATGTACATGCATATACATATACACATATATAATACACACAGATATATAGATTTATATGTATATATACATATACACATACATATTCATTTCAAACAGACTTAGGTTACTTTTTTTGTGACCTAAGTGTAAACATTTTGTATGAGATTCTTATGGATTGCAGGTCCATAAGGTAAGATTATCCCTCAGAGAAGAAGACTTCCAACTCCTACTGTACCTGCCTGATCTGTAGCCTGGGGTGAGAAAAAACCTTCCTCTGGCCTGAGCCTTCCTTTCCTTCTGTGGGAGTCTCCTGAGGAAAGATTGCCAAGTGGTTTTGGACTGCCATCTTCACCAGTGCAAGACAGCTTGCCCCTCCCGGTGATCAATTTCCATCAGTACCAAGGATGTGCTTTGGAGACTCTGATTGTACTCACCTGATCTCCAGTCTCCAGGGAGAAGAGGAGGGATCTTTCTTTGACATACTATCTTCCTTTTACTGTTGCCTGTCCCATGAAGAACAGCTGTTTGGGGCAATGAAATTTCCTCCTGTGTCCTCCATACTTTCTATTTCCATCTTCTGCTGCACCTGTCAGCCTGATTGGTTGCCTTCCTCATGTGAAGATCCTCCAGTGAGAAAAAAAATGACCCTCCCTTTGACCTAGTTCCTTCCATCTCCTACTGTCTAGGTTCAATTCCCATTTCTAGCTGCCCAATAGCCTGCCTAGTCTCCAACTTTCAGATGGAAAAAAAAAGAATTGAAACAAGGCCTCCCATCTGACTGTATGCCCTTCCTCTAATATTACTTGTCTCCTGCCTGATCTCCAACTTTCTTTTGGAAAAGGAGTGGCACATTCCACTCCATGTTAAGTATTTTCACCCTTTTCATACCCTACAAGTCCTAGTGATTCTGAACCACTATGTCATCATCCATACCTCTTTCCCTATCTCACACTAATTCCTTATTCCCATCTCTCTCAACCCACTCACCCCAAAATCCCAACCAAACCAACCCACCCTTTCCAATGTGCCCTCTGAAATGACTGATCTATAGGCAACAAATTTTCCTTCATTCTAAATCTTTTCTTCTCCTATTCCTTCTGTCTTGTAGTAACCACTCAGACTTATCCCACTCCCCTAACATAACTCCTTGGCCATACTTTTTCATACTGCCCTTGTTCCCCACTTCCACTGCCATGTTCTCCCCCTACCTCCAAAACTTAGTAAACTCTCTTCCTTTGAGGTTCATGCAATCCATATCTACCACTCAATTGAAATTCTGGCAGCTGGTGTCTGTAGACATCCAGGTCACTCACCTTCCTTCTTCAATACCTGGCTCACAATTTTCTTTCTCCCCAACACCTGCCTTCATAGTAGATTTTAGCATGCATGCTAGCTCCACCTCAAATATTCTAACCACTCGATTCTTCAACCTACTCACTTTCCGTACCTATTCCCCACCCCCACCCCCCACATCTACATGCAAAGGTTCATACCTTTGATCTTGCCATCATCAATAAAAGTGTGTGTACCACCTTCATATTCAAGGATTCTGAAATCTCTTCACCTGACCTCTCATGCTTCCTTCCCTTACGAAACCCAAGTCTTTATGCACTCTGTGACCTCCAGTTACTCAACCCCTCAATTCTTTCCCAGGCCACCAACTCTGAACTAGACATGCTCTCCTCCCTTCCTCATCCCTCTATGCTGACCTCTTCTCTTGACTCTCTGATCTCCTTATCTTCTTATCAGTTGTGCTCTACTAAGCTTCAGCCTTGGAACAGACTCACTAACCACCCTCTTTCTTCCTACACATATGCTTCTGAAAAAAGGTGGAGGAGATCACAGAATTCTTCTTACTGGATCCACTAAAAATTTATGTTACATAATCTTATCTGGGTCCTCACTGCTGCAAGGCAATCTTTCTGCATCTCCCTTTACAACTCAGTATCCCACATTCCATAGCACCTCTTTCAGTTTTTTTTTTTATCCCTCCTCAATCTTCTCATGGTACCCCTCTCCAACCCTCTTTGCTGAGTATTTTACCTCATATTTCCCAGAAAAAGACAGAGACCATTGTCCATGAGCTCTTTCTTCTCCCCTCCTTCACATCTCATATCACTTTGATGCTTTCTACCATTATCTCCTTCACCCTCACAGCCTTCTCCTTGGCAAGACAAACCTCTATACCTACACAAACATTATCACTCCATCTCATCTCCTCTAACACATTGCCCTGTCATCCCCACTCTAACATTAATCAACAAGCTCCTTCTACTTTCCTACTGCCTAGAAATGCACTCATGTCTCCCTGATGATAAAAAAAAAAAACCTTCACTCGATTCCTTCATCCTGCTATTTATCATCCTATGTATCTTCTGTCCTTTGTTGCTAAACTCCTTGAGAAGGCTATCTAGTTTCTCTCCTCCCACTCTTTTAACTAACCCTTACAATTCAGTTTCCAACCTCCTTCATTCCACCAAAATTACTCTCTTTAACATTAACAGTTACTTTTTAATTGCCAAATCCAATGGCCTTTTCTTAGTCCTAATTGTTCTTGACTTCTCTGTAGCCTTTGATATGCTCCTTGATATGCTCCTCTCTAGGTGTTGGTGATATTATTTTCCCTCCTACCTCTCAGACTTCTCCTTGTCAGTCTCTCTTGGTGGATCTTCGTCTAGGTCATGCCCAGTTACCATAAATGTCCCACAGGGCTCTGTCTTGTGTCCTTTTCTCTTCTCCTTCTATGCTACTTCACTTGGTAATTTGATCAGCTCCCATGGATTTAATTATTGCCAAGCTGATGATTCTCAATTCAACCTATTGTCCTCTACTGACCTCCAGTTTTGCATTTGCAGCTGCCTTTCAGATCTTTTCTCAGTATCCAGTAAACATTTTAATAATAACAAGATATGCAGTAAACATTTTAATCTCAACCTATCCAAAATGGAAGTTGTTATCTTTTCTCCTAAACCTTCCCTTCCCCTAAAACTTTACTCCTGAGGGTACCAGCATTCTCCCAGACCCTCAAACTCACAATCTAGGTGTCATCCTAAATGCTTCACTATCTGTCTTCTGCCCCTATATCCAATCTTGTTAAGCCTATCAATTTCACCATTGCAACATTTCTCAAATGTATCCCTTTTTCTTCCCTGATACTACCCTCACACCCTAATGTAGACCCTCATCACCTTATCTTTGAACTATTGCAATAGCTTGCTGGTAAGTCTGTCAGTCTCAAGCCCCTCCCCACTGCAATCCATCCTACATTCAACCACTAAAGTGATTTTTCTAAATAGCAGATCCAACTATGTTATACTCCCCAAACCTCACATTCAATAAGATCCAGTGGTTCCCTATCACCTCCAAGATTAAATAAAACATCCTCTCTTTGATATTCAAAGCTCTTTATAACCTAGTCCCACACATCACCCCCCCTTCCTATCTTCTTTTGTCTTACTTTCTACCATATATTCTATTATCCAGTGAAACTGGCCTTCTGGCCATTCCTCAAACAACACATTCTAACTCTAAACTTCAGACATTTTCCAAAGTGCTCCCATGTCTGGAATGTTCTCATCAGCACCTCCTGGCTTCTCTGGCTTCCTTCAAGTCATAACTAAAAATCTTCTCTTATGCAGGTTGCCTTTCCCAATGTCTTAATTCTCGCAACTACCCTCTTAATAATTTCCTGTTTTATCTTGTATATAGCTTGTTTGTATATATCTGTTTGCTTATGTTGTCTACCCCATAGTGAGATCTTTGAGGGCAGGACTGTCTTTTGTGTATTTTCATATACCTTCTGGACTTAGTATAGTGCCTGGCACATAATAGGTGCTTAATAAATGTTTACTGACTGACTTCTAACTTAGAAAACCTCAATGATCAAAATGCTTAATTCCTTTGAAGGAGCCCTGCACTTTTTAAACTTCTTGCCCTAGGGAGGGAAATATTAAGAACTATGCTTAAAGTTCCATGTATATGAGTAGGGATCTTTAGGGAAATTTCAGATACCTGCTTGTGAAGGAACCAGAAGAAATTTTTGCTTGGATCTCCAGTGGGGTTGCATTATACATGAAAGGGATCCATATAGGTATTCAATGTGCCCTTTGTTTGTTAAGATACCTAGAGATCCTTTGTCCCATCCTTGGTTGGATTGCTGGAATCATGGAAGAATTTTCACCCAAGCTAGTTTGGTTTCACACATAATGGAGAGGGTATGACTTCTTTTGATACATGGTCTCTACTCTCTATGGAGAGAGTGCCATATGCTGTATAAACTCTGTAAAGGCCGGGCTTTCCCTCCAAAAAGAAAGGCTTGATTTTCTTTTCTTATTATTGTTCTGAGCTTGGAAGTCATTTATAAGCATTAAGACAAATGGCAACCACTGAGAATTTTATAAAATAATGTGTGTTTGTTAGGTTCTATCATCATGTTTATGGAAGTATGCAACAACGTTAGTTTCCTGTTTTAGGGTTTTGGGTTTTTTTTAATGAACTGGGCCCCATGAATTTTTCTGAGACTCTTTAGTGTAAGGCACTGGGGGAAAAATGAGAAAAGGACAATGTTTAGAACTTCCCCAAAATTTTGAAGTTATCTAAAATTTGGGACTTAATTTTCCCAAAAGCTCCCTAGCTGACTTTCAGGGGACAACAAAAATGTAACTAGAGGGAAAATGTAAAATTTTCAGTTAGGGTAAATGAATCAATTAAACATAATTAGTTTTCTTAAAAGGTGTAGACAAGACTGTCCATACCCTGTGAACCTTTTATTAAGATATGTAATTGATAAAGAAGGGATCAGCATGATTGGTTAAAGCCCCTGATGTCTTTAAACAGAAATTTCTGCATTATTTTTCAGTCCAGTAGACCAGTCAAGAAATGTATGATTTCAATTCAGAAGATTCTAACTAAGCCCATTAATGGAAATAGCCCTTGAGCGAGAAGGACAAGGGCTCTGTCTGTCTTTATTTGTCTGTTTGTCTGTCTCTCTCTTGGTCTTTATTTCTCCTCTCTGTCTCTGTCTTTGTCTCACTCCCCAAGGTTGACCAGGTCATTAGAGAAACTTGACCAGTAGTTGATAATACATTCAGGAGACATGAGTAGAATCACGAATATGGATGGGTACAGAAAGACAGACAACTAAGGGAGAAAGCAGCTTTAAGGAGCATGACCCATTTACCAAGGAAGAATACCAGCTATGGATTCAAGAAAGGACTTCCTTTAAGCAGGAAGTCTGATTACTTATGTAAGAGTATGCTCCAGGCATAGCTGTACTGACTGTTCTTACTATACCAGTTCAGTGAATCCCTTTGCAATGAACTAATTCAAGTCCAGCTAACTGATTTTAGTAGGAACTCATAAACACTAATAGCAGAAATCTAGACCCTCAGGGTTACGGTAAAAACACATATTACCCCTCTAGGAATGCAACCTGTGATTAAAAATGTAGGTTGGAAGAAGGTCTCAGAGATGATGCTGATTCAAAAGTGGAACGGGCTTCCATTTCAGAAGTAGTGAGTTCTGTCACTAGAGTTCTTCAATCAGAAATGGCATAAACACTCATTGAGGAGCTGATAGAGGTTATTCCTACTTAAGGACATATTAGACTATGTATTCCAACATTAATATTCCACGATCACTCCTTAACATTCCTACCCTGCTTTCCAAAGTAAAACCATAAAATGATTCAGTGTAATGGTATCATTTCCCTACAGCTTCCCTAGGTGGTAATACTAAGTTAATTCTTAGCCAACTGTGATAACTGCATACCTTGTTCCCACCGTTAGCCCCAATTTCTTTTGTTATCTACCAAAACACAATATCTGGTCAAGAGTGCAACACTGGTATGAAAAGGGCTCAGGGAGCGGTACAAATAATTCATTTAAATGGGAACAGACTTTAAAACAACAAGGTAGAATATGATGTAGTTAAGCTAAAACAATCAGATGGAAATGTGATATAATGGCAAGTTAAGTTTAATTTAATATGCAATGAAAATAAAAAATGAACTCGAGACTGAAACTCAGAATGTTTTCCTAGACCCACTCTAGTAGCTATGACTAAGAGAACTGACTCTGCATGTGTATATGTACGAGTGTCTGTACCTCTTGACATTCATCTCCCTATTTCTACAGCTCTTCCTCATTGACTTACCATCCTCCATTCCTACTTTACCCAAATGCTTACATGAAGAAAATATCACAATCTACACTTTAAATATATAAATGAATATTCTCAATATGGTCCAAATATTTGTTTCAATAAAGACAACATGAAATATGAAAGATTGATATTTACTAAGTCATCCTGAACAGGATAGATTTGGTTAGGACTAGATGAAACCTACAATGAGGTCATGAGTGTAATAAAAAGCCTCAAGATTTTGTTTACAATTATTTTAAAAAGCTAATTCTCTTTTTTCAGGAGAAATAGTACAAGGCCAAAATAAACAATTCATCTCCTCACTGACTATAATTTTTAGTGAAATCTCAGTCTGTTTTCTATGGGACATTAGATACGAGGCAGTAAACTCCTGACAAAAACCCATATTTTGAGGGAGGGTGAGATATGCTCACATCTCATTTTGGAGCATAGATCATAAGCTTCTTTTTAAAAACATGGATCAGGGAAGCACTATTCAGGCTCTTTATTGAGGTAAAAATTGACATCACTAGCCAAGGTAAAGTTGGGTTTCCAATAAGAAAAGGCAAGCATAATGCCAGAAAACTATAGTGACCCTTTGGCCAGTTTTTTTGGTGGACATTGGTCATATTTCCCATTCATTTACTAAAATTAGAAAGAAATGAGAATTTTCATATTCAGAGTCTTGAAAGACATTTTAAAAGGTGGAGGTGGAAGAATACTACATTCCATCATCTCAAAGGGGCTAACCTCAAATTTATATAATTAGACTCTGTCTGTTAAAGTCCCACCCACAGCAAATTACACCATCCAGGATTTGCCCTGTAGTCCAGGTGCTATGAAATGCAAAATTACAGCCCATCCACATTGGCCCAGCTGTTTGGTTTGGCTAACCCTGATTTATGAGTTCTGCTGTTGGTTTATTTTTCCTCCTATAAGTGTATGTTTTTCAAATTTGTCTTCGTATTCTGAAATGCCTGTGATTGGCATTTTTAGAAAAACTGGAGGAGAAAATAAATGGAGTCGTTTATAGATTTGAGAAAGAGTCAAGGATAGATTTTGAACCTAATTTTAACAATGAATATTCAGAGTTCTCCAATGTAGTCAAAAATTAAAAAGTAAAACCTCCAAAACTTGAAATTACCCCATCCATATTTTCCTCTAGTATCTAATAAGTCAATATGCACTTACTAAATGCCTGCTGCATGCTAAGTTGGGCCATGTGGCATAGTGGATAATGTGCTGGTCTTGGAGTCAGAAAGACTCATCTTCTTTGATTCAAATCTAGCCTCAGACATTTGACAGCTGTGTAATACCAGGCAAGTCACTTCACTCTTTTTGCCTCGGTTCCCTTATCTGTCAAATGAACTGGAGAAAGAAAGTGTCAAACCACTTCAGTATCTTTACCAAGAAAACTTGAAATGGGATCACAAAGAGTCTGGCTAAAAGGACTGAACAACAAACACACACTAATTACCACACTATGTGTTGGGGATACAAAGACAAAACAATGAAAAAGTCCCTGCCCTCAAGAAGCTGATATTCTATTTATACAACTTACAACACATAAATAAGTAAAAAATATATACAAATTAATACAAGCCAATTTCATGACAAGGCTTAGCATTATGAGCTGGTGGGGCTCACAAAATGATTCAGGTAGTATAAACAGCCCTTAGACTCAGCTCTACATTACTTGCAAAAGGAGGCAGTATAGTGGATTTCAAAATCATTGCCATTTGGGTAGGAAAAATTTCTGAAACCTAAGTATCAATTCTGGGAATTGCAATCCTGGACAGAAAAAATTTTCTTCCTATCCTGGAAAGGACTATGACAGTCAGTAGGTCAGAGCCAGGAATGGAATCAAATTTTGCCAAGACGTTTTAGACCTGGCCTGTGGCAGAAAAGAACACTTGACTACAGCTGAGGTTGAAGTGGTTGCCAGCAGCAGCAGAAGAAGAAGAAGAAAAAGAAGATACTGCGGGTGCTTTATGATAAAAAGTTCAGAGACTAGGATCTGAGTATTACAGTTCTGGCTCCAGCAGCAGGCTTCTGCAGTCTCAAGTAAAGAACTCTACTGGGAGTAGTTGGAAGAGATTGATCTTCCTGGCAATGGAGGCTCCTTGGGATCAATACAAGGCCAGTAAAAGTGTAATTCCCTCCACCAGGGCCTATAACTGGCAGGCGAGTTTTACATTTTTTTTAATGATTTTAAAAATTTATTTAAGCTGTTTCTATTTCCTAATTTTTGTATAAACATTATAAACCATGTCTAATCATAAATGATCTGTGATTCACATTCTTTAATTAACTGAAAGGTATGGGAAGTGGGGAGGAGGTAGTTTAATAAACTAATTTCTAATATGCAGAACTAAATAGGTCAGAGGTTTTAACCTCCGTCTAGAATGCTGGTTATCTTTTCTAGTTGGAAGCAGATCTGATTCCAGAAATAATGTTTTTTTTTTAAAAAGTAACCCCTTATAAATTAGTAAATAGTGAGCACAGATAAAATATGGGACAATAGACCATGTACCTACTATAATGGAGTCACTGATAAGCTAGATTCAGGCAGCCTAGACTATAGTATAGACTTCTCAAGGAAACTTCAGTGTCTGAATTGAGGAATGGAATAGAGGTTTGTATCTTCAGAAAGCCATTTATTCTCAACTGCTATATTGATAGTGCATTTTTTGTTTTAGTATACTCAAGTGTCTCTGATTGAATAACGTGATTAAAGAAGATCTTCCCCACCAATTGATAGACCTGGGAAGATTTGTAGGAACGCCCACATCTTTTCTTAATGAGGCACTGGTTCTCAAGGGATGTCATGCCCTCTGACTCTCAAAAGTGTATAAAGACTCTGAGGTGAGTTTTTACTTCAGGGCTTACTGATTGGAAGTGTTTGGCCAGATGAAACTCTGGGCAGCCACTAAGGAGCCCCCTAGCTTTGAAAACCCAGATGTTGGTGCTTCTCTCTCTGGTAACTATATATGTATAGTCAGACAGTTATCTGTTGATTTGTCAGGCAGCTAGAAATACTGTCTGTCGATTTTGATTTCTCAGTATTTTCTCTGAAGTTCCGGGTGCTGACTTTTTCCCCTGAACTAAGTGAATGATGCATGTGTTTGATTAAAGTGATTGCTAATCCCTGGAAAGTTGCACTTCCTTTCAGAAAAGCAAATCAAAGAACCTGTGATAGCAAGCCTTCCTGTGTATGTCAGGGTGCTTTCTGTTATAACTGCCTCGTGGAAAGAAGATGGTTTGGTCTGGAAATAACCTGCCTTGCCTGTAGTCCTAAAGTAGGAGAGAGGAACCAAAAAAAATGAGTCTCTCTCTTTTCAATTCAATGAGTAGCATTTTTAATTTCTACCCCTTGTCAGATTTCAACCTTGCCAGACGGTGATATTTTCTGTTTTTCCTAGTATAAGAGAAAGAGTATGAGCTCTGGATTTAGAGGACCTGGATTCTACTCCTGGCCCCAATGTTCACCACTTATATGTGTGATCTTAGGCAAGCCATTTAAGCTCCCTTGTCCTCAGCTACTTCCTCTATAAAATGAAGATGCCCTCTAAGATCCTTTACTGTTTAGAGAAGAAAGAAGGAAAAAGAAAATAGAAAAAAGAAGGAAGAAAAGAGATACTACACAAGAAGGAGGAAGAGAAGAAGATGGTGATGATGATGATGATGATGGTGATAATGAAGGAGGAGGAGGAAGACAAATCACATAATACTTTTAGGTTTGCAAACATTATTTCGTTTTATCCTCATTGGTTGTTTGGTTGTTGTCCTTCATTCTTGAGGAGGACCAAAATGACATCACTATGCTAGAATCAAGTTTCAGTGTGTCCAGTTGTGACTGATCAGACCAACTGGAGCTTGGAATGCTCTACCACAGGTCAGGCACAAATAGTCTGTGTGAACATTCGTGGTGGATACACTAAATTTGTACATCTTGCATTTCCTTTAGAGCACAGCACCTTTTTCTGATGTGGCCAAGCCATGCTGAGCAGTTCTGTGCCAGTGTCTCCCATGTTATATAATCAATTCCAAAGTTCTTAAGAGAGACCTTGAGGGTATCCTTGTATCATTTCTTCTGACCACCAAGTGAACACTTGCCCTGTGTGAGTTCTCCATAAAACAGTCTTTTCTGGCATGTGTACATTTTGCATTCAAACATCATGTCCAGCCCATTGGAGTTGCACTCTCTGAAGCAGAGTATGAATACTTGGCAGTTTAGTTCGAGTAAGAACCTCAGTGTCTGGTACCTTATGCCATGTGATCTTCAGAATTTTCCTAAGACAATTCAGATGGAAGCGATTCAGTTTTCTGGCATGGCACTGGTACTCTGTCGAGGCTTCAAAGACATACAACAATGAGGTCAGCACAGTGAATGACTCTGTAGACTTTCAGTTTAGTAGTCAGTCTCTTCCATACTTCACTTCAGAGCCTCTCCAACACAGAGCTAGCTCTGGTAATGCATGCATCAACCTCACCATCAGTGTGTACATCCCTGGAAAGTATATTGCCAAGGTAAACAAACATCCACAGCAGTCCAAACTTCTCCATTTGCTGTAATCAATGGTTACATATATATGGATGATGTGGTGGTGGCTGAGGGATCACCTGTGCTTTTCTGGTGTTGGTTGTTAGGCCAAAATTAGCACAAGCATCAGAGAACTGATCCATACTTTCTTGCGTCTCAGCTTCAGAGTCTGCTTTGAGTGCACAATCATCTGAAAACAGAAAATCATGAGCCTTTACAAGCTGAAGAATTTATCATCAGTGAGGTGCTGACTTTGATGCCATATTCATCCTCATTAAAAGCATTTGACAACATGACTGAAAACATCTGTATGTTCGGGAAAGACTAGTACCTCTAGTGTGATGGCCGCCAAGTCTTGTTTAGGGAAGATTTCCACCTCTGGTGCCCAGCTACTCCACCCAACTCTCACCTGTGGCTCTAACAAACTGCAGCACGTGCAGTGGCCACACCCCAGTAAACCATTTCTGCATATGGGGCTACACCAGGTTGAGGGTAACCAAGGAGTCTCAAACATGTTGGTGACTTCAGAGTATCTACCCTAAGCATGCGAAGACTTCCCCTGGTGGAATGGGCAGATGAGAACAATTTGTTCCAACGGCTATAAAGGCAGCTGAAGCAGTACTTAGTGCTTAGAGTAGTGCTTAGACCCTGATCAGACATCTAAGATGCCAAGGTCATCCACTGCATCTTTCATCCTCATTATGACCCTGAGAGGATGTAGGTGCTATTATTATACTAATTCTACAGATGAAGAAACAGAGGTAAGTAGTAGTTAAGCAGCCTGCCCAGGGTCATGTGATAAGTGTCTGAAGTTGAATTTGACTTAGGTTTTCCTGACTCTATGTTCAGTGCTCTAGCTATAGTGCCACCTAGTGTGATATACATACATACATACATACTTATGTTTATATATACACATACATATACATACATTTATGTGTATATATATATGTGTGTGTGTATGTATACATATATATTTTTATTTATGTATACATACATCTATGATTCAATGTTCCAAAGTGCCAACATAGCAAAACTCAGGGGGAAGGATGAGAATGAGAGACAACATTTTAAAGAGACAGTGACAGAAAAAGAGTCAGTGTAGCTAAAGCAGGAAATAATGCTTGGATTCTATGCAAGTCAGAGAGTTTAGCTATTGGGGAAAAAAACCAAACAGTTACTACTGAGAAATCAAGATCCTAAACTGGAACTGATTCTTTAAGACCAGATAAGCCAAGTTTGCAAATGTAATATTGCTCTTTCAGGCCCCAGTTCATAAACCGTCCACTTTAGTCATTGCTTTTGAAAACTTGGTGCTTTGTAATGTTCTAAAGAAAATATTATAAAATATCCAGAAATATGTAACACTTTGACTAATTTCTCAAAACACGCTACACTGACCAGATGTTGTCATCCTTTTCCTGAGGTATCAACCTAAATCGAAAATACTCAGAGTAGTTTATAAGCAAAGTTGGAAAATGCTTAATTCCTGAGCACTGTAGAGCAGGCATAAAAGGAGGAAATAGTACATACAAGGATGTTTCAAAGTCCCCTGCAGGCTTTCCAGTGGCCTCTCTTGCCCCTTAGTGGAAAAACAGGTTGCTTCTGACTAGAGCTCCATGAGCTTTTGGCCAACTGCCTTGAAATTGGACAGTGTAGATGAGTATAGTATGTCAAAAATAAATAGGAAAATTAAGTTTAAATTACACAAAACACACCAAAAAGTAAGGGAGGAAGGCAGCTGAACTATTGATCATATGATCAAAATTATATCATAAATGTTTAACACTTTGCAAATATTCACTGCAGCAACCCAGACCAGGGCACTCAGCCTGCCCCTAACACTTTTAGGACTTGTGCCAGAGACATTGGTCTCAGCATGTGTTTTCATTCATAGTTAAGATTAAGAAACTATGTCCTATCATCCTATGTCCCATCAATGTCAAATAGTTCCTGAAAATTAAATTTTAAATCCCATTTACCTTATCCCCTGCTTTCTGTACTTTCTCTTATATCCACCTTTAAAAAAAAATTCTATACTGACCAGGATTGTGGACAATAGAAAACTTTCGAAATTCTATGAAATTCATAGCACTCCATTCCAGTCACAGCAAGAGATTTTGTTTTGTTTTGTTTCACTTATTATTTTAAATGGAAAAATGTATCTTTCTCTCCCAGAATCCTCCCACTTAACAAATGAAAAACACAGATGCCCCCCCATATAATATATAGTCTCCTAATCTTGCAAAACAAATTCTTCCATTAGTTATGTCCAAACTGTACATCTTTCTGTTTTCTTAAGTTTATCAACTTTTTGTCAGGAGATAAATGTCATGTTTCATCTTTGTTCTTTTGGATTTGTATGGATCAAAATTCTAATGTTTTACAAAGGTGTTTTTCTCTATAATGTTATCACCATGTAAATCATCCTACTTCTGTTCACCACACTCTGCAACAATTGATAGAAGTCTCATCAGTTTCCTCTGAAATTATCTATTTCATCACTTCTCATGGCACAATAACTGTCCATTATATCCACATAGCACAATTTGTTTAGTACTATGTAACAGGAGGACACCCCATTAGTTTCCAATTTGGGGCTACCATGAAAAAAAGATTCAGTGCAAGTGATTCTAAGGGAAAAGTAACATCAGCAGTTGAGTTGGGGTTGAGGAAGGGGGTGCTAGGCCTTCTCCAACTCTCCAGAAAAAGCAAATTGACCATTTCCAAAAGAGAGTAACAAATTTTTCAGGCATACTATGAAATCACAGAAGCAACAGTCAATGGCAAGGATATGATCATAGGTCTAGAACTGAAAGACATATAAGAAGGATGTACAAGTACTTTTCATCAGATACTACATGGCTAGCACTATAGAAAACACAAATATAGAACGTGATACCCATCTTCAGGGAGTTTATAATCTATAGAGGAAGTAAGACTGACATGCATGAAACAGAGGCAAGTAGTGTGAAAGAGTATTATAATGAATTACAAAATTATGTGGTGTGCTCTAAAATACTTTGAGAATTCAAAGAGAATAATGAGTGAAAGTTTCATGGAGGAACTTGATCTGGGGCTAGAACCCTGAGGGATATTTAAATAGATGTATCAGAGAAGAGAGGGCATTCCAGCTAAGGGGAATAACATCAGTAAAAGCCTGGAAGTAGAAACTAATTCCCAGTGAAGATACGAGTTTGTATTGGCAAAAGAAGATTACATGTGTTGAGTAGGACCAGATTTCAAAAAGTGAAAGTCAGACAGAGAAGTCAATATTTGATCTGGTAGAAAATATGGAGCCATGAATGGTTTTTATATAAGTATGTTGTAGTTCAACAGTTTTTTGATAGCATCCAACTCTTCATGATCCAATTTGGGCTTCATTGATAAAGATCCTGGAGTAGTTTGCTATTTCCTTCTCCGGCTCATTGTACAGATGAGGAAACTGAGTCAAATAGGGCTAAGTGACTCACCCAGGAACACATATGTAATAAGTGTCCGAGGCCAGATTTGAATTCAGGAAGATTAGTCATCCTGACTCCCAACCTGGCATTCAGTATACTACATCACCTACCTGCTCTTTCGGTAAGTATGCACCACAGTAAAAAGTGGTGTTACCAGAAGATTAGTTCGGCAATAGCATGAAGAATGATTCCATGGAGAAGTGGGAAAAACTGGAGTCAGAGAAACTAAGTATGAGATAATTCAAGAATTATAACAAACTATGCATACAAGACATTGATTTTTACATTGTGGAGATGCAAAGACAAACAATGTCACAGTTTCTCTCATCAAAGAGCTTACACTGGAGGGAAGATAACATGTTCATAAATAAGCATGATTTAAAATAGACTATGATTAAAGCAAAAGGGAAATTCAGGAAAAGCCCTTAAAGAAAGTGTAAATGAGCAGATATCACATTCATTTGTAGGAATTATCAAGAAAATATTGGTGGAGATGGCCCTTGAATGAAGAGAAAGTTTTCAACAGAAAGAGTTGTGAGGGGAGTACACAATGACTTGGCCAGATGAGTGGATACTGGAGCATGCAGGCCAAGATGGGAAACAGCCAGTAGTAGTACAGTTGTCTGGAACATTGAACGTAATGAACTGTGTGAATCAAGGCTGTAAGGTTAAATTGAGACCAGATTCGGCAGAACTTTAAATGCCAGCCTAACGAATTTGTCTTTTATCCTATTAACAGTAAATAAACACCAAAGGTTTTGAAGCAGGAAAGTGAACTGGTTAATTTGGCAGCTCTGCAAAGTATATATTGGAGAAGAGAGAGAACAGGGGCTGGAAGACTGGAAGGCCAGTCCTACTTTTGGCCTAGCCCTTGAAGGAATTATGAAAGAGAGAGGCCCTTGTGGAGAGGGCACCTATTTTTTTTTCACTGTCACCAGCACCAACCACTGACCCATTGACACCAATGGGCATGTGTGCACAAGAGCCTTGGCAATGGTAGTACCTCCAAGATTTCTGGTTCTGCTTCCAGCCCTGGTCCTGCACCTATCATCCTGGGAAGCAACCCATATGGAGATATAAACTAGCAACTGCTTCTGCGAATGTGTACTCCTGACTTCTCATCAACTACAGCTATTGAAGACACAGGAAAAAAAAAAAATTCTTGATACCAAAGTCCTTGACTTTGTCAGTAGAAATGACATTAAGGAAGGTGTGCTTTTTCAATATGCCCTAAGGATTATAGTACCTTTCCATCTGACTTGCCCTGAAACTCCTATGTGAGCTATCTCTCCCAATAAAATGTGGCCTCTTATAAAACAGGGATTATATCCACTTTGCTTCTAATCCCTAGTTTTTGTCATAGAACTTTGCACTTAGTAAGTACTTAATAAGAGACTTTTCATTCATTTATTCTTTCATTCATCATCAAGGCAGAAATATTGACTATGGTAGTAGCAATATAAATACAGAGGAAGGGACAAATGTGAAAGTTTATCACAAAGAGAACGGACAATGCATGGCCATAAATTGGATGTCCTAGAGAAAGCACTGTTCCAAGATTTTGAGCTAGAGTGACTGGCAGGATGGTAATAGGATTAATAAAAATAGAGAAGCTGGGAGAAGGGGCAGATTTTGGGGGAGAAGGGAGAAATAATAATTCAACAAGCATTTACTAAACACCTAAAATTGTTGCAGGACTCTGCTAGATACTAGGAAGATAATAATTTTTTAAAATTCAAAATAACCTGTCCCCAAGTAGCTTGCTCTCTGAGAAAAGTATTTTGGATTTGACAGGTAAGGTCTTGAAGAGAATGATTTTGCCAAAGACTGCAAAGTTGATTAGTGAATAAATGAGTGGTGAGTTAGAAGCAATGAGTATAAGTTACACTATCAAGAAGTTTATCTATAAAGGAGATGGCAGAGTCAAGGGGAGGTTTGTATTTCAAATAGGAGAGACCTGAGCCAAATTTAGGTAGAGAGGAGGAACCAGTAGCAGATAAAAGGCTGAAAAAAAGAGCAGTAAAAAGCTATTAAACTGTGCATGACCTTTGACCCAATGATACCTCTGCTAAGCCTAAACCTCAAAGTGACCAAAGTAACAAGAAAATGAACCACATGCACAGAAATATTTATACAACTCTTTTTTGCAGTGGCAAAGAATATTTGCTATTTTGTGCAGAATGCTGACTTGGGTGCCAGTGGTGTTATAAAAATGAAACATAGAGGATTCAGGCCCTGCGCTCACAGAACTTAGAGTCTGAAGGGGGTGTAATATGGTCAAAAACAAATGTAACTAATGGTAAGCAAGAAACTACTAAACATGAAAAAGTGGGGTTACAAAGGAAGCAAATTATTAGGTTGTTTAATCCATATGTCATATATAATGTAGAGGTTCTATATTTCAAAAGATTCATGATTTCATCAGTGTGGATATTCACTGATTAACACAGATTCCAACTCCTCTATGCCATTGTAAACAGCATTGTGAATTGCTGTTACTAAAAACTCATCACCCAGTGGCCAACCTTCTGATGTGACATCTGAACATGAACTGATAGTAGGATAACAGACAAAATCCATTTCCCAGCCTGCACTCAAAGCCTTTCCGCTTGGTAGGATATGACAGAACTTGTGTTTAACCTTCAAGAAGGCGGGGTAAAACCCAAGCCAAGTGGAGCAAGACTTTAGTGGAAAATATGACCTGCACATACACACACACACACAAACACAGACACAAGCACATGCACATGCACACACACACATGCACACAGGCACACACGGATGCACAGAGAATATAATGCATGCTAAAAGGTGGCCAAAGCTAAAAGGAGAAGAAATGGTGTGACTGGTACTGAGTGACAGGTGGAACTGAGAGTACCAAATAAGTGGAGGGAGAGAGAACAAGTGATTTTGATCCAACAATCATTTTTATTCTCCTGAATATCTATTATCAATTAAAATCAGAATTGCTGGTGGCAGAGCCAAGATGGCAGAGTAGAAAGATGTGCATATACTAGGTCTCCCCCCACAGCCCATAAAACCTGTAAAGAAAGTCTCTCAACAAATTCGAGAGCAGCAGAAGACACAGAAAACAGAGTGGAGGAGATTTCCAGCCCAGGGTGACCTGAAAGGCTGACAAGAAGTGTCTATCACACATGATGCAGAGCAGAGCCTAGCCCAGCCTTGGCAATGAAGCACAGCTGTGGGAGGAGGATGCAAGCAGGCCTTGGGGGCAGAATCCCAAGTCCAAGTAAGAGCTGTTCAAAGCGCAGGTGCCAAAGGTCAGTGACAGGGTTTTTTCAGCTAGCCAAGAAGGGAGAAGGGCCTTCCATAGCTCCAGCCTCAGGCGGCTGCCACATCACACAGGCTGCAGCAGCTTCCACAGTAGCCCCTACAGCAGCCTGCATCCACTTTTTGATTGTTAAACCCCTGGGGGCACTGAGCAGCTGACTCTTACCTCAGCCCTCTGTAGAGGCCCTGCTGCCATCTAATACTCCTGAGGGATTTGAGTAGCTGATCTTTATCTCACACTGAATGGTGGCACTGCCCCTGCAGCTAATCGGATTCTCAGCCCCCAGTGCTGGCTTAGCTGAACTGGAGGCAAGGTGGTTGTGAAGAGGAAACTCTTACTCAGATTCTGGGCACAAAAATTTCTACTTGCTCCCAGACCAGTGTATACACTTGATTGTACCACTTTGGAAGAACTGAGATCTTACAGATCCCCAGAGTATACCCTACTATTGACAAAGGGCCCAAAAGTCAAGTGATTGGTTGGGAAAATGCCCAAAAAAGGGGGAAAAAATAAGCCTATAGAAGATTACTTTCTTGGTGAACAGATATCTTCTCCCATCCTTTCAGATGAGGAAGAACAATGCTTACCATCAGGGAAAGACATAAAAGTCAAGGGTTCTGCATCCCAAACATCCAAAATAAATATTCAATGGTCTCAGGCCACAGAAGAACTCAAAAAGGATTTTGAAAATCAAGTAAGAGAGGTGGAGGAAAAACTGGGAAGAGAAATGAGAGACATGCAAGAAAAGCATGAAAAGCAGATCAACACCTTGCTAAAGGAGAACCAAAAAAATGCTGAAGAAAATAACAATTGAAAAATAGGCTAACTAAATTGGCAAAAGAGGTTCAAAAAGCCAGTGAGGAGGAGAAGAATGCTTTAAAAAGCAGAATTAGTCAAATGGAAAAGGAGGTTCAAAATCTCACATAAGAAAATAGTTCTTTAAAAATTAGAATGGGACAGAAGCTAATGACTTTATGAGAAACCAAGAAATTACAAAGCAAAACCAAAAGAATGAAAAAATGGAAGATGATATGAAATATCTCATTGGAAAAACAACTGACCTGGAAAATAGATCCAGGAGAAAAATTTAAAAATTATGGGACTACCTGAAAGCCATGATCAGAAAAAGAGCCTAGACATCATCTTTCATGAAATTATCAAAGAAAACTGCCCTGAGATTCTAGAACCAGGGGGCAAAATAAATATTGAAAGAATCCACAGATCCCCTCCTGAATGAGATCCAAAAAGAGAAACTCCTAGGAAGATTGTAGCCAAATTCCAAAGTTCCCAGGTCAAGGAGAAAATATTGAAAGCAGCTAGAAAGAAACAATTTGAATATTATGGAAACACAATCAAGATAACACAAGATCTAGCAGCTTCTACATTAAGGGATCGAAGGGCATGGAATAGGATATTCCAGAAGTCAAAGGAACTAGGACTAAAACCAAGAATCACCTACCCAGCAAAACTGAGTATAATACTTCAGGGGAAAAATTGGTCTTTCAATGAAATAGAGGACTTTCAAGCATTCTTGATGAAAAGACCAGAGCTGAAAAGAAAATTTGACTTTCAAACACAAGAATGAAGAGAAGCATGAAAAGGTGAACAGCAAAGAGAAGTCATAAGGGACTTACTAAAGTTGAACTGTTTACATTCCTACATGGAAGGACAATATTTGTTACTCTTGAAACTTTTTTTTTCATTATCTGGGTAGTTGGGGGGATTACACACACACACAGATACAGAGAGCACAGGGTGAGTTGAATAGGATGGGATCATATCTAAAAAAAATGAAATTAAGTGGTGAGAGAGGAATATATTGGGAGGAGAAAGGGAGAAATGGAATGGGGCAAATTATCTCTCATAAAAGAGTCAAGTAAAAGATATTTCAGTGAAAGCAAAAAGGTGGGAGGTGAGAGAGAAAATATGAAGCTTACTCTCATCAATTCGACTCAAGGAAGGAATAAAATGCACACTCATTTTGTATGATAACCTATCTTACAATACAGGAAAGTGGGGGAGAAGGGGATAAGCAGGGTGGGGGGGATGATGGAAGGGAGGGCAGTGGGAGGAGGGAGCAATTGGAAGTCAACACTCTTGGGGAGAGACAAGGGCAAAAGAGAATAGAAGAAATGGGGGGCAGGATAGGATGGAGGGAAATATAGTTAGTCTTAGACAACACGACTATTATGGAAGTCATTTGCAAAACTACACAGCTATGGCCTATATTGAATTGCCTGCCTTCCCAATGGGGATGGGTAGGGAGGGATGGAGGGAGGAAGAGAAGTTGGAACTCAAAGTTTTAGGAACAGCTATTGAGTATTGTTCTTGCATACAACTAGGAAATAAGAAATACAGGTAACGGAGTATAGAAATTTATCTTGCCCTACAGGACAAAAGAGAAGAGGAAGGGAAGGGAGCGATATTAGAAGGGAGGGCAGATTGGTGATAGAGGTAATTAGAATGTTTGGCATTTTGGGGTGGGGGAGAGGAGAAATGGGGAGAAAATTTGGAACTCAAAATTTTGTGGAAATGAATGCTGAAAACTTAAATAAATTAATTAATAAAAGAAAATCAGAATTGCTACTCAGCAACTGAGCACCTATGGAGTGATGGGTTTGGAGTCAGGAGACCTAGGTTTATATCCTAGTTCTGTTACTACCTATATGACCTCAGCAAAGTAAATTCACCTCTCTGGACCTTGATTTTCTTATCTATAAAATGAAGAATAGATAAGATTCTTTACTACTGTAAATCTATAATACTATGACCCCATATGACTTTGTTTCCCTGGCAAAAATGTTCTAGAAATGATGATTCAGTTTGTTGTTGTTTTTCAGTTATGTCCAGCTCTTCATCACCCCATTTGGGGTTTTCTTGGCAAACATACTGGAGTAGTTTGCCATTTCCTTCTCCAGCTCATTTTACAAATGAGAAAATTGAGACAAATAGGGTTAAGTGACTTGCCCAAGATCACACAGCTAGTAAATGTGCGAGGCCAGATTTGAACTCATGAAGTTGAGTCTTCCTGCCTAACACTCTATCCACTGTACCACCTAGCTGCCTTTTATCCAATTACCTTCACATTATTTCTGAGGCTATTACAACTGCTACTACTCAAATCTACAAACCAAAATACTCCCACCAAAGTGGCTCACCCCATCCAAAAGATCCAAATACTTCCAAGTTTTTAATATCCTTCCAAGAACTTAAAATAATTTGCTTTTAGTCAACACTAACACTAACTACTTACCTTAGCACAGAGCCTAAGCTATCTACATGTGATACAACACGTGAACTATAAAGGCCAGAGTAGGAAAAACAGAAGCAATCCCAAAGCAGGCAAATTGAAAAGATACTCTCTTCTAAGATGTCTCCCTATTCCCTAACCACATACATATCCAATTATGAAAGTAAAATGTTATGAACTTCTTTTTTTCTTCAGAAAAGTAGATTGAATCTGAAAGGTTCTTACAACTTTCAACTATTTAAGCAAATGAATGATTGATTAAAATAGTTATTAGCAATCTTCAGAATTAAAAACCCTCAATCATCTCCCAAAATTCCAAAATCTTGAAATGAAGTACATTGGGCATGAAAATCAAAAAGCAGGACAGTCCCTACCCTCCAGGAGATAGCATTCTAATAGGGAGATGTAGAAGAGTATAGTAAAGTCGGGAAAAGAAGTCAGTGGAGTCACAGAGTAAACTCATTGATCCACAGGATTTACATCCCTGCTCAAGGAACAACAGTAACAGCTTTAAATACTGAGCCAGGAGAAAAACATATAAAATTGGGAGAAGTGAGGGGTGGCAATGCAGAAGAAATTGGGAAAAGAGAGTGTCATGATGAGAGGCAAGAAGAGAACAGAAATCATCTTGATGGGATGCGAACCTGCTCTGGTTTGGTGGCCAGAGGTTGATTATATAAGGCTCAAGTTGAGTTTATGGTCACTGATTCACCAATCAAGATAACTGGGGCTAGAAATGGAGTTCCAAAACTGAGTGAATTAAGTTGCCCTAACTGTATCGGCCACATTTTTATCCTCAGGATTTAGGGTCATATCTAATTGTTGTTGCCATACATGTCTTATCATGCTCATTTTTAACAATAATAAACAGCCAACATTCCAGGAAGTTCAGTTAATTCAGATTTTCCTGTGTTCCTTCAGTCTGTGATCTAGTTTACTATCTCTCAGCTTTAACTCTGGAGTGATTTAATTTGAAGTTACTGGAAAATGATTAAATCCTACAGATTATAGGAAATGAAGATTAAGATGTTAAGAACTTTTTCAAGGAAATACTAACCCTTAAAAATTATCAGTGTCTTTTTTAAAAACTCCTTATTATATTACCAGGCAAGTGAAGAGAGAACTAGATTTGAAATCAGGTGCTGAGGTACAAATTCTGTCTCTGTCTCTTGCGTCCCTGTGTGACCTGAAGAAAATCACTTAATACCTCTAGGTTTGATTTTCCTTTCCTATAAAATTAGAAGGTTGAACTAAATGCCTGTGAGGTCCTACCTACCTCTCACTCTATGATACTTTTACACTATGAAACATGTAGTAAGTGCTTAATGGGTACCAAGTGCGTTTTGGGGAGCCAGCATGATGCAAAACTTAGCAAATGTAAGGATTGTGCCCTCCTGGAACTTGCTTTCCCTCCTCAATTTCAATTTTGGGTATGTGGATAGAAAATGGCCTCAGGTATAATATTCTTCATTGGCCTCTAAACTATGTTTCACTATTTCATCAAAGAAATTGTTTTAATTTAAAATATGTAACAAGGAAAATAGGCCAAGAAAGTAAAATTTAATTATCAGGGCAGAGTAAAAATGTATAAAACTAAGCTAGTAAAACTTTCCATAGACCTACTATCTAAATTGATCATGCTCTATCATTCTATGTCCTTCTTCCCAATTCTATATTTCTTTATCCGAATAGCTGATCCTGAATTTCTTTTGAGTAATTCTTATATTCTAAACTATATCATGTCTCTTTTCGCCATGGTTTATTCCTGAACTAATTAATATAAACTGTCTACCTCACAACCCATATTTATATAATTCCGTAACTCCTTAAGTGTTAATGTCTTCAAAAGTAGTGTGCCTTAATATGTTTGTTTATTTGTTTTTAATTAGGCTTCATCCTCGCCGACCTTGTACTAATAGAATCCAAACCTTAAAAAATTCACTGTTCCTCTATGTCCAATAACAGGGTCCTTTAATTTCATCTTAATTATATTAGAAAGGCTGCTATAGAGATGTTCATTCCATTGTTAATGTTGAAAATTATAGTGAAAGAAGCAGGATGGAATAAATCTAGACAAGGTCTTAGAGGATATATGATCCAAAACTCTCATTTTAACAGTTGAGGAATTCAAGGTTCACAGTAGTAAAGTGACTTATTCAAGGTCACACAGGTAGAATTTATCAAAGACAGGATCTGAATCTAGGTCTTCTGGCTTCAGAGCCACCAATCTTTTCAGTGTAAGAAATGGAAACATGGCATCCACGGGGTCTGGGTTAAATGAGGTGCATGGTAGCCCAAGTTAACATGTTAATATAGAAATCTGGGGATTTTAACATCCCCTGAAACAAATTGTGTGTCTTCCTGTCCTTTTCTATTCTAATCCCCTTTTCTGAGCAGAGTATAAAGTGAGAAAAAACCCAATGTTTCAAAAAGCATCACTGGACCAAGACCTTTGCCTTGTAACCAGGCAACAACACGTTTAAAATAAAATCAGATGGCTTTCTTCACTAAAAACCTGATGATCTCCTAATTATCCCCTAGTGCCAATGTTGGCAAGCTATTAATACAAGAGTTATTAGGCATGGTGACAGTGGTAATAAATGCTGATATAAGCAAGGTCAAAACTGGATATTCTAAACAGATTTTTCCAAAGGCAAGTGGAAGTCATTTTAATATGATGTACATGTATTACAGTTAAAATATGTGTGAATTTGAATCACTCTTGATGGCCATAAGTCGAATTAATTTCACTGTGCTTTATCTGCCAGGAATTTTTTTTTCTTGCTACACCTGTCTCTGTCCTCTGGTGGGAGAGAAAATAAAAGAGAAAAAAAGAGAACAAGAAGAAATTATTCCCGACTTTTTTAAGTGAAAGGGAATTTAGTTTGTTATTTATCTGCTTGAGGATTCTAACGAGCAATTCTTCTGATGACTATGTTACAACAAAATAGCTCAATCTAGCTTTTACTAAAAGTGTTTTTAGTATGATTCTTAAAATTGGGTGAATTATCATTAGATCTCTTTGCAAAGAGAAAATTGGAAGCAGACAAGGATAGTTCTTGTGTCATATAAATAAAAATATCCTCCTTATACAAAATAGAAAAAATCCTACTTTTAAATAAATTTTAAGTATTAAAAATATAATGGCTGTATAATACAAGTTTTTTAATGTATTATGATGAAATCAGGACACAGGCATGAATGAGATTCAGACAGGTTATCCATTCATCTTTTTTTTATTTTTAAATTATTTATTATCGTTACTTATTTTTCAATGAAATTATTCAATTTCATGTCCTACAATAGTAGTAACCAAGGCTCAGAGAGCACAAGAAATTGATGAGTCCTGGGTAAAAGGTTTCTGTTTTTTCTAAAAGAGTATAGTAATACTGTAGCTAAAGATTTCAATGGAACCCTCAACTGTAAAGAATAGATACAATGGCCAAGCACCCTAAGCACCCAACTGTGTCAACATGTGGAAGAATCTAGTAGCAGAATTATCTGGTGGAGACTGTACGACCATTGTCAGAGGGAGTAGTACTTTAACATCACTAGAAGACATTGGTAATCTGGAAGAGTCAGAAGCAAGAGTTGGCCCTGTACATGGGGCCAAGCACACATTACCTATGTGTAAGCCTCCAAATGTGAATCCTAGTCACATTTTCCATACCTAGCTACCCCTCTAAATGTGTGTCCTAGAATCCTTTACATGTTTCTTCTCTCTGTGTGTGTTTTGTCCACATATTTTACGTTTTTGTGTCTCTCCACACGTATATCTGTTGTTGCTGTCATTCAGTCGTACCATTGTGCCCAACATTTTGTGACCCAATGAACCGTAGCCTACCAGTCCATGCTATCTTCCACTTTCTCATGAAGTCTGTCCAAGTTCATGTTCACTGTTTGTGTGACACTATCTATCCATTTCATCCTCTGCCATCCCTTTTCCCTTTTGCCTTCAAACATTAGGGTCTTTTCCCATCTTTTCATTATGTGGCCAAAGTATTTGAGATTTACCTTCAATATTTGACCTTCCAGCAAACAGTATGAATTGATTTCTTTAAGTATTGACTGGATTCACTTCCTTGCTGTCCAAAGGACTCACAACAGTCTTCTCCAGCACCGTGCTTCATTATTCTCACTGCTGCTGCATGCCTATGTTAGAGAACGCACTTCAGGCTTATTGGGCAGGAAATGTTTTATTTCAGTGAAATGAGTTTTTGCTACTTTTCTTACCATATCATTTCATTAACTGCCTTTTCTTTGAACAGATTGTATTCTCTGACCTACTATTAAAGGTAAATATATCACTGGAGCATCATAAGTAATAGTTTTAGGGTTGCAGAATCCAGGATAGCTATTTTCTATAGGACTCACCTGCAGGTTAGGGAAAAAACCCAGATGCTACATACGTATCTTTTGTTATGCTTGTAAACAGGATGTAAATAGCACAAATGTGGATTCTGGGAATTATCAGATTAATTTAGCCCATATAGCCAACCAGATCATTTGGATTTAAAATTTCATTTGGGACTCTGGATTATCTTCATTGACTGCTAAGTCTTTCTTTTCCTTTTGTCTAGGTAGACAATAAGTATCACTGGAATCCAGAGCAAACAAGAATTTTTATTTCTAATTGTATGTCACAGTTTTGGACCAATCCCATTACCAGTCCCTGGTCCAACTTCTGTGTGGGAAAAGAAACATCAGTATACCAAATGATATAAAGGTGATTGTATCTATCTGGATTCTGACTACTGGCATAGAATTTAGAATGTAAAATATTTCTGGGAACTCCAACAAAAATATGACAGTTAGTTAATTAACCTCGTACTTAAAGATCATTTGAAGCTGAACATGATGGAATCTCTTTCAACTGTGCCCCCAGGGAGGGGAAGGAGTCTCAGCTCTTTTACTTGAAGATGCAGTTTTTTGTAAAATTTGAATTACAATTTCCTCAGAGACTTGTTTCCTTCACACACACACACACACACACACACACACACACACACACACACACACACACACACTGCCCCCACCCGTCATAGTTGACCACTGCTCTGGTGTCCTATGACCAAATCAGCCACAAGATTATGTGCAAGGGCACCTCATTTTAGGAAGAATACTGATCAACTGAAGAATGTTTAGCAGAAGGCAACCAGGAAAGTGAATTAATCAATGTCATATGAAGAGCAATCGAAGGAACTTGGTATGTAACCAAGAAAAGAGATAACTGAGGGAAGGATCATAGTAGCTGTCTTCAAGTATTTAAAGGACCATCCCATGAACTAGGATTGTTCAGCTTGATTTCAGAGTTCAGAGCTAGGAGTAATGGGTGGAAGTGGAAGGAGACAAATTCAGGCTTAATGTTAGAAAAACTATTCTAATGTGGAGAGTTATGTATTTTTTATAATGAATGGTATGACTTATGTAAGAGGAATTAAAGAAAGAGAATGAATCATCTATGAAGAAGTCATTTCATTAAGCTTGTGTTCAGTCATCTCAGGTATATCCAACTCTGTGATGCCATTTGTGGTTTTCTTGGCAAAGATACCAGAGTCGTTTGCCATTTTCTTCTCCTGTTCACTTTACAGATGAGGATACTAAGGCAAACAGGGTTAAGTGATTTGCCAAGGGTCACTCAGCTAGTAAGTGTCTGAGGCCAGATTTGAACTCAAATGAATATGAGTCTTCTTGACTTCAGACCTGCCACTCTATCCATGGAGCCACCTAGCTGTCCCTCATTAAGCTAAAACAAAATATTTTCTTTCTTTCTCGGCAGGAGGGCATGAGGCAATTGGGGTTAAATGACTTGCTCACAGTCACACAGCTAGTAAGTGACAAGGGTCTGAATTTGAACTCGGGTCCTCCTGACTCCAGAGCTGGTGTTCTATCTACTGCACCACCTACCAGCCCCAATAACATTTTTTGGGGCTTTTTAGAGCCCAGTTGTCTCACCAGCTGAATCAGACCCTCAGCTAAAAACTACCTCCTATATGCTAAAGTAACTGATGAAACTGGGGGGGGGGGCGGGAGGAGAGGGGGTAGAGGGAGAGAGAGAGAAAGAGAAAAAGAGAGAGAAATGGAGAGAAAAAGAAAGAGAGAGAGAGACAGAGAGAGAGAGAGAGAGAGAGGGGAGAGAGAGAGAGAGAGAAATCTATTGTCCCCAGATCTTTCAGAATCTGCCTCTAAGTGGAGGGTCGCAGTCATTGTTAAATGATTTATCTTTATGATTCTAAAATCATAATTCCTTCAAACCAGGCACTACCTATTATCTTTCTCCATCTTTCAAAAGAACTATCCTTTATACCTAAGAATTTCTGACTGAAAAAAGTTTCTCAAGAATTCTGATCTATCAGAATGGACTAGCCTCCCTACTCCCACCCCACCCCAAGAAAACACACAAATAGATGATATTGAAAAGTGAATACATAAGCATTGGACCAGAAATGTAGCGTGAGATGCTTACAATTGTGCCTCAGGGCAGTGATTTTGAGTTAGTGAGTTGTAAGCTCCAGAATATCCAGGGCCTTGTCTTATTTAATCTTTCAATCTGTTCTAGCAACAAATACAGGGCTCTGAAGATGGTAGGCACTTAAATGTTTCTTGGAGTTGAGGTGTATTAAAGATAGTTGCTCAGTCACATCCAATTCTTCATGACCTCATTTGGAGTTTTCTTGGCAAAGATACTGAAATGGTTTACCATTTTTTTCTCCAACTAATTTGACAAATGAGGAAAGTGAGGCAAACATGGTTAAGTGACTTGTCAAGGTAAACACAACTAAGGGTCTCAGGCCAGATTTGAACTCATGAAGATGAGTCTTCCTGACTCCATTCTTGGCATTGTTATCCACTGTGCTAGCTAAGAGTATCAAAATCTCAAAGATGCTAATGATTGGCAAACTGGATCCTACTGTTATGCTAGGGAAGAATGCATTAGAGGATAATGAAGAGACAGCATGGGCTAGGCCAGAGGCATTATTGTTTTGTGTTTGTCCCTCATTGCTGAAGAAGACCATGCCGTCAGAGAAATGATGACATGACTTGCACTTGACTTTGTTTTGAGTGAGGAAGGGCTGTGCAGGTCACCAGCCTCACTTCTCCTCCAGAGCCATCTGAATCCAGTGACCAGATATTCTTCAGGATGAGGCATTATAAGCTATCCCTGAAAACTACATATTGACTTAGAAAACAACAAATTAATATTATCTATGTTATATTGTGTCTTTATTTTGTCAAACATTTATGAATTGCACTTTAATCCGGTTCTGATAGGAGTCTTGCCGGCCTCAACCTCTGGACTTCTGTATAGAGTGCTGGATTTGAATCAAATTCTGCCTCATAGTCTTACTAGATGCCTGAACTTTGACAAAACATTGAATACCCCTCAATCTTAGTTTCTCCATCTGTAAATGGTGATGATAACAGTACTTTACTCCCAGAGTTATTGTATTAAATGAAATAACATGTTTTGTAAACTTTGAAATACTAAATAAATATTAACTTTTATAATCGTCCAGGAATGATCAATTGAGACTATGTCCTGGACTAGGGGAAGTTTCCCTTGCCAGACTGGTATCAGGGAATTATATGCCTTTCCTGTTTCTTATCTAAGCAGTGTGTCTTCCTGTGAGATCTACCTGGGGTATAAAAGCAAAGATCAGAGCTGGAAGAGGCTACAGATTATCCCACTCAACATTTATTTGCCTGATGGGGAATCTGAGGCAAAGAGAAATTAAATAATTTGTTCAAAGCCCCAAAGCTAGTAAGTGGCACAACTGGAACTTGACCCAAAGCTTTCCAACTCCAATACTAATGGTTGTTATGGTAGATTATACTTCTTTTCTTCTGAAAACAAGGAGTTATTGTGATGTTTTGGTCCTGGATCCCTAGAGAACTCCATTTTTTTTCAGGAACGTGGGTTTCAGGAATGGAGATGGAATATAACCCAGGGATGTTTGGATGACATATACTAGTGTGGGGCTACCTCCCACTCAAAATTTTAAAGGAGACATAGTAGGAAAGTCCACCATCCTGAGAGCCTTTTTTTCCCCAGACAAATTATATGTCCTAGATACAGATTCTATTCTCTTATTGCAATTTTCAAGCTTTTATCTAAACTCCAGAACACCACAGCTGAAATCAGAGAAAGCAGGAAAGGTCTCTTGAGTCTTGTAATTGGTTACTCCACTGTCAGAGATTGATGTGGGCCTTCTCTTTGTTAAGAGTGACCCTTCTTTTTGTGATTCTCTCACTTCCCATTTCCTTCCCTCAATCATTTACGTCCTCTATCTCATCTTCATTCTTTCCTTCTCTATTGACTTCTCCATTCCTTACAAACATGTTAAGATCTTGCCATAACCCCTCTAAAACAATTTCACATGATTCTCCCATCTCTTCAAGCTATTCTCCAATATTTTCCCATTCATTGCTGAAATCCTGGCACACTCACTGCCTTAACTTCCTTAAAAACAATTTACTTCTCAAACCACTGCAATCTCACCCCCACAAATCTCCAAATGTATGACCTTTCTCTTCTGTGTTTTTTGACCTGTCTTCTGGCTGGATTTGAATGGAAAGTGCATGAACTCAAAGTTAAACTTTATGCAGAAATAAAGTACAATTAGAGTGATTATATTTCTCAGTGTCATTCATTTTCATAAACACATTGAGGTAGTTTTCCCCAAAATGCAACCTTTTAACAATGGCAATTACTCCAAAAAATGGAAATAACTCAAGAATAGTATTTGTCATTTGAAATTTTCAGTAGTTTAATTTAAATTTCTCTTGATGTGGTATTGTCATCAATAGTCTTGTAGACTACCAAATCACCCCTAACATCAACTCCAATTTAATTTAAATTCTTATTTTTTTTCTCAAATTGTTTAAATCAGAGGCAACATAGTATAGTGTAGCAGCTGCCAAAGTATGGTCTTGGGATTCCCATAATCACCCAAGGTCCTTTTAGGGGCTCTGTGAAATTAAAACTATTTTCATGATAATAGTAACATATTAATTTTAATATGTCAAATATTGATAGATATAGCCTACATAAATAAGTTTAAGCTTTCCAATAATTTTGAAGTGTGTAAAGGAGTCCTGAAAGTATAATGATGGTGATGATGGTGATTATAACAGCAAAGTAGCATTTCTAGCACTTAGTATGAGCCAGGCGCTGTGTTAAGTGCTTTACAATTATTATCTCGGCTGATATAACTGTGGGAGATAGGTGCTACCATTATCCCTATTTTAGTATGTGGCACAGAGTAGGCTCTTGATAAATGTTTTCTTATACTCTCTTCTCCCCCTGCACTTCTGACTACAAGTCCAGTTCATTGAACCAACTGACTACTGGCCCTGTAAGTGAATGACCAGGGTTAGAAGCCAGAATTTCGGGGTCTTAGAAGTGAAAGGTAAAAGAAGTGGAAGCACTTGGTTTACATGGCTTTCTCATGGAGTTTACCTAAGAAGAGGAGGAGAGTTGTAGGACAATAGCCAGGAGGAATGGTTAGATAAAAGGAAGGTGTGGATATGGGTGTGTTTATGGGCAAGAGGAAAGAAGACTGAAGATAAAAGAAATAATGGGAATGATAAAGGGAATAATCTGATACAAAAGACAGGCAGCATTAAGAATGCACATAAAGAGATTGACCTTGGCCAAGAAACTGGCCATTTCTTCATGTGAGATGGAGTGATGGAGATGATATCGTAAGGGAAGAAGTCCGAGTCATATGAGATGAGGAAGAGGGGAGAAAGGGAGTGCTGCTCAAATTGCCTCAATTTTTTTTGGTGAAGTATGACTCCAGATTATAGTTCCTCTAAAGAGAGGATAGGAGGAATGGTGCTATGGAAGGGCTTGAGGTCAGATGAAAATATTTAAAGCAATCTTGGTGGAGTGAGGAATAGTAAAATGAATGGTTGAAATAAAATGATAACCTGGGTCTAACTTTCCTAATCTGAAAAAAAAAAAACGAATTTAACTCAGAAGCCTCTGAGGTCCCTTCCATCTCAATAGCTATGGTCATAATCCTCAACACTACCTCCCTCCATGCATCCCACATCCCACACTTAAAACAGGTGAATTAGCAACTCATTGCAGCTACAACGTTTAATTTGAGCACCTGAAGTCACTGGTCCTTCTATCAATAGAGTGACAGCTTGAACATATTCCAAGTTCCTTCTTAAAAATAAAAGTATTGGTTTTATATTTAGGTACCCCTGCCGGTCACACCCAGGGTGAAATGAGACAACCTTCCGTCTGAAGACGAAAAAAAAATTCCATTTTTAAATTTCCGTAAGTGAATGTCATCTCCCTTCTAGTACCAAATCCTATATTTAAGTGTGTTAGGTGTGCCAAGTACTAAAGTGTAGAAAACAACCCCAATTCCTACCCCTCTAGGGAAGGGCCTGATGAACCATTCAGTAACCTAAGTGGATAGGAAGTAGCTAAGGCAAAGATGAGGGTCCCCCCACAAGATATATCACACAAAGTATTAATTTGACACATTATTTTATGAAAGCAGTTTACACATTATACTCCCTCCAAGCTGATTTACCTTCTTACCACTGTCATCCTGTAGACAGTAATAAAACCTTTATATTTAAGGGACAGAGGAAGGATCACAAGATCATAAAATCATATATTTAGATCTAGAAGAGACCACAGAGATCACTGAGTCCAGTTCCATTCGTTATTTATTTTAAAAATGAAGAAAGAGAGGTCCAAAGAGGATTAGATGATTTTTCCTAGATTCACAAAGCTTGAAAGTATCTGAGGCAGGGTTTGTATGCAGATCTTCCTAACTTGAAGTCTAGTGCCCTATCCATCACATCATACTGCATGTCAAGTAAAGACCTCTTCTTCTGAAGGCCAGATTGGATGTTAAAATATAGAAATAGAAAATCACCGAGGATGAATCATTGTTCTAGAATCATTGTTGTCTTTTGCACACAAAGAAGACCAAAATGACATCACAATGTCAGGGAAAATGTGCAGTGTATCCAGTTATGGCTGAGCAGACCAATGTGAGGTCAGAAGGCCCTACCACACGTTGGACACAAATAGTCTCTCTGACAGTTTGCTGGTGAATGGGGTATAAGAGGGTGGTAAGTGGGTCTCTGGATCCACATGTCACATGTCCCTGAAGAGAGAAGTTTATGGCTCTCTTTTTAATAAAAAAAATTAAACAAAGAGAGAAAATTTGGTCACTTCAAGCACTTGTGAATTGAATGTACTCTAGCACCTGTACAAAACTGAAGACATATGATATTTGAAAGAAACTAGCTAATGGATGTATTAGCTATCCATTCATCTGGCTCCTCTCAGTTTCATCCTTCCATTAAGTTAGAATCTCAAAAAGCTAAAGATCTAGAGAGCATTATGTCAGGCCTTCACAGAAATGCCTTTGCTAAGTTATGATTTAATGTCATTTCAGCTTTTATAAGGGGTTTGGGAGGTTGATACCACCATTGAGCTATGTCCTTATGTCTTTCAGGAAAATGGTTGAATACATTATCTGCTGTGTTATTCAACATCCTCTAACAAGGATCTATATCCTAAATTCTTGCTCAAGCAAAATTCTAAGATCATGTTTCTGCAGATGAATTCCTGTACTTTTTGTGGTCAGAAAATGAAAACCTAGAATGTTGTCCATTTTGCCTTATCTGTGGGAAAACTTTCAGCCAAGTCCTTTGCTGAACTGCTATGGCCTACTCAGCTCTGCTGTGTAGGAGCCAAGCCTTCTTCTTGTGGATGGAAGCTATTTTGTTTTATCCCCAAATACCTTATTTTGTGCCAGATTGGATCCTGCTATTAATCTCAAGCCTTTTTTTGAAAGAAGCAAAGTATAAATCTTTTAAAAATGACATTCCATGCAATTACTATTTTCTACGGCAGCTAGGTGGTACAGCAGAGAAAGTGTTGGGCCTATAGAAAAGAAGACTGGAGTTCAAATCTGACCTCAGACACTTACTAGCTGTGTGACCCTGGGCAAGTCACTTAGCCCTGTTTGCTTCCGTTTTCTCATCTGTAAAATGAGCTGGAGAAGGAATGCCAAGAAAACCTCAAATACAGTCACAAAAACTCAGACAGAACTGAACAACAGCTCCTCACTATTCTGTTTTGAAAGGACATCATCTCCACTATGGTGATGTATATGAGAGAGGATGCAGGAGACCTTCTTTCTATTTGTGGAGTAGATCTGGTTGTTGTATGTTCCATCCCCTACCCCTGAAAAGGAGAATTGTCTCCACTTCAAGAATACCATCAGTAGATTGCCTAGTACTTGTGTGACCTTGGGCAACTCACTTAGCTTCAATTTTATCATTTGTAAAATGGGGTCACAAAGAGTCGGACCTGACTGAACAACAAGCATAGCATGTATATATTGTGTGTGTATACGTGTGTATATGTGTGTATCACATATATGATTTCATTCGAGCCTGTGAGGTAAGTGCTATTATCCTTATTTTACAGATAAGAAAACTGAGGTCTGGAAAGGTCAAATAACTTGCCCAGGCTTATACATCTAGAAAATGTTTCAGGTAAGATTTTCAATCAGGTCTTCTTGAACCCACACCTAATGCCCTATCTTCTCTGACACCTAGCTGCTTCTCTAGGGATGCATCCCTATGTCAGGAAGAGAAAGGGTATACATTAAGACATGATGATATAAAAACAAAAAATATCAATAATTTTTTTAAAGAACTCTTTAGATTCATTAGCCTTTCTAACAAAGGAAAAGATTCAAATTTCAACCATGGTGATTATCAAAATAGACTCTGTTTTTTCTTAATGGACTGAAGGGAAGGTTAAAAATCTATGCACCCTATTATACCTGGCCCAATCTCACATCCCAAGTACCTGTCTGGAGTGGAGTATATTCCCTAATACTATGTGTTATTGATTCCTGGTAGGTAAGTGGAGCTCAGGCACTAGAAAAGCCTGCTTTTGGAGTACAAAAGCAAACACTTGAGAATGCCATTGTGGAAACAGACATCTGAAGCAGCCAAATGTCCCGGTGCATTCGGCCATTGTGGATTTCTGCCTGCAGAGTGAAGGCAGACCGTGATTTCTTCCAGCTCTCTAGGTGATCTCAGCTGCTCAGAGAAAGCAGCAGGTTAAATTACTGTTGTGAAGCAGACTCACTGTCCCTTCCAATTTAAAGGGCTGTTTTCCAGACACTTCTACCTTCCACCTTTATATAAATAAATTCTAAGAAACCTCAGGCATCTCAAGGGGACCTCTGTTAAGAGTAACAGATTCTGAACTCTTCAGGGATATCTTTTTATTTTTACTTCCACATCACTAACAGAAGAAAAATTCATACAGAAATGTCTTTATTCTAGTGGTTATTCATATGCCACAGATTTGTGTAAGTATGTCCAAAGAAACTCAGGGAATTAAAGATTTTTATCAAAATTGAGAATCACAGAGTGCTATGGATTTGGCTTTATGCTAGCCCACTTTTTGATGAAACGAAACATCAGGATATGATTCTTGTATCCCACTTCTAAAAAAAGTGCTATAAACTGAGAAAATGAAATTAGATGTGGTTTGGCCAGGTACAAGTATGCAATCAGGAAAAAACACACATCAAACCCTAAATTGCAAGTTTCCTATAAAAACACATGAGTTTCCTTCATTTGAGTCATACAGTCAGAAGTGGACTGGCTGAGGACAGTACTTAGAGCCAGTTGTCCATTATATTAAGCTGACAGATACTGAAAAATGGAGTTTCTGTTGCCTTGGCCTCTCAGTTTTTTAGCTGAGAGATTTATGCTACCACAGCACAGAGGGATGTCAAGGATCCAAACAGATGCTTGTGATGCAAGTGTTATATATAATATAATACACTAAATAATATAGATATGTATGTATATATATATATATATATATATACACACAAAACAATAATAGCAATAACGGTAGCTAACTGTTGTGTGCCGGGAACTGTGCTAAGTGCTCTATAATTATCTCATTTGATCCTCACAAAAACTCTGAGAGGAAATTGGTTTAATTATCCCCATTTTACAAATGAGGAAACTGAGGCAAACAGGGGTTAAGAGATTTGCCCAGAGTCACAAAGCTAATAAATATCTGAGGCCAAATTTGAATTTTGATCTCCATGACTATAAGCCTAATGAACTACCCACTGCTCCACCTAGCTAATGGGGTGAGGGAGAGGTGGGAGAGAAGGAGGTGGGAGGAGTAAGGCAGGGGGAAAGGAAGGGGAGAGGATGGGGAGTGAGAAAGGGGGAGAAAAGGGAGGGGGAGGATGAGGGACAAAGAGAAACAGAGAGAGTGGAAAGAGGGAGGGAGGCAGAGAAATCAACATACACACATGCACATATGTGTGTATATGTATACATACAGGTACAGGCAAATATACATGCATATAGATATATAACATACATATATACATGCACATACACATATATACATATTTGTATATATGTGTGTGTGCATGTATATATGTATGTGTGGGGGTGTGTATGTATACATACACATACCTCTCCACAGCTGTGTATGCCATAATTCTCTCTTGGGGAAGGTTTAGAGAGAATTCAATCCATTCTTCAAGGGTGTACAACCAGAAGAAATGTGCTTGGAACTGATGGCAACACAAGCAACCAGGGTAAAAGTCTACAAATAGCAGTTCTGATCTTTCAAAGATGTAGCAAGTTTGTGCCTTAACCAAAGGTAAGGAGTCAATCTGCCTCGCTCTTCTTTGACAAATTTTACTCAAAATGTTTAGAGGACTTTATTTCTTCCTCCTTTTTCCCCTGAAATGTAATCTGGGGTTTTCCATATCATTAGAGAAAACAGGAATGCGATGTTCTCCTCTCTGCTGCATCTCATAACATCATTAGCTATGGCTGATTGTCTTTCTGGGCTCACAGAGAACAGAATGCAATTTTCTTAGGTCATATCAATGAGGATTCAATCTTTAGAGCACGTGTGGAGACAGCACTCCTGATGGGAGTCAGGAAGACCTGAATTTGAATCTTGCTTGAGACACTTATTAGCTGTCTAGTTCATTTTCCTCATCTGCAAAATGAAGAAAATAATAACACATAATTCCTATGATTGTTGTGAAGATCAAATATGTGTAAAGAGTTTTTAAAGTTGTAAAGCACCACAAAATAACTAGCTACCATATATGTGTGTGCTTGTTATATATGTCTATGTGATTCAGATATACAACTACGAACAGCTACAAATAACAAGGTCATTTATTAGACCTTTGTCATGAAATGACAAAAATTGAAAAATTATGTTATATTAGTGACAATAAAGAGAACTTGTTAAAACCATACATGTTATAGAGCACTCTCTAAGGACTGAGCCCTTATTGGCCAGTCTCCTAATTACACTAAAAAATCTATTCATGGGGGCCAAGCCAAGATGGCAAGTAGCATGGACCTGCTGGCACTCTCCCCCCAAACCCAGACAAATATCTGTAAAAAATGACTCTAAACAAATTCTGGAGCTACAAAACCCACAGAATGATGGAGTGAAGCAAATCTCCAACCCAAGACAGCCTGGAAGGTCACAAGGAAGTTTCTATTGTGCCATACTGGGAACAGAGTGCAGTCCAGTGAGGGCCATGCCAGGACAGACAGGACCTGAGCAGGGCTTGGCGGGATAGAATCTAGGGTACCTATGGTGGTTTCCAGACTTTATGACCCCAAAACAACAAGGACAAATTGGAAGGTCAGCGGAAAATAACCTATGGGATTGGTGTGAGAGAGTAGAGTGTTCCTGCCAGGCCCCAGCCCCAGGGTGACTGAGGGGGTGGAAGACCATCGAGGAGTTCCTGGCAGCAGCAGTAGGGACAAGAGCAGCCATGATTATTTCTGGAGCTCTAAGTCCACAGATTGTGGGGGGATTGCGCAGGTGAGAGTATACCCCCTACTCTGCTGGAAGCAGAGAACTACTTTGTTAAAGAGCTCAAAAGTGAAGTAAATAGCTGGGAAAATGAGCAAAAACTGGAAAAAGAATCAGACTGTAGAATCTTACTTTGGTGACAAGGAAAATCAAAACATACAACTAGAAGGAGACAACAAAGTCAAGGCTCCTACATCCAAAGCCTCCAAGAAAAAGTATTAATTGGTCTCAGGCCATGGAATAGCTCTTAAAGGATTTTGAAAATTGAGTAAGAAAAGTAGAGCAAAAATTGGGAAGAGAAATGAGAGTGATGCAAGAAAATCATGAAAAATAGTCCAGCTACTTGCTAAAGCAGACCCAAAAAATGCTGAAGATAATAACTCTTTAAAAAATAGAGTAATCAAAATGTCAAATGAAATCCAAAAGGCCAAAGAGGAGAAGAATACCCTAAAAAGCAGAACTGCCCAGATGGAAAAGGAAGTCCAAAATCTCATTGAAGAAAATAATTCCTTAAAGATTAGAATGCAGGGGGCGGAGCCAAGATGGTGGAGTAGAAAGACGCATATACACATAGCTCCGAACACACAACCCATAGAACATTGGTAAAAAGGAACTCACAGCGAACTCTGGAGTAGTAGAGGCCACAGCACAGTGGAGCAAAGGAGATTTCTGTTCCAGAGGGACCTGCAAACCTCTCGCAAAAGGTCCATCGCGCTGCGGACGCGGAGACCAGCCCAGCCCTGCCGAGGCCGTGGCACTGAGAGATACAGATCCCAGCGGGCTTCAGGGATGGGATCTCCAGCGGCCGCGCGGGTCCCTCCACCCACAGGTGACGGGGGTCGGTGAGAGGGTCTTCTTGGCGGGTCGAGAGGGGAGTGGGGTGCCCCCATGACTTGGGTCCCCTCAGGAGGCAGTAGCTGACGCAGGGGCAGACCAGGGCTCCCCAAGCACTCTTGAGACTTTTCTCAGTATTAGGGTAGTTGGAGGGATTATATACATATAGAAAGAGGGTACACAGGGTGAATTGAACAGGAAATTAAGGGTGAGAGATGGATATATTGGGAGGAAAAGGGGGGAAATAGAATGGGGCAAATTATCTCACATAAAAGAGGCAAGAAAAAGCTTTTTCAATGGAGGGGAGGAGGAGAGGATGAGAAGGAAAGAGTGAAACTTACCCTCATCGAATTTAGCTTGTGGAGGGAATAACATGCACACTCAATTTGCTATGAAAATCTATCTTGCACTACAGGACAATAGGAAAAAGGTGTAAGTGAAGGGTGGGGGAGATGATAGAAAGGAGGGCAAATGGAAGGAGAGGGTAATTAGAAGTAAACACTTTTGAGGAGGAATAGGGTCAAAAGAAAGAATAAAATAAATGCAGACAGGATAGGATGGAGGGAAATATAATTAGTCTTTCATAATATGACTGTTATAGAAGTGTTTTACATAACTACACATATATAACCTATGTTGAACTGCTTGCCTTCTCGTTTGATTTCACTTTTTTTTTAAAGATATGATTCCGTCCTCTTCAATTCACTCTGTGTATTCTGTCTCTATGTGTGTGTGTGTGTGCGTGTGCATGTGTGTGTAATCCCACCCAGTACCCAGATACTGAATAGTTTCAAGAGTTACAAATAATGTCTTTCCATGTAGGAATATAAACAGTTCAACTTTTATAAGTCCCTTATGACTTCTCTTTGCTGTTTACCTTTTCATGCTTCTCTTCATTCTTGTGTTTGAAAGTCAAATTTTCTTTTCAGCTCTGGTCTTTTCATCAAGAATGATTGAAAGTCCTCTATTTCATTGAAAGACCAATTTTTCTCCTGAAGTATTATACTCAGTTTTGCTGGGTAAGTGATTCTTGGTTTTAGTCCTAGTTCCTTTGACTTCTGGAATATCCTATTCCATGCCTTTCGATCCCTTAATGTAGAAGCTGCTAGATCTTGTGTTATCGTGATTGTATTTCCACAATACTTGAATTGTTTCTTTCTAGCTGCTTGTAATATTTTCTCCTTGACCTGGGAACTCTGGAATTTGGCCACAATGTTCCTAGGAGTTTCTCTTTTTGGATCTTTTTCAGGTGGTGATTGGTGGATTCTTTCAATATTTATTTTGCCCTCTGGTTCTAGAACATTAGGGCAGTTTTCCTTGATAATTTCATGAAAGATGATGTCTAGGCTCTTTTTTTTGATCAAGGCTTTCAAGTAGTCCCATAATTTTTAAGTTGTCTCTCCTGGATCTGTTTTCCAGGTCAGTTGTTTTTCCAATGAGATATTTCACATTATCTTCCATTTTTTCATTCTTTTGGTTTTGTTTTGTGATTTCTTGGTTTCTCATAAAGTCATTAGCCTCCATCTGATCCATTCTAATTTTGAGAGAACTATTTTCTTCAGTGAGCTTTTGAATCTCCTTTTCCATTTGGCTAATTCTGCTTTTGAAAGCATTCTTCTCCTCATTGGCTTTTTGAACCTCTTTTGCCAATTGAGTTAGCCTATTTTTAAAGGTGTTACTTTCTTCAGCATTTTTTTGGGTCTCCTTTAGTAGGGTGCTGACCTGTTCATGCTTTTCTTTCATCTCTCTCATTTCTCTTCCCAGTTTTTCCTCCACCTCTCTAACTTGATTTTCAAAATTTTTTGAGCTCTTTTTGAGTTCTTCCATGGCCTGAGCCCATTGGGTGGGCTGGGATACAGAAGCCTTGACTTCTGTGTCTTTCCCTGATGGTGAGTATTGATCTTCCTCATCAGAAAGGGAGGGAGGAAATGCCTGTTCACCAAGAAAGTAACCTTCTATAGTCTTGTTTTTTTCCCTTTTCTGGGCATTTTCCCAGCCAGTGACTTGACTTCTGAATATCCTCTTCACACCCACTTCACCTCCTGATCGGCCTAGCCAGGGCTTGGGGTCTGAGATTCAAATGCTGCTCCCCAGCCTCAGGGCTTTGGGCAGGGGCAGGGCTGCTAGTCAGTATGAGATTAAGTTCAGGTGCTCAGGTAGGGGCAGGGCTGCCACAGGGGGCTCAGTTCCCTCAGGGGGTTTATGCAGAGACCTTCAACAATGGATCCAGGCTCCTGCCTGCTTGGGGAGCCTGGATCTGCTCCCGCCTCCGCTGCTGACTCCCGAGGGGGCCTGAGTTATGGGGGCACCTCACTCCCCTCTCGACCCGCCAAAAAGACTCTCTCACCGACCCTTGTCCCCTGTGGGTGGAGGGACCTGCGCGGCTGCTGGATATTCTGTCCCTGAAGCCTGCTCAGATCTGCTCCTCTTGGCGCAGGTCGGCTGTGGCAGGGCTGTGCTTGCCTTCTCAGTAGGGATGGGTGGGGAAGGAGAAAGGGAGAGAAGTTGGAACTCAAAGTTTTAAAAATGAATGTTGAAAGTTCTTTTTACATGCAATGGGGAAGTAAAATATACAGGCAATGGGGTATAGAAATCTATCTTGCCTTACAAGAAAATAAGGAGGATGGGGATAAAAGAAGGGAGGGACGTGATAAAAGGGAAAGCAGATTGGGGAAAGTGGTAACCAGAATGCATGCAGTCTTGGGGTGGGGGCAGAAGGGAGAGATGGGGAGAAAATTTGAAACTCAAAATCTTGTGGAAGTGTTTTATTATATATAAAAATATATTATTATGTATAAAAATAATATATTTTAAAAAATATATCCATTGATTATCCTTTGTTAAAATATCTAGCATCATAAGCCAGTCAGACTACTCACAATAGGTGACATTTTTTAAAGTAAAGCAATATATACACTCCTCTCTAGAAACATTTACATGTGTCTGTCATTGAAAGGATATCCCATCTCTAATGCTTATTACCTGTCTGACTGTGAGCAAGTCAATTAACCTTTCTGAGTCAGATTTTGAGGTGTAAAATGGGTATAATATTCAGAGTACAAGTTCACTGGATTATTATTAGGCTGGAATTGATGTTATATAAAGCAATTTGCAGATTTTAAAAGCTCCATCTAAATATCCATTATTGTCCTCATCATCATCATTACTAATGAGTTCTAACTCCTCCCTAAAAATGTGAGTATTGACTTTGTTTCCCATTCAGACAACACAGTAGAACTCTCACATGAGGAGGTTCCAAATGTAATAAAGTGAGATGAAAAAAGACAAGGATTTTACCTTCAAAATCTTTTCCTTGATGTGATTTTTATTGACATTATTTTATCTTTTCTATTAAAGAAGTTGTGAATCACAAACCAAGGACTATGTGTAGAATAATTACCTATCTTGCGAGCAAAATCTATTTCCATACAATCTCTGCAGCTCCATCAAATACATGAGCATAGAATAGCCCTCCTGAAAAGACAACATGCATATTAAATGGGGAATTAGTCAAGTTTGGAGAAACACTGCCCTACAGGAGCACACTTTGGTTTGGCTCATAGTTCTTCAGGCCTGTCTGGCTCTGTGTGACCCATCTGGTGTTTTCTTGGCAAAGATACTGGAGCCATTTCCTTCTCTAGCTCATTTTATTTTACAGATGAGGAAACTGAGATAAAGGGGATGGAGTGACTTCTCCAAGGTCCCACAGCTTGTAAGTGTCTGGGGTCATTTCTGAACTCAGGAAGGTGAGTCTTCCTGACTCCAGGCACAACACTCTACTCATTGAGTCATCTAGCTACTCCCAACTTTGGCTAAGTGACCCTATTTGTGTAAAATCAGAAAAGTTCAATTTCAGGCATCCTTTCCATTAATTTTCTTGAGATTTTTCTTCCTGTTTTGCTTTTTATGTCCTTATTTTTAAAAGAAATTGTAAGAATTAGGAATTTATATACTCTAATAGCCCAAGGAATTTGTGCTCTCATTGATATGGAAATTCCCTTCAATAATATGGATCACCACCCTCCCCTTATATCTCTTATTTTTGAGTTAACTGCAATCCTTCCAATCACTCAGGCTTACAACTTAGGTTCATCCTCAACTCCTCACCTTCTCTCATTTCCCAAATCCAGACTGTTGCCAGTGCCTGTCATTTTGACCTTCATAACATCTGTCACATCCTCTGACACTGCCATCACCTGGTGCAGGCTCTCACTACTTCCTACCTGGACTATTGCAAAACCTACTTCAAGTCTCCTCCTACTCCAGACCATCTTCCATTCAGTTATCATCCTAAAGCCAAGATCTGAACATGTCACCTCCAATATCTAAACTCCAATGAATCCCAATCACATTCACAATCAAATATAAAATCCTCAATTTGGCTCAAAGCCCTTCATAACCTGATCTCACCCCACCAGTCTTCTTATATACCTTTCTTTACATCCCCAATACTTAGCACAGTGATACCTGGTAGATGCTTAATAAATTTTTATTGACTGCCTGTATTATGCAACTCTTGTCCACATCCTCTTATAAACTTGTATAGGAGCTCCATGATTGAGTGGGGGTAGCCATCTTCATGTTCTCTTGATCCTAAAGCGATATCAATGGAATAGTCAGCTGTCTATAAATTACTACTCTACTACTACTACTACTACTACTACTACTACTACTACTACTACTACCACTACTACCACTACTACTACTACTACTACTACTACTACTACTACTACTACTACTACTACTACTACTACTACCATTACTATTTCTGCTGCTGTTCCTCCTTCCCCTTCTCCTCCTAAAACTAATAATACTAACTAACATTTTTATGCTTCTTAAAGATTTGCAAGACGCTTTACAAATGTTCTCTTTTTAGGTAAGCAGACTATTTCTTTTTCAGTCATAGTGCTCTCTGATGACCTCCATTGTACAATTTCTCTGACATAGCTAGTCACAGCCTGTCACAGACAAACCTCCATGTTTGTGAGAAGTTGAAGCCTGTTCATCTCCTCTATGCATTGTTCCATGGCTCTTTGGATGATCCTCAACTTTAATTTTTCAGGCTGTTCTCTCTTTGTCTAGGACTCTAGGATGCTCATTCAGGGTTAAGGATACTTGATACTTAAATTAATTTGCTACTAAGGCACAGCAACATGTTAGAAGGCATAAAATGTTCTTTATTTGGCATCTCTGTACTTCATTTCCTGTAGAATAATTTCTTATGTTTTTCAGGAGAGCACATTGATAAAACTGCTAAAAAAATTCTTAATTTAAAATCGCACTATCAAAATAAGGATGAACTCAAATGAATTAAATCAATAATTACCTCTAAGTGTGTGGGCTATGCTTAACTCATGCAAATAAGGCATAATAGCAAGGAAATGCCACTTAATATTAGCAATCAGTTCTTTCTTTTCCTAATCTGGATGTGAAGGAAAGGAAAGGCAACGTAAGGAACGTCTCTGCTGTACTTTTGGAAGAGTAAGAGGAATTACCCGTATCACTGCTAAAGTGTAGTCAGGTCTTTCTCTTCATAGATAGACAAGATTAAGTAGACAAGGAACATATTTTGCTGTATGTGTGGTATGAGATATGACTAGAATGGGACCATAGTAATATGCTTTAATCCACAACTACAGTACTGGATTTTCTTGGCAAGATATCAGAGTTGTTTGCCATTTCATTCTCCAGGTTATTTTACAGATGAGGAAACTGAGGAAAACAGGGTCAAGTGATTTGCCCAGGATCACACAGCTAATAAGTGTCTGAGGCCAGATTTGAACTCAGAAAGATGAGTCTTCCTGATCCCAGGCCCTTCATTCTATCCACTGTGCCACCTAGCTGTCCTTTAGGAGTCTCCTACTAAAGATGCAAATATCCCTAAGAGGTGATTAGTTAATATTTTGCAAGGGATCAGTGTTAGATCAAGTATAAGATTGTGCTTTTAGAAGATTGGGGAGGTCACGTGGAGGACGAGGAATGGGACAGTGACAAAGAAGATGGCAAGGCTGACCGCCAAATATGCCTTTTCTTGTTTTCGTAATCCTGCCTCCACTGAATTCCTTCACAATGAATTTATTTTATGAGTGTGGGGGGTTTCCCCCTTACTGGGAATAGTGACTAAGTCTCTGCATGGGACACTCAACTGCAGCAATTATTTTGGAAAGATCAGTGGAACTTGGCCTGAACAAGTGCTTTTAGATCAGTCAGATGTGAAGGAGATGCCAGGAAAGCTTTTCCAACTGTTCTCAAAATGGCAAATAGAATGTTGGCCTGCCATATTCCTGGTTGGTTCTGTCTGGCATGTGCTGAATGTCATACTGAATGATGGTTCAGGCTGCCAAATTCTATTTTACTCATGCTCTGGGTCAGCTTCGGGTAGTAAAAAATTAGTGTATTACTTTGATTATTCAACCTCTAAACCCAATGCCCACTCATTTAGTAGTTAGAGTCCTTTCCAACCTGGCTTATACCTATTCCCTCCATTGCATAGAAACCATTCCAGCCAAGGTAACAAACCTCCACTGCCCAAACAAAAGAATATTTCTCTCTACAATTGCTCTTCAATTTCTCCTCAGTTTTTAATAATATCAGTCACCACTCACTCTTTAACACCCTTCCTAATTTTATTATTCTGGTTTTTGCGTACCCCTGGGAAGTTTCAACTAGTTCTGGATATCCTTCTGACTCTTTTTGGGGGGGGGGGGGGGGACAGGGCTTCTCTTTTTTTCTCTGCATCAGAGCCTTAGACAAATTCATTTGTTTCCATATGTTCAACTATCATTGGTTTGTAGTTAATATAAAAATCTCCCTGTCTACCCCTAAACATTTTCCTGTCAGTCAATCAATTTTTCATAGAACTCTCATTTACAAAGACATAGGAAACTGAATATCTCATCATCCAAGATATTACATGAGACAAAGTCAGGATTCTTCATCTAACAATTTCAGGTTAGTGAATCATAGGATCACAGGTTTAAGGTTAGTAAGTTAGAAGGAATTTAGAGTGCAAATAATTCCAACCCCCTCTCCACCCTTCCCTTATATTACAGATTATGAACTGAACTCAGCCCAGAGAGTTGAAAGGGCTCAGCAAAGATCACCCAGGTATTTGAATGGCAGAACTAGGTTTTGAACCTTTGGACCTCAAATAAAGTGCTTTTCACTACACCACGGGTTACTTCAATACAACATGAAACACCCAATTGCCTCCCTACTAATATCTTAAAATGAATTATTAATCATACTTTGAGGCAGTCTGGCCAGACTGGGTATCTTCCCCCAGAGAAGAGACACACAGAAACAACCAAAATGAATAATTAATCTACAAGTATAATCCATGAGTATCAGAATAGCTGGGTTAACGTGTGCGTTTCCTTACGTGACTTCTGCTTGGTATATCAAAGATGTTCAGTGCTCTCCTCACCGACACAGGTGCATTTGTAAAGAGTGATTGCTCCCTTTGCTTACTACTGAGGATCCAACAGTGTTAAGTCAATGTTCAAAAGCCTCCAGGTCTATATTCAGTCCTGGAAGAACTGACAAACTGCTGATTAGACTGAATGAATGTGGAAAAGTGTTCCAAATTAGTAAAAAATGTACGCAGGTGGCCATGTCTCAACCTGGAACATCTTAGCTTCATCCCTCATTTTATCAGTCAATTATAACCAAGCTTCTTCTAGTCTAACTTGTCAGTCTTCTTTTAATTTAATTCATTCTTGAAGAGGACCATGACATCAGGGAGATGATAATATGCCTTGCAGTTGACTTTTCTTTGAGTGAGGGAGGGCTGTTCAAGGTCCCCAGCTTCACTTTCTCCTCCAGAGCCATCTGGGTCCACTGGCCAGATGTTCATTAGGATGGCTGGAAATGGCCCAGGATGCAATGGGAGACGCTGGCTCTGTTAGGCTAAGGTTTTTTCTAGTTCTAGCTTTGAGTGAGGTAATGACCATACAGTGAATAGGCCTCTCAGAAGGAAGACAGGGATGACCCCTTTAATCAAAAAAAGAAAAAAAAAATCAAACTGGGAGGAGAAGACTCTCAGGTAGCTGAGCAAAAAAGAAACACTTACTATTTACATTCACTGTGAGCCAGGAGAGCCCAAAATAAAGCCATTAAATGGAGTTTGGGCAGGGACCCGTTGTTCTCCAATCGATGAGCTCCAGAGTGAGATGAGTTTAAGGTTTGGTCTCTGAGAAAGAAATCTATTCAGTAAACCCCTAGTTAGCCAGGCAGCTTTGGGACATCCAAATTTACCTTCCTTTGGAGAGGAGAGGCAATGGCCTCTGTCTCCATGTCAGCCTTATGGCTTAATGGATAAAGGGCTGACCTGGGAGTAAAATCCTGTCTCTGGCACGTACTATGTGATGATACACAAGCCTCATAATGTCTTACTACCCCCAGAAACTCACTGAAACTCTAAGTTACAGAGACATTGTTGATCTGCATTGGCAGTGGGATTTTCCACACTCAGAGTTCCCTCCATTAGTAAAAATCATAGATCTAAAGCATATGTGAGCATATATATTATGCACATACATTGCATCTGCATATATAATATTTACACATATGTACACAATACACATGCATGTATGTACATTGCATGTACATATGTGTAAATATCACATTACATGCAGATTATATTATGTGTATCTGTATATATTTATACATGTGTGCGTATACATGCATATATGTATATAAACATGTAATATAACATATAATATATTATGCATAGAATATAATAATAATATGTCTATATGCATGTTCTCTCCATTGATCTGCTTCCTTCCTTTTAATCACCTAAAGCCAGTTGTTTTATACGCATCTATCCTTTGTCTGTTAAAAGAATAAATCAGTTATATGTTGGTTATACACATGCAAGCCCAGTCTGCTCTGTTTTAAGGCATCATATACTTCATATATGACATATACATGATGTCCCCAAAGTCTTAGTGAAGTTTTAAGTGCACTAAGAATTTGAAGTTTTCCTTAAACTACTAAAGTTTGAAACTATACTCAGACTTTTAAGATACCTTACATATTTGATTTTCACAAAAACTCTGTTAGGTAAGTATAAATATTGTGTTTGTCATATAAAGGAGAAGATAAGGAAGCTAGGTGGCTCTGCTAACTACAGTGGATAGCATGCTAGATTTGGAGACAGGCAGACATAAGTTTAAATCCTGCTTCAGACACTTATCACCAGTGTGCCCTTGAGCAAGTCCCTTAACCGCTGTCTGGCTCGTTGTCCTCATCTGCAAGATGAAGATAGTAACAGTACCTACTTTCTAGGGTTGTTGTGAGGATCTAATGAGATTTACATAAAGAGCTCTGAACGTCTTAAACCACTATATAGTTACTATTATTTATGTATGTTTCACATAGGTGTGTATATGTAAATATACACACATATGGATAGGTGTGTGTTTAGGGTTCAGATGTAATGTAGAGAATATTGATAAAGAGAGAGATAACTTATCAGACCTTGGCCATAAAATGAGAAAAACCGGGAAAGTGTGTTATAGCAGTGACAATAAAGAAAACTTGTTAAAACGACTCAGGGCTGTTCCTCTCTGACTCAGACCACATCAATAAAAACTGACTGTTACATCTGCTTGTTTGATCCATCTTCCTTTGTTTCCCACTGCCTCAGAGATTTTCAGGATTAAATACTAAATAAATGAACTTGCTCCTGATGAATAGTCCCTGCTGAATAGTCCCTCACCTGGCAAACGGAACACAGTACCTGATGGTGAACAAGAAATTTGGCTCCAGAACCTGCAATCAACATCAGTAACAACCAAATCAATAATAAAGATAGGCTGCTTATCTATAAACCCTTTCCCTGGAATCATAAAGTACTTCAGAAAATATACAGCAGTGGAAATGAATCTTACTTTGATTTTATGGGATAGCACACAGGAAAAGTAACTCATTTTCTAAATTTTATAAGGAAACATACTAGAAAAATAAAATTGAATTGTTGTGTGTTAAAAGAGAGCAAACCGTTCTCGCATGTAAATAACCAAGATGTGTCTGATCTATTCCTCTCTTTGGCAGAGAAAGGATGGATACATTAAGAAAATCTGACTTTCGATCATTAAAAAGAATAAACACCAAACTATTTAAAGATTTAAACAATTTTGAAAACAGGGTTACTACATTATGTTTACACATACCAGTTCAGATTTTCCTATTGAGGGAACATCCATTAAAATTACATTAAAGGAAAAGAATCTGGCTTAATGCATGAGAAAACATCATATGCTCCCCTCTCTCCCCCACAACCATTGTGTTTGTTGTTTGTTTATTATGAAAAGCATTTTAGGAGAACAAAATGGCAGCCTTAATAGACTTTTTTACAAGGTGCCTTCAAGCCATACTTTAAAATCATTCAGGACTCCCTGAAATATATAACAGAAATAACCCTGTTAAACAACTTTGATAATAAAAATGGGTGGTCAAGGCATAAGTATGCATTACTGTAACAGAGTAAATCTAGTAAAGAATCCAATTTGAAAATAGATTCCTTGTGGATGGTAAGGTCGTACAGATGCTCCTGTTTGTGGAGGACATTGTAATGATTCCATCAAGCCCCAGAACATGCCAAAAAATCCAAAAAGAGCTCTGTAATCACTAATGGGAATTTGGCCTATCCATACAGAAAAGACAAAGCACATAAAAAATGTCTGTTGTCCAGATTTCAACATGCATCTGGATGGGTATAAGATTGTCTAATCAATTGATCCATATATATCTATGAAGTATCTACTATGTACTAGGCATTGTGGGATACAAAAAGAAGCAAAAGCCCTCAAGAAGCTAATAATCTAATGGGAGAGGCAATAGATAATTATATACAAACAAGCTATGTACCAAATGAATAAGAAATAACTAACAGAGGTAAGGCACTAGAATTAAGAGGGGTTGGAAAAGATTTCCTGTAGAAGTAATGCCAATACTGACTTCTGGGAACTATACAAAACTACCAGGAGGAGCTACCCCACAAAAACTACAATAAGTAACACCTGAAAAAAATAAAAGCCCAACCAGGCACATGGTCATAAGTGACTAAGACTATAAACCAATCTTTGGGGAGAAGGTTGCTCATCGATGGATGTCTATTTTCTATAAGCTCAGTTGTGAGAATTAATCTGCTTTCCGTGACCGGCCAACATTTCTCCTCTGGTTTTTGTGAACTATGTGCTTAAAAGAAGATTTGGTGTCCAAACGTGAACTTCCCTTATTTCCTGTGTCCTACAGTAACTTTCATTTTGGGGAGGATAGGAACTATAGCAGAAAGATTATGTGTCACACTTCTCTACTACATGGGTTTTGCTAGATTTGTTGTTGTTGTTAATGTAAGGGGGGACTGGCACTCAGCTACAGCAATCCCTTATGTGGAAGTTGTTGGGGAGCCAACTTCTGGAAAGGCATAATGACAAGTCACGGAAGTGCCTTGTTCCCTAACTTGGAACGTGGAACATGACCAGATCCAATCTACAAACCACGTGATAAAGAGATGAACTATTGATTATCCATGTAGCCAAAACTGAGTTCTATTCAAAGGGTACTAATCATGGAAATCAGGGTCTCTGCATTGCTCTGGGTCGTGCCTACCTAACTGTTGATGTAATAGAGAGAATGCTACATAAGAGGAGAGGCTTTAGGCCCTGCCTGTCTAAGGCTGACATGTAGTCCATGAAGAGAGGTCACTGTTCTCTACCTTCTCTGTATTTGCTCAGTCTTACTTTTAGGTGAAGTGTTGACAACAGCTATGACCCTGTGAACTTCGAAAGGTCAGAATGGTGAACCATCAGACATCTAGGAGCCAAAGTCCTTACTTTGGCTTTATAGGCAGCCAGTCAACATTAAGACCACAAGGAAAAATCCTCAGCATCTAAACCAGTAACCAAACAAATTCTCTGGAATTCAGTCCACAAGTAGTAGATATATAAACTCACCCATCCATTGGAAATGAAATTCGTAAGGTAAAAGATATGTAGCAATCACATTCAATTTGAACCAATGCTCCCCGGGAACTGGGTGGTATAAAGGAGAGGGTGCGCCCAGATGTTGGGGGAATATTTGTGATATCTGTCCTTGCTATGTCTTTTCAGAAATATTCCCTTATAAAATCTAATTGGTGTAAATAGTTAAATGGAACTAATTTAACTAATTTAAATGGAAGCACTAATCTCTGGCTGCTAACAGCGAGAAGACCATGACAAAATGATGACTCAGCATTAATGAAAGGTTTGGGGTTTTTTTGTTTTGTTTTGGTTTTTTTGGAGGAAATGTAACTAGGCACCTTCTTGGAGAATGAGTCCAGAGCCTCACTATACTTAAATATTATCGACACCATTCTCAAGTCTTACTGGGCTTAAAGGACTAAAACCTATGCCTTTGACTATATTTTCTGATTGCTTGAATACAAAAAGCCCCAATGAGTTCCAGCCATTCTCTGATGCTTGGCTGCCAGACCACCACGGGCAACTCAGAGACAGGGAGCTACTCTCAGATGAATTAACAATCAGAGTTCTTACTGTATATCTTTGTTCAATATCTTCTTCTGTTATGAATAAGTAAATCTCCTTCTGTTAATCATTGAATGACTTACCAATGTCTTACCAGATCTGTACTACTAATGAGTCAAAGCCTGGCCCACAACAGATGCTATGAGTCAGAAATGTGAGAAATACCTCAAAATGAACCAGTATCTCTTACATTTTATTTTAATAAAAATAAACTCTGACACAAATTTTACATATGTAATCAACCTGATTTCCCAATATGTAGGTTACAAGTCAAGATGATATCAAGTCTGAGTAAAGTTTTCCACTAGTTTATGCTGTAATAACACAAGTAATTTAAACCTTTTGTCAGTGTGGTAGAGTGTTTTCTGTTCTTAATGTCATTAGGAGAGCCAGAGGGAAAGGAATTAAAAATAAATGCATTAAAACAAAAATACCTTGAAAAGATAATAAATTTGCTAAACTAGTTATAGCATTTTCTTTAATCCTACTAGATTTTTGAACTGATCAAAATTATTGTAAGCCCTAGGGTTTTGCATTTTAATGAATACCACACTCATGTTTGGGTTAACCTAAGATCATCACTCTAGAGTTGAAATCCTTAGAGATCTTCTAATTCACCCCCTTTGTTTTATCTTTGAGAAAACTGTTGCCTATATAAGTTACACGAATTTCCCAAGATCACACTAGTAATAACTGAAAATTCTGATTCAGAGTACATGACTTCAAATTCAGTTCTTCAAGTGGAAGTGCCCTGCTTTCTTCTACTGTACCACAGTACCTCAAAAACAGGAGTCCTTAGATTGGGGTCCACAACCCGCCCCCTTCCCACGAAGAGATCTATGGAAAGATTTTAGGAGATCTCTGAATATGGACAGAGAAAAAAATCATTTTTATTTTCATTAGTTTCTGATTTCCATTGTAATCCTATGTATTTTTATGCACTTAGAAACATTGTTTCAAGAATTGAATAGGCTTCATCAGACTGCCCAAAGGGTCCTGCTCTAAGGGGTTTCAGGGGTAGTACAATGGTAGAGTCTTTATTACCTATGATTACCTGTAGGTTCCTTTTGAGGGCCTCTAATTGCTTGTTGTGATTTCCAGGATACAGTTGGGTGTTTTTTGTCCTGAGTAGTTTTGAAGCAAAAAAGTGCTATCAGTATTTTTGTGGCAAAGAAAGAACGGGCTTTCTTGTTCTCCATCTGTTTACAACCCTGCCTGTACAGCTCTCTTTTAATACCCTTTACCCTCTCTACTGAAAAAAACAGGGAAAGTGAAAGGATTGGGTAAGAAGAGGAGAGCAGCTAAGAGGACAGAGTCATTAGCTAAGAACAGAGTGATCCCAAGAACAGATCATGTGAGAACAGGAAGAAAGCTTAGAGATCATCTGGGAGGTCAGATGAAATCTTATTGTGTGAAGTACTTTGCAAATCATATAAATGATAGCTATGATGTTTATCATTATTACTGTTATCTAGTCCAACATTTTCATTTAATAGAGGGAGAAACTGAGGCTGAATGATCATTTAGTACAAAATTTTCCTTTTATACAGGGATAAATTGAGGTTGAATTATTAGCTCTATTTCCCACATTCCAGTGCAAAGGCTGACAATTTCACCATCCCACCAAATGACCTCAGTTACTTTTGAGAATGGTCAAAAATAACTAAGTTTTCAGATCAACCAATGGAAATAAATAAAAGTAAAAATGATCTCATTTTTCCACTACTTGGTATATACTCCCAAGACAAACAAAAACAGAAGGAAAGGTCTCACACTCACCGAAACATTCAGAGTAGGATTTTTGTGTTAGCAAATAATAATTAATACTAATCATATCTAGCATTTGTATAGCACTTTAAAGTTTTCAAAGCACTGTCCAGGTATTATCCCATTTAATTCTCCAAACAAACTTCAGAGGTAGGTACTATTATCTCCATCTTACAGATGAGGAAACAGCCAGAGAAAGGTTAAGTGACTTGCCAAGAGACACATAGCTAGTAAGCCACTGAGATAGGACTTGAACTCAATTCTTTTTGATTCCAAGCCCAACGCTTTATGTATCACCTCATGTAACACATCATGTATCACCTAGATTCTTTGAAGAGCTGGCAGCAAAGTAGATTCTCATCAATTGAGAAATAGATGAACAATCTGCGATACAAGAACGTAATGAAATATTGCAGTGCCATAAGAAACTGATGAACATGAAGAATTCAGAGAATTACAGAAAAAAGGAGAATTGATGCAGAATCAGTAAACAGAACAATGAAAACACTATATCCTATGACTACAAAATTAATAGAAAGAATGAAAAAAGAAATGTTACATAACTTGACCCTGGAGAGAAGCTGAGAAAATGACTCTGGCTCCTTTTTCTGCATGTATGGAGGGATGAGAAAACACGGGGGAGATGGAATAATGGGTGTAGGTGTATGTTAACAGAAGGATAAAATGAGCAAAATTGTTAAACTCTTGCTTTGCTTTGTGTTTTCTCTAATAAGGAAAATATCTTTGATCAAGAAAGGACAGAATGAAAATGGCTCCTGGAGACTGGAAACATAAATAGTGTAATAGTGAAAAGCACTGGTTGGCTTTAAGTTGCCAGGTTCTTATCTAGTGCCTTATAGAATTATATTCAGAAGAAGGTTGCTGAACAGTCATTGTCCATGATGTTTGAAAAATCACAGAGAACTAAAGATGTGCCTCAGAACCAGAAAAGGCCTAGTTTTCTCAAAGAGCTATTCTGCAAACTAGGCCCTTGAGGCTGCTTCGGACTCCTCAAAAAAGAAATCTAAAATATATTATCAAGGCAATAGTTTACTGAGCCCTAGAACAGGAAGCAGTGATCACTAAAGAGCCAACACCACGTCACGATCTTTGAGGTCCCTTCTAAATCTAGGTAAATTATATCCACCACATTCTACTGATGTAGGGACTCAACACTAGGTCAAAAAAAGCGAACAAATATGGTCTAACAAACCCTAATTTTGACTATAAAATCACAGATTTAGATTAAGATTTTTAATGAAGGATTAGAGGCTGTCCCTCCTGATTACCTTTTTTTTTTACTGTCTTAGCCCTTCCTTGATTCTTCTCTTTTCTTTGAAAAAGAAACTCTTTTTTCAGGCTCAACTTGGGATAAACTTTAGCACTACTGACACTACAAAATCAGTTTATTCTACAGTTCAAGATCTGGATTTGAATCCTCACTCTGTCACTTACTATTTGCCTTATCTTGAGTAAATCACTTAATCTCCCTGGGTCTATTTATTTCCTTATCCATAAAAATGAGATCAGAGAAGCTTTCTGAGAAGCTTTGAGAAGCTCAAAAGCTGTGATCTCAAGACACTTTGTTAATAAGTTTATACCATTATTTGTATTCATATTTTATTACCTACCATTACCTCTGTCTTCAAAGCATATCTTTTTAAAAATGTGAGTTGGTGAGCTTCCTTTGAATCCACATTATTCTCTTTTATTTTACTCCCATTATTAAAGTTGTTTCTCTTTGTGCCTTTCCATTTCTCCTGAGATAGCTGCTTCCATAGACTTGTAGTCCACCATAACTTCTTTCCTTTCTCTGAGCCCTTTGGAATCAGTTTTCCTAAAAAAAAAATTTTAAGAAGCAAAAAAATGTGCTGAAATGTCAGGTTTTTCTCTCCTTTCCCAACACAAACTTTAAAATGAAACAGTCGCTTCCTCCTATGTCCCATAATTTTACTTCAGCATCAGTCTCCCTCTTTTTGGTGAGAATTAAGTCCAGAATAGATGTACCTCTCACCAATTAATCTATCTTTTGGAGGATGAAATTATCATTGTGCGAAGTTAAGAAAGTATTAACTACTCAGTTTTGGACATAGAAAGAAGTCCAGCAGGTAGCCAGATAATTGATGTCTCCATTACTAATATATACAGGTATTAACACTTTCAGTTTCAGGCATTTCTTCCCTGGGAGCTTGCTGTTCTGATTAGTGACGCCCTCTCATCAGGCCCCGTATATCAAACAGGCTCCAGCGCTTCTTCCTTTAATTCCCTATTTCTATACCATTTTCTCACCATCCACCTTGTTTTTAAGCTCCTCATTAATTCAAGAAATTAATAAGCACTTATTAATCACCTACAATGTGCCAGACACCGAGCTAAACACAGAGAATACAAAGGCAAAAACAGTTCTTATTCTCAAGGCATTAGCAGTCTAATAGAGGAGGAAACAGGCAAACAAGTATGTAGAAACAAAATATATACAAGATCAGTTGGGGATAGTCTCAGAAGGAAGGGATTAATATTAAGGTACACTGGCAAAGGCTCATGACAGAAGGTGGGACTTTAGTTGACACAAAGGAAGACAAGAGGTAGAGATGAGTAGGGAAAAAGTTCAGGCATGGGAGACAGACAGTGAATATAATCAGATTCAGGAGAGAGACTATCTTGTGGCAGGTATATCAAGTAATCCAGTGTTGCTGACTCACAGAATACATACAAAGGAGTAAGGTATAAAAAGCCTGGAAAGGTAGAAAGAGGCCAGGTTAAGAAAGATATTAAAAGCCACACTGAGGATTTTATATTTGATCCTGGACTAATTAGGGAGCCACTGGAATTTATTGAATGGGGGGCCTGGAATATTCAGATGTGTATTAGGAACATCAATATAACAGCTGAGTGGAGGATGGACTCAAGCAGGGAGAAATTACAAGGCAGGGAGAGAAACCAACAAGTCATTGAAATTAATCACGGCTAAGGTAAATGATGGCACTGTCACCCTCTCCCATTCCCTGCCATATAATACGGGGATGCACACAGGCGAAATTCTGCCATTACTGGAGGACCTGGCAATAGATTGGATGAGAGAAAGATTGGATGAGGATGAGAGAGAGAGTGAGGAGGCAAGGACGACCTTTAGGTTGCAAGCCTGACAGGGAGGATGATGCAACCTTTGACACTAATAGGGATCTTGGGAAGAAGTTAAAGTTGGGCCTGGGGGTGAGCGAGGTAAGAGCTGGAGACATGAGCCTGGAGATGAAGAGACAGGATAGGACAGGAAAAATAGATCTGGAAATTATCTACTAGAGATGGCATTTGAATTCCTGGGTGTTAATAATATCATGAATTGAAATAATATAGAGGGAGAAGAGAATACAGAGCCTTGAATGACACATTTTTCCACTAATGCAAACTGGATGAAGCTCCAGCAAAGGAGATTGAGAAATTGTCACAGGTAAAAAAAATCAGAAGAGAAAAGTGTCTCAAAAACCTGGAAAGAAGAGGATATCAAGTAGAAGAGGATTATTGATGGTAACAAAAGCCATGAAGAGGTCAAGAAGGATGAAGAATGGGAAATGGTTGTTGGATTCGCCAATTAAGAGATTATTGGTAACTCGAGTTTCAGCTGAATGATGAGGTTGGAAGCCAGGCTGCAAAGAGTTTAGAAGAGAGTAAGAGCAAGGAAGTGGATGCATCCACTTAAATAGGTTTCTCAAAAATTTCCTCATGAAAGGGAGACGACATAATAGGATGATAGCTAGCAGGGATGGACAGATCAAGTGAGGACTTTTTTGAGAATGGGGGATATGTGGGCATGTTAGTAGTCAGCAGGGAAATAGCCAATAAACAAGGAGAGATGAAAGAGAAATGAAAGAGTGGAGGGACGAACAAGGGTGGGGAACCTGTAGTCTTAAGATCACACAATTCTGTACAATTCTGTACACAAGATTCTGTACAATTTGGATTCAGTCAAAAGGCCACACTTAAGGACCTAGAAGGTTACATGTGGCCTGAAGATAACAAGTACCCCACCCCTGGGAAGTGTCAATGTTCTGTAGAAGATGGAATGGAATGGGTTCCCTTGCATTTGTAGAAGTGGACCTGGCAAGAGGTTCATATGAGCCAGGGGTAAAGGAGGAGATAGTCATGAATGGCATCTTAGTGATACAAAAAGAAGCAGAGGGGAAAAGACAGAAATCTTAGCACACGGCCTCAATTTTGTCAGTAAAATAGTAGGTAAGATTCTCAGCTGATAGGGAAGGGGGAGGAGGAATCTATGGAAAAAGTTTGAGGCGGGATAATAAGGTTTGGGAAAGCCACTGTGGTGAATGGGATAGTAAATCAATTAGGAAGGTATAAAAGGATGGCCCTGCCACAGTGAGGTCCCAGGTGAGATTTTATAACATACATTTTGACTGAGCCTAGCCACCATAGTTTAATGATCTTTCTCTTCAGCTTTGGTCAGCAGCATGTGAGTGGGAGCAATGGAGGCAAATGGTGGAAATAATCCAAGGCACTACTCCTTAGTGCCTCCTAGGGAACTGATTTCAGTAGCGGGGCCTTCCCCCAGGATGATTCAGTTGGCAGGGATTCTTGTCAGAAGAGCAGGTTCCTCTATCCTAGCCTTTAAAGGAGAGCTGACAGTCCATTTTACCTACTCTGTCTTCCGACAGACAAAAGTGAATCGGAGCAGATGTTGGTTCTAAAAAGGGCAGGAAGGGGGACACCTTTTACCAACTGCTTTGGGGCAGAAACCACATGGGAGTTGCATGTGCTTGCTCAGTTTTCTGAGTACAGGTCGGCAAGCAGAGACATAGGTATTGGCTTTCCCAAACCAAGGCATGGAAGTAGATGGGACACTGGGCTAGAGGAGTCAGAGTTTCTGCAGAAGCCCTTGGCAGAGACAGACATAGCCTTGCCCAATGGATCAGCAGCATAATTCAGGAGTTATGGTTCTGAACTTCAGTCCTCTGTAGAATAGGGGTGGAATGTTTACATACTAAGCAGCCTCATCACAGAATTGACCTAGGGACCTGCCTCAAGAGAAACCTCGAGTTCAAGAAGTCAGAGATCTGACATGCTAGAAAGAGGAAGAGTTCCAGGACTTCTTGGAGACAGAAGAGAATTGCCTACATGAGATCCTCAGCAAGAAAGTTACTAAAGTACTGAAAGCCATGACCTAGAAAAACAGGAAACTTGAACTTTACTCCTCAAAATTACATTAAGTTACTCTCACATTGTGTCTGATAGGAAGGAGAGTGCTTGCCCAGCAGTCCTAAATTATGTTTGCCTTCCTAGGAGAGTCTGCACCATGCGGTAGTTTGGGAAGGTCTATGTCCAACTAAGCTGGGATCTCACCAGAACCCTGACACAAACTCTCAGTCCATTCTCCTTTAAGGAGAACAACCAGGAATGCTATATGTGTTATAAATACATTTGGGTGCTCCCATGAGGTCTTGGTGCTTTTTGCATATTTTCTGTGAGGTAGTAAGGGCTGTTTCCATTCAATATCCATTTGGTAATTTGACTCCTGGTATAATATTTAGAGTAGTTCAAAACGTAGTTTACCTACATTTGTGGAAAACTAGACATGAATACATTTGGAGATTTGTGCACATGAGTTAAAAAAATCTGACCTTTTAGAGCTGGCCCCTAGGATTAAACCAGGTCCTTCTGAACCCAGAGCTGGAGCGTCCTGGAATCATGGGTTACAAATATATTTTCCTAATATTCAATGCTACTTTCTCTCTCTACCTTTTAAATTATCCTCTTCCTTTTGAATAAAGGATGGGTTCTATCCCACAAGGTCTGAGTGATGCCAATGATGTTGCCTATATGATGCCTATATATTCCTTTACATTAAAATCTCTTTTATTCTTGTTAGCCACATTTTGTGCGCTTTCTATATATACATATATTTCAGTGCTGTCTCCTTTGTTTAATTTCTCTTCTAAAAATTTCTGGGCATTTTTACCTCTGTTTCTTCCTCCAGCATTATAGGTGTTCACTATGGATTATAGCGTAGAGGATAAACATAATTTTATCTCTCCCTTCCTTTTCATTTTAAGGTGTTTTTATCACATTTTCAAAAATCTAGGCAAATGAATCCTTGTAAGTTGTTGATAGGTTTAGTCTGAGCCTGTCCAGGAGCCTGATACTTTTGGCATTTGAACTATGATTCAGAAATACAAATCCTGCCCTTAGAGACCCTCTTCTTAAATATCTGTTTACTTCCCAAATCTGGCTTTCTCTTCTGAACCTCTTGCATTCAATCAGCAGCAATAATAAAAACACCTCCCGTGCAGTTAAAGTCTTTGGTACTTTGTCCGTCAATACATAATCATCAGCATTGCTTTGTAGATTCATTGTGTCTGTATCATCTGTGTCTATGTGAAACATGGGGAAATAGATGTCAAGTTGAATCTCTTTATTTGACAGATGCGAAAACAAGCCCAAAGAGTTTTCAGGATTTGCCCAGTGTCTTCCAGTTAGCAAACAGCTTTCAGGTAGTAAACAGTACAAAGTCATGTACTGTGCTCCTCCCAGTGCACCACACTACCCCATCAATCTCTAGAAACTCCTGAGTCATCAATTTTAACAAATCTTCATAAATTTTTCCTCCACATCTCAGAATCCACCCCATTCTGGATGCTCCATAAAAAGAGCAGTTCTCTCTTGTCATTTTCAGAATGATAAATAATAGTCTCTGTGGTCCCCAACCCCCGGACCAGCCACCACTATTCATATTAATGGATGATCTCTCCTGGCATGAACTGGGAAGCCACATTATCTTTCACTAGATGATAAACATCTGCCACTACTTCAAAAGGTCCAGATATCTGATTTTCAAGAAAAGTCATATCTGCATTACCATGCAGCTAGATGGAGCTGTGGATAGAGCACTAGGTCTGGAGTCAGGAAAACCTGAGTTCAAATCAAGTCTAAGACACTTAGTAGCTGTCACTCAACTTGTTTGCCTCAGTTTCCTCACCTGTAAAATAGTTATAATAATAGCACCTACCTCCCAGGGTTGTTGTAAGGATCAAATGAGATATTAACTGTAAAGCACTCAACACAGTGTCTGGAACATAGTAAGTGCTACAGACATGTTTATTATCATTATGCCTAGCTCCAAGTGTTCTATGGTCCTTTTTCCCTTTCTCCTTTGTGGAATGTTTTTCTACCTTCCAACTACATAAAACAGGTCAAGATTCCTTTCTGCCTCTTCAGATTCCTTTCCTTTCTTTATTTTCACGTGTAAGCCCTCTCCTCATTTTTAGAAAGAAACCTCACAGACCATGATAACGTGTAGAATAGAAAAATATTCTTTAATCCCTTTCACCTTTTCTCCTAGGAAACCCTGCGCTTTGAACACATATGGCTGTGGCAGGAAAACACCTTGCCCTCTATACAAGTCACTGCAAAATTTGACCCATTCTCCATACTTTATGGAAGTGAGATCTTGAGTCCTTTGTCCTTCTTCTTAGTAGATCTTGTGTTCCTGGAGAATTGACTTTACCTCATTAACACCCTTCCACTCCAATGGCACTTTAACCCCACACAACTTCCTTTCCCCTAGTCCCAACAACTTCCTTCTCTCATTCTTTCTCTTTTACTCACATGTCCTTCCTTTTCCTGCTGTTTCTTCATCTTCAACCTAAGTCAGCTTCTTTCTTCTCCTCATCCATTCCTTTTCTATTTCAAGTATGACCAAATTTTTCTTCCCCAAATTCAACCCTTGGGCATCTTCACAAGGACAAAACCCTCATGCTCTCCTTCAAATTTTCTTCTCCTCTTCTGCTTGAATCTTTCTCCTTCCCCTTCTTTCCCAAAGTAAAATCTAAGCAAATAAAAGTATTGGAGGGAGAGGGGGAGATGCAGGAAAAAGTGGGAAAGATGACTAGTTTTAAAGCTAATAAAATCCCAGAATTTTGAACTGGAAGGTAATTTACAATTTCTTCTAGTCCAATGGTATCAAATTCAAATAGAAACAGATCCCTGAAAGCCACATATTGACCTAGAAAACCACAAATTTGCACTATCAGTGCTGTATTATTTCATCAAACATTTTCCAATTATATTTTAATCTGGTTCAGGCTACAACAAAGTGTGGAGTTGGACACCTCTATATCCAGTCCATTCACCTCATTTGACAGATGAGGAAATCCCAGGGAATGGAAATACCTTGCCCATGGTCATCCATGAATATGTATGTAATGGAGCCAGGATTTCAAACTTAAGTTTCTCTAACTCTAAATTCATGGATCTTTTCTTTATACTATAAATTACTCTAGATGTTCACTATGGGTTATAGTTAAAGACTCCCAGAGTATCTAATGAGCATGATTGGACCATTTTCGTCTTACTGATTTTCAGTAAGATAATTTTTAGTTCACTGACTTTTTCCCCTGCTGAATCATGCTCTTTGGTGGTCTAGAAGTCCTTTTGTTTTCTATCAACTTACCATTTCAATATTAAATGCACCTCAGTTACCTCCCTATGGCATTGAAAGATGTCTACCAATTCTGGCATTTCAGCTCCTTAGTCCATATGGCACATGGCACCTACATGAGGCTGGCCTACCAAGACTGTCTACTTAATTTCCAACCACTACCTTCCTTAATTTTAAGATGCATATAAGCAACTTGTTTTCAGGGAAAATGATCTAAAAAAACTCATTATAATAGTTATTTTAAAAGATTTGTTGGTAGTTCACAACTTAAACAGATATTTCAGAAGATTATGTTAAGTTCACATGTAATATTTAAGAATACCCTTCAACTTTAAGTTCTTATGCAGTATTTAAGAATACCTTTCAATTCAAACCATCACTCTCCCAGAGAAGACTATCCCAGTTTCAAGGTACTCAGTTGGTTCACATTTACCCCAAACCATAGCTCATTAGTCCCTACCAATATGTTTACCATTAATAGTTAGCCAGAAGCAATAACTCAAATGAAAGGTATTTATAGACATAGCACAGTAAGAAAAGTAGCAATAAATCATTTCTACCGCAGACCTGGGACATACTCACCCACAAACTTACAAATGGAAAGAATGAAAACACATAATGAGCATGCATATAGGGAACACATCTGGTTGGGATAGATACTGTACCAATGGTCCCATGGCTGCTGATGGCTGCTGCCATGGCAGCAGGAAATGTTGGCACTTTTGCTCTCAGTGTCTGGCCTCAGCTGGAATCTACTGAGATGCTACTTCCTTATAGGAGAAGTGGGCTTAGCTACATTTCTTTTAGGTTTTTACCCAAAACTAGAAATCTTTTGGAAGAGAAAGGTTATTCACATGCCCATAAAGTTATTTATTTCTCCAACTTTTGCTAAGAATGGGTATTTTCTACCCAAAAAGAAGTTCCTCAATCAAGGCACCTTGAAATACAGAGCAGAGATGCCTGAGATAACTGGTGTTCTCAGGATTAATTCTATTTTTATATGTATTTCCTAGTTAACAAGGACAATGTTTTTGTCCAAGGCCTCATTCTGACGAAGTCAGAAAGTCCTTGTAATTCCCTAACAATTTCCAAAGGCTAATCTGCTCTCAGTCAACAACCATTTAGTGGCCACTACTTTTCCACTGAACTTCCACTGGTTCTCAGGATTGAGGAGGATGGAAAGTTTTGAACTCCAACTCTCTTTTGCTTTCGCAAGCAAATTAACAGAAGGAAGAAAAAGTGAAGGAACAAAAAGAAATCCAGAGATCAAGGTTGTTGAATTCCCCTTGCCTAACTCTATCCTTGGCCTCTCATACATAACCTACAAATTTTTCCAGGCTTTGAGTCCACTCTACACAGAAGAAACACTTCACAGTCATACCTTAGTGCACTCTTAAGACAAATTCTACACATAGAACAATTAGCTCCTTACTTTATAGTTACCAGTCAGTCAACTAGCACTTATTAAGTATCTATTAAGTACCAGGTACTATGCAAAGCACTGTTCCTTGCACACTTACAGGGCTGTAGAACATCAGAATTGGAAGATTTAGAAATCACCTGGTTGGTAGGTTGTTGTCCTTCATTCTTGAAGAGGACCAAAATGACATTACTATGCTAGAGTCAAGTGTCAATGTGTCTGACTGTGGCTGATCAGACCAATATGAGATTGGAATGCTCTACCGTAGAGTGGGCACAAATAGTCCATGTGAACATTTGGGGTAGATACTTTAAATTTGTGTATCCTGTGTTTCCTTTGAGCTGTTTCAATTCTGCTTTGCTCGTAGAGCACAGCACCTTCTCTGATGTGGGCATGCCATGCTGAGCAGTCGTGTGCCAGTGTCTCCCATGTCACACAATCAATTCCAAAGTTCTTGAGAGAGACCTTGAGAGTGTTCTTGTATCAGTTCTTCTGACCACCATGTGAATGCTTGCCCTGTGTGAGTGCTTCATAAAATAGTCTTTTTTGCAAGCATACATTTTGCATTCAAACATGGCCAGCCCATCAGAGTTGCGCTCTCTGAAGCATAGTTTGAATGCTTGGCAGTTTAGTTCAAGTAAGGACCTCAGATATGGTACCTTATCTTGCCAGGTGATCTTCAGAATCTTCCTAAGACAATTCAAATGGAAGAGATTCAGGTTCCTGGCACTGGTATTGTTCAGGTTTCACAGACACACAACAATGAGGTCAGCACAATGGCTCTACAGACCTTCAGTTTGGTAGTCAGTCTACTACCTCTTTTTCCCTTACTTTGCTTCCCAAACACTGAGCTAGCTCTGGCAATGCATGCATCAACCTCATGATCAATGTGTATATCCCTGGAAAGTACATTAAGGTAAGTGAACTCATCCACAGCATTCAAAACTTCTCCATTTGCTATAACTGATGGTTCCACATATGAATGGTGTGGTGGTGGCTGATGGAGCACCTGTGTTTTCTTGGTATTAATTATTAGACCAAAATTAGCACAGATAGCAGAGAAATGATCCATACTTTGTTGCATCTCAGCTTCAGAGGCTGCATTGAGTGCACAATCATCTGCAAACAGAAAATCATGCACCAACATTCCCTCCACTTTAGTCTTGGCTTGTAACCTTTTCAAGTTGAAGAACTTACCATCAGTGCAGTAGCTGACCACAGTCAGAAATCACCTAGTCTTACACATAAAAGAGGACACTGGGGCCCCATAAGGATGGAATGACTTTCCCAAGGTTACAAAATTAGAGAGTGGCAAAGTTGAGGTTTGAATCTAACTCTTTTGATGATAAATCCATTGGTCCTTCCACTCTAACACATGGCTTGTTACATTACAATTTATTATTATTTACCATCTGTAATTCTTGAGAAACAGTATGGTAGAATAAATAAAGGGCTGAACTTGCTATCAGAAAGTCCTGGTTTCAAGTTCTAACTCTCCTAGATAAGATCTATGTGACCATGGGCAAGACATTAACCTCTCAGTTCTCCCAGGAAACTCCCCAAGAAAATAAAATATCTAGGAACTGACCATCTGAATTGTTGGAGAGACTTTCTACCTTGAGAATTCCCTAACCTGATTAGATCACAGGTCCTTACCCCATCCTTTATTTCCCCCAAAAAGTTATTCATCAGGGGAGTCAAACTAGCCAAACTTTACTTATAATAAATTTAATTATATATGATATTTACATATATTATACACATATATACATGTACATGTGTCTATATATGTACATGCAAACATATATACACAAATATATAGATATGCATGTGTGGGAATATTATACAAATAAATATATGCATTACCATAAGAACGCTTTCCTTCATTTTCTAAGAATATACTTGAATAAGTACTATAATAAATGATTCCTGCCAAGACTGGCTTTACCAATGCTTTCATTTTCTTTCTTGTTAGTAGACAATAATATGGCATTATTGAAACCCCTTGGTTTTGCTAGCAGAATTCTTGGTCTACCTGTTTATCAGTGAGCAGCACGTAGTTATTTTTAAAATTTTCTACTTCACATAATGTTCAGTAGAAAGGGGTCAAGGTACAGAGGGACCCATACAAAAAAAAAAAGAATCTTTACTTGGAAAAAAATAAGATGGAAAGAAAGCTTGTCCTTAAAAAATGCCCTTTCAAATTATTGTAGCAAAAAAGTTCAATATTTTCTGTATAATGCAAAAGTGATTCTCTTCTATTTGGAACTAATTAGAATTGTGATGATGATTAAATTAGGGAAATGAAGTAATTTTATAATGACCCATTTAAGATTGTGCATATATATAACATCAGCTTACATTTATGAAATATTTATGATTATAAAATGTATCTATATTGTTACCTCAGTTGATTCTCACATAGGAAAAATAGCTGCTTTATTAATTCCATAAGGAGGTGTTAAATTGAAGTGATCTCTATCTAAAAATAGCAAATAAATGCAACCTTGTGTACAAAAGTTTGTCTGATATATTTCTCCCTTTACATTGATAAATAAAAACACTTGTTAAAACTATTGATCTATTTGAAGATTTAAATTACTGAGAAAGACAATTTACTGAAAAACAAATGTTTATAGATACCAGCTCAAAATTCTTCTTGCGGAAAATCCATCCATATTACATAAGGTTAGCTTCAGTTCTTATCTTTGAAAAGACATTTTAAAGTCTCTTTTTAAAGACATTCATACATTGTCTAAATGAAATTATCTTTGTAATTTCACAGTCCTGTGAAATATCAAGGGAAAATATTATCTCCATTTTATAGATAAAGACATTGAAATTGCTGGTACACGAAGCAGGGTTTAACTAATTAGTCGTATTAGGGTAAAACTCTGCTTACTTGGAGGAGCCTTACAGAGGTGACCTGGTGCCAGCCATAATGTTCAAACATCCCAGTACTATAGCATTATGATGATGGAGAAAATGTGCATCAGCATAATGAAAGATGGCATTTCTAAGTTATGAAACGCTGTGTGATGTTATAATCACATTTATCGCCCTTGAGGCACATGCAAAGGGAAATTTTCATTCTTTTAAATGTATTTTAACACTGAAGAATAAAGCTGGTAAGCAAATGTGAATTTGAATTTAAAACTGTTTCCCAAAGCAAGCTGGTGTTCACACAAAAGGAAATTCTTCATTACAGCCTTAAATCTTGACACTAAATGACTAAGACTAGACATATATGTGTGTATGTCTCTGTATGTGTGTATGTCTCATGTATATATGCATATGTATGTATGTATATGCAGGTATATGTGTATACACATGTATACAGTGTATATATGTATATATGTGTGACAAACACACATGTATACATACATATGTGCATATGTATACTCAGAGAACAATGTTATGAGAAAAGGTATATATATTTTTCTTCTACCAAAAGAAGTTGGATATTTTCTGAATAATAAAAAAGGGAAAGTAAAAAAATACATAAATGTATACCTATGTGTCCTGTGCTTACAACTCAGTGCTCTGAAAAATCACTAAGGAGATTATTATGAAATATTTTCTTAGAATTCTGTTCAGATAAAATATAAGGTATAATCATGCAAATATGTTATTCTATATCACATAGAATTTTATCTCAAGGGGCAAAAGAATATAGGTATGTTATTTTTTTTAATTGGAAGATTGAAGGCAAAAGGAAAAGGGGACAACAGAGGTTGAGATGGATAGACAGTATCATGGAAACAACAAACAAGCTTGGACAGACTTCAAGATATAGCGTGCCAGGTCATGGTCCATAGGGTCATGAAGAGTCAGACATAACTGAACAACTGAACAATAACAGGTTATTTTAACTGAAAAAATAGACTAAGAAATCATCACCAGTATTAATCTGACTTTGCAGCTAATCCCAAAGGAAGTAAGTTCTGTTGTTGGGGTCACTGGCATGTCCTCCACAGGTTTTGTTTACAGGGAGAAACCTTGATGGTATACATTTATAAAAAGACATTGTTTGTCAGGCTGCTGGTTGCCTTTCAAAATAAAATCAGGTTGGTGAGTCTCTTGGGAATGTGTGGGCAACACTGTAGAGGAAATTTGCCTGTCATGGTAACACAGGTAATATTTCAATATATAAGGCTGAGATCAAATCTTACTTTTTTCCATAGTCTTTCCTGTACCTGTACTTCCCTACCATTTCCACTATGTTTTGGACAAAATATTCTGCCCATGTCATTTCCCCATCTCCTCTGATTCACTTCTGAAGCCTAAATTTAGAAAGAAATTGCATATTTTAAAAGCAACAATGCTATTCTAACAGTCTAAATGAAAACACCAAGAAGGCAAAACAAGTTTGGACTGCAAGTTAGAAGTTCAACCCGAGCTGTGGTTAGCATACCCTCTCACTGGCTACTGCTGTTTCTGTGAGCTTCCCTTTCTATGTAAATCACTTTGGGGATGCTACCTCAGGGACCCAGTTGCTCCATCCTTGCAGTTCAAAGGAAATGAAAGTTGGGTGTTTACAGAAATATATGCTGCTGAAATACTTGTCCCTTTGATTTCCCTTTTCTATGTCTCCAAATTTGTTTTAATTTTTATTCTTCTTGATAGAAATGGCAAACAATTTCCTCTTTGGCATGCATCACTAATCTCAGGACTCCAAGAAACATTTATTCTCAAGGTCAGAGCCTTATCTTGGATATAGTAAATGCAAGTAATTACCCTCACCCCCTTCTTTCATGAAACTCAGAGTCCCTAACCTCAGTGCAATAAAAAGAAGTAGCTCTCTGATGTAGCTCTAAAAATGATCATCCTATCAGCCTGCAAACTCCTACTCTGATCCAGGAAAAAAGGTGAGTCACAGAACTGCTTCCCTCCACTGTTTCACACAAAACTATCGTTGGTAATTGGATCTGCCATTTCTTTTAAGTGTAACTTAATTTCAGCTACATACAATTGCTATGGCCAATTGAGGAATGAACAAATTTTGTTAAGTGAAAGTAAAGGAAGATTATCTCACAATAAGGTAAAGAATACAAAGAAATAATACTGAAGTAATACTGACTGAAGGAAGTACAAAGTGTCAATACTTAGTGTATTTATTTAAATACTCTTCCTTCTCTTTCTCCTTATTCTTCTGTATACTTCTTCGTTTTCCTTCATTTGTATTCTTTTTATTTCAGATCATCACCATCATTACAACAAACATTAGAAAAAATGTGATGGAGAAAAATAGTTGAGAAAGGGACATGGAAACAAAGAGGATGTTTTTCTCAATATCTTGTTCAAGTTAATATATGTATTTTTTTAATTCTAAAAGATGAAAGTATGTTTCAGATGCAATCATTTTTTACTTGTCTCTATTTGGATATTTATTTTCTCAATGACCAAGTTTGAATATCTTTTATAATTACATAAATTGAGGGAGTCTGGACCTTGTACCTCAAAAGGTATTGGAAAATTCCAAAAGGTGGAAACTCTCTCTGTGGATGCAGATTGATAACTCCTTTATATAATTTTAGTGAATTGCCAAGGACACTGAAGGTTAGTGATTTGTGTGTGGTCACACAGCTACCATTTGTCAAAGGTAAAACTTGAACCAGGTCTTCCCAGTTGGAAGGCTGCCTGCTACGTACTATGTCATACTGTCTCTCCTGGATGCATGCATGCATGCATGCATGCATGCATGAATGAATGAATGAATGAATAAAATTAATCCTTCAAGTTGTTGAATTAATTTCACTAAGCCAAGAATCTACAAAATGATAAATTGATTACTGGAATACTTTATCATTTCGTTTGTTAAGCATGTACAGGAAGTTAGCTATTAGTTAGTTAGTTTGCAATTAATTAGTTCTCCTTTCTACCAGCATCACAGTTCAGAATAATCATATCCTTTGGGGAAAAAATAGAAACTGAATACTTTACTATAATTAGTGCTATGTCTTCTGCAATTCAATAATTTGAATGACCACAGAATCTAATATTTGACTTAAATGTATTAGAACTCCTAGTAAATAATCTGAATTTCATCATAGTCGGGGAGGGATGTTCTGGGTAAGTGAAATAATGTTTGAAGTAAATATTGTAAAGTACTGAGCAAAGTAGTAGTCTAGCATGTAGTAGGTGCTTGATAAATGCTTGTTCCCTTTCCCTTAGAGGACAGTTGTCATACACAAGAAATGTATTGTTAGATTCCAAAGGACTCATGGTGAAAAATGCTATCTACTTCCAGAGAGACAACTAATGAACTCTGACTGCAGGTTGAAGTATACTTTTCTTTTTAAATTTTTTTCCTAGGATTTTTGTATGTGTTTTCCTTTGCAACATAGCTAATATGAGAATTGTTTTGTATGACTTCACAATTGTAATCGTATTGCCTGTTTTCTCAGTGAGTAGAGAATGAGTAGAAGGGAGGGAAAGAACCAGGAAATTAATTGTTTTAAAGGAATGTTAAAAAAGTGGCATGCACTATATGAACACAATTACAAGACACTTTTTGCACAAATAAAGTCAGATTTAAGTAAGTGGAAAAACATTAGTTGCTCATGGGTAGGCCGTGCTAATATAATAAAAATGACAATTCTACCCAAATTAATATACTTATTTAGTGCCATACCAATTAAACTATCAGACAATTACTTTCTAGAGCTGGATAAAATAATATCAAAATTCATTTGGAAAAACAAAAGGTCCAGAATATCAAAGGGACTAATGAAAAGAAACGCTTGGGAAGGTGGCCTAGCGCTACCAGACCTCAAACTGTACTATAAAGCAGCAATTATCAAAACCACTTGGTATTGGCTAAGAAACAGAGAGGTAGACAAGTGGAATAGACTTGGCACTCAAGATGCAGTAGGCAAGGAATATAGCAACCTTCTGTTTGATAAACCCAAGGACCCCAGCTTCTGGGATAAGAACTCATTGTTTGACAAAAATTGCTGGGAAAACTGGATAACAGTGTGGCAGAAATTAGGCATAGACCCATACCTGACACCGTACACAAGAATAAAGTCCAAATGGGTACATGATTTAGGTATAAAGATTGATACCATGAATAAACTGGAGAAGCAAGGAATAGTGTATTTATCAGATCTATGGAGAAGGGAAGAATTCTTTACTAAAGGAGAGATAGAATGCATTATGAAATGCAAAATGGATAACTTTGAGCACATTAAACTGAGAAGTTTTTGCACAACCAAACCCAATGCAACCAAAATCCGGAGGGATGTAGTAAATTGGGAAAAAATTTTTACAGGTAAGCTCGGGGATAAAGGCCTCATTTCTAGAATATATAGAGAACTGACCCAAATGTATAATCATACAAGTCATTCCCCAATTGATAAATGGTCAAAGGATATGAACAGGCAATTTTCAGAGGAAGAAATTAAAGCTATCTATAATCATATGAAAAAATGCTCTAAATCACTATTGGTTAGAGAGATGCAAATCAAAACAACTCTGAGGTACCACATCACACCTAAAAGATTGGCAAACATGACAGAACAAGAAAATGATAAATGCTGGAGAGGATGTGGGAGAGTTGGAACACTAATTCATTGTTGGTGGAGCTGTGAGCGCATCCAACCATTCTGGAGAGCAATTTGGAACTATGCCCAAAGGGCTACAAAAATGTGCATACCCTTTGACCCAGCAATATCGCTACTAGGACTATATCCCCAAGAGATCATAAAAATGGGAAAGGGTCCCACATGTACAAAAATATTTATAGCAGCACTCTATGTAGTTGCCAAAAACTGGAAGTCAAGGGGATGTCCATCAATTGGGGAATGGCTGAATAAATTATGGTATATGAATGTAATGGAGTACTATTGTGCCATAAGAAATGATGAACAAGAAGACTTCAGAGAGGCCTGGAAGGACTTATATGACCTGATGCTGAGTGAAAGGAGCAGAACCAGGAGAACTTTATGCACAGCAACAACCACAGTGTGTAAGAGTTTTTTCTGGTAGACTTAGATTTTTGTAATAACACAAGAACTTCTGAAAAAAAAAAAAAATCCCAATGGTGGACCTCAAGGCAAAATGCCTTCCACACTCAGAGAGAGAAATATGGAAGTCACTCACATAATGTAGCAGATCATGTTTGTGTATGTGTATCTGTTTGTGTATCATGTTCTGATTTGTTATACGGATTCTTTCATTTATCTTAGTCTGACTACATAGCATGACTATAGTGAAAATATACTCAATAGGAAAGTATATGTAGAATCTATACAGAATTATATGCAGTCGTGGGGAGGGAGGGAGGTAGTGGGGGGTGGGTGGGGAGGGATAAAATCGCAATTGTATGGCAGTGATTGTTAAACATTAAAAAAATTAAAAAATTAAAAAAAAAGTGGCATGCAATTGGGAAATATTTAATAAAATAAATAAAAATATCTTTTACTTTTAAAATAAAAACAAATAAGAAATGTATTATTAGATTCCAAATAAGTAAAATACAAGTAGCTCTAAATTACTAAGAAGTTATGTTCAAAAAGATCTTGGACTTAGTTGTTTGGCACTTGGAACAGATTTTCCCATAAGAAAAAAATTATATATTATAAATAGTTTAGCTCATGTTTAGTTCCTAGGTTAGCCCATAGAAGCCTATTTAGTCCATAATGTAACTGAATATTGTTTTAGACTACTAAAACTTAACTATCTTGAGGAAGAAAATATCATCTTTCAGCTACCTCACTCTTTTCCTGTCCCTAAACCAAGCACATAATCCTGAAAGTTTTTTTAAGATTCTATACCCCTGGTAATGATAGAAAGTAAATAAAAGGTTAAAACACTTTTTGCCTGTGGCCCTCTTATTACCATTTCTCTTTCTTAGTTTGGATGGAGAGGAGAAGGTTGATAAGTCTCAACAGGGTCTTTGGGCATAGAGAAGATCAAAGTATCATTTACCTTTCAGGAAGAAAAGAAAAGATTCAGGATTCCTTGAGCATTCATCACAATTCAAGTCAACTAACTTTTTTTTTTAAGTTCTAGGCACTTTGCTAGAGGTTGAAAATATAAAAGTGATACAAAATGATCTCAAGAAGAACAGTGTAATGGAAAAGAGAGATGGAATATTCAATTATCTAAGCCTTGGTTTCCTCATTTATAAAATGTGGTGATTGAAGTAGATGGTCATCAAGAATGATTCCAGTTCTAAACCTATGAACATATGACAAGTATGGAAGAAAGCATGATATATGTACTAAGAATTTCAGACAAAGCAGAATGAGAAATTTTAAGGATGAGAACTACTTTTACCTAACAGAAGTTGGCGAGAGGTCATAAATGATTTCAAGAAGAATATCGGATCTAGAAAAAGAGAGAAATTTAAATAGGAGAAGAAGAAGGAAATAAGCACTTACTAAGCACATGCCAGCTCTGCCAGAAAACTGAATATCTTCCATTTGAATTGTCTTAGGAAAATTCTGAAGATTACCTGCCAAAATAAGGTGTTAGACGCTGAGGTCCTTTCTCGATCTGAACTGCCAAGCACTTAAACTCTACTGCAGAGAGTGTAATTCCAATGGGCTGGCATCAATATTCAAATGCCAAAGGTACTAGCCTAGAAGACTATCTTACAGAGAACTCATGCAAGGCAAGCACTCACATGGAAATCAGAGGATTTAAAGTCAGGTCTTCCTGACTCCAGCCCCGGTGTTCTATTTTTTCATTTTTTAAAAATATTTTATTTATTTTTCAGTGTTCTATAATCACTTCCATATATCTTAGATGTTTTCCCCTCTTTCCCCATTCTTCTCCCCCACCCTCCCTGAGATGGCACGCCATCTTATATAGGTTCTACACATACATTCCTATTAAATACATTTTTACCTTAGTCATGCTGAATGGAAGAATTAAAATGAATGAGAGGAACCATAAAACAAAATAAATCATAATACAAAAGTAAATGGTCTGCTTCATTCTGCAAACCAATTTCATAATTCTTTCTCTGGATGTGGAAGGCATTTTGCCTCAAAAGTCCATTGGGAATTTTTTAGGTCTTTGCTTTGCTATGAAGGACTAAATCTACCAGAAAAATTCCTCACACACTGTGGTTGTTGCTGCGTACAAAGTTCTCCTGGTTCTGCTCCTTTCACTCAGCATCAGTTCATACAAGTCTTTCCAGGCCTCTCTGAAGTCTTCATGTTCATCATTTCTTATAGCACAATAGCATTCCATTACATTCATATACCAGCCATTCCCCAATTGAAGGGCATCCTCTTGATTTCCAATTTTTGGCCACCACGAAGAGAGCTGCTATAAATATTTTTGTACATGTGGGACCCTTTTCCTTTTTTTTATCTCTTTGGAATACAGTCCTAGAAGCAAATCTTTATCAATAGACAAAGGTGGAAGTTGAGTTTTATTCCAGGTACAAGAGCTGGCATGTGCAAAGGGTCAGAGATGTAAGAGGGCACAATGAGAAGGAAGAAGGGAGGTGTAGATTAAATCACAGTACATGAGTAATGTAATGGAACAGTATGAGATATGGTAAAACTGAAAAGAAAAGTTGGGGCTAGATTATACAAAACCTTGAAGGTCAGGTTAAAGAATTTAAAATTTATTCATTAAGCAATGGGAAAGCACTAAAAGATTGTTGTTTTTCCCCCAGTAAAAGAATGATCTGATGAATTAGAGTAGCAAATGAGCCCCTTCAAAAAATGATTACTGTTGGAGGGGCTTTGAGTTAACAGGCATCTAGATGAGCCATTTGTGAAGTTGTTACTTAGAAAGTAATTTGGAATTTAGAACAAAAATATTATTAAACAACATGTGCTCTTTCACTCACATTACAGCTAGGATCGTATATCCAAAGGAGATCAAAGAAAGAAAAGCTTCTTTATTTTGTGGTGACCCCTACCAAAAACAAAGGAAATTAAGAGAATATTCAACAATTGACTAAATAAGTTATGATTTATGAATGTGCTAAAAAAAGGAATTTAGGGAATAAATGAGTTTTTAAAAATATAGGAACACTTTTATGTACTGATGTTGAGCTAAGTGAGCAGAACCAGAAGAACAATCTGTACTATAACATCAATATAATAAAAATGAACAGTTTTGATTACCTTTGTAAACTGGTGATGGAATTAGCAGGAAAAGGAGAATATAATAACATACAATAACATTGTAAAAACAACTAAAAGCCATAAGAACTATGACCAATGCAATAACTATTCATGATTCCAGAAGACTGATGATGAAATGGCATCCAAGACGGAGAGGTGATGGATTTAGGATGCAGAATGGACTTAGGTATTTTTGTATGAAGGCATTAAAGGAATTTGTTTTGCTTAACTATGCATATTTGTTCAATTTTATTTTCTTTCTTTTTCTTTTCCTTCCACTGCTGTCCAAGTGAGAACTGATTGAGTACCTGACTTGAGGATGTTCTCAAAGGGCATGTAAAGAAGGAACAGCCTGGGCTTCCATAATGGAAAGAACACTAGACAGGAGCCAGGCAAAAGTCCTAGATCTGCAATTTATTAGCCATACAACCCTATAATGAGTCATTTAAACTCAACCCCACTTTCTCTTCTATGGAAGATAGGCCCAGATCATCTCTAATTGAATATCTCTATTTGCTACTTGCCAGCTCTTAAATTCAATGAATATATAAAACCTGGTATATGTTAATGGCATAGAGTTCAACTAGCATTGGTGAAACATCTATAGAGGGAATAATTATTTCTTTAAACATGGGAATTTTCAAAGATGTGCTCTAAATGGCCAATTGCAATTCCAGAGAAATGGTGATGAAGCATGGTAGCCACATCTTGTCAAAGAGTTGCTGGACTCGAGTTTGGAATGAGACATGTTTCTTTGACATGACCAATATGGGTATTTGTTTTGCTTCATATTTTGTATTTAGTACAATATTTTTCTTTTTTATTTTCCAACCAATGGATGGGGAGGAGAGGAGAGAGAAAATAGATTTTTTTGTTCATTTAAAAAATAAAATAAAAAACTTCTCTACTTTTAAGTAATTTTATTAAAATAGAAAATAGTGCCACTCCCAAGAGTTTGGCCCTTTGGAACCCCCTCTACAGGTACATAAAGGTAGATATATCTGCTACAAATATCCATTGCCCACTTCCCAAAGACACTCAAAGATCCCAAACTATTGTCTGGGAAGTTCCTCTTCCATCTAGGAATTCCCCCTTATATAAAACCCCTACTGGTTCCCTGGGTAACCATCTATTCCCCAGTTGATGGATACCTACCTTGTCTTCAGTTGTCTTCTACCCCCCCCCAAAAAATTTATAAATATACACAGAGATACATATGTACACAAACACACATATATAGATTGTGTGTTTGTATGTATATGTGTGTACATTTATATGAGCATATTTATATTATATGTATAAATTACCTTTTCCTCTTTTTTTTTTTTACAGGACAATCTTCTGTGTAGAGGACAATCTATCTCCTTACCTTTATAGACATGGGCAATGGAGGCATTGTTGAACTCCTAGCAGATAACCTCCTCTTGTCATGTAACCTAGAAAATTTCAGTCAGCTTTGATATGAGCAATGGATCCCCTACCTTGTAAATCTCAGCTGGAATAGAATCAGCACCAGGTGCTTTGCCACAGGAGAAGCCTAATGGAATTAAAAACCTCTTCTTCAGTTGGACATTTGGCAGATGATAGATTGTCTTCAACCTGAAGTATTCTGAATGGCTTCAGAATTGATTGATGATAGTCTGTTGAGAACACTATGGAAATGTTCAGCCCATCTCTCTAGGATCAATATCCAATTATGACTAATCAATGGGGTTCAATCGGCACTTAGTAATTGAGACACACTATAGGTTTTTGGCCCATAAATAGTCTTCAGGGCATGATCAAAGTGCTTTGGATTGTTACTATTAGTGTAAAATTGAATTTCATCTGCCTTCATCTGACCCACATGAGTAAATGCAGTGTTATTCACCAAATCTCTGAAAGCTGTACACTTCTTTTGCCACAATTACTGACTGTGTGTTGGGTCACCATTTCCTGCAAGTTAGCAGCAAACTTCCCACTCAGAGAAGTGCTCTAATCTGTTGACATTAATTCTTCTGGTCATTTTGTTTGAGGGGCTGCTACTTTTGTTGAATGTGAATATTTAGCTTGGAGAGTTATGATCAATCGAGCCCTCTGTGCCACACATTGCTTTTATCATTCTCACATACTGTCTATCTCTTCTCTTTACAGTCTATTATTACTAAATATATATACTATATAACTATAATATAGTTATTACTCTATTACTAGTCTATTAAATGCCAGTGTCTGCTGTGAGGGTGCATCCACAAAGTTTTATTGCATTTAGTTAAACAGAAGAAGACAGTGTCAGTGATGAAAAAGTCACAAGATGTATAAGTCTTCAGTAGTGAGTAACCATTGCCGTTCCAACTCCATTCCTCCCTAGGAATCTCTGCCTAGTCTGGTAGTCTGAGCCTACTCTAGCATTAAAGTCAACCAGAATTATAAACTTGGCCTCTTTTGGCACATTGATGATGAGGGTCTCCAGGTCTTCATAAAATTTTTCTTTGATCTCATCAGGCTTCATCATGGTTGGAGCATAGGCACTAATCATGATGTCATGGCAGTTTCCTTCAATTGAGCTTGTCATTCACTCTTTTTGGTAGTTATACAGGCTTGTTGACTAGATTAGTTTTGATTGCAAAATCTACACCAGCTTCACAGCATTCACCATTACTGTGCCTGCTCCAGAAAAATGTGTATCCAGCTCTAATTTCAGCAAGCTGGCCTTCAGTCTTGTTTCACTCAGGGCTGCTATTTGGATGCAATACTTATGAGTTCTCTTACAATAGGGCCTGTTCATCTTTCAGATCTACTGGATTTTGTGTTGTCCATAAGCATGTACACATTCCACATAGCCATGGTGAATGGAATCATCTTTGCAGAAGTTGTTGTACTTCTTTTTGTTTCTCCTACAGGGTGGGATCCCCACTTGCCACAGTAAATAGGCCAGGGTTGGGTAGGCAGGCATTTTTATGGTATCTTATGTAGACTTTTCATCACACTAGGAGGTGAGCAGTGCAGTCCTTAAAAGGCTGCTCAGTCACCCAACAGGCTGCCGTAACCCACTGCTGTTTCCAATTAAAAAGACCCTTTGGCCTAGGCTGCCCATGTGCAGGGTTATGACTATAGCTCCCACTGTATCTACACCTGCTGCTTCATCACTTGTCTGTTGCCACAGGACTTTGAGATAGGTAAAAAGAGTAAAATGGTGATGCCTTTTTATTCATGCATAAATTGGACTTAAGTGAAGCATAGTTGCACAAAGTTGTCAGTCTCACTCTCCCAGAGTCATCACAGTCTAGTGGCAAAACAGAGTAAAGTTGACTGGTGATGGCTTAAGATACAGTGGATGACCTTGGTGTCTTCAATGTCTAGCCAAGTTCTAAGTGCTCCACAGTGCCAGCTTCAGCTGCCTTCATGGCCATTGGAACAAATTTTCTCATCCTCCCATCTCACCAGGAGAAGTCTTCATATGCTTGGGATAGATACCCCCCTAATTCACCAACAGGTCTGAGACCCATTGGCTACCCTCAAACTGGTTTAGCCCTTCTGCCAAAATGGTTTACCAGCATGTGGCCACTGTGTATGTTACAGCTTCTTAGAGCCACAGGTGAAAGTTAGGTGGATCAGTAGACATCGTATCCATTATAGACCATATGGTAGTGCCAAGGGCAATGGTGGTGAGAACTTTCTTTTTTGGATCTTTATTAGCTATGTCTGTTGAGGAGGCAGGGATTGCGGTACCACTATAAGAGTTGCCAAGTCTCATCTTCATATGGGTTGATCCCCTGGATGATGGCTGTTGAGGCTTGACTGGAAGCAGAACTGGTATAGTGGGTATAGCTACAATTCCCAGATCTCTCCTAAAGGTCCACCTGCCCTTCTGAGGCAGTTGGTCAACAGTTGTTGATGGTAGTAGTCAGGAAGGTAAACCCCTTTTTCCAAAGGGGTTGCTCTCTTCATGATGACTTCCAGATTTTGTAGTGAAAGTAGAGTTAGTGGTCTAAAGGGCACTACTCTTCCCAAGGCTCTTGGTCTCATGGTCCTGCACCTTCTCCATTAGAGTTTAAGGGGAGATGATGACCAAGGTAATGGTTTGACTCACCTGGCACATGCTGTGTATTCTATATCTTTTTCTCTCAGAAGAACTTTGCTCTTTCAGTTTTTTAATCTTTAGCAATTAAAATTGTCCATTTTATCTTTCATTATTATCTCCATTATTTGTTTTATTTTTAAAAATTGATTCTCTTTTTCTCACCCAGGTTGAAAGGATGGTGGTCAGTTATCATACTAGTCCCAGTTGATCAGTTTAAGAAGTTTAACCTGTTACATTTCCAACCTGAGATGGCTCATTTCTCCTAATGCAACCTAAAAGCCCCCTACTACTGGAGGCACACACCATAAGTGTGCTGTACTCAGTGCAAACTTAGCTCAGCTTTCTCTCTACTGCAGCTCAGAACTCCTGAGTTCAAATGATCTACTATTCTCAGCCTCCACAGCAATAGGGATTATAGAGATGAGCCATCACACTCCACCTATCCTTTTTTTTGCCTAAGAATTCTTCCCCTAGCCATAACTATGAAAAGTACTTTCTTCCATTCTCCTTTTTTTCATAGTGTGACATTTTATATTTAGATAATATATCTGTTTAAACTTCTCTTAGAAGGTAAAAGAGATGGTATGCTCAACTTAATTTCTGTCATATGGCTTTCCAATTGTCCAAGCAATTTTTTTTAAATGGTAGTCCTCACCCCAGTAGTTGATCTTCTTGATTTTCTCAAGCATTAGGTTACTAGGTTTATTGCTTCTGGGTCTTATTACCTACTTGACCTTTTCCATTGATTGACTTTTCTATTTTTAAACAAATACTAAATAGTTTTAATGATTACTGCTTTTGAAAAGAGTTTAAGGTTGAGTAATGCTATATTTCTTTTAATTCTTTTTCCATTATTTCTCTTGAGATTATTGACTCTGTTTCTTCAGGTAGATGTTTTTTATTATTTTGTTTAGTTTTACAAAGTAACCCCTTTGTAGTCTGATACATAAATCACTAGATCTGTACATTAATTTAGCTAGCATGTTAATTTTTATTATATTGTCATAACACCCATAAACAATGAATCTCTCTCCAGTTATTAGTATTTTTCTGTAAAATTGCTCTAGATTCATATAAAAAAGTTGTGTTTATATAGTTAATGCCTTTAAGGGTTGATTCTCATATATTTTGTGCACTTTACAGTTATTTTGAGTGAAAATTAATTTTTATATCTCCTAGTTTTTGTTTACAAAATATAAAAAGGCTGGGTTTTTTTGTTTTCTCAAAATTTTATTTCCATTACAGAACTAGCCAAATTTTCCAATATAAATGCATTTCCCTTGGATGAGATGAAATATCTTTAAACTTTGTAGTTATGTATACATTTGTACTTTTTTTAAGGGTAAAAGTCCCATGAAATAACCATTTTAGTCTATGTCTAGTAATTATGTTTAATCTTTAGTCTCATGTATCCCATGCATTGTACAGTTATTTGTATGAAATTTATTTTTTCTAACTCCTCCTAGTTTTTGTTTGTAATATATGGAATGACTGGTGGTTTTGTGGGTCTATTTTAAAGCCTGCTACTTTGCTAAAGTTATTGTTTTGATTAATGTTTTTCATGAATTTCATGGATTCTCTAAATAAACCATCGTATCATCTACAAATAAAGATAATTTTGCCTCCTCTTTACCAATCCTTAGTCCCTCCATTTCTTTTTAATGTATTATTTACATAGCTAGAATTTCCAGAATATCAAATGACACAGACAATGGATATCCTTTCCTACCTGATCTTGTTGCAAGTATTTCTAGTATTTCTCCATTATAAATAGGGCTAGTTCTTGACTTTTGATAAATATAGTTCATAATATTTAGGAAACAGCCAATAATTTCAAGGCTCATTTCTAAAATGAGTCTTGTATTTTGTCAAAGTCCTTTTTGCTTTATCAATTAATATAATCTTGTACATGTGATCTATTACTTTTATAATTTTTTAACACTGAATCCCATATTCCTGATATAAATCAGCCTTGTTTAGTGAACAATTTTTAATATATTACCACAGCCTTTGTGCTAATATTTATTTAATATTGATTCATATATTTCTGTAATTTTATTTCATTGCTTTGTATCCATATGGCTTGGGTATCAAGATTATAATCTCGACCTCCAAGATAGCAGAGTAGTTGCTTTCCCTAAACTTGAACAATTCAAAAGCCTCAAAAAAAAAAAAGAATCTTGTGCCAGATAGAATAATGACAACTGAGTCTGTAAGGTAAGAAAAAATCCATATGAGATTAACCAAAAAAATTTTAAAACTCATGAAATAATATTTTATAACATAATTATAAAGAGCTCCAACTGTGCATCTCTACCCCAACAAAATGCCAGGCACAGTGAGAAAAACAAACTCCCATATTTGTAAATTAGGGTCCATACTCAGAAATATTCTATGGAAGAGCATTTTTTTAAACACTCCTCTGCGAATCCCACAGGAGGATATAGATATTGGCTTTGCAAAACCATACAAAGGAAAGGATATCAGAACTATATTTGTTTCATAGAATGCATCTTATTACAGATACTTCATGAAACTCTCTATCCCTCCTATTTAATTTCATTTATGACTTTAAAAAAATAATCTTTAAAAGTAGTTCTGTAAAACAGATTTAACTACCAGGGTATGACATTGATGGGTTTCCTGTTTCTTAATAATGATCCTGTGCTGTCATTCAAATGCTTTGCCCCACTGGTTATATAATCTAAATAACTCCAGAGGAAGCTCTAGCAACAAACTCTTTCTGGCCTTCGTAGAGATGGCTACCTCTCAGTTCTAATTTTGCCTATTTTGTGAGTTACAACAATCATTTTATTCGTAAAGATTCAGAGTATACAAAAGATATCCAACCACAATCTCCTCAGCGTCTCCATTTTCTGAGAAGAAAAAAAACTAAAAGAATCTTCTGCCCTTGTCCTATCCTGGTTGCATTTCAATAAAGGTTATACCCAAAAGCATAGCATAACTATATACAATGTTTTAATCATACCCTAAGCTGGGATAAATCTAAATGTGTAAAAGTAACCAAAATGGGCTAAGAGCTCATAGATCCTCCCCAAAGCAGGTAGCCTCAACCTTATGACTCAATTCAGGTCTTTGGATTCAACTCTCCCCCTCCTGCTACAAGGAAAAAAAGGTGGGAGCCTCTCAGAGTCCCCCAGTTAGGGTAAGTGCTGAAGGTCCTCGCTGCATTCTATCACACTAATGTCCTTCCTCATTCATCTCCCATGCACTCCCACTTGGCTCACTGTCATGTCTGTCAGCTCTTATACACTGACCATGGCTCTGATTCTTCCTGTATTCTATTTGCATTTTTCATTTGCCCCTAGATCTGGCTTATGCACAAGAATATGTGGTTTTACAACTGAAATTTTCTCTCAGGATAGTAGCTGGAGGACAAATGAAGGCTGCACCCATGCTGGTTGCCATTTTGCTTCTGTCCTCCTTCTACTTTAGTGAAGTCTGAACCACCTTGCCTACTTGACTACCTCCTGCCTCCCTGACCATATGGGCTTCCTGTGGTCTTTGTATCTCCACCTTTCCAGTGATATGTGTGTGAACATGTGTGCACAAAACACTTTTCAAGCTAGCCCACTCCCTCATATAACTGAACATATATATATATATATATATATATATATATAGAGAGAGAGAGAGAGAGAGAGAGAGAGAGAGAGAATATATGTACATATATATGTATATACATATATGGCAGCTAGGTGGTACAGTGAGTAGAGCACTGGGCCTAGACTCAGGAAGACTCCTCTTTGTGAGTTCAAATCTGACTTCAGACACTTAACTAGCTCTGTGACCATGAGGAAGTCACACAACTGTTTGTCTGTTTTCTCATCTGTAAAATGAACTAGAGAAGACAATGGCAAACCATTCCATTTTCTTTGCCAAGAAAATCCCAAATTGGATCACCTAAACTTGGACGTGACTGAAACAACTAAACAATATAATAAAACATATATACATATACACATAAAACAGTTATATTTATACACACATATTTGTATGTATATATGTGTATGTGTATATCTTTATATATGTGGGTGTGGGTGTGTATGTCTTTTATATATGGGTATGTGTGTGTGTGTGTGTGCATGCATGCATAAAAATTCCTCAAGTTCCTCCATATAAAATACATCTGGAGTTCCTAACAGGTAACCTAGTGACTATTGGAACATAGCCTAATTTTAAGGTAAGGACTGCCAGCAGCTCCAGATTTCAACTATGTGATCATGTCACTCATAAAATACACAAGCTAGTCTACCTTGTAAAGCAGGTTTTTTTCTTCCTACCACACAATGTCTAATTTGAACACTACTACAATTTATATGCAATCCGAGCATGCAAAAATTACCTCCGCAGAATCCTGAAATAGCTAGCTCATCAGTGAGTAAACTAACAGAGTGGTAATGATCTGATTCAGAGTAATAAAGGAAAAGAAACTCTAGAAGAAAGGAAAATAGAGAAATAAGAAAACAGAGCTTTTTTTCAAAGCAAATTAAACAGAGTTTTTTATCTGTGCTTTTCCATATGTTACGGAAATCATTTCTCTCAATCTATAAGGCCCACTGATGGTTTTCAATCCTGATACCAGAAAGCTTATTGAGGCTTATAGCAAAATTGTATGTGCAAATTCAAATCCAACTACAGGAAGGATGGGAAAGAATCAGAGTGGAGGGATGAGTATAAAAGATGGCTCTTTTTTTAATCTGAATTAAATTTTCCTTCTTCTTTTCTTTTTTTTTCCTTTCTTGACACTACTGTCCCCGAAGCTGGCAATCATTTAAGTCTAGGCTTAACCACTCTTTGTCTTTATCTTATGTATTACCATTTTGTAATTAGCATTTTAGTTATTTTGTACATCTTTTTTCTCCAGTGAGGTTGTAGATTCTGGACCTCAATTTCTCGTCCGTATAATGATGGTACTGGACTTGGGTCTCTTCCACCTCTATATCCTGTGACCCTATGATTCTTGAGGAAAGGGTTTATGTCTTAATCATCTTTGTATCCCTGTAGTAGGAAATGGCACACCACTCCAGTATCTTTGCCAAGAAAATCTCAAATGGAGTCACAAAGAGTCAGACACAACTGAAACAACTGAACAACAACAAAAAATCCCTCTATTACCTAACAGTGTCTTATCCATGGGAGGCAATTAAGTAATGTTTGTGGAATTAAATTAGTCAAAACTGAATTGAATTGAATTGAACTGAACTGAACAGAAAGAACTGAATCAGATCCCAGATGCTTAAAGCCAGCTTCCCTGTCTTCATTGGCCTTTCTTCAAGTTATCTCTAATGTTTGCTTTTCCTGCAAGGCTCTAGTTCAACTGCATTAGCTGGCATCCTGTGTTTTGCTGTATCAGGCCCTTGCTTATCACTTTTCATTTCCCTCAAACCACTCTCCAACTGTCTCATGAGTAAACCTATACTTATCTCTGGATTGGTTATCAGTATAATCAAGTCATGCCTCATCATTTCTTCTTTCCACTCATGGCAGGATTTAGGGAATTCATTCGTTCCTACTTTTGCATAGAGAAAAAAGAATACAGGAATTTTGCTGGTTTGTTTTATCATTAGAGCTTCTAATCATCTCACGGGTAAGTTAAATAAATGACTCATGATGATTTTTTTTAAAGAGACAAAGCTCTGTCTACTAAAATCAGACATGTCATTCGTTTAAGAATGATACAGGAATACAGCATGCCAAAGAGCTCAGAAATCTTGAAAAGTTAAATTTTGTTAATGGGCGTTGATGATCAGCAGGCATAATTAAGCATTTTCTCTCCTTCCATAATTTCTAGATCACAGAATATGAAATCCAATTGGTTAATTAAAACTAAAAGGTTATTGGTATGTTAAAATTGATAGATGACCACTGTTTTGTAGCCTATTTCTCAGAAAGAAGATGAATAATACATTTTAATACTACTTTGAGATTTGTAATTCACTTTTCTCATATAAATCCCACAAGATACATAGTACAAGGATTATCAGCCTCATTTCACAGAAGAGAAAACTGAGCCCCCAACAATGTGAAGTGGTCCAAACAGCTAATCAATATAGAGTCAGGACTCCAACCCAGTCCTTTCTGATTTCTGTGCCAAGGTACTATTCACTATGCCATGGCACATCTCTGAATGCAAATAAGAACAAGTGTTACTATAAAATAATGATGTATTTATTGGTATAACTCATTGGATCTGAACAATCAAAAGTATTATGCAGACGTGAAGCTTTAGTGAAAAGTATTATCATGCCTTTTGGTACCAATTTGCATTGAGAAGACTTTCCTCAACTAGAAGTTCCTGCTACCAATAAAAGTATAGGTCCAGTTTCTATCCCTGCCGCCATTTTTAGAGGTATTCTCCTGTGATTTGATGGACGTGTTACAGAATGCAGTAAGCAAAATCAGAAAAAACAATAGATAAAGTAAAGCAGATGAAATGAGAATTGAAGAAAATTAAAATCTCAGCAATTGTAACGACCAAGACTGGTCCCAGAGAACAGATGATGAAACAGAGCACCTTCCTTTCCTCACTCAACAAGCCAGAACCACTGATGATCGCTAGCTAAGCTGCCTAATTTAAAGTCCTTTTTGCATTCCTCTTGACTTCTTTGGGAGTGTTTGACACCATCAATTGCCTTCTCCTAAATATTCTGTATGGGCAAGTAGGTGGCATAGTGGATAGAGTGCCAAGACCTGTGTCCAACTATGGCTTTAAATACTTACTAGTTGTGTGACCCAAGGCAACTCACTTTATCCTGTTTACCATAGTTCCTCATCTGTAAAAATGAGCTGGAGAAAGAAATGGCAAACCATTCCAGCATTTTTTGCCAAGAAACCCCCAGATGGGTCACAAAGAGTTGGACAGAACCAAAACGACTGAACAACAACAAAAATTATTCTTTAAGTTTTCATGATGATGATGGTATTAATGAACACTTATATAGTATTTATTATATGCCACGTACTATTCTAAAAGTTTTATCATTATTAGTCCATTTGGTCCTCACAACAGATCTTGGAGGTAGATAGTATTAAAATGTCCATTTTATAGATGAGGAAATTGAAATACAGAGGTTAAGAGACTTGCCCAAAGTCACACAGTCAGTAAATGTCTGAGGACAGATTTGAAACTCAGGACTTCCTGACTCCAGGCCTCGTCTTCTATCCCCTGTGTGATTTGAATGTGTTATCTCATTTGGTTCTCTACACCAGCGATGTCAAACTCAAATAGAAATGGGGCCATCAGATTATACCCTAAAGAGCCCTGTGAGTCCATATTCATTCAGGAAATCACCAAGTAACATTATCTATGTTCTATGGTATTTTGGGTTGGCCACGCTAGGATGTATGGGTGGCCTCCACAAGGCTTTTGCCCTACATCACTCCTTCTTATGTTTCTCGTTTTATCTATCTCCACTCCTCAGTCTCTTCTGATCGTTTTTTATTCCTGTGTGCTATCAGTGGGAGTCCTGAAGGCTCTGCCCTGGGCCAACCTTTTCATTCTTATGAATTTCATTCTATATTCTTACTTAGTGACCTCAATAGCTCTCATGGGTTCAAATGTCATCTGTATGCAGATAGTTCCCAGATGTCTGTATTAGCCCCAGCACTCTTTCTGGGTTATAGTCAAGCATCACCAATTGCCTTTGTACATCTTGAATTAAAATGCTATAGTTATCTCAAACTGAACATGTCCAAGACAGCATTTATTATCTTTCCCTATAAAACTCAATTCTATCCCAATTTCCCTGTTATGGACAGAGATAGTATTTACCACCATCCATCAGTCTCCCAGGCCCATAACCCCAGTTGTCATTCCCAACTCCACAACCTCACTTACCCCCATATGTCCTATCTATTGCCAAATCTTGTCATTTTAGCATTCACATCTCTCTTATATTCTTCTCTCCATTCACGCAGCCATTGCCTTCTCCAGGGGAGGGGAACCTGCAGCCTAGAGGCCACACATGACCTTCTAGGTCCTCAAGTACGGACCTGTGACTGAACCCAGCTTCATAGAACCCTGTTCTTGGATTTAGCCACATGTGGCCTCAAGGTTGCAGGCTCCTCACCCCTGTCCTAACCCAAGCAATTATCACCTCTAGGACTATTGTAATAGTCTTCTTAATTGATCTCTCTATCTCAAATCTCTCCCCACTCTAGTCCATTTCCACTCAGTCAGCAAGGCAAATTTTCTAAAGTAAGGGTCTGATCATATCAAACCCCCATTTAATGGCTCCTCATTACCCATCCCTCAATATCAGATATAAATTTCTCTGCTTAGTGTTTAAAACTCTTTATAACCTAGCCCCTTCTACATTGCCAATCTTCATATACTTTGCTCTGAATATGCTTTACAATCTACCTGCACTGTCTACTCATGGTTCCTTGAAAATGGCGTGCCATTTCTATGACTTTGCCTAAGAATCCCCTCCAAAACTGAGCTTCTGCCTTCTTAATTCATAAACACAATAGGTCAGAACTAATTAAGTTCTCCAATGGTTGTTTCCTAAGGTTTTTACTCTAAGTTCCTTGCTAACTGACTTTTTGATTATGTCACTTTTGAAATAAAGAACCTGCAATGGTTTCTCATTGCCTAAGCATAAATTCCTGATTCTGACATTCAATATTTTTCCTAGTTTGTTTCTAATTTTCTTTGTAAGATTATTTTGTGTGATTTCCATTCATATATTCAACATTACATCCAAACTGGACTAATTTCCAAACCTTGTTCTTGTTCTGCTCTTAATTTTCTCTCACCTTTGCTCACACCATCCTCCTGATCAAAACAGACACCCATCTCAGTTTTTCAAAGTTGCTCATGACCCATGAGGCAGCTGGGGGTTTTGGGCCTGGATTTAGGAAGACCTGACTTTAAATCCAGCTTCAGACATTTACAGGCTGTGTGACCTTAGGCAAGTCACTTAATCCATGTCTGTCTCAGTTTCCTGAAATGTAAAACAGGAATCATGATAGCACTGATTTCCCAGGGTTGTTATAAGGATTGAATGAAATATTATTTATAAAATGCTTAACCCAGTGTCTGGCATTTGCTAAATGGTTAGTAGATGCTTATTCCCTTCCCAAATCCAATATTGTATTTGCCAAGAAGTCTTCTATGGCTACCAGAGACAGGCATCAATTTTTTCAGTTTTCTCATAGTTATTTTCCTGTGCTTTGCATCTTACTGTCTCTTGTATCTTAGCTATTTGTATACTTATCATTTTCCATATTTAATCATAAGTTCTTTGAAAACAGTCTTGTGTCATCTTTGAGACCTCCACACCTATAAAATTGCCTTGAATACAGTAAATACTAAGAGTTGTTTGTTGTACCGGGTTTAATTAAATTTCAGCAAACTTGCTCTGATTTTATTTCATCTTCCCTATTGCTTCTACACTGGTGAAATCACAAATCTAAGCCCTAAACCCCCGAAAAGCTAATGACTTCCTTACGATCAGAAGTCTAGCAATTCGCATAATTGTTCTAGACAGGATTAAGACCATTCCCAATCTGTCCCTAATTACCCAAGGCAGCTGTGATGGAAGCACTTTATATCTCTGTTTTATAAGGTTGGTAAGGTCTAATTAAAGGCATTTAAATGTGAGGGTCTTCTAAAGCTAGAATTATGATTCCAAGTTATTACAGAAAACTACTTTCTATCCAAATGTATGTCTATGTGGTGGTTTCTAGGGAACCCTTCTATTGAATTTTGGAATAACATAATCTTTCCTCTACTAAACTCATACACTGATACCACACTGTAATCTGGAAGTGATCCTAGGTACTTAAAGCCATGCCCATTGAGTGTAAGTTTTGGTAAGTTATACCAAACTGGAAAGGGATCAAATACAAGCTCGGCAACAAGTTTTCATGCTCATCTGCTGACCGTTCTAAGTTCAAAAAGTTTGGCCTATAGGTCTTTATTATTTGGGGCACAACAACTCAAGAAGAAGGGATTGTCCCTACCATGTCCCCAGCATCACAAAGTTGTGGAGCAGTTGTGATCTATGCTGAAGGAGAAACTACCCACAAGGTTGAAGTCATAGATCTTTTGAAGTATTGCAATTCTGGATTGAATGAGCCAAGAACAAAGTTTAAGAGACAGACAAAAAATATTATCTTCTGATTGGAAAATAACAACCCAGTGTTTCAAAATAACAAACAATGATACATACATCTTGTGTCTATATTTTTCTTTCTTCTGGCCAAACCACATGGAAGGGAAAAGATGAATTCTAAATCACAGCCTACAAAAAGTTGGAAAGGATGTTAGATATTACCAAATTAAAAAAAAAAATAAAACGACTTAAAACTTGTGGAAAATGTTTCAGCAACAGTCTGAGGAAAAAGATTGTCACTGAAATGGCACCATAAATTAACAGCAGGTCAGAGGGCACGCAACAAAAATTTATTAATTATTTTCTATGTTCCAGATACTGTGCTAAATGCTGAGGATACAAAGAAATATAAAACCCCAGTTCTTACCTTCAAGGAACCCATATTCTATGTTTAAGGGTGGGGGATGTAAGATGAAAATAACTTTTGTTGCTGTTCAGTCAAGTCTGACTCTTTGTGACCCCATGAATATATTGTCTTCTTGGCAAAGACACAGGAGTGGTTTGCCATTTCCTTCTCTAATGGATTAAGTCAAAGAGAAGTTAAGCAATTTGTCCAGGATCACACAGCTAGCAGGTATCTAAGGCTACATTTGAACTCAGGTCTTCCTGACTCCAGGCCCAGTGTTTTATCTACTGAACCATCTAGCTGCCCCATCAAAACAAGTACATATAAAATAATTGCGGTATAAATGAAAGATAACCTCATAGGAAAGGCACAAGGAGGAGAAGGGGCAGGGAGATCAGGAAAACACCCTACAAAACATGAGGGCTGAGCTGAGTTTTTAAGGAAGCAGAAAAAACTAAGAAGTGGAGGTGAGAAGGGAGAGCCTTATAGTCATGAAGGGTAGTGAGTGAAAAGGTACAGAACTGGGCGATAGAGTGTTATACTCAAGAAATAGTAAGCAGTCAAGTGTTGGAAGGGAGCAAAAAAGTAAGATATGAGAAAGCTAAAAAAGGGATGGAAGCTAGTTGTAAAAGTATTTAAATATCAGAATAGAAAAAGTATTTTATACATGATGCTGGAAGTTGTAGGGGGACCACTAGAATTTATTGAGAAGGGGACTGACATAATCAGTAAATGGAGAGTGGGTTGGAGAGGAGAAAAACTTGAGGAAGGAAGACCAGCCTGCCAACTCTTAAAATAGTCCAGGCTTGAGATCATGGTATCAGGGTGGTGAATTGGCAGATATGTGAATGAAGAGAAAGAAATGGGACATATTCAGGAAATGTCAAGAAGGTAAAAGTGACAAACTAAGCAACATGTTGGATATCTGAGGTGAGTAAGAATAAGAAGTCAAAGATGACATGAGTTTGTAAGCTTGGATGACTGGGATAATGGTGATGCCCTAGACAGAAACAGGAAACTAAGGAAGAATTGAGCATTTGGAGGGAAAGATAATGAATTCTGTTTAGAAGCTGAGCTTGAGATTTATACAGGACGTCCAATTTGAGATCAGCAGCAAAGGGAATAATGATGAAGGAAGCTCACAGCCAGGATGTGTCAGAGGCAAGAATTGATCTCAGGTCCTCCTAATTCCTAGCCCTGTCCTCTATTCACTGCATCACACGGCATCATACATTGAGTTGGAAACTCAATCTCAAGTCAATATCAAAAACAAAAATCTTATTTATCTTTACATTTCAAATAGTATTTATTTCCATTTTGAACTTTGATATGAAAATTTATAAATATGTAAGCAAAGTAAAAAAATAAGGAAAAAGAATGAATTTTTTATTAAAAGGAAATGCAGCTGAATAAAAACAGAATTTCTACACTATGATGCTGTCATAGAAGAAATTCAACACTAAGTGCAATTGATCCAAATGATCACTTATATATTCAACAAATGTTTCTTATAAAATGTATCATATTATGTAGAGTGAATCATTGTTTTTCTTTTCAGCCTGTAATATGTTGACTATAAGAAAAACATTTACTTAAAAAGACAACACAAACACAACTGAGGGGATGGAAAAAATTTATTATGCATCATACGAATCAACTAAGCAGAAGTTGCCGTTATACTATCAGATAAAGCTGCACTATACTGAAAGGAACCATGGCCCACAAACCAATGTCATTAAGAAATTTATACGTGCCAAATGCCTTAGCTTCCAAAATTATAAAGGATCCATTATTTGAGCTTCAAGAAAATAGTACCAAAATAGTGACAGGAGACTTCAATATTCCTCTACAGTTTTGAATGTCTAACAGAAAGTTAAACAAAAGGGAAAACACAGAACTGGACAAATTTCTGGAGAAACTAGAATTAAAAGACATGGAGTAATATAATTATATATCACAGTTTCTACCACTTTTCTTTACATCACCATTTCTTTTGATTTCTCCTTCCTTATTTTTGGAGTTTTATTATTTAATAATTTGGTTTTCCTTTTTCTTAGATAAAATAATTGCTTATCCATTTTGCCAGTCTTAAAAACACTATTTTGCTCATTAGAGTAATTTTAAAACATTTTAATGTTGTTTCTACCTTTTCAATTTTTGAAATTTATGCTTTTCTGGTTATTTGGGGCTTGTTGTTTTGTTGATTTTCTAGGCTTTTAATTATATACTTTATTCATTAGCCTTCCATCTTGTAAGTTAATAGAAGTGTTAAGAAATATGCATGTTCTTCTAATAACTATTTTAACCTCATAAGAAAAATTTTGACATATTGTCACATCATCCTTCTCTTTAATATAATTATTGTTTCTACAATTTGTTCTTATAATCGTTCTTTCTTTAGAATGTTATTACTGAGTCACCATTTGGATATTAATCTTCTGTTCATATTTCCCTTACCTATTATGCTTTTTCACTGTCATGATCTGTAAAGAGTATGTTTTATATATTTGCCTTTCTGATCTTGGACAAGTCAATTAACTTCATCTGTAAAATGAAAGATTGGAATAGATAGCCTGTAAAGTACATTTGAATTCTAAATCATATGAATGCAGATTAAAAATACATAAGATAATTTTAGGAGAAAGAGAGTACAAACACTGGTAGATTCAGAATAGGCTTTGAGTACATAAATGATGCTGAGTTGAGTCTTGATGAAAGCTAAGGAACGCAAGAGGCAGAAATTAGGAGAAAACGCATTCCAAGCACAGAGTGGGAGATAAAATGTCAGGTTTAGAGAACAGCAAAGAGTCTGGTTTTGCTGAAATGTAAAGTGCATAAAGGGGCACAATAATATGAAACAAATCTATCCTCAGACCACAGTTCCTACATATGTTACCCCAATGTGGTAAGCCAGAAACAAGTTAAACATGGCACATCTGATAATGAACTTTCCCACTAGGTAGATGAGCTGGGACACAGTCACTCTCCTTTGAGTGGGCAATGGGTATCTAAATTGGAGAGTACTCTACTAGATTGTATAAAGATTATCCTCCCCACTCCTGCTCTTTGAAGACTTCTCAAAGCTGATGGAACTTCATGCTCATCTTCAACTAAGTCACTATGCATCGTTGTACCACTGTTTAAATTTAGTGGGGCTAATCAGGGAAGTTGTTTCTGCCTATAGATTTTCTCTAACTGGGATATTTCCTATGGAACTGGGCTGAGTTTGTGTAGCAACTAGACCCTAGCCATTTACAACATCATGCCTTAGTGCCTGAAGAACTTGTGATTTGAAATGATGCGGCCAACTCTTTATTGGTGGATTTGCACTTTGGAACAACAAAGAAATTCTCTTATTTTTTCCTCTGATTCCCAGGTTGCAAACTTAGTTAACTGGAAGAATGAGGGTGTTCTTACAGAAATGGGGAAGTTAGAAGGAGGGGTAAGGAAAGGTAATGAGTTCTGTTTGGGGACATGTTGAGTTTAATATGCCTATGGATCATTCAGTGGGAAATGTTTAATAGATAACTAATGATACTAGATACTAGAACGTAAGAGAGACATTAGGCTAGATATATAGAACCCATGGTAGTTGATGAGATCATTGAAAGTGTGTGTGTGTGTGTGTGTGTGTGTGTGTGTGTGTATGTGTGTGTGTGTGTGTGTGGAAAAAGAAGAAACAACAGGCCAGGAAAGAGCTTTGGGGTACATTCACAGTAGGAGGATAGGACATGCTGGATCAGCAATTCCCCACCATTAGACAAACAGAAAATACAAGCCCTTTTCACCATATAAGTCCCAGAGATGCGTGTAAGTTCAAGGTCGGAATATCTTTCATGCATAGATGACTCTATACTGGGTGAGAATGTCGGATAGTTATCCAGTACTCACTTACTTATCTGACAATGACTGTATAGACTTCAGGATGGGATAACATGATACCTTCCCAGTATATTGGAAAAGCATAAGTGGATAGTACACTGCCACAAATTACCTGGGACTAGGCAGAATGTGTTTTTCTTCTTCATTTCTTCCAGTTCACTAAATATAAAAAAAAATCAACAAACAACTCAAATACCTCACCAAGAGCCAGTCTAACCACCTCTCTATCTCCTGAAGCCAGGAGACAGAGTAGTAAAGTAGAACACAGCTAGCTAGCTCAGTGAATGGAGTGCTGGGCCTACTCAGGAAGAACTAAGTTGAAATTTGACTTCGGACACTTACTAACCTCTGTCTGCCTCATTTTTCTCAATTATAAAATGGTTATAATAACAGCACCTACCTCCCAGGGATCTTGTGACAAAAAAAGAAGAAAATATTTAAGTGCTTAGCATAGTGACTGGCACATAATAGGGCTGTTAGAGGCAGCTGGTGGTTCAGTGACTAGAACACTAGGTTTAGAGTCAGGAAGACCTGAGTTCAGATCTGACCTAGTCCTGTGACCCTGGGCAAGTCACTTAACATGTTTGCTTCAGTTTCCTCAAATGTAGATAATAGCATTTACCTTTCAGGGTTGTTGGGGAGATCAAATGCTAATGTGAAGATCAAATTATTAAAAAAAAAAAAAAAAGCAGTACAGTACTTGGCACATAGCAGGTGCTATGTAAATGCTTATTCCCTTCTCAAGACCCCAGAACTTTTTTTAACAAGTGTTGGAAGCACCAAAAGCCTTCAGACTTCCCTTCCTCTCTTTCCAGTCCTTAACTCATCTGAGGGCTCCAGGAAAGCTCTGTCTCTACTGTCAATTGGCATATAAAACTCCTATCATATTAACTGCCTTTCATATGTTTGGATTCTAGCAAGTATCAGGTTGTTTGAAACGCAGGATGAAAGTGGTCAAATCATCTCCATGGTTGTGGATTTGAGATCCTTTGCATTTTCCCCTTTTTTCCCCAACATCCCTCCCATTCTTTTAGTCTTCTCAGAGGTGACTTGCAGAAGATGCTCTGCTTTGCTTTCAGGTGAGGAAACCAATGAAATGAAGTTGCTTAGTTTCCATCTGATATGTACTCTTTCCATTCTTTCTCAACTGTCCCCTTCATCCTGTCTGTATTTATAATGTTACCCATTAAAGCACAATGGAAAGGATTTTTAATTAATTAATTTATTCCTGCTATTAACTAAATGAATATTTTAGATCAACATGAGGCAATGAATAATTTGTGGAAAATAAGGTAAGTTTTCCTGAAATGAGAGCAGACCAATTTCCAGGCTGCTAGCCCAAGAGGCTGTCAGCCTCCAGTCTCCACTATCCCTAGTTCCCAAGAAAAAAGTCAAGCATCTATTTCAGGCTGGCATTTAATGTCGTTATCATCTCTTCTTCTTGATATCTGTTTCATGGCCCAATCATAATCATCCCCAACCTCCATACCAGTATACCTCCCTGTCCAAATGAGCTCAGAATTACCACAGTTGAAGAATGGGGACTGGAACCTCAACAAGGACCAGCAAAAAGAAACTACCCTAGCACTCAATTGCTCTTAGAGATTTTTTGTTTTAAAGAGAAAAGTGGGTGTGGAAAATTATTTTGAAATATAGATACTTCAAAATGAGAATGAAAAAATTAAAAAGTAAATAAGAGAAGTGAAAACAAAAAGCATACAGAGTTGTTTTTTTTTCCGTGAAAGGGAGAGAATATAGAATTATAGCTTGAGGAAGTGGAGGGTCAAGAGAAGGTATTTTTAGTATGGGAGAAATTTGGGAATTCTTGCAAGTAGTAGAGAAAGTCAGAAAATTGGGAATGATTGAAGATTAAAGAGGGGATCATTGAAGGGGCAATCTCCCGGAGGAGATGGGATAAGACACTTCCAAGAATACAGTTAGAGGGGTTGGCATTGGTAAAGAGAAGAACTATCAGAAACTGAAATAAAGGAGGAGACAAAAGGTAATGATGCCAAGAACTCTTGAGATGCAGAGTAGGGAAAAAGGTAGTGCTCAGAAGAGACCTTCTATTCTGAGTAAAGGATGAGGCAAGGTCCTCAGCTGAGATAGAAAGGGGAAAGGCATGAGGAGAGAGGGATGAGGAGAAAAGAAAAGATTTAGACAAGTTTCGAGGCAGAGTGTCAATTAGAGAACAGTCCATTAGAGAAGAGTAAAAAAGATTGCCTCACAGTTGAAATTAGTTGAAACATACATTTGTAATGAACTCAGTCAGTACAGTTGCCTGACTTCGCCCAGTACCATTTAAGAGCAAGTAAGTAAGGGTAGAGGAGGTGCTATGTTGGGGACATTCTGGGGTTAAGAGTGGACAAGGAAGTATCACAGAAAGAACAAAGGCACAAGAGATTCAAGAATAGGGAATTATATAAACTTGAACTAGGTAACTCTAGGGTCAAGCCTGAAAAGAGGAAAATGAAGACAGAGTAGAATGATGGCCTGGAAAAGCAATGAGGAACAGAGAGACTGGAGTTCAAAATGAGGATGGAGAATGGGTTTAGAAGCAAAGGGTCACAAGTAAAGATAGGAGGTTATAGTCAGATAAAGGAATTTCTGTATTCTGAGTCATGGATATGGAACACTTGAGAGTAATGGTGAAACGAAGGGTGTGACCACCCCTATGAGTGACTGGGATGGAGTCAAATTGTAGGTCATGTTTGCTGATGTGAATGTTAGTCTGGGTGGCTTGTAAATTCAAGCAAATATATTGAAGCTCCTTAACGTAAGACCAAAAGACTGAGGTGGACAGGAAGACTATAAAGTAAGTATTGAATTCCTTAGTACAGGGGGAAAGAACTTGAAAGATGGGACATAACTGCTGACTGGATCTGGAGTAATAAATATGAAGGGAGTAAACCTCAAAGAAAGAGCTTTAGGAGTGACAGCAGAGAAAAGATCTAGATGTGATGGAGAGAAATGGATATGCTTATTTTTCCCCCTAGTACATTCTGGATGGGGACTTGAGGGAAGGAGGGATGTTAGAGAAGAAAGTTATAAGGTCTACACATTGAGTGTGTCTTTTGGGGGAAAATTGGTTTCAATGAACACCATAAGATGACTTGACACAAGAAAAAACAATTAGAGCTTTCTAAACATGGAATGGACTTTCTTATGTGCTTAAGAGTTCCCTATGACTAGAAATCATCAAGCAGAGGGTGAATGACCTCCTGGAAGACTTTCATTTTTCTGATAAGAGATCATACAAGATGACCTCTGAGGTCTTTTTCAACTCTTGAATGCTATGATTTTATCCATTTTCAACATTCACCTATGAATAGTCAAAAATGTTAAAGAGGGGGAAGAAATTACTTGAGGAAAATCCAACTTTGTCCAAATCTTTTTGAGACCATGGGAAAGAAAAATATAGGCTGAAAAAAGTTATAAAAGATTAGATTGAAAACAATGTGTGCAAATGAATGATTCTAGATCCTTGAGAAAGAATTTCTTTTCACATGATCAGTTTTTATTATCAAGAATAAACATAAACAGTGTATTTAGCATGACTGATCAAAATTTATAAATGACTTTGAAATGTACAGTAAGGGAAACAGTCCCATTGTCACCATGAGAAAAATTATCCTTATCTTTCTTGGAAAGAACTATAATCAAATTGCTCTCATGTTTCATACATGATGACCTGTTCCTATTAAGGCTTATGCTTCAAACTTGAGCCCAGACAAGAAACAGAAAATAAGGTGAAATATGAAATACAAGGTAAATGTGCATTTTTCATATTTCTCATAGGACTTTGGATTAACTTTTTTTTTAAATATTCTTAAATCCTAACAGTTTTTTTCCTACATCCTTATATAGGGGTTTACAAAGTCTTAATGTACCATGTATAGAGAGGGAATCAAAATAAGATTTTGAAAATAAAACCTTGGAAAATATCAAAAGTTGTCAGTGGTTACAAGATTTCACATCTCCATGGATGTTCATGTTGAGAGTAACATGTTACAGAATAGTCTGGGGAAGGGGAAAAGGGAAGAGAGGAGTAATTTTTAAAATGTTGTCTAGAATAACGTTAGGTAAGTTGGTTGTCCTTCCAGCCTCCAAAAGATTTTTATAGATTTTCTCCTCTTTAAACAAAAGATGACTCTTAGAAGAAAAGAGAAACCCTTCGTTTTAATTTTTTTTAAAAAAACAGCTTCTAAAATTTATATTCTTGGGCTTACCTAATTTTTGTCTAATATCTGAATTCTTCCAGCATAAGACAGCTTTGACTTTTTTTGTCCTCCTTGGAAATGTAACAAAATGAAATCTTTATAGAGAATCTTTATTAAAATGCCTTTCTCTTTAACAGACGCCATGAAATAATAAAGCAGTCAATTCTATGGAAAATATTATAAAGAAACATCATTGTAGTTTAATGGATGTGCTTCCATAAGACAGATGGAATTGAACAGGTATTTATGGGGGACAATGTTGAAACTTTCTACTGCCTCAATAAAAATTTGATATTTGAGCATGACTGAGCTCATATTTTGTAGGTGATATCTAGTTTGAACAAAGTCTTTTTTTTTCCAACTTTAGGTCAATGGAAAGTGTCATCTGGAATTACAATAATCTGTTATTGTCATTGCTGTTGAGTATGATGAATTTAGAATATCAAGCCAGGAAGTAATTAATTCTTTTGTGTGTTTTTAATGAATTACTGAGACACATAAAACTGAGCAGAGATTCTTCAGACAGCTTTTCAGTAAAATGATTGCAAAGGTGTAGTGGGGGTTTGGACTCGAGTACTTGCTATGGAATTAAACACTTTGGCTTTATAAGAGGGGAGTAAGAGGAGCGGTAGAGCATAGCTTCAGTCATGGGCACTCACAAGGAATAACCAAGAGCCCTTGGTAATGCATGTCTTTGAGCCAGGATTCAGAGTATATATCTTTCCCCACAGAATCAAAGCTGACTTGCTCAACTACCTGGGAAGGGTTCAATTCGAATTCAAGACAAGCAAATGAATGAGTAATTTAGTTAAAGAGAAAAATTAGATTGTTGAAATTTCTTTGGACTGGACATCTTTTTAATGCTGAAGAGAGAATTGTGCTACTATGATCATGTTTATACGACACAAATTTCCCAATCATTCTGTTTTATTCAGTCTCAAACATTTTGTTAATGCCCCACAGCCCCTCCACGAAACAAGTGAAGGTATGATTTCTTACTCATATTTATGTGTCCTACATCTTTGTGTCATCTGCAATAGCATTTTCTACTTCCTCTCCTCTCACTTCCTTCTTAATTCTCTAATGCTTCCAATCTTAGCATTCAACCAAAATTTCTTTCTCCATATTTACCAGTGATCTCTTAATTGCCTAATCAAATGGCTTTTTCTCAATCTTCATCCTTCCTGACCTCCCTGTAAATTTTGAGATAGTCTATTACCACCTTCTTGATACTCTCTTCTCTCTAGGTTTTTGGGACACTACTGTCTCCTGGTTCTCACTGTACCTATCTCACTACTCTTAGTCTCTTTAAAGAATTTTTATCCAGGTCATGCCTGCTTGCCATGGGTGTCCTCCAAGGCTCTGTCCTGGAACTCTTTCTCTTCTCCCTTTATAGTATTCCACTTGGTGATCTCATCGGCTCCTATAGATTCTCTATATTGATGATCCTCAAATCTACCAACAACTCACCTGTCTCGCCTGACTTCAGGGATGACATCTCCAAATGCCTGTTTTGAACTTGCTGTTCTGTAAACATCTTAAACTCAACATGTGCAAAACTGAACTCATTATCTCTCCCCCAAAACCCTCTCTCCCTTTCCAAATTCTCCTGTTACTGTTGAGGATATCACCATCTTCAGCAGTTATCTAGGCTTGTAACCTAGATGTCATCCTCAACTCTTTAATCTCTCTTACCTCCTGTATCCAACCTATTGTCATTGTCTATCAGTTTCACCTTTCCAAGATCTCTCAAATATGCCCTTTTCTCCTCCAACACTGCCACTGCCCTCATGCATGTTCTCTTCCCTTCATACCTGGACTATTGTAATAAACTTCTGGCTCTCTCAACTCTAGTCTATTCTCTAATTAGCCACTAAAGTGACTATACTAAAGGAAGTACAACTATGACCATGTCACATTCCTACTCAGTAAATTCCAGTGGCTCCCATCACCTCCAGGATCAAATAAAATCATCTGTTTGGCATACAAATATTTCATAGCCTACCTCCTCTCATACTTTTCCAATCTTTCTATATCCCATGCTCTCCACAGACTTTGTAATCCAGTAATGCCGACTTCCTTGCTATTTCACAAACAAGACACTCTATCTCTCCGTTCCAGGCATTTTCACTGACTGTCTCAGACACATGAAATGTTTCCCTTCCTAATCTCTGTCTCCTGGTTTCCTTGGCTTCTTTCAAGTTCCAGGTAAAATTCTACCTTCTACAAAAAGTCTTTCTCAATCCCTCTTAATTCCATTGCCTTCTTACTATTGATTATTTTCTATTTGTCCTATATAGAGTTTGTTTGTATGTAGTATTTGAAGTGAAACAAGGCTGGCAGATGAGGACCACCTTAATGAAGCTGGAGTGGGATACACAATTTTCTGGAGTGGTCTCTGTGAAGGGGAGCACCATGAAACTGGCGTAGGTTTTGCAATCAAAGCTAATCTAGTCAACAAGCTTGCACACCTCCCAAAAGGAGTGAATGACAGGCTCGTGACAATGTGACGGCCACTTGCAGGAAAACACCATGCCACCATCATCAGTGCCTATGCTCCCATCATGAGGAAACCTGATGAAGTCAAAGAAAAATTTTTTGAAGACCTGGAGGCCCTTATCACCAACATGCTAAAAGAAAACAAACTTATCATTCTGTGTGACTTTAATGCTAGAGTAGGCTCAGACTACTAGACTTGGCAGGGAGTCCTAGGGAGGACTGGAGTTGGAAACAGCAATAGCAATGGTCACTTACTCCTGAAGATTTGTGCATCTCATGATCTCCTCAACGACAGGGACTGATTTTTGCCTTTCTTTGTGTCTCCAGTGCTTAGCATAGTGCCCAACACAAAGTAGGTACATAATAAATGTTTGTTGACTAGTCCTCAGTGCTTGGTAAAACACTTTGCACATAGTGGGAACTCATAAAAGAAAAAAGTTGGATTGACATAAAATAAGCAAACTTTAGGGAGTACTACTATGACATTCTAGGAGAAAACTTTATAACTTTGGGGAAATCTGACCTAGACACCATAATAGGCATTTCTAGTGATCCTCATCAAAAATGACACTAAGATTCCAACAACTCAATCTCCCCACATCAGGAACTCTTTAAAGTAGCTTTTGTCATCTCATCTGTCATCATATCGTCATTGTCATTCTTCCTCATTTTACTTATCTCTCTCTTTTTTTCAGGAAGTATCTATAATTTTAAAAAGGCTACAATGAAAAAGCTCATATATTAAAATATAAATGTGGATGGAAAATGAAAGTACTAGAATTATTAGAAAGTTCATTGTTCTATATCAGATATGAAAACTATAACAAGAGGGAGTTAAAAGTAACAAACAATGATTTGGGAACTTGACAGAAAATGTACAGTACTTTCTAGAATGGAATGTCTGAAATGGGAACTATCCCTCAATGACAGGATTTTCTTTGCTTTGGATAACAGAGAGCCAGTTCTCTTTTAGTTCAATCAGAAATGTCTGAAGAGAAGAAAGGAGAGAAGAACATGAAAGCATCATACCCAGGTGTGGGATTTAGAGCATTGTCACAGTATTAGGGATGTTGGCAAAAGTAGTGTCAGAACTCAGATAGTGGTCTCCACCATTCACTCTCAACTCCCTATGTATTGTCACCCCTAAAGAGAGTTGTGAATTAGAAAGCTGTAAATAGTAACTACTGTGACATCCCTTCATGAAGTTTGGTCTTTTCTCAGAATCCCAAAAGAAAGCTTTATTTTTCTCTTTTAATAGTAGAGTAATCAAGGTTGAAACCAAGCATACTTAGTAACCACTTGTTCCAGACCCTAACATATGGGACCTTTTTAGATTTTTAGAATTCAAAACTTCTAAAGTTGTTCTATGAAATCTAATTTTTTTAAACTGTTGAATGAAAATAAAAGGAAATTTTAAAAGATCCTAGGCAACTCAGAAATGAACTTCTGACAGTAGCTCAATGAATTTGCCACTTTATGAAATCATACTCAAATATATAAAAGGCCCAAAAGAAACCATAAAAAGACAAAGACAAAGAACTAACACAGTCAATGGAAATGTCACAATTAGGAAGGGAAAAAAGATATTAAGTTACAATACTGGGCACATTAAATACAGTAGAGATAAATGTAAAATTCAAAACATTGAACATAGGTACCACACATAAAAGATAATGATAGTACACAGAGTGTGTGCATCATGTAACCAAAGAGGAACCTAAAAGAAGAACAGGAAGAAATGATACTACCAGAGAAATATAAGAAAATGGTAAATGGAGTAGGTGTATGGTGAGATTGAGGGATGATACGCACCACCAGCATTTTTCTAATATCCTTGTGATTTCAAGAGAATGCAAAGAAGACGTCCAGCATAATGGATGAATCCCCTGTGTGAAATTATTGAAAGACATGAACAAAAATCATGCAGGATGGACAAATATATATGGACTGTGATTTGAAACCTAGGAGGCCATATCCAAATTGGTGATATCACAATTCCATCTGTATAGAGTAAATGCAAAATTTTACACTCGGGTTCAAAAAATCAACTTTAAAAGTCCAAGATAGGAGAGGCATGGCTAGATAACTCATCTCAAAAAAAATTGAAAGTTAGTGGATTACATGCTCAATGACTCATGTGTGATGTAACAATCAAGAAAGCTCGAGCAATCTGAAATTTCATTAAGAAAGACACAAATTTCCACAGATAAGCAGATAATTGTTCTAAGTGTTCTTCTCTCATTATACCATATAAGGAGCGTTGTGTTCAGTTCTAGGCATCACATTTTAGAAAGAACATCGATAAGATGGAGGGCATCCAGAGGAGGGCAACAAGAATAATGAAGGACCTTGAGTTCATGCCATATGAATACTGGTGGAAGAATTGGGGATATTGATCAAAAGATGATAAGACTCAGGACACAAGAGGCATGTTCAGATATCTGAAGCCTTCTCTCCCTTTAGGGGAATTAGATTTTGCTTTGCCCCAGAGAACAAAACTAAGAACCCCAGGTAAAAATTGTAGATACAAATTCAGGCTTATGTAAGGAAAAGCTTTCTCACAAATAAAGACACAGAAAAGTGCAATGGGTTTTTTCAGGAGATAGTTCCTCTTCAATGGACGTTTTCAAGTAAAAACTATATGGGAATGTTGAAGTAGGGCTTCTTGTTCAAGTATGTGTTGGACCAGATGGCCCCTGTGGTCCCATCCAAATATGAAATTCTGATATTCTTTCAGATATACTTATGAGTGGATATGTATTTCTTTTGTCTATTACACCTACACAGATGTGCAAAAATTAGGGGCTGGGGTCCTATACAACCCAATTCCAATTTAATTTCCAGAATACTTTGATAATTTTAAAGACTGGGTTTTGAAAATTCACCAGAAATGTCAACAATAACTAGATACTAGACTTTTTTCTATTTGAAATTATTTTCTTTCTAAACCCTTTAATATTAATTCTTTAAGTTCAGTTTTTCAGGTAGCATTAAATCTAGGACATTATAACACATATAGCCTAGAAATGTAAGCAAGTGGTTGTTTTACTGGGATACAAAGGATACAACACCTGAGTAGTGGCACAAGGCTAGCTTCCATAGATCTTCCTCCTCCCACTCAGCTGAGGCAGCTGCAAGAAGGAAAGGTTCTATGAGGTTCCATGATGCTAACAAAAAGTAGGTAGGGTAGCCCTTTTATACTTCTTGGAGGCTCCCCACTATCAGATGAGATGGCCCTCATGAACATCTTAGATCATTTCCCTGGAGGAGATTGCTTTGCCTGTACTGACTGTGTTATGTTTGTTGTTTAACCTCTATAGCCAAACAACTCTTGGCTTATCACAGTTAGTGATTGGACTCTTTGATGAGCCAGAGAGGGGGAATCTTTTAAAATTCACCTTTCAGTGGCTTTGTAGAAAATTTGATTCTTATGGTGGTAGTATAGTATAGAGGTAAGGAGTCAGAAGACCCCAGTCATAGTCTCACCTCTAGCATGCGTCAACTACCTGTATGCCTTTGAGTAAATTGTTAGCATAAATTTCGTATCAACACTGCTAAGTGCTTGGGGATGCAAAGTTGAATAATATATAGCCCCTGCCCTTCATGAGTTTATACTCCAGCAATCATTTAATTGATGTGGATCTCAATATCTTCACTTTTAAAATGGGAATAAGGAGCATTGTGAGCTCCTAAAATGGGAAAACTACCTTCACCTACCTTATAGAGTCTCCATGAAGATGAATAAAATAATACATATGGAAGCTTTTTGAAAAATGCAAAGCACCATATAAATGTAAAAGACTGTTATTATTTCTAGGTCATGGATCTTGTACCTATTATGAAATCTCTTTCCTCAAAAAAATCCAGGAAGACGTGAATTATGATTCTACAACCCTGATCAACACTAAATTTTCATTGTACTATTCAGGTGGGGAGCGGGGAGAGATGTTATCTTTTTTAACATGACCTTCATTCCTCCTGACAGATTGGGCTATCACATCTCATAACCATCCAGATGAAATCAAAATGCAGATCATGATGGGATGCCATGGCTTACTCCCAGTGCAACTTGGCTGTACCTGAGATTCACCAGCCTTAGATTCACTGATGGGTTTTCATTAAATGATAAATTAAAAAACCATGGACAAATGGCAATGAAGTCTTCTTGAGAGAGACTGAAGAAAAGGTAGTGTCTTCAGAAGAGGTAAACTTTCCCTTAAAACATAACAAAGGGTTACCAGACTCTAGAGAGAATAAATAAAATGGGATGATATTCATTTTTCATTCACAGTAAAATATTGATGAAGTACCCCTGTCAAAATCTATTTGGCCAACAGCACAATGCACCTTGAATTACTGTCTTTTATGTTTCTGGACACAAAGAACATCATCTTTCAAGATGCTCCAAAATAATAGGTGTAGTGAAATCAGAATATTGAATTTTGGTTTATTACAATATACTTTGTAATAAAACTGTCATTCTTACATTTACACAATTTTATGGAATGGTACAAACTCTGATAAGGGTCGGTGCACTTTTGTATTCATCTTTACATATTTACTGACCGTTTTTTCTCATTTTCCATTTAATTTTGCAAATATCTTAGTGTCAACAATATATAAACTTTTTTCCGAATCCTTTAGCTGTACCATGATTGAGTTTCAACTCCAGTACTTTGTATCCCAAAGCAAAAGGAGGATGGCCCTCACCTTAAAAGCGTTTGTTTACTGAAAGAGAAAGTGGGATTCGTTTGATTTATTGGTCATGCAAATGTAAATACTATTCAGTTGCTATTAAAGTGGATGAAGAGTTTGGTATCCAAAGAAATCTTTTGTCCACTGGTGATAATAAAAGACTGAGCAATTCACATTCTGATTTCTGTCCCTTTAGAGATAACCTTTAAAAGACAGAGACAGAGACAGAGACAGACAGAGAGAGAGAGATAACCTTACACAAATAATTCCCATGATGCTTTATAGAAAGCACTAGCAGGGCAATCAAAACAACAATTCTAGAGATTAGAGAGGACTCTAATTGCCTTCAAAAATATGGATTTGGCCAATTACATTCATGAAAAGCATGTGAAGAAAAAGCAGAAAGGGACCAAGATTAAATGAAATATGTCAGTTATTCTTGTAGGATTTAATTGGTTTGAGCTGGCAAACTTTCACTCTTTAGTGTTACTACTGAAAAATCAGGGCAGCTAGGTGGTGCAGTGGATAGAGCACCAGTGCAGGAGTCAGGAGGACCTGAGTTCAAATCTCACCTCAGACACTTGACAATCACTAGCTGTGTGACCTTGGGCAAGTCACTTAACCCTAATTTCCTCATCCTGGGTCATCTCCAATCATCCTGATGAATATCTGGTCTCCGGAGGAGAAGTGAGGCTGGTGACCTGCACAGCCCTCCCTCACTCAAAACAAAGTCAAGTGCAAGTCATGTCATCATTTCTCTGATGGCATGGTCTTCTTCAGCAACGAAGGACAGACACACACACACACACACATGCACACACACACACACACACACACACGCTGAAAAATCAGAATAAGAAAAAAAGGGTCAAGTTCTTATGTTAAATAGTACCTCAGATCTAGAATTGGAAGGGACCTTAATAGTCATCTAGTTTGTTGCCATTACTTAACAAATGAGGAAATTGAGACCCCAGGAGGTTGTGACTTGCTCAACTCACAGGGAAAGCAGTAGCAGAGTCAAGACTTGAATCCAGGTTCTCTGACCCCAGACCCAGTGTTCTTTTCATTGTAGCGATCTGTCCCAATAAGGCAAGAGACAAGTAGGTCCTACAATGCAACATATTTGAATATTTTAAGGAGGGATTTAGAACACATCAGACCAATACAATAACTTGACTTAGCAAATAGAAGTAAGAGTTTCACATCTCATACAAATGTCTCCTTTTTTGTCATCGGGCAAAAACAGATAACCAATAACATAATTTAAGTCATCAAGCAAATGTTCTAGAACTGAAGGGGCCAAGCAGGTTATAAGCTTCTAGAGGATGAATACCATATCACTTCAATTCACTCTAAACAACACCTTGCCCAGTTCTGTGTTCAAGTGGCCTTTCAATAAGTGTTTCTGGATAATGGTAATAGTCCTAGAATCATAGGGTTGTGACATTTAGTCTAGAAAGAAACCCAAGACTTCACTTACTGTAACAGCCTCATTTTATAGATCAAGAAACTAAGACCCAACGCTTAACTGCTAGGCAATATGATGTTTTCTATTCTTAAAGCATTCCTTGAAGTATGAAACTAGGTCAAAATAAAACAACACTTTGTTATGAAGCTAGAACATCAACCCCCAACCTAGCCTAGAAATTTTATAGCTATATATTGGCAATGCAGTCTGTAGAAGGCAAACAAATAAATGTGTGTTTACACATGTGTATGTGTATGTGTGTATATACACACATATACATACATGTCTCATGACAATCCTGTGAGCTAGGCAATGTGAATACTTCTACCCTAATTTATAAATGAGGTAACTAAATTTAGGAATGAGGTAACTAAAGAGAGAGATTTAATGACTTCCCCAAGTTCATGATCATGGATGTTAGGAATAACGAACCCTCACCAACCTAATCTTTGCTCAGACATCCTCTTAACACTTTATCTACCTTTTCTTTTGTGCAGAAGGAGCTAGAAGGGAACCCTAGGTTTACCTACATGACACACCATAGCACAATCTGACTTTTGTTCACATTTCCCTTGAATGACCTTTTTATCTATTCAGCTGGTTAGTTGTTTTGCTGGTTACTGAGGTGACACAGACTGCCACACTGGCTGAAAGTGTAAAATTTCAACCCATTAAGCCCCTTGGCATTAACCTCAGTATAATCTTGACAAGTTTCACTGGGTTCTCATGGAGTTGATGGAGTCACTTGTCAGCTGATAAACATTGTTTTAATTACTAGGCTAAATGCTAAGTATCTAAAGAAAGGAAAAAAAGTCCCTGCTCTCAAGGAACTTATAATCTAATGGGGGGGTGGAGGAAGAGATACAACATGTAAACAACTATATACAAAAAGCTATATATAGGATAATTGGAAATAATGAATGGAGGGAAAGCACTAGAATTAAGGGAAATCGGAGAAGCGTTCCTATAGAAAGTGGTATGTTATCCAAGGCTTGAAAGAAACCAGGGAAACTAAGAAGCAGAGATAAGGAAGGAAAGAATTCCAGGCATGAGGGGCAACCAGTGAAAATGCCCAGAATTGAGAGATGGAGTGTCTTGGTCAAGGAACAGAAAGCTGGTGTCACTAAATCACAGAGCATTGGGGGTGGGGGAGATGAAAGAAGAATGGAAAGGTGGGTGGTGGGGGTGGAAGTATAGTGGAGGTCAGATTATAAAAGACTACGAATGCTAAATAGAGGGTTTTGTATTTGATGCTGGAGTTGTTAAAAGCCACTGGAGTTTATTGAATAAAGGAGGGATAACACGTTCAGACTAGTGCTTTAGGAAGATCCCTTTAAAAACTGAGTGGAATATGGATTAGAGTGAGGAGAGACTTGTGGTCAGGAGACCTATCAACAGCCTCCCGCAATAGGAATATCAGTTTGCCAGGTATATATGGAATGGTAAGGGGGAGAGACTTGAAATAAGGACACTGATAAGGAGTCCATTATAATAGCCCAGGTAGAAGAGAGGGAAGTCTGGTGGCTATGTGAGTGCAGAGGAGACAGATATGAGAGGTTCTGTGGAGGTAGAATTGACATTATTTGGTCACTGACGAAATTTGGACAGAAGAGGGAAAATGAAGAGTCAAGGATATCTCTAGGATAGTGAACCTGAATGACTAAAAGGATAATGGTATCCTCAACAAAAATAGAGAAGTTGGGAGGGATAGGTTTTAGGGTTGTTATTCAATGGTTCAGTCACATCCCATTCTTTGTGATCCCATGGACCATAGCATACCAGTCTCTTCTGTCCTCCAGTATCTCTCCAAGGCTGTCCAAGTTAATGATCATTGTTTTCATGACACTATCTATCCATCTCATCCTCTACCAACTTCTTTTTTCTTTTGCCTTCAATCTTTCCCAGCATCAAGGTCTTTTCCACTGAGTCCCATCTTCTCATTATATGTCAAAGTATTTAAGCTTCAGCCTCAGTATGAGCTTCGAATGAACAGCTTGAATTAATTTCTTTAAGTATTAACTGATTTGATCTCCTTGTTGTTCAAGGGGCTCTCCAAAATCTTCTCCATTATCACAATTCAAAAGAATCAATTCTGTAGCACTCAGCTTTCCTGATAGTCCAACACTCACAGCCATTACTACTGGAAAAACTACAGCTTTGACTGTATGGACCTTTATCAGAAAGGTGATATCTCTGCTTTTCAGTATGCTGTCCAGATTTGCCATAGTTTTCCTTCCAAGGAGAAAGGGTCTTTTAATTTCACAGCTGCAGCACCATCTGCAGTGATCTTTGAGCCCAAGAATATAAAATCTGACACTGCTTCCATTTCTTCTCCTTCTACTTGCCTGGAAGTGAGGAGACAAGTTGCCAAGTTCTTAGTTTTTGTTTCTGTTGTCATTTGAGGTATTTTTATGTTAAGCTTCAAGTCAGCATTTACGCCATTTGGGGTTTCCTTGACCAAAATGCTAGATTGGCTTACCATTTCTTTCTCCAGATCATTTTACAAATAAGTAAACTCAGACAAACAAAATTAAGTGACTTACCCAGGATTACACAACTAGTAAATGTCTGAGGTTGGATTTGAACTCAAGAAGATGAGTCTTCCTGACTCTAGGCTTGGCTCTTTATCTACTGTACCACTTAACTGCTCTAGGTTTTAGAAAGACGATGATAATTTCAGTTTTGGATAAACTGAGTTTGAGTTGCCTGTGAGATTCCATTTGGAAATGTACAGCAGAGATGATAATGCTCAAGTGAGACATAATAGCTAGATATGTAAAAGTAGGTATCAGGATGATAACTGAACCTAAGGGCATTATTGAGATCACTGAGAGAGTGTAGAAAAAGAGAAGAGGCTCAAGACAGATTCCTGAGCTATGCCAATGAATAATGGTTAAGATATGGATATTAAGCTAAAAAAGGAAAGTGAGGAGAAGGAAGAGCCACACCAGTAGGAAGAGAACCAGGAGAGAACAGTGTCCCAGAAACCCAGAGTATTCAGGAGGAAGTAAACTTTGAGAAACAATTTGAGTTGAGTGGTCAGTCAGAAACCAAATTGCAAAGGAAATGAAGGAATTGAGGGGAAATTGAGTCAATGAGTAGACAACTTTTTTCTAACACTCAGACTAAAAAAAAAAGGGCAAAATATAGGACAATGACTGTGGGGTCAAATAAAGACATTTTTTAAGGATAAGGAAGTCTCCCTGTGTTTGTAGGCAACACAGAGGCAGCCAGTGGATAAAGAGAGATTGAAGATTAAAGAGAGGAGATGATCAAAGGGAAAAACTCCAGGAAGAGTTGGGAGGTGGTGAGACCTCTACACAATACTTAAATAATTCCTGCTGATTTGTTACATTTTATTTTCCTAAAGTTGGTCTAAAATTCACAATGATTTTCTTTTTTTATGAATCACAAAAGTCCTAAACTCATTTTATCTACTAAGTCCAGTCTATGGACTGGAAACTCCCACAGTTGGAAGCAGAAGGATTGACCTTGGCAAGGAACAGAACAGCCTCTTCTTCGGAGAATGGTGTAAAGGAGAAGAAAATAGGGATAATGTGATGGAGTTTGAAAGTATAGAATTGGAATTAAGAAGAAGGCACCATGAGTGGCTTCTATTTTCTTGGTAAAACAAGAGAGAGGTTTTCTGCTGAAAGAAGTGGACCAGAAGTGGTATCAGTGGCTTAAGTAGAGAAGAGAAGGTATAGAGAAGTTACCATGAGGAATACAATTGTATGGATATCTGACATCAAAGAGCATAGACATCTTTTAGCAATGAACAACCTTAGGATGTTTTGCCTTCAGAAGTCCTGTGCCTTCATTTAGAAGGAGACTTTGCTTTGCCTTACCTACTTATAGGTCTTGGGAGGCTATGGTAGTGAGTAACCATGAGCATTAGCTTTTGGCATCTTCCCTTCCTTCTCCTATTTCTTCCCAATCTTTATAATCCATAGAATCAAAATGAATGGACATATTCAGGTAGCTGCTACTAAGGATACAAGAAATTACAAAAGGCTCCCTTGACCTTCCCCTCCCTGTCATCTTCTGATTTTCACTCTTTTCCATAAGGACCCATGGAATGAATTCCCCCAGGCTCCTCAAGAAATTAAAATATTCTCCACACATGTTACAAATTAATGATGAGCTGGGTCTACAGACCAGCTGAGTTGGAAAGAGAAACTAGGCTAAATCACCTTTGGGAAACTGTGCAGTTCTTTCAATGAAGATAGGTTCATAGAGTAGAACTGGAAGGGACCAGTTAACATATCTAGGGCACTCTCTTGATTTTAATATATGAGAAAACTTAGGCTCAGAGAGGTTAAGTAATTTCCCTAAGATCGTACAGGTAGCAGGAGAAGTAGGATTTGAATTCAGGTCCTCTGACTCCAAATCTAGTGTTCTTTCCATTGTATTCTAATCCTAGCTCACTGAAGCAAAAGGCCATCTCTGCAACACTAATAATTTCCCACATGATGCTATACAGTTGTGAATGAATCTGCAGGTGTCCCAAAGGGCAAAGGAAACACAGGATAGACATAAGAAGTCTGTAGCACATTACATGGTTAAGTAACCTTGGCACATCACTAAAATTCTAGGCTCACACAACCTCTGTTCTTGCCTCTTTCGTGGTGAATGACTTCCTCAAATTAATGTCATATTCTCCTTTGCCAACTTAGAGTAAGTCAGTCAATAGCATTTATTAAGTGCTTGCTGTGTATCTTTGACTTATGAACCCAGCCTGAGTTTCCCCTGGGAAAATCAGACTTTGATTTATGTCTACGTCTCCATTAAAAAAAAAAAAGCAAAGGTCTTTGGCTTCAATGAAAGACATGGAATAAAGAACAGAATTTATTAGCACAATCAAAAAAGAAAATGAAAAAACCATCTTTATTTCATTATGACCCAAGGCCATAATGAGTCAAGACAACTTTCCTCTAAGGAGCATGCAGTACCCAGAGATCTATTTGGTCCTCCAAGTCAATTATACTAGGTGTGTCACTAACCCCAATCTCTATCCTCCACCCTTCATTCCGCAAGGGGAAAGGAATTGGAATTGCTAGCAGGCCTATAATCTCCCTCCCATTCCAGTAACGTCCACCTTCTCTTGTACTGAAATTTATAGTACTACTCTGTGTGGCACTCAGCACCCAACAGATTGAAAGAATTTTGGCAAATCCTGCACCAACATGGTCCTCCATACTTATAGTACTACCCCCAAGTTGACTTCCCCTGGCCAGAGAAGGGAAAACACACAGTATCTCTAGAGAACTGATACTCTCCCTCTGGATTTGTACAATCCACATAGCATACTGTAGTAATGAATGTTTATTTTCAAATTTGCTCCTCTTCATTATGGCTCTATAATATATTGCTTCTTACTTCCAGTTGCCATAGCTTCTGGATTGAACATGATCCTTGCCTTGCTCCAAGAGCCCCTCTATCATATCACTGGCATTCTACTGCTAGCTTGGCCTAAGACATCCTCATCGCTCACCATTGCATCCATCTGCTCCCATCTCTGTGTCATTGTGTTCGTCTGGAGGCACTATGCAGCTAGTGAGCCAGCCTTCCAGGAACAAGAAAAGGGAGACAGACTATCAGCAATCAGAGAGAGCAGATACAGAGTCCAAATCCACCCCCAAGATAAAGGCAGCTAGGTGGCACAGTGGATAGAGTTCTGGCCCAGTAGTCAGGAAGATCTAAGTTCAAATCCAGCCTCAGATACTTACCAGCTGTGTGGTGGGCATCTGGGCAACGTAAAATGGAGATAATAACGGCATCTACCTCCCAGGGTTATAGTGAGGATCAAAAGAGATATTCATAAAATGTGCAATCCCTGGCAACTACTAAGTGTTTAATAAGTGCTTGTTCCCTTCATTACAAGATGCTAAAAAAATCCAAAGGCAGGACCCCAGACACCGAATACTTTTCCAAGCATTTGCAGAAAGATCTGCTCCATGAAAGGAGTACCCACATTTATGACATTTAAACCACGGGTTCTTAACTGTTCCAAGTGTCATGGACTCCTCTGACAGACCTCTTCTCAGGAAAATGGGTTTAAATGCATTTTTAAAAATGCATAGGACTACAAAGTGAACCAAACGCATTGGAATACAATTATTGAAATATTTCTAAAAATAAGCATATAGCCCCCAGGTTAAGAATCGCTGGTCTAATCAATTGAAGTAAGATAAATGTTAAATGACACGGTGACTCCCCTTGGATGTCAATCCAAATTGCCTTGTTCATACTATATATGGCTTCCCCAGATTAACGTAACTCTCTCTTGCTAACTTAGACTTGGTTAGGCAACAGTCAGCAAGCATTTATTAAATGTATTATTATGACCGGGCATTTTGCTAAGCACCAGCTTGCTAACACAAGCAACAGGAAAGACGGTCCCTGTCCTCAAGGAGCTTATATTCTAATGAGAGAAAGCAACTATAAAAAGGAACTGAAAAAACCGGGGGGGGGGGGGGGGGGGGGGGGGTGTGGTACCACAAATGGATCAAGTCTAGAGAATGAAGGACAGGTACCCCTCTGAAAGGGAAGTTTTAGGGAGAGCCATCCAATCAGAAGGAGGGGCTGATGGGCTGAGATGAATTCCAGAGCTGAAATAACCTTCTAGAATGAAAAGTTTTCTGGGGCATGATGGAGTCCAGATAACAGCCTGCTGAGAAATGAAGAAAAAAACTAGTCCTCTTGCTTGCATAAAACAAGGGTTGGATAATCACTTTGAGGGGTATTCAACAGAATGGATTCTTAAGTGCAAGTTGGGACATCAGAAGTCTCTTCCAATTCATGGATTCTATGCTTCTAAAGAAGGAAAAGAATAGCAGCATCTTCCCTACACAGAATTAAAGTGAAAAGAACACATCCACTCTTGCTCGTGAAGCGTCATTCTCTGAGGCAGCTCACTGGCATTGTCAGGATCGTTAGAGACAATTGCGAACTATATCCAGCTTCAGAGTCTAGCACATTTTGAAAGCTTTCATTTTCAACAGTTGTCGTAGTATTTATAGAATGTGTTTATATTAATGTGATTATCGTTATTGCCACTAATAATTATGTCTGGTCTAAATTTATTTTCACTTGAGAAAGGAATAATTTACCCTTAATAAGGTCTGAGGGTATAATTGATATTGAGCACTTCATATTAGCAATGTCTAAATATTCATGACAATATTATACTCTGTTACTTTTTCAGTTCAAAATAAAGCATTATTAAGTAAGTTTTCCATTCTGAAAGTAGCTCAAACAAGGCATTAGACAAGTAAGGATGTGGGCATTAGCTTGAAGGCTTAAGAAAAATCCAGTGGATTTTTCTGATAGCTAAGAATTGTAAACAAAGTAGACGCCCATTGACTAGGGGATGGCTAAACAAAGAGCAGTACATGAGTATAATGGAATATGAGTGTTAGTATTTTCTTAATTCCCACAAGAAGGTTTTCTAGAGTTCCTTTTGAGGAAAAGCTAATTAACTTCTTCAGAATTCTGCCTCATATAAAGCAGTTGGCTAGCATAACAAATTTTGATTCTTCTGGAGATTAGGCTCTATAGCCCAACAAATAAGCCTTTAAATATTTCCCTGTTCCTAGTCCTGTCAAATCTCGGTTGAAAAGCTGATGTATTGACAATTCTCTCTCTCTCTCTCTCTCTCTCTCTCTCTCTCTCTCTCTCTCTCCCCCCCCCCCCCCCCCACCCAATAACATAGCTAGCTAATCTAGAAACCTGCCATTACTTTAAACATGGATTTTTCATCTTGCTTATTTCAAGAATCCCTTTGGCAGTTTAGTGAAGCCTTATTTTCAAAATAACGTTTTTCAATGAATAAAATAAAATACAAAGGATTACAAAGGAAACCAATTACGTTGAAATATAGCTATCAAAATCTTTTTAAAAAATAAAAATCAATTCATGGTCCCCAGGTTGAGAACCCTTGTTAGATCCACAAAGAGATTTTTTCCATAGAAGCCAATCATGAACAACTATTATATAATATACCTGTTTCAAAAGGAATTACCAGCCTGACATTCCTTGGAAAACCAAGAGAGAGGCACAATGGTACAAAGAACTCATTTCTTAATAGTCTATCCCCAGAACAGTTCTGGCCTGTAGTGCCAAATAAATTGGTCTATTTTGGTGATTCTATTCTAGCAGCTACCAGTTGAATCAATTGTCCCAAGGTTTAAAAATGACGGAAAGACTCTGTTTGAATGCACTAATATTTCAAGTTTCTAGAAAATAAAACTATGGGTAACCAGAAGATATAATCATTAGAGCCTTTGTCACCCATTTATTTATCACCTACAAAGTCCAACTTAATGCATGGTTGGACAAAGGCATTTTCCCTTCCCTGATTGTTTCCACCATAGTTTGGTAGCTGTAGGGAAATAACCTTTCAGTACCACAGGCTTCTCTGATGACAACAAAGCAATTCTGGTACTAGATGATTTTAGATCTCATCCCAGTGGAGCAAAGTTAATTTCTGGTCAGTATTTTGACCATCTTTTTTGTCTGCAAGTATTACATCACTGATTCAGCTTTTAGACCACAGTTACATTAAAAGTATGAAATGTTATTACAAAAGGAATTTCATGAGAAAGGCTATCCACCATGAAAACTGAGCACTGGACATTCAATTTTCTTATGGCATTAGAGATTCAATATTTAGTGTTGTTTTTACTTGAAGTTCTTTGAAAGTCAAGAATTAGAGAGAGCTCAGAGAAAAATTGTGCCCTGTCATTGTGATGCAGGAGAATTTATAGGGTTTTGAGTGGTCTCCTCCCTCAAACTGTTATAGCCAAAATGCTTGTAACAATGAGTGCATTATATTCTGTCCAAAAAAAAATGAATACTAGGGAGATAGAAGGGTAGAACAAAATTGAAACAGTCCTTGCCCTCAAAGAGCTTACCTCTCACCTGGGGAAGTTGAGATAGATACATGAATAACTATATAACCAAGATAGGTTTCAGATATGCTCTATATTGGTGTCAGGATCTGGGACCATTGCAGGTCATCCTGATCTATGTCTTGCCACTGGTGACTCTGGAGGAGAGACTGAGGCTGATGACTTTGCCCTTGAACTGGGACCCAGAAGTGCGTATAGGCAATGGAGTTGCCAAATAGCATCTAGTCCTATGTCCTGTAATCTCTCTGTTCAGTTGCCAGGTCCTCTTACTATCTCTGGCCTGAGAGCCCTCCAAGCTGCTGCTGCTGCTTCTGTCACCACCATGTGGTCCCATCATTGGCATTTTTATCCACATGGACTCTGGGCCAGCCTCCTCCCTCATGTCATGGATCTCTCTTTCTAATCTCCTATGTTGTGTTGGGCTGAAAGAATGTCTCATTCTGACCTTCTGTTGGCTCTGCCACTCCAGAATTTGATTTGAGGTATTATTTTAAAGTTATTTGGAGGGGAATGTTGCAAGAGTTTGGCTGAGTGCTTCTCTATTCCACCATCTTGGCTCCATCCATGGAAGCCTAAGTGGTACAGTTGAAAAACATCAAAGTCAGAAAGGACTGAATTCAAATACTTCCCTGAGCAGAACATTTAACCTCTCCTGTCCTCAGTTTCCTCAGATATAAAATGGGGGAAAATAATAGCACCTACTTCATAGGGTTATGGTGAGGAGTAAATGAAATACTACATATACACATATATGTATATACACATATATGTTTTATGTATCATATTTGTATATTAGTGTTTAATAAACCTTAAAGCTCTACATACATGCTATTATATATGCTCTACAATCTATTTCAACCTGTCTGTACAACTTTTCCCCAGCACATATTACTGGGTCTTTCATCCTGTTGTAAGCTCTCTAACATACATGCCAAATAAGAACAGAGTGCAAAGTAGGAAGAAAGGGATAGAAGACACATAATATTTAAGAATTATAGTCCTAAATGAGGCTCAAGAAATAGGGTACAGGTATCAGGAGTACAGGTGGATGATTAACTTTATAAAGGAGGAAGAACACTTCCTTCCCTTGAAACATGAACTAAGAAAGGCCATTAAAATATAGGGAGAAACTCTGAAGTGCCAAAGGAAGTCACCTTGGATGACCTCAGATGTCTTAGGAAAGAAAATGAAGTCATCTATACAAAGTGAAAGATTGGGGACTTCAAATGGGAAAACAACAGATAAATAAAGAGATTGCTAAGTAGCGGTGAAACACCATTTGATTTTAGAAAATATGAATTTGTAGTGAATCCACTGAATATTATCTGAACAATTGTTTCTACTGGTATTCAGTATTGTGAAAGTGGGAGCGAAAAAGAAGATTGTGGGAGTAGGGTGGTGGAGAAGGGGGTGAAGGATTGGGAACTGGCAAGACAAGTATGAAAGAGGTCCATGGAGGCAACTGAATTATAGGGCATATAAGAGGCCCTCCTGGAAATGACTCACCTTTGGGGCTGCATAGGGTAACGATGAAGCCTTAAGAAGACTGATAATGAGCAAAGGAGGAAAGAGTGAAGGGACAGAGGTCACAATGAAGGCATGGCAGGCTTGATAGGATTGTGAGTTACAGAGATGGAATATAAGGAGTTTGAGGAGAAAGAAGGGAAGGTTTGAGGCTTAGGAAAAAGGAAAGTTCTGAGTGATGATAAATTCCTGGGTATATATGTATTTGATGGTGCAAAATGTTGAAGAAGTAAGAGAAAGTGAAAGTTCTTGATGTTGAGCAGACAAAAAAAAATATAAAGCCAAGGTATTAGATGGGTCATGATTGTGAATGGTGACATGATTGAGGTTCCTACACTGGCAGTTATGCAGCTTCAGAGCCTTAAATTTACTTTTAAGAGGCAAATAAGAAAAACAATAAACTCTGATTTCTAATGTTCTGATCACCAAGATAAGACCTTCACCAGACAAAAGATTCCCTGAAAGGGTATAACTGGGAAGGATATTTACTAAGATGATGGAAACACTTGGTCAAACTCATCATTGCATATGTAATCACTTTTGTTATCTATTCAACAATATGAACATCAACCTCCTCCTTGCCCCCACCCACCTGCCACCAGGAGCAAATCACCAACTAGTTTCCTAACGTTTTGGATCGGCATGTTTCATACCAGTTCTCATGACAAAGTTCCCTCTCTACCCATCTAGAGGCCATGTATCGCCCTCCAAGGTGGCATTCTGACAAGTCCTCATTAATCAAAGCCACTCTAAAGCAAACACAAAGGAATGACTAAATGCTTTAGTTTTTATGTGTGAGGGAACACAGGAGGCTTTCTGAGTTTTGACCTAAGAGAAGGCTGATGGCTGGGACTTCTGACTGAGTTTCTAACTTAGGATGTTTTCCAGACACCCCCAAGTTCTGATTTCTGATTTACTACCTAATGTACTTACATGATATTTGATGTGTGGTTTATTTGTGACATAATGACAAGAGGGAACTAAATTGTTCACAATAATTTTTCATTGGTGATCTCAACTATCTGCAGGTCCACATATGTTATCAGTTATTAAAACACACACACACACACACACACACGCACACACATATACATGTTGTTTACCAAACGAGGCCAAAAGATTATTAACCTTCTTGAAAAACAACTTAAAGAAAAATGACAGTAAGAAAACAACTCAGTTACAAAATGGATACTTAAAATGAGTTAGTTATTCTAAGTCAACATACTTATTCCCACTACAAAGGGATACATGGGAAATGAGGTTTAGGCAAGGTGACAACCAATCAGATCTTCATGATAAAAGCATAGATTCCTGATAGAATGGACTTTGGATGTCACTTCATTGAACTCCCTCATTCTACAGCTGATGAAATTGAACATGAGAAAGGTTAAGTGACTTGACCAGGGTCACGCAAATAGTAAATTGCACACCAGGGATTCTCACCAAGGACCTCTAACTCTAAATCCAACAGCTTAAAAGGTTCCCATTAAGCAATTGTAAGAGGTATACTCCAGGGATGAAAGATGCTAGGAGAAAGGGAAACCAGGATGAATTGTCCCTAGTCAGTGATGCATATGTAGGAAAGATACTAAAAAAAAATTTTTAAACTTCATCTAGGTTTAAAAAGTTTTTTAAAAGGATGTCTAAAAACTAGGACAATGGAGGAAGCTAGGTGCCCAACCAAGATCAAGCAACTCAGATAGCTGCAGATTGACAGTATGTCTGAAACTGATCTTGAACCATTCATTTGATTAGCCTCAAACTCCCAATCATGTGTCATACAACTCCACTGCCTTTGCAAAGCCATGGGCTTATAGCTATGCACACAACTGACTACTTCTTCAAGGAAACATGTTCCAAGGAGCATTTTGGTAAGTGTACCCAGAAAATCCCATGTCTATATTCCAACCCACTGATAAAGCTACACTGATTCTCAAAATTTTCAAAATGATGGCCATGAGTTGTCAATAAAACATTCAACTATATTCCATATATTTGATGGATTAAGATAAAAAACAACTCATTTTAGAAAGATATATCAAAAAAATTTAAATAAAGTGTTTTATCACTTAATGGGTTAAATTTTTATATAGGTGCTAGATTCTCTTCCACATCCCTGCCCCATACCACGCTTCCCTCACCAGTCCCCAGACTCAGATCCAAACTGAAATTAGAATGTACAGAGGAATTGAAAGAGATATTCTAACAAACATTAGAGCAGCAGCAAAGCAAACCTAACCTGAGACTTTCCTAGGTTATCTATGGTATACCATGAGCTAGTGGAGACCAGCTGAACCACTAGGCAGGTTTCTTCCTGTTGCCCACACTCTGGTTTTCTGGAATAGTTGAGTATGAGAAAGGTGTCCCGGATCGAGAACAAGATCCAAACTGGGGGCAATGGGGTCTAGTTCTAGAACCTCAAGAAATATTTTTCCTCCTCCTCATTATGTAGAAGAGATCACTGAGACTGTAAGATGAAGTAGAGATATCAGAAAGAGAGAACTGCTGGTTTACTCCAACCCTAAACTATGGGAGATAGCAGTCAAAGCAATTGAAGACCAGAGCTACTAGAAGCCAGTTGGCATTGTGGGTTGAGAGCTAGACATAGAATTGGAAAGACCTCAGTTCAAATCTGACCTTAGACATGTACTATTTGTGGCAAGTCACTTAACATTTCTCAACCTCAGTTTCCTTTTCTGTAAAATGAGGATGATGATAATAGCATCTGACTCACAGGATTGTTATAAAGATCAGATGAACACATGATAGATAGATAGATAGATAGATAGATAGATAGATAGATAGATAGATAGATGTGTGTATAGAGTGTGTATACATGTGTACATGTGTGTATATATATGTGTGTGTGTGTATGCTGTTGTTCAGTCATTTTTCAGTTGTATCTGACTCTTCATGACCCCTTTTGTTTTTTTTCCCTTGGCAAAGATACTGGAATGGTTTCCCAACCTTCTCTAGCTCATTTTGTAGATGAGGAAACTGGGGCAAAAAAGCGTTAAGTGACTAAAGCTAGAAGTTATGACTTCTAAGTGTCTGAGGCCAAATTTGAGCTCAGGAAGATGAGTCTTCCTGACTCCAGGCCCAGCACTCTACCCGCTGTGCCACCTAGTTGTGTGCGTGTGAGTGCATGTGAGTGTGGTGCGTGAGAGTGCGTATGTGTGAAAGGGAGCACTTTCAAACTTCAGCTTTTATTGAGGGTGTGGAATGAAAAGGAAGGCCATGAGGGCTGAGCTGAGTTGGTCTAGAACTCAGGCCAAAGCAAAAATTTGATTAATAAATCCTTTTTTAAAGTGATGATATTCTAGATGATATAAGACTAAAGACTACGTGCTTCATCTCTGGAAGAATAATAGACAACATCCTTTGTCATGTCAGGAGTGATGACTGTGATGTCACCAACATGGCATAGCTCATAACATCAGAACCAGAGCCAGCTGCCTGCTGAAAGAATGAATTTAGGAGAATCTCTAACCCAAAGCGAATCCACAGGAAATGGTGCTTCATCAGTTTGGGTGCTTCCATATGGAACTACTTGTTTGGTCTAGAGCTTTCCAGAAGACCATATGAAACCCTGGGAAATGTCTGTTTTGAACACTCACAATCTCTAGGGGCTTTATGGATTCAAATCTCAACCATGGAAAAAGAAACTCTGGATTTAGCCTGGGAATTTTGTTTGCTGGGATACGTGCCAAGCTCAAGGCTGACGTGATTTGTAATAACCTAGTTAATCAACCATAAAAAACCAGGGCTTTATCATTTCTTAAAGATAATCACACACTGTAATTTTGAATAGTATGACTTTACTGTTGGAAAATCATGTAATGTGCCTAAGGTATACATTTTTTTTCAGGCTTTTAAACAGAGGTGATCTCAGCCAAGAATTTCTCTTAGACATCAATAACTAAATGTACTGATGTAAATAAGATACCACTGGCCTATGTTTTGAAAAGAAAAAAATTATTCCCGAGTCCTTTGTGACTTATACTTGACCTTTGCCATTATAGAATCATTCAAAGAAGGGGAAAAGATTGACTAATGTTAACAAAGGTCAGAAATGGAGTTGTCACCTCCTTTCCAGTTCCAGTTTAAGGGAGCTTTATAGAGACCATGATTTAAAAACAGAAACCCAGACAGATCCATTTTTACTGGCAGAGCTGCATCCCAAGGCCAGAAGTTCTATTTCTTTGATCCATATTTTGCTTTGTCCTTTCTTGTCCTGGCTGCCTCTTTCAAAGGCAGCTGCATGCCTCATGGAGGTCCAGACAAGTATTATAAAGAAGCTAGCCATATAGCGGTGAGTATTGTACAGGAAGAGGGAATGGGGAAAGGAAAGAACTGGCAAATAGGTCAGTGACAGGGGCCTTTGGAAAGATTATACAATGGGTAAAGTTGGGTTTTGGTGTACGTCTATCCTACATTCTGTGCTCCTTCCCTCCCAGACCCTCAGTGCTTTCCTGCTAACCAGAGATTGACCTAAGTCTCCTACTAAGTGGCCCATCCATTCCTCCTCCCCATGACAAGGCTTCCAGTTACACTCCTCCTCTAATCTGATAAATAATTTCAGCTAAGGATAATAATAGTTTAATATATTACTCCCTCCCAGATAAAACTTGCATTTTAACACAGGCCATAAGTACGTGAGTAACATGGGAATTTTAGGCCCTTTAGCAAAGGTCAATGAAGAAGGTTTTAGGTCCCTGCACATGCCTAATTATTCTGCCTATGTACAAGTCCAATCCTGAGGTCAAATGGTGATATGTTGCCTTGCTGCAGTTAGTCAGTCCCTAAATATAGAAAAACTAATAATAGCTCAAGTATCCTTATGCCCACATTAGAGATGAGAAAACTGAGGCTCAAAGTGATTAACAGTAGCATGGTATAATGGATAATGATGGATATGTAGTCTTCTACTATGAACAAATCATTTAAGTTTTCTAAACCTCAGTTTCCCCATTTTTAAAAGAACAAAAGCACCCATTTCACAGAGTTGTTCAAATGGGATCATGTATGTAAAATGCTTTGTAAACCTTAGGATACTGTATAAGTGGCAGGTCTTATTGTTATTTATCATAACAATAGTAATCTACATTCATAGAGCATTTTTAGTTTTACAAAGCATTCTCCTCACAAAGTTCCTAAGAGGTAGATAGTCCAAGTATCTCTGATCACCTTTCACAAATAAGAAAGTTTGTCTTCCTACAAGATTGAAACCAACCCCCAAATATCTGTCTTCTAAATAGGAAACACTCTCTCCACACTATCATGATGTCTCCCACGAGAAATTCGGAATGGAATGTAAATCCTAAAGAGAGCCACTGCTGAAACCTCAGAGCCAATTACAAAGCCTATGAGTGACTGCGGAAGACTGTACACAGGATACTTGTGCCTTCAACACAAGCAATATGATGAAGTTGTTCAGTCACTTTTCAGTCACATCCAATTCTTTGTGACTCCATTTGGGGTTTTCTTGGCAAAGAAACTGGAGTCATCCTGGATCAAGGTCAGGCACTCTATCCACTGCACCACTTGCTGCCCAAGTCATATGATGGTCCTTGAAAAAAAGTGACGATGTTCAACCACAAGGAAAAAAGACTTGGGGGCAGGATAGAGGAGTATATGAAATCTGAAAATGACACAAACCTAGAAGAGATGATTGTAGCAGCAAGCACCCTGAAACATCCAGGATGGCCTGCTAGCACAGGTTCTATGCTTTTCTAAAAGGAAAGTAACTTTTGAGGGGCCAACAATCTACTTTAATTACATTCACCAACAGAGAAAATACAAGCAGAGAAATAAAGATCAACAGCCAGGACTTCTAATTGTCTGACCATTAGTAATACGTACATCAGACCAACAGACAGATCCCACTGTCTGACCATTACATACATACATAGTTACCAGAGAGAGGCACCAACATCTGGGCTTCCCAGAGTCTCATCTGGCACACAAACCTTCTTCCAAAGAGTAAATCCCAAAGCAAAACCTCACCTCAGAGTATATATACACTTCTCAGAGCCAGAGGGCATTATGACCTTCCAGACCCAGTGCCTCATTAGCAGTTAACAAAAGGTGTGGGCCTTCCTCCAAAACAAGCCTCCCCTAATTAAGCTTCCCTTAATGGGCTCCACCTGAGGCCTATTAATGGGGGAAGATCTTTAACTCTTATTATAATGACTAATACATTGACAAAATTAGGATTCATAATAAGTAAAACACAGGGATAAACCTAATAAGATATATTTAATAGGGATAAATGTTGTTTTATATTTGAGGCTCAAAAAAGTGTAAAAGCACAATACAGGCATAACTAGATAGCAGATAACTGATGGGAAAAAGATCTGGGGATTTTAGTAGACTACAAGCTCAAGATGAGTCATCAAGATAACACTGGAGCCAAAAACAAAGCTAATTTGTTCTTGGGCTGACTTAAGAGAAGCATAGATTAAAAGAGTTAAGAGGTGATAATTCTGCTGTGCTCTGGCCTGGTCAAGCTATGTCTGAAGTATTGTGATTAGTTCTGGGTGCTTTGGTTTAGAAGGGACATGGTTAAGCTGTAAAGCATCCAAAGGAGAGCAGCCAAGACGGTGAAGAGCATTGTTCATATGCCATGCAAGTCTAGGTTGAAGGAACTGGGCACATGCAGCCCACAAAAAAGAAAACATGGATAGGACATGAAAGCTGTCTTCAAGAATTCGAAGGACTGTTACCTGTGGGGGTGCCCAGAGATCAGAGGCTGAAACGATGAGCAGAAGCTTCAGAGAGGCATATTTAACTTACATAAAAAGAGAAACTTTCCTTTTGTACAACATGACTAATGTGAAAATAGTTTTAAGACAAATGTACATGTTGAGCCCATGTCAATTTGAACCCTGTCTTGGGGTAGGGAGAGATAAGGAGAAAATTTGGAACTCAGAATCTTATAGAAATGAATGTTGAAAAGTAAAAATAAATTAATTAAATTAAGATTAAAGCATAAAAAGATAAACTTTCTACTAAGTGAAGTGTATACAAAAGTTGAATGGTACTTCTTCACTAAAGCCCTTCAAACAAAGAGTGGATGACGATTTCTCACAAATTTTGTGAAGAAGACTCTTGTTCAGGTGTGCATTATAATAGACTGCCCTGAGGTCTCTTGCCACTCTGAGGGCTTGGTTTCAAATCTCAACTCTATCGTTTACTGTGCATGTGATATTGAGTAGGTAATGTCACCTCTTCAGGCCTCAGTTTCCTCAACTATAAATTGAGTGGTAGAACTAAATGACTGCTAAGTTCCCTTCCCAGTCAGAATTTCTTATGGCCCTGGAACATCATTATATACACAATTATACTTCCCATTCCTTAGACTGCCTCATATAATCAAAGGATATTATTTCTAGAAAGAATCTAAGTGATCATCCAGCATTTCCCAAACTTATTTGACCATGTAATACCTTAGGACTTGAAATATATTGGCAGAACCTGTAAATAATATTCCTTACATACTATGTTTAAGAAATAATCCCCATATAAAGGGATGTTCAGAACATTTTGGAGCAAAAAGAATGAAAAAGATATTTTTATACCAATATATTATTTCATGTACTATACTTTTAATCATTTCATGTATAACATATCAGAAGAAAAATATTGCTAATATCAAAACGTTCTCATAGAACCACCCATCTCCCCCCCCATACACACATACAAATTATGCATGATGCCAGTGTTCCATGGAATACAGTTTGGGAAATGCTGATCTGGTCCAACATTATTTAAAAAGATGAAAGAGCCCAGAGATCCAAAAACGCTTGTTGAAGAATCATAATTCACATATATATGTGCATAACATATGTGTATATATGCACATACAGAGATAAATGTGTATTTATATATATAGTGTGTATATGAATATTTATGTATATGCATCTCACTTCAATATTTGCAAAAAATGTAATACCTGTTATATCATTTAATTCTCACAACTCTCATCAAGTCGAGAAATCAACAAGCATTTATAAGGAGCTTACTATGTGCTGGGTATGGGACAGCTAGGTGGCACGGTGGATAGAATGCCAGGCCTAGGGTCAAGAAGACCTAAGTTCAAATCCAGCCTCAGACATATCTTAGCTGTGTTATCCTGGACAAGTCACTTAACTCTCTTTTCCTTAGCTTTCCTATCTGTAAAGTGAGCTGGAGAAGGAAATGGCAAAGCAATCCACTATCTTTGCCCAAAGATGCTTAAATGAGATCACAAAAAGTTGAACACGACTAAAAAGACTGAACAACAACAAAAAATGTTCTGGATCCCTTGATCCTCTAGGACTACAAATATAAATTTAAAAAAAAAATAAAGATACCACTTGTCCTCAAGGAGTTTGCATTGTAATAAAATACATCCTATAAAAGAAAACCAGAGGTGAGGAGGAGATGAAAATACCCAATGATGGAGCATGATAGAGAAGTTCAGAGGGTAGCCTGCCAAGAAATAATCACATGGTTGGTCCAGGAGCACACCTTTAATGGAGGTTCCATCAGGAGCCATCAAATCAGAGGGAGAGGTCAGAAGGGATGGAGTGATCTTCCAGGATCAAGAGATTTCTGAAGGATAATAGAGAAATCTTAAGTAGAGCTTGGTGAGAAAACTTTGTGAGGTGGGCACAATTATTATTCTAATTTTATAAATGGGGAAATTGAGGCTTATGCAGAAGTTCATGATCACAGAGAATGAGGCAAGATTTAAACCCAGGTCTATTTTCAATTCTAGCCCTCTACCTGCTAACCTTCCCAAGACAGACTTGTCTTCTCTCTACTCTGTAGTGCGATGCATATTAATGACTGCTAAACTACTTTTCAGCTACTTTGTACTATCCATTGTGAATTTTTGCCCTCAAAACCAAGAAATCATCTTTATCTTCCTGCAAAATCTTTTCCAGGAAGATTTTTTAAAAAACATATTTTTCATTCATATTTACATTGAGACATAGAAAATTCTAGTTTTTTTCTAAAATATATAAAACTGACTGTATTTGGTAGAACCTATGAAGGAGCCTTGTCTGGGATCTTTTTCCATCAAAGTATGTTCAGGATTTGTTTAGAATGACCAAGATGTTCCAGTCTGAGGTTTCTTGATGAATTAGGTCCCCAATGATTTTTTCCCTAAATAACGCTGAATTATATTTGATATGATCACTTCCTCTAGCCTCATATTTCCATGTAGCAATTATTTTCATTGTTCTAACGATGTCTGGTCTGTCCAAGTAAAAATTCATCAGAAAAAGACCTACATCAACCTTAAATCTGGATAAATATGCCACATCTGGGTGTGTTTGGTACAAATATAAACTTTTATTCAACTTCTGGGTGTTGTATATGGAATGGGAGAGTAAGAGGGCAATCTCTCTATTACCTAGAAAATAAATCTTTTAAACACATAGTACATACTTCACACATTTTATATTTTGAATTTAGAAAAAATAAAGACCTTTCTGAAATTTATACTTCAGACATTGTAACTTAAATTTAATCAAATAGTCTTGTAGGAGTTTCCAATAAATACTGGTTTAATCTGATTACTTTTGGTTTATAAATAAATTTTGGTCCATCCTGACCCGTATGGTTTCATCTGTGTGAGGAAATCCTATTATGGAAACCTCTTCTAGCAAAGTTTATTGACAACTATTACAATCTTAGAAAGCTGCCTGAGACACTGAGAGAATTTGGAGACATTCCTTGTTATACAATTCATGGAGACACAGGATCCTAGACCTAGATATAGAAATGACCTCTGGCGCCATTTATTCTAACTCCCTTATTTTAGATGAGGAACCTGAAGTCCATCAAGGTTAATTTACTTGTCTAAGATCACACAGGTATGCATCAGAGAAAGAATTTTAACTCAAGTCTCCATGATCTGAGGCCGGCCCTCCCTTCATATACCACACTGGTACCAGGGAGGAATGCTTCCACTTGCTTGTTTCATCACAACATCAAACTCAGCATATTCAAAATTACACTTAACACACCCGTCCCAAAAGCACACAATTCCCCTTCAGATTTCCTTGTTTCTCTCAACAACTTTTTGCCTATCTATCTCCAGGCAATTTTAACTCATACCTTCTATCATTTTCATATGCAGTCACTAAGTTTTTTTTCCTTTGAAACACCTCTCCTTTCTGTTTTCTCTAATCCTGGTGCCAATCCACACTCCCCAACTCCCATAGCCTAAGTCTTCATCAGCTTGCACCCTCGATTCCTGCAACAACCTCTTTTTTCCTCCCCTAACTCAGTCTCTTCTACCTCTGTAGGTAGACCATTTTTATCACATCACTCCTCTGCTCAAAAATCTTCCATAGTTCTCTGTTTCTTACCACATCAGATTTAACCTTTTCTACCACCCTGTCCATTGTCTCAGAGGTTTCCAAAGTGGGCAATACTGCCCACTGGGGGCACTGGAATAATCCAACGGGACAGTAGTAAATTTGAGTACAATTGGGGGAGGGGAATTTGAATAAAAATAAGGGGGCAGTGGAAGCATAAGGAAAAAGAGAAGAAAATTTTGAAAAGCTGTTTGTATATGTTTTATCCATTGTATAAAAGTTAAAGTGGTAGTGATTACATTATTTTCCAAATAAACACACAAAATGCAAGTTATAACCAATCAGTGGTCAAGTTCTCCAACAGGTCTTAACAAGTAAGTGTTAGCAGGCCAACAGGTCTTACCTTGTCAGGAAGTCCACCATGCATCCACAGGAATGTGTGTGTGTGATGATTTGTTTACAATACAGTACTATATGGTTACATGATATAATATTGCATCATCAAAATTTTCATGCAAAAAACCCCCTCAAATTTAAAATAAATTATTAAATTTAAGATTCATCTTTTTTTTTAATTTTTTATATTTTCTTAAAAAGATGCAAATTTTTAAAAAACACGCTAAATAGTTAAAGAAAGTAGATTTCCATGGATTTGGGGGTGGTGTGCTAAGTAATTGTTTTCTTGAAAAGCAAACAGTAGACCAAATAAGTTTGGGAACCTCTAGTTTAGATCCACCCTCCCTATTCAACTTGATTTCCTACTATTCCCAAATATTCACATGGAGTTTAGGCAGGTTTTACACCTCATTCGTCTCGTTCAAGTCTCACTGAGACTCTTGTCTGCAATATCTTCCCATTCTCCTTTCAGCTATCTAAATATTACACATCTTTTAAGGTCCAGATCAACCACTACCTTTTCCATGAAGGTTTTCCCAAATACTACAGCCTCCACTGGTCTCCCCACACTCCCCCTTCTCTAAACTTCTTCCCTTTGTGCATTCTTCAGTTTAGCCTGTATCTGGCTTGTTTATACATGGTTGTTTGTGTGATATTTCCCCTATGAGATACTGAGCTACTTGAGGAAAGGGACTGTCTTTTGCCTTTTTTTATTCCCAGTACTTAGCATAAGGCCCAGCACACAGTAGGCACTAAATGTTTACTGAATGACTGAACTGCAATAATGCATCTTAGACACTGTACCTCATAATCCAAGATTTCATTATAGACTGACTCTATCTCCTATTACTCCTTCACCTTCTCATAGGCATTACCTTTGTCTTCCCAACTAAACTGTAAACTTTTGAAGTCAGGGACCGATTTCTTTTGTTGGGCACCCAACTCTGAGCGCGCGCACGTGTGCGCGCATGCACACACACACACACACACACACACACACACACACACACACTAAATTCTTATTGAGAAACAAATTTCAGACAGCAACCACCATAGATTAAGTAGCTGAGTTCACAGTACAGCATGGCCTCCCACAGAGGACAGAGGAACTTCACAATGTTTGGAAATGTTCATAGATTCTAGCTTAATTATGTGCTGTCCTTTCCAGATATACAACTTCTCCTCTAAAAGCTAAGAAACATTTTAAAATAAGTGTAGTTTAGAGAGTTGTTAACATGTTGTTCCGTGAGTGTATGTGTCTGTCTGTGTAAGTCTCTCTGTATCTCTTTGTCTGTCTCTGGGTCTCCTCTGTGTCTCCCTCTCTGAGTCTGTCTCTCTGTGTGTGACTGTATTTGTCTCTCTCTGTGTCTCCATGCATGTATTTCTCTGTTTCTGTCTGTCTGTCTCTGTGTGTGTCTCTTTCTCAACAAATCTAATTTTCAAAAGAGCCTCCTCAACTCTTAAAAGAAGGGATTTTTTTCCCCAAAAAAATGTCAGGAACAATATGGAAGGATATGTAGTTGCAAATGTCACTCTTCAAACTCAGTGAACTTGCGAAAACCAAATGTCAGTAGAGAATGCTAGTGCAGCAACTGGAATGAATGGATAAGGATGTTGGCCAGGCTACGCTAAACACTTGGGCTCTTCTCCCATAAGTCTTTAAATGTTCTCCTAAGTCTTTGAAAGTTTTTAAGCTCTCAAAAAAGTGTTTTGGTTTTTTTTTTTTCATTTCCATAAACCTCTGCATACCTTGTTCCAGCCAAAACCTGAAATGGAAAAGGCAAAACTTCACAAGACCAGGTATTCTAGCCTGACAGGAAATCTCAAGAGAACTGACTTGTAACTTTTTTATGCTAGTTTTGCAGACTCAGGGAGTTCAAGGACCTTGGTCTTGCTAAATGTCATGTTTCTGGATGCTCATTTCACTGATGATCTTGATGATTTTTCTTGCCTGAGAGGCAAGTATGTGGGAGTGAGAGTCAAGAAAGCCCTCTATCTGCCTCTGCCATTTACTAGTTGTGTGAACGTAGGCAGGTTACTTAACCGCCCTTGGCTTCAATTTCTTCCTCTGTAAAATACAAATGATAATATCTGATGTATTTACCTTACAGGATTGTTGTGAGGATTGACTAGATAATACTGAAAAATCCACATAAATTATCACCCCTGTGTGACAAATGCACCCTAGCAATAACCTTAAGAGTTTGCTGCAAAATTATCTAATCTATTCAAAGCATTTATTCAGAGGGGAAGAAAGAACACAATATTCTACTATTTTGAACCAAATTATTAGCTCCTACAGAAACCTTTTTACCTTGTTAATGACTCCCTTGCTAGACTTAGAGGCCAAGGCTCGTGGGTCACCTAGCATCTGCTCTGAAAGTAACGATAGAGCCACGGTAGCATGCAACAGGTGAGTGGCTCATTCCTGTAATCCATACTGCTAGAGGCTGAGGGAGGCCCCCATCCTCCAATAACCTTCATGGACTTTACCATCCCCTGGAGCTTCCATCCTCTATCTCTTCTCTCTTTCACAGCCAAATTCCTAGAAACATCTTCCTTAAATCGTTATTTCCACTCCTTCATATCCCATTCACTTATTGTTCTCTGGACAAATTATTCCTGACTCGATCACTGACTTGAAACTGCTCTCTCCATGGTTAATAATCATTTATTTAATTTTATATCTGATGGTTTTTTCTCATTCTCCTTGACTTCCCTGCTGCATTGACACCTGCCTAAATACTTTCTCTTCCCTGGGTTTTTGTGACATTGCTTCCTCCTGCTTTACTTCCTGGCTGTCTGACTGCTCCTTTTCAGTCTGTGTAAATAAATAATAATCTATATTCTACCACCTATTTAAGGACATACCTAAAGGACCACACTCTCCCTAGATGATCTCATCATCTCCCAGGGGTACAATTATCTCTGGTCAGACAATTCTCAAATATACATATCTAGCTGCCATTTTTCTTCTGCAATCAGCAAATGCCTGCTGGACATCTCCACCTGGTTATACCATAAGTATGTCAAAATCAACATGTCCAAGACTGAACTCATTATCTTTCTCCTCTAAATTCAACTCTCCCCCATCACTTATCTATTCTATCAAAGATACCACAATCCTTCTAGTCACCCAGATCTGCAAAGTGAGAGTCATCCTCAATTCTTCACCCTCCCTTATTCCACATATCCAATGGGTTGCCAAGGTCTTGTAGATTCTACTTCTAAGACATCTTTTGCATCCATGTTCTTCTCTCCATTCACATGGCTACCACCCCAGTTCAGTCCCTCATTACCTCTTCCTTGGTCTGTTGTACTATTTGGATCATGTGAAACTTGTCATGGGATTATAGATGTAGAGCTGGAAGAAACTTCAGAGGCTATCATCCAATTTTACAAACTGCCTGTTTTACAAATGAGTCAACTGAGGTCAAGAGAGGTGTTTTGCCTCGAGACCTAGAAGTGTCAGAGGTGGGATCTGAACTCAAGTCCTCTGCTTAAAAAGTCAGCACTCTTCCCACCCACTGCACCACACTAGTCCAACATTTATATTTTAAAGTGGAGAAAACCAAGGCCAACATATATTAAGTAATTTATCTAAGCATAAATGTGCTTAGAAAAGAAGCTGTTAGGAAAATGAGGGATAATAACCTCAGTGATTTCTTGGTATCCCTGAAGTAATAAATAACACAGTAAGGCTTCTAGCATATGGGGGGCACAGATCTTCTAAGGAGAATTTACATAAAATATCTGGATGAGAAACATACAAAATGGGACAATTACAAGGTTTTTCAGTATGCTCCAGTGGAAGAAGTGTCCAAATCAATGAAATCATAGATTAATCTAAATATTTTTAAAATATTGTATGCCTAATAACTTGGGGGAGGGGGAAGAAAGATGAAAAGCTGGCAAGCAACACAGTAAAGAACTACATAGATATTTGCTCTTTTTTTATTCTTTTTAATGCTTCAACGGTCTGTGATTCACGTGTCCCACAACACCAGAATACAACCAGAACCAGATTAAAATATAATTGGGAAATATTTAACAAAATAAAACTGTAAAAAACCATAGATAACATTAATATATGTTATCTAAATCAAATTATGTCCACAAGTATCCATATGCTTTAGTGGATTCCTTTTCTGCTTGAATTTGATACCACTGGCCTACATGAGTAAAAATCGTCTCCTTTCTTTACACCCTCAGAGACCATTTTCATTACGCTGTGATTTAGCTTGGGGTAGTTGGATCAGACTATTTGCAGTTATTGAGACTATTACTGGGCACACACTAGTTTCTCAATTATATTAATTAAAAATTCAAAGTCATAGATGATGCCTTAGCCATCAAGTAGTTAAATATTTACTTCTGTTCATTCCCAGCCCTGTATAGCATTCCTAATGATTGGCACCTCTTTCTGAAGCTAATCTGTGTCCTTAATGTATATATATATATCTGAGAATCAGTCATTTTAATTGGAAAAACAATAACCGATTTCCAACAGATGGATGTTACTCTTTTATTGAAAAATTTTGGCTTTCTTGTTCCAAACATTCTCATTATCAGAAACTATTTAAATCTAATCTTTCCTTATTAATTATTCATGTCTAGCTATAAACATCTGACCAGAGAAGAGGTCATCACTCTAGTCTGAGTTCATTAACAAGCTGGAATCCAGCAGCAAAAAAATGCCTAGTCTATTCCCAGCACTTAAGTCTTAGGGTCCATAGAGCCATAGGTGTACATAGGATCAAAAAATAGTAGACATGGTAGGAACCACAGGAGGAATTAATCTCCTCTAAAACCTTCACTTTACAGATGAAGAAATTCATAAACTAGAATAATCTAGTAGAGTTTTATTTAGGAATCATCTAGGAATTAACAATAGTCCCACAGCTCCTTGACACACATAGATAATTAATTCTCCTTTCATGTTCCCAAAAGAACAAGGAATGAAAAAGCTTCAGTTATTACCACACAATATTGGAAGTAACTCAAATGTGACTTCTGTGATGCAAAATTTTAGATTGACTATATCTCCTACATAAAATATTTTGTATATGGTATCTCTCATTAGAATGTGAGTTTCTTGAGGGCAGAGACCATGTTTTTGCCTTTCTTTGTATCCCCAGGACTTAGTACTTACTCATATGTAGCAAGAACTTTGTAAGGAAACCAAGTGGGGCAGTGGATAGAGTGCCAGGACCATAGTCAGGAAGACCTGAGTTCAAATCAGAAACTTACTTGCTTTGTGACTCTAGGCAAGTAATTTAACCCTGTTTGCTTCAGTTTCCTCTTTTGTAAAATAAGATTGAGAAGGAAATGGTGAACCACACCAGCATCTTTGCCAACAAAACCCCAAAAGGGATCCCAAAGAGTAGGTCACAGCTAAACATGACTAAACAACAAAATAACTTAATAAATGTTAATTGACCAACAGGCTGATGGCATTGGGTACACATTTTAAGCTTTAACAGGGACAAGGAAAGGATGAGGAGATACAACTGGAAATGACTGATAGGGATCTTTGTCCCTGAGAATTTTTCATAAGATCCTTTATGCCTGAAAGAGATCTCAGGTACCACCTAGAACGGTGATATCAAACTCAATTAGAAACCAGGGTCATTAAAATGTACACAGGGATTCTTTCATATTGACTTAGTTTTAAAATATAATAGTATCTATGTTTTATTATGGTTTTATATATTTTGTTAAATATTTCCCAATAAAATTTCATTTTATAGATATTTGAACTTCACTCAGATGCGTGGTGGACTGCATGAGACCTGCAAGATATGTGTTTGACACCTCTGATCTAGAACAACCTACACCTTTATTCCCCTGAGAATGTCACTTAGTTCCTCCTACCATATTACCTTCCCCCCAAAACACACTATTCCTAAAAATTAGGCTAGCATTTCTAGCAAATCAAAGGCAATTGTTTTCAGAAGACTGTGCATATACATATGTTATATAACTTGAGTTGTGCAATCAAATAAATTGAAAAAGTTAATTTGTCACATTTGATGATCCACATAAGCATTATTACACTTCATGATAAGTAGGTATATAATTGGTAGCAGCAAAGAAAAACTGCAAAATGTCATAGTTTTAGTCTAGCTGTCAACTCAGCTAGCTAATGTGATTCCAGCCTAGTTGTCAAGAGGTGAGTCCCAAATCTTGAGAAAATCAGGTCCAGAAGTAGGAAAATCAAGAAGATATGAATTGCCTTTTCTCCCCTTTTCCTCACCTCCTAACTCCTAATTCTCCACTATTCCCTCCTTTATTCTATTCTCTGATGAATATGTGACCCTTTTCCTTCCCAAGTACAACCCCTCTACATGTACCTTGTTCCCATCATCTCCTAACTTCTCCAACAGATTGTCCTCACCATTATCCACTCTTTCCAACCTTCAATATTTCCCTATTTACTGCTACATTCTCCACTGATTACAAATAATCCTAGACCTTCATGAGGTCCTTCAATGCCTCTAAATATTGTGCTATGTGACTCTTCTTCTTCTTCTGGGCCAAACTTTCTGCAAAAATCTATTTATACTCATTGCCTCCATTTCCAGTCTTCTCATTCATTTAAATACTCTGAAATTAAGATCTGACTTCTTACCTCATCTCTCAACTATAGCTGCTCTCCTTGAGGTTTTCAATGATCTATTTTTTTAATCTTTGACAACAAGGGAGTAAATGTATTAATGATACAGAATTAATATAGGAATTATTCACCTTCAAAAAGTTTCTTTGGGAATCAAAATAAGTTCAATTAAATTATTATTTTGCACCAGAGATTTGGTTTTCACAACTTTTTTTTAAATTGTTGATCCTTTATTTTATATCATCTCTGCTTCCCAATACATTACTAGCCTTTCCCCTTTTCAGAAAGACATGCCTTATTACAAAAAAATGAAAAAGGAAGAAGGAAAAAAAAAAGCAGGCCAGCAAAACTCAGTCAAAGCTAAGCTGATTTGTTGAAAATGTGGAAGCTCAATGTATGAGTGAACAAAGTTATCTCCATGATCACACCTATCAAGTAGTTGTGTTTCCTTTTAATATGTTTGAGGTGAAACTTGAAAATTATATTTCGTTCCTTTGAGTCAACAATTTTAACCAACAATCAACATGTAATAAAATACAATAACCATTTTGTTGTCTACTTACTGAGAGAAGATTTTGTACTATCTGCATCTGTAAGTCAGTTATGTGACTTTGGCAATGCTGCCTCCTATTGAAAATGGTTTACGAAGTCCTGGTTGTTCCCTTTATATGTTTGCATCTAGGGTACCATCAATGTGAGTGTGAACGATTTTCATAATGTTTTTCGTAGAGAAGTGAAAGTGGGCTACACGGGTCACAAATTACTGATTCCTTTTCAATTACCTATGTAGAATGTAAAATTGATAATAATTTAGAATTTTGTTATTCTTCAGTCATTTCACTCTTATCCAAATCTGTGACCCCATTTGGGAGTCTTTGGGCAAAGGTACTGGAGTGCTTTGCCATTTCCTTCACCAGCTCATTTTTTTTTTTACAGAGAAGGAACTGTGGCAAAGAGGGTTGAGTGACTTGTCCAAGATCACACAGCTAATAAGTGTCTGAGGCCACATTTGAACTCAGCTCTTCCTGACTCCAGGATTCTTATCCACACACCATCTAGTTACCCACTGGATTAGAGTTAGAATCATTGTTCATCATTTTTCAGATAAGTCCAGCTGTTCATGACTCCATTTGGAGTTTTCTTGGCAAAGATACTGGAGTGGTTTGCCATTTCCTTCTCCAAATCATTTTACAGATGAGGAAACTGAGGCAAATAGGGTTAAGTGACTTGCCCAGCAAAACACAGCTGGTAAGGGTTTGAGGCCAGATTTGAACTCAGGAAGATGAGTCATCCTGACTCCCGGTTTGGCACTCAGTACACTACACTATATCACAGTAAATATTTGTGTAAGGAACTCCTGAAACAACAAAAACAACAAACTCCAGTTCTTCACCTGATCTGCAATTAAGAAGAATTGCCCGGGTCACTAAGAAGTGAAATAACCCATCAAGGATCACACAATCAATAGATGAGAAGTAAGATTTGAATGCGGAACCTCTTGCTTCCAAGACCAGCTCTTTCCTCACTATACCACTGCTGTTTATCCATTATTAAGACTCTTAATATACTTACCAGTTCCTTTTTTTAATTTGAGCATTTTGTAGTATGGTCCCAATCTCAAAGCACATTATCCTTTAAATCATTAAACATCAATAGTCATGTGAAATCAGAGAGAAGGAACATTTTGTAGCTAGGAAAACTCTTAGGAAACTGATGAATGTTATCTTGGTGCCTCCTATCACTCAAATATTTGTTAGAATATGTTCATAAGCCAGAATTTGCTTAAAAGGTATTTGAGTGTTCAATTTCTTTATTATTATGAAATAAGTAAGAGGACTATGAGTTAAGTTCTAAAGTATTATTACTGAGATGATCTTACACTTATTAAATAACTCTCTTGACAATCCAAATTCTAAGTTTCAGAGTGTGGTTTGTAAATCAAGTGTTAATAACAATCAAACTAACCAATGACGCGCTCTCGGGACCATGTGCAAAAACATTACAGCCCAATTGATTGAGCACTGTTTTCAATTTTCTCCTCATCAAGACGTGTTAAAGGGGGAATTATAGGCTGGTGTGAGGCTTGAAAACCACTAACTTCTGAAACACTATAAAGGACTCTTTTTAAGCTGCATTTCAAGATTTGCAAATCATTGGTGTTTTCTTTTACCTGAATTCTTATTTTTTTGCCTTTTACAATGTTCTTGAGGCTGAATTGCATGAAGAGAGCCTTAAATTTTTAGATTTTAACTACTTCACTTAATTAATAATATACACAAGTATAGAATTCTAGGTCTTAAGGGTTGGAAAGGTTCTTAGGCGTCAATCTAGTCTAACCATCTTATGAAATACAAAGAACTGAAATGATATACAAGATCATACAGGACAGAATTAGAAATCAGGTCTCCTGATTCCTAGGTTATAATTTCCCCTACCATGTCATGTCTGTATTAGTTTACATTATTTTCCTTTCCTCTGATCCTAACTGTATGGAGAACCTAGGTGGTACAGTGGATAGAGTGCCAGGCCAGGGGTCAGAAGACTTGGTAGAAAATATAATCCTGTCAAAACTGTTTAGAACATATAAAAATTGTCATCTACTTGGCACTTGAAAGTTTGCAAGCCAGTTTTCACATTGTCTGTCACAACCACCCTACAGGTGTTCTTATTCGCATAAAACCATAGACTGCACTTCAGTATGCCCTGTGGCATAGTAAGAAGAAGAGAGGAAACTAAATGTATTTTAGAAAAAAAATCTTCTGGCCAAAGAGTTGAGTAAATAAATCACTATGAGGAGAAAGAGAGGGAAATAACATGTTTGGGTCATTTAAAAACAATACCCCACACACATTTTCCAAATAGACTTTGTAGTACTGATACCACATGCAAAATCGTCAGTATTTAAAAATAAATAAGTACAATCTTACATTTTATTCAAAATAAGATTAGGATGGATAAAAAAGTAAATTTGGCTGATGTAACAGGTGCAAGCAATTCCCTGGGCTAATAAAGAAGTCAGATGCCAGGACTACTGAAGGTGTTTAATGAGCTCTTACAGCTCTCCTATTGCTATTTAGTAATAATAATGTTTTAATTAATCCAAATTAGGGTTCCCTGCCTGACTTACCTTCATGAAAAGGTATGCTTTGTTTTCAAACCCCAGTTCAAAATTCAGGGAAATCAGAATTTATCTGGCTGTCATCCAGAATCTAGGAGGCTAGGAGCCAAGAGTTGTGTATTTTTTCCCACCTGCCTGATGGAGAAAGTGCCTGCTATTCCTAATAACTCTTGAGGTTTGTAGAACGCCTCTGTTTCCTCCAAAGGGCCAGATTATTGCCAAATACTGAAAATTTAGGAGCTCTTGGGGAAAGTCTATGAATTCCAGGTGTTGTTTTATTTTTTTTAAACCAACATCACATCTCCTCTTTTAAGTATACTTTAAGTATACTCATCTTGAATCAGAAAAATAAAGTATACTCACTAACTCAAAATTTATTTTGAGTTATAATGAGTTATAATTAATGCTTCTGTGTATCTGAAATAGCAAGATTGACTAATTAGTGATTTTAAGCATCTGAAAAATGGGAGAGGATTCTACTGCTAATAAGATTATTTTTAAATTAATAAAATAATCCAATTTTCTTCCATACAAGTTGTATAGCTATGATAAGAGAAAAAATCTATACCTAGTTTCATAGCAAATTTAAGCTCAGATCATTCCTAAGTCTGTACTATCAAAAATAAGGGCTTCCAACTTGCTCTATATTATTTGCTCTAAAATAGTTCCTTGTTATAATCACCAAAGACTGAAAACTTAAAGACATGTTGTATGCCATCTAACCCAACCCCTTCATTTCTCAGATCAAGAAACTGAAGGCCGGGGAAGTTAAATAACTTAGTTGCTCAAGTCCAGGGAGGTTTAGTGATTACTTACACATGTAATAAGTTGGTAAAGTCAAGATTTTAACCCAGTTCCACTGGATTAAAGTCTAGCAAGTCTAGCATTCTTTCCACTGGACCACATTTTATTTTATATCTGAAGTATTATTTAAAGAGAATTTAAGATATTGAGATATGTCTGTGCATGAAAATGATTAGGAATTACTGATTAATAACCAACAAGTATCTTTGGCCTGGAAAATTCTCTTCAATCCAAAGCATATAGAATAGAATTTTGAAAAGTAGAACCAGTTCCTTGTTTCAAAAACTGTTAGTAATAAAATAATCTAACTTAATTTTATAGTGATTCAAGTAAGAAGATTCCACCAATCCCTTGGCTCCATCCATTTTCCTTTACAGCATTACTTACTTTCGATAAAGATGTATACTTCACTTAATATGTTCCTGCTACAGTTTTGTCCTATTTCCTCTCATTCTGGGATATGTAGGACAAGTCAGTGAATCCTTGAAGAAAACTATCAAGTTATACTTTACATTTTTCTCCAAGTTAACTAGCCTGGTTCTTCAAAATTTTTCTTATATTCTTTTTTTTAATTCATTAAGTTTCATAGTTTTATTCTGACCTAATCAATCAATAGGTGCCAGGCACCAGAGACATGAAGACAGAAGTGAAACAGAATATATCCTCAAGTGCTTACCTTCTAAGAGGAGAGATAACACACATACACACACACACACACACACACACACACACATAAAACATCTGCCATATATCCCACAGTGCATCCCCTCTCACGAGGTAGGTCCACTTGATCATTCAATAAGCTGGCTCATTAACCCCATATTGCTAGGTATGGGATTTTAGAAAAGGACTACCACCTTGAAACTGCAACTCAAACTCTCTCACGGTTCTAGTGGCAACCCCTTTGTGAGGATATACAATCCCCTTACTCATCACCACAACAACTGAGTGCCCACAAATGTGCTTTCCATTCACATGAATCAGTCCATCATAAAGATAATGCTATTGACTATTAAACATAAAACATTTACTAAATAATAAATTCAATCATAAGCCATCATACTAACTCAATATAAGACCATGCAGAAATAATGAATACATCGTGGTTAACTCGTAAACTTCCTGCCACTGCATGCAGACTCTGTGGGGAAGAGTAGGCACATACTTGCAGAAACCTGACAGGGAGACACATAAGTGAACACAACTCGTGCTCAGGACAACTCTGGCTACAGGTCATGACATCCTTGGTCTCTTTAAGGATAATCTGCATCACATAAAACTGCTTCTCTTCTAGATGATCCACCTCTGGTCTTCATTGTTTTCTTGATGAACAAGAATTTTTCTACTCTAGAACCAACGAACCAATAAAAGGTGACTTTAACTCACAATTACTTATAACTGAGTATTGAGGTAGAGTTACACTACAGTGATAATAAATAGTTAATTGTAACACTCCTCAGATTGGTCTCTGGATAATGCAGACAAACCCAGCTATATCTTACCTCATTGGGATACTGCATTATCTATTCAGAATCTTCTAACAGTGAAGTAGAACTCACAGCAAAAGTTTTAAGCTTCACTTCATAGGCAATGCAAACTCCAGATCTTCACTCAAGAAAACATGTCATTCAATTAGCTTCAACTTATATTTATAGTAAAACAGGTGAGAGTGGTGGTCTGCTGGCCTAGCTTTGGAGAACCCAGGGTTCCCCTCCATCTCCTCATGAAGCAGCTATGACTTTGGCATTTAATGGCAAGTAACACAAAACATGCTCTCAAATTAACTTTGAGTTTCATGATGTAAAAATAATGGAAGTAATGAAGGCAATTTCAATTGGAGAGGAGGGGTTAGTGAGATCTAATAGCTTCCTATTTGAACTAATTATCTTTGCAAACAAGGTGTTAGGTCCAGTTATTTCTAAAAGAGCATACATTTTAAATTTTGGCCTCTCTTAAGTTTTGATGCCCTTGGGACAAACCTTGGTTTGACCATAGTTAATTTAGTGGAGAATTCTATTATATAAAATTCAACTTTTAAAACGATATTTTTTAGGTTTCAAAGTGTTTTATGCTGTTACTAATTCTAATAAAACAATACCGATATAAAATAACTCATTGTCAGTCAATTGTATGTATTAAACGCATGTGATATGCGAAGCAATGTGCTAAGCCTGGGGCTACAAAGAAAGGCAAACACACACACACACACACACACACACACACACACACACACACACACACACACACACACTTTTTGCCCCTACTTTTTCACCTCTCTTTCCGTTCTCCACCCTGGCATGTATCCTTATCACTCAACTGAAATTCTTCTCTACAAGATTCCAGTGATCTCTCTATTGTTAAATATAATGCTGTTGTCTCATTTCGTTTTTATTGTCCTCTCTGGAGCATCTGACACTGTTGACCATCCTATGTTGTCTGCACTTGAGTCCCTAGGTTTTCATGTCACTGCTGTGTTGCCATTCCCTTCCTACCTTTATTTTTGGGTCTCCTTTGAAGGATCAGCATCTACAGCCTGCCCCTATATCTGGGTTTACCCTAAGGCTCTGTGAGGCTATCTCCATTGCTTCTTTTTTTTTTTCCTTTTCTTTGTGCGATTTCATTCAGAAAATATGAATTTGATTATCAACTTCATGCAGACAACTCTTTTTTCTAAGATATCCAGTCTTCACCTATAGTCTCACATTCCAAGTTATCAGTGAAACATTTCTATCTGGATGTACCATAGGCATGTCAAACAACCTCTTCAGTCAATCTCACTTTCTTGTTCCCTCTACCTATCCTCCTCCTAACTTGCATACTTCCAACAAGAGTATCACCATTCTTCCAATCACCTATGTTCACAATCTATTAATCATTCCCAGTCCTTCACCAAATCCCATATTCAAACAGCTGCCAAGGTCTTGTCAAGTCTACGTCTTCAACATCTCTTGAATCTATCCACCCTCATCACTGATCCTAAAAATCACTGGAGTTAAGGATTTTATCACCTCATACACTGTCTATTACAATAGTTCCTAGTTTGTCTGCCAGTGTCTCATTTCTCCAATGGTTCCACTACGCAGTTATAGCTGATATTCTTAAAACTCAGGCATGACCATGCAGTTCCTCTGCTCATGAAGTTCCATTGTCTGCAGGATATGTAAAAATATAAAGTACTCTATGTGACTTGTAAGTTCTTTACAATCGGACTCTGGTCCATTATTGTAGGATGATTTGGACCTAGAGTCAGAAAGATTTGAATTTAAATATGGCCTCCAACACATATTAGCTATGTGACCCTGGACAAGTAACTTAACCTCTTTCTGTCTCTGTTTCCTGGTAGAATGGGAATATTGATAACAGCCATCACTCAGGATTGTTATGAGGATAATATGAGATGACGTTTATAAAGTGCTTTGCAAATGTTAAAGTGCTATGTAATGCAATATGACATGATTCCCTCTCACACACTTCAGACTTGGCCTATTTGTTTTTCACCATGAACAAAGTCATATCTCTTTACACAAGCGACTGTCCCTCCTGCGCAAAATGCCCATCTCTGCCTCTTGGAATCCCCGGATCCCAGCAAGACCCAGACCAATTCTCACCTCCTACATGAGGCCCTTCCTGATCTCCCTAATTATCAGTGCCTATGCGCACACACACACACACACACACACACACACGCACACATGCACACACATGCACACATACACACACGCACACACGCACACACACACATACACACATACATACACACACATACACACACACATATGCACACACACATACACACACATACACACACATACACACACACATACACACACACACATACACACACACATACACACACACATACACACACACATACACACACATACACACACACATACACACACATACACACATACACACACATACACACACACATACACACACACATACACACACACACACATACACACACATACACACACACATACACACACACATACACACACACACATACACACACATACACACACATACACACATACACACACATACACACACATACACACACACATACACACATACACACACACACATACACACACATACGCATACACACACATACGCATACACACACACATACACACACACATACACACACACACACACACACACATACACACACACACACCTGAAATTTCTCTATGTTTATTTTATACACACTTTATATTTTGATATCTGTGAATATCCTATATAACTCAGGGAGCCTATATGTTCCTTAATAGTAAAAAAACTGCTTGGTTTTGTAATTTATAACCTCAGGGCCTAGCTTATTATTGCTTGATTTTTTTAATAAATACTTACTTAGAAGACTGATCTAGCAACCTGGAAGAATTGTATGTAACAATAAGATATTTGGGTAGTAAAATACTAACAATTCATCCCAATCCTGACCCAAAAAAGGAGTTGTCACTTTAAATATCTATGTATTTTTACTGCCAGAAACACAACTTTGATATTGTCCTTTATGTAATTCAGTTCCCCCTTTTCATGAAAAAAAGTTCCTTCCACAGCAAAATCTATGACAGAGTATCCTTTTCACTTCCAACAGTGTCCATAACTAAATTTTCCAAGCCAGCATCTATGGGAAGCATTAGCAACAACAAATTCATTACAGCTATTAGTCCAGGGAGCAATAAAAAAAGTGACTTTTGTGAGATTTGAGAGCTAAAAGCAATGACTATGTCATTTTATGACAGCCTTTTACGATTATGTGAAGATATTAATTCAATTGAAAGATACAGAGTACATATCTGTTACATTGTATTAACATTCTCAAAGGTTTATGTGGATCTGACAATTATAGGTAATACTATTCTATTTAATGAGATGTTTGAAAATGGAAAATATTAAGAAAATTATTGAGAGAATACTATAGGTTCTTTTGCTGGTGCATTTTTTTTCTTGGATTAATGTGCATTGCATCAATAAAAGTGAAGATAAAAGCAATCATTTCAGCATCAAAGTATAAGTTTCGCTTTAGAATGCACATAGTATAATGAATACAGTTTGCCTAGATGGTGGGCAAATTTTTGTCTCCTAATGATAAGTTAAATCAAATAAATTTTCCAATTAGCCACAGTTATATAACTAGAGCTGTGTATGAATAGCTTAAGGCCTTATTGAGTATTTCAGATTGTTCTTCACACTGCTGCCAAATTAATCTTCCTAGTGAATAAATCTTATCTGATTACATCACAACTCTGACTAAAGGACTTCAATGGTGCCTTCTCTTTCCTAACAAATAAAGTTCAACCTCTTCATGTAGGCATTCAAGGTAATTCATAATCTAGCACAAAAAAAGGTATTTTTCAAATTACTTACAACATTCCTCATCCCCACTCCATATGCTATCCTCATCTCCAATTCTTGAACACATGCCACATGTTCCACTTCTACATCTTTCCTGTTCTCTCTAGAATGCTCTAGTATCTCTTGTCTGTCAGTAAAATCCTTCCCCATCCTTTAAGCCAAGCTTAAATGCCACTTCCATGAACCCTCCCTTGATCTCTGAATTAAAAATGATCTTTACTTTCTTAGACCCTCACGAAGCGTTTTGTATGTTCTTTTCTTATACACTTATCATTTGTCATATATTGTAGCTTTTGGTATACATGTCATCTCCTCTATGGTAGGCAGGCAGCAGGAGATGGAGTGCCTGGCCTAGAGTCAGAAAGACTCATCCTCCCAAGTTCAAATCTGACTTCAGACCCTTAGCTCTGGAACCCTGGGCAAGTCACTTAACCCCATTTGCCTCAGTTATCTCATCTGCGAAATGGAGAAGGAAATGGCAAACCAGTCTAGTGCCTTTGCCAAGAAAACCCCAAATGGGGGGACCATGAAGAGTTAGGCATGACTGAAAAATGACTGAACAACATTTCCTCTAGGAGATTGTAAGTGCCTTGAAAGAAAGGGCAATCATATTTCTTTGAATTCTCCAAGCACTTCCCACAGCAACTTCTATACACTCCTCGAGTTGCCATAGCCAAAAAACTTTATTATCTGGCAACTGTCCTGCTGGTTCTGAATCTCCCTTAACTCGGCTACACTAGTCTGTAGGGGGGAAAATATGTATGTCAAGTTTTTCCAGTTGGATCTACCAGATTTTCTGATCTTTTGTCATAACTTCAAAATACAAGATGGACCATCAATGTCAGAATTTGGTATAAATGTTCAATATATTAAACATCTAATATGAGGCATTGAGGTGGTACAGTAAATAGAGCACTGGGCCTCAAATCAGAAAGACCTCATACTAGCTTCATTACCTTGGACAATTCACTTAACCTGTTTTCTCATTTGCAAAATGGGGATAATAATAGCAACTACCTCCCAGGGTGGTTGTGAGGATTGAATGATATACTTAGCACAGTACCTCACACATAATAGACTAATTTTCTCCTGTTCATTTAATATAGATGCCATTAAGCTTGAAGTTGAAGAAAGTTAATGCCCTAAAAATAATATATATTGGTATGAAATTTCCCATAATGGTAATTCAGTTCACTGATTGTTCTCACTGAATTTCTTTTCACCATTCGGAATGTTCATTTCAAAGTAAAGATGTGAATAACCTCATTTCCTAAGTAAATTATGCAGAACTAAAGCTGATTTTCATGGAATTTTATCAATAGGAGGAATAACGCTGTTTGTATTTTATCATAATCAGCTAGAGATGTTCTTCATTCTTGAGGAGTATCCCAACCCTCTAATCTGAATGTAGACTAAGACTCGGCTGGTTCCATTTCTTCCACTATCTAGTTTTTGGGTAAGTCATTTATTTTTTCTGGATCTGAGCCCTCATCTGTAAAATGAAAGGATTAAGCAAGATGATCTCCAAGAGACTTTCCAGCTCTGACATTCTGAGCACCTACATCTTCATACTTTTGTCAATGTAGGAAATTGCTTTAACTTTAGGGGAAAAAAAAAGAAATACCCGCACCAATGGATATCTTAGCTGAGCTAAGACTCACTAATAAAGAAGTTTGCTATAGGGGGTGGTATTATGGTCATTGTGGAATGTCTCTGAAATTCTTTGAAAAGTAAAAGCATAAAAATTGAGAATTAAGTCTATTTAGCAACTACGAGGTACGTAGCATTATGCCAAGTTCTTGATCTATGTCATTCCAGAAAGGAGTATATCATCTTTTTGTAAAAAATATTTCCAGCTGCAATATCTCAAATTCTCATAATTAGAAAGTATTTCCTTTGGTCTGCTCTGCCTTTTGCTGCAATTCAAAGTTTCTTCCTCTTTCATCATCAGTGAAAATAAAGCTCACGACCCACCTTTTTGTATAGTAAGTTCTCTGTGCATTTTGTGTTCATATTTTTTCATTTTGTGGTCATCATTAATACCTTAAAAAGTCATAAAAGCAAGGAATCTTAGATTTGGAAGGAATTATAGAGGTCCAATCTGTCTCTCGACACAGCAATCCCTGGTGTAATATTGATGATCGATAAAGAACTAGCTTCCTAAAGAATTCAAATGACAGGAAACCTATTACATTATGTGATGGGTTGTTCCTTTTGGGGAATTATAAAGATGTTCCTTATTATTATTAATCAAAACCTGAATCCTTGTGAGTTTTCACATTGGCCGTAGTTCTATTTTTTATGCCAAGATAGAGTGAGTTTAATCATTATTTCTCATAATAACCCTACAAATATTTAAAGTAAACTCTGAGGTTACACATTACAACTTGAACTTTCTTCTTCCCTTTAATTTTTCCTACTTGCTTCCTAGCCCTTTTATTTTTCTTGTAACCATCACCTGAATATTATCAAGTTTGTCATTAAATATGGCACTCAGGACTAAACTAAATATTCTATATGTAGCCTAACCCAGTAGAGATTAGACCAGGAGTACAGTCTTTATCGGGATGCTAAATTGTTAATTCAACATAAAGTTTAATGTAGAGATATATGTTTCTCTAAGGTGTTCATCAGTGTCAAGGAAGTTGTCCCACACAAAATTCAAATGAAAACATTTACTATTGATGATAATGGTCTCCAAATACCCATGAGCGGGTTGCAACATGTTGCAAACAAGGAAGGAGAACATAGTAAAAGATGCCATTAGATAAATATATGAGTGAAAATGAAAGTGGATCAGTATCATGGTAAAAGTGATGGATTATCGATACATAGCACATGTGCTCCATTGGTGTCCTGCCATAATACAGAAAGGCTTGGCATGTGTAGGTTGCAATTGCTTCATTGTAGGCAATGCCTTCATTGATGAGATTATAAATACATTTGTGCATGTGAATATATATTTTATTTTTATATACATAATTTGCCAAGAATAGTGACTAAACTTGAAATTTCATTGTTGTAGGAAACTCCCAGTGAGAAAACATTCTCCACCAAAGTAGTTCAGCATGTTCTCTGTATAATCTTCAAGAATCACCTAGACCGCTGAGAGTTTAACTCACATGCCCGGCATCATACCTCCGTGTCATGTGTCTGAGAACAGGCTAACCATATGTCTTTATGAGTCTGAGAACAGCTTTCTATCCACTAGGCCAGGCTGTCTTTCGTTATATATGCGTATATGGAAAATAAAAATAGCTGATGTTTCTATAGTGCTTGCTGTGTGCCAGGCACTATGCTAAGCAATTTACAATTATTATCTCACTTGATTCTCACAACAACCCTGGGGGGGGGGGGGGGTAGATGCTCTTATTATTCCCATTTTACACATGAGTAAGCTGAGGCACAGGGTAAGTAACTTGGCCAAGATCACACAGCTAGAAGGTATCTGTGGCTAGATATACGTACATACATACATACATATGTATGAAGCCAAACATACATATATGTGTTTATGTGTATGTACTCCATTTATGGCATTATTTACATGTATGTATGAGTATATATATTTGTATACACATAGACATGTGTGTTCATGTAAACATATATTTATGGACTTATTTTGCATGTGTGTATCTCTTGCCTCAGAAACTTACTAGCTGTGTGACTTGAGGGAAATCATTTGACTGCTATTTGCCTCAGTTTCCTCATCTCTAAAATGGACTTAATAATAGCACCTATTTCCCAGGATTGTTGTAAAGATTTAATGAGATAACAGTCATCAAGTGCTTAATGCAATGTCTGGCACATAGTGGGATCTATATAAATATAATCCCTTCTCATTTATTTATAGCTTTCTATGCATTATATTGTAACAGAAAGCACCCCAACATACACGGGGCGGGGGGAGCTGCTATCACAGGTTCTTAGATCTGCATTTATAAAAGGAAAGGCAACCTTTGAAGGGCCAATAATCACTTTAATCAAGCTCATGTATCATTCACTTAGTTCAGGGGGAAAAGTCAGCACCCTGAACTTCAGAGAAAATAGAGAGAAATACAGATCAACAGACAGGGCTTCCAACTGTCTGACATAACAGCACATACACCATAAATCAACAGACAGATCCAACTGTCTGACCATATGTACATAGTTACCAGAGAGAGAAACACCAACATCTGGGTTTCAAAGAGGGGGGGAGGGGGGAATCTCCTTGCTGGCTACCTAGAGTCTCATCTGGCCAAACAAACACTTCTAAAGAGTAAGCCCCAAAGTAAAACCTCACCTCAGAGTATTTATACACTTTTTAGAGCCAGAGGGCATCACAACCCTAGAGAACCAGTGCCTCATTAGAAACAACAAAAGGTGTGGCCATTCCTACCAATCTTCCCAGGCTCATTAATGGGCGGAGAAGATCTTCTTTAATCACATTAAAATAATTAACTATACAAATACATATACTGTTTTTAGTTAAAGAAACCCATGTTTCTATACTTTACTCCTAGAGTCTTTAGACTCATAAATGATAAATGTAAGATTCCATCAGAGTCACTTGATTACACTAAAACAAAAACGGAAAAAGGTCCTACTTTGCTTGCCATCATATATGTGTAATATATACAGTCAGCCATAAATATATATAAAATATAAATATTATATATATTGTATATCTTACATTTATCATTTATGAGTCTATGAAGTCATGCAAACATCTTAGACCAGTGCTTCAGGAAAACAATGAATTGGGTCTAGAATTAGGTATGACGAGGTACTAAGCTGGATAAAAATTAGGAAAATGTGTATTGCTTTCAACAGTCACAACTTGCTCATTTCTATAAAAACTTTTCTTTAAACCTAATACTTTCGCAGAGAAGGGAGGTGTAGAGGAGAAAGGGATAAGGATGGTAAAGTCTGGAGGCAAGGTGGTGAATTCTGGAGAAATATGCATGAAGGAGTAAGCTAGCCGTGGGACATTTCCAACAATTTATGACTTGCAGGCAAAAAGTAGCTTATAAGACTTCTTCAAGGATACATGTGACTGGAAAATGAGGTGGACCAGAAAGAATGAGAGATAAAAAGAGATAGCGAAGAGTGACATTGGTGCACTGCAAGATATTAAAAGAACCAGACATAGGGATTTTGCACTTTGGATGAATCCTCTATGGAGGACTTATGTTAAAAAGCAGATGAGAATTGCACAGGGCAACCAAGAATACAATCTACACTAGAGGGAGGGTTACTCATACTAATGAGATAAGAGAGAGAAAAAAATATCATATTAACTGTCTTAACAGTTCTATCATAACACTGGCCCAATTTGAGATTATGGGCAAGTAGAAATCAAGGGCCTTTTTCACATAAACTGCTTTCAAGTAATAGCCTATATTTGTCTAATTGTGTAATTGTATAAGACTTCTGGAATACAGACAGGAAAGGAATTATTTTTAAATGTAGATTTTATATTTATTGCTATTATCCTATTTTTGCCTCATATTTAAAGCCCAGTAATTTTTAATCTTGATTCTGTTATCTTATAGACAGAGGTAGAGATAAAAATATAAGCTATATCTCTCAGTTTTTTATCATCTACGAATTTGATAAGTATGCCTTCTATATCTTCAGCCAAATTGCTAGCAAATACTGTGAACAAGACAGGGCCAAAAAAGGGGCTATATGACACATTCAACTTAGCTCAACTTAACCACTGTAGGACTCCTTCCAAGTTGGCATACATACATTAATTAATGAATGCCCTTTGGGCATGGATGCTCAGCCGTGAATCCCTCCAGAATTATTATCCTTTATCCCAACTTTTTTCTATCTTTTCCATAAGGACATTCTCAAAAACCACAACAAATGCATTATGAAAAGGTACTCTGTCCAAAAACCTCTGTGTACTTGATCTTCCAATCTAATAAATCTAGTAATAAAGGAAATAAGATTGGTCTGGCATGCTTTTAGTTCACCTGTGCTTGTTCCTAATTATAACCTGATTTTCTTCTAAATGCTCATAAGCCATCTCATTAATGCAGCATCCTTGAATTTGGATTTTGTATGGGATTAGTGTAAAGACTATGTACATTATATTTTTTTTTAAACTTGGTCTCCCTATGTTGTTCAAACCAAAAACACAATAGCCATTCATGGACCCAATCCCATCACTGCTCAGCAGGGAAACTTTGACCCATTCCCTTTACTACTTGGATCAATCCATCCTTCCTTAAGCAGGCCAGTCGGACTCTTTCTCAGGGCACACTATATTGGTGACAGATGTAGTGTGGATGCCCAATAGGCTTTAGCTCTACTTCAGTTTGGGATCGCTAAACCCAAGTGATTTCCTAGTCTAAGTCTTCCCAGTAACAGGTAGTGCAGCACCATGCCTAGCATTCTGTATGTTCTAGAAACCACTTTTTTTTTTTTTTTAGAAGATGTGTCCATTTTCATTCTTTTGGCCTTCTTTCAATAGTCTAGTCATACAGCGGAAATGCCACTGAAACCTGGAGTCAAGAGAGACAGGTTCAAATACTAGTTCTGATACTTAAATGACAATAGCAAATTACTTAATCACTCTGAGCCATCAATTTTCTAGTCTTGCAGTCACCTCTGCTCCCTTTCAAGAATCACATCCTCTTTTCTTGGCACCAAATTGGATCTGTTAGTCTTATAATTGATAATCTGCTCTTTGCTACCACCTGCCAGGCTTCAGTTTTCTGGATCAGTTGCTGTTCTCTGCTTCAATATAATTGAGTATAGTGGTTAGAAGGCCTCTGACTAACAAGAATAGGGGGATGTGCTTTTAGTGCAAAGCCAAAGTTCTGAAGTTAATCACTGAATGGGCTCTCAGTCAAACTGAGACCTGTTAAAGACATTATCTTGAAAAGGTCAAGGTCTCCCACTGCATCCTGGACCATCTCCAGCTGTCCTGATCCATACCTGGTCACTGAACCCAGATGACTCCAGAGGGGAAAGTGAGACTGGTGACTTTGCATAGACTTCCTCACTCAAATCCAATTCACTTACCTGTCATGGCATCACCTCCCTGTTGTCATGGTCTTCTTTGAGAATGAAGGGCAAACAGCAACCACCACTCAGCCAGGCAGACAAAAAATCTATTGGAATGCCCAAGGATAAGACTAAATTTGAATTCCCTTTGTCTGATGCTGATTCAAGGTACTTGGTCCCAAATAGCTATCTGAGTTGGGGTTAGCAAATTCCTTCTTAAATCCCCAGTTGTTGACCTACGTCTTCAAAATTCATTTCTGGAATTCTAATTCCAACCAAAAATAAAAAGTTACACATTATAGAGAAATTGGGGTGTTAAGACCTCTCTCACTCTTCTGTGATAGTCAATAGTCAATAATCAACAAACATTTGTTAAGCAGCTGTCACGTGCCAGGCCTTGTGCTAAGCACTAGAAATACAAATAAGAACAAAGAAAGACAATTCTTGCCTTCATGGTGTAGACAATCTAATGGAGCAAGACAACACACAAAAGGAAACTGAAAACCAGGGGCTGGGCCATGGTTGGGAAAGGTATTTGGTGGGGCATGGTGATGAAGTTAGGTACGTCCCAGAGTAATGTAAACCAGTGGAAAATGAGAAGGTCTGGGCTGAGCTCTCTCCTCAAATTGAGGTTGTGAAGTTCAAATAGTGGTTTTGGCTCTGTCCTTCCAGGTAGAGGGTAATGATGAGGTAGAGAACCAAAGTTGATGAGATCCTTCAGGGCCATAATATTTCCCTTAATGAGATTGCTGCAGGCTTGGTGGAAAAGTCAGTTTTCTCAGTTGAAACTGGTCTGCAAATGAAACTAGGAGCAAGAAGGAATGCTAAGAGAAGCACTCAGGATACACTTTCCTGCCATTATTAAGGATATCTGTCAGCAACAAAATCAGTGATCCTTTTTGAACTGCATTCTGACAAGTTCAAACCTCCCTGCTCTCCCTAAAATCTGTAAATCTTATAATGTTATACAAATGTGAGCTATCGTTAGAGATATATTCTAAGTGGGTTGTTATGGTGTTTTTGTTTTGTTTTTTCTGATCATCCCATTCATTTACAAAAGGGTGAAGAGAAGTGAGGAACAGTCAATGTATCTGAGCCTGAGCAGGTTTTCTGTCCAGTTGGACAGAACCTCTAAATATCCCTCACTAGCAAGTCAACATGGGAAGGGTAGCCAAGATGGAGGAATAGTAGGAAGCAATGAAGTTGAGCTTCCATCTAGAAATCTACTCCAAACAGAACTAGGAAATACATGTCCTAATGGGGATCACCTGAAAAAGTCACAGTGAGTCCTTTGTATGACCCAGTTTGGCATAGGAAAGCAGAGAGTTCTGCTGACACTGGGGATTATGGGCATTAGTGCTCCCATGGGTCACTGTAGAGCCCAAGGTGTGCACCAGAAGAAACTATGAACCAGGGCAAGAGGAGGTCCCAGATCCATTCTGGGGAACTCCCCTACCAATACCAGGATAATGTAATACCAAGTGCCAGCTGACAGCTTTGTCATAAACTACCCAGTTTTGAGTCACAGATCCAAGGTAGACTTAGAAGGGCACCTATAAACAGAAGTGTCATTGTTGGCCAGGGGGTCACTGGGCAGCGTACCAAGAAAGGAGCAAGTTTAGAAGCAAATAGCAGGACTTAGGCTCAAATGCCAGGGACAAAGAAAGATTTCAATTCTAGTTCCTAATCTATCCTTTCAGGGCAATAACCAGGACAACTATCCCAGACCAAAGGGGAGCCTGTTATTCTGTCACTCTGAACCAGCAGAACTTCCAAGCTGGCTGAAAAGGGCTGAGTCCAGTATCATTCTACTATCACTCAGACCAAAACTCAGGTCAAGAACTTGGAGAGTTCAGAGCAAAAGAGCAACAAGCAGACTTTACTTTGGAACTTTGGAAACACTGAAAACATGCAGATCCCAGACTACCCCTGAAATCCTAGAATAGCACAAGACTCAATATGACCAGCCCAGATCTTCTTTCCAGAAGCATGGGGGAGCCAGACATAATATGAAGTCTAGAGTTGGGAAATACCTGGGAACATGGGCAAACAAACAAAAAATAATCCCACCATGAGGAGCTATTGTAGTGGCTGGTAAACTCAAGACACAAAAACAGGAGAAGAGAATAACTCCAAAGCATCTCCAAGCATTGCCTCTGAGAAAAACACAGCTTGGGCACAAACTCATCTAGAATTCCTAAAAGAAATGAAGCAAGAGTTTTTAGAAAGTTTTTTAAAATACTTTTGTAAATGAAAGGAGAACACATGGGGGAAATTAGAAAAGAAATGGGAGTCATGGAAGAAAGAATTGGAAAAGGGAATTAACAGCTTGAAACAACAGGTAACAAACCTTGCTCAAGCAACAAACTCACCCCAAATTAGAATGGGCTAAATAGAAAGCAATGACTCTATAAAATGACAAGAAATATCAAAACAAAGTCAAAAGACTGGGAAAAAAATAACATTAAACTAACTGAAAACTATGACCAAAAAATAAGCCTAGACACACTGTTTCAAAAAAAAAAATCTTACAAGTAACCTGCCCAGATCTCTTATAACCAGTGGACAAAGTGGAAATAGAAGGAATACACTAGTCACTTTCTGAATACAATTCCAAAATGAAAACTCCTGGAACATCATGGCATGGAGGACTTTCAAGCATTCCTAACGAAGAGACCACAGCTGCACAGAAATTTTGAAGTTCAAACATAGGGGTTAGTTAAGAAAAACATAAAAGGAAAACATGAGCAATGATAATTGGCTAAACAAGGATAAACTGCTTACCTTCTAATCTAAGAACATATGCCTTAACATCATCAAGTGCCATAGATGGACTATAATTAGAAAAAATCTAGAAGAGGTTCTGTTAAGTCTTAGTAATTTTAAGAGAAGAATAGAAAGAGAGATAAAAAGGAACATGTTGGAAGTGCTAAAAGGGAAGGGAAAAGAAGTTTAGGAAAAATCATCTCACATAACTAAGGTATACATATAGATATGTACACAGACAAGTAAGAAGGGTTGGACAGAGAAACTGATACTTCAACTTCACTCTCATCTGAACATGAAAGGAAGGGAGAACAAACACCCACAGAACCGAGGGCAGAAATACATTTCATTCAACAGGGAAATAAGAGAAAATGGGTTTGGGGCAATCTGAGAAAGGTCAGATTAAGGAGGGATTAGTTCAAAGTAAAACATACTAGAGAGAATATACAAAACTCTAGCTCTTTTGAGGTGGCAAAAAATGGGAATCTGAGTGAGTGCCCATAAATTGAGGAATGGACAAATAATGGCATATCAATGTGATGAAATCTTATTATATTGTAAGATATGACAAAGGGAATACTTTCAGGGAAACAGGGGAAAGCTTGTAAGAACTGATGCAGAATAGAGCGAGCAGAACTAGGAGAACTGTTTACACAACAGCAATATGGTAAAGGCAAACAGCTTTGAAATCTTCGGCATAACAACCAACTGTAATTCCAGAGATCTAGTGACAAAAACATGTTAGTCACCTCATAAGAGACCGGCAAAGGACTCGGTGCAGAATGAGGCAAATTTAATTTTTGGACATAGCTAATGTGGAAATTTGTTTTGATTGATGATACATGTTTGTAACAGGGTTTGTTTTTCTTTAGTTCTCAAGTTGAAGGCATTGGAAAAGAAGGCAGATTTTTGCTGGTTCAAAAAAAAATTAAAGATAATTTTTTAACACAGTCATCATAATTTGTTCTTTCTTCCCATGATTAGTAACAAAATTTTGTAATATTCCACCACTCGTGATTTATTTTGGTTATTGCATTGCATATCAGATGCCAACACTTCTTCAGAATGCCCTGATTTGCCTTCCACAAACAGAGCCTTATACATATTGTATAGGTCCAGAAACGCAGAGTTTCTTCTTTTTCTCTTTTGTTTTATAATTTCCCACTATTCCTAGGAAATCCTGCTTTTTATATCTGATTAGCTCTCCAGTCTCTAACATACTAACCTGCCTATTTCTTGGGGCTCTTAGTAATTAATAAGGTGTCAATCAATCTTCTAAAGTGCAATTTTATGCAACAACGGATAGAATTGGCATCCGATTGTGCTTGCTAGCTTGATCACATGCCCCATTGTCAGTTCTCACAGCTTCTAAGATCCATCTGCTCCTAGGCACAATTCTGGAAGCAGGAATTAAAATCTAATTCACCTGCTTCCTTGTTCAATATTCTATCCACTGGATCATGATACTCTCTTAACTATACATGCTTATACAGACCAAAAGAATATGACAACTGCACTAGGTAGCCTCTGTAATATTTTTTCATCCTATGATTCTATAAAACAGAAGCTAAAGAATTTAGTTATTTAGGGAATGAATAAGAATGCATTTTATTAGAAGAGAAAGTTCTATAGTGTGTGAAATGCTGTAAGTTTAGTTAGGTTCATGGTCATTCAATATTTAAGAAGAGCTGTTATAAATGATTACATAGGTTTAGAATGGGATTGGGGTGGAGAAAAACTCTTTAGTCCTTTACTGTGCATTATGCATGACTGAATAGTGAATATCTTCAACAACAGAATTAACAGGAAGATGCTACACAACTGATCCATTATACTATATCTAAGCCCAGTGTCTACAGATGATAATACAACTCTTCCCCATAATTCTACTGCCTTTTACTTTTCATATTTTCTCTTTTAAAAACTGACTTTTTTATAACTACAGAGAGGGAAGTTAACATGTTTTTATTCTTTCCAATAAAGCAAAATACATAGAAGCATTTCAAATTAAATAAGTGATAAAGGGGGAAGTTAGAGCCTCCTGCTCTGACTTACTTCTTTCTTGGGCTAGCATTCTTTGATTTCAATCAAGTGATCCCATGAGTTTACTCTTTGTACATTATTAAAAGGCAATAATTGAAGAATCTACTCAGTTATATTCAAACCACTTTTTACCTATGACTTTATATATGACCTCTGTTTTCATTGGTATAGGAAATTCTAGTGAGAAAACTCCCTTTCCCATTTCAGGTCATCACCTTTTTTGTATCTTGGAATCTTAAAAAGTTTGCCAAGAGCATTGAGAAATTAAATAACTTGCCCATAGTCATACAATTAGAATATATCAGAGGTAGGATCTGAATTCAGGTCTGGCTAGTTTTGAGGCTACATCTTTGTCCTTTTAATCTTGAATATCGATAACTCAATGAAATAAAATAGTCTTCTAAGGTTAGAATTTCATTTGATTACAGAGTGATTTCCTTTAAAGAACTTCTCGTCCAGACCTGTGATTATAGGGAATTACTTCTAGTAACACAAATCCGTAAATTATCTACAATTTGTCATTTTTGAGAGCTGTCTGGGACACTGAGTGGTTACCAGGCTTGTCCCTGTTCACACAGCTGGTATGTGTCAGTCAGGAACAAAACACAGTTCTGACTCCGGGATCAGCCTCACCTGCCACTACGTCATACTGTCTTTCTACATGAGAATAGAAGGGGAAATTATTGTAAAAGGGAAGAAGATGCCACACATTTTAGGAAGAAAACAATTCAAAATTTTAGAACATTGACCAATAAGCTAGTTTCTGTAATTATGCTAGCACTCGTAAATGTTTTCTTAGTGATTTAGCTATATTGTCACATAAGGAATTTAGTATCTAAGATTGGAAACCTGTCATTGACTGTCATTCTAAAATATTAATCCAAAAATGGACACTATTAAAATACACACAAAAACAGAATTTTAGGCATAAGCCAAAAAAAAAGATATAATTTACCAATTTTGCTATTTATATCAAAATGTGCTTATTTACAGGAGGGAGTAGGGAGCTGAGACTATAATGAAGTCTCCCTTAGTATCCTTCCCAAAGAATTAAGGTTAAAAATTATTTTCCTAAGATCATGTTTAATGCATATTTCATTTAAATTACTGAAGAATATTTTAATTTGTTCATTATACTAACAAGATAAATCGGTTTGATGTGATGACAGGTTCAATGAGTAATTTTCATTTTCATCAAATTTGTGAGCCTTCATTCAATGAATATAATAAGTAACTATTCTTGGATTGATTGGCACTGGTGGTTCAGTAAAGGAACAAGGCTAAGAGTATTTGAACTAAATTGACAAATTCTAACCTGATCTAGAATCTACATTTTGGGAAGGGAGTAGACAGGGGGGATAGAGCATCAGAAATTCTAATGAGCTTAATTCAGTTCAAATCAACAAACATTTACTATGTAATCTTCTACAGACAAAGACAAAAGAAAAAGATGCTTTTACTGCCTTCATGGAGTTTACATTCTAGTTTAAATTTCCTTTGCATATGCCATAAACAATTCTCCACAAAGAATATTGTTCTCTCAGTTGTAAAATTCCAGGATTCTTGATTACTTCAATTAACACAAGCTTCTCATCTTTGTTCGTCTAACAGGAAAGATCTTCAGTACAAGGTAGCATTCAGTCCATTCCCTGTACAGAAAAAATTCTATGTGACTTCTGAATCAAACTCTTTGTTAACACCGTTTTTCAATTTACATTATGAAATACAACGAAAGACAAAAAAAAAAAATAACAATCCACCTCCAGCCTATTTGAAATCAGGGTAATTCAGTGCAATAGTTCTGGTAAGTTTTTGCTGCTTAGAGAATCAGATTCAAAATACTAGATAAGTTTCTCTTTGAATTATATCAGCAATATTTTCTTACAGATATTGGGCCATAACTGGTCAGACCAGTTTCCACAATATGCTTGGCTAAAGCATCTTCCCTGTACAGACTGGTTTCTCCATGACTGTCCTTAATCCGATCCATTAATCTTTTGCTTACAGTATTGATATCATAAAGACACCACTAATGAGTACTATGACTATAAATCTGGGGTCATCAAGAATTAATGCCTAAGATATCATCCCTGTCTGAAACAGGAACAGAAAGATCTTTATTTTAAGGTATTTGGGAAGTTTCAGGCCCATGTGGACCTGATCAGTAGGTACTTTACAGAGCCAAATGCTCAACGAGGCAGTCAGTCAATCAAAATGAAGTTATTAAGCATCTACTGTGTCAGGAACTGGACTAAGCCCTGGAGATGCACTGAAAGTGCCCCACCCGCCAAAAAGGAAAAAAAAAAGTCCCTACTTTCAAGAAATTCACAGTCTAATAGAGGAGACAACATAAAAACAACTGTGAACAAACCAGATATATTCAGGATAAATTGGAAATAATCAATAGAGGCAAGAGGGAATGGAGAAAGGCTCCCTACAGAAAGTGGAATTTGAGATGAGACTTGAAGGAAACAAGGAGGGGAAGAGACAGAGATGGAGAGGAAGCAAAATCTAAGCATGGACTATTTGAGAGATGTAGTGTCTTGTGTGAGAAGTAGAAAGGAGTGTGGATGGAGAGTGTCAATGTGTCAGTGGATTGAAGATTCTGTGGAGAGGAGCAAGGAGTAAGAAGACTTGAGAAGCAGGAAGAGGCCAAGTCACAAAGGGCTGTAAAGACCAAACAGAGGATTTTATATTTGACCCTAAAAATAATCAAGAGTCACTGGAGTTTATTAAATAGGGGAGTTATATAATCATATCCTTGTTTTGCGAAGATCAGTCTGACAACTGAGGATAGAATGAAATGGGGAGAAATTTGAGGCAGGGAAACCAACCAGAAGGCTAATCTCCCTACTGGTTCAACTCCCTTCTTTAGCCCTTTGTTACTGCAGTATCACTGAGGGTGAAAGTCTCAATCAACTGGTCATTCCTCCATTGTATAATGAGCAAAATCCCATCTCCACCTGCTCCAATTTCTGAGATTCAATGCTGTTATATTCAAACATGAAAACACCTCCCTATTCTCTGATGCCAATCTGCATCATTCAGATCCTTGTAGAGTCCCCATCATTCTTTCTATCCCCTTCCATCTGCCATCACTTCATAGTTAACAAAGTGTAATGCTAATCAGAGAGAAAGATGTTCCCCACCCATCAATAGGCCTGCCCATTAAGGAAATCTTGATTTGGGGAGGCTCACACCTTTTGTTAATTTCTAATGCACTGGTTCTCAAGGGTTGTGATGCCCTTTGGCTCTGAAAGGTATATAAATACTCTGAGATAAGGTTTTACATTGGGGCTTACTCATTGGAAGTGTTTGTTTGACCAGACTAGGAACCCCTTAGCTTTGAAACCCCAGATGTTGGTGCTTCTCTCTCTGCTAACTATGTATCTATGATCACACAGTTGGATCTGTCTGTTGATCTGTGATGTATGTATTGCTTACTGTCAAACAGTTGGAAGCCATGTCTGTTTATCATTATTTCTTTGTATTTTCTCTGAAGTTCAGGGTGCTGATTTTTTCCACTGAACTAAGTGAATGATACATGTGCTTGGTTAAAGTGATTGTTGACCCCTCAAAAACTGCTTTCCATTTAGAAAAACAGGTCTAAGAACCTGTGATAGCAGACTCTCCTGTGTATGTTGTGGTGCTTGCTTTTACAGAAAGTCCTCTTAATTCTAGATTTCTTTTCTTTACATTCTTTCTATCTCCTAGCATTCATAGAACCCTGACTCCCTCTTGAAAACATTGCATCCCTTTGTATTCTCTGCAATAACGGATATTCTTCAGATGCTTGCCATCAAACTAGGCTGAGGAGGACAATGGCTTATGCTCTTCTCTCATCTGTCACTGCATCTCCCATATCCATCCCATTGCACAGGCCACATCCCATGACTAGAATTCACCCCCTCCTGACACCCACTTCTTAGAATCCTTAGTTCCTTTCAAAGTATCACATTTTTATATGTAAGGCTCTTCCTGATTCCTCATCTGAAAAAAATTACTTTATACTTAGTATTTATAAGAAAATACAAATAGAATGTAAGCTCCTTGAGGGCAGGGAATTTGTCTTTTCATTTCTTTTCTTTGCTTATTTTTTGCCTGCCTGGTCCAAAAGAAAGCTTTAAATAAATGCTTGTTAATTGATTGTTTGACTGATTATTCTTCACTACTACTTCCAGGCTCAATCTCTACCACCCTTACTCAATAATATTTCCTTACTTGAGACTTTCTCCATACATCTACATTACTCTATCTTTCTAGATCTTTGTTGCAGCCATGTACCACCTTCCCAATCATTCTTCCCCCTTTCTCAAATTAAGCATTAGTCTTGGTTTTTTGGGCTTAGTCTTCTTAATCAAGCTAAACCCTACCCTCATAGTCAAGTTTTCAACATGCCTATTGATGTCTCCTTCAATATCTTTTGTTCTTCAACCTCCCTAACTCCTGTGATTTACAAGTTCACTCTGCCTCAACTGTCCAGTGTGATGACCATATCCTTGATCTCACTATCAAGCATTATTTTACAGCCAACATGGACTGGAGCCTTAAAATTCCTCCCTCTAATCATAGACTCCTAATTTTCCATCTCCTCCTACAATTTTTCCTACTAAACCTGTTCTTCATCTTTACTGCAACCTCCAGTTATTCCCACTCTCCCTATTCTCCCAGTCCATCTACCTAACTTTGGCCTCATTTTCTCACCTTCACAGTCAATAGTTATCAGTTTGACTACATCTTTTCTTTGATCTCTTGCTCCTCTACTCTATAGTTGCCTTCACTTTGCGAAAACCAAACCTTGGGTTACTCCTACCATCTACCTTCTCTGCTCCTCCTCATGTACAGTTGAATATTATTGGAGAAAGTCCTATTACTCTCCTTCTGGGTAAACTACAAATTTATGCTATATAATTCCAACTGGGTCCTCACTGCTGCATAGAAATCCTTTTATCTTTTCTAATTTACTGTCATATTTCTCATATTTTCAAATCTTTCTTCCCATCTTAATTAATGCATACCACACTCAGACTTCTCCCTATTACATATCTCAGAAACCTTCTACACTGACATCCTTCAGACATTGTTCCAATCATCCCCTCACCTAGGTCACCCTTCTAACTATGTTCTTGATCTCATTCTCCAATATCTCTTCCAGGAGCTTGTTCTTTTCACCTTTGCATTTCAAGGGCCTCACAGATTGCATCTAGCTTGTCTTTCCAACCTTCTTTTGGAACATTTACCTTCACACAACCTATATTCTAGGTAAATTGGCCTACTGACTGATCTGTGAATCTATCATTCCAATTCCCATCTTTTTGCCTTTTTATAGGCAGTCATTTCCCCTCCCAAATAGCTGAAATGTTCTCCTTATTTACTCCTCTTAGAATTCCTACCTCCATTAAAGGCCTGACTCAAGCCTATCCCTATCACCCTACAAACCCCTAATTGGTATCCTTTATGTCCTTCTTCAAATTAGCTTACATTTAATCATCTATGTACATGCTGTATCTCCCAGTATAATGCAAACCTTTTGAAATCAGATCATTTTGGTCCTTGGGTACATATAATCCAATAGAGCACCTTCACTCAATAGGTACTTAATATATTTGTTGACTTGAACAGGGTGCAACTGTGTGTTTCTTTGGAAATCTTAAGAAGCCCCTGTCCTCCATTGGACCCTATTAATACTCTGCATCAGAAAGTTGCTATGATCAGAGCAGTCAAGATGATGGAGTAAAAGCAGAGACTTGCTATAGCTCTCCCTCTAAGCCCAACCAAATACCTGTAAAAAAAATGACTCTAAACAAATTCTGGACATGCAAAACCCACAGAATGAGTAAGTAAAGCAAATTTCCAGCCCAAAACAGCCTGGAAGCTCAACAGGAAGTGTTGATTGTGCTAGATCAGGAGCAGAGCACAGTTCAGCATGGGCCACACCAACACAAACAGAACCTGAGTAGACTTCGGGAGACCTGAATCTCTGCCTCTTATGGCAGTTTCCAGACTTCACAACCCCCAGCAACTGGAAGGTCAATGGAAAAAACCTGTTGAACCTGTATGAGGTAGTAGAGTGGTCCAGCCCCAGCCCCAGGGTGGTGGAGGCAGTGGAGAAGCTTGCTGCAGCCACAGTAGGGGCAGCAACAGTGGCTGTTTCTGGAGCTCTAAGCACATAGAAAGTGGGGGGATCGAGTAGCTGACACTCCACCCACCCACCCCCATTGGAAGCAAATAACTACCTTGACAAAGACCTCAAAAGTCAAGTAAATGGGAAAATGAGCAAGAACTGGAAAAAGAATGCGACTATAGAATCTTACTTTGGTGACAAGGAAAATCAAAATGTACAACCAGAAGAAGACAACAAAGTCAAAGCTCCTCCATCCAAAGGCTCCAAGAAAAATATGAATTGGTCTGAGGCCATAGATGAGCTCAAAAAGGATTTTGAAAATCAAGTAAGAGAAGTAGAGCAAAAATTGGGAAGACAAATGAGGATGATTCAAGAAAATCATGAAAACCAAGTCAACTGCTTGCTAAAGGGGATGCAAAAAATGCTGAAGAAAATAACACCTTGAAAAATAGACTAACCCAAATGACAAAAGAGGTCCAAAAAGCCAATGAGGAGAAGAATGCCTTAAAAAGCAGAACTAGCCAGATGGGAAAGGAAGTCCAAAAACTTACTGAAGAAAATAATTCCTTAAACATTAGAATGGAGCACATGGAAGCTAATGATTTTATGAAAAATCAAGAAATCATCAAACAAAACCAAAGGAATGAAAAAAGAAGACAATGTGAAATATTTCATTGGAAAAACAACTGACCTGGAAAATAGATCTGGGAGAGAAAATTTAAAAATTACTGGACTACCTGACTACCATGATCACAAAATGAGCCTAGATATCATCTTTCAAGAAACTATCAAGAAAACTGCCCTGATATTCTAGAACCAGAGGGTATAACAGATATTGAAAGAATTCACCCATCACCTCCTGAAAGAGATCCCGAAAGGAAAACTCCTAAGAATATTGTAGCCAGATTCCAGAGTTCCCAGATCAAGGAGAAAATATTGCAAGCAACCAGAAAGAAACAATTTGAGTATTGTAGAAACACACTCAATATAACACAAGATCTAGCAGCTCCTAAATTAAGGGATCAGAGGGCTTGAAATATGGTATTCCAGGGGTCAAAGGAGCTAGGATTAAAAGCAAGAATGACCTACTCAGCAAAACTGAATATAATACTTCAGGGGGGGAAATGGTCATTCAATGAAATAGAGGACTTTCAAATGTTCTTAATGAAAAGACCAGAGCTGAATAGAAAATTTGACTTTCAAACACAAGAATCAAGAGAAGCATCAAAAGGTAAACAGGAAAGAGAAATCATAAGGGACTTACTAAAGTTGAACTGTGTACACTCCTACAAGGAAAGATCATATTTGTAACTCTTGAGACTTTTCTCAGTATTAGGATAGTAGGAGGAATTACATTCATATAGACAGAGGGCACAGGGTGAGTTGGATATGAAGGGATGATATGTAAAAAAAATCAAATTAAGGGGTGAGAAGAATATATCGGGAGGAGAAAAGGAGAAATAGAATGGGGTAAATTATCTCTCACATAAGAGGCAAGAAAAAGCTTTTTCAATGGAGGGGAAGAAGGGGGAGGTATGAAGGAAAGAGTGAACCTTACTCTCATTAGATTTGGCTTAAGGAGGGAATAATATGCATATTCAATTTGGTATGAAAATCTATCTTACACTGGAGGAAAGAGGGGAGAAGGGGATAAGCAAGGAGTGGGGGGGGAATGATAGAAAGGAGGGCAAATGGGAAGAGGAGGTAACTAGAAGTAAATAATTTTGAGAAGGGACAGGGTCAAAAGAGAGAATAGAACAAATGGGGGCACGATAGGATGGAGGGGAATATAGTTTGCCTTTTACATCACAACTGTTATGGAAGTGTTTTGCATGATTACACATGTATAGCCTATATTTAATTGTGTGCCTTCTCATTGGGGCGGGGGGAGGGAGGAAGGGAGAGAAGTTGGAATTCAAAGTTTTAAACATGAATGTTAAACATTGTTTTTATATGCAACTGGGAAATAAGACATAACAGGCAATGGGGTATAGAAATCTACCTTGCCCTACAAGAAAATAGAGGGAAAGGGGATGAGAGAAGGGAGAGGTGTGATGGAAGGGAGGGTAGATTGGGGGAAGGGGTAATCAGGATAGATGATCTCTTGGGGGGGTGCAGGGGAGAGATGGGGAGAAAATTTAGAACTCAAAATCTTGTTGAAGTGAAAGTTGAAAACTAAAAATTAATTAATTAAAATTTTGAAAAAATTACCTCACCTGTTACTCAAAAAAAAGTTTCCATCATCATCATCACTGCTGCAGCCCATAACCTTTGACTGGTGTGAACCTTATCTTTGAGTATAACCAGTGACCCTAACCAGGTAAGCTTCAGAAAGTACATTTTATTCTTCTTCCAGACATAGTCAACTCCTAGATCTCTAAACAAGAGAACTTTTTCCTAGGAAGGAGCGAATTCAGGTTCTACTGTGAAAGGCATTTTTGGAGTGGTATTTGCTTTTATTTGGTACCTGGTTATCTCTGAAAGCAACTTTAACTTTGAAGCAGCTGGGAATAGAGCGTGGGGCCTGGAATCAGAAATACCTGAATTCAAATCTGGCCTCAGGTACTTAATACCTGTGTGACCCTGGGCATGTCACTGACCTCAGTTTCCTCAACTACAAAATGGTGACAAGAATAATAAAATGGTGAAATATCTAACAGGTCTGTTAAGAAAATCAAAGATAATATTTTTCTTTATAATAAAGGTGCTTGGCACAGTGCCTGGAACATATTAGGTACTATATAAGAGCTTATTCCCTTCCCTTCCCCAGCTAAGTACCATTCCAAGGTCAAAGTCCATCTTAAAGGTCAGAATTTTCTAACCCACCGGCAAAGGAGTTGTTGGAGGGGCGTTTCAAGTTAAAAAGAGATTACAGAGCTGTTATTTCAGAATAACTAAAAGAACAATTTTGATGATAAAAAAAATTATAACACTGTTGTTGAGTGAAGGTAGATAATTGGTATATAGCACACTTAATCTAGTGCTATCAGGACTGGACTGTTCTCTCCCTAATCCTTCATAAAATGTATGGGCTAAACAGACAGTAGCTAAGCTTATAGACAGAGTCTAAGGGCAACATCCTTTCAAATAAAGTTCTTAATATTTGTTATTTCCTGTTGGGCTATAAACGTTACTGGAAAAGCTGTTCCTGTAATACATCTGCCCTTCCTTTTATATCCTCAGTTCAAAAAAAAAAAAAAAAGAAAAAGAAATGAAAAGTCTGTCAAAAGTTGAAAAAGCAAGAGAATTCTCCAATACCAACAATTCTTAAACTTCTCTATGCAACTTTCTAGTGATTTTCTGTCTTTATGCTGCCCTTTTAAATCCTTAGTTCCCAAATGATGTCTTAGAAAAATCTAAAATTCAATCTGACTCTAATAGATACATGAAGGGGGGAAAAAATCACATTTAGTAGGTTATGTAAATTTTCAACCTGACCTGAATTAGTATACAATACACTTACATAATTATGTGCCTAAATTTCTGCATTCACCAATTCAGTTCATAGAATCACAGATTTAAAACTAAGTCTTTGACATCATCTTATCCAACCTCCTCTTTTTAAACATTAGTAAACTGAGCCCTAAGATTTTAAATGATTTGCCCAAGATCACACAGATAAATGATAGAACAATTGAGATTTGGAACTAAGTTCTCTGATCCCAAATCTAGTATTCTTACCACTGAATCACTCTGATTACGATAGAATAAGAAATGTTGTTAACATTAGATTCAAGAATGCTAACTATACGAATTTGAGTGTCTTTGCCATTATTATAAATAATAACATAATTAACTAATTAATTAATAAAAACACTTATTAAGAACTTACAAAGTACAAAGTGCTGTCCTAAGCATTAGGAATATAAAAAAATTTGACACAACCTTATATTAATTTAGAAATGCCTTTTATACCCAGTACATTTGATATGCATTGATGGAACAAAGGATCCTGAGATACCTCTCGATGTTTAGCTGGCTGACTGACTAGTAAAGATTTATGCTTACTAAAGAATAACAGCTAAACTATTTAGTCACATTTTTTATGATATAAACTCATGGTATAAATTAATCATTACTATTATCTTCAGTACTCTAAGGCCTAATTCTCAGATAGCCCCAGTGCCTTCCTGAAGGTTCTACCATTGGATATTGAAAGGGAAATTACTCACATCCCCATGTCTGACAGTACAGCTATTAAGCAGCAGGCTAATAGCTATGTATTATCCAGATTTTATGTAACTGAGTGGGAAGAGAATGTGTTAGGGGTTGAGAAAAGAAAGAAAATTTGCAAAATTAATTCACCTGGGGACCCTGCCTAGGAGTAATACAGCTAGATGGCTACATGAAGACAGGAAGAAGTTATATTCCCTTCAAAAGCAAACGCTGTATCCTCTTTGTTATCTAGAGTCATACCAGTATATAAAATTAATTGTTTAAAAGTTACCAAACTTAATTGAGTTTGTCAATTTGACAAATATTTCAGCAGTAAACACTGTGATATAGTGTTAGATATAGTTTCCCTGACCTTAAGGAACTTACAATATAGATGCAAAAATAGGAAGTGCGCTTAAATAATAATAATGAATTTAGGATGTGATAGATAAATCCATAGCCTAGGTACAAAAGTGCTACAAAGTGACAGAGGAGGGAAAGTCCAGAAGGCAAAATTTCCCCATAAATAGAATTCTCTCTCCTCGTCTCCATTTCTTGAACTTCCTGGCTTTTTTTCAGTCCCAGCTAAAACCCTACCTGCAACTTCTTTTGCATCCCTGGAGCTTAGTACAGTGCTTGGCACAGACTAGGCAATATTTTTTGACTGACTGATTGACCAAGAAAAAGAGAAGGCGTTGGTGGGAAGTTTTAGGCAAATGACTAAAAGCAGCTGACTGAATCTGTGGATGCGCCTATTGACCATTGGTCGTTTCCTCCTTGTATCTACTTTGTCCAAATTCCTGAACTGTTTGCATCCACTACCACAGAAAAGCCATGGTCTCTGAATAACATTATCCATGGCACTGACTATTATAGACATTATCTGTTGTTCCAGAAGCAGGAAAGAAGAAAGGAGCTAGTCTTCACCCTCCTGCCTCAGATTGTTTCTGCTTGAAAAAGTGAAACAATAAGAAAAGAGCCAAACAGTGCCCCAGAAAGGAAGTGACCTAGGACTTGGCTAGCTGTCCAAATGGAGAAGTAAGGACAAAAAAAAAGAACACAGATCAATGTCAGATTCAGGATTTCAAGCTCCAGTATGCATATAAATTATATTCTCCATGGACAACTGTAAATGCCCTGGCATGTGTTTTTTTCCCAGACGCTGACCCAGAAATGAGAGGACAGGGTTAATTATTCCTATGGACACCTGTTATTCTTTCAAACATTTAAACTTAAAATCAGCAGATTTAGGAGCCATTGAGGATTTAGAGCACCTGGCCAACCACATCGGACACTGGTGTCCGAGAAAGCAAAGGAGGGCCACTTTTAAAGCTGGTGAGGACCCAGAGTTCCTACAGAGCTGTTTGGATTCTGTGAATTGATGGATAACCTTTCCTCCTGCTTATTTTAGAAGAAATTGAAAGGTTTGAATTCAAAAATATGAATTGTGTTTCTGAAACTCCTAAATTTGATATATGTAAAATGGCCTACATGTTTTGAGCTACCTGGATTTAGGGCTTGGTTTTTCAGGTATTTTGATAACTTCAATACAATTAGCTTTCCTTGTAATAGTATATACTTTATTAATTTAAGAGATTCTTCTGAGAAAGGGTCTATAATAGTCCATATTTGCTTCTCTAGACTGCCAAAGGGACCCATGAGGGAGGGAAAGAATAAGCATTTATATAATTACTCCTATGTAGCAGGCACTGTTCTAGGCACTTTTTACAAATACATTACATTTGATCCTCATACAACCTTACCCTTTAGGTTGGGATACTATTATTATTTCCATTTTTCAGTTAAGGAAAGCGAAGTAGGCAGAAGTTGTGACTTGTCCAGGGTCACACAGCTCTTTAGTTTCTGAAGACATTTGAACTCAGGTCTTCCTGACTCCAGTCTCAGCCTTCTAACCACTGTGACTCTAGCTTCTTCCAGTTTATGATGGAAAAGCTAAGAATTCCGTGTTTAGGGAAAGCTTCAGGGATTCAGCCTATGCGGTAGTTCTTTTAATTTATTCCATTTTATACCTTTTCTTTCTGGGTTATAAGTAATGAACTGCATACAGTTGAACAATGCTTCACTCTCTGCTTGTGACTGAATTACATTGAAATACAGCAAGAAAGAGTGGAGGGTACAGCTTTCTCCCACTGAGCTAGGGCTTAGCTAAGAGGCAGTTGTGTGAGATCCAGGACGCAAGTGGAACTAAGGAAGCTTGAATTAACCCCTACATGTCCAACCTGCCCTATTACAAGCCAAGACCTGCAACATTTGAGTTAACTTTGACCCCAAGCGGCTTGATTTGAGATCCACCAGCTTATGAGATCTTTGGACAAGGAGGATATAAAAAGACAAAAAAGTTTTAGGATTTTGGCAGGCAACTTTCTTGAAGACTGCTTTTCACCTCCGTAGTAGAGGCTTTTACTTGTTTTTGTCTTCCTGGATTGCTTACTACTGCCTTGGGGACTACATTTGCCTTGAGGTTGTTCAGATATCTTTTTAATGAAGAAATTGTTTATCATAACCCTTTCACTCAGTGATTAATAGCTCCAGATGTGGAACAATGACAAGGACAGAGTGCAATTAGATATACAAATATACCACACACACACACTGCCTCAAAAGGGAAGAAATACAGAATAGTGTGAGCCGACTATTGGAGAACCATGAACAACTTGCTATTTCCCCAGAATTCCCTCTGGAGATTGATAAGAGTACATATTTCTAGATCAAGTGGTGGAGAACCTGTAGCTTCAAGACCACACAAGGCTCTCTAGGTCCACAAGTGCAGCCCATTGACTTGAAGTTTGGATTCAGTCAAAGGGCTGCACTTGAGGAGCTAGAGGACCACAGGTGTCACATGTTCCCCACCCCTATTCTAGAGGGAGCATGAAGATTCCAGCTCTTCATCAAGCAACAGGATGGAGTAATTTGACAGAATTTCCCTTTTCTTCCCCAGTGACTAAAATGTATATAATTTCTGTTCAAAATCAAGTTTAATAAGTTTTAGAGTTGAAAATATAATTTGAAATGATGCAATTAGATACATAAATTATTTAAAATAAGAAATTGATTCTTTTATGCTATGTGGATTGTTTTTCTATTTTAATGGAAAGTATAATTATTTCCTAAAGTTTATGAATATAGTATCAACCTAATCAATAATCAAATCCATCAGCAAACATGTATAAAGTACTTCCTATGTGCCAAGCATTGTGCTAGATGCTAGGAATACAAATAAATGGAATGAAATAATCCCTGCTTGCAAAGAACTCAAATTCTAATGAGGAAGGCAGCAAATAAGCATCTAAGTATATGGTCAGGAATACCACAGAACATTCTACAAAGGCCAACTGGAACTTCTGACCTGCAGATTCCTCCATATGGAGCTTTCACTGCCAGGTCCAACATGATTCTATAAATTTTATTGTTTCCTGAACTAATCCAAAGCATAAGTTATAGGAGAGGGAGTTCTGTTGATCTATTCCTATGGTTTGTTAGTATTTTTATAATAAATGATAGCTGTATTTTATTAAAGGTTTTTTTCTGCATGTGATATAATCATGACTTTTGCCATGTTTGTTGATATTATTAATTAGGGATAGGTAAAAGAGCAAAAACCATCATATTTCAAGAAATGATACCTTGTCCTGATATCCTAGAGTCAAGAGGTAAAACAGAAATTAAAAAATCACCAATCATCTCCTGAAAGGGATCCCAAAATGAAAACTGGGAATATTATAACTGAATTACAGAGCTCCCAGGTAAAAGAGAAATAATTCAAACAGCCAGAAAGAAACTGTTAAAATACACTGGAGCCACAGTCAGGATCACACAACACTTAGCAGCTCCACATTAAAGAAACAGAGGGTTTGGAATATGATATTACAGAAGGTAAAGGAGCTAGAATTACAACCAAGAATAACCTACCCAGAAAAACTGAGTATAATCTTTCAGGTGAAAAAAGAGCTCAGTTGAATATGACACTTCACAAAAATTGACCATATATTAGAGCATAAAAAACAGCAATTTCAGAAAAAGCAAAAATAGTAAATACACCCTTTTCAGACAATAATACAATGAAAAATTGCATTCAATAAAAGGCTCAAGAAGCATAAATCAATATTTAATTGAAAACTATACAATCTAATCCTAAAGAATAAGTGGGTCAAAGAACAAATCATAGAAGCAATCAATAATGTCACTAAAGATAATGACAACAATGAAACAACATACCAAATTTGAGGGATGCAGGTAAACATAAAGGAAATTTTATATTTCTAAATGCATACATTAACAAAAGAGAGAAAGAACAGATCAATTAACTGGGTGCATAACAAAAAAAGCCAGAAGAAAAATAAATTTGAAATCCCCAACTAAATACCAAAATAGAAATCCTGAAAATTAAAGAGGAGATTAATAAAATTGAAAATTTTTTTAAAAATTGAACAAATAAAACTAGGGTCTGGTTTTATTAAAAAAAAAAACAATAAAACAGATAAACCATTTGTTAATTAGATTTAAAAAAGAAAGAAGGAAACCAAATTACCAGTATCAAAAATCTAAAGGTGGATATACCACCAATGAAGATAAAATTAAACAATTATTAAAAGTTATCTTGCCCAATTATTTGCCAGTAAAATTGACAATGTAAGTGAAGTGGATAAAAATTTACAAAAATATAAATTGCCCAGATTAAGAAGGAATAGAACAGTCTTAGAAAAACTAATTGAACAAGCCATAAATGAGCTCCTTAAGAAAAAATCCTAAAGAGCAGATGGATTTGCATGTAAATTTTACCAAGTTTTCAAGGAACAATTAATCATAGTACAATAAAAACCATCTAAAAAATAAGTAAAGGAGTTTTATGAGATTCTTTCCATTATACAAATATTGTTTTAATACATAAGCAAAGGAGAGCAAAAAACAAAGGAATAATATAGACCAATTTCCTTAATGAATATCAATGCAAAAATTTTAAATACTATGCTAGCAAGAAAATTGCAGAAATATATCACAAAGACCATATGCTCTAATGAGGTGGGATTTTTTTACTAGGAATTCAGGATGGTTCAATATTTTTAAAAAACTATAAGTATAATTGAACATAATTTTTTAAAAATTATATGATTATACCAATAAACACAGAAGAAACTTTTGACAGAATACAAAATACAAAACTGATTCCTAGAACATATAGGAACCAATGCAGCCTTTCTTAAAATAATAAGTAGAATCTATCTAAAACAAAAAATAAGCATTTTCTATAATAGAAATAAACTTGAAACCTTCCTAATAAGGTCAAAGTCTTCCTGATAGGAAAGAAACAAAATTATCACTCTTTGCAAATGATATGTTGGTATACTTAGAAAACCATAGAGAATCAATTAAAAACTATTTGAAACAATTAATAACTTTAGAGGATTTTTATATACTACCAACAAAATCCAGCAGAAAGAGATAGAAATAAAAAGTTCCATTTAAAAATAACAGCTGACAGTATAAAATATGTGGGAGTCTGTCTGCCAAGACAAAACCGGGGACTACAGGAACACAGTTAAAATTTTTTTCCTCACAAATAAAAAGAAATGGAGAAATAGTCATTATTCATGGATAGCTGGTCCAATACAATAAAAATGACTATTTTACTTAAGTTAATTTACTTATTCAGTGTAATAGCAATTGATCTACCAAAAAATTATTTTGTAGAGCTAGAAAAACAAAAAGAATATTGATCCAGTGTAATGACAAGTAAAACAGGATCTTTTGTTGGTTTCATTTTAGTATAATTAAGTGCCTCTGATTGAATCTTGTCTATCAATCAAGAGTCTTTACTAGGGGTAAAGTACAGAAACAAGAGTTTCTTTAACTAGAAACAGTATTTGTATTTCTATTGATAATTATTTTAATGTTCCCTACCCATTAAAGGAAGTTTGATTAGGGAAGATTTGTAGGAGGGTCCCAAGTACCTTTTGTTTTTTTCTATTGAGGCACTGGGTCAAAGGGTTGTGATGTACTTTGACTCTAAAAAAGGTATAAACACTCTGAGTTGAAGTTTTACTTTAGGGCTTAGTTTTTTCAAGAAGGTTTGAGTGCCAGATGAGGACTCTGGGAAGCCGCTAAGGAGCCCCCTGGCTTTTAGAACCCACATGTGGTGCTTTCCTCTCCGGTAAGGATGGTCAGATAGCTGGAGTTCAATTGTCTGTTGAATTTAGGCAAAGGAAGCCATGTCTGTTGATCTTTTGATTTCTCTGTATTTTCTTTGAAATTCAGGGTGCTGACTCCCTGAACTGATTGAATGATATGTGTACTTGCTTAAAGAAATGATATATATGTTTGATTAAAGTCATTGTTAACCCCTTGAAAAGTTGTTTTCCTTTTATGATTGCAGATCTAAGAACTTGTGTAGGTTGGGTGCTTACTAATACATCTGAAAGAACCAAAGATCAAGAATATCAAGAGAATTAATGAAAAATTGTGAAGGAAAGCAACCTAGCAGTACAAGATTTCAAACTATATCACAAAGTGGTAACTATGAAAACAATCTAATATTGGCTAAAAAAAGAGTAACGAATCAATGGAACAGATTAACTACACAATACACAATACTAAATGATCGTAACAATAAAGTGTTTGATCAGCCCAAAGATCTTAGCTTTTGTTACCATTTGACAAAATTCGCTGGGAAAACTAGAATGTAATTTGGAAAAAAATAGGCACAGAACAGCAATTCATGCCTTATACTAAGATAAAGTCAAAATGGATAAATGATTTAAACGCAAAGAGCAATATCATAAGTATGTTAAGGAAGCATGAGAAGATGTACCTGTCAGATCAATGAATGAGGGAAGACTTTGCAACCAAACAAGAGGCAGGGAGGATCACAGAGTGTAAAATCGATAATTTTGACAACATGAAATTAAAAAGATTTTGCACAAATAAACAAATGCAGCCAAAATTGAAAGAAACAGGAAACTGGAGGAAAATTATTTTACAGCAAGTTTCTCTGATAAAGGTCTCATTTTTCAAATATATAGGAAACTGGGCCAAATTTATGACAATAAGAGTCATTTCCCAATTGATAAATAGTTGAAGGATATGAATAGGTAGTTTTCAGAAAAAGAAATCAAAGCTATCACTAGTTATGTGGAAAAAACGCTCCAAATCTCTATTGATTAGAGAAATGCTAATTGAAGTAACTCTGAGGTACCACCTTACAACTATCAGAGATGACAAATACTGGAGACTAGATACAGTAATGAACTGCTGGTGGAGTTGTGAACTGGTCCAACCATTCTGGATCAGATTTCAAATTCCACTTGGAACTAGGCCCAAAGGACTATAAAACTGTGCACATCCTTTGATCCAGAAATACCCAGAAAATTTGGAACTCAATTTTTTAAATTATACTTTTGATTCATAGCACAACTTTTAGTTGCTTTTTATAGACTGTCTAAAGAGAAAGAACCGATAGAAGTATGTATAGAATAACTTTACATATACACATAAAATATATACATATATGTAAAACATGTATACATATACACCTACTTGTATCTAATGGTAGCTTTCTCTAGGGTAGGGGGAAGGGAAGAAAAAAGAAATTTACATGATAATTCTGTTGTACTTTGAAAAGAATAGCAAGTTGTATGTAGTGGGTTTACAATTTCATATGCAATAATCTTTTTTATTGAACTATGGAAATGCTTATTTTATTCCACAAATTAAAAATAAAATGTTTAAGAAAATGTGTTTGTATGTCCACATACCAGCACTCTTTATATATTCAAGAAAACAGTATCTCCTTTATTGACTAGGTAAAAAAAAATAATATTTGGATGAACCATTTTTTGTTAACAAATACCAATTATGTATTAGGTTCCACATGTCAAAAATAATCTATAATTATCATGGTTAAACATAAAAGATTAATTTATGAGAAGAATAAATTTAATACAAATACACATTGCGTACTCTATGAAATAGAACTTTCTGAGTAAAACTACAAAGTTTTTGGTATGCAAAGTTTATTCCTCGGTGGATTTAATTGTGGGAAGATGATTCAAGTTGGTTTTATTTCACTAGTTAATTTGAGGAATATTGTTACTAAAAGAACATAATCTTTTGGAAATGTGTTATTAAAATTCAGATAACTGTTCATGAAGTCAATGTCAAAAAATTTTAAAGGTTAAAAACTTTAAAATGTAGAACACACCATATGGTTAGTGCATTATGGTCATTCACAGGAGAATGGATATGTTAATATAGTTATACTGGAAGCTTAATGCAGTATTCACAGCATAGCAATCTTCCTCCATTACTATCTCCACTCAGTTCAGCTGGGGCTACTTGTCATTCACTTCATTCACTCACGACTTGGCTATTGGGAGACGGTAACAGTGGAGATTTTTTACACCTGTGGCTACTGTCTCAGCTACTTTTTTTTTTTTGAGACATTCCCAGGCTTGGAAAAATAGACCATTTACTTCATCTTTTAACTAGTGGGAAGGCTTATTTTAAAGCAGATGCCAATATCACTTCACTGACTTGAATTGTGGTTTTCATATATATCTGCTTAGAGAAGCCTTGGGCTTTTATCAAAGTTCAAAACATGAACATTTAAAAGATAAGTTCTATGAGGATAATACTACTACTGAAAATTTTTTTCAAGTTTTGATTTAGATCGAACTTCAAGCTGACATTCAGAAGGAAGTGACTTCTCATAGTTAAAACAGTGCTGTAATGTCTGTCACAATCTTATCCTTAATTAGGCAAAACTGTCACTGAGGTAGTTGAATAACATCAAATTATTTCAGATTGTTCTAAATTGTTAGATATATATCCAAATGCCAAATTTCCTATTTTCACTAAGCATGTACAGATATCAAGAAATAAAGTAGTATTAAAACTAAGAATTTTATTTCCTTGGAGTTTCAAAAAATGGAATTTTCAAACAAGAACTTATTTAAATGTGTCAATGGACCTGAAATCTCATCTATATGAGTTGCTCCCTACAATAGCACAGATCTTGTGTAGCCACACCTGCTCATGCTTCACAATTCTCTGATAAATCATCAATAGTTTGTGCAGTGATAATTTTGCTGGATTTGGGGACTGATATTCTGAAGTAGAATTCTAGCTCTGTCACTTACAACCTATGTGACCTTAGGCAAGCTATTTAAGCTCTCTGGCTCTGTTTATTCATGTTTAATAAGGTGAGATTGAACCAGATGAGCTCTCTTTCGGCTCTTAAGCAATGATCCAACTTGCTGTGGGTCTTTTAACATTACATGGGCACTAATGTAGCATATTATGTGTAGGTTATTCATTTATCACTCACTCTTGTTATATGATTAACTCCTGTCTTTTTCTGGTCAAACATCTCTTACATAAATATCTTTGGAAATCTTAAGAACAATAAGCCACTATAACAAATTCTTGACCAGTATATCCATATATACTGAATTATCCTCATAGGACATATTTTTTAAATAGTTCATATCTGTGATAAAAACCCATTGCTTCTCTAAGCAATTAAAAAAAAATTCAAGCCAGGGATACTGGCATCTACTTTTAAATAGCCTGCCCATTAGTTAAAAGATGAAGTAAACAGTCTATTTTTCAAGCCCGGGAATATCTCAAAAAATGGCTGAGACAGTATCCACAGGTTTACAAAGATCTCCACTGCTAGCCTCTTCCAATAGCCAAGTCATCACTGAATGAATACATTATGTTCCAGTATGTCAAATATACATATATAAAGGCAAAAAAGTATTCAGCCTTTGTCATTGTTCTTTATGCTGGACAAACTAACATAATCCTAAATTGTCTTTTGCCAATAATGAATCATTTAGATATTTTCATGAGAATGCATTTATTATGTTATTATTTTTTAAATCCTTAAGGAATCTAAGTCTAGGTGGCCAGTAGATGTATTTCTCTTTAATTTGAGCAGTAAATTAGATAAACATACTTTGCAAACCTTTAAGTACTGTGGCAACTATTATATCACTATTACTTACAAATCTTAAAATGCTAGATAATGTTACTATTTTATTATTGTTAAATGTTTTCCTTGATTATATGCTAATATGTTATCCCATCTACAGAAAGACTTGGAGGGTAGAGAATATTTCTCTTTTGTTGAATTAATGTTTCTCACTCATAAAGTGCTTCCTAACAAGTATGTGAAGGAAGACATAGCAATGTGAAATTAAGGTCCACAATCACACTGCTCATAAGAGTCAGAGCCTGGACTTGAACCAAGGTTCTACTACTCTACTCTAACTCCTGAACCCTGTCCTTTATGTCATGATTCCTTTTGTATCTGTGTATAGATCCTAATATTCAACATCTGGAACAAGGTGTGGATGCTTGATAAATGTTGCTGCCTATGGTTAAAAGAAAAGTCACAGGAAGTCGCTTATCAGTGGGATTAAATATCCACTGGCCATTTTGGACAGCACCATGCCTTCATAGAGGAAAATTCTAAATCTATGCTTTGAAAAAATAAACCTTGTGGCATTTATAAGACTTGAAAAATTAATCCCTCAAGAAATATCAACTCTTTATAAATTTCACAAAGATCTTTCATTTCAGAGGCTAAGAAACATCTGGTTCATTCTGGGGCATAGATCATCATCTTAAGAACCTGGAGCAGTTGAAGCCCAAGAGAATAAAATGCAGTGGAAAGTACATTCAGCATTATTGGAAATGTGTTTTATTGCAAAATAGTAAAGATTTATGACTGAGTCATGAGGATTAGCAGTACAGTTTTTCACTTTCTTTTATAAATAAATCATATTTATAATAACTTTGTAAAACATCAGTAAGGTACAGTATAATTTTAAGTCATAATAAATAATAACTAAAAATATTACTAAGCCCATTTAAATTTATATCCAAAATGCCCTAGTAAATTTGTTTTTAATTATTTTAGAGGTCTGTGAAGGTTTCCATTTTGGAGACCACAATTTAATTACTACTTAATGTAGCTTCACGGATATCAGATTAAGATATGTATCACTAAGAGTTTTATTTAGATAGCTAATTAATATCCACATACCCAATTTCACTTAAAGACTTAGGAACAATGTAATGAATTTAGGCTGCATTGAATCTTTCTGAATTTATTTTGATATGTTAACTTTAGCAATAACAAAACCTTTCATTTATAAATCCAACACTCAACATAAGTTTTCCTATTCTAAAAAAATGGATAATAACATGTAGATAAAAGCAAAGACATAGAAATACTTCTCTAGCAATCTACTGCTACTACAGACATAAAACTATATACCATAGCAGTATAAAAGAATTATAGAATTTTTATAGCTGGAAGGAATCTTCAAGGGAACCAGCACGAATCTCTCATTTTTCAAATGAGGAAGCTAAGGGACAGAAAGATTATATAATTTACCCAAGGTCACAGAGAAAGTAAATACTAAACACTGTTGATTATACGTTGATATCTTCCTTCCAATCTCAACCCCAGGTTTCTATTTCTAATGCAACCACACTTGTTCAGGCTCTTATTAACTTTAGCTTCGATGCTTATAATAGACTTCTAAACATTCTCCTGACTGACATAGCTCTTCTCCAATCCATCCTTCATATAACATATGTCAATAATAAATTTGTCAATATTTATTTATTAAGCATCTATGATGTTACAAGCACTTTAACAGTGTCTGTGAAGAGCTGGAAGTAATCTTCCTTATGTATCATTTTGATCATGTCACTCCTCTCTCTCCTCAAAACCCTTGAGTGTCTCCCCATCACTTTCTAAATAAAGTATTAACTTCTGTTCTTGGCATTCAAGGCTATTCACAATCTGGCTCCAGCCTCCTTTTTCAGCTTTATTTCATACTACTACCATTCATGTTTTCTGTATCCCAGCCAAACTGGAGTATTCTTTGTACTCATTTTCATCTTCATTACCTAGTATCCATACTTTTTTGTACCATGACCATATGCTGGGAATGTACTCCTGAAACATCTCCATCTGTTTGTCTCTATTACCTCAGGTGCCCCTTCTTCCATGAAACCTTCCATAATAAATCTCCATGAAGAATTTTCCTCAAATTTTTTTAACACTTTGCCTGGAACTGTCCTATGTATTTATTACATTCTCCCTTGTATCATAGTCACTTGTGTACATACACTTTAGGGTCTATTAGATTATAAACTTATCAATTAAAAGTCTAGGTAACATCATTTTATCCTTTCCACCTAATCACGTTGCATAGAGTAGGTGCTTTGATTTAATTTACAGCAGTATAAGGAAAATTTCATTGTGGTTGTATTCTGTACTCACTCTCCCAGAGTAAAGTTCACTGTACCCCTCAGGATTCCAGAGTATCCCTAAGGGGTCAGGAACATCTTTCTTTAAAGTTCCATTTCTGATTCATTTTTCCACCCACATTGTTAGCTCCAGGTCCATTTAACTGTAACATCTATTTGATTTTAGAAAAGGGATATTTACTATGAAAAAAATATAGTAATAACAGAAGTTAAAAATATTTCCCCCAAACCCTAGGGACATACCATCTCATTCCATATACCATCTCAATCCCTGAGAAGGGTGGGCTCAGACGTAATATAGTTTCTATATTCCATTTGTCTTACCAAATTCACTTCCAATGGGGGCATAAATGTGGATAAGTTTATATCCCTGCCATTCTGCTAGGCTCTGCCAAAGCAGATACCTTGAGATTTTACTCTTTACTATATGGCTTCTGGCAAATCTGGGCATGAACTCTCAAGTGGCACACTCTCCTGACCTTTTCAAAGAGCATACCATCATAGGCATTTCCAATCTCCACCTAAGCAGTAAAATGCAAACACAAAAAGGCAAAGAGTGAAATGTATATTCATGGGCTTTACATTAATCTTAGATGGGGAAGGCCCAAGATCTCTTCCCATCCAGAGGACTATATAAACTGTTTCTCTTCTCAAATGCTGCCAGGGAGGGAAAGAACAAGAACTTTGATTTGACTGATTTTGAACACCTCTTGAATGTCCTCCAGTTCCACCTCCACAGCCAATCAAAAGGGTTCCACATGATTAGTGGACCAGAACCACTTACTGAATACCTAAAAATCCATGTGGGGATTGCTTCAACCACATACAATGTGCAGGCTCAATCAGACTGAATTTCTTCATCTCCTATATCAATATGTTTACATGTATAACTGATAACTAGCCCATTTTTAGTTAGGGTAAGTGCCCTCCCTTCTAGCATAATGGACTAAAATTGGGGAGTTATGTTCCTCCCCTTTATTCCAAATATCCATCCTCGAATTAAGCCTTGTCACTTTTTTCTTCAGAAATCCTCCAAAGGTGATATATCCAAAGTGTGGGAGATTTTATTCTAGATCATCTAACATTTCATGGGTAGCAATTCAGTTCTCAAGTAATCCATTGTTTTACATCTTGTTCTTTGTGGATGACTAGCCCACTTGTTTTTCTGAGCATATATTTCCTTGATGATATTTTTCTTGCTAGATTCAATTTAATTCAACAAACATTTCTAAGTGCTTGCTATATGCAAGGTGTCACGCTAGGCACTGGAGACACAAAGACAAAAACAAAATGATTCTTTGCCTCAAAGGGCTTTTATGTTATTGTCGCTTAGCAAAAGCAAATCATTCATAATATACTAGAACATATTTGTAACCTCTATGCATCTTTCCATTTCCAAAATGTGTTTATTTATTGATAGACCATCATGTTCTCTGACTTGAATCCATATAGGATTAGGAAAAGAACATTGATGTTCAAAGTATAGGGTCTGCGTCAGGAAAAAATCTTGTTTCATTGAAAATCCTATGCAATTCCCCAAATTAAAAAAAATATCTTTCTCCTATTTAATTCCAGACCCAATTCATTGTTCATTTTCAGTGTCTGTCTAATAAACCAAGTCAATAGATTGCCTAGTGAACTTTCACACAGTAATCTCATAAAATGGGTTATAGGCATTCTTCATTCACTTGAATTTTCCCTTGGAGACTTGGTGAGCTGATCTCCTCTGAGTGGTCATGCATCTCATTAAGAAGGTTCTAGAATGTTCTGGAGCTTGGTGTAATCAGCACCATGTCATCCAGAAACAGGGCTATGTTAAGTACCTCTCCGTTAAGAGGTAATACTGCTTCATTTATACTCAATGCAGGGTATCACCTATGACAGTGGTAAGCATAACCTCCTTGTTGTATGCCTTTTTATTATTAATAATCAAATCATTAATCCTCCTTGGTAGCATTGGTTAAAGAATTTCATATGTTCTTGATGTATATACAAGCCACAATTTGTAGAAAAGAGTTGCTTTTCAGGCTATATTTAGTTACCAAGTCAAGTGTTCTTTTGTAATGACCAAACCACAAACACAGAAGTATTAGGTATTTCCTACAACTCTTAGCCAATTATATAAAATGGAATGATATAATCTGCTATAGAAAATCATATCTGAAAACCAACATGTTCCTTTCTCATATTTTCATCAAAGATACCAGTAACAGGTACATGAAACATTCTCATAAAGATGAAAAATGAGGGTTCCATGGATCATTTAACTTGTTGAAGCCTTCTCAGGTGCCTATTTTGGATAATAATGTTAATGGTGATTTTTCTCATTCTCTTGGCATCTTCTCCATATGAGATAACTCAAAAATCATTCCCCTGGCACTTTTTAAATTATATCACCTCCAGCAGAGATTCTATTCTATGTATACCTGATCTGATACTCTGCCTTGACTTCATCTTCTTTAGAAGCATTTACACTTCCTCAGATAGCAGACTGAATATCAATGTGTTGTATTGTCATTAAGGATTATAATGTCAGTATAAGAACACTGGCAAATATATTCTACTTTGACATTATTTGTTGTTATTTCAATTTCATCTATAAATACTGCTGGGATGATCTGCTTTAGATGAATCTGATAGCAGGGTTTCTTCAGGTTTATTTCCTTCATTGTTTTTCACAGTTTTGTGAGGATACTACACATAATCTACCATACTTCTTTACCCCAAAGGGGTAAAGAAACGAGTGTTTCTTTGACTATCATGTATTCCCTCTTAGTAAGGACATCAAGTTTTTGCCAGTGGAAAAAATTTCTGAGCTATTCATTGCGTCAACTGGTTTGTATCAGTTAAACTTTTCTAAGGAATGGTAATACTCTTGACTCAATGTCCTTAATTTTATCCACTCAATAGTTTACAGTGTTTCTCACTGTTTTTTAAAAACAAGCTAAGATAGAGCTATGATTCTTGACATATTATGTCCCTTTTCTTTCAATCTTCTATTATCCCTAGAAAAGCAAAAGAGATACACACAAGACTGAAGACCATTTTAAAATATTCTTTTGTTCCATATGTTGCTGTGATCAAATAATTCATCTTTGGACAACATCATCACGAAGCATTATTCATTGAGAAAGGGATTATACTATATTTTGCATTATACTGGCTAAAATACCTAATTAAAAACAGTTCCCTAAGCTCTTGCACTTTTAATTGTTTTTTACTTTTCTGTAAGGTATTCTGTAATAATGCCATCATTCTAAAATATTATATAATGTGCATATATACATATTATGTAATATAGAATATTGTGTATTGTGATACAGAGGATGACCCCCAAATCCTACTGCAGTTTTAAGCTTTAAGAAGCTATTTAACTGCACTACGACTTTTGGGACACCCTCTGTATGGACTACACTTGTGTAGGAAATTAGTGAGGAGGAAACTCCATCTGCTACTAAAGATGAGCATCTGTTCTGCTGTTTAATCTTATGTAGTTACCTGAGAGGTTACATGCTTTTCCTAAAGTGACATCCAGCTAGTATGTGTCAGAGTACTTGGTCAAGAGATTGATCTTCGCTACTCAGCAATTTATTTGTGAAATGTGTAACTTTTTCAAATCTGTGAAAATCAAAAAATGAATATTTTATAAAATAAAATGAAGGTACTAAAAAGAGAGTGCAGCATATCAACATAGAACTCCAGCTTCGGAGTCAAGAAAATGGAAACGAATCATCAACACCTGATGGCAAAGTCAGGATCTAAAAAGGTCTTCATAGGCTAGAGCAGTTCCATCAAACTCAAACAGAAACTGGGGCTGATCAACCACACTTAAAGATCTTTGCTGCCACATATTGACTTAGAAAACCACAAATTATCTTTGTCTATGCTTTATTGCATATGTATTTTGTTAGCTATTTCCCAATTACATTTTAATCTGGCTCTACCATATTTAGGAGTGTTGCAGGCCCCATGCTACCTGTTGGGCCATTTGTTTGATACATCTAGGCTACAGAATATGTTAATTTCTGATTTGGACGTTTTTACACTTGAGGGGATGATAGGATATTGTACTTGGATGCAAAAAAATAAATTGCACAATTTGATTCCCAAACACACACACAAACAAACCAGTCACAAGATCAGAAGCCACAACTGGTCAGAAGTTTGTTTAGAGAAGGGTTGGGCATCTTAGTGGACTACAAGCTTAATATGAGGCATCAAAAAGACATGATAGCCAAAAAAAAAAAGCTAATAGATTTATGGGCTATGATAAATGAGGCAAAGTTTCTAGGAATAAGGTGATAATTTCTCTGTATTTCATATTCATCTGACCTCATTTGGATGATTGGATTCAATTCTGGGCACCATATTTTTGGAAGGACCTCGATAAATTGAAGAATATCCAAAGGAAGGCCAAGGATCTTAAGTTGATGTTACATGCAGATCAGTTAAAGGAACCAGGAGCATTTACCTTTCAAAAGAGAAGACTCAGAAACAACATGATAGTTTTATTAAAGTATTTGAAGAGTTAGCATGTCCAAGAGGGATTAGTGTTGATTTAGTTGGGCCCAAAGGATGCAAGGTAGAACAACTGGTGAAAATTCAAAAGTGGTAAATGTAGGTTTAAAATTAGGAAAAGTTTCTTAATAATTGGAGATGTTCAAAAGTAGAATGGGATACCTCAAGAGATGATGAGTTCCTCCTTCTTGGAGACCTTCAAGCAGAGGCCACTTGTCATATGTTATAGTAAGGATTCTTTTCAGGTATAGGTTCAACTAAATGATCACTGAAGTCCTTCCCAATTCTGAAGCTTTGAGCCAGAGCGCAAGAGAAGTGAAAGGATAGTGGAGAAGGTGGAGCCAGTGTATACACAACATTCTTCCTAAGAGTTTACCAGTAAATACAAGAGGGATTTAGGGAAATACCTCGAGAGAATGGCAGGGTCATGTGAGGGGCTTTCTTTTTTTTACGGATAAGCAAGAAGTGAGCGCTTTGGTAGGCAAGCTGAGTTTCCTTCTTTGCTGAATAGCAGCAAGGGGTCAGTGAATAGCAATCTGGCCTCAGTTCGAAAGCCCTGAGGTCAAGACATACCTCTAATACAGGCTGCCTGCGTGACCCAGACCAATCTCTGTAACTGTTCAGTGTCCCAGGAAACTCTTAAAACAATATTTTGTAGTTGTGTTTATATGTCTTGAATGTGCCTTGGCAGATTGACTCCCAGATATTTTATTCATTTTCAAGTTATTTTTAGTAGATTGTCCTTTCTTTTATTTTCTCCTGGATTTTGTGATTACTATATAGAAATGCTGTTGATTTTGGTGTGTGGTTGGAAGGAGTAGGGAGGCGTATTTTCATCTTGTTGTTCTACTGAAATCATTAATTTCCTCAAATAGTTTCTTTGCTGATTCTGGGAAAAGGGAATACACCCCAGGCAACTAAGATTATATATTTTTTAATTTTATTTTTAATTTATGAAATTAAACAAGCATCTCCAAAAGCATGGAATGAAAAAAGATGATTATACATGAAACTCTATTATGTATATTATGTATAACTTGCTACTCCTTAAAAAATATAATAAAATTATCATGTAAAGTGCTTTGTTTTCTTTTTTCCTTCCCTCCCCCCTCCCCACCATTGAGATGGCTACCATTAGACACAAAGGATATATGAAAGAAGGCACTGTCTGCATCCAGAGAAAGAACTGATAAATAAATTTATAGAACGATTTTATATACACACACACACACACACACACACACACACACACACACACATATACACATATACATATATATTGGTGTTTAAGATAATATTTTGAAAGATAGTTGCCAATTACTAAAGGTAGGTAGTGTTCCCTTACCAGGAAGTTCCCTATAACAAAGAAATCATAATTCCAGACCAGAAACAGAGTTCAGAGGTCATACATCACAGATTCCCAGACCACACCAATTTTCTTTTATCTCGCTTAGTATTCAAAGTTTGCATTTTAAAAATGACATGTGTCAGCTAATTTATTGCAAGTGCTTTGCTATTTTTGATACCTTGAACTAGAAATCTCCTTTTTTGGATAACCATTACTAATACCCACAGATGGATGCTTTTCACTTCAACTATAGGAAATCTTATTCTTAGCTAAAATAATTCATAGGTAGAAATATTTGGCATTTTCCAGTTAATCACCATTTCAAATTGAGCATCTCACTTTGTATCATTTCTCAGCTACAGCAATGATGAGAACTTGGGCTGGATTCTAGGGTGACTCCTCAAAGACCTTTCTATCATGACTGTTCATACAGGTAGAGCTTATTGAACAAGGTTTTTGCTGCTAATATTGCCTACTTTAGTGCTGTGCACCATGGAGACACTGAGGGAATTCGTTTTGCTTGACTATGCATATTTACTACAAGAATTTTTTTTTTCTAATGAGGTAGGGGGGTAGGAGACAGAGAGAAAATAAATTTCTGTACATTTTTTTAAATATAGAAAAGTAGAGATGATTTTACAGATGTGAAATATTACATGTTCTTTTAGATGAGGTTACTTTATCACTAGTTTTACTCATCCATTTTATTTTCTTGTAAGAAACCTTTCATAAGTGGGAGTAATTTGTAAATGCAAGGTAAAAACAAAACAAAGAAAGCTTAAACAAAAGGAAGTCTATGACTGGTTTGATATATAAATTTACATATAAATAAATGTATATAAATAAATGTATATATAAATATATTTATTATCAATATATTTCTATATAATATATGTATAATAATACATATTAGTTTACTGCCCTATTCAAGCTTAATCAAATAAGAGAGAGGTTCGTTTACAAATCTCACCCAAGGAAACTTGTTGCCACAATATCTTTGTCAGAAGCAACACCTATTTTTTAGGTTAAGCTTGCCTTTCATAAGAGATATGGAAGTGGAAGTTTTCCTTATCATTCTAGAGAAGGAAAGCATGACTATTAAATTAAAAGAAATTTAAAATGAATATATGTCAACATATTTGTGGTATATGTTTATTTCACCACATCTACATCACGAGGCTTGCCCAAGCTCATGGAAAATCATAGTAAGTGCTTTATTGTATGGCATTCTGTTACTATATCATATTACTTCCATATTTTATTCAGATTTTACCAACACTTAACATGAGAAAAGACACTGAAAATGCTTCCTAGAGATGGTTGGCTGAACTGATGGGAGACTTCCCAGCTGCCCAAAGCCTACACTAGCAAAGCCCTGAAGTTCACATCATATCAAATAATAGTCAAGAAATCTAGGGAGAAATTACAGTGACGTCTTTTACTCCAGAATCAAACAAAAAATTGAACTACAAGCTGTAGGGCAATAGGAAAGAGTTTCCCTGATGTAACATGAGTAACAACTCAGCCAGAGATTGAACAGACCATGTTCAGAGTGGAAAAAAATGCTTTCCCTTGAGAAAGCCCCAGTGTGGTCAGAAAGCCCAAAGTGGGAGGATCTTGGAGACACCAAGAAGCAGAAGCAGTCAGAAACCAGCTCAGTGCTGCTTTAGGTCTCTGGGGTAGCACACTACCACCACTCCTTCTCTGTCTACTTTGCAAGATCCTCTTCCACATCTTTCCCTCTAACTATAGGTGTCCCTCAGAGTTCTATCCTGAGTCCTTTTCACTCCTCCCTCTACACTACTTCATTTGGTGATTTCATCAGCTCCAGTGGATTTAATTGCTATGTATACTGATTCTCAAATCTACCTTTCCTGCCCAAATCTATCCACTGACTTCCAATCTTGCATCTCCAACTGCCTTTCAGATATCTCAAATTGGATGTCCAATAGACATCATGAGCTCAATACGTCAAAAACATGCCTTATTATCTTTCCCCCTGAATCCCACCCCAACACCAGTCTTATTATTGTAGAGGAACAACATCACCGTCCCAGACCTCCAACTCACAACCTAGGGGGTCATCCTGGATTCCTCACTTTCTTACCTTCCCATATCCACTGTTGCCAAAGCCTGCTAATTTCACTTTGCAACAGCTCTCAAATCTGACACTGACAACACTCTGGTGCAGGTCTGAATTATTGGAAGCCTACTGTTGGGTCTCCTTCCTTGATTCTCTCCTCACTCAAATCTATCCTCCATCCAACTACTAATGCGCTTTCCCTAAAATTCTGATCTGATCATGTCACTCTTCAGTCCCTCTACTCACTAACTCCAAAGGCTTCCTATCGCCTCCAGGAGCAAATATGAAATGCTGTTTGTCACTGAAAGCCCTTCATAATGTACCTATCTCCAGGCTTCCTAGTCTTCTTACACCCTACTTGTTGCCATGTACTCTTCAGTCCAGTGACACTGGCCTCCTGGTTGCTCCACAAACAAGGTGCTCATCTCTTCACTCCAGGTAGTCTCTCTAAATATCCTCTAAGCCAAGAACACTTCCCTTCTCCATTACAATTCTGAAACTCCCTGACTTCTTTTAAGTTCCAACTAAAATTCTCCCTCTTACAATAAGCCTGCTGCAGACCTAATTAATTCTAATGCCTTCCCTTTGTTAATTATTTTCTATTTATCCTGTATTTAGCTTGCTTTGTATATTTGTCTGCAGGTTGTCTCTCCTACTGGATTATTAGCTCCTTGAGGGCAGGGATTGTATTTTGGTTTCTTTTTTTTTTTTTTTTGTATCCTCAGTGCTTAACCTGGTGCCTAGTACTTCGTAGGTGCTTAATAACTGTTTATTGCTTGATTGATTGACCAGTGTAGTATTATGTTCTCAGATCAGGAGCCCTAAGCTCAGGTACTCTGAGGTCTATCCCACTCTGCACCAAGACAAAGGCAGACCTTGAAGATCCACTGCTTAGAACCTCAAAGGTGATGGTTGGGGGAGTGGGGGAAGAGGCGTAATGCCATCAGGTGGTGGTCAATGCAAAACCCAGTGAATCCTGGGTAAGAGCAAGCCAGGCTGATCACTCCACCCAAAAGTCAATAGGAAACAGAACCTGGCTTGGCACAAAGCCCCAATTCAGGAACAAAGAGATGAGTAAATGTAAGGAGAACCTGACTAGTATCAAAAGTAATTGCAAATCTAATTCCATAACAGCTGCAAGCAGAGTCTCAAAGGAGGAAAATAAGTTTTCCACAAGGACTGTATGAATGCCTAGAAGAAATGAAGCCAGAGATGTAAAAAAAAATTAAATAAAAGCTCTTGAGGGAAGAATTAAAAGGAGAACAAGCTGTTTAGAAGAGAAAATAGTAAATTTTACCCTAGAAATGTAATCCTTGAACACTAGAATAGAATAATCCTTTTTTATAATAAAATGTCTTTATGTATAAACAATTTGTCTCCATAACTAGACTGCAAACTCCTAGAGGTGAAGGATTGGGTCATACTATTATTATCATGGTCATCATAATATTCACAACAGTTCACATTATGTATTAGAACCCTGTGAGGTAGGTAGGGATTTCTGTTACACAGATGTATGAATTGAGACTCAGAGACTTGCTCCTATACACACTTAGTCGAAGTCATACTGTGAGTTAATGACAGAACCTTTGTCCATAATAAGTGTTCTACAAATACTTATTGAAGGACTGAATGAAGAATTTGGAACCTAGAGCAAGGGTTGTTTCCAAGTTACTAGTATCCATGTCTATTAGACCAGAGGCCAGGGAATAGGATCCCTTATGCTCTTGAGAACCTGAATGCTATTTCCATATTGTAAGTGGGGCTGAAATAACAAGATGGTCCCTTTGGAAACCACATCTCCCATCTCCGAGAGTAACTCAGGACTTTATCTCTAGAGGAATCATTGAAGATGGAAGGCAGGTTACAAAGGGAAATTCAAAAGCATCTTGCCCACCCTGCTCCTCTCCTACAGAGAGACATTCCAAATGGGCCTGACTCCTTCTTGGCTTTGGTTCTTTCAGTGACTGCATCATCCTTTTCATCATCCTTTTGGTTAGGATTTCTTTTTTATTTATTTATTTGTTTTTAATATATAATTTATTTATTTTTCAGTTTTCAACATTCACCTCCCCAAGACTTTGAATTCCAAATTTTCTCCCCATCTCTCCCCAGCCCCCACCCCAGGACAGCTTGTACCCCATCCACCCCTTCCCCCAGTCTGTCCCTCCCTTCTATCACCTCTCTTCTTCCATTCCCTTTCCCTCTATTTTCCTGCATGGCAAAATAGATTTCTATACCCCATTGCCTGTATATCTTATTTCCCAGAAGCATGCAAAACAATGTTTAATATAGAACACACCAATCTTAAATCAAGGACTCCATGAGACAGTTAAAAAAATAGAAATATTAGAAAGAATGAAAAAATAGAATAAGGTATCTGATATAAAAAATAGCTGGCCTGAAAAATTGGTCAAACAAGAAGAGATAATTTGAGAATTATAAAACCCATTGAAAAACATGATACTGAAAAATAAAAAACCTGGAGATATATATTTTTTTTTCAAGAAATCATGAAAGTTTCCCAAATCTTATAGAACTAAAGGACAAAGTAAAATTAGAAAGAATCCAACAATCATCTACAAAAAAATAGTCCTAGGAAATTCATAACCAAAATCTAAAGATTATCAAAGAAAAAAATCTTAGAAACATTCAGAAAGAAGTAGTTCAATTACCAACAAATTAATGTCAAGATCACACAAGGCCTGGTAACTTCTACTAAAAGCTAGAGAAAATTTTGAAATCTAGTATTGCAGAGATAATCTTATAACCAAGAATGAATAACCCTGCGAAGCTCAGTACAATTTTAGAAAGGGAGAAAAATTGGACCTTTAATAGAAAAGGAAACTTTCAAGTATTTGTGATGAAAAGACCAAAACTGATTAAGATCTTTGAAATATAAACACCAGAGGCCAGAGCAACCAGGTAATTTTATCTGAGCAATTAATAGGAACCAAATAGTGCCAATATTGTAATAAGGAGAAAAGAAACAAATATCCTTTCAGAACCTTAATATCTTTAAAGGGTATTTGTGAGATTTCTATAAGGAAATAGTAAGGTTGGACACAGGGAGCAAGAATTGGTGCAGTTCTAAGAGTATTAAGAGGGCGAAGATAAGGGAAAGTAAAAAAAAGGAATAGTAGAGTAGAAAGGTAAAATAAAGGAATGGAATTTGCTATTTCACATAATTGGAATGTGTGAGAAGAATGCATAACCATGGAAGAAGGGGTAGGGCAAGTGGTCATCAGATAAACCTCACTCTTATCATACTGACAAAGGAGAGTTGAACACACATAGTTTAGTGTGAAAAAAACATCAAATCAAGAAGAAAACTATCAAGGATAGGGAGGGTGCTGTTAAGAGGAAGGACAATACTTGAAATGGAGTCACAAGCAAAACAATTTCCTAATCCTGAAGGTGGAGTTGAAAGGGAAGGCAGAAAAAAATAAACCCAACTAGAATTTAAGGGAATACCTTAGATTGCATCTAAGACAACTGGGGAAGGGCTAAACAAATTATGCTATATGATTGTAATGGAATATTATTTTTCCATAAGAAATGGTGAAAGAGAAAATTTCAAGGCATCCCAAGGACTATGAACAGAAAGAAAGTGAAGTGAGTAGATCCAGAAGAACAATTTATGCAAAAGCAACACTGTAAAGAACAACTTTGAAAGACTTAAGAATAGTGACTGAAGCAATGACCACCTATATCTCCAGAGGTCCTATGATGGAGCCTGTTTCTCACCTCCTGACAGGTAATGTACACAACACACAAAGACATTTTTTTAACATGATCCCTGTATTTTGTTGGGTTTTTTGGTTGTGTCCTTACTTGTTACAAGAGATTTTTCCTCCCTTTCTTGCTCTCATTGTAATGGGAGTGAAGGAGAATGATGGACAATAGTAAAACCAAAAAGGGCTATATTAACATTTTTTTTAATATATGACACAAAACCAAGATAAGTTCAGAAAAAAAAGCGTGGACAGGCAGGACAATTTTGAAAGTAATGAGTAAATTTATTATATACTTTTATTCAAAAGCAATCAAGGTGAAATGGAGACTCATGGTTTCACATAGAATCCTTCTTTTGTATTCTGTAGAATATATGGAAATTGTCTTTTTTTGAGCAAGTGGTTAAGTTTAGAATAAAAGATTTGCTTTTAAAGAAAAAAAAAGAAAATGACTCCTTCAAAAATTACTCTCTACTTAAAGTATACTTTAACAATACATTTTATAGCCACATTTTGTACTCTCAGTCTTCAAAAAGGAAATACCACAAAACACAACAAATTTTCTACTTTTGCTTTAAATTGAGTTTATTTGTATGTCTATCAATGGTGATGAGAATGAGGTATCCTATGCTACTTTCTAGACCAGTTTAAACTATAAAAGTTAATAAGCAAATCATGTTTTCAGAGGCCAGCTCAGCTCCAGCAGGTAGATCACTCACATTTCTAACTGCGCTTTTTGTTTTTGTTTTAATTAAAATCAGTACAACATAGGGAGAGAAGTCACAAGATGGAAGTGTTGAGAAGAAATAGAACCAAATCACCAAAATAGCCAAATCTAGGATAATCATAAAAAAAATGCCCTGAAAATATGGGACAGCCTAGTGTGGTCCATGCACTCTGTTATTGCTATACCTTTGATAGGCTTCCTTTGCTATCTCTCCAGTTTTTCAGAAAGTTAGAGCCCTTTCCCCACAAGTTGGGAGAGTTAATATATTTTGTGCTCTCCATATCAAATTGAATACCCATCCCCTGTAATGCCCATAGGTGCATTGTATCTTTAAAGTGAATAAGTGTAAGACTTTAGTAAGTGTTGGGGTTGGAAGCTCAATTCCGTGTGGACAGTCTCGGGTGGGTAAAGGTGGGAACTTCTAAATCTTAGAGCTCTCACGAGACCCCCCCAGGAAATGGCTGGGAATCAAGGTGAACCGAGCTATCTCGTGTATTTCCGCCTCTTCCCGTGAGAAACGTGATGGGAGAGAGATCTCCCCGCCCTCGAGATTGTCCCGGATTGGAGCACACCTAGTTACCTAACAGCACGGTATTTAGATGCAAACTATGCTGCTGGAGAGTTAAGTAGGATCAGGGAAGCCTGAAAGCTCTCTTAGCACGTGAGGAGCCAAAGACGACACAAGGCTCTGCTTTTCCTCTTCTCCTTCTCTCCCCTCCCCCTCTCTCCCCGCTTGTACTTCTACTTCCAATCTCTTATTGTAAGATCTTTGCCTCCTTGGGAGATTCTTCTATCCCTCCTAAGGAAGAATCCCCTGCACTTGTAACTAGACCCTGAAATAAAGCTCAACCCTTGTTCGACTCTGGAACGTCCTTTCTCTCATACGAGCATCCGGTTTGGCCAACTGAAGACCTCGGGAGGTGAGGTAAGAAGACTCGGGTAGCCCACAGGCCTCTAGGCCTGGCAAGTAAGTGTCCATATTTTTTCTGTACCATACTTCTCTCAGCCTGAAAATGTCCTTTGGTTGAATTCTAGTCATGGTTCAAAGGTTTCCTCTCCAGGTAATTGAACACAGTCCTGGGGAAATCTCTGTAATGAGTACAAGGTGGCCTCTGACTAAACTGTTTGCTTAGGGATTTTACTGCAGCATGAGTCTATGCCTTTGTTGGGATCAGATCAGATGGTGAACTGAAAAAGAAGGTATCCGAGCCCCTTGTGGTCCTATTGCATTTTCCATAGTCTATCTATAAGAGGGGTCTGACGCACTCACAGAATACCTATGACAATATCTCCCCACGTGGATTCCTTTGGGAGCCTGCTTCCAGAACCGTGGTTGCAGGTAAAAGAAATGCCTTGGAGAGACACTGGAGCCTACACAGACATTTTGTGACTGGTTCTGGTCAGCTAACCATATAGTGAATATGATGCTCTTGATCAATCAAGTCAATAACAAGAGTACAGCTAAATAAGAAAGGTTTGAGTCACTTGTACTTTCTGCATGTTTCCATATCCAATCAAAGATCCTCCTACTACTTATTATGTAGTTAGGTGACCTGGAACTAGTTAAAGAATGTTTCTTCCTGTCTACATTCTTGCTTTTCTTCCCGCGATTTCATCTTGCTTAGCAATTTCTTTCCGGAAGTAAAGGGTCTAACAATTAGCTTACCTGAGTACTAGAGCTGGAAGCAGGAAGCCCTGAGTTCAAATCCTGCCTTATATACTCACTAACTGTGTGATCCTGGGCAAGTCACCATTTGCTTGTTTCCTCATCTGTAAACAGGATAATAGATTATAATATTATAAAATTATAATACTTTGATAATAAAATGAGCTAATATTTGAAAAGTGCTTTGCAAACGTTAAAGAGGTTTACAGATAAATACTAGCTATTACATCTTGGAAGGCTCCAAAATTTCAGATGGTTCATACAAAGCTATACTTTCATTTCTTTCCAAATTTCTTCACCTCCTATTTTACTGTAACCATTCAAGAGGCTACAGTAGCTGAAAAATTCCTTTCAATGGTACCGAAAAAATCAAGAGTCTTTTCTGAAGGTCCATACCCATACCCATGTAGCAGACCTTTATGAACTGGGAATCAATAGCGGTCATTCATTTCCCTAAACTCACAATAATGTGAAGTTATACAATGGCTCCTAGACTCAAACTTTCTTTGGTGTTTATAGAGGTACTGCCTTGATCAGTCAATGCTAGTAAAAGGAGGCTTGTGCTTAGGAGTGTCTAGGTGGCATAGTAGATAGAGGACCAGGTCTGGAGTTAGGAAGATTGAAGTTCAAATCTGACCTCAAAAAGTTACTAATTATGTGTCCTTGGAGAAGTCACTTAACATGTGTTTGCTGGAGTTTCCTCAACTATAAAATGGGAATGATAGCAACTCTCTACCAGGGTTATTGTGAGGATCAAATGAAATAATTATTGTAAAAATAATACAATGTACAATACCTGGCACAGAGTAGGAACTATATAAGTATTAGCTATTATCATTATTTAAAAAAAAACAAAACATTTCAGATAAGCCCCCTAAATGGTTACATTTTTGACAGGCAAAATCCTTCTAGGCAAAAAAGGGCTTAGGCAACTTGGAGGACTTCTTCCTTTACTGAGGATCTCCTGCTCCTCCCAAGGGAATCCTGGGAACTTCAGCATCTGAATCATTTTGCTCTAAAATATAGCTGTCTCCCACAAGCACTCAAGCTAACACAACATTAAAAAGGAGTAGGTTTTATCAATATAATAAAGAACGTAGATTTACCTTAATTCACAGAAAATCAAATGAGCTCCTTCCTTTTTTTAAAAGGATTATTTCCCATTTCCCAGAGTCCTTTTCAGGCTCCATGACTCACAGCACTGCCCTGAGTAAAGTCCTAGCAAAGAGGAAGATATGTAGCATGCTCCTTTGAGATTCCAGCTTCCTCTTCATTCCCACTAATAATCCAGATTGGCCATCACTGTTTCCATTACCCATTAAGTTTGACCCTCTAGATGTCATCTCTTTGCCTGAATGTTCTAATACTAGAGGACTAAGCAAGAAAAGATCCATCTCTAGACTCAAACTTCCCTAGGCCCAGCCAGGAACTTTGGCAGTCTTGACTCTGACTTCATTGGCCCTCAAGAGGATCATGCAACTTCTCCTTCATATGAATGATGATTCATGTCCTTTTCCAATTTGCCATCATTTGGTTCCAATATTCCATCTGCATTGAATGGATGAGCCCTTCTAAATTCTGCATTGGTGACTGTCCAAAGATCCTCTCCTCCAGATTGTCAGTGAATCCAACTAACTTCCCAATGGGCAGGAGCTGGTTATAGTGTACTGTCTTTGCAAGGCCTTTACAGTTTTCTGGGGCTATTTAATAGACTGGGAGATTTTCCAATCTTTCAGCTACTTTCTATGGAGTGACTTTCTACCAGATCACTGGGAAACAGTAGAATAGTGGATAAAGCAATGTACTTGGGTCAGAAAAACCTGAGTTCAAGCCAATCAGTCAGTCAACAAGTATTTATTATGCACTTCTTTGGAAACAGACACTGTGTTAAACACTGGGGATATAAGTTGAAAGAATAAAAAATTCTTATTCACAAGAAGCTTACATTCTGATCCTATTTCCGGCACTATGTGGCTTGGAGAGGTTTCTCAATGTTGCTGAGTCTCAGTTCTTTCATCTACAAAACGTCAGAGTTGGACTTGATGGACTCCAAGGTCCCTTTCAGCTTTCAATCTACGATATTGTGATTTCTCTGGACATCAAAATTTCTTTGCAGGGCTCCATCCCCTAGCTGGAGCTCCTGACAGTAAATCTGAACATCAGAAGCTCTTCCTTGAGTTTTTCTGAGCTGAGGTTATAGAAAGGTTTTGAATTGGTTTCTTGACCATGATGTATATTAGTTGTGATTCTCCAGGTTTTCTCTGTAATCCAAACCCGAAAGCGCAAGTGAATAGGCTACGGCTCTTTCTCAAACATCAGAATGAAAAGAGTAAAGCCTTTGGTAGCATTCTTGATAATACTGTACATGTGCACTAGAAAGACCACGTCCTGACCTTGCTAAGCTTTGTGCTACAGCCTCAGAATCTCCAGTATGTTCATTAGTGTGTAATTAAAATGATAACTGGCGAGTTGAGGTACGCAAGGCACAGTTTTAGGTTGTTTGATTCATGATGAAGCTAATATTTCATTGGGAAGCTTGCTGTCAAAATCTTAACGTTTGCCAGAATGGATAGATTTTGACAGGTAAGCCATACACCAAGAAGTGCTTCTTCCATAACACTGGATAGTGAAATCTTTTGGTTTGGTGATTGGATATGCCTGTACATACCAAGGAAAATGCCCTATCACTGCCAGGATATTGCTTCTTTGCTTCCTGTTTCCTTCCAAAGATAAAAGGCATATATGCATAAGCTCCAGGGGCTGTTGGTATCTATACCTTCCCGAAAAACAGCATAAGTCAGTATAGTTTTCTTTTGAAAACAATGAACATAAGTCTCACATTTTTTTTACACACATCTGCTTCCATCTTGGACTAATAGAATCCACTTCATGCTACCTTCACAATTCTCTTTTTGTCCAAGTATCCGAAATCACCATGTACTGCTTTCATCGTCATGGAGCAGTGTAATTCAGGAGATGCCAAGTGCCAACAACCATATCTTGTTTTGGATCACTTATGGTCCAGCACAATAATTCACTTTATAACTTCAACTTCTGCCACTCTCTGAATGGTTGAATGCAATAAGTGTTGACACATCAAAGATGTTGGCTGGATCCTGGCATACTGAGGGCCATGGTGTCTGATTTCCTGCTGATACCTGTGAACTTCAAACTCACTCAAGTGTAATCCAAATATGGGCCCTCACAGTCCATAGAAACTAAATTCCTGAATAGGCTATAGATGTAATGCTGCAAATTATAAAATGACTAGAACAGGATTGCCACCAGAGAGCTGCTATCCAACAGAGCAGAACACTCTCTTTTCCTTTTGAAAAGCATGGATTTAATAATCATTGACAAATATATTCAAATAAACAAACAGATTGTATATGAGGCTCTGCACTTCTATTACAGTCTATTTTTAAAAGAAGTGCTTATTCAATTTCACAAGTTAGTGGCATAATTATTTAGCTTGTTTCCAAGTCCTCCTTCTGAACTTTTTGTTTTCTCTTGTGTGTTTACTTTTGATATATTGATGTTTGACAGTGTTTCTTCAATCCTCCTTTCATTCTTTGCATGGGGGTACTACAAAATGAAATAAAAAAAACAGGAAAGGCTTCAAAAGTAGGAATTAGGTTCTCTGGGAGTTGGGTTGCTTAATATTTTTATCAGTCATTCGGAAAAAGACATATCAAATTTGTATATGGCACAAAGCTAGAAGGGATCGGTAACATTTTCAGTGACACAATCAAATACATGTATTCCCTGATATTCCCTTGGAATTCAGCAAATTTGTAGCAAAGTACACTTAGACTCTTTGGCTGTGCTCTGCTTCAATCTCTGAGTGTCATGCCGTTTCCAACTCTCTGTGTCCTTCTGAAAGGAACAGCTCTAAATAATGACATGAAATCTACCTTGGACCACATGTGTACCTCTAAGGTCAGCCATTGCTTGAGTTCCTATAGCCCATACTTAAAGAAATCACTTGGAACCATGAGGAGCCACTTATGTTACCTCAACATACTCTGTAGACTTTTCTTCTACCTGCCAGGTGATTGTATCAGAACACTTGAGGGGCTTTTCCCTTCACCCAATGGGTCCTCTGTAATAGGGCTACTGGGCCAATAGACCACCTTCCATGAGTAACTATTGACACATGATGACTAATTTTATAAGAAGAAATGAGCACCAAGTTTCTGATAGATAAGAATTGTGATTTTTGCTCCCCACCCAAAGGACATGCCCATTGTCTTCAGTTGGTCTTTCTCAAGAAGGCTCTAAAACTTTCACCATCTCTTAATGGATGGTTTAGAAAAAAGGGAATTTAATAACAGTTTTCCATATAGCTCCATTAATACTTATCTCTTTGGGAATGTTGAAGAATACTCCTTCAAACAGCTTACATAAATGATACAGCTATCATTTTATCACCATCCCTTTTTACCTTAGAAAACATCTAATATTCCCCTGGTATTTCTGAAGACTGTGCCAAGTATTTTAATACTTTCATCAATCATAGTCACTAGTTTCCTCCAAACCAATCACAGTGAAAACCTACCATGGAGCACAAGTTTTCTAATAACTGAGCACTTATGGCAATTCAAAAAATTAAATGTACAATTATAATCTTATGATATCACTTCAATAGCATATAACAAAACTTCAGAAACACTTTGACACGTGAGAGCATAATAGTTAAAGTCAAATTCTCTTTAAAAAATTGCAGTACATTATGAAACATTGCTATCTAACTATGGTGTAGGAAAACATACACATGCAAATATGAAAAGTCTTCAGGGGATCCTTGCCATGCTACAGCATTAAAAATGAAAAACATACAAAGAAAAAAAAATCAGAAATTCTTCATAAGTTCCAGAAAATTCATTATAAATACTGGGAGTTGAAACCTAGGACTGGTAGAGAGATAATATATATGTACCTAGCCTTCATTGATGATTCCAAGTCATCAGATTCAAATAAAACACATCCCAAGGTATGAAAAAAACTGGGAGATGTGATTACTAAGGTCATATAAGTGACCTGTGAAAGATTATAAACCCGCATTTTACAGCTGAGGAAACTAAGGCAGCAAAGGTTAAGTGACTTACCCGTTGTCACACAGTAGTATCTGAAGTAGGTTTGAACTCAGTTCTTCCAAACTGCAGATCTGGCACTCTAGCCACGGAGCAACCATGATCACAAAAAGCTAGCATCATAACTTCATCAAGAGCAAGTCATGCCAAACTAAACCCATTTCCTTTTCTGACAGGAGAAATCTACAGATATAGTTTAAATAGATAGTAGCAAAGAACTTCACAAAGTATCTCATTGCTATCTATGGATGGGGAGTTGGGGGAGAGGACATGTGTTTTGGATGATAAAATTATCTTGTAGGTTAGAAACTGGTTGAATCACAAGACAAATAAAGGAATCATTAAAAGTTTAATATCAAGGACCGAAGCAGTCTCTAGTGGAGTTCCCCAGGGATCTGGTCTTGTTCCATTTCTAAAATGATTTTGATAGAAGATTTTGATACTCATTAAATTTGCTAATGAAGTAAAAATAGGAGGGCTAGCAAACATGCTGGATAATAAAGTCAGGATCAAGAAAAGTCTCAACAAAGTAGAACACTGGGCCAAATTAAATGGCATGAATTCCACAGGTACAAATGTCTCACACTTTGGTTTTAAAAAATCAACTTCTCATGAAACAAGATAGGAAAGGCATGGCTAAACCACAGTAAAATGGGTCTACAGTGTGACACAATCAAAAAAAATCTAATGTAAATCTAATGTAACTACATTAATAGAGGCATAACACCCCTAAAAAGGAAGCTGATGGTCTGCCTAGTCAGAGCACATCTAGAGTATCCTCTCCAGTTCTAGGTAGCATGTTGTTGGAAGGACATTGATAAACTGAAAATTATCCAATGAAAAGCCTTAAGATAATGCCATTAAGAAGACTGGTTGAAGAAATCTAGGATATTTAACCTGAAAAAAAAGAAACTTAGGAGGACATGTTGCATATGTCTTCCAGTATTTGAAAGCTGTCTTGTGGGAAACAGATTAGACTTATTCTGCTTGTCCTCAGAGGACCAAACTAAGAGAAAAGAGTAGAAGTTTTCAAGAAACAGATTTATACTGTTTTACTATTAGGAAACATTTGGTAGAAATGAGAACTATCCAAAAGTGAAATGGATCATCCTGGGAGGAGGTGGTTTTGCCCTCAACAGAGATCTTTTTCAGAGACACAAAAGCAAGAGAGGGTAGTACTGGGTCATTGAACAGCGAATAGTCCATTTTGGCAGATAGTACAAAAGAGATTTATGTAAAATATGGCGGAAAAAAAAGTTGGAGTTAGACTATGAAGGAACTCAAATGTCAGAATAAACACACTATAGTGGACTATAAGCTCCATGGGAGCTAAACTTTGCATTTCCCCCAGAATATTATACATTATTCTGCCTGTTGAAGGTGCTGAGAAAAACCTTGCTGAATTGAATTAAGTTAAATGAGGAATTTGTATATATTCCTTTGAGCATTGGGGAGTCACTGAAATGTTTTGATTAGGGGAGGTCATTGAGCAGAACTGTAAATCAGAAAAAAAGTTTTGGCAACCTTGTAAATGATAGATAGGAGAGGAGAGAAAAAAACAGAATCAAAATAGAATGCTTCCATAATAGGGAAGTTTGATAGCGAGGAGTATCTGTTTAGGGATGGTAGCAGTGGGAGTAGAAAGAATCCAAGAGATACGAAAGATATTGCCAAAACAAAAGCAACAATTCTAATTGATTTATTAGATATGTGAGAAAGGGAGGGGAAAGAGTTAAAGAGGTCTTCATGTTTTGAGCTTGAATGGCTCTGAGTATGCCATCAACAGAGTTAGGGAAGTTGGCAGATGGGCATGTTTGAGGGGGAAAATGACAAATTCAGTTTGGGGCACATTGAGTTAAAGGTGTTGATGAGTCTTCTGGATGGAGATATTGTGATACTGGATTTCATAGAAAATACCATAAATTTCTGTTTCTAGCACTAAATGTCCTTTGATTAGTTTTATACAAAGATATACGTTTTTAGTTTAAAATAAACCAAAAACCCATGAAACCTTAAAGTTATTTTTCCACTCTCCGTAACTCTTCATTTTGCTATATTGCATCATAAGCCCTATGAAAATAATGCTGAAAAGCCATTTCATAAACATACATTAGAATGATTTTTGCCCTCCCCCCCCAAACACAACACAATGATTTTTTTTTTTCTAAACCATCTGTTTGGTTCAAAAATTCATTACTGCATATTTTAGGTATTCCTACCTTTATACATCAAAAGTGGCTCATTTTATAATTCAACCTTGTTGAGAAACAAAGATATCAAAATTGATGTGCAATAGTATCACATCTTTCATTAAAGCAAATGATAAATGTCTAATGACTTTAGTTTTACTAGCTAGTATTTTTAAAAGCTGTTTAGAAACTACTTGAATGGAACCAGTGGTTGTCAACTGGACCCCTAAGCCATTTCTTGGCTGTCAGCCTCTTATTCTAGTCTTCCTTATCCAGTATTTTCAGATTGATCTATCTAAATCATATTCATGACCATACCATCTGGTCTTCAAAGAACTTCAATAGTTCCCTACTGATTATCAATTAAAATCCAGACTGTTTAATTTGGTACTCAAGCTCATTCATAATCTGCTTTTCAATCCACCCTTCTGGGTTTATTTTACAATACTATTATATCTTATCCATGTAACCTATGTCCCAGCAAAAGTGAGGTATTTGAGGTTCCCACCCCTTTGTTTTTTCTCATTCAATTCATCACCCACAGCTGAAATTCTCACCTCTTGAAATCCTTCAGATTTTTATGACCCAAATTAAATGATACCTCTTAGAAGAAGTATTTCACTGATTTCACCTACTGAAAATAATTATCTATTTATTTGCAAAGCCAGCAAAAATGGTAAAATAAGAGGAAATAGTATAATTCAGCTTTCTCCCAAAACAACTCCAATAAAAATCAACAGCACCATACCAAGTAGTGACCAAATAGGAGGAAAAACCATAGTGTATCATTCTTCCTGCCCAGGTCATCACAAGGAGACTTCCAGAGGTTTGTGGGCACTGTAGAGGATGTCCAGCATGAGGGCTCAAAAATAATTTCTAGCACGGGGACTGAGATGTGACCAGTGGCTGTCCATATTGGGAACAGGAAGAGAAGGGAGACACTTATGATAAGGAAATACTATGAAGCCACAGATTCCAGAAGACACAAACCCATAAGAAAAGGCAAAATCAAAGAGAAAAATACACGTTATCTACAAGGCAAACTAGAATTCATGGAAGAAATGAAGGAAGAGTTGACTTTCTAAGCTGCTCTTACATTGTTCCCCTTTATGCTTTCCAAGAGCCAGCCAAACTTGCCTATTTATTGTACTCTATACATGATGCTCCATTTTCCATCCCCATGCCTTTATCCAGCCTCTTCTCATTGACTGGAATATTTTTCCTTCTTATCTCTGTCTCTAGAAACGTATACTTCCCCTCAAGAGGCCTTTCCTCATTCCTAAAGTTGTCAGAGCTCTTCATAATCACTGCCCATGTAAAATATATTTTTAAAGCCCTGTTTAAACTAATTTGTGTTGTATCCCTCTACTAAAACATATAACAAAAATGTGAGAAAACTCAAAGTTTGTTCACAGAGCAGAAAACAGTTTCTTTTGCCTGGAGCACAGAGTACATGGAGGTGAGTAATATGAAATGTCTGGAAAAGTAAGACAGTACCAGGTTGTGGAAGACATGAAATGCCAGGGGGAAAAAAGGTGTTTTTATTTTAAATTGTTTGATAATATGGAAATATTTAAGATTTTAGAGTTAAGTAGTGACTTGCCCAAATTTGGGTTAAAAAAAGATTGGGACAGAGCCAAGATGGCAGAGTAGAAAGACGCACATACTCTAACGCTTCCCCACAACCCACTAAATACCTGTAAAAAATGACTCTCAACAAATTCTAGAGCAGCAGAAGCCACAGAACAACAGAGGAAAAGAGGTTTCCAGACAAAGGTAACCTGGAAGGCCAACAGGAAAGGTCTGTCTTATGAGATGCTGAGCAGAGCCCAGCCCTGGCCACATGGCACTGGGAGGAACAGGACCTGAAGAGACCTTCAGGGCAGAATTCCCAGCAGGGAGGATCTCATATCCCTCAAACCACAAGCTATAAAGAAAGCTCCAAAGGTCAGTGTGGGAGGGCTTTCCCAGCTGGGTGAGAGGGGAAGAGGCTCCTCCAGCAATAGCCCCAGGTGGCACCAGCAGCAGGCTACAGGCAGCTATGGTGGCCAGGAAGCAACCTGGGTCCATTGTTCAGGCAGCTCAGCTTAAAACCTCCCTGTGGTAGGGAGAAGCTTATCTAAACCTCAGACCTAAGTGACGGCCCTGCCCTCACCCAAAGCCCTGAGGAATGGAGCACTTGAGTCGAATCTCAGCCTTGAAAAAGGTGCTGGGGAGTGGAGAGGCAATAGGACCCTCTTCTTGACAAAGGATTCAGAAGTGAAGTAACTGTCTGGGAAAATGCCAAAAAAGGGGGAAAAAATGAGACCATAGAACATAGAAAGTTAGTTTCTTGGTGAACAGGTGTCTCCTCCCATCCTTTCAGATGAGGAAGAACAAGGCATACTGTCAGAGGAAATCAAGGCCCCTGCCTCCAGTGCCTCCAAAGTGAATGAAAAATGGGTTCAGGCAATAGAAGAGCTTGAAAAGCAAGTTAGCAGCTTGCTAAAGGAGAACCAAAAAAAAAAAATGCTGAGGAAAATAACACCTTTAAAAAGAGACTAACTCAATTGGAAAAAGAGGTCCAAAAAGTCAATAAGGAGAAGGAGGGTTTAAAAAGCAGAATTAGCCAAATGGAAGAGCAGGTTCAAAAGCTCATTGAACAAATAGTTCTTTAAAAGAGAGAATTGAGTTCAGGGAAGCTAATGACTATGACATAAACCAAGCAGTTAAAAAACAAAACCAAAAGTTTGAAAAAAATAGAAGATAATGTGAAATATCTCATTGGAAAAACTGACCTGGAAAATAGATCCAGGAGAGGCAATTTAAAAATTATGGGACTACCTGAAAGCCATGATCAAAAAAAAGAGCCTAGACATTATCTTTTATGAAATTATCAAGGAAAACTGTCCTGATATTCTAGAGCCAGAGGGCAAAATAAATATTGAGAGAATCCACCAATCACCTCCTGAAAGAGACCTGAAGAGAGAAACTCCTAGGAACATTGTGGCCAAATTTCAGAGTTCTCAGGTCCAGGAGAAAATACTGCAAGCATCTAGAAAGAAACAATTTGAATGTTGTGGAAATATAATCAGGATGACACAGGATCTGGTAGCTTCAACATTAAGGGATCAAAGGGCTTGGAATAGGATACTCCAGAAGTCAAAGGAACTGGGATTAAAACCAAGAATCACCTCCCCAGCAAAACTGAGTATAATACTTTAAGGGAATAAATGGTCATTGAATGATATAGAGGACTTTCAAGCATTCATGATGAAAAGACCAGAACTGAAGAGAAAATTTGACTTTCAAACACAAGAATCAAGAGAAGCATAAAAAGGTAAACAGGAAAGAGATACCATAAAAGACTTTCTAAAGCTGAACTATTTATATTCCTACATGGAAAGATAATGTTTGTAACTCTTGAGACTTTTCTCAATATTTGGGTAGGTGGAGGGATTGTACACACACACACACACACACACACACACACACACACACACACTGTACAGGTTGATTTGAATCAGAAGAGATGATATCCATAAAAAAAAATAAAATAAAAATTAAGGAGGGAGGGAGGGAAACACTGGGAGAAGAAAGGGAGAAAGGGAATGGGGCAGGCTATAACTCATAAAAGAGATAAAAAAAATCTTGCTCAGTGGAGGAGAAAAGGGAGAAGGGGAGAGGGGAAAAGTGAAGCTTACTCTCTTCACATATGGCTTAAGGAGGGAATAACATGCTCATTAAATTTGGTTTGAAAATCTATCTTAAACTACAGGAAAGTAGAGAGGAGGGGACAAGTGAGGTAAGGGGAATGATAGAAGGGAGGGCAAATGGGAGAAGGGAGTAACTAGAAATACATACTTTTGAGAAGAGACAAGGTCAAATGAGGGAATAAAATAATAAGGGGGGATAGGGTAGGATAGAGGACAATATAGTTAGTATTACACGACATGATTTTTATGGAAGTCTTTTGCAAAATGATGCATCTTTAGTCTATATTGAATTGCTTGCCTTCTCAGTGGAGATGGGGAAGGAGGGAGAGAAGCTGGAATTCAAAGTATTAGAAATGAAAGTTCAGAATTATTATTGCATGTAACTGGGAAATAAGAAACACAGGTAATGGGGTATGGAAATTTATCTTGCCCTACAAGAAAAGAGAGAAGATAGGGATAAGGGAAGAATGGGGTATGATAGACTGGAGGGTACACTGAGGGAAGGGGTAATCAGAATGTAAGGTATTAGGGGGTGGGGGGAGGGGAGAGATGGGGAAAAAATTGGACATGTTACAAAGTGATATAAAAGCAATTAATATTAAAGCAATTGACTGAAAAAATAAAAAAGATTATTTTGATAATGGTATGAAGAACAGAAAGAAAGGGAAAAATAGTAGAGGCATTTCCAAACATCTGGGCAAGCAGTAATGGGACCACAAAATAAAAAGGAATAAATAAACAAGCAACAACAAAACAACCCAGCAATGAAACACATCTATGAAACAAAGGCTCTGGCACTTATACTCTCCAAGTACCTCGGGTCCTCAGACTAGACTGTCCCTTCTATCCTCAGAGTCCTCTAGAACCCTAAGAGGCTGGTGGTAGGTTTCTAATTTCCCTTGATGGATTTCCCCCACCCCCTGGTTACTGTTTATATCAATTAGTTAGCCAGACTTACTTAGGTTTTAGAAAAGGGTATTTACTAAGATTGTATAAGAAAGGCTGGTACAAAACAGATCAACAAAAGCCTTCTATTCCAAGTACAAAGAGTTCAGGGGAAAGTGCGGAAGGGTTGGGTATCTCTGTGATAAAGGAGCTAACTCTCAACTCCTGGAAGCCATTTTTCTAAAATCTTCAAGATGTTCCCTTTAGACATGTTAAAGCTTTTCTGCTGTGATTCTTGTAGTTATAAAATTGTCTTTCCTCAGGGTGTATACTTTGTTCTCAGCTGGCAGTGAAGATACTCTATCAGCTACTGCTCCAGGGACACTGCTAAGACTGAAACACCAATGGGAAGTCCCAAATCATCTGACTCTCCAAAGTTCACAAAATACTCTTCTCTAAAAGGAGGAGAGTTGGAGAATAAGGCCAAGATACTCTTTTCTCCTTTCACTCAATCCAAAAAAGTGACTCCTTCTCAGAGTATTGGCAGTTTTATAATCTTAGAGTTACCTGGAGTCCTGAAAGTTTAAATATCTTTCCCAGGGTCACAAAATCAAGTGTCAGAAGTAGGTCTTGAAACCCACCTTCTTCTTGATTCCAAAGCTGGATTTCTACCCACTATATCATGCTGCTTTTCAACAATAAGATAAAAACATGATTAAATAAATATAAACTAGAACGTCATAGTTATGTTTAAAAGAGACACAAAGAGAATGCTATTGGAAATTCAAATAAAGATTACTTCCAGTTAGGGGAATTGAGGGAAGACTTCATGGCATAGGATAATGACAAGTACTAAGATGCAGAAATGATATTATGGAGTATTATCTAGTAATATGGAACAGAATAATATGGTTTAAAATTTGAAAGACCTACTATCTTAAAGCTAGCTTTTTCTTTTTCCTTATAAAGGCCAATCATTGTGACAAGAAGATATTTCTTCTGGATATGTAGATATCAGAAAAAATGCAATCATAAATACACATAAGTTTATAAACATCACAATTCATTTTCAATACTATACCGTAAAGCCAAATGATTACCAAAAATGTTTTATACCACATGTGTAGTTACATTATTGTTTCCATTGTTACTAATGTGAAAATTCAAGTCTGAAAAAAAAACAAAGAAAAGCCGTGAGTAGAAAAATCTTACGTATAGATCAAGTACAGTATGTTGTGGCATTTTATCACATTTCAAATTCTAGTACCCCTCCTCAGCTAGAGAGTTTTATTATGATCATTATCTGTATTTGATATTTTGGCATCACTTGGCATAACAGACTAAGAAGTTTTTGTTTAGAAGAAAAGTTTAGAAAAAAACTTGGCAGTATGATGCATTGGATAGAGTTATAGAACTGAAGTCAGGAATATGGGTGCAAATCCTCACTCTGACACTTAATAGTTGTGTGTCTCTGAGTAAAGCATTTAAACTCTATGTGCCTAGGATTTATCTGTTAATTTATAGAAAGATTACCATACTCATTGGTGAAAAGAGGTTCCACACTAGATGTTCCTCACATTGAGGAAATCACAGATATTTCAGCTACAGATACTACAAAAATCACAGATAATTCAGAAGGAAATAGAGGTAAACTGCAATAGAATAAGCTTATAAATAAAATACATATTTCCATAACATACTACAGCAAATACAAACATATCACAAAGACTTAAAAGGGAAAATTTACTGCACAAATATTACAATATTTAGAGTATACTTTAAAATAATTTAAAGGACAAAATATAATAAACTTCTTAGCTTTTTTACTACTGCTTTATAGTATGTATGTTATATAAGTCCATTATAAAGATTTAGACATTTTTCATGGCTATATATCCTAGGATGAGAAAAAAGACATCTTTAATAATATTACTGTTTCTATGTAAAAGCCTGCTGGACTAGCCTCTGGGTAAAATAAATTACAATTTAGACAATTATAGAAATAAATGTATTACTGGAGAAATTAATAAGTCCAAGCTATTACAAATAGACAGTAATTATCTACTGTGGGATGTCTCTCAGAACCCTAAGTTATCTTCAGAGGAAAGGTTCTTATGCTGGGGTCTGAACCTTGGATAAATGCCAAGGGGACCATGGACCTAGATGTGAAAAAAAAATTGCATTTGTATTCCTACATACTCGATTGCCTTTGTAATTCTATGTATTTTATCTTAAGCACTTAAAAATACTATTCTGAGCAGGATCCCATAGTCCATAGGTTTCACCAGGCAGCCAAATGGGTCAATGACACACAAAAAATATAAAGAACTCTATCAGTCAATAAATATTTGTTAACCACCTACTAGGTGCCAGACCCTGTGCTAAGTATGGGGGATACAAAAAGAAGCAAAAGACAGTCCATATTTTCAAGAAGTTCCCAAGCTAAGCAAACAAATATATCCAAACAAGCTGTCTACAAGATAAATAGGAAAGGATTAAGAAAGGAGAAGGAACTAGAAAAGAGACAGTCTGGGAAAGGCTTCCTGTAGAAGATGAAATTTTGATTGGGACTTAAAGAAATTTGGGGAAGGCAGTTGGTAAAGATGACAACACAGAGCATTCCAGGCATGAGGAACAGCCAGAGAAAGTGCCCGGAGCAAAGAGATGGATGTTTTGATCATGGAACAGTAAGGAGGCCAGTGCCACTGAACTGGATTGGAGAGTACAGGGCAAGAAGTAAGGTGTGGGAAGATTAGAAAGGGGGGCGGGGCCTAGATAACAAAGAGCTTTAAATGCCAGACAACATTTGTATTTGATCCTGGTGGCAAGAGGAAGCCAGTAGAGTTTTTTTAAGTTGGGGTGGGAGAGAGGGTGACATGGTCAGACCTCCACTTTAAAAAAATCATTTGGGGGCTGAATGGAGGATCAATTGAAGTGGGGAGAGAACTGAGGTAGGCAGACCAACTAGCAGGCTATGGCAATCATGAGTGAGGTGATGAGGCCTATACTAGAGTGCCAGCGCTGTCAGAGGAAAGAAGGGGGAGGATCTGAGAGATGTTGCAAAGGTGATGTTGACAGGTATTGGCAACAGACTAAGATATGGAAGTAGTATCTGTTTCTCTTTTTCCCAGGAACTCTAAGTGTCTTCCCCTCCCACTTTGATTTTTGGTTATTTTTTTTTCTTTTTAATCCCTTTTTTTCTTTCACATCCCTTGAGTAACTACTTAAAGAGGCCTATTCATTGAATGGGTATATCTCACTCAAAGTGAGAATCTGATAAGACCTTAACCTAAATGGCCAAGGTCCCACATTGCATCCTGAGTCATCTCCAGTCATCTTGATAATATCAGGCCACTGGACCCTGATGTCTCTGGAGGAGAAATTGAGGCTGGTGACCTTGCACAGCCTTCCCTCACTCAAATCAAAGTCAACTACAAGTCATGTCATCATCCTGATGTCATGATGTCCTCTTTGAGAACAAAGGACAAACACAACAAGATATGGAAGCTGAGAGACAGAGAAGAGTTAAGGATGATACCTAGGTTGTGAGCCTGGGGGTATCCGCTTCCTATAATTGGGAAATTTGGAAAGGTGAAGGGTTTGAGAGGGAAGATAAGGAGCTCCATTTTGGACATGTGGAATTTAAGATATTTACTGGATATCCAGTTTGAGATGTCTGAAAGGCAATTGGAATCGGGGGTGGGGGGGTAGTCAGCAGACATCTTAACACAGGGTAGATAGATTTGAGAGTCATCTGCTTAGAAATGGTAATGAAATCCACAGGAGTTGATGTGATCATCAAGTGAAGTAGTATAGAAGGAAAAGAAAAGAAAGCACAGGATAGAATTTTGTGGAACACCTACAATTAGAGGGTGTAATCTGGATGAAGATTCAGCAAAGGAGACCGAGAAGGATTGGCCTGAAATATAGGAGAACCAGAAGAGAATGGCGTCCTGAAAACCTAGAAAGAAGAATCAAGGAGAAGAAAATGATCAACAACGCCAAAGGCTTCTGAGACATCAAAGAGAAGAGGATGAAGCCAAGGTGATTGAATTTAGAAACTAAGAGATTACCAGCAAGTTTGAAGCAAGAAATTCTGGTGAAATTGCTAGGTAACGGGATCAGAAGTGAGACTGTAAAAGCTTATGAAACAAGTAAGAGGAAAAAAGTGGAGGCAACTAATATAGGCAGACTTTTCAAGGAGCATAGCCACAAAGGGCAAAAGAGATATAAAATAAGAATTAACAGGGATGGAACAGTCAAATGAGGTAAGGGTTTTTGTTGTTTTGATTCTGGGTTTGACTTTTTTTTTTAAGATATAGAAGACATGGCATGATTATAGGCAAAAAGGAACGACTCTGTAGATAGGGAGAGATTGAAAATAAGTAAAAGAGTGGGGCTGACAGAGGGGGATATCTGTTGGAGAAAACAGGATGGCATGTAATCCCTGGAGCAGGTAGAAAGATTTGTCTTGGTAAGGAGTAAGGCCATTTAATCATGTGAAATAGAGGTGAAGGAGGAGATAGTGGCAGAAGACTGAATGATATGGGATAAGAAAAAGGACTATTTTAGGAAGTTTTATCTTTTAGATAGTGTGCCCTGAAATTTTTTCATTATTAGAAAAAGTATGGCACAACATATAAATATTCGACAAAGTAAGCTTCCAAGTTTGCCATGCTATTTTACCAGAATAGTATTTACTTAAGTGCATTTAATAGGGTAAATTAACTATGTTTATATAAAACACTGTATATATGCTGATAAATATTCAAGGATGACATCTCCATTTATTACATTTTGCTTCTAAGAGACTGAGTAGAGCATTCTTAAAGAATTAACAGCATACCAGCATTAGATCATGCAAATGGTATGACCAAGCTCATTGCTTCATGAAAGCCCCTGGCTTTGGAGAAGAAATGAATCTTCGTCTTTGCTCTCATCTTCATTCTTTCCTGTAACTGGAGGGAAATGACATTGTAAATAATGAATTATATTTCTAAAGCACTACATAGGGGTAAAAATTCTAGAATTGCCTGCTCCATAAGATTGTGGCAAAGTAAGGTTGCTTAAAATTGCAGGCTGCTGCTATCCACCACCACCATCACCACCATCACTATTATGACCACCGAAGATGTGAAATTACTTGCCTAAGGTCATACAGGTAGTAGAAGATCTATAAGTCAAATCTAGCTCTTCTGACTCCAAAACATATTTTCTTTCCACTATGTATACTCTAGTGTTTTTTTTTAAAGGGTTATAGAACACAAGAAATTAATAGAGTGGTCTCATCTTTATACCTTCGGGATACGGTGAGATGGAAGGCTTATTTTAGCGCCTTCCGTCAAGACCATACACCATGACTAGGGCCATCTTATTTGGATTTCTTTTTTTTTTTTCACTGAATCACAGAATTTCACAGTTGAAAGAAATCTTACTGAGAAATCATACTTGAACAAAAGTTTCCTCTACAACACAGCCATCAAGCAATCATTAAGTCTTTGCTCAAAGATCTCCAATGCAGGCGGTCCCACTACACCCCAGAGCAGCCCATTCTCCTTTGGCTTTAATTGCAAGGGAAATTTGTTTTTTGTTGGATTTTTTTTTAAAACTTGTATCAGGCCTATATTTACCTCTTTTAACCTCCACCCATTGCTCCTACTTCTACTTTCTAGGGCCAAACAGATTAAATCTAATCCTGTTTTTACAAGATAGCCCCTCAGTTTCTTTCCTTTTGCATCTTCTCTTGTGGCTAAAAGTTCCCAGTTCCTTCTATGTTTTCTCATTTGAGATGAATTCAAGGCCATCTAGCACTGTGATTGTCCTCCACTCAATGCCAACCTGCCTAGCAATGTCCATCCAAAAATGTGCTGCCAAGAGCCAATCAATCAATTAATAAGCACTAGGCGCTTTCTGTATGCCAAGCACAGTTTTAAGAGCTGGGTATACAAAGATAGAAGTGAAGCTCCAATAGGAAAGCTTACATACAAATGGGAAAACAACATACATACATATATATATATATATATGGCTATGAGTGGGAGTCCAGTGATCATTTAATCAGATAAACTTTTAAGTTAGCTAATAACTTGTGTTAAACAAAAATACTTCTTGGTTGGGTTGATTGGATTTAAATGAGAACTAGGCTTGTCCACCTACTTAAATCAGCCAAAGGTACTGGGTGAGATTTTTGCATAAAAATGAGAAGCTATCTCAGAAGTGGAAAGATTCTGGCAACTGGCAAGGAAGAGGAAGAGGTGGGGACATCCAGAGCTGAACTGGAAGGAACTGGCAACCAGCAAAAGGAGGAAAAGGTAGAACTGAGCTGTGGTAAAGAAGAGAGCGCCTGAGGAAAACTGTCTGCCCTAAGAAGCATCTCAAGCACAAGAGGAATCAGTGATGATGCTACCAGTGGCACCGACCCATTTAAGGACTAAAGACAGCTCAAAGAAAAGGTCTCTTTTTTTCCTCCCAGTGCCTCATTATCCACAAACGCTATCATAAATTTCTATTTCATTTACCCAATATTTCTGGCAACATGAAACTTTTCTTAACCACAAAGAGGCACTGATTGCCAAGAGAGAGATATAAATGTAAATCAGAGTCTAATCCTTGACTACGTTAGGAATTTTCCTAACTGGGGGCTCAGAGCATTTGTGATAATATTGTGTGTGCGTGTGTGTGTGTGTGTGTGTCTAAAATAAACTCCCTAAACCAACAGAAAAGAGAACCATAAAAATCAGAGGGAATGTTATATTACCCCAAATTTAAAATGAATTAGTTATCATAACAGGTTGTTACACATATACACATTTCAGATGTAATATAAGTAAGGACAGAATACAACTGACAGAATACAGCTTCATTATTGAATGATTCTTTATTCTTGGAAGCTATGCCTTTTTAAATGCAGCCTAATAATGCATTAATATTCCTGGTTGCCATAACTCATTATTGACTAATATCAATCCAGCAGTCCGCTTAAACCCCAAGCTCTTTTTCAGACAAACTAACCATGCCTATCCAAAAATCTTGTACACTTAAATTTGATTTTTAAAGTCAAATATAAGACTTTACATTTATCCTACTGAATGTCATATTATTAAATTTGGCCCAGTGTTCCAGCATGCCGAAATCTTTTTGGACCCTGCCTGTCATTCCTTGTGTTAGTTTTCCTTCCTAGTTTTGCGTCATCTAAAAAAATCTGATTATTCCATCTGTCTCTTTATCCAAGTCACTGGTAAAAGTGTCAAATAGTACAAGGCCAAGCACAGATCCCTGGAATAGTCTACTGGAAAGCTCTTTCCAAGCTTTTTTCAGTCTTTCTATTTTTTGTTGTTATTATTGTTGTTGAATCATTTTCAGTCATGTCTGACTCTCCATAACCCCATTTGGGGTTTTCTTGGCAAAGATACTAGAATGATTTGCCATTTCCTTCTCCAGTTCATTTTATAGATGAGGGAACTTAGGTAAATTGAGTTAAGTGACTTGCCCAGGGTCATAGCTAGTAAGTATCTGAGACTAGATTTGAACTCAGAAAGATAAGTCTTCCTGACTCCAGACCTGGTACTCCATCCCCTGTGCCACTTAGCTGCCCCTTTCTATTTTTATTAGCAAATGTTACCTGTCAATTTTTTAAAAATATGAATTCACCTCACTGTGATGAATTCAGGATGAAAAGGCCATGAATTCAAACATATCTGCCACTTGAATGAAGTCATTGTAGTACTTGTGGAATGCAGACATTTTAAAATGTAGGCGTTTTAAAAACATTAATAATCATGCTGAGTCAAGTAATATTCATTAAAGGCAATAGGAGAAGGAAGAAACCACAATTTTGGGACATCCTAAATACCCCACAATGTAAAAAAATCTCATAGCATTATACATATCTTACTAGAATTATAGTGAGGGCTTAACTTTTATTCTTACAATGAAGTGGCTCGGTGGTACTGTGAAAAGAGGACTGAGTGCAGAGTCAGGAGGACCCAAGTTAAAACATGGCCTGAGACATTTATTAGCTGTGTAACTCTGGGCCAATCATTTAACCTTTACTTTCCTCACCTATAAAATGAGGATAATATTAGTTCTGTCACCATGAGGATTAAATGAGATAATATTTGTAAAACATATTTATTGGCACATGATAGTAGGTACCATATAAATGTTTATCCCTGTTCTTTCCCTCCCCTTGTCCTATGTGGCAATTATCCCATTGATACCACATAGATGGTGACTGATTATTGATTACATCAATAAACAATCCTAAACAATTAAAAACAGAACTTGATATATTTCTCTCCCAAAACACCTACCCCTCTTCCAAACTTCCCTATTTCTATAAAGGAGACTACCATTCTTTTTTTGATTTTGGTAGGAGGGATAGGGGAGGGAGGCAATCAGGGGTAAGTGACTTGATCAGGGTCACACAGCTAGTAAGAGTCAAGTGTCTGAGGCTAGATTTGAACTCAGGTCCTCCTGACTCCAGGGTCAGTGTTCTATTCACCTAGCTGCCCCTGAGGGTATGACCCTTCTTCCATTCACCTAGGATTAAAAAGTTAACTTTATCCTTGACTCTTTATTTTCCCTCATCCTACATAACAAATCAGTTGTAAACAACAGAGCAATTGTAAACAAATCAGTTGTTTCTATTTATAAAATATACTTTGCATTCATATTTTTCTCTTTCCTCACATAGCTACCACCCTAGTTCAGACCCCCATTTTCTATGGCATGGACTATCTCAATAGCCTCCTTATTGGCTTTCCTACCTCTCAGTTTCTCCTCTCTCTAATACATCCACCGCACAGCTACTAAAGGGCTTTTCTTAAAGCAAAGGCCTGGCTATGCCATTCCCCTACTCAATAAATTAAAATGGTTCCTTATTAAAACTAGGATGAAATATAAACTTTTTGTCTATTAAAACCTTCACAACCTGGCCCTAACCCCTTTTTACAGCCTTATTATACACTAATCCTCTTCTTGTACAATATGGTCCAGCCAAATTGGCCTTCTTGCTGTTCAAATGTCACACATCATCTCCCACTTCCATGTCTTTCCAATGGCTGTCCTCCATGCCTCAATTGCATTTCCTCCTCACTTAAGCATTTTGAAATCTCTTGCTTCATTCACAAGTCAGCTTAAGTGCCACCGTATTCATAAAACTTCTCTTGATTCCCTCCAGCTCCTTCCGTTCCCACTCCAATTGATTTTCTTTTGTTTACACTTATATTTTTATATATTCTCTCTGATAAGATGAAAACTCAAGAGCAAGGATATTTTTGTTTTGGTAATAGATGCTTAGTAATGCTCGTTGATTGATTGGTTGAACTGAGCTGTGAGTTTAAGTTTTGAAAGAGGTAGGAAGAAAGAGAGTTGAAGGATGGTGATTACACAGTTGAAGAGAAATGCAGAGAAGAGGGATTACTCGGACATGAATTGGGAGTCTTGTGATACCTTTCAGGGAACTAACACTCATCTAGGGAATCGTACAGCCCCTTCAGGAAATGGCGTTGTACAATTGGCACAAGATGAATAGGACTAAGGAAAGGAGTTCATGGGCCACACCAAGTTCTAGAACAAGAAGAGGATTTCTTAAAATAAATGGAAGTCATAGCTGAGTAAGTAGCAAAGAAGAAGAAACAATGTAGATAAAGTCATGTGGACTATACAAATCTAATGGAAATAGACCAACTCTAGAATCCAAAGTACTTCTACTTTGCAATATAGTGCTACGAATCTAAAGAATTATTTAGGTCTCTGGAAATCAGAGGTCTACCTGAGAAGAAAAAGAATTGTACTAATTGTTTATGGGCTCAGATATGGTCCTGTGTATTTTTATTGGGTTAAATAATTAATGTATTAAATTTTCTATTCAAGTACTTGTGTGGGACCCAAGGTCCCTTTTCCTTTTTTTGACCTAAACACTAGCCAAATTCTTGTGTTCCCAGAGAAAATTCTGTATTCTGGCAAATGCCAAAGAGCATTCTTCCTAAGATCTCAGGTCCTTGTGAGCTTATAGCTTTGGTTCTGAACCTGATTTTAATAAGCTTTATCAATGAACAAGGATTTAATAGTATAGGATAAGAGATCAGAAAAGTGTTACTAGAACATCAGACATGTGCCTGGCCCTCAAGTTGCTTAAAATCATTAGATTAAACGAGACAGTACCCATGAAATGACAATTATGTGATTTGCCCAGAACCACAGAGCTAGTAAGCATCAAGGCTAGATATGAACTCAAGTCTTCCTGATTCCAGGCACCAAGTTTTATCTACCATACTACCTGCATGCCTCAGTTATCCCCTTGCCTCTGTGTGGGGCATGGGGGAGTGGTAGAGAGAATTAGATTATATAATCTTTAAAGTCTTTAAGCTTCCGATAACAAAAAACACTAGCTGCCATATAGATCACTAAATTTTGTGGTACAGACAATAGCACAGGTGGAATTGAGAAAAGGATGAGACTAAATGACATACCATAAGAAATCCTTTAGTACAAAGTAAAATTTTTGTTGTGTTTGAGGATATAGTCCTTCCATGATTCATAAGTTATAATGAATATTTTGTTTCCTTATTTTATAACTATAAAAATCATAACATATAATTACTATATAGTATTATCATAATAAGAAAATAGATATAAATTTTTTTATTATTTATACTTGTTTATAAAACCCTAGATTGGGATACAAAACTCTCTCTCAAATAGTGTGATATACTATGGGCATGCGGATGTTTAATAATTTTCCTTAATGATGCTTATATCCATAGAAAATATTTACATGCTTGTATTACATTACAAAAAGTACTTGTAAGCTGAAATCTCATGGTTTTAAAGATTTCATCATAATACTGATTAAGTTTTCTTTATATAAACTGTGAAAGAGGCAGCACGGTCTAGTGCAGGGATTCTTAAAGTAAGGCCTGGAACCTTTGGGGGTGCTTTCAGAATGAAAGTCATGAAATCAAAACTATTCTTTATAATAATACAAAAATATTTTAATTTCTAATACAGTAATGATATAAGCCACAATAAAAAAAAGCTCCTTAGGGGTCCTCAATATATTTTCAGAATGTAAAGGAATCTTGAGACAAAAAATGTTAGAGGCCTAGTGGATAGAGAACATTTCTCAAGGGTTAGGAAAATCTTGGCAAGTCATTTAACCTTTTAGGTCCTCAGGCAATTGTTTTAAGACTATAAATTGGAAAATAATACCTTCTTTAACAGCAGAAGTTTCCTTACCTGGACATCCCTGAACCAAAGGCATCATAGATCTGGGCCAGAACCAAATATATGTGAGTTATGAGTAGGCATATGCGTGTATGTATATACATACATTTATATACATATACACATATATACATATGTATACACACATGCATATATATTCACCTACACATGATATATATACATGTACGTATACATGTGTGTATTGTATAAATGTGTATATAAAGGCATGTATATGCTACAATGCTTATAATACATGTATCTCTATATAAGTATATAATAATACATGTTATATGCATATGGATATCTATATACATATATGTGTGTGCATATTTTAGTTACATGCATACACATATATGTATTCCAATAATGAGCTTGTTCTCCCCCTCCCACCAAATTACACTGTACTCCTGGATTTTCTTCTCTTCCTCCTCTTCTTTTTCTCCCTTTTCACCTCTTTTTCTATTCTGTCCTCTTCAGGCTGGACTCTGCAAATGCCCAACTACCCAAAGTACACTAGATAATAAGACCCTGTCTTGTATTTGTCTAAAGTTTTGCATCAGGTGAGCTGAGGGCAAATCTACAAATACACAGGAAAACAAACTGGAGGTTAGGCAAAATGTTGGTCAAGTATTTAATTTATCTGAGTGTTGAGAAACTGACAAATCCAACTCATTCTAATCCAAAAATGACCTAGAAAGAGGAAAGGAAGCATTTATCTGCTGGATTGGGTAGGAATAAATGTCTGTTGAATTGAATTGTGTAATTAGTCAATTAACTGGGACATTTAATAAGAGTAGATTAAAAAGCATATGAACATGCTACAATGAGAAGGTGGGCTTAATAATGTGCCAGGATGATAAAACAAGGTAAAGATGGTTAATGTGCTAAAATTCACATCTATACAATCATGACATTTGCATAAGTTATAATTTTTCTTAGTAATTTGCTACAATTTTGAGAAATGCCATTACTTATCATTTAGAGTAACACTACACAATGGGGAATCATAGAACTCTAAATCTAAAGCTAGGGAACTTAGTAGTTATCTAACAAAATTCTCCCATTTTACAGATGAAGACACTGCCCCATAAAGACATTGCTGAGGAAGATGTCCCAGGTGTTTCTCTGACTGTCCTCCATGCATCACCTACTGGCTTCCCAGTTTCCTTTGTCTCAATTAGAATCCCATCTTCTACAGGAAACTTTCCCCAACCTCTCTTAATTCTAGTGCCCTTCCCTTTTTTAATTATTTCCCATATATCCTGCTTATATCTGTTGGAGTATTTTTATTTGTCTCCCCCATTAGATTGTGAGCTTCTTGAGGGCAGAAACTGTCTTTTACCTCTTTTTGTACCCCTAGAATTTAGTATAATGCATGGTATACAGAAGGTGCTTAATATATACTCTGCCCACTGCCTGAGGCCAAGATAGATTAAATGGTCACCCTGGTAATGACAGAGGAGTCAGTGACAGAGACAGCTAGGAAACCTAGGTCCTCAGTTTCTAGTTTCCTAGTGCTAGTCTCCAATACTCTTTCTGCTATACTTTTTAGTTTTAAAATTGTTTACAAATAATTCAGGAATCATAGCATATCATTTAAATGTCCAGGTGGAATAATCTACTGATTCAGTTCAACAAACACTTAAGTACCTACTCTGTGCAATCTGTGCACAAACCCTAAAAGTGATTTTTCAACCATAAAACAAAATTGCATATATACCCAGCTTTTAGTAAATTTAAACAATGATTTTTTACTTTTCCTCCTATTCCTTTTCCTGGCATCTTCCTGCTTGTTGACCATTGTTCATTACATTTCTACCACTTAGAAAGGAAAGGAAGGAAAAGCAAAACACAGGTGAGGTAATTTTTCTACTTCAAGAGATTTTTTTGAAGGGAAGTTGAAAAGAGATTAGAGGGTTATTTGTGGATTTTTTTTTCCCGTTGCTTAGCCACTCTGATCCTTATTTCCATAATTAATCACAGGCAGCGTGTTTTACCATAATAGGCAATAAAATTCAACAAATAATTAGTGAGCAGATACTAGATGCAAGGCACTGTGCAAGGTTGTTGGTAAAATTCTTTTTCACTATTTTGGAACACATTAGTACCCAAGCTTGGTAACAAGTATTTTCTTTAGAGTACAGAGAGGCTTCTCTCATTTTTGGATTCAAAGTTATATTCTAATTTACTGAAATTGTGGGAAATCTGAAAGCTGGATAACTGGGGCATTACTAGCATTATACTTTCATGCACAAAGAATGACTAGCCTAGGATCATATGATACCAACCAACCAGCTATTTGCCAACACCGGGTGGTTGACTGAAAATAAGAGCATATGTAACACATTACAAAGTCTACAGACTCATCTTTGTATCTAAATACAGTAGGCTACTGCTGATTATTGATGATGACTTGTGCTTTGGAGGTGGCATAAAATACATCAAGCATGTATCTGAGACTGGAGAAGGAGGTAGGCTGATCACACAGGGGGAAACGGATCACAGGTATGGAGTCCAAGGGAAGCACTGTGAGGACTGTCTTCTACTACTATAAGATAATTCATGGAGAATGCATGACAAATCAAATTGAAGAATGCCACAAAAAAAAAAATCATGTTTAGATTACAGCCAGTACCAAATGAGAGAGTATTCTAAGACATTAGTGACATCATCAGTCTGTTGAGTTTTACTTTTTGTAAATGTTTAATTTTAGTGTTATTTCAAACTTGACAAACATCCATGAATATAAACATTTTCATATACAAAGAACAAAAAAATATTACATAAGAAACCATAAATTCCAGATGGATTTATTAGCAAATTCTATCAAACATTTAAAGAACAGTTAATTCTAATACTATATAGACTATCTGAGAAAATTAGTGGAGTCCTACCAAATTCTTTTTATTATACAGATATGGTTCTGACACTGAAATTGGGAAGAGCCAAAACAGAAAGAAAATCACAGACTAATTTCCCTAATGAATACAGATGCAAAAATTTTAAATGGGATATTAGCAAAAAGATTATAGCAACTTATCATGCAAATAATACACTTTGATCAGGCAGGATTTACACCAGGAAGACAGGGCTGCTTCAATATTAGGTAAACTATCAGCATAATTGATCATATAACAAAACTAACAAAAACCATACAATTATCTCAATAGATGCTGAAAAAGCTTTTGACAAAATAGAATACCCATTCCTATTGAAAACACTGGAGAGTATAGGAATAAGTGGAAATAGGAATAAGGAAAACTCCTTAAAATAATAAGTAGCATCTCCCTAAAACCATCAGCAAGCATTATATGTAATGGGGATAAGCTAGATACATTTCCAATAAGATCGGGGGGGTGAAACAAGGAGGTCCATTATTAACACTGTTAACCAATATGGTGCTAGAAATGTTAACTTTAGCAATAAGTGAAGAAATAGAAGGAATTAGAATAGCCAAAGAAGAAACTAAGTTATCACTCTTTACAGATGATGTAATGATATACTTAGAGAATCCTAGAGAATCAAGTAAAAAACCACTTGAAATAATAAACAACTTTAGCAAAGTTGCAGGATATAAAATAAACCCACATAAATCATCTGCATTTCTATATATTACTAACAAAGCTCAACAGCAAGAGAGAGAAAGAGAAATCCCATTTAAAGTTACTGATATGGAAGTCTACCTGGCAAAAAAAACAAAACCCAGGGACTAAATGAACACAATTGCAAAACACTTCTCACACAAATAAAGTCAAATCTAAATAAATGGAAAAAAAACATTAGTTGTTCATGGATAGGCCAAGGTCATATAATAAAAATGACAATTCTACCTAAATTAATTTACTTATTCAGTGCTATACCAATCAAACTACCAAAAAATTATTTTCTAGAGCTAGATAAAATAATATCAAAATTCATCTGGAAGAACAAAAGGTCCAGAATATCAAGGGAATTAATGAAAAGAAATGCTATGGAAGGTGGCCTAGCCATACCAGATCTTAAATTGTATTATAAAGCAGCAATCATCAAAACCACTTGGCACTGGCATAGCACCAACACAATATCCACAGCACCTATAGTGGACATGCATATCCCAGCACAATGCTAAATTGCAAAATACAACAGACTCTCCACATAGAAGACAGAATCAAAACATTTATTCAGATAACAGAAAGCCAAATCCATCATAGTAACAAAAATCTATACACAATAATAATGCAGAGGACAACACCATCCCCATGCTTTCTCCCTGCTAGTCTTCCCACAAAGTAGCTCCATTAAACATATCACAAGCAGGCTCTCTTAAATAAAATCACAAACAAGCTCTTTCACTCACACTAGCCAGCTGCCTGCTTGCCTGCATCCTTCCTAGCTCTGAATAGATTCTGACCAATATCCTCTCAGCTCTGCTCTAGCTCCACTTCTTCCAGTTCCACCCTTTCAGCAAACTCCTCCCACCACAGGCTCCATGTGACTCAGGCTTCCATGTGACTTAACCAGGTCACATAGGCCTATCAATGAATGGGAAAGGATCTTCCCATTAAGAAGCAAAATTATATTAACAATAAGCAAAAAAAACATTATCAATACTTTTGGCCCCAAGATCGCTCTTATCCATTACATAGGTAGGTAGGACAACTGATATCAACAGAACTTTAACAGAGATAACAGAAAATAAGCACATAAAACAACGTAATAAAAATTGATGTCATAAAATTGATGTCAACAGAACTTTACAACAATGTAACAGGGATCACACAAAATGAGCACATACAACAACATCTTAGGGTGGGGCTTGAGCACAAACACCCCATCATTCCACCCTGGAACCAATGGGCCCAAAATCTTGGGTCAAGGGGTGATGGTCTCCTCTTCCACAGCTACCTACTGTTGAGATTGGACATAGAGCTATCCCTGCCCCAAGAGGTCCCCTTCAAAGGGCCAGTTTTTTAGCTAGAATCCAGAGCTTAGTCGATGCCAGGCCCAGACGTGACACATCACATTGGACAGGAGGTGACATCTGGCTTAAGTAATCAGGCATCTGCAGGTGGAGGGTACTAAGCCTGCAGAAAACAAATCTGACAAACAAGGTGGACAGACAAAAAGGCAAAAAGAAACAAGGAGACAACAACCTGAAACAGGGCAGATATATGATCAGCCATGTTTCTGGAGTCCATGAACCCATCACCACAGCCTCATTCATTATTGTTTACTGTTTTTCAACTTGCAGTCCTGGGGTCATTATTCTGGCTAGGGGTATACCCTCTTTATTCTGAGCTGGGGCCTGGCCAATCCTCATTCTCCCTGCAGGTGTAATGAACTTGGATACAATGTTTCAGGAAGAGCTGCAGGGGCAGCTCCTACCTTCCAGCTCAGTCTAAAATCAAGCCTCTTTCCTCGATACATTTTATATAGTTCATTAGTTAGAATGTCATCTATTCTAAAATCTACTTCTCATTAGAGCAGTACATATTCTTTTCTTGTCAATCTATTCTGACTTTGAATCTGCTGACTCTTTCACTCATACTATCCTGCTTGCCTGCATCCTACCTAGCTCTGACTGCTCTCATGACTAACTTCCTCTCAGTTCTGCTCTAGTTCCACTACTTCCTGTTCCACCCATTCAGCAAATTCCTCCCACCACATTCTCTATGGGACTCAGACTCATGTGACTCAGGTTTCCATGTGACTTAGGCAGATCACATGGGCCTATTAATGAAGGGAAAAGGTCTCCCCATTTAAATTACCATTACAACTGGCTAAGAAACAGAGGGGTAGATCAGTGGAATAGATTAGGTACACAAGTCAGTGACTGCAGCAGTCTACTGTTTAATAAACACAAGGACTCCAGCTTCTGGAATAAAAATTCACTGTTTGACAAAAACTGCTAGTAAAACTAGAAAATGGTGTGGCAGAAACTAGGCATAGACCAATGCCTGAGATGGTATACCAGAATAGAGTCCAAATGGATACACAATCTAGATATAAAGGCTGATATTATAAACAAATTAGGGGAGCAAGGAATAGTTTTCTTTGTCAGATTTATGGAGAATGGAGGAATTTATGACCAAACAAGAGATAGAGAACATTATAAAACGCAAAATGGATAACTTGGATTACATTAGATTGAAAAGTTTTTGCATAAACAAAGCCACTGCAACAAAGATTAGGAAGGAAGCAGAAAACTGGGAAAAAATCTTTACAACTAGTGTCTGTGATAAAAGGCTTATTTCTAAAATATACAGAGAACTGAGTCAACAAGAATACAAGTCATTTCCCAATTGATAAACAGTCAAAGGATATGAACAGTTTTCAGAGGAAGAAATTAAAGTTTTCTATAGTCATATAAAAAAAGCTCTAAATCACTATTGATTAGAGAGATGCAAATTAAAACAACTCTGAGGTACCACATAGCACCTATCATATTGGCTAACATGACAAAACAGGAAAATAATAAATGTTGGAGAAGATGTGGGAGAGTTGGAACACTAATTCATTGTTGGTGGAGCTGTGAGCCCATCCAACCGTTCTGGAGAGCAATTTGGAACTATGCCCAAAGGGATACAAAAATGTGCATACCCTTTTGACCCAGCAATATCGCTTCTAGAGTTGCATCCCAAAGAGATCATAAAAATGGGAAAAGGACCCACATGCACAAAAATATTTATAGCATCTCTTTTTGTGGTAGCCAAGAACTGGAAATCGAGGAGATGCCCATCAATTGAGGAATGGCTAAATAAGTTGTGGTATATGAATGTAATGGAATACTATTGTGCTATAAGAAATGATGAACAGGTGGACTTCAGAAAAACCTGGAAAGATTTAATGAACTGATGCTGAGTAAAATGAGCAGAATCAGGAGAACATTACACACAGTAACAACCACAGTGTGAGAGGACTGTTTTTGATAGACTTAGCCCTTCACAGCAATGCAAGGACCTAAAACATCCAAAGAATTATGAAGTCAGAACACAGAATGAAGCAGACTAAATTCTCTTGTATTATGTTTTGTTTTTTTTTCATGGTTTCTCCCATTCATTTTAATTCTTCCATGAAACATGATGAATGTGAAAATGTGTTTAATAGGAATGTATGTATAGAACTCATATAAGATTGCATGCCACTTTGAGGAGGAAGTGGGAAAAATTTGGAACTTATAGAAGTAATTGTTGCAAACTGAAAACAAATTAATAAATTTGGAAAAAAATTTTAAAAAAGAAACCATTAATTCCTCTTACTTACAGTTAGGTTGCTTTTATTAAAGTATGTAATATGTAATAGTGATTCTCTGGCCACTGGCTCCTGAAGGCCAAATTTATTACATTTCTAACTGTCCCCCAGGGTTCTCCATACCCTTAGGGAATTAAAGGGTCATCTCTACCATTGCTTCAAACCCCCACCAATCTGTTCCCCTAATATTTGGAATCCAGGCATCTCATTTCCATTTAACCACAAAAGTCAGATTAGTTTGTTTGTTTTTTTAATAAGGGAATAATTCCTTCAAAGGCATAGCAAAAGCAAACACGTTTTCCCCAACCTTCAGAATCTCCCTATTTCACCTCCACCTTTGGGAAGGTGAGAAGGATTAGATTCACAGTTTAATGCGAATCCCATCAAGTTCCAAGAACAAAGTGCTCCCTGGGCTGGCAGCCCCAAATCTTGGCTTCTCAGGGGTTCCTTGCTGAGCTGGCTATAACATCCAACCTGGAATGATGAGCTCCCAATTCTCCATGGATTGAACTCCTAGGTCATGGACTGTATTGCCTGCACCAAAACCTGGAAAGGACAAACAAAACAAGAGAAAACTTCAAGCCTATTTCTCAGGTCCATAGGGCTTAAAGGGAAGGGAAGAGGGTTCTTGGATATTTCCCCCCAAATTCCTGCAAGGTGCCCTTGCTGTAAGTGAATGAATCTTTCATCATAGACTCTGGCCTAAAAAAGCAAGCAACTCTGTCTGAGTCAGGTAAATTTAAAGAGACCGACAGCTTCAGCATCTCAGTGAATGGCAAGTAGCTATTCACACATGGTACCCTAGTATGGAATGACCATGCAATGACTACTTCTAGAAACAGGTCCCTGGCATCTTCCATGTGAGTACCTCCATCTTAGGTAATCTAGACATACATGAGGTTCCCACTACATACTGCCTTTAGCATGCTAGCCTCAAAGCTGTTCTACTTGACTGTCTTACTTTCTGATCCTCCTTGTCTCTTTGGTTCATTTTAAAAAATTTCATTGAAATTTTCTAATTTTCTTTATTTTTGGCATTGTTATCATTACGTCTCTCCCCACCCCACCATCTTTTAATTCTTCTGCCTCCCAATACGAAAAAGGCAACCATTCTTGTAAGAAATAAGCATATTTAAACAAAACAAGACCACATATTGACCATGTCTATACATGTATGTCTCATTTTGTAGCTATAGTCCATCATGTCTTTTTCAAGATGAGGGAATAATGTTTCATCACTGGTCTTCTGGAGCTACAGTTGATCATTGAATTCGTTGGATTCAATCTTTAAAAGTTTTTTTTTTTCACATTTACAAACTGTTCTCCTGGTTCTATTCAGTTTGTTAGCATCAGTTTACTTAGCAACCAGTCTTCCCAGGTTTCTCTGAATTCACTCTTTCATAATTTCCTTCATTGTAAAGATATTTCATTACATTCACATATAAGGTCCCATTCCTGAGTTGATGGGGGCATAACCTTTATTTGCAGTTCTTTGCTACAACAAAAAATGCTGCTATTAATATTTTTAGAAAAATGAGTCCTTTCCATTTTTGTTTCTTCTCTTTAGGGTATATGCCTAAAGTGACATTTTGGTAGTTTCAGTGGTAATGCATTGAATAAAGTAAATTACTTTAATTAATGATTTCACTATTAATTGGCCTATGAACAATTAATTTATTTCCAATTATTTAGATTTGCCTTTCTGTAAGGAATATTTTATAGTTGTAGTTATATAATTCCTGTGTGTGTCTTGGCAGCAAGCATTAACAATAGCTAATATTTAGATAATAGCACTTTAAGGTTTGCAAAGGATTTTTCATGTGTTTTCTTATTTGATGCAACAATCCTGTGGGGTACAAGTTCCCAAAGATCTTCTACATCTTAATAGTTATTTTGAGTATAATTTATTTTTCTACCTCTTCCTTCTGGGTTTTGTTCATAATATACAGAAAGGTTAATGATTTGTGTGGGCTTTCTTTATATTTTGATACTTTTTGAAGTTGTTAATTATTTAAGTTCATTTTAGTGGAATCTCCAGGGTTCTCTAAATAGACTACCATGCCATCTGCAAGAAGTGTTGTCTTCTTTGCCTATGTTTATTTCTTTGATTTCTTTTTCTTGTTTTAGTACTATAGGTAACATTTCTAACATTCTATAAAATAAAGATTGTGATGATGGACATCCTTGCTTTTTGCTTACTTTACTGAAGGACTAGCATTTCTCTATTACATTTATTATTATTCTGCATTTTGGATACATATTATTTATCATATTAATTAAAAGTCCATTTATCCCTTTTACAAAGAAAAACATATGAAAATATTTTAATAAAAATGGGAATTGCATGTTGTCAAGAAATATTATGTATCATTTGATAGAATCATATGATTTTTATTGTTTTGCAATTAATATCAGATAGTGAGGTGATTCAGGGGATAGAGTGCTAGGCTTGGACTCAGGAAGACCTGAGTTCAAATTTGACCTCCATCTCTTGCTAGCTCTGTTACCTTAGGCAAGTTACTTAACCTTGTTTGCCTCAGTTTCCTCTTCCGTAAAATGAACAGGAAAAGCAAATGGCAAACCCCTCTAGTACCTTTGCCAAGAAAACTGCAAATGGGGTGACTGAAATGACTCAATCACATATATGTTCATAGTTTTTCTAATCATAATTTGGTTAATTTTTCCTGTAAGTAGTATTTCAATGCTATACCATTGCATGCATATATATTAAGTATTGAAATCTTTCATTGTCTATGTCACCTTTAAGTATAATATAGTTTCCCTGCTTATCTCTTTTAATCATGTCTATTTTTACTTTTGACTTATTTGAGATCATGATTGCTTCACTTGCTTTTTTTCCATTCTCTTCAAGAATCATTTGGTAGGATTCCTTCTTTTCCTATTTTTGTAGTTTACATAGTGAAGGAATTAATTGTTCTTTGACAGCACCTCATTGAAACTATGTCAATTTTTATGTTTCATGTGTGTTTTATAAACAATATGTTGTTGGATTCTGCTTTCTAATCAATTCTATTTTATTGGTGAGTTTATTCCATTCATGCCCATGATCATTAATTCTGTATTTCCCTACATCAACTCCTCTTTTCTTTGCCCTCTACACCCTGCACCAACCACATCACAAACATTTTGATCATAAAAGTAGAATGTGATGAATACTAGTAATCCATAATTAAAGAGTTCTGCTTCAATTTCACCTGCCCCTTATGTCTTCCCCTCATCCTGCTCAATGGATCATATATTTTTTCTTTCTTTCCTTTCAAATCTACCCTTTGAGGCTGAAGTTTATATTGTTTGTGATTATTCCCTCCTTAACTCTATTTTCCCTTCCCTCTTAAACCCTTCTTTCCTCTTTCCCTGCATCCCTTTGTTTCATTATTGTTTTTACTACATTTAATGTTTTACTATGCCAAAATGTGTGTGTGTGTGTGTGTGTGTGTGTGTGTGTGTGTGTGTGTGTGTGTAACTCTCCTTTGTCTGATTCAGAAAAAAATTGAGCTTTTAGCTGAGTGTCTGCTCCTCTGACCTCTTCCTGCATGTTTGTATATTCATATTCTGGTGCATCTCAATTATGTGAAATAGTGGTTTCTACCTTGTTCTTCCTCATTTCTTCCCTAGTATATTTCTTTTTATTCCCTTTTTCTTTCTCTCCTGAGACCATCAGAATGGAATTAAAACTACCCCATAGATCCTCTGCTTCTCGTATCTTTCCATCTGTGTCCCTTGAAGACCATAGGACTCTGAAGAGACACCTTTTTTTTCTTCTCCACCTATGAGAATATAACACTTTATTATCACTTAGTCCCATTAAATTGCTCAAATGTATTTACCTTCCTGGATTTCTCTTGACTCCTGCATTTTCCTTTCAAAGTTTTTACTCAGTCTAATATTTTTTTTAAAACATCATGGTTACTTTAAAGTCCCTTATTCCATTAAATGTTCATTCTCACCTCCACCTCCAGTAGGATTATGCTCAATTTTCTTGGACAAGGTAGAATCTTTCACTGTTTGCCTTTTAGCATATCATATTCCAAGATTTTTATCTGCTTTATAGTAGTTGCTGTCAAGTTTTATGTTGCATTGAATCTGGTTCCTTGTTACTTAAACACTTTCATTTTGGTTGCTAGCATAATTTTTTCTTTGAATTGGAGGCTATAGATCTCAGCTATGGCATTCCTGGGAGTTTTCACTTTGGATTTCTTGCTGGAGGTAACTGACAGATTCTTTTCACTTTTTTACTTCACCCTCTAGTCCTAACATATGTCAACAACTTTCACTTATGATTTCTTAAAATAGAGTATTTTAGCTTTTACATTAATTTTCAGTGGTGCTTTTCAAGAAGTCTAATAAGTATTTCTCCTCAACATACTTTCTAAATCTGTTGTTTTTGATAATAGATATCTTACATTTCCTTCTTTTAAAAATATCTTTATTTTATTCCAATGTTTATGACTATCTTGTGGAGACACTGAAGTCTGTTAGCTCCAGGATGATTTTCAGAGTTCGCTATCTGAGAAAGATTTTCCATTCTCCATTTTAAACTATTTACTTCCTCTCCAATTTTTTCCTAAATGGCTCTTATTTCATTTTGAATTATGTCTTCCCTCCCTCCCATCCCAGCATTCCTGCCATCCTTGGCCAAACTACCTTTCCTTTTTAAAAAAATTTTTAAAATTAATTTATTTGTTTCCAGTTTTCAACAATCACTTCCATGTTTTAAATTTTCTACCCCTCCCTCCCCAAGATGGCATGCAATCTTATGTGGATTCTACACATACATTCTTATTAAACACATTTTTACATTAGTCATATTGCATAGAAGAATTAAAATGAATGGGAGAAACCATGAGAAAAAACAAAACATAACAAAAGAGAAAATAGTCTGCTTCATTCTTTATTCTTTCTTATAATTCTTATAATTCTTTCTCTGGATGTGGATGGCATTTTGCATCAAGAATCCTTTGGGAATGTTTTAGGTCCTTGCACTGCTGCGAGGGGCTTAAGTCTATCAGAAACATTCCTTGTGTGTATAATGTTCTCCTGGTTCTGCTCATTTCACTCAGCATCAGTTCATTGTCTTTCCAGGTTTTTCGGAAGTCCATCTGTTCGCCATTTCTTATAACAAAATAGTATTCCATTACATTCATATACTACAACTTGTTCGGTCATTCCCCAATTGATGGTCATTCCCTCAATTTCCAGTTCTTGGCTACCACAAAAAGAGCTGCTATAAATATTTTTGTACATGTGGGCCCTTTTCCTGTTTTTATGAACTCTTTAGGATATAGCCCTATAAACAATATTGCTGGGTCAAAGGGTATGCACATTTTTGTAACTCTTTGGGCATAGTTCCAAATTGCTCTCCAGAATGGTTGGATGAGTACACAGCTCCGCCAACAAGGAATTAGTGTTCCAGCTCTCCCACATCTTCTCCAACATTTATCATCTTCTTGTTTTGCCCTGTTAGCCAATCTGATAGGTGTGATGTGATACCTCAGACAATCTTTCTTTTTCACAGAAGTTTTTCTGGAGTTATCTTCTGGGTTTACCACCTGAGTATCTCTTGACCCACAAGTTTTTCATGGTGTTGGTATCTCCTTTTTTACTGACATTTCTAGCCTAAAGTTCTCATTTTGAATTTTATGCCAAAGCTTCTCTCCTATACTCATGAATGGGATGGTCAAACCCTATTTGATCATGATCTTAATTTCTTGGGTTCCAATCATTGGTTTCTATCTTTCTTGATGTGTCCTTGCTCAGAACTCTGATAAGTTTCAGTTTCTCCAATAAGAGTTTTGTGGTCTTTTGCCTCACTCCCCCCTACCTGTGGAGAATGCTCAGTGAAGATGCTACCATGGTCTTCCATTCTCCCCAGAGTGTCCCTGGTTGGAGGGCTGTTGGAACTCCTGGAACCCTTGGGACATTCCCAGTAAGGGTGCTGTGGCAGTCTTCTATTCCTCTGGGACAATCCGAAGTGTGGTGTTACTGTGGGCTTCTCATTATCTTTTTTTGGGTATAGTCCTGGTTTACTGATTTGCCTCTTTGGACTTCTTAATAATTGTGTGATCTGGTATCTTTTTAGATTCTCCCTGGAGATAATATGGGAGAGCTGGGCTCCTCTATGACCTTTCATGCCTTAACTGGAAATCCCTCCATAAAAATACTGAGGTAAATTGAACAGCCTTAGGGTCAGAACAGGAACCAACTACCAGTGTTAATTACCAACGCTGTTTCCTTATCTCCATTTAATTTTATTACCTTGTTGAAAGAGACAGTGCCTTCTTCCTGATTTATCTATTTCTCTTGATCTTATTATATATTTTTATGACCTATTAAAATTTAGTAAATAAGAGTTTGTAAAACAAATCATACTTATTGTTGACTGGACTATGTTCTTATTTTTAAAAAATGTAATACTGTTCAAAATAGTAATATTTTCCTACATTAACTGGCTCTTGCAAATGCATCCCCAGGGGTAATTCTTGGTGTTTGCTTGACCCATCTCCTACAAAACAGAGAGTAATGTGTTTGCTATGCTACAAATACTTTAAATATTTGTAATATTCTGTGAAAAATGTCTAAGTAATATGTTGAATAAGGAATGGATGGTCAAATCCTGCCATATCCTTTTACAGCAAAAATCAACAATAACAACAACAACCACAGCTCTAAAACAAAAGATTTCTAAGTTTCTAGGCTGATGACTCAGTTGTTTGTTTGGGGGTTTTTTTTGAGTGATATTGTATGCAGGAAAATTCCAGCAGAACAAAAAATTTGGATGGTGCCTTGGAGGTTACTATTGTAGGATTTTATCTTCATTTTCAAACAAATGGGATGAGGAGGCCTAGTTTTTTTTTCAAAATACTTGGTAAGACAAAAGAATTACTGGGACTTTCTGACTTGAATATTTCATTATTTTCCTATCTCTGAATGCATATTATTATTATTAAAATGCTAAAGGAATATTAGACAACATATTTGCTTAAACATTAGTGACTCCTTCAGTATGATCTGGGTACTTATAGAACAAACCTATAGGAACCTATGTCTTCAGACTCACAGATCAAAAGGATCAAATGAATAAAGAAAAAGAATAGAAGAATTTGGTTCTTCTTCCTGCTTCTTGAGTATTCCTATCTATGTGACCTGGGGCAAGTTGCTTGATATATTTGAGTCTCAGTTTCTTTATCTGTAAAATAAAGATAACAGTAACTCTAGTACCTACCCTCATAATGTTATTGTGAAACTCAAATAAGATAATCTCTTATGCATGTCAGTTGAACTGAATTAATATGAGAGACTAACACTGATATAATTTATTATTACAGTGCTGACATTAGCATGTGAAAGAGTTCTATTTAAAACCTATTTTTCATGTTACCGTTCTTAAAACATACCTATTTTTGGCAGCAAAAAAAGTATTATGAGAATTAAATACATGTAGTCATTTCTGAGTTGAAGCTGAGAAAAATTTTCTTCCTTTGCTACATAAGCATTTTTGAGAAAGTTCAAATGTAGGTATAGCCTTCTTATACAATGCAATATAATACAATACAAATGAAAAGTTGTGTATTAATTGAATCATAGTTTAAACTGCAGTAACAGTTTGTTATAAATAATTCCATGATAAACCTTTTTTTTAAGTGAATAATTCTTTTGAAAATGAACAACTAGTGCTGAACTAATTTTGATATGTTTGCGTAAGCTGGGTATACTTTTAGTTAACATAATTAATGATTATGTCAGTTTAGATATCATACAATTAGTCCTTCTTAAAGTTCTAGTTATTACAAAATTCTGAAGGAAAATGATAACAAATATAGCCAAGAATAAGAATAGCAATTTTGAGTTATTCAGAAAATGTTCATTAATTAAAAAGTAGATTTGGGGGTCACACTGTAGAAACTTTGTCAAGGAATCAATCAATAAGCAGTTATTAAGCCCTTACTATGTACCAGGCACTGGTATACTATATATTCCAGGCACTGGGGATACAAATACAAAAGTAAGACAGTGCCTGACCTTAAGAAGCTTAGATTTTTTTAACCAGGGGTAACTTTTATCCATCCATCCAGCTAGCTACCTCTCTCTAAATTGGTTTCCTTTGTAACCCTATGTATATTATTTTATGCATTTAAAAATATTGTTATGAGAAAGGTTGATAGACTTCTGAAGAAGTAAATGGCACAAAAAAGGTTAAGAACTTCTGGACTAAGGGGATGTTCACAGATAAACAAATACAGGATACAAACCAAATAAATACAGGTCCAAGGGCACTAATGACTGTGGGAATCCCAAAGATAGGAATCTCACCTCTTAGAGGATATGGCACTTGACATGAACCTTGATGGGAGGTAGAAACTCTGAGAGACTGAGGAGAAAAGGGAGAATATTCCATACATGGAAAACAATTTGTACAAAGGCACACAGATTGGGAGATGGGGTATCTTATAACAGGAAGGAGCAAGTAGGGCAGCCTGATAAGTAGAGTGCTGTATGAACAATGTGTATAAAGAATAGCTCATAATTGGTCTATAAAGATACTAGCTAGAGCCAGAACAAAGACTTTAAAATAACAAATTTAAGTTTGTATTTTATCCTCAAGGTAATAGGGAACCACTGAACGTTCTTGAGCAGAAGAGGGGCATAGTTAGAGCTGCATTTTTGGAATATTAATTAGACAATTATGAGAATTGGTTGTATGGAGGAGAGAGAGTATAACTTTTTACGTTTAAAAGATTTCCTTTTTTTTTCTTCATAATACCTTTTAAAAAATCTTGAGGGTTAAAGTTCTTCAAGAAAAATTTTAAAAGTGCTTTAAAAAAAGGTTGTATTGAGCAACACAAAATTTAGAAAATACAAAAGGGCCCCACATAACCATGGTCACCAAGGTAAGTACAAATGACCAAGTATGGTGCCTAATTCTGAAATTCTGACCATGGCACCCTTCCCTCGCCCTCCCCTCCCCCCCTTCCCTTCATTCATCTCCAAAGGTTTCCTATCACCTTCGGGATCAAACATATAATCCGTTGTGGGGTTCCAAGTCTTTCAAACCTTGATGCACGTAAACCTTTCCATTCTTCTTTTATCTTAATCCCTGCCCCCACTCCCCTACTCAGATCCAAACACCCAGTGGCAGTTTCCCGAACAAGACCCGATCTCAGGGCACCTTCACTTGCTGTCAGCTTTCCTGACATTTCAGGAAATTTTGTCTCCCTCCTCATCTCTGTCTCCTAGCTTACTTCAAGTCCCATCTAAAATCCCACCTTCTGCAGCAAATCTTTCCCGATCTCCTATAAAGTTAATGATTTCTCTCTGTCGATTTCCAGTGTGTATACTGTATCTATCTTGTTTGGACATAGCTGTTTGCATCGCCTCCTCCGTTAGACTGTGAGCTCCTTGCGAGTCAGGGACTGTTTTCATACCTTTCTTTTGTATTCCCAGCGTTTAGCACAATACGTGGCACATAATAGATACTTTATAAATGTTAATTTACTGACTGGTTAATTTGATTGATTGACTGGGGGCAGGCTACCCCAACCCTTAGAATTTTATCTTTTGTCATTTCGGTGGTTTTGTGTGGTGGTGTTTTTTGGGTTTTAAACTCTGAACTCCCCATGGTCCTGCTTTGAAATAATAATAACAGTCACAATAAAGCTTGACCAGGGTGAGCTAACACAAGCTCCCACACGCCACAGCCCCAACTCAAACTAAGTTCCCTCCCTCAATTGCACAGTTAAACATCCCTTAAGCCCTCCCACTTCGGTGTGGACCAAACCATTGCCTCCACAAGCTAAGGCGGCCATAAACCCGACATCACTGTCTCTCTCGGCCAGGGCTCGGCAAGCTCACGGATCCCGATAGGAGCCGACCAGACCGCACTTTGTTCACCGCCGGTCTGCCCTGCAAGTTGGGGCGCAGGGCGCAGCGGGGGCCGGCAGCAGCCCGCTGCCAAGCTCCCCCGCGGGTGCGGGGGCCGGTGGGCAGGGCCCGGTTTTGCCGAGCTCTTCTTTCCTCTGCCAGCGGCGGCTCCAGCTCCGGGGAGTTTCATTCAGGGTCTGGAGGAAGCGGTTCGTGCACTGCAGGCGGCGGCGGCTTCTCCAGGGACTCTCGCTCCACTTCTGCCTTCGGGGTTCGTTAGTCGGCGTCTCCGGGGAGGCTGCAGGGGCCGTGTTTGCTGAGGCAGGAGGTGAGGCTTGGCCGGGGAGCCTGGGGGGGTTGGGGATGCGCGCCGCCGACGCTGGGCTGCCAGCCGTCGGAGCGAGCGAGCTTGCGAAGGCTGGAAGCAGGGGATGGCGGGGGAGCGCACAGCTGCCCAGCTGCCTCCGCCTCGGCCGCCTCCAGTTGTGGCAGACACCGCTGCCCGGGATACGCGGCAGAAGCCAGCGAGATCCTGCCCCCTCCCCCCAGGTCCTCGCCCTCCACCCCTTCTCCTCGTACCCCTTGTACGAGCTGGCCAGTGCCGGCTGCGGGGTAGCATCCAGACCCCATCTGTGGGTGGCAACAATGCGGATCAGCCGCAGGACTCTCGCTGGGATATGGTTACTCCCCCACCTCCCTTTCTTTGCACCTCTGTCGTATCTTTATTGGTTTTGCTTGATTTAGTTTCATAGGAAGGGGTACCGGTTATTAGGTCAAGCGGCTGAAGTTTCCAGCTTTCAGTGAGGAGAAAACTGCTGCTGTTTGAAGTTGTGTGTGTGTGTGTGTGTGTGTGTGTGACTTGTTTAGAAAGCCCCCCCAGATCTTGAAGTTGCAGCTTCAGAAGTTAATCTGGGAGGGGGAAGGGATCACCACTTACCCAGATCTTAGACCTACTTTCCTAGCCCGGTTTCTGTGGTTCTTCCTCAAAGAAAATCGAATCGTTTGTGCCAAATACTTCTGGGGAAACTACATCAATGATAATTTTGCTTTGTCTTCCCATCCCTATTTGGGAGGTTGCAACAACTGTAAATCCTGGGGCTCTGGAAGTTGTCCCCCTTCCTCCGCCCATTATGGTCTCAAATGTCTAGGCTTTCTTTGAAAGCACACAAATTTGAAGGAGAATTAAATTATCTTTGGTTCACTAGTGCCCCAGATCGCTCTGTGGAGTTCAGTAACTAGGCAATAAAACATATCCAGGATGCTGTGGGAAGCCCCTTATATTTGCTGCCTGAGCATTGGATTTCTGTCCTATTATTGTTATTACTACAGACATGGATAGTGCAAAGAATAGGGACGCCTTCCTTCAACCCCTCCCCCCTACCCCTTAAGCAGCTTTATGGGGAAGGAAGAGATCTTTGGTGTGTCCTTTAATTCCTCTGTAAAGTGGAGAGAAAACACCTGGTGTACAAGGGAGAATAGGAAGACTGTGCTGTTTAACCCCTTCAGGTTGTTAGGCAGATTAAGTAAGCATCATGATAAATGTGCTCATTTTCTATTCTGCCTGTGATGTAGGCATGCTCTGGGCTTTTTCCTTGGGGCCAAACTTATGTCCGATGCAAAATCTGGCACACATCTGTCACAACATTACATGAGACTAACTCTTTCAGTGGTTGACTTTGAAAGGGCTACTGACTGGTCTATTTTCAAAAGGGACTATGACAGTAAGATTAAAGAGTCCTCAATTCAAAAGATATTTCCTTGGTTTCCCCTCTGTTGATATCAAAGATCTTTTGTTTATTTTCTTCCTATTCAACTATTTTCTTCACTTTTATGATTCTGTTTATTGTGTTTAATATATGGCATCACAGCCTGTGGTCAGCCAAATATGACATGAAACTATTAACTTTATTCCCAAGTTTTACCTGACAAGATAGATTTCAGCATTGACGATATCTCAGTATATTATTATAGCTGATAATTGCTTAAGCCAAACATATGATACACCAGGATGAAATTACAAATAAAAATGATTTGGATAGGAGTAATTTTTTTAACTTCTTGGTAATCAGTGAATACTGAGTGAACTTCAGCTGGTGAAATATATTTGAGCTATTTGGAAATTTGCTTTTTGCCACACCCTTTTAGCTGTCCCCCCAAATATGTTTGTGGTTAACCCTACATCAAAATTAATTGATGTTGTGAGTTTCCTTTTTAGACTGAAGTACTGATTTGTATATTCTTACTGCCTGGCAAAGTTGGATTAACTTCCCAGTGTCTAAAGGTACATTACTATAGCGGTACATTGCCCTGGTACCTAAGTGCTGCATCCTGAAAGAGTTAATAGACAAAGTCTCCTAAGGCACCTAGCAGCATAAAGGGTCCCAGAAATTGGAAAGAATGTAGCTAGACACTATTTCTCTTGCCTATGCTCCTAAATCCTTTAGCAAGATGCATTATTGCTTTTAAGTTTAAATTGATCTCAGAACATTTTTCTTATACAAGTTGATGGTAATATTCCCAGTCAAAATTTACCATAAGAATATGTGAGTTGCCTAAAGTATCACACCATATTTAAGGGAATAAAAAAATAAAACCATCATATCTTTATTCCTACCCTTATGATGAAATTGCTAGAATGGAATATGTCTAGTAATTATGTGGATAATGAAGAAAAGACTTTCCTTCTAATGTGCCTGATTAAAGAAAAACTATGCTAGTTTTCTGAAAGAAGTTTCATACTAAATTTTTTTCAAGAAAGTAGACATTTTTATTTTCAAATTCATCTTCTACTCTTGAAAAGTAGTACATTATTGGCTCTTGAAAGCAAAGATAGTGCAGTGGCAGTAGATGGTGCTATGTGGAGTAAGCAGACTGTGTCACATTTATTGAGAAAGTAGGATATCATAGTCCATAGTGAGAAAAGCATTGGATTGGGAATCTGGAGATGTACCCTGACTTTAATCAGAAATATGACCCATGGCAAGTCATTTAACTTCTTTGGGCACTTCCCTCATTGGTAAGTAGAATGGATTGGACTAGTTGGCTCTCTGTATTTAACCTTCCTTGCCATAATAATAGTAGCTATTATTTTTATAGAGCCTCCTATTAGCCAGTCACTGTGCTAAGCACTTTACAGTTATCTCATTTGATTCTCACAATAAGCCAGGAAGGGAGGCGCTATTATTATGTCTATTTTCATTTCTGTTGCCCAGCATTACTGGGCAAGTATTCCACACTCCTGCATATGTTAAAATATACATACAGATTGATTTTGTTGTTGAATCATTTCAGTCATGTCCAACTCTCGGTGATCCCATTTGGGGTTTTCTTGGCAGAGATACTAGAATGGTTTGCCATTTCCTTCTCTAGTTCATCTTTACAGCCGAGGAAACTGAGGCAAACAGGATTAAGTGACTTGTCCAGGATCACACAGCTAGTACCTGTTTAAGGCTATGAGGTCTTCATGACTCCAGACCTAATGCTCTGACTACTGTATCCCTTAGCTACCTCAACCCAATTTCCAAAGATACAGGAAGTTTAACAGCGTGAAATCTTCTAAATAGCCTTTCATGCTTTTTGGACTTTACACCAGGCCAGGTTTTCACTGGAAGAACCAAGATGTTAGACAAATGTTTCATGTGATTATCAAGTGTAATTAGATGAAAGGTCTCTTCCCTCTATGTTTCCCTTCTCCTAATACAGTAGAGCACTTATTAGTGAAGCCTAAATAAGAAAAACCTTCAACTAATTTGAATTTTCTATGCTACTTTTAGCAGAAAGACAGAAATGGCAGGAAAACAAATTAACAGGAATGTATTTTAAAAAATCAATTTTCAGAGTTCATCCTAGGGTTAGTGTACATTCAACCCAATTTTTCCTTTATTCTGCCTCTCTTTCTTTAGCTACAGTGCCACATATTGAGAATGGGTATGAATATATCATTGATGAACAAACACTCCATGATCCTGAATCGTTTAAGAAAGGACGTCTCTATATCTTTATTTAATCTGTGAAACAACTATATGGCGCAGTGGATAGAGTCCAGGAAGCTGAGGAAGACCTGAGTTCAAATGTGGCCTCAGACACTAGCTGTATGACTCTGGACAATTCACTTAACCCTGTTTGCCTCAGTTTCTTCGGCTGTAAAAATGAGCTGGAGGAGGAAATGAGAGACTACTCTCGTACCTTTGTCAAAAAAACCTCAAATGGGGTCACCGAGAATTAAACATGACTGAAATGACTCAGCCCCAAAATCAATCTGTACGTATAGTTCAACATACGCAGTAATGGTGCAAATTGTGCTAGAGATTTTAAGAATGAATTTCAGCCAAAAGGAGGGTTTCCTGATAAACTCTTAGTTAACCAGAAAACTTTACTAAGTAGAATAACCTACGTACCCCAAGAATTTGTTAACTAAGGTTTTGCTCTACTCCTTTTTTTTTTCTCTGACTCTGGAGCCAAGGTTATTCTCTTTTTCATGACTTGGACTGAAGTTACTGTAGTGTTTGAACCCTTTAGATTCTGAGGGAGAGTAATTAAAATGTTATGGACTTTCTAAGGAAATCATTTAATCCTTAAGAATTAATATTCCCCTTTTTATTACTGTTTTGCCTTTTTCTTTTAATCCTAAGTATGTGTATGGATAAATGAAAACATAACTATGTAGAGCCTTCTTTTTTGGGTCCATTAATTATTTGATCTAGAGAAAACTTTCCCTTTTTCTTTTGATTCCTTGATTTTTATTATGTAAAATGATACCTTTCTATACTAATCTTTCTGCCTCACAGAAAACTCTGAAGATTGTTGATTCAAATCCTTCCTTTATGCATCCATTGTTTTTACTTTATAACTTATAGGACTGCATTAATGTTAAAAGTGTGTTGAAATTTTCGAATATCAAGGGAAGCAACATTTTGCAAAAAGTTGAGAAATCATTTTGGACTTTTTCAGATAAGTTTATAATTCATTTGTCAGGAGACAAACCTTAATATTGGCCTTTTAAAAGTATCAGTTATGAAGTGAATCTTCTCCAGAAGGAGAAGAGTGGACTTTGAACTTTTAAGGATTAATTGGAAAAGACACATTATTAACTCCAGTTTAGATAGAGATAAGGATTGCTAAATCCTGTAATGTCCTTTTCCAGTCAGTCTTTAAACCACATGGATGAGTTTCTGAAATTTTGCCCTCTTCAGTGATTTTCTTTCTGGTGATAGGAAATTAGCAGAGGCTAAATCAGTAATGATTTCTATCCTAGCACCTTATATTTTCTTCCTTCTGATTATGAGAAGGAACTAAAAAACACACAGTTGATTTAGCCACACAGGTTGTTAATCTGATCATTTCTTTAAAATTGGTAGAAAGTACTAGGTTTTTGTTGTTGTTGCAAAAAAAAAAAAAAATGGCGTTTCAGTTTTGCTAAGAAAATCACCACGAACTAAACATTTCCAAGACATGATTTTTCTATTGGGAAGTCTCAATAAGTAAAACAAATTACTTCCTTTTTTCCAGCATGTTCAATGGTAAATAGGGAACATGTGGACAATTAAATAATTTGAAACTGGCATCAAGCTGTGATTCTAAAATTGTAAATACTTTAGAGAAAAGTTCAAAGGTGACTACCTAAGCTAGAGGAAACTGTAAGTTATTTAGGCCGACAGGTTTTTGGAAGAATTAGTAAGAATCCCTCAGTATGTTTTATACATCAAGCCAAGATCAGCGGCTTTCACAATTAGGCTATTCCAGATAAGGCTTTAAAAAATACACAGGCGTATAGGAACTCTTTCAAGAGGTTATGTAGTTTCATATGTTTAATAGTCTTTTTTCAGGAAGAATTGTGGTATGCTTCAAGATCTATTATTTTTGCTGGCAGTTTTCCTAAATTGATTGGAGGTTATTGTAAAGAGAGTGATGATCAAAAAGAAAGCAGTTTGTCTCTTTTCTTTTTATTGTGATTTTTTTTGTGTCCAAATCATGAATAGATTTTTAGAATTCGAATCTCAAGAAGTCAATTTAGTGAAATCACCTGTCTCAAAGAGGGGAATTAGAAAAACAGTCTATTGAATTTAGTTTAAAAGTTTTTGGGGAAAAATGGTCCATACAGTGTATCATATATCAAGATTCATTGTTCTTGAAGTTACTTCAGAGGCCATGTGATAATAGCAGCTTCATTTTACAGTTGAGGAAACTGAGGCCTGGAGAGTTTAAATAACTTGCCCAAGGTTGTCCATATAAGTTAAAGAATCTGACTTAAATCTAAGTCCTTTGACTCTGGTGCTTTTATTCTCCATTTTACCACACTATTTTCCTTGGCCTGCAGAATTGATACACACATAACACAACTGTTTCCTCCATTACAGCTCTGCACATAGACATGCATGGTACTACCCTAACTCCATGGTACTACTTACCCATCCCAAACCGTACATGTGTTTGTTCCTGGCCTTCCTATAACTAGTGGAGCTGAAGTATAGTTTCACTTCATATTCCATTTTCCTCTGTGATTATAAAGCAGGAGATTGCTAAGGGAAGGCACTGTACTAGTCCCAGTTGGCAAGCAGACAGTTAAGCTGGTTTCTCCTACTCTTACCATGGTCTTTGGGATTTTATAGCATCCCTAAGTGTGCCAGGAAGATAGTGGAGAAGGCCAGTGGCCACAGCCAGAGGCAGTGCTGGGATTCTTTAACTCAAGGGTCAAACCGAACAAAAACAGATTGGAGCTGTCAGTCCTTCTAAACAAAGTTCATTTGACTTAGGTCTGACACACAAATTGTGGTATGGTGTTTACTATTAAGAAGATTCTGGAGTAATGGGCAGTTTAAGTTTCTTTAGGATATTATGGCTCTCTTGTTGTCTTGCTCAAGTATTTCAGAGAATATTTTTATATTTTTTATATTTTATGTTTTATATTTCATTTCATTTGAAGCCTATTTTACTGAACCCCTCCTATCATACATATCCTCTTCACCTCCCTTGATTGTAAATTCCTTGAGTGAGGGTGGGGACTGTATCTCCTAGCACTTAGCCTAGAATCTTTCACTTAGATGAGTTTAACTAGATGGATCTGTGATCTCAATCATGTTGCTACTCCCTCCACTGGTGCAGATTGAAACTCCTCTAGGCTTTCTGTAAATCCTCCCTAGGGGATAGACCCCCTTACAGTGGCTTTAATGTCCTGAATACCCTAACATTACTTAGACACTATCTGTTATCTCTCAGTCTTGCCACATGACCAGCTGCCTTGTTTTCTAAGGATATGTGAGTTCTAGTTTCTTTTATAACAAAAATGTCAACATGAATGGAATTATTGAGTGTTTCTAGATGTGCCAACTTGTGAATTGTTGGGAAAGAAAGATCACACATGGACTCGGATTCCCAGTAGTTAAATTAGTGTTTATAGAAGACTTCAAAAGTATGAGGTTAACCTCCTTTGCCTCATTTTCTCCTATTCTGTCACTCTCCCTGCAAAAAACAGAAGGGAACAGAATAAGATCAAAGGCTATTTTGTATTTCTTTGTTTTCATGGTCATCAATTCTAATTTTTTAATATTTATATGGAAATATTTATTGCACGTGGAACAGGCTAGCTAGGTGTATCTTATACAATTTCAGTTTTGTTGGCAAGATCCAAAGCATCTTAGTTTGAAGCAAGTGGTGTATAGGCCTCCTTATCCTAGTCCTGAGCAGTATGTTGAACTTGGCTCAGTGTCATACAGTTTCTTTATAGTCTTTTGATGTTTATCTGCCTTTCCTCATCTTTGACTAGTTTTTTTGTCTTAAATGCTTCCTTTGCTACCTTTGGTGGCATGTTGGGGGAAATGGGACTCCAAAATTTTGTTCATAATCTAGTGGTCAACCTTGTGATGATAAGCCTCTCAATACTTTAAGTAGACTGTTCCTGGATAGTAAACTGAACTCTTCAGAGTTTGCTGACTGGATTAACCAGTAATGTCTTTTAAGAACTTGAAATCACCTCTGGACATTTATAAAGCATTGCAGTGGGACATTTGTAGAAGTCACATAGTAAGGGTTTAATAAGTTTTGTTTGTTTGAATTTAATGAATAAATGTTTGTGTGAATTGAATTAACAGGGTGAGATACTGTTATTATAACGAACACTTTGGACAGTGTAAGTAAGGCTCTAAAGACATTTTAAGCTTTGCGCACCCTAGATGATAAAGGCAGTATGTTCTGCCAAATGTTGGACTGGAATATAGGACATTGTTGGCAGCTTGACAGAATCACACTGCTGGCTGGCCTGGCTGGGTAGAGCCCTGGAAATTATTTTGGAATCTGTCTTCTCCTTAGTTTTTACTGAACTGTGTTTTCATATACCTTCTGAAGAAGTTAAGACACTTTGTGTATGCCCATGAATGTTCTTCAGCATGGATCACCATTATTATTTCAACAGCATAGTGTCTTGCATGTAGTATTCATTTAAGAAGTATTTGTTGAATAATTTGTTGAATTTTTGATGAGACAGTTGGGTTAAAGTCTTGTCTGTTATACATACTAGCTACATTGCACTTATCTCTCAGAATTCTTGTGAGGATCACAAGAGGTAAAAAATTGTAAAGTGTTTAGAAAAGAGCCTGGCACATAGTAAATATAAATACTACATGAATGTTAGTTATCATTATCCTCACCATCCTCATCTTTATCACTCTATGACCATAGGCAAATTGCTTCTTGTGATAACATGCTAGTAGGTCTGCCCTCCTGAAGTCTCTCCCCATTCCAGTGCATTTTAAATGACCTGCCAGTCAGAATGTATCTGAAATGATAACTTGAAGTTCAGCTTTCCTGACTCCAAGTTCAAGTTACTGTCTTTTAAACTATACTACCAGTCAAGCAACATTGTATTTGATGGATAACGATCAACACAGATACCCATGCGTACACAGAAATGCTTTAGCTATCCTCCCTTGCCACCATGGTTTGCATATTCTCTTGGTACAAATTCAGTAAAGAAAGTTAGAAGAAAAGAGGAAAGAATGATATCAAGGAGTCAAACAGTATCGTGGCAGATTGTTTGGGAAATGATGAATTAGGGATACTTTGATGTGGCAAAAATGCTGGTTTTGGTGTCAAAGGATCTGGCTTCATATCCTGGCTTTTTTATTTGTCCCTATGTGACCTTAGGCACATACCTCTCTATGCCTCTGTTACCTCATCCGTAAAGTGAGGGAAGTGCATTAGATGATCTACAATGTCTCTTCCAGCTCTAAATCTTTAAGTTTTTAATTCTCTGATGTTGTATATATAACTTTTTATTAGTTGAGTGTTTGATCCTTTTAATCTACTCCCTGATTTGTGCTCATTTGAATGTTCAGTGATTGGAATGCTGAGATTATTAAGTGTCAGACATGTTTTTCTTTCCATCAAGATCTATTCTTACTCAGTAACTATGTGGAAAGAGATGAAGTGATTTTTGGTTTTTAGTATGAGGTCACAGTTTCTTTTTGCTGCCTTTTGGCCTAGGAAATTAGATTGTGAGTAGGGATGAGGCGCTGACCCGAGAAATTAACCCCTTTGGAGGGATAGCCTATCTGATGATTAACTGAAAATTCAGTGTCAAATGGTGAAACTGTTTGAGCGTATGTTCCAGATAGTTTTTTGGGTTAGCCTCTAGGATCTTTGGATGATAGCTTTAAAGTGCCTATTAAAGAAAGCCACAGTTATAATTTGTAATTATAACTATGTATTTGGAGGAGAGTTAGAGTCTCATAGATACTGTAGTACAAAATACACTATTGGACCACACTAAGGAACACAGGAATACCTCGTTTTATTGTATTTACAGATATTGTGGTGGATTTTGTTTGTTTGTTTTTACAAATTGAAGGTTTGTGGTAATCTTGTCAAGGAATTCTATCGGTGCCATTTTTCCAACATCATGTCTTTGTGTCACATTATGGTAATTCTTGTGATATTGCAGATTTTTTATTATTATCATATCTGTCATGGTGATCTGTGATCTTTGATATTACTATTGTAACATTATTTTGGGGCACCATGAATCACATCCACGGAAGATGGCAAACTTAATCAATTTTTGTGTGTGTTCTGACTGCTCTAGTTGACTAGCCATTCCCTGTGTCTTTCCCTCTCCTCCAGCCTCCCTCTTCCTTGACACACAACAATATTGAAATTGCCCCATTTAATAACCTTACGATGGTCTTTAAGTGTTCAAATGAAAGGGAAAGTCAATCTATGACATTGTTATCTTATTTTAACAAATTGCCGTAGCTACCTCAACTTTCACCAGCCTCCACCTTAAGTCAGGATCCATTATCATTGAAGCAAGATCCTCCACCAGCAGAAAGATTGACTCACTGAAAGTTCAGATGATGGTTAGCATTTTTTTTAGCAATAGATTTATTTTTTAATTAAGGTATGTACCTTTCATTTAGACGTAATACCATTGCATGCTTAATAGACTACAGTATGGTGTAAACATAACTATATACACTGGGAAGCCAGATAGTCACATGACTTGATTTACTGTGATATTTGCTTTACTCATTTATATTTATTATTTGCATCTGAGAAGTATGCCTGTACTTAATGTCCAGTTGTGTTGTAAAGATCAGTCAGTCAGGAAGCACTTAAGTACCTACCAGGTGCCTGACATTCTTCTGAATATAGGATAGGCTTATATGAGAACGATTTATATTCGTTTTCAATGAATTTTACTTAGAAAATATGAATAAAATTAAAAGTAATATAAATATGTAATTTGTGTGTGTGTGTTTAGTTAAGACTCGTATTATTCAGTGTTAGTAAATAAGTTAAATAAATTAGTAAACAAGTTCCCCAGTTAGAAATGACTTTAAATGTGTACTTCTGTGAAATCAGTGGCTACTTGTGTGTCCTATTTTGGGAATATCATGCCTTGTAGCTATGTGACACCTTTTTTCTTTTTGAACTCAGCAGCACTGAAGTGAACCGCCTAGGCTAATAATCCCTTGTTGATATTACTAAATGACTTTTCCAGAGTCATTCTAATGTGAAGAATTCTGACGGCAAAGCCTCAGTTCAAAACAGATATTGTGATGAGAAGCACATGCTTCACTCTTGTCATTTCCCACACTGCTATTGGGCCCTGTGGATTAAAGATAAAGCAGAGCTCAAAAGGTTTTTTGTGGTTTTTTTTGAACAGTGTACTGCCCCACATCTTGTTATTTAATGCCCCAAAGACCTAAAGTACTCTTCTTGTTTTAACTTCTATTTTTCATTAATTCAGTGACATAATTTCTGTAATACAATCAAACTATTAACAATCAGGCCAGCTGTTCCTAAGCACCATCTAAATGATTTTATAGGCACATCTTGCATATGCTTGCCCTTACCCATTTCATAATAACATCATTAACACATTAACAACCAAATCCCATTGTAAAGTCCAGAACTCCCCTTCCCCAATCCCAGTTATATATTGTTTGATCTCCATAGGCATAACACATTTATGTTATATAATCTCAACTAATCCTTCACTGTTTTGTGGCCATCCTTTTATTCATCCCTGAATGACTGTCTATTACACTTCCCACAGTATCTATTCTAAATCTTCTCTTCTCAAGCTTCCTACAATCTTCCTTTACCCTCATTCCCAGCAAACGAGCTCATTGCTTGATCTGCCGAGGAAATAGAGGCATCTGTCCTGAACTCCCCTCTTCTCCCATATATAGCTCAGAACCCTTTTGTGTCATCTTCCATGCTTTACTCCTTATTCCATTCTCTGACAAAGAGGTAGCCCTTCTTCTTGCTCCAGGACAGTCCCTGTTTCCAGGGATTCCAACCCATTTCTTGAAGGTTGTCCCTTGGACCTTCCCTCTCTTTACTTTACTTTGATCTTCAGTTTCTCCCTGTTTAGTAACAACTTTTCCATGTCTTTACACACCTTCCCAGGTCTTTCCCATCCTTAATGAATCTTCATTTGACTGTACTGTGCATTCTGTGAAGTTATTGTCCTATATCACTTCTCCATCATTCCTCGTGTCCAGTGGCTTGTCAAGTCTTATTGATTTTACATTTATAATTTATGTTGTACCTGTCCCTTTCTCTCCATCCACATGGCCACCACCTTAATTCTCACCCTCATTACCTCTGAGCTGCAATATTGCAACAGCTTCCTAATTGATTGTCTGACTCTATATTTCTCTGCTTCGATTCATCTTCCACACAGGTATCAAAATATTTTTCATATGACACAAATCTGATCATGTCCTTCCCTGACTCAAGCTTCAGTGCTTCCATATTGCTTTCACAATAAATTTGAAATGCCTCAGAATGGTATACTCTTCATAGTCCTTCTCTAGCTTACCTTTCCATGCTAATTTCACTTAATGGCACTTTAGGTACTCTGCATTCCGTCCAAACTGGTCCAACTGCTGTTCCCTGAACTTAACATTCCATTTCCTTCCTCCTTGTCTTTTCATAGGCTATCCCCTCATGCCTGGAATGTTTGTAACCCTTGCCCTCACTTATTAAAATCCCCAGCTTCATTCAAGGTTCATTTCATGGGCCACCTTTCAGGAAAAGCCCTTTTGGAACCCAGAGTAATTCATGTTCTCTCCTTTCTCAAATTATATTTTTATCTCCATATGTCATTTCCCTAGTAGAACCTTGGCTTCTCGAGACCTTTTTTGTATCACTAGTGTGATAATTGTGTATCACTAGTGCCTAGCATAGGACCTTACTTAAATACTTATCGAATCTGATTGTTTTGGAATCCTGCCTATGATACTATGACACTTAGTAGACACTTTGTATTACCTTGGGTAAGTCACTTAATTTCTCTGAGACTTGGTTTCCTCATCTGTTAAAATGGGGATTCTAATAACACTGACACCTAACTCACAGGTATGCTGAGAATATTAAAGGAGATACAGCTCTTAAAAAACTTAAAGCTCTACATAAATGTCAGCTGTTATTGTCTTTTGTGCTTATAAGTTTTACCTCCCTGTGAAAGACTTAAAGTTCTATATAACTGTCAGTGGTGCCTTTTGTGCTTATAAGTTTTACCTCGCTGTGAAAGACTTAAAGCACTCTATAAACCAGCTGTTATTGGGGGTGCCTTCTGTGCCGATAAGCTGTACCTTCCTGTCCTCCTGCTCTTTCAGGGAGTGATTGCTCTGTGTTCCAGTTTGAAGTGTCGTGAATTTTTCAGAACATTAGACATACCTATAATTGAAAGTAGGCATACGTAAGAGGCAGTCATTAATCTATTCATGCTGCAGTCATTAAGTACTACCATATGATAGGCTCTGTGTTAAGTGCTAGGGATACAAGGAGCTTACAGTCTAACAGAGGACACGATATGCAAATATATACCAATTTTCCCTTCAAGGAGTGCACATTTTAATGGGGGAAAACAATAAAGGCAAACTAGAAAGGGACAGAGTACACGTATGGAAGCAGGGTTTGGAAATGGATAGGAAGTGGTATAGAGGCTTGGTTCTAGGTAAGATAAGGCAAAAGGCTCATCTATTAGAACCCATTTTTCTGGTGGGAGGGGGAATGAAGAAGCTGAAGATGATGGCCAGAATGTAGGCTCCAATGGCTGGGAAATTGGCTTTGTATGTCCAACTGGTCTGTAAAAAGAAGAAGGGGGATGTGTGTGGTTGAGCCCATCCCTAATGGATTGTTTTGACAGTCATTATTATAAACCATTGAACGGTTCTGGCAGGAAACTTCCTCTTGAAGTCAACCAGACTGAGCTGGAATGTCTTCCCAGAACAGCCTACTTTTCCGTATTGGGAAACTAGCACCCCTGACTGAATAAATTGGCCTAGTCTGCCTAGACCAAGTGCTAGGATTTTGTGCCTTTTGATATGAATCGTGATGAGCAACACACCATATTCCTGCCTTCTCTTTCCTTCAGACACCCCTGCCACGTGTCTCCCTGCATGCATCCCCCCAACTCTGTGAACAAAGAAATTAGGACCACATGCCCATGAGCCACCTCTCTAGCTGTCCAGTGGTCCTAACTCCGTTCCTCTTTTGCATGTAACACCCAGCTGCTGATGGTATAAGTGTATCATGAGCACTAAACTGTACTGATTGTTCTCTGAAATGACATTTACCGTGTGTAGACATGGCCTTAAAGGGCTGTCCCCAGTGTGTAAATCTCTGTGTAGCTTGTTAACATGAAGGATGTACAGCTCAGTATTGCCTATTTGAGATCAGTGGTGCAGTGTTAATGTAACAGAGAATGCCTATTAAAGGGAGAAAAAAGAGAGTTTGCTAGCTTTTGTTTTGTTTGATGGTGGGATTTTCAGTGTCATTTTCCCTATTTTTTCCTCTTGCCCCTTTCTTGGTTAATAAACTAATAAAAGTTTCTTTGTTTTCTTGCATTTGTTATGTAAAAACATAAAACTCCTATGGGAAAAAGTTGTTCTTTGTCAGAAAGAGGCTAAATTCCAAAGCTTCAAACAGCAAACCTTGTAACAGACAAGACAGCTTTTATCTGTGCTAATAGATTTTTAAAATAGATAATTTGTCACCTTATAGTCTCATGAAAGAAAACTGAGAACCATGAAAAGCTTATTGGCACAGGAATGATTTTTTTTTTTGCACCACTTAAGGTAAGACTAACACCTAGTTTAATTTCATTAAAAAGAAATGATGCCTCAATATTGACAGCATTTCTTTTTAAGGTAGCAGAGTGGCTTGTTACAGACAGAGATTGGATTTCATGTTTGGATGCTAACAGACAGCTTGTTGAGTGACCCCCATGTATATCACAAAGGATAATGAATTCAAGAGAAAGGAGAAATTCCTCCATTTTTTGGAGGCAAGCCCTTTTTACTAATATTAGACCTTTACCTAAAGAACATGATGAAAAATGGACATAACCCATGGACCATCATGTAATGCCATTTCACTAGATGGTGAGCTTCTTGAGGGTAGGGACTTGTCTTTTGCTCTGTTTTATCCCTAGTGCTTAGCACAGTGCCTGACACATAGTAAGCACTTAGTAAATATTTATTGACTAATACCAAACAAATGAAAATAAAAAAGTCTGTTACTGGTGACCATGCTACTCCCAATGTTCTCAAGTCCAGGTTTCCCTCGCTTCCACTTACTTCCTCATGGAACCAGCGTCCCAACATGTCAGTTAGTAGGAATTCAAGGGCATTTTAGTCCACTCTTATCTTACCTGAGGTAGTATTTATTCATCCAACCTCTCCCTGAAGACCTCTAGGAAGGGGGAACCTCCTGCTTCCTAGGACCTGTCTGTTCTACTTTGGGATATCTTGAATGGTTAGGAAGTTTACCTTTTTGTGAAGTCTGTTAGCCTCTGTATCTTCTACCCAGTGATTTCTGAGACCAAAAAGAACAAGTCTAATTCTTCTGCCATAGGACAGCTCTTGAGATACTAGAGAAAAGCTATCACCTCCCCCCTTCCCGTGTCTTTTCTTCTGTAGGTTAAATAAGCCCACATCTTTACTTTATTCAACTGATACATGTTCTTGAGTCCCTTCACCATCTTGGAAGCCCTGTTTTGAGTTACTTTCCAGCTTATCAGTGACTTTTTTTTTAGTGGTACCTAGAACTAAATATTCTAGGTGTTTAACCAGGGTAGAACTCAACAAGACCATTACTGTCTGCCCTCCTTCCTACCCTTGCCACCTGTAGTTCTGGATGCTATGCCTTTCTCAAAACAAAACAAAACAAAACTTTACTTATTTATACATTAATGTTGAGGGCTGGACTAGAGTTTAAGAAAAAAAGAAAAGGAAAATAGTTTATGATTCAGAGTCCTTTACAGAAGAGAAGAGAGGAAGAAGACAGGTTATGAGGAAGGGGAAAAGATAGAGGTGCCCACACATACACATACACACAAAATGAGGAGAGGTAGGCTGGGCAGCCAGGGTCAGGGCTCTTGGCTGGTCACCTGCTTCATGTAGGTTTTCAGCAGGTACGTTTTAAAGGCTGTGGAGTTTGTCCAAAGTTCAGCAGTGTGTGTGTTCAATGGGCTGTCAATGTTGATTTCTCTCAGCAGGATCTGGATAGATAGTAGGATGGTCCTGACATAATTCAGAGCTGACCACTTGTCTTTGAAGATGTCCAAACGTATATATGCCTTTGGTATTCACATTAGAGTGGTAACAAGGTGTGACAGATTTCACAGTGGGGGCCTTATATGGGTAGTCGCTGGGGAATTCCAGGGAGAGCTTGTACCTTAGGTCTTCATATACTGTCCTAGCTACCCCATGGATGATCCCAGCCTACCTGAAGAGATTGTCTGACTGGGAAGGCAGATACACTCCTTGTCTCCGGACATCACTAGAATCATCTTGTCCATGCCAGACTCAGCCCACTTACAGGAGGCATCAGTGGTACTGACAGCAGCCTGGTCGAAGTTCCTGGAGGCCATGGGGGACTGGAGATGAAGGAAGAGAAACTTCTGGGCAGCAAGTGCCCCAATGCCTTTCTTAACGTAGCTTAAGAATGCATTAAAATGGTTTTCTAGCATTGTATGTCCGTGTTGCATAATTCTGAGTCCAACACGTAGAGACATGAGAGTCAGGAGACTATGGGGGAGACTGGGTGGAAGGAGATAGTTTAATCTTCCTAAAACCCTTAGACAGATGTTTCAATGCCCCAATATTTTTCTCTTCAGATAACTAAAATACTGAACAATGTAGACTAGTAATATTTATCTATTTTAGTTCTAGTACAATAATGATAGCATCGCATTTGTATTGTGCTTTAAGGTTTACAGAGCTTCTTATCACTAGCACATAGGCCAGAGACAGATTTAGACTCATTACTTTGTATTAACACCTTTAAATTATGATGTAATCAGCCTTCAAGACAAGTTATAAAAGTTACCTTTTGGAACCATTATTATCCCTTCTAACCAATAACTTTGTGTTAATGCATTTGATGTCATGGATCACCAGTGAACTGGTTACATAGTACCAATGCCTTGCATTTTTGTGGACATCTCATAGCTGATTTTTTATAACCCTGGCCTAATTTCTCATTATTTCCGAGTCTTCCATTTTCTTAGTTCTATAATTAAAAACCTTTGCCAGAACACTGGCTATCTTATTAAATGAATTAAGTAAAGACGTCAAGTAGGATTAATAGATAGGACTAATTTAGAAATTATGAGTTTTCTTGTTTTTCCACAAACTTGTAGATACATGGAATCTTAAAACTGGAAGGAAACTTAGAGATCATCTGTGCCAGCATTCTACCTGGTATGTGAATGTCCTCTACGTGATTACCAGCAAGTGATCATCCCACCTCTGTTTGAGAACCTGAATATGTCTCAAGGCAGCTTTTTGGTGGTTTTTTCACTGTGCTAATTGTTAGAAAGTTTTTTTTTTCTTTTAGTCGAGCCAAAATCTCTATTATTGAACATGACAGATTATTACTGTCATGAAGTTTGCCTAGTTTGTAAGTTGGGTCATCATATTCCTGATATTGACAATTCTTAAAGGTTTCCATGGTATTAAAGCTCATAAAAGATTGACTAATATCTTGAATGAGGATTTCAAAATGGTATGTGTGCATATGTATATATTTCATACATATGCTATATTTGCATACAAATATAAATATATATGATTGTAATATGTACTTGTTTTATTCTTTCTGTGATAAAGGCAACAACTTTGCTTTTATAGAAGTTCATTAGCTTTAAATAGCTAACTCTCTACTCCTTAGTATAATGCAGGTAATAATTGACACTTCTATAACACTTTATAAGGTTTACAAGGCACTTTATCCTCATGCCTACCCTATGAGATCGACACTGTAGGTATTATTATCTCCATCTGATATATGAGGAAACAGAAGCTCACATCAGTTCTACATCATCCCCAACTGTCTTGCCCACCCTTGAGATACTACCACCTTGGCACTTGGTTTCCTAATTGGTGAGTTCCTGAGTAGGATTGTTGCTCCAGGCATGATTACTTAACTCTTGGCTTAGCTCACTCTCCAGACTGCCCTCTTTACCAGAAGCTTAATTCCCACTTTCCCTGATTCCATGTTCTAGCTCTCCTTGTCATTCATCTTGCCCAGTTAGAATATAAGGTCCTTCACAGGAAGGCTAGGACTTAAAGCATTTCCAAAGGACTCTTGATGCAAAATGCCATCCTCATCCAGAGAAAAAATTTTGGAGTTAAACGCAAATGAAGCAGATCATTTTCTCTTGTGTTATGTTTTGTTTTGTTTTGGTTTTTCTCATGGTTTTTCCCATTAATTTTAATTCTTCTATGCAACATGACTAATGTGAAAATGTGTTTAATAAGAATGCATAGGTAGAACACATATTAGATTGCATGCCAGGGAGAGAGAGGGAAGGGAAGGGGAGAAAATTTAAAACTTACAGAAGTGATTGTTGAAAACTGAAACCAGTAAGTTTTAAAAAAAGTGAAAAAAACAATATAAGGTCCTTGATTGTAGGGACCATCTTGTTTTCTTGTATCTCTAGCAGTTAGCACAGGGTCTAGCACATTGTAAACACTTAATAAATGCTCTATCGATCTAAAGTAAGTGATTTGCTCACAATCTACATATAATTAATAAGTTTACAGAGTGGGGATTTGAATCCATATATCTCCTAACTCCAAAATCAGGTCTCGTACTGCCTAATAACATACAGCATATGGCAGTTTATGCCCCTGTGAATCTTCATTTTCATCTTCCTATTCAGTTCTGGGCCGATCTCATTGTCTGTATTAAAAAAAATATGTCTAAGATATATTCTGATGGATGAGCTTTGTAGGCTTACTGTTTAATTGTATGTCATAGTCCAAACAATAAGCATTCTTCATCTGCATGTTTTTTGTTTTTCATTTTTTCTACGTGGATATTTAGTTCAAACTCTTTTGAGATATTGTGAATCCCATTAGAGGATGTTCTATGGTGTTTCAGGATGTAATCAGCATAGTGTCATTCAAAAACACCAGCATCTGGAGGGCCTCACCATCTTTAGGGAATTGAATTCTTCTGTATCTCCTCCTATCAGTGGTAAACACCTTTGAGCATACAATACCCATGCCATCCTTGATGTTAATTATGGGGGAGGCACTGATAGTGTCTTTGAACAAAGTTATTTCTATTGGGTACTTTAAGAATCCATTTATAAATGTGATATACATAGGAGACAGAGATTACCAAACAATAGGTCCAGTGAGATCTTGTATTCTTTACATCTTTCTGGACAATTTCATAATTGTTGAAGTATAGTCTCTTGTGGAATTTTACATTTGAAAACCTATTTCCTTCTCACACCCTTATCAAGAATGCTCTCAGATATAAATGTAGATTGTTTATACTCATAAGCATTTTTATATAGATGGGAAAGGAGAGTTAGAAGGTTAATAATTATTGATATGTTTTCAGTCACCTTTTTTGGTGGAGGGACAGTGATAATAAGGTGCGAGAGGCTAAGGTTGCTTATGAGAAAATGTAAAATTCTTTTTTAATGGCCCCAAGCTTCTCCATGAAACAAAGTCCCATCTCCCCACAGTGATGTTGTATGGCTGCATGTCCTATTGGACTGTGGTCTCTTAAAAAAAAAAAAGAAACTGAATTTTATCCAAAAGGCCATCTTGGGTCTGAGTAAGCTGCTGCACATTTCGATCACAGGGAGAGCAAGGGATACCCAAGGTTGAGCTTACGTAGTCCATGGGTATCCTGAGGATGTCAAGAGAAAGGGTGGAAAGTACTCAGCATATTGGGGGAGCTTTCTGTGGCAAAATTGTGAGGAGACATGGACAGGAGTACCACAGGATGGGCAGGAATGGCTGTATTGTTATCTGTGTTGTAGGAGAGAATAAGGACATGGATGAGATCATAGACCAATTTGAATATGAATTGATGCATCTTGGGAGGGGGCCAATTTAAAATTAGGGCACAGGTTTCTCTCTCTCTCTATTTTTCTCTGCTTCCTTCCCTCTCTTTCCCTCCGTCCTTCTCCCTGTCCCCCTCCTCCATGCCTCTTTCTCTATTTTTAAAGATTTGTCAAAGAGATAGTTACTTCAATTATATGTGAATTTATAGTTTATTTCTCTCAGAATCTATTTGCATGTTATTTCATTTTTATCCCACCACTTTACAATGTGAGTAGAGTATAAGGACTGCTAGCCCTGGAGTCAGGCAGGAATTGGTTTAGAGTCTTGGCTTTCTTACTCTTATTTGAGACCTTGGGCAAATCACTTCAGAGTTTCAGTTTCCTCTTGCTCAAAATGACAAGGTGGGCATGAATGATTTCTGGAGCCCCCTTTTTAAGTCTATGATGCTGTCTTCTGGCCCAGCTGAATTAAATGTGACAAGATAGAGAAAAAAACCTAACAGATATGACAGTTGAACCACTGTAGACAACCACTGAAAAATCATAAAGATTTGTAGATGAGTCAGAAGGCTGAAAATGAACCAATATAATTTTCAGTTCTAAAAAAAAAAAGATTTTCAGAATCTAGAGTTAGAAGGGAGTTTGTAGGCCATTCGTTCTAACCTGCCTATTTTATAAAGAAGGAACTTTAGGTTCACAAAGCTTCAGTGATTTGCCCAAGATGAACAGCTAGTAAGAACTCAAAACCAGGTCCTTCAATTCCATTTTCATTTTGCCTTTCCCTACAGCATACCACGCTGTCCCAATAGATCATTGAGCCACAAAATGGATCAGTAATTATAGGGTGTGAGCAATTATAAAATAAAGTGGTGATCTCCAGGAGTTAGTATGGGTTCACAAAGAACATGCCATACTAAGCTTACCTATTTTTTAAAAATTAAATTAAATTTTTATTTAAATTTTGCCAGACAGGTAGATAAAACTCAATGCTTATGTCATATTCCTATATTGATTTTTAACAAAAATTTCTTGTGACATCCTTCTGAACAATATAAAAAATGTTGCTAAATTATACTCTAATTAGGAGCTAGCATTAATCAATTAATACTTTGAACAATATATTAATATTATCTTGGGGAATAGTCCTTGCTGTCATATTCTTTGGGGTTCTGTACTTCAAATGGTTTTAGCTCATTTATTGTTTTGAGTTTTTTTATTCAGTGTCATAAATGCAGACAATGGTGGTGTATTTATCAAATATGGGGATAACATGAAACAGAAATGACAGAATTGACATATTAGATGACAGAATCAGTATGTCAGTAGATCTTGATAGACTGGAATAATATGCCAAAGCCAATAAGATGAAATTTAATAAAGATAATTACGAAGCATAGTAGTGAAATAAAGACATCTAGTTTTTGCTTAACAGGTTAGTAATGTGTTTTGACCTCCTTGGATTATATAAATATAGTATACAAGACAAGGGAGATATACTTATGTACTTGGCAGTGGTCAGCTTATGTCTGGAATACTGTTTTCAATCTCAGTGCCATGTTTTAAGAGGAATGTTGATACCCTGAAATGAAGCCAGTATGGGATAGAATATGAAGAATTGTTGAAGAGGCTGGAATAGACTGAAGATGAGAAAATTTGGTTTGGAAGGAGGGAGAAGGAGAAGAGGTCTTATATGTTTGAAGGGTTTTCATAGGAAAGAGTTTTATTTTCTGTGTAGCTTCAGATGGTAGAATACTCTTCCAGGCCGTGGATGCTATCAGAAGATAGATCCTGGCTCTGACTATAAAGAATAGCCTAACAATTAGAACTGCCTGACAATGGAAGAATTTGCCTTTTAAGTAGTGAGGTTCCTATCATAGATAATGTTCTAGCAGAAACTGGATGAATGAGCCACCTTTGTCTTGCTTCAGTCTGCTGTCAGAGACAATAGAAATTTCTGATTTAAAGAAGTACTTGAGCAAAAAGAAAGCAAGTTGGTAAGAGTAAGGAATAATTGGAAGAATCTGTATTCCACTGGCATCATCTCAATGTCAAAAGAAAATGAGGAAGGTACCTATCATTTGGATGGCATTCCTTGAAGAATTTAAGGGGAAGGCATAGTCATAGAAAAGACAGGTGAGGGGAAGAAGCTATTTCTTTGGAAAGAACATTTTCACATATAAGGTCAAAGAGTGACTTGAATGTTTTAAGGAAGGAAAGAAACAGTCATTTATTAAGAGCTTACAATGTGCCAGGTACTGTGCTAAACACTGGGGATATCAATACAAGTAAAAAGAAAGACAGTTCCTATCGTTATGGAGTTTACATTCTAATAGAGGAAGACAGAACGTAAAAGGATAGGGATTGAAGGTACCCAGCATGGAGACATGGTTTTGAAGTTCAGAAATCAACATCAGAACCAGAAGAGGAATAAAGGTTTGTGTGCATGGTCCTGTCCACAAAATAGATGCCCTAAGAGGACCTCACCAGTGGGACAAGGGGGCTGGCCTGGTGGAAGAATAGTTCAGAGTGAGAAGGAGGCAGGGGTGGTTGAATGTTCCAGGACAAGGAGTACCCAGGTGCTGAGAGGAAGTTTCAGGTTGAAATAGCAACAGAGATGTGGTTTTAAACTGTCTAAGTCAAGATGAGAGCTGAGAGGGAAAGTTCACGTTGAATAAGTCTATATTGTTCATCATTTAGTTGGTTTATTTTTTGGAAATGCTGATAGACTATTGTACCCTCCTCAGATGTTATAACTGTGCAAGATAGACCTGAATTAGAATAGCTTGATTTTGGGGCAGCAAATGGAGTGGAGTGGATAGAATACTGGCCTTGGGAGTCTGGAGGACCTGAGTTCAAATCTGGCCTCAGACATTTACTGGACGTGTGACCCTGGGCAAGTCCCTTAACCCTGTTTGCCTCAGTTTCCACATCAGTAAAATGAGCTGGAGAGGAAAATGGCAAACCACTCTGGTATCTTTGCCAAGAAAACCCCAAATGGGGTCACAGAGAAGACATGACTGAAACTTCTCAACATCAAAAGTTTCCTTCTTACATGAGAATGCTATATAATTCCATTATGGGGCAAATAGTTTTCACCTTTTGTCACTGAACATTTTTGCCTTTTTGAACCAGGTCTGAGACTTCATTGGCATGGGGAATTCTCAATGAGAAAATGCCCCTGTACCAGCACAGATGGTCACTACCTCTGCACTTCATGATCAGTTTCCTGGGGTCACGAAGTGTTTAAGTTACTTATCTGGGGTCCCACAGCAAGTATGTATTCGGTGTAGAACTTCCAACCAGGCCTTCCTAACTCTTAGGACTACTTTTTCCCCACTCTCCTTCATTTCTAACATTAAATGTCTTTTTTCTCCCTATTATGAAATCAGTTCCCTGTACCTTAGAAGCAGTGTGAGACTTCGTTTCATGGAAGACTTAGCAGCCTATTCAGGGCAATTTCTTAGGGACAAAGAGTTTGAAAATAAGGTCAACTCCCTTCAGCAGGGGAATAGCCTGATAAATGCTTGCTAGCAAAGTGCCAAATACAGGCAAGAGGATTTTTTCTTCTTTTTTTTAATCTTCAACACTAAAACATTCGTTACAATATGTTAAATATGCTTGGGAAGCAGGAGGACAGACCTTCCTTATTTTAAGTAAATTCGTTTTCTAGAAACTAACTTTTATTAACTCTGAAGTGATTTTCAGGCTGGACAGAATAATGCATTATTGGATTCTTTTCGGTGAATTGTGTTAATTTTGGGGAAAAATCTGGACTTGGAGTCAGGAGAACTGTGTTTAAATTCCACTTTTGACATTCATTAGCTAGCTCATCATGGGCCGCTTAACCTCTCTGATCCTCAGTTTTCTCATCAGTAAAATGGTAATAACTCCCACTTCACAAAGTTGTTGTTGAGGAATGTACTTGGTAAGCCTTAAAGCTCTATGTAAATGAGTTGTTGTTGCATTTCTGGGTATTGTGAATAATTATTCAGCCTTAATACTTGAGGTGGCTCTTTGGTTCCTCTTCCATGACTATACCCTTCCATTACTTAGATGATCTTTGAGAATTAGACTCTCTGGTCAACCTGATTATGTGCTTCTCTGACCTTAGTTAGGCTGGTCCTTAGACAAGAATTAGGTAGCTACCAGGCCCAAACTTGAAGTGCATCCAGCTTGAGAGACCTGCCAGAACTTTTTTGTTTACCTGGAATAGCCCTTTGGGATCTCAGTTAGTCTTTGTACATCCTTTGACTTTTTTTTTTTTTTTGTTGGACTAGATAAGCAAATTCATTGGCAAGGTCAAATCCCAGGAAGCACCTATACAAAATTAGAAATCCAGTGGAGTATGGCACAAGTGGGACAGTGGTGGAGTCAACAAGCATTTGTCGAGTGTCTGCTGCGTGCCATGCGCTGTGCTTAGAGCTGGGATACAAAGAAAAGCCAAACCCCGAGTCCACAATCTAATGGGAGAGCAAAACATACAAATAGCTATGGAGAAATAAGATTCATACAGAATAAATTGGAGATGGATCTGAAAAAGAAACCATTAAGATTAAAGATGACTGAGGAAGACCTTGCAGAAGGAGGGATTTTCACTGAGACTTAAATGAAGCCAGGGGGTAAAGATGAGGAGTGAGGGAATTCAAGGCATAGGGGACAACTCATGAAAATGCCTGACTTTTGGACATGTAGTGTTGTGTGTGCAAGAACAGCAAGGAAGCCAGCATTGTTATATAAAAGAATATTAGGAGGGGGGAAGGGAGAGGGAAAGCTAGAAGGGTAGGAAGGGATTAGGATATGAAGAGTTTTAAAAGCCCAGCAGAGGATGTTATATTTGATCCTGGAGAAAATAGGGATCCACTAGGATTTTTTTGTGTTGGGAAAGGGTGACATGGTCACTCCTATGTTTTGGGAAGATCAGTTTGAAGGCTTAGTGGAGGATGGATTATAGCTGAGAGAGACTAGGTAGTAAGACTAACCAGCAGGATATTGTTGAAGATGGTTGTTGTAGTGGTTCCTTCCTCCTTCATTCTTTTTTTTTTGTCCTTTTTTTATTAGTTAACATTTCTTTTTTTAGTTTTCAGCATTCACTTGCATAAGTTTTAAATTTTCTACTCTTCTCTTCTCCCTCCCTCCCCAAGGCAGCATGCAATCTGATATGGACTCTACACATCAATTCCTGTTAAACACATTTTCACATTAGTCATGTTGAATAGAAGAATTATAATGAATGGGAGAAACCATGAGAAAGAAAAAGCAAAACCAAAAAGAAAATAGTCTGCTTTGTTTTGCATTCTGACTCCACAGTTCTTTCTCTGGATGTGGATGGCATTTTGCATCCTGAGTCCTTTGGAATTGTTCAGGTCGTTTCATTGCTGAGAAGGGCTAAATCTATCAAAATCAGTCATCACACACTGTGGCTGTTACTCCGTACATGTTCTCCTGGTTCTGTTCAGGTCACTCAGCGTCAGTTCATGTAAGTCTCTAGGTTTTTCTGAAGTTTTGCCTGTTCATCATTTCTATAGCACAATAGTATTCCATTACATTCATATACCACAACTTGTTCAGCCATTCCCTTGTTGATGGGCATCCCCTTAATTTCTGTTCATGGCCACCACAAAAAGAGCTTCTGTAAATATTTTTGTACATGTGGGTCCTTTTTTCATTTTTATGATCTCTTTGGGATACAGTCCTAGGAGCAATATTTCTGGGTCAGAAGGACTTCCTTCATTCTTGAAGAGGACCAATGACATTAGAAGGGTGGTGTCTTGGCATTGGATTTAAGTGAGGCAGAGCTGTGCAAAATTAGCAGCCTCACTTTCTCCTCCAGAGTATTGGAGTCCAGTGGCAAGGCCTAGGTTAAGTTAACTGGTAATGGGAGACCCTGACCTTTTTAAGTCTTTCCCAGGTCTCAGTTTTTCACAGGTAACACCCATTCAGTGATTAAAGACTAGGTAAGAACTGAGCCCAGAGATGGCCTAGTTTGCCTTCATAAAAGAATCAGTCTGGCAATCTGGGAGGGGAAGACCCTCAGAGTTTCTGGCCAGAACCAACTTGAAGTTGAAGAGGTTCATTAAATGTATGGTCAGAGTGATACAAGAGTTGTGACACTGAATACTCAAATCCCTCAGGCTGATGGTTGGAGACTGGATGAATCTGGTGCTAAAGTCAGTGAGAAAGTTGGGAGAGTGACGTGGAGGTCAGTATATGGTCAAACAAGAATATAGATGGAAAGGGGATGGCATCAACAAATTTTATGCACCTAAAAGAAGATTTTATTACTGGAAGGGCCCTTAGAGATAATTAAAATTAATTCGTTTTTATAGATGAGGAAACTAAGATACTTAGCTCAGGGTCACATGGCTTATAAGTGGCATAACTAAGATCTGAGCCTAATTTTTTTTTCTAAGTCCAGGGGTTTTGCTGTTGTGTTAACTAGTGAGTAGTCTGAAAATGGCATGGGATAGAGGAAGCACCCTGCTTCCTGAACCTGTGAGTGAGTATAGGAGAATTTCTTTCAATGGAGAGAGTTACAAGGAATGTCTTTAGGGGAGAGCCAGGTTTTAGTTAAAATGAATTGGTCAATGGAGTTTAAAAGAAAAGTTCGAGAATTTGGAGGGTTTATTAGGCATCAGGGATTCTAGAGGACAAAGTGGAATGGGCTAGTAAAAAGCCCAAACCCAGGATAAAATGAGCCTGAGGAAGAGTAGGAATGATCTGGATTGGAATAAAGGTTTTGGAGGAAGTAATAGGAATGAACAGTAGTGTAATGGGAAGTAGACTAAAATGGCATTTTGAATTTGGTGCCTAACCTGCATTTTCAGTACCATATAGACATTATCTAGTGGATAGAGGATAGGGTCTTTGGAAACAATGAGAACCAGGTTCAAGTCTTGTCTTTGGTCCATATTAACTATGCAAATTAACCAGCAAATCTTCAGAAACTAGAGAGTATAGATGAATTTCTCATCTGTCTTGATGAAATGAGGTTTTCAACTATAACTACTCCACACAACTACAATTACAAGTTCAGACTTGGCCATCTCTTCCTCATTTTTCTCTCTCTCCTCCCATTAAACAAAGGAAATGGATACTATTTGGAAATTCTGGGCCATAATTAAAATGGGGAAAATGCCAGTTAATTATTAAGAACCTTTAGTGACCTTATTAATTCAGGCCTTGAAAAGATGTGGGATATTTTGTTTATTTAAGATTTAGTTTCTTAAAAACATGGTTTCATTTGCACTATTTACTTTTCCTAGGAATCTTAGGTTATCCTCAGTCTTTAAATCCAACGATTTTATTATCTTCTCAGATAGTTTTGCTCTTCTTTTTTGTTGCCAGGATACACAAAATTTATATTATGGTGGGTGTACTTTTTAATTTGATGAAAACAGATGTGGTCACTATTATTGTGATTGAATTTGGAAGAAGATAATGAAAATAATAATTTCTAAAACCAATTCGGTCTTAGTTCACAAACTAAATAATAACCATTAAGTAAACTGATCATATCTTTATGAAAAGATATGAGGAAGAGGTTAGTGAAATCTAGTAAAATCTGCATGTTATAATTAAAGTGAATCCATCTTTCTAGAAGAAAATGTTGGTGTTTTTATGGGACACTGAACTTGTATCATATTTATAGAGTTGTTTTATTTAAGAGCCAGTAAAAAATCCTTGAATTCTTGGGTCTTTTTTTCTTTTAGGGGTAGAGGGAATTTTTTTTTAGGTGAGCCCAACTGGAGGGAGTTAGGATACATATTCTTTGTGTCTTTTTAAAAGAAATAGCTGAAGTTTATGTCACTTTAAGGTGTTTTAAGTGTTTATCTCATTGGATCTTAAAAATCACCCCACGTGGTAAATACTATAGGTATTATCCCCATTTTGTAGGTTAGGAAACTGAGGTTCAGGTTCATAGGGGCTAAGTAGCTAATGAGTGTCAGAGCTGGGAATTGGATACTGGTCTCTTCTGCCTCAGTGTCCAGTACTGTTTTCATTTCACCTACCTTTCCTCATGTAGTGACTTTGGAGTATATGAGCTTAAGAAGAAACCTGGCTTCTTACTGAGGACACCACATTCCTTGTCACCTTCTCTAGTACTAGCAATTCCTCTCAAACTTTTATGGTAGGATTTCTTACCTCCTCCCGCACCGTTACCCACCCCAGCCCCCAGAAGTCCCCATCATCCTTGCTCCTCTTCCAGATATCGCTCAGTAACCTTTCCTCCTTTGAAGTTTAAACAATCTGATTATACCCTTCATCTGGATGCCTGTAGCTGCCATTTTCCAACCTTCCTTAATGATTTCAGCACCTGGTTAAATTCCTTCCTCTTCATTCCAATCCCTGTCATTATCCTAGGTAACTTTAACATTTACATTGATAACCCTCCAAGTTGTTCAACGACCTCCCCGCCTTCTCCTCCCAGCTTCTACGACCTTCCATCTCTTGAGCTCAGTTTCCTGCAGGGGAGGTCATACTTAGACTCTTATCCTTTCACCTTTCCCCTGGCCTCCTGCTCTGGAATCTGCTGTTCATTCTTTGAGGTACCTTCCATCCTGGTTTGTCCTAGTAAGTCACTACTCAGTCCTCGTCTGTTCTGGCTTGCCTTCTCTCCCTTTCTTCTTAACCCTATACTTAGCTGTTTCTGAGAAGCCTAGGTTATCCTCTCAGTTGGAGAGAAAGGATTAGTACTTCTCAGTCTACTATGGATCATAGCAGCTGATTTGTTGGGCTCTATGGTAGTTAAAAGGCCAGGCTTTTGAGAGAAGTAGCCTGAATGCTTCATATTTTAATTCATTCAACAAACCTTTGTCTTGTGCATAGTCCATTCTATGCCTTTAGAGAAATACAGAACTATAAAGAAATGGTTCTTATTCTCAAGAAACTTAACAATACTGTGTTGTTGTTGTTCAGTCATGTCCAACTCTAAATGACCCCATTTGGGGTTTTCTTGGCAAAGACATTTGCCATTTCCTGCTCCAGCTCATTTTACAGATGAGAAAACGGAGGCAAATATGGTTAAGTGGCTTTCCTAGGATCGCACAGCTAGTTAAATATCTGAGATCAGATTTGAATTCAGGTGTTCCTGACTCCAGGCCCAGTGCTCTATCCACTGCACCACCTAACTGCCCTTTGCAATGAAGTGTAGTGAGGAGATAAATGTAGAGGTAAATATAATATCAATCAGGATATAATTGCCAAGAAGAAAACACAATGAGATGAAATTCAGACGGTATGTATTGCTATCAACCTGCCTAAACTTTCTGCCTTTGCTTCCAGGTGTCAGCTGATAGAAAGAATGCATATATGTACTGGTTAAACTAGAATGACTGTTACGTAAAAATAGACACATACCATCATCCTCTGATTTTTTTCTGCATTGTGAAATATTCCCAGTAAACCTTACTTTCAAACTGTTACTTCTCTTGTTGTATACTCTGGGTTTAAGAATATTATTGAAGTAAGTGGATCATATAGTTCAGCATAAGATGAGAAAAGAGAGCTTTTCTAAGCTAATATTTGTCTTCTACAGGGAAGCCATGAGCCATCAAGCTTTCAGAGATTTTAGCTAATATATATACAAATATATACAAAAAAAAGATTTTAGTCCTTTTTGTCATTCTAAAGATGATATAGTCCAGTGATATCAAACTCAAATAGAAGTGAGGGCTACTAAATTGGACCCCATACTGACTTAGAAAACCATATATTAACATTATCTATGTTGTATTGTAAAATATTTGCTGATTACTGTTATTCTGGTTCAGCAACTCTGGAGTGTCGAGGGTAACATGCTGACTGTTTGAGACTTCTAACGGAGTCCTTTCTATGGATAGAGTATAAACAGGGAGGCATTGAGTACTTTAAGCCAGTGTGGTTTCATTGTTTTATTCACAATATATGTTGTCAGTTCCTCAAACATTACCCTCATTTAACATTAAAACCATTGTTTTATTTCAAGTTGTAAGGAAGGAAAAGGGACATTTTTTTTTTAATAAAAAGGGCTGGTCATATCACTTCCAAGAGTTTAGGAAATCACAGGCAGTGACGATTATGTACCTCCTCTTAAAGGAAAGGTAACAACCTTTTGAGAGACCAGCCTCAGACTTAAGAAAAGAACTTTTAGAAAACATTAACTGGTGGAGGAAGAATTCTAGGGAGTCTCTGAACTCCTAGTATCAAGGACTACTATCAAGGATTTACATCTCTACTTCAACAGTTTAGTGATATTATAAAATGACCTGTGACCATCAGTAGTTCGAAGAAAGAAAACAAATCATTGTTTAAAGAAAGCTGATAACAGTATTCTATTAGCAAAGTGTTAAAAAGCACCTAGATTTTTCCCTGAAACATTTAACTTTATTTAAGTACCTTTTTAAATACCATGTCCTTGTCAGAATCAAAGTATATCAAATCCTTCAGAAAAACATCTTCTGTGAAAGAAAAAAAATATTAATTTATTTTTCTGCCCACTGCTTACTCATTCCCTAAGTACTTGCCCTGTGGTGGGCACCACTGGTGGAGGGATTATGAAAGTGATGAAGACAAAAGGAATTGAAGGCATGGTCCTTGCATATGGGGAGTTTCCAAATCTAGAGACACAGCTTATGTTCGTGGTTCACTCAGAGAGTAATAAACAATAATTTCTAACCACTCTAGCATAGTCTGGCTAGTGCTAGCTGTGTTTAATGATGTCATACGCATTCTCAAATATTGAAGGAAGAAAGGGGACTCTGCAGTCTTTGTTGTCTAAGCTCTGCCTGATGTGACTAGCGGGGAGTTTCTCCACCGAGGAAGGCTGAGAACTGGAATAGAAGAGGTATGAAAAGTGAAAAGGTATATTAGTGGAGAAGGTCTGTGTTCAGGATCTTGTTAGTACTGTAAGCCTCTCACTTTTATGAACAGCAAAATATATATTAAGTATACAGATTCACCAGGGCATTGTTAGTGGAAAAACACCTGGCTTCACTTTTTTTCCTTTGCTTTGAAAGCTAAGATGTAATGGGAAATGAATCACAAGAAGGACCCAGAGTTTTGCGATGTATTTTGCTAGCATTATGTAAAACATTTTTCTGTTAAGCATGAAAAATGAATCTTGTGGATGTTATTGTTCTAAATTCAGTATGTCTGTTTACTGGGGAAATGAAAATAATTTTTAGGAGATAAACAAAGGATACCTTGGCAATACAGCCACTGTCATTTTTGTGTGGAGGACTTACTTGAAGTGAAGGTCAGAGACCCTTTTACCCTCAGAAAAGATCACTCAGTGATCTCAGTTGTTGGGGTTTCTTGAGGAACTGGAAGAGTAAAGAGGCCATTTTAATTTTGTTTATAATGTGCATACTCTTCTTTCAAATGATTTAAACTTTTAGTATTTTGTGGTGACTTCTCTTGGAGGGTGGTGATCATTTTCTTCAAGATATTGAGAGATACTTGAAGTGAGGAGGGCAGAAAACTGCCACTTTACAAAGGCTATATCAAATAGAGCATGGTAAAGCAATATGCCAGACTTTACATTTCTTGGCATCATATCCTAAAGTTATATGACTTGTTTCTATTTTTTTCTTTTTAAATTTTTTAAAAAAATAATTAAATTTGAATTTTTGTTATATTGGTTTCATTTTGTTACTTTTTAAGTTTCAATCTCTTTCCCCACCTGCACTAGAGAAGGCCACCATTCGACACAGATACATATATGTATGTGTGTACACACATGTGTATATGTATGCACACATGTGCGTATATGTGCACATACACATTCATGTGTATATGTATGTGTGCATGTGTGTATAGACATGTGTATGTGTGTATGTGTATATACATATATAAGTATTTCTAAAACCATACTGTACATACTTCCATTTATCAGTTCTTTCTCTGGAGGTAGATAGTATCTTTATAGGTTCTTTGTTGTTGACTTGAATATTTATAATACTCAGAACAGGTTAGCCATTCACAGATATTCTTTGAACAATATTGCTGTTACTGTATACAAGGTCTCTTGGTTCTCATTTCACTCTTTCTTATTTCATGCATATCTTTCCATGTTTTCTAAAATCAGCCTGTTCATCATTTCTTACAGCATAGTCATATTCCCTCACAATCATACCACAACTTGTTTAACCTTTTCCCCAACTCATAATCATGCCTTCAATTTCTAGTTCTTTGCTACCACAGAGAGCTGCTTTAAATATTTTAGAACATAGAAGTTCCTTTTCCTTTATCCCTGATCACCTTGGGAAACAGACTTAATAGTGTTATTGCTGGGTCAAAGAGTACAAGCAATTTAATAACTCTTTGGGCATAATTCCAGAATGCTCTCCAAAGTGTTTGGATCAGTTCACATTGTATTATTGTCCCAGTTTTTCCACATCCCCTCCAACATCTGTCATTTTTCCCTTCTATGTTTTCCTTTCTTTTTTTCTAGTGCTTTGATGTCCATTTAGTTTCCCCCCTTATATTAGCCACAAGAATCAGATGTTAAATATGAACATAGTTATTTTCATACCAATTGATTTTGGTGATTTCCCTATGCTTCTGCTTTTTTTTTTTTTTTTAAAAAGAATTTTCCATAAAGTAATAGTAACAGAGCATATTCAGCACATAAAGATTTTAGGTAATTACAAAACACATGTTTTCTGTAAAAGTTTGTGCCGATTTAAACTAGAAAAAGATCTATATTATGGCTTCTGTTTTTTTCTTTTTCTTCAACCAGGTTCTGCTACCTCAAACAAAGAAGTTCATTGATTTGGAGAAGTTGCTGTTGAAAGGGAAATCTTTGACTAGATACAATGTAGACTTGAAGCATCTTTGTATTCTTTCTTTAATAAGATAACTGTCTCAAGAAAGACAGCCTCACTGTTCTTTCCTCTCCAATAATAGTCTTGCCAAATTTGCTACAGTGTTTTAGAAACTATTTTTGCTTATTCTCATATTCGTGGAAACGAGGCATTACAGTCTATCTACTTCGTTATATTTTGAACAGTCATTTTCTTATCAACTATTTATACTTTCTAACCTTTCCAGTCTTTTCCAAATGTGCCTAAATGTGTATAGGTAACTGCCAAGTCACTAGATTCTTCTTTGTTCATTTAATAATCATTAGCCCCTGACAGTTACTATATGTGATTTCCTGAGTCCCTTAGCTAAATGTCCATTTTTTTAAGCATTTGTATGAAAGGTGGTTCTTTGAGCTTCATCTTCCTTCAACTGATTCATTGAGATGTAAATACGAATATATTTGCAAAACAATAATTTTTCTCTAACTCCATGATTTTTGACTCTCATGCACAAATGCACATAAATTAATCAATAAATATTTATTAAGTGCCTACTATGTTCCAGCCATATGGTGCCAATATGTTGGGGATACAAAAAGAGGCAACACATAGTCCCTGTTCTCAAGGAGCTTGTATTGGACTAGGCTCATGAGGAAAACAACATGCAAACAAATATACGTAAAAAGCAAGCTATGTGCAGGATAAATAAATAAATTAACAAAAGGAAGGCATTAGAATTAAGAGGGATTGGGGAAGGCTTCTAGTAAAAGATGGGATTTTAGTTGAGACTTTAAGAAGGCCATGGAGGTCATTCCAAAGGAGAGCATTCCAAGCCACAGAAAATGCCTGCAGCTGGGAATTGTAGTATCTTGCTTGTGGAACAGCCAGAAGGCCCCTGTCACTGGATCTAAGAGTGTGTAGTGGGGATTAAGTTGTAAGAAACCTGGAAAGGTAGGAGAGACCTATGTTATGAAGGGTTTTGAATGCCGGAGTATTTTATTTTGCATTTGCTCCTGGAGGGTGATAAGCCACTGGAGTTTAGGACGCCAGGAGAAGCAGTATGTGTGTGATGATCAGATTTTTAGGATTTAGGAAAATCACTTTAAGTGACTGGAGGATGGATTGGAGTGAGGAGAAACAAGTTGAAGTGTGAGGTGATTAGGGCTTGTACTAGAGTGGTTGCAGTGTCAGGAGAGGAAGGGATGTATTGGAGATATGTTGCAGTGGTGAAATTGACAGACCTTGGCAACAAACATGGGACATTGGACATGGAAGGGTGAGAGAGATAGTGAGGTAGCTGGGATGACTCCTAGGTTGGGAGACTGAGAGACCAGGAGGATGGTGTTGCCCTCCACAATAAGAGAGAAGGTGGGAAGTGGGGCAGTGTTCTAAGGGGAAAGATAATATAACCCTTAAAAACAACAAATGAAAACAAAATTAAACAAACTATAAGGAAGCTATATTTGTCCAGTTCTGTGCTGATTATAAATGGAAACTTAGATAGTAGTCTCTAGGAGTGTTGCCTCTGTCCTTGCCTGCTATAGTAACAGTACTATTAACCCATATTTAAATGGCACTTTAAGATCCACAAAGTGCATTCCAGACAACAATCCTGTGAGTAAAGGTCATTTTAAGTATTAGTATCCCCATTTTAAAGATGAAAACACTGAGATTAGAGGTTAATTGACTTGCCCATGGTTGCCCAGCTGGGCAGAACTAATTTCTTGTCTCCACATCTCAGTATTCTTTCTACTGTAACAGAGTGTCTCTGTTCAATTTTTTTTATTTATCAGTGACTTGGATAAAGGCCAAATGTGCCTTCATGCATATTGGGACAATTTATGGCTCAGTGGATAGAGCAGTGGACCTGTCTTTGGGAAGAGTTGAGTTCATATCCTACCTCAGACCCTTACTATCTGTGTGACCCTGGGCAAGTTACTTCACCTCTGTTTGACTCAGTTTCCTCAACTGTAAAATGCAGCACCAATCTCATAGAGTTGTTGTGAGGATCAAATGAGATAATGTTTGTAAAAAGTTCTTAGGACAGTGCCTGGTATATAGTAGGAAATATGTAAATGTTCATTCCCTCAAGCTTTGGGCAAAGAGAGGGACTAAATGATTTTGGAAATCCTTTTCAACTTTAAATTGTGTGATTTTCTGACAGTCCCACAATTTAATGTCACTGCCTTCTATTCAAGAATTTTACTGATTTTTCCGTTTAGTGCCAATTTTTAGTTTAAACCTGGGAAATAACTTTTCATTGAAAGATAGCTTAGGAGAAATGTTAATTGGCATAGCAAAGGGACAAAAACCAGTGAATAGAAGCTATTTTGCTCAGGTTCACGTACTCTGAAAAATTGGAGAAACATGCCATCTATGTTTTCAGTTTTTCAGGTCAGAACAGGGACAAAGGTAATAGAGTAACTTTTTAAAATATTCAGCCCTCTGTTCAGCTTGGTATCAATCGGTATTGATATCAATCACTGTCATTTAGGTCTAGTCAGTGAATCATTTCTAGTTCCAGCAAATTGTATGACATGACTTGGCAAATGCATTCACCCTCAGGCTTTGACATCTGTCCTTTTGCTGGACCCTAAGTTCCCCTGTTCCTTTCCATCTGTGCTGCCTTTGCTTCCTGGGCAGGTATTGTGCCTATGGGTTAGAATGGAAGCATCTTGAAAGTAGGTGCTTACTCTCTTTTCTGTAGTGTCTCTGGTACTTAGCACAATACTTTGCATATCTTTAATACTTCTTTAAAAAATTATTAAAGCATGCACGTGCTCTTGAACTCATGCTAATCATCATTTCCCTTATTACCTACAGGTTATCCCTTTAGCAGCATATTCTAGAAATTTGCCAGAAATCTATTAAACTAGTTACCTTATGATTTGAAATACTTACCTTCTTTCCATTTTAGAAGATTGGTAGGTTTATTTATTTAAAGATAGAATTTTAAATATATTTTTAATAAATATTTAATTATAAATGTTTAAATTATTTTAAAAATATATAAATATAATTAAATCTATAATTTTAAATTATAAATTTAAATAAATTAAAGTATAAAATTTAAAATATACAATTAAAATATACATTTTAAAATATATTTAAATATGTGATCCCATAGTATAAATTCTAGTGTCTTATAGTATAGCTAGGTAGATACATTATATTTATGTTGACTCTCAATAAGCCATTTCTAATTGGATTCATGGCTGTGTGGGGTGTAAGAGTGATCTGGATTAGCTATTCACTGTGGGGGAAAGAAAAGAAAAAATGCAAAATCAGTTAAATGGTTCTTTTTTACCTTCGTGCTTTCCTATCTTCTCATCCTTGATAATCAAGGATCCTATCATCTGTTTGATCTTCTTGCCCTCAGTAACTGAAGATACCTTGTTTCATTGTCCTTAGCATTTATTGGAGGTTAAAGGGCCTTACCTTTCTTTTGTATTCATGCTAAATTGTCAGCCATCACTTCTTTGTGCTCTTGTATATCTTCTTTTGAAATCTCCATTAATCCAAGAAAGCAACAGTTAGTTCCAGCTACATAAATCTCTTTGAATATACCTCCTAACCTTCGTAATCTGAATCACTTGCAAGTGTTAGCAAAATTTTGTTCTTCAGATTCACCACTTGAGCTGACTTCTCCTTTCAAGTCTTAGCTCAGGGGATCTTACCTCCCTTATCTCTAAATCCTTTGAAATCTGCTTTCATTAAGTGGAGTGATGCGCATTTGTGAACCTGGGAGGAGAGTCTCAGTGGAGGGCATTTGGATGCAGATCAAAAGATGGAGAAACCAGGATATAGTGGTGGGAGTGCTCTGACATTGCCTACCTCATTGATTCTGAATTCTAAAATGATGTGGTCACTGCCTCCCAAAGTTCTTGTCATTTCTCCTTTACCAGCAGCAGTACTTCTTGGTGCTCCTTCTACCTTATAAAAGGTTAAATTTTCTGTAAGATAAGTCATGAATTTCTCTGATTATTTCCTTTGTACAGAAAGATAAATCAAAATCTGTCTAAATAGGTAGAATCTCCCAACAGAACCATATTCCGTCTGGGCAGGGTAGCACATGTTTGTGTTCTCTATTCCTGGGGATGCTGAGGCTGGTAGATTGCTTGAGTTTGTTCTGCGCTGCAGAAGGTAGGACTAAAGCTGATTGGAAGTTCACACTAAATCTGGCAGTAATAGGGGAAATACCCCAGGAACAGAGGACCACCAGACTATCTGAGGAAGAGATAACTGAGTAGGTTAATAAAGTTTCCATGATGATCAATAGTATGCCAGTGGGTGGCCATTGCCAGCCTTGACAAGGTAGAGAGACTCAGTCCCATAAGCAACAAAAACAAAACATTCTGCTTTTTTGTTCTCTGTTAGGACTTTGTCCATGGCTCTCAGCCCACCTTGGCCCCTATAGTATGTTCCTACCATTCTATCATTGTTTTTCCTCCTTTGATTCCCTACCCAAGTATTTTCTATCTTCCTTCTCCTTTCCCCTCAAGTTCATGTATTTCTGCACTGTTGAGTATCTTCTTAATGTTCACTGTATGATATTGTATACTTACATAGCTTTTGGACCTTAAAAAACCAGGTTCTTAATTATTCATGTGAATTTTTAAGGATAAAATTAATTTTTAGGATATTTTCATTTTGACCAAGCAATATTACACAGAGATAGCAAAGCTCTTTGTAGTTGGTAGTATATCTTTATCCCGATCATAATAATATATTGTCTTTTGCATTTTTTTATTTGTAGTCCTTGCAAGTAAGAAGTTAATTGCTTTGGCATTACCTTATTTTAATAGATTACCAAAAGAAGTGAGAGAAATATAAAGTTAATATTAATAATAATAAAGGCGCTACTAGGAAAATCCAAGAACAAAGTAAATGCAAAATTCTGATTTTTGGACTATCTTAAAAGGTCAGCATAACTTAAAAGACCTTGAATTTACTCTTTATATTTTTGAAGAAATCATTTCCTGCCAAAGTTTATTAAATCACACTTATTAATTTGAATACCTGTGTAGTCTTCAGCAATTATCTCAGGCAAATTACTGCAGCTTGGAGTTTAAGTTTCTATTTTAATCAAATATTATTACTTTGTACTTGATGTTCTCATCTCAGGCCAAATTTAGTGGAGGGTGAAGGTTGTTTTGAAAGTTTTAAATGTGAGAGGGGGAAGTATCAGTTCTAGTTGGTATTAAAGTAGAAAAACTCAGAATTCCTTTTCTAAAGCTATGTAAAATCTAGGTTAAGATTTGCAGTCTTGTTTTATTAATAACATTTAAGATTTTGTTTGCTACTCATAGCCACACCAAAAAAAAAACTGAGGAAGGTGTTGGGGAAATTGTCACTGAAATTAATGAACTGGTTCTTAGTCATCATCTTCTGAAGTCCCAAAGGCTTTCTTAAAGCATTTTACCATTGGCTGTTCTTACAACAATGTAAAATACATTGCAAATCCCCTATGACAAATATCCATTTTAGTCAGAACATTTTTCTTCCACTGGCTGCTACCTCCCACTTCCAAGTAAACAAAGATGCAGTTATCTCGATTTATGGCATTAGGGTTTAAAACAGATGCTTGAGTAGAGGATTGTTCATTTTGCCATCATAGTATTTTGTTTTTTATTGCCAGATGTCCAGATGTCATTTATGTTCAGCATTTATCCAAGAGCTTCATACTGTCTTTTTTCCCCCCAGTGGTACACTAGGTGCCAAGAATCTGGGAGGTTTGAGCTTTGGGTTTTTTACCCCAATCTGGTTACTAAGCTTTGGATTTAAGCTTCCTAGATAGGATATTTCACATTGGCCCTCCAACTCTGCCACTTTACTACCTGCGTGACCCTGGGCAAGTAGCCTAATTTTTCTGGGTCTTTCAGGTCCGAAATGAAGGTTTTGGATGAGATGAGCTCTTATTTCCATTCTAAATCTGTGATCCTTTGGTCTCCTTTTTGGGGATATTTTGCACATATGAAATTTGAAGTGAAGATCTTGAGAACTAGGTATACTGAACTGAATATCATGAAATGTTTTTTCTTTGTACTAGAGAACACAAAAAATAAAAAGAGATTTTGAATTGTGCCACAAGAATTTATCTTACATCCGTTGTGATTCCTTAACCTATTACCTGTGTTATGCAGTGCATGATGCATTGATACGGAGATTTGTTGTATTAGTATTCTGTCATGGTTTGTCAATTTTGTTTCACAGTTGAGTTCAGCATCACTGAAGAGACTATAGAAGAAAAGTTAAGATGGTAAGTGTTTGGAGCCCTCCAAGGAAAGCAGATTTCCATCCGGGGTGAAAAATTCCCATTTGGTGTAGTTTAGTGTTTGGCTGCCATTTTAGTATTTTCTTGTAAAGCAACTCTCTATCTCCCTTCCCTCCCCATTTGTATTAGGAAAAATTTTCATTCTTACAAATCTCAAAACAAAAGCTGGTTTGTTTTTATTAAAGTTTTGGCTTTTTATTATTTATCGAGGTAAAAGTTGAACTAGATTGCTTTCCAAGTTCCATAGAACGCTAAGAATCTAAAATTCTTTGTCACATTTTTGCCTACAGGACAAAACTTTTCCCAATGAACAGTGTTGATCTCAGAAATAAAAGAAATAAAAATTAGAACTTTCTTCCTCTTACATTAGTATTTTTTTAGCTCCCTTTATGTTAGCTATATGTGTCTATATAGTATATGTGAGTGTATGTGGTAGTTTATTGATATTCATGAAATTAAGAGATTAGAAAAAGTCTTTTCCTTGTAACACTGGGTATAGTATTTTGTGGACTCTATAATGGATCCAAATGCATTACATGGAAACTGGTTAGATTGTGTCCCCCTTTTTTGTTCTTTGATGTTAAACTGGCATTTAAAAAATGAAATTCATGCATTTAATGATGATGATCACATTCCAAAAATAACCTTTATTCATTAGATTCCACGTGAAGCATAACTCAGACCACCATCATGCCTCAACCAATTCAGTTCTTCCTGGGAGGGCCATGACTGCCCCTGAGAGAATGGTAGTCAGCTGGTGTGTTTACAAAGTATTATTGTTCATAGAGGAGTTTTCCTGTCATTGCTGCTGCTTCTTTGGCAAGGCAAAAGGCTGGTCAAGTAACCAGATGTTCATTCTTCAAAAGAAGGATGGTGCAGTACAAAGTGCACTGATGTGATGAAGCTATTGCCTTTCAATAGATTTGATTTCTTTGTAGTCCTGTATTAATAGCATTTTATATATTTAAAAATGAAGAAGTAATTCAGTCTCCCCAGACTGTCAAAGGAGTCTGTCACACAAAAATGATTACAAATCCATCTTATATCATGGCTAGAATTTGACTAAGAGTTCACCAGTTGCTTATTGTTTATTCCACACTAGGTGCCCTAGAGACATCTCAAATTTGACACTTCCAAAACTCAACGTGTTATCTCTTTCTCTAAATTCTTCCTTTTTCCAAACTTCCATATTTCTGTTAAAGGAATCACCACCCTTCTACTTTCTGTGACTGAAGTGCAAATTGTATGGGTCATTCAGTGTGAAGTGTTTCCCTCAACTTTCAACAACGTGGCTAGATTTACGTCTCTATATTCTGGAATTTTTTTCTCTATTCGTTTTGCCTTTTTGTTTCTAGGTCTGGAAAAATATGGAGGGATTGAAAGATCTCCTTTACCTTCTCATCTAATCTGCCTATTCTTCAAAAGGGTTGTGTGTTTCTTTAGTTTCAACCAGTGCTGTGATAGGCTTATATTTCACATCAAGAAAATGGCAACCCATGTCATTTCATCAGAATACACATTCTGATGAAAATTAAATCATTAATTAATTACTTATCTCAAAAATCAATATTCTATAACCCTTATGAATATGAATATGAGTTGGGGACGTCACTATTTAATATTTACCCATCGAGAATAAAACAGCTTCTTGTAGTTCTCTTCTGAAATGTTGGAAGAATAAGGAGCTTTTGCAGTACAGTTGTCAATGAAGTTCTTAATGATTCTTCTTTCATTACTGTCTTTCCCTACCATGTATTTATTCTGCATGTAAACATATATAACTATACTTCTCTAGGTACTTGTCTCCTCAGATAGAATATAAGATTCTCGAGGGTAGATATTGTTTTAATTTTTGTATTTCTGTTCCCAGTGCCTAATACAGTATCTAGCACACATAGTAGGCTTTTAATAAATGTTTTTTGATTGATGTTTCTTACTAATTTTAACATAAATATGATTTATATAATATATAATTTGTAATAAATATAAACAAATATGTGTTCTAGACATATGAGAGGCAGCAAGATGTAGGGTAGAGAGCCAGCCTTGGCTGGATTCTGCCATTTTCTCATTAGGGTTCCTTCTACCAATGAAATCATATGATGAGTCTCAAGAAATATTGTAAGGTATCTAGATACTAGGTAAAATGAAAATCTGTCTTGAAATCTGTGTACGTATATGCAGTGGAGAAATGTATTAGCTTGAAGTTATAAATGCTGACGTTTTTATCTCTGTATGTTTATTCAAATGTCTATAAACTCTTAGTCTTGTCAAATTAGCTCCATTTTCAGTTCTGATAATTTCTTCAAAATGGTTTTTCTCCACCTTTAATGACATTATTAGTGCCAGCCAGGAATAATGGCTAGCATTGACATAGTGCTCTCAGGTTTACAAAGTGCTTTGCAGGGAATCAGAGCCAAGCAACTGGCATCTCTGTCTCTCACTACCCAGGTTCAGGTCACAAATCCAAGGTGGACTATAAGGGAACCTGTGCTGAAGAGCAGTGTTCCAGAGTGAGGAAGGGTTGTGAGTCTAGGCTGTGTACTGAGTAAGGAGGTGTAATGTTAATGTAAGGTTAATGGTGGGTGGGGGGAAGAGTTAAAGATCTTTCAGGCCCATTAATAGACTTCGTCAGAACCTTTTGGTAATTTCTGTTGAGGCACTAGGTTAGAGGGTCGTGCCCTCCAGCTTTGAAAAATGTAAAAATATTCTGAGGTGAGGTGTTACTTTGGGCTTCCTCATTGGAAGTGTTTGTTTGGCCAGATGACATTCTGGGTAGTCTCTAAGGAGCAGGGGCTTTGAAAACCCAGAGGTTGGCTCTTCTCTCTCTGGTAACTATGTATGTATGTAATGGTCAGAACATTGGATCTGTCTGTTGATCTGTGATGTATGTATTGCTTATGGTCAGACAGAAGACCTGTCTGTTCTTTCTGTTTGTAATTTCTGTCGGTATTTTCTCTGAAGTTCAGGGTGTTGACTTTTTCCTCTGAACTAAGTGAATGATATATGCACTTGATTAAAGTAGATTGTTGACCCCTCAAAAGTTGCTTTCCTTTTAGAAACGCAGATCTAAGGACCTGTAGAGCAGGCCCTCCTGTGTATGCCAGGGTCCTTACTGATACAGGAGGAAGTTCAGAATCAAGCAGCACTTGTGTGGCTCAACAACTCATAGTTCTAGCTTGTTGCCTGGTCTGAGACTTGGAGAGGAATAACCAGGGCAAGAATCCTAGACTGAAGGGAAGCCTGGAGTTCTTTGACTCTGAACTGGTGATGCTTTCCACTGATGTATATATCAGTGAGCACCCCAACATACACAGGGAGGCCTGCTGCCATAGGTTCTTTGATCTGCTTCTCTAAAAGGAAAGGCAATTTTTGAGGGGTTAATAATCACTTTAATCAAGTACAGGTATCAGAGAAAATCAAAATCAAAATGTCAAGAAATCAAAAATTAACAGACAGCACTTCCAAACTGCCTGACCATTAACATCTTTACCAGAAAGAATCTGCATTTTCAAAGCTAGGGGGCTCCTTAGTGGCTTCCCCAGAGTCCCTTCTGGCATACAAAGCTTCTTCTAAAAACTAAGCCCAGAGGGCAGGATCCTCTGAGCCTGTGCCTCTATAGAAAAAACAAAAGGTACTTGGGACCCTCCTACAAAACAACTCCCCTAATCAAGCTTCCCTCAGTGGGCAGACCCTTCAATGGGTAGGGAAGATCTTCTTTAATCACATTCAAATAGAGGCATTAAACTTCTTGATTATACTAAAACAAAAACAGCAAAAGACCCTACTTTGCTTGGCCTCATGGGATGATAGTGGCTGAGCCCAGCAGTAGTCTGTTGAAACTGTAAACTGGGAAAACACATATGCCCGTTGCTCAGACCAAAAGCAGGTTAGGAAATTGCAGAGTCCACACCAGGAGGTCAGAAATCAGGCTTTACTCTGGATCAGTCCACTTTGGAAGCTCTGAAAACATACAGGTTTCCAGCCGAAACTGTCCTTGAGATCTTGTAATAACAAAATACTCAATACCCCCCAAAAAGCAGCAAAAAGAGTAGCCCAGACCTTCCTTCCAGAAGTGTGCAGAGCCTAATTCTAATATAAAGGCCAAAATCAGGAAGTAGGTTGGAAGAATGACCAAACAAAAAAAAGAATCCCGCCATAAAAAACTGTTACAGTAACAGGGATGCTCCAGATACCACCTAGAATCATAGAATGATTCCAAAACAACTTCAAGCAAAACTTCAAAGACAAGCACAGCTTGGGCGCACATTCAGCTGGACTTCTCAGCAGAGGTGAAGCAAGAATTTAAATAAAAGCTAAAAAATGTTTTTGTGGATGAAGAGAGCGCTAGAGGAAATAAATGCTAGAGAAATGAAAGCAATGGAAGAAGGAATTGGAAAGGGAAAAAAAATAACCACAAGAGGTTCAGAATCTTTCTCAAGCAACAAACTCCCTGAAAATTATGATAGACCAATAGAAACTAATGATTATTTGAGAAAACTACACACACACACACACACACACACACACACACAGTGATAAAATAGAAAAAATTTAAGCTGTTTCATTGCAGAAACAACTCATTTGGGAAACAAATTGAGAAAAAAAATTATGAATCCATGGAAGTTGTGACCAAAAAAGAGCCTAAAACATTATATTTTGAAAAATCACAAACTGAAAAGTACCCAACTCTCCTAGAACCAGAGCAAAAAGTGGAAATAGAAAGAATCTAACAGTCACTCACTGAAAGAGATTTTCCAGATTGAAGATTCCTAGAAACAATATAGCCAAATCCAGAGGTTCCAGGTCAAAGAAAATATATGGCAAGCTGTCAGAAAGAAAGATCCACATACTAAGGAACCAGTCAGGATCATGAACAATTTAGCAGCCACCACTACAAAGGAGCTGAGAGCTTGGAATATAATATTCTACAAGGTGATGGATATAGGCTTACAGCCAAGAATAACTTACCCTGTAAAACTAAGTATAATCATACTGATGGGAAAATTGATCTTTAATGAAATAGAGGACTTCCATGAATTCCTGATGAAAAGAACAGTGGAATTTTCAGGAGTCAAGAGAAACATAAAAAGCTAAACATGTAAACAATCATAAGGACTAGACAAGACAAACTGTTTACATTTCAATATAGGGAAATTACGGATGTGTGCCCTCTGATTCCTGTCATCAGATTCAGAGGAGTTTGATGAGAAAGAAGCCCTGGAACTGGGCTGACATGCCTTGATGATCTTAAAAAGAAGAACAGGAAGGGAAGGGACAAGGAATACACAGAGAGACGAAGGGGAAGGGAGAAGGTTAAGGAAAGTTATATGTCATAATTGGGATATTGAAGCCTCTGTCAACCAGGAGAAAGGAGCTGGGAGAGGGAAACAACTGACATTTAAAATTCACTCGTCTGAATTGGCAAAGGCAGAAAAATACACATGCATGAAGTGCAGGAACACACTTCATTTAACAGGGAAATAGGAAGGAAAGGGGAGAAGGAAGAAAGGGAAATTAGAGGGAAGGTGAATTAAGGGAGGGATTAGTTCTAAACAAAACAAATTCTAACCAAGAATGGACAAAAATATTTACTTGTTTTTGGCAAATTGAAGAATTGTAAACTGAAGGGATACCAATCAATTGGGAATTACTGAATAAGTTTAGTATATGATGGTGATGTTGTGCTGTAAGAAGTGATGAAGGCAAGGGTTTCAAAGAAATCTAGAAAGACTTATATGAACTGCTGCAAATTGAAGTGAGCAGAACCAGGAGAAAGATTTATCAGTGACGACAGTATTGTAAAGAAAACTTTGAAACATTTAGGAACTCTAACCAGTGTAATGACAGTTTTAGGAACTCTAACTGGTGTAATGATGAAACATGCTGCCCACCTTCTGGTAAAGAGACAAAAGAGACTTTTAATGACAGACATTGTTTTATTTGACTATATATGTTTAGGAAAGTTTTTTTTTTTTTTCATTTCTTTCACTATTTACTTAAGATGCAGGTTCAGTGCTCCAAAAGTAGCTAGGTTTAGTGGATAGAGTGCTAGACATAGAGTCTGAAAGACCCGACTCAGACGCTTACTATATGTATGACTCTGGGCAAGTCACTTAACCTCTATCTGCCGTAGGTTCCTTAGCTGTACAGTGGAGTTAGTAATAGCACCCATCTTGCATCTTCGTTGTTGTATCAAATGAAACGTTTGTAAAGTGCTTAGCACAGTGTGTGACACATAGTATATATTTAATAAGTGTTTGTCCCTTTCCCCCGTCTTATTTAGGAGAGGGAAGATATGAGGAAGAAAATGTGGGGTTTTTTGCACATAGAAAAAAAGAGCAGAAGTGAGGCTAGAAGTAATCACAGAAAAGCAGGGCAACTTTGAATTATATAACTGTTACATGTCCAACTTATCACATTTTAAAAGAAAATCTAACTTTATAATAGAAATTTAAAATATCATGTACAATCAGTCCCCTTTCTGTTTTATATATATGGAAATCTTCATTTTATTTGGTGTTTGTTAAGTTCGGAATATACATTTTTTAAAAATGCTGTACAAATGTGATTTCATTTGATCCTCACAGCAACAACTAGAAGGCAGATTCTGTTACCCTTGTCTTACAAATGAGGAAACTGAAGTGGACAGAGGCTAAGTGACTTGCCCAGGGTCACACAGCTAGTTAAGTGTAGGGGCTGAATTTGAACTCATATCTTCTTTTCAAGGCTCTCTACCCATTGAACCACCTAGCTACCTCAGAAATAATGTTTAAATTTCCACAATTATGTTTCCATTGAGCAAAAGATGTGATTTAGTCATTTTTACATACTTCTTCTTGTAATTGACCCAAAGTTTTACTTAATCTGGCAAGTTATCTCTTAGAATAGATACCTCAATCGAATCTTGCTTTATAAATTTGTTAATTGCCCTTTACTCTTATAGACATTAGCTTCTAGGCAGTCAATAGTTTTAACATAAATACAGTCCACCTGCCTTATTAAACTTACCTATATCTGTACGTTATATGATTAGTAACTTTAAAAGATTTCCATTAAACCTGTGGTTTTATCTATTGTACAATGCTGTTAACCAAGGGTGAAATTAATTAAATGAAAATTAGGTATGGAGTAAGTCATGGAAAAAATCTATGTGGCCTATTTATGATAGCCTAAAGCAGAAATGTTCATTTTTAAGAGGGTACAGAAAAATCACAGGTGTTAATTTTATTGTAGCCAAACTGAAAGTTAAGGTTTATAAGTGGCAGAATTTGCAATTCAATGTGAGTTTTAATTTCATGGTTCATTTTTTACATAAAAAATGAACCATAAAAGATGATTATAGTTTAAACATGCGGATCTCCTTATGCCGAGTAGGACAAGGCATTTTTAGAGTGATTATTTGTGTTTATGTGTTTTGTAAGGCTTCAAGTTGTACTGGGCCTTGAGAAAAATTATGAAGTCTACAGAAATCAGGCTGCAGGCTTTGACTGTTTGCCTTTTTTTCTTTACGTTTGCTTTTAGTTCATGGTTTCTTCTAGAAATCAGACAAATATTGGTGTCATGCCCTGGCACTCCTGAATTACAGCACCAGGAATAAATTCACGGAGTTCGGGTAGCGGTACACTGTATCCAACCTTTACATGTTTTTAGTGATATCCTAGAGTGACCTTTGATTTGAACTCTCTTTTTGCTTTCAATATTAATTCAAAGCGACAAAGGAAAAACCAAGCACTTTAATCAAGACTTTATTTTAGCATGTGGTCATTGTATATGGTTTAATAGTCCTTTAATCCCTCTTAAGTATTTGAATTTCTTCTTTTGAAAGTATCTAACAGTGAATTCTTGTAATAAATGGTTATTTTCAAATCTAATAACACTTTTCCTTTAAAAATATCCACTTTCTTCTTTTTCAGGGCTTAGTCCAGACTTGTTAACTGAAATTATGGGATGATTTATGGGGTGTTCATTGACATGCATTTTGGGGAAAAATATTTAAGTCAGTGAACATCTCTTAAAGGTCTATAAGATACACTATGAGGTTAGAAAGACCCTATAATAAAAATGGTGACAATAACTGGCATTTATATGGCACCTACTGTGGTCCAGGCACTGTGCTAAGCACATTAGAAATTCCTCACTTGATCCTCAAAACAACACCAGGAGGTAGATGCATATTATTGTCCTCATGAGGAAACAGGCAAACATAGGTTAAGTGACTAAGGTAAGTGTCAGAGGTTAAATTTGAACTAAGGTCTTCCTGATTTCAGGCTAAGTGCTCGATCTGCTGTGTGCCACCTAGCTGCTTGTAAATAGACCCTGCCCTGAAGGAGATTACATTCTTTTGGGAGAATTCAGTAAATATACAGATAAGTAAATATAGAATCATTTAAGGAGGGTGGGATAGCTAGAGATCTGGACTTGGAATCTCTAGAAGCTATAAGTTGAATCTTTCCTCTTAAACTTAACTGTGTGGCCCTAGGCAAATCAATTAAACACTCTCAACCTCTGTTTTCTCAACTGCAAAATGACACAGTTGTATTCAATGCAACTAAGCCTTTAGGTTGTAAATAGAAGATCATAGAATCTCATATTTCTTAAATCCAGTGTCCTTTTCCCTGGCCCTTATCCTTCTTGATCATTCTGCTGTTTGACTGTTAAACAGCCCCTCTTCCTATATACTGCTCCCTCCATCCTAGGTTTTCGTGCCACTACTCTCTCCTGGCTCACCTGTACCTCTATTCCTTCTGCCTTTCCTTTGCTGGATCCAGGGCTTTGTCCTAGACTCTCTTTTACGTCTATGCCCTCATCAGTTCCCTTGGCAGAATTATCTCTTCCCAGATGACTCTCATTCTACTCATTCAGCCCAGATCACAATTGCTAATCCCATATGTCCAACTGCATGGTCCATAGGCATCCCAAATTTAGCATTTCCGAAAGATAACTCATCTTCTGACCTCTGAAAGCTATCCCTGTCCCAACTTCCCTGTTTCTGCCACTGTTGTCACTGTCTCTCCAGACACTCAAGTTTGCAACCTTGTAGTCACCCTACATATTTCACTATCCTTCATGTCTCTTATCTCATCAGCTGCTTAGTTTTGTTAATTGCCAACTTTTATTAATTTTATTTTAATCTTCTCTCTGCTTACATAGCCATAGTTCAGGCCCTCATCACCTCATAGATTAATGAAATAGCCTTTTAATTTTCTCTGCTTTAAATGTCTCCCCCTCTCCATTTTTTCCTCCTTACAATTGCAGTGTTGATATTCTTAAAGCACAGATTTAATCCCATCACTCTTTTCTCTAGAAGCTTCAGTGACTCCTAATTGCCCCAAAGGAAAAAAATACAGATTGCCCATAGTCTGTCAGTCAATAAACATACTAGGTGCTAGGCACTGTGCTAAACACAGGATAAAAAATCTAAATCCTAAACACAGGATACAAAAAGACACAAAAGACAGTCCAGACTCTCAAGGGACTCCTAGTTTAATGGGGAGACCAGAAGAAAACAAATCTATACAAACAAGCTATGTACAGGATAAATAGGAAATAATTAAGACTGGGAAGGCACGAGAAATAAGAGAGGTTTGGAAAAACTTAATGTAGAAGTAATTTTAGTTGGAACTTAAAGGAAGCCAGGGAAGGCAATAGGTGGGGATGAGGAGGGAGAATATTCTGGGCATGGGGGACAGCCAAAGAAAATACCCAGAGCGAAGAAGTGGAGTGTCTTGTTTGTAGAACAACAAGGACATTAGTATCCCTGGATCAAAGACTATGTGAGGGGGAATAAGGTGTAAGAAGATCGGAAAGTTTGGAGGGCAGCTAGGTTATGAAAAGCTTTGATGCCAAACAGAGGGTTTTGTATTTGATTCTGGAGGAGATAGAAAGCCACTAGAGTTTACTCAGTAGGAAGGGGATGTGATTGGACCTGCAGTTTAGGAAAATCACTTTAGCTAGCATCTGAATGGAGGATGGCTCAGAGTGAGGAGAGACTTGAAGCAAGCAGACCCAACGAGCAGGCTGTTGCAGTAATCCAGGTGTTAGCTGGTAAGTGCCTATACTAGAATGGTGGAGGGGGGAAGGAGGCATATTCAAGAGATATTGTAAAGGTGAAATCGACAGTCCTTGGCAACAGATTAGATGTGGAAGGTGAGAGATAGCGCTTCACAGATTTGGCTTGAGCCTATCTTTCTAGACTTTCATTCTCCCCTTCACATTTTCTACATTCCAGTGAAACTGAGCACCTTGTTATTCCCTAGATACATTCAGTGTCCCATTTCTATGACTTTACATTGGCCCTTCCCCATGCCTGGAATTCATTCCCTCCTGTCTCCACCTCTAGGAATCCTTCAAGGCTCAACTGGAGTGCTGTTTCCCTCCATATGCCTCCCTCTCACCTCCTATCATCCCTAATTTTTTTTCGTGTTTATGTCACTTAACCACTCTCATTTTGTGATAACAGCAATTGTTGGGAGGACCAAATGAGATGGCATGTTTGCATTTTGCAAGCCTTAATATGCTTTATTAATGTTAGCTGTTATTATCTAAAAAACTTATGAATGCATTTTTTGGTGAAATCATTTCTTACTAGTTTTTTCATTCCCCTGCCCCTCTCCTATTCTTTCTCATGGATCATAGATCTGAAATGGGAAGGGACATTCAAGTAGTCCAATTCCCTTGTTTTATAGATGAGGAAACAGATCTAGAGAAGTTTAATGAGTGAGCCAAAGCTCACTCAGGTAGTATAGCCTACTAAGTGAGTCGGTCCTGGTAACAAGATTAAAAAAAGAGGATGGCATGGGGGAGCAGTTTAGCAAAGCCAACCCCAACACAACTGTTCCTTGTGTTCCATAAAATATTCCCCAGCCATAGCCCTCTACCTCTGTAATGAGGAAAGGGAGGGTTCATTTTCCCAACCTTTTTCATGCCAAATTTCGTCATTAAAATTACACAGCATGGGGTGAGGGGTAACAAGTAAGGAAAGGAAATAAACATTTACTAAGCACATACTTAATGTATTGTATTAAGTGGTTTACAAATATTGTCTCATTTAACATTGCCAACAACATTGTGATGTAGGTGCTAATATTATTGCTCTTTGACAGTTGAGGAAACTGAAGCAAACAGGTTAAATGACTTGCCCAGGACTACATTGCCAGGAAATATGGGAGGGCAAATTTGAATTGAGGGCTCCTTTACTCCAGGCCTTGCTCTCTATCCACTGTCCCACTGACTGTCTTGCTCAGCATTTCAGCGTTTGGTTTCAGTTGGCTGTTATTTTTCTTTTCACTGATGTTTTAGTATATCTTTTTTCTTGTTCTGCCCGTTTCACTTTGCATCTATTCACATGTGTATTTACTTTATAGCTGTCTATATAATTTAATGACAATCACATACTTGTTTTTCTTTATGGTGCATGCCTCTTTAGAGTATAGACTTGCATTTTTGTCTGTATTCTCAGAACCTGGAACAAGTCCTGTTCATGGTAAGTGCCTAATTTATCGTTGTGGAATGGAATCTCATTTTATCTTTACCTCACGTGTTACTGAGGATAAGGACTGGACCTGTGGTTACACTCCTTTGGGGAACTCCCAAGAGAGGACATTCCCTATACCCATGACACTCTCTCTGCAACTTAAGGTCTCAAAGAGTTGCCTGAAGGTCTTGGAGGTTAAATGCCAGGATCAGCTAGCATGCGTCAAGGCAGGATTTGAATTTATTTCTTCCTGATTTCAAGGCCAGCTCCTTATCCATTAGGACAGCTTCTTGCAATTAACTAGGTATTACATATAGTATCATTATTTTACACATGAGGAAAGGGATGGTTGGAGGGTTTGAGAGATCTGCACATGGTCATATAGTGGCAAGACTAGAATTCTAATTCACTTCTTGACTCCGGGTCAGTATATTAGCCCTTATACTCTACTGCCTGCATGTTTGTTTGACAAAGATACCCTTTTTTTCAAAAGCAGCTGGCAGCTCGGTGAATAGAGTACTGAACTGAGAGTCAGGAAGACTCAAATCCAACCGCAGATACTTCCTTGCTGTGTGACCGTGGGCAAGTCATGTAACCTGTGACTGCCTGACAAAAGGATCCGCTACTTCATTATCTTTGCCAAGAAAACCCCATGTTATGGTCCATGGAGTCATGAAGACTTGGACACAGTTGAACCACAAACCTTTTCTTCCCCTTTTTAAAGTAGTTCTTCACATTGTATTGCTAATCGATCTTACATCTGGAAAACTTGCTTTCCACGCTAATGTCTAGTCCAGTTCCTCCTTTGATCATTTCCAATTTATCTCCTGTATATCTTGTTTGTACATAGTTGTGTGCATGTTGTCTCTTCCTTAGACTGTGAGCTCCTTGAAAGCAAGGACCACTTTTCTTTTTGCCTTTCTTTGAGTTACTAATACTTAGCATATACTTGGCACTTCATAAATGCTTTTTGATTGATCCTGATGAAATTCTCATTTGTCATCTTTGATCATCCTTGTCATCATTTTTACTTTTCTTTAAGAATCTATCATTCTTTTTGCTCTTCTTTAAGAATAAAACTTTTCCATTTTTAAAACTGTGCACCATGCAAAATTGGAAATTTGCTCATTATAATTAGATATTTTTCTGACTTAAATTCTGAGCTGGCTAGAATCAAAGAACCCTGCTAACTCCAATAATCATGATTTTTGAATTTTAATGGCATATGCTATTTTACATTCTCCTTTTATCTTTCTTGTGCTGTCTCTTTGCAATAGCCTACTGTCCTTGGCACTGTTCTCTGACTTGTTTTGTGAGTTAGTTAGAACTGGATAATACAGGGTGTTTTTTTTCCTTTTCCATTGTTTGTTCAGGGTTACTAGACCTTGTTATCTTGATTCTTCTACTCTCCCTCCACCCACTGCAATTACCATTTCATTTCAGAGGCTACTTTTCTCTCTTTGGAGTCTGTCAACTGACAGATAGGCATCACTGTACAATGACACAAGCTGGAGACTGTCTGGATTGAAAATACAGCTTGTAGTAGACGAAATGAATTCAAGATTGTTTTGACCTACTGGCTAGACCTGGTTTTTCTTTTTGTTACTTTGGTTTTGCATCTTCACGAGAATCTAGGAGGATAATTGTTTCTATTGAAAAAGTATATTCTCTTTCCCAGTAATTATTTACATGAAATACATGAAAGTATTACAGATTACTTTACTTTTAGTAAAATTTTGAGTTTGATATGTTTAGCACTCTAAGGCAATGAAGAATTTGGGCTTCAGTACTCTTTTCTTCCACTTCTTACTCTAGTTATTTACTCCTGTATTCTGTGTCTGTTGGAACTTATCTTTTGAGCAGTATGGAGTATGGGAAAGGATACTGGATTTGGAGTTAAAGGTTCCTAGTTCAAATTCGGGTTGTCATTTGTGTCCCTCACTCATCTGTAAAATGATAATGATAAGAGTTTTTCCAGCTCCAATCAATTATTCACTAAAAATTTACTGTCTGCCATTTGCCAGGCCTTGTACTACGTGCTGAAGATACAGAAGGATAGAAAACAAATAGTTTCTGCCCTCAGAAAACATATTCATTTGGGGGAAAAGCATGTACACATATAAGTAGATTCCAAGTAAATTCAGTGGGGTAGGGGATTGGCACTAGCAGTTAATTCCTAAGAACCATCTTTACCTTAATTGTGTATTGAATGTTGGTATGTTTTGGAATTATTTTAGAATTGCCACATCTACCTTTTTTGCCTTTCTTTACTGGATTATAAACTTCTTAAAGTGTTCCTTTTGCATACCTGGTATTTCTGTATCTTACATTATGTCATAGCAGTGGGTCCTTAAAATTCAACTTAAAGATTCCTTAAGTGCCTCCTATGAGCAAGTTACTGTCATTTGGTCAGTAAACATTTATTAAGTGCCAGGCAGTATGTTAAGTGCTGGGGGTACAAAGAGATATTAAAAAACAAACAAGCAAAACAGACCCTGCTCTTAAGTAGCTTGCTGTCTAATGGAGAAAAAGAGCACCTCATAGGAAGTTGGAAGAAGTTGGGGGAAGGAAGGAAAGGTGAACACCACTGGGCCCATGCCTAGGGGCCCTTCTGGATCCTCCTGGCTTATGAGTGATTATCAATAGTAACTGTTGCTGTTTCCCTCCCAGTCTGATGTCTTTCTTTTTTTTTTTTTTTTGCCTCATTAAAGGGGCCATGCCCTGGGTACTTCTTAAACAGGCTTATTCAATGAAGGGGGCGTTACCTCACCCTAAGTAAGTACCTGCATAGACCTTGGCTAAAAGGGGCCAAGGTCTCCCAGTGCATCCTGGGTCATCTCCAGTCATCCTGATGAATATCTGGTCACTGGAGTCAGATGGCTCTGGAGGAGAAGTGAGGCTGGTGATCTATCTGCACAGCCCTCCCTCACTCAAAACAAAGTCAAGTGCAAGTCATGTCATCATTTCTCTGATGGCATGGTCTTCTTCAGCAACGAAGGATGAACATAACAACAGCAATTCTGAACAAAAAGAACATGATGGAAAAGTCCAAAGGAATGCAAGTAAGTGGGAAGTGAAAAGATGGCTGGCCTGGGAACCCTCCTTCAGTGGAGGTTCTGGGAGGGGTTCTCCACCCTCAGTTCACTTGGGTCCCCGGGGGCAGAGGATGCTGATGAGGTATGAGTACCAGAGCTGACAGTTTCTTGTAGGATGCTGAAGTTCCTGGGAGTAAGATGGAGAGGAAATCAAGAACCTTTCTCAGCAGAGCTGTGAAAAGTAAGTCAGTAAATCAGATCCTCTTTTGAATGCTAAGGAGGCATGGGACAGAGGCCTCATGCTGTTTAAAAGAATTCCTTTCCCAGATTTAGGAATCCTCTGCTAAATTCATCTTTAAATTAGGATTTTTCTCTTTCTGTCAGGTTTGATTAAAATGGAACACACGAACTGTGCTTTGTGTTCTAGCGTTAATGAGAAGATAGAAGGGAGCACTGAGTATAATGAAAGAAGAAACATTTAAATTGCCCTACTTTGTAGGCTCTTCTAGGTTTTGTCCAATAAATCACAAAGAATTTATTTACTTTCTATATGTTTGGGGGTGGGGAGAAAATAGAGTGCTCAATGAACATAGGCTCGGCTGAGCCCAAGGGGTAGACCCACCATTGTGGAGGATAATGGTGATGTATCAGACCCTTTCCGAATGGTTAGACATGTAGGAGGAGGAATCTAATTCTTTGAGGGACCTTTGTGACTAATGATCAGTCACTGCCAATTTAACTACTTGGGTTTCTGCTGATGGTAGTACATCTCTGAGATTATAAGGTCAAAGGATTTAGAATTGGAAGGGATTTAGAGACCATCTAGTTCAGGGGTGGGAATCTGTGGCCTTCTAGGTCCTCAAGTGCAGCCCTTTGAATCAAAACTTCACAGAACAAATCCTTTTATTAAGCTGCTTTCTAGTCCATGGGTTAGTTAACTTTATTTTTTAATCATGAATCCCTTTGGCAGCCTATCCCAGCTATGGACCCATTCTCAGAATAATGTCTTTCAATGCATAAAATACATATGATTTAAAAGGAAATCAATTATGTTGAAATCCAGTCACTAAAATATTTTACAGGTATCAGAATATTTTACAGATGAAGAAACTGGGGGAGAGAATGATTTACTCTGAGTTATGGAGCTAACTAAATAACAGAGCTAGGATTTTATCCCTAGTCTTTCAACTTCAACTTCTGATCCCTTCACACTTTAAAGCACTGCCCTGGTTTCCCCCGAGTGATTCAGTTTGAATTGCCTTGACTCAGGAATACAGTAGTTTTCCTGTAGCACAGAAACCAAAAACAACATCTTTAGGGTATTCCGTTAGATTCTTCAGCCCAAAGTTGACCAGTCCATTCTTCAGTATTGTGTGAGTTTAGCCATTCATTCAATTTTGAATCCACCTCATTTATGTGCTGGTCATTTAGTTCATAACTCTCCACCTTATCCACACAGAGCCCAGATGGACTTTATCAAAAACTTTGCTGAAATCCAGATGTACCATGCCTATCCTCTTGATCTATTAGACTATTAGCCTGATATAAAAGGAAATGAGAGGTTAACATGGTGTGACATTCTAGGTGAACCCAGGTTGGTGCTTAGTAATCAGCTTCCCTTTCACTGAGGATTTGAGTTGAAGGTTGGTAGGTGGAGGAGGGATGGATTAGAGAAAGGAGGTAGGAAGATCAGAAAGGTGGTTAATATAACAGTCTAGATAAGAACTATTAAAAGCCTAAACTTGAGTGGTTGCGCTTTTCATTTAATTGATGTAGAATCAATAGAATCTAGGAACTGATTGGATATATAGTTTGTTCATTTTCTATGATCCAAGCATTCAGAGTCACAGGTAAAGTAAGGCATCAGATCAGAAACATATAGGGTAGTTGTTGAGGGTGGTTGTTTCACGTGTGGGGCTGTACATAGAAATAGCCAATAACCGGTTAGACTTCTTGGTTTGATCAGTTGTATTAGGAAAAGATACAAAATTGTTCAAAGAAACCATGCCTATTTTCCAGCACTTTAAATTCCTTATGTTTCTCCTTTCAACAACGGGGTGTGTGTGTGTGTGTGTGTGTGTGTGTGTGTGTGTGTGTGTGCGCGTGCGTGCATGCGTGCGTGCGTGTGTGTGTGTGTGTGCGTGTGCGTGCATGCGTGCGTGCGTGCGTGTGTGTGTGTTTTGCCTTTCCTGACTAGGAAATCTAGAGAGACCTCATTTATAAAAAAATATAGAGGAATTGGGGAAGGGGGGTACCAGTAGATATTTCATACCAGAACAGTGGAATCAGAGTATGCATAGAGCTTAAAAGTGTTCTTTTATGGCGTCTTTCCATTTCCTGCCATTCTTATTTAAGTAAGTCTCTATTGGTGTACAAAGGTTAATGGTAAAATAAATGAAAACTGCTAATGTATAAATGTGCACTGGCAGGAGAATAAAACACTGCAAAGTTATAAATTGCTAGGATAGACTATACTAAGGTTACCTAGTGAGTAAACATTGAGTAGAATAATTTATTCCAGCAAGAAACTGAACCCAAGATCCTTTCTTCTAAAAGGTGGTAAGGTCTCTCTCTATTTCTCTAGTACTGCCCCTCCTTTTTCACTGCTGAAAGTGTCCTATCATAAATAAGATTATATCATTCTCTCTCAATAAATATTGGTGATTATTTTCTAGTTGGTGTCAGATATTTAAAAATACTATTTTATTCAGGGCTTTTGTTTTTAATACCACATTAATTTCTGACCATATCCTTTCCTATCCCCTACCCGCCATGAGCTCAGACATTTTTCATTTATGTATATATATGTCTACGTATTTGTATATATCCACATATATGTATATATGTTTACATGTGCATACATAGATTATATTTCCGCAACGTTCTTAATTTATTAATTACAAGATTAGTTGCCAAATAATTATGAGTATTGAATAGCCTCTTCAGTCTATAGCTTCTCCCTCGATCCTTCATCTTATCTACTCCCCTAGCTTCAGCTTTGCTTTTATCCAAAATCTTTATTTTAAGATTAACCTTTTAACTCTTTGCTAAGCTGGAGATTTACCGAGGTTTGTTTTTTTTTTTTTTTTTTGCTTTATCTGTTCTTTGTGATGCAGTAAAGTCACTGTACTCCTGAGGCCATTCAGTTATAGCTGACCCACTTGGAGCAGGATTAGACATGGGGCAGCTAGATGGTACGGTGGATAGAGTGCCAGGCCCAGAGTCAGGGAGACCAGAATTCAAACCTAGCCTCAGACACTTACTAGCTGTGTGACCCTGGGCAAGTCCCTTACCATCTGTTTGCCTCAGTTTCCTGAGCTGCAAAATGAGAATAGTAACATCTACCTCCCAGGATTATTGTGAAAATCAAATAACAGTTGCAAAGCTCAGTGCTTGACACACAGTTAGTACTACATACATGTTATTTATTATTATTACTACTAGTAGTAAATATTACTGTTATTAAAGCACCCAGGATTTAACGTTAAAGTACTTGAGTTCAAATTAAAGCTTTGTGACCCTGAATGTCTCTTAGACATTTTAGCAGCACTCTGAACTTATTTTGGCTAAAATGAAACTCATTTGCCCTCTCAAACTTTCTCCTCTTGTGCTCCTAGTTTCTGTATAACATTGTGATTTTTCTGGTCATACAGGCTTTAACTTTGGCGTTCCTTCTCCTCTCTCTCCTCCTGTTGAGTCCCATTGAGTCATTAAAGGTCTCATTGATTCATCAGAGTTATTGCTTCTCTTTATCTCTGCCCGAACTCTACTTGATGCCTCTTGATGCCCTCCTGGCTTCAGAGTGATTATAATAGTAACTGTTGCTCTTTCCCTCTGAGCTTGATTTACTGATTTTTTTTCTTTTGCTCATTAAGGGGCCCTTCCGTTTACTTCTTTAAAAAGCCTATTCACTGAATGGGCATTACTACAGTCTTAAGTGAGTACCTGAATAGGCCAAGGTCTCCCATTGCATCCTGGGCCATCTCCAGTCATCCTGATAAACATCTGGCCACTGGATTCAGATGGCTCTGGAGGAGAAGTGAGACTGGTGACCTGCACAGCCCTTCCTCACTCAAAACAAAGTCAAGTGCAAGTCACGTCATCATTTCTCTGATGTCATGGTCTTCTTTGGCAACGGAGGACGAACACACAGTTTCTTCTCTGTTCTCATCGACATCAACCTTGTTCCTTGTATTTTCCCTGGAGTTTGGCAGTAGGCTCCTAACTAGTTCCCCATGTCTCTTCTCAATCTAGTCTGTCATATGTTTTACTGACTAGATCACCTTCCTGATGCCTAGTGTGATCACATTACTTATCTGGTCAAAAATACTCAAGGACTTTGTCTTCCCAGTAAGATTAAGCCAACTTAGTTTGGCATTCAAGATTACCAATAGACCGGCTTCAACCTTACTCCATTACTTATCCAAGCTAGACAGTTTTTCACAATCTAAACACATCCTATTTCCTGCATATAGAAGTACTTCTGTTTGACCACTTGGTGTAATAAGAGAAGAATGAGCACGTAAATAGGCTTTTGTTACCACAAGGACAATGTAGTCAGCATTGTCCTAGGTTGTAGGTAGGTCTAGAGCTCTAGGTCTCAGGGATCTCAGAATATCTAGTCCACTTCCCTCATTTTACAGATGAGAAAACCAAGACCCAGGGAGGTTAAGTCACTTGCTCACAGTCATATAAATAGTCAATGACAGTGTTGGAATTTGAAGTCAGGTCCTCAGGTCCTCAGACTCCAGAGGTAGTATTCTTTCTAATGTACCATGATGACACTCACCATATATGTGCACACATGGGACATTGACAAAATGCACATTATATATAGTTTGCTATTTTAATTATGTGTGCTAAATTCCCTCCCTTTCTCCCCACAACCAGAGTGCAAGCTTTAGGAAGGATTAGATCATTTCTTATTTGAATTTTCTCTCTCTTCTATTAACTCACACAGTATTATTTTTAAAGCAAGTGCTTAATAAACTGGATGAATGGGACAAACTGAAATTACTGCTATTGTGCTCTGAGTGGTAGAGAGATAAGTTGGAAGAGCTATCATTATCCTGGTTGTGAATCTGGAGCTTTCAGTCTTTTCCCTGAGTAGGCCAACACACCACTGATACCAATGCTTTCCTTTCTCCCACTCCTATTCTCTTTCCTGCCCATACACAGAGAACCCAGCAATTAAGTGATAACTATGGTGACAATCCATTTCCTATGCCTAGGCTTTTATATAATCTGACCTCCATGTCTTTCCTTCTTTCCTTCAGCCTTTTGAAGATCTCAAACTTTCTTTAAAGCTCATCTAAATGAGAACCTCCTATATCAGATCTTTCATTATTCCTTTCCCCACCCTCCAACTCCCAAACAGTAGTTAGTAATGGTAATAATACCAATAATTGTTATTATATTAGTCATGTCTGACTCTTTATGACCCCTTTTAGAATTTTCTTGACCAAGATGCCACAGAATAGTTTGCCATTTACTTCTCCAGCTCATTTTACTGATTGAGGAAACTGAGGCAAATAGGGTTAAATGACTTGCCCAGGGTCCCATTGCTAGTAAATGTCTGAGACTGGATTTAAATTCAGGAAGAGGAATGTTCTTAATGCCCCTGTGCCACCTAGCTGCCCTATATAGCTAGCACTTACGGAGTGATTTATCTTGTATTTGCGTTGTCATCATGGCAACCTGTGATAGTGGATAGAGTGGTGAACTTGGAGTTAGGGAGACCTGAGTTAGAATCATACTTCAGATACTTACTAGCTTTGTGACCCCAGGGCCTTTATTAGTCAAAAGTTTCCCCACCTATAAAATGAGCACAATGGTAGCATCTCCCTCCTAGGGTTGTTGTGAGGAGCACATGAGATATAAATCACTTAAAAAAAACCAAAACCTTCAAGCACTATACAGGGTGTCCCAAAAGTCTTAGAGCAGTTTTAAGTTGTTAAAGCTTAGTCAGGGCAATTTTAGCTTAAAACTACACTAAGACTTTTGAGATATCCTGTTGAAATGTTAGTTACTAGTATTTGTTACTTTGACAATGACGTAGTATAGTGCAGTGGGTAGAGTTGTCCTTGTCAGCTACCTGTAACAAAATAGTTCTCAGTGTGGTCTGACCCTTTCAGGGGGTTTATGAGATTAAAACTATTTTCATAATAATACTAAAACACTGTCTATTAAAATACTCTTCCCTTTTCCAGCTACGTATCAGGTCTCATTCCTATCCTTTACTTTTTATGTAATTAAAAAATTTTTTACTATATTATTCTATTATATATTCTTACATTATATCATATTTTATCATGTTCATTATATTATACATTATATAACATCATATATTTGTATAATATATATAGTGTGTTATCTATTTTATTATATAAATTATTTATACTTCCTGTACACATTGTTTTTGTAATAGAACGTACGCTTCTCATGAGTAGAGTCTGTTTCGTTTTTGTCTTGTAACCCTCAGGACCATTAACAAAATAGTTTCTTAATCAGTACTTGTTGGTTGATCACCAGATGTTTGATATCAGTGAGGTTGGGCTACTGATGAAAGTTGAAAATTCCTCTTCCGTTTTTGAGATATTGGGTTTCAGGGGTGGGAAACCTTCAGCTTCCAGGCCACATGTGGTCCTTTAGGTCCTCAATTGTGGCCCTTTGACTGAATCCAAACTTTACAGAAAAAATCTTCTTATTCAAGGTTCTCCATCCTGGTTAGCTAATGGGAAGGTAGAGGTAGAGGTAGTATTTGAAGGCTCATTTCATTCCCATCGCTGTTGTCTTGTGTAACAAGTCATTGGTCTTCTTGTTGGCCTTTGGGCTTCTCATGTGTAAAATAAGGGGAGTAGTTTGACTGATGGTGATCACTAAGGGCCTTTCCAGACCTACAAAAAGCTGTGATTCTTTGGTTTGCTTCTCCTAAAAGTTAGAGCCATTACAAATTGAATTACATTTTTTCTTTGTTTATATTTAACTTGCTTCAGATCATTCAATTCAATTCAACAATAGTCATTAAGGAACTACTACTTGTAGTCACAGCAAAGAACTCATACATCTATACACGTTTTCTTTGACAGTGAAGCACTTAGAGTTTCAAAGAGGCCAAGAGTTAAGGATATAATGGCAGAGTGACTTCTCTTTTAGACATCCAGGGATAAATACTACACTAGCTGTGATAGTGTATAGTAGCCTATGTTTATACGATGCTCTTAACATTTACAAAGCACTTTACTCACAACAGCCCTGTGAGCTAGGGAGTGCAAGTATTTCACAGATGAATGAAATGGGGCTTGGAAAGATTAAGTGACCACTAGCCACTTAAGGACCTACAGCTGGCAAATGTCAAAGCTGTGATTTGAACACCAAGTTTCCTTATTCCAAGTCCAGTACCCTTAGCATCATATACGGTTGCCTTTTAGGCTGTTTTCTCATTCAGATTATACAGTGCCTTCTCATAGCCAGTCCTGGCAAATTGAACCATCTCTGGTTTATCCTGATTTTTTTAAAATCACACAATGAGATCTCTCTGACCTCTCTCCTAGGAAAGGGGCTGGTGAGAAGCTGCTGACACAGTGAGGAAAGAGTCAGAAACACAACCTTAGACACTGTTGGTTTTTGCCCATTCCCGCATTGTGTGTGGTACAGATTGTCCCTTGTGTGCCCAGTAACTTGCTACATTGTCATATATTAAGATTTTCTGGTGCCAGGAATGGGTGTTACTAAAGGCTGCATTAAAGTAAATACTCCTTGCTCATTATGTATAAATCAAGAGAACATTGCCTTCTCTGTACAATCAGTTTTGTTATAAAACTTGTTTTGTAAAGGCAAATTTGTTCCCAACGGACTAATAGGTTAGGGAGCAATTTGAGCATGCTGTTCGAATATTTTCAATTTCTTCCTGTAGAAAGAGAATGAGGAAAATCGCAACACTTCATAATAACTCACAAGCGTCCACAAACAAACCAGGACTTTTTCAAGGTAGGGTACCATGTATTTATTGTATCTCTTCTGTTGTAGGAAGCTGTGGGAGGAGAAGAGCTGGTCCACAATCCCCAACCCACTTAGGCCATGGTCTCCAAGTCTGAGGCCTAACTTTCGAATAATGCTGACCCAATCCCTGTGGGAAATGGGGTACAGGTCAAGCGGCAGCCTGAGTCCCTGTCGCTACCACTATTTAGGGTAGTATGTATGCACTTGCTAGCAATTTAACATGTATAAAACTATGCTACCATTTTTATTAGGTTCCTGTCTACTTTATGTGTCATTGATGAAGTTTTCGAATGTTATGCTACTAGCCTTTTTTCCCCATAAGCCTTGTAGTTTTTTTGTGAGATTTTGCATAGCAAAGTGCTTTTGGGGCAGGAGTATGTCTAGTTACAGCAGAACGGACTGTCAGTCATAAAAAGTTTCTGCTTTCTATGATCTCTAAAAACTTTAATCTGTGACGAAACTGATTTTTCCATTTAAAAAAAGTTTCTGTGCTCAAACTAGAATCCCAAGAGTAGAAGAAAAGACATCCCCAGAGAGTATGCCAAGGACCGTATTTATTCTCATCTTCAGATACAGCTCTTCCAGTTCTGTGGACCCTTTCAGTCAGTCATGTATTCACAGTATGACATTTTCAGTTCCCTAAAGCATGCTTCTTCCTCAAGGTCCAAGCAAATTGGACCCTGCTTGACCCCAAGAGGATGAAGTCTTCTTTATGGGTAAGAACATAGCACTCTAGGGATAAGCTGATATTTAAAATTAAATCAAAACAGCACAGGCTTTACCAAGGTGACACCCATGAGCATTTCAAGCTTTGTTTTCTCTCAGATTTTGCAAGTCAGACTGGATGTCAGATGTAGAGTTGTTTGACCAGTGGAAATGCATATTTGGCAGAGAGGAGGCAGGTCTTGGGTATTACCATAGGCAATCAGAAAGGAAAAGGCAGTCTGAACAATCCTGGCGTTGGTATCCAACCTATTTGATTTGGTTCACATTCAATGAGAAAGGTTTATGTGCATGGGATTTGGGATACAAAGTCACAGTGAAAAATAAAATTAAACCACCATTTAGTAGGTCATAATAGTGAAAACACATTGGAAAATTTAAAATCCCATGTTTCACTTAATTAAGGTGAGACAACTAAGTGGTCTAGTGAATCGAGAACTGAATTTCGAGTCAGGTAGGTCTTAGTTCAAATTCTGCCTCAGATTTTTACTAGCTCTCTGACCCTTGGCAAGTCACTAAATTGCTCTCAGCCTCAATTTACTAATTTGTAAAATAAAAGAGTTGGACTTGATGGCCTCTATGGTTCAGTCTAACCCTACAGTCCTTCGAATTAGTTTCTGGGCCAAAGAACAGCGTGACTGAATGTAAACAGAACCACACTGAAAATAGAGGGATTTTTTTTTTTTTAACTCTAGACACAATCACCAATTCTTGAACCCAGAACAAATTGCTTATCTTTTTTGGTGCATTAGGTTTTCCAGTTGAAAAAACTGAGTTAGTGATCCTTATCTCCTATCTATGCTTATTATTTGTGTAAACAAATAAGATAAAATATGTGAGCATTTCTCCCCTTAAACTGCCAGTGCCACCTCCTACAAGAAAACTTTACTGAATCCTCTTCCCTCCTATCTCTCTCCCCACCATCAAATATCTTTCTAGCCCCAGAAATTACCATATATGTGTTTTACATATATTTATATATGTAAGTATTTTTATCTGTGATAGAATGTGAGCTCATTGAGGACAGGAACTGCTTCTTTTATTGGGGGGGGAGTATGACTCCAGTGCCAAGCACATTATAATTGTTTAATAAATGTTCGTTGTTGGAGTAAGGGAGAGTTGTTCTCTTAGAAAAGAATGGAAGATGTAGTAGATAGAGTGCTGAACTTGGAATCAGGAAGACCTAGCTAGGTGCAGATCCTGCTCTCAGACATTTATTAGCTACGTGGTCCTCAAGTCACTTAATTTCTCTGGGCCTTAGTTTCTTCATCTGTAAAATGAGGGGTTTGTTGAACTTGATGGCTACTAATACTCCTTCCAGCTTGAAATCTAAGATCCTGTGATCCCTACCAGTGGTCTTAAGCAATTAAACAAATTATTTATCTTTAGTATTCAACATTCACTTCCACAAGATTTTGAGTTCCATTCCCCAATTGATAAATGGTCAAAGGATATGAACAGGCAATTTTCAGAGGAAGAGGTTAAGGCTATCTATAATCATATGAAAAAATGCTCTAAATCACTATTGGTTAGAGAGATGCAAATCAAAACAACTCTGAGGTACCACATCACACCTATAAGATTGGCAAACATGACAGAACAAGAAAATGATAAATGCTGGAGAGGATGTGGGAAAGTTGAAACACTAATTCATTGTTGGTGGAGCTGCGAGCGCATCCAACCATTCTGGAGAGCAATTTGGAACTATGCCCAAAGGGCTACAAAAATGTGCATACCCTTTGACCCAGCAATATCGCTACTAGGACTATATTCCCAAGAGATCATAAAAATGGGAAAGGGTCCCACATGTACAAAAATATTTATAGCAGCACTCTATGTAGTTGCCAAAAACTGGAAGTCAAGGGGATGTCCATCAATTGGGGAATGGCTGAATAAATTATGGTATATGAATGTAATGGAGTACTATTGTGCCATAAGAAATGATGAACAAGAAGACTTCAGAGAGGCCTGGAAGGACTTATATGACCTGATGCTGAGTGAAAGGAGCAGAACCAGGAGAACTTTGTGCACAGCAACGACCACAGTGTGTGAGAGTTTTTTCTGGTAGACTTAGATTTTTGTAATAACACAAGAACTTCTTACCAAAAAAAAAAAAAAAAAAAAATCCCAATGGAGGATCTCAAGGCAAAATGCCTGCCACACTCAGAGAGAGAAATATGGAAGTCACTCACATATTGTAGCAGATCATGTTTGTGTATGTGTATGTGTTCGTGTATCATGTTCTGATTTGTTATACGATTTCTTTCATTTATCTTAGTCTGACTACATAGCATGACTATAGTGAAAATATACTCAATAGGAAAGTATATGTAGAATCTATACAGAATTGTATGCAGTCCTGGGGAGGGAGGGGGGGAGTGGGGGGTAGGCGGGGGGGATAAAATCACAATTGTATGGCAGTGATTGTTAAACATTACAAAATAAAAAAAATTAAAAAAAAAATTAAAAAAAATTAAAAAAAAAAAAGATTTTGAGTTCCAAATTTTCTCCCCATCTCTCCCCTCCCCTCACCCCAAGATGGCATGTAATTTGATATACATATACATTTGATCTACATATACATTCATATTGAACCTATGTTCATATTAGTCATGTTGTAAGGAAGAATTAGAACCAATGGGAGAAACCACACAAAAGAAGAAACAAAAAAAAGAGAGGGAGCAAATAATATGCTTCAGTCTTCATTCAGACTCCATAGTTCTTTTTCTGGATGTAGACAGCATTTTCCATCATGAGTCCTTTGGAGTTGTCTTGGATCATTGCATTGCTAAGAAGAAATAAATCTATCAAAGTTTCATCACACATTGTGGCTGTTACTGTGTACAATATTTTGGTTCTGGTCACTTCACTCAGTATCAGTTAATTCAGGTCTTTCTAGGTTTTTCTGAAGTCTGTCTTCTCATCATTTCTTATAGCACAAAAGTATTCCATGACATTCCATGACATTCATATATCATAACTTATTCAGCCATTCCCCAAGTGATGGGCATCCCCTCAATTTTTAATTCTTTGCCACCACAAAGAGGACTGCTATAAATATTTTTGTACCTGTGTACAAATTTCCCATTTGTATGATCTCTTTAGGATATAGCCCTAGAAGTGGTATTGCTAGGTCAAAGGGTACACACAGTTTGATTGCCCTTTGGGAACAGTTCCAAATTACTCTCCAGAATGGTTGCATCGGTTCACAACTCCACCACGAATACATTAGTGTTCCAGTTTTCCCACATCTTCTCCAGCAGTTATAATTTCTCTGTTTTGTCTTGTTAGCCAATCTGATAGGAGTGATATGGTACCTCAAAGTTGTTTTGATGTGCATTTCTCTAATCAGTAGTGATTTAGAGCATTTTTTCATATGGCTAATCTAGCTTTAATTTCTTCCTCTGAATACTGTGTTAATATCCTTTGACCATTTGTCAATTGGAGAATGATTTGTATATTATAAATTTGACTCAGTTCTCTGTATATTTTAGAGATGAGGCCTGTATCAGATATACTGGTTGTAAAAATTCTTTTCCAGTTTTCTGTTTCTCTCCTAATCTTGGTTGCATTAGCTTTGTTTGTACAAAAACTTTTCAATTTAATGTAATCAAAATTATCCATTTTGCATTTCATGATGTTCTCTCTTATTTGGTCATAAATACTTCTGTTCTCCATTAATACGACAGGTAAACTATTCCTTGTTCTCCTAGTTTGCTTATCAGCCTTTATATCTAAATCATGTACCCATTTTGACTTTATTTCGGTATACAGTATAAGATGTTGGTCTGTGCCTAGTTTATGCCATACTGTTGTTTCTCCATCAATTTTGTCAAATAGTGAGTTCTCAGGATTTATCAAACAATAGATTACTCTAATCATTGACTACTGTGTCTTGTGTACCTAACCTATTCCACTGATCCACCACTCTATTTCTTAACCAGTACCAAGTAGGTTTGATAATTGCTGCTTTATAATACAATTTAAGATCTGGTATGGCTAGGTCCCTTTTGCTGGCATTTCTTTTCATTAATTCCCTTGATGTTCTGGACCTTTTGTTCTTTCAGATGAATTTTATTATTTTTTTCTACCTCTGTAGAGTTGTCATTTTTATTATATTAGCTTGGCCTACTCACAAGCAGTTGATGTTTTTTCAGTTATTTAAATTTGACTTTATTTGTGTGAAAAGTGTTCTACAATTGTGTTCCTCTATTTCCGGGGTTTGTTATGGCAAGTAGACTCTGAAATATTTTATATTTTATAATGTCTACACTAACTTTAAAGGGCATAAGCAATTTAATGTAATACTTGTTCATGTTTGGTCCTGGGCTAAGTATTAGTAACAGATAATTGAATAGAGGTGCTCTTTGCTTTTAATGACTTTGTCACTTAAAATTTACACATACAAACCTATGTATGTTATTTTGTACCATGGATTAAGCTAGTTAATGTCAATAAACCATTCACAAAATAATGTATACTTTGGTTGACAATTCATCAATGAAGTATCCAATGGGTAGTTTTTGATTTTTTTTTTAATTTTTAAAAATTTTATTTATTAATTAATTTTAAGTTTTCAACATTCATTTCCATGAAATTTTGAGTTCCATATTTTCTACCATACATCCATACATCTCTCCCCTCCCACCATCCCAAAACACCTTGTATTCTGATTGCCTTTTCCACCAGTGTGCCCTCTGTTCTAGCCCCCCTCCCTTCCCTTATCCACCTCTTCTCTCTTGTCCTGTAGGGCAAGATAAATTTCTATACCCCATTACCTGTATTTCTTATTTCCCAGTTGCACGCAAAAACAATTATCAACATTTGTTCCTAAAACTTTGAGTTCCAACTTCTCTTCCGTCCTCCCTCCCCACTCATCCTCACTGCGAAGGCAAGCAATTCAGTTAGGCTACATATGTGTAGTTTTGCAGTTGACTTCCATAATAATCATGTTGTATAAGACTAACTATATTTCCCTCCATCCTATCCTGCCCCCCATTTCTTCTATTCTCTCTTTTGACCTTGCCCCTCCCCACGAGTGTTTACTTCTAATTGCTCCCTCCTCCCATTTGCCCTCCCTTCCATCACCCCCCCACCCTGCTTATCCCCTTCTCCCCTACTTTCCTGTAGCATAAGATACATTTTCATATCAAATTGACTATGCATGTTATTCCTTCCTTGAGCCAAATGTGATGAGAGTAAGCGTCACTTTCTCCCTCTTACTTCCCCCCTTTTCTCTTCCATTGGGAAAACTTTTTCTTGCCTCTTCTATGAGAGATAATTTGCCCCATTCCATTCTCCCTTTCTCCTTCTAATATATTCCTCTCTCACCCCTTAATTTTATATAGATATAGATATAGATATATAGATATCGACGTCTATCGATATCTATCTATCTATCTATCTATCTATCTATCTATCTATCTATCTATCTATCTATCTATATGCAATCCCTCCAGTTACCCAGATACTGAGAAAAGTTTCAAGAGTTACAAATACTATCTTTCCATGTAGGAATATAAACAGTTCAACTTTAGTAAGTCCCTCGTGATTTCTCTTTCCTTTTTACTTTTTCATGCTTCTCTTGATTCCTGGGTTTGAAAGTCAAATTTTCTTTTCAACTCTGGTCTTTTCATCAAGAATGCTTGAAAGTCCTCTATTTCATTGAAAGACCATTTTTTCCCCTGAAGTATTATACTCAGTTTTGCTGGGTAGGTGATTCTTGGTTTTAATCCTAGTTTCTTTGACTTCTGGAATATCGTATTCCCTTAATATAAAAGATGCTAGATCTTGTGTTATCCTGATTGTGTTTCTACAATACTCGAATTGTTTCATCAAGCTGCTTGCAATGTTTTCTCCTTGACCTGGGCACTCTGGAATTTGGCTACAATATTCCTAGGAGTTTATCATTTTGGGTCTCTTTCAGGAGTTGATTGGTAAATTCTTTCAATATTTATTTTGCCCTCTGGTTCTAGAATATCAGGGCAGTTTTCTTTGATAATTTCATGAAAGATGATGTCTAGGCTCTTTTTTTGATCATGGCTTTCAGGTAGTCCCATAATTTTTAAATTGTCTTTCCTGGATCTATTTTCCAGGTCAGTTGTTTTTCCAATGAGATATTTCACATTATCTTGATTTTTCCATTCTTTTGGTTTTGTTTTGTAGTTTCTTGGTTTCTCATAAAGTCATCAGTTTCTGTCTGTTCCATTCTAATTTTTAAAGAACTATTTTCTTCGGTGAGATTTTTAACCTCCTTTTGCATTGACTAATTCTGCTTTTTAAAGCATTCTTCTCCTCATTGGGTTTTTGGACCTCTTTTGCCAGCTGAATTAGCCTGTTTTTAAAGGTGTTATTTTCTTCAGCATTTTTGTGGGTCTCCTTTAACAAGCTGTTAACTCACATTTTATGATTTTCTTGCATCACTCTCATTTCTCTTCCCTGTTTTTCCTCTACCTCTCTTACTTGATTTTCAAAATCCTTTTTGAGCTCTTCCATGGCCTGGGACTACTGCATATTTGTTTTGGAGGTTTTGGATGCAGAAGCCTTGACTTTTATGTCTTCCCCTGATGGTAGACATTGTTCTTCCTCATCTGAAAGGATGGGAGAAAATACCTGTTCACCAAGAAAGTAACCTTCTATAGTCTTATTTTTTTTCCCCTTTTTTGGGCATTTTCCCAACCAATTACTTGACTTTTGGGTCTTTTGTCAAGAGTAGGGTATACTCTGGGGATGTGTATGTTCTCAGTTCCTTCAAGGTGGCACAATCAAGGGAGAGGAGTTTACTCCCTGGCCTGGCTAGTGACTGAGATTCAGATCAGCTGCTCAATTCCCCCAAGGGCTTTAGGCAGGGGTGGGCTGCCACTCAGGGCTGAGGTTCAGATCAGCTACTCAATTCCTCCAGGGACTTGAAGCTGAGGCTCCAAAAATGAAAGGTGGTTGCTGCCTGCTGTGGCCACTGCCATTGCACAGCCACTGCCACTGTAGCCACCACCTGCTGCTGCTGCTGCTGGCCGCCACCTCCTGGGGCCGAGGCCAGGGGAGGACTCTGTTCCCTTGTCACAGAGGTAAAAAGCTCTCTCATTGACCTTTGAAGTGTGTTTGGTGCCTGTGGGTTGAGAGATCTGAGAACTGGCCACTGCTGCTGGAGATTCTGCCCCTGAGGCCTGCTCTGGCCCTGTTCCACCTGGTGCTGCATGGCCAAGGCTGGACTGGGCTCCACTCCACGTCCAGTACGACAGACCTTTCCCGTCGGCTTTCCAGGTCACCCTGGGCTGGAAGTCTCCTCCATTCCATCGTTTTGTGGCTTTTGCTGCTCTAGAATTTGTTGAGAATCATTCTTTACAGATATTTTATGGTCTGAGAAGGAAGAGCTTGAGTATGTGCATCTTTCTACTCTGCCATCTTGGTTCTGCCCTAATGGGTAGTTTTTAAAGGCGAAAAGAAAGGTAAATGTCCCACAAGTTTAAGCAGTTTATTTGAAACAAGTAGATATGACCATAATATTCTCTAAAAATAGCTCAGGAGCACCTGCCCCCCAGTCTTTGTTATGGGAAGGAGGTACCTCTTACAAACCTAGAATCATACATAACATGTTAAGTTTTGGGAACTTTCCTTGAAGCATCATTTTCAAACTTTGTCCTTGTACCACAGTGATCCATTCTATGTGAATATTGGCTCTGTGAGAACATTTTTATGTGAATACTTTTCTTTCTGTAATGTTACAAATGAAATTATATTACACAATAAAGTCACATGAATCATTCATATTCTTTTACACTGCTGATGTGTAAGTGTCTGAATTATTTTATCCATGTTGGTATTCCTTTCCCTGGCATAGATTGCAACCTCACTTGGGTCTTGCCAAAATGAGAGGCCTGGGTGAAAGGTGACCATGATTTTCTACAAATACTTCACAAATGATCTAGGCAGTCTTTTTGAGGCCTTCTTTCTAATACATAAAATTTCATCCAGAACTAAAAGGAACCTCAGAAATTTCAACTCCTTTGATTTCAAGATGAGGAAACAGATTCAAGGAGACAAAATGAGTTACCCAAGTTCACAAATGTGGTAAGCATCAGAGTATTTATTTGAGCCCACATCCTCTGACTACAGTGCTAGTATTCTTTTCACTGTAGTAGTAATTAGAAAAAAAATTTTTGGGTAGATACCAATGCAACACTTGTTTTATTCTTGTCTTTTCTAATCACAAATATCATTTAGTATGTCTTTTATGCTATATTTATTAAATGTCTTCCTGTATCAAGTTTTCATTTGTAATATACTACAGCTTATTTACTCTGGTCCTGTAACTGTCCGTTGGTCCATCTACAAAAAATACTTATTGTCTGTGGCAGTATATGCAAATGGATTTAATTTGATCTATTGTCCAGATTTTTCTCCCTTTTCACAATGGCATTCTGTATCTTTGAGAGAGGTAGTATAGTGTTGGAAAAGAGGCTAGCCCTGGAATAGGGAAGACATGGTTTTAACTGCTGACCATTGACACATAATAGCTGTGTGACAATGGAAAATCACTTAACTTCCCCATGTCCCAAGTAACTCAGTTGGAAAATTAGAACCCCTCATTTAATAGATAGGTAAAGTAAGGCCTCAAAAAGTGAAATTGAGTACGAAGGACCCTTCAGAAAATAAATGTCAGAGGATGATAGATTTAGAACTGAAAAGCACTTACCATGGGATTCATCTGGTTCAACACCCTCATTTTATAGATGAAGAAGTTGAGGTTTATAGAGTTAAACAGACTTCCCTAAGGTCGCATAGACTAATAAGTAGCCAGCACTCTTCGCAGTATATAGAGTTGTGATTTAACTTTAAACCCATTTCTCTTTCCACTATATCATGTTATTGAAGTTGGATGTCCCCCAAAGCTCCATCCTTGGCCCTCTTCTCTTCTCCCTCTATGCTAGCTTACTTGGTGATGTGAGCCCCATGAATTCAGTTGTCACCTCTTTGCAAATGATTCTCAGATAATGTTTATCTAGCCCTAACCTCTCTCTGAATTCCACTGTTCTATCACCAACTCCTTGTTGGACGTCTTGAATTGGCTATCTCATAAGCATCTCAAACTCAACAAGTCCAGAACAGAACCCATTATCTTTCCAGTGAAGTCCTCCCCTCTTTCTACTTTCCCTATTACTGTCAAAGGCATCATCATCTTCCCAGTCATCCAGGCACACAACCTAAGTATCATTCTTGACTCACCATTTGCACTCACCGACCTTCCTCTTCTATATTTAATTAGATGCCAAGTGTTGTGTCTATCTTCTCATATACATCCCCCTTCTCCTCTTACATGGTTGCTTTTCCAGTGAAATCCCTTAATCACCTCACACCTTAACTATTGTGATAGCCTTCTGGTCTGTCTCAAGTCTTTCCCTACTCTAGTCTAACCTCCACTTAATCGCCAAAGGGACATTCCTAATGTATACATCTGACCAATGTACTCCTTCCCACTACTAAATAAACTCCCAGTGGCTCCCTATTGCCTCTAGAATAAGATATAGTATTTTCTCCAACATGACTTGATCAGAAGAAATGTATTGGAGGTACTGAGTTGGATAGTTCTGGTGAGCCAGTAAATGGACCTAGACAAAAGAATGTAAGATGGATTTAATAGGCAATAGGGAGATGTAGCATTCATGCCTCATTTTTATATGTGAGGAAACTTAACAGGGAAGTGATATAATATAAGGTGTTATTTATGAAGATTAAGGACTAGATGGTCCCTTCCAGCTTTGGATATTTATGATCCTATGATTTGGCAGCTATATACAGGTTGGATCATTACAAAGGGAAGGAAGAAAAACCAGATAAGTAGCTCAAGCATGAATGCTAGTTTGTAGGAAAGATTGGTAGTGGCTTAATAGAGGTCATGGTCATTGCTCTTAAGTGTACATTTTGTCTGACAATCCAACCTTAAACATCCACTATTGTAAGTTATTGTATGCAAGTCAAGTTACAAAAATTAATGACAGCATCATGGGAAATTCCTTTTCTGGGCTTTCTCTTACACCTATAGTTCCCTTGTAAAATAAAACAATAAAAGGAGTCACCAGTAATACTATAAAAGTCAGTAGCAAGGATATGTGACAGCTTGTCATGCAAAATATGCTGGATTAGGAGGCATGAGGTGCGGTTTACAAAGTGCAATATACATATTATCTCATAACGATCCTACATGCTAAGTGCTGTTATTTTCCCCTTGGCAACAGGTAAGGAAATTGAGGCAAACACAGGTTAACTTATTTGTCTGGGGTCATACGGCTAGTTAGTATTTCAGAATTTGAACTCAGATCTTTCCAATTCCTACTCCAGTGCTCTACCCTAGCTGTCTACATGTTCTACTTTTGGCTCTGCTGTCTAATCACTATTTGATCTTCTACTGAGTGAGAAAATTGGGCTGAATGCGTTTTCTTTTTAAAAAATTTTAAATTTACATTTATTTTGTTTCTGTACCTTATGAGAATCATTCCCTTTAACTAAGAAAAAAGGAGGGGAAGCTATTCAGTAAAATTAACATATCAGATGACTCTGATAGTATATGTGGTATTCCAAATCCAGAATTCCCACTTCTGTAAAGAAGAGAGAGAAGTTATTTTCTCATTTCTCAGGGCTCAAATTATTTGGCCAGTATGACTAAGCATCATTCTTTCTTTCTTTTTTCCTCCCTTTCTTTCTTCCTTCCTTCTTTCCTTCCTTCCTCCCTTTTATTTCAGATTCCACCTAATTCACTTGGCAATATCCATGTCTTTTCAAGCTTCTCTGAATTCTTCATGTCTTGCTATATAACTATATTCCATGATATTCATGTACCACAATTAGTTTAGCAATCTACTGTGTTTCCAAATGGCATCTGCTTTTCCCCTAGCTTTTTGTTTTCACAAATAGTACTGGCATGAGTAATTTGATGTATAAGTAAATAGTAAACAACTGTAAAATGGCTCTTATGATGGCTTAAATGACTTAAAAATGGCTCTTTTAAAGGATTCTTCCAGACAAGAGAGAGAGAAAGAGAGAGAGAGAGAGAGAGAGAGAGAGAGAGAGAGAGAGAGAGAGAGAGAGAGAGAATATACATGGTAGAATTGTTTTGGGCCTTTGGTTATCTGCCGAACATTTAGGAATTCTTATAGTAGTAGATAGGATAGTTTTCAGGATTCATCAAAAAAGCAAATTTGAAACCATCAATAAGTTAAAGGATGAAGAATTGCCACTTTGATGTGGATATGATTTTAACTAAAGATCAGTTTGGTTTTTTTATCATTGATAAAAAAAATGCCCAATTAGAAGCACATTGGATAAAATGATTGCCAAATATTTTACAGGTTTTACCAATAATATAAGACTTATGTTTCCTCCTTCCTGCTATTACGAGAGCATTTGCTTTAGATAAGATGAATTAAAGAACATTCATTCATTAATTGCTTCCAGTGATATTTGTGACTTCCAGTGATATTCTACTCACAGCTTGCAAATATCATGATTTTATCTTTTTTCTAATCACTATGCTATTTACAAATTCATTATAATCCTGGAGCCGCTTTCCCCAAAGGGAGTTTTGGCTTTTGCTTCTTATTCCTTCTACAATTTGACTGAAGAGTTTTAGAATTAAAAAAATAACAAAACAAAACACAGAAATCATCTGTAAGCCTTGGAACTGCAAAGTGGACACATCTGTTTTCACATAAGTATAAATTGCTGCCTTCCAAATATTAAACGTAGAATGCTTGCCACATAGTTGAATAAAGTTTTCCATCCTTGAAATGGTACTTGAAATAAAAACAAAACTGTATAGTTCCTTTACCATGGAAAGGGAAAACATTTCATTTATCTTCTACCACTAACCAAAACATGATGCAATGATGCTGCCACAGCCCAAAGTCCATTTTTCTTTATAAAAATTCCAAGCTCAACAATGGCATTGAAGAAATTGCTTGAGATCCAGATTTTTTCGATTGTAAACATCTGCACAGTAAAGCAGTAAACCTTCTCTGGTTGATCCTTTTTCGTATCAGTGTTTTGTATTAGAAGCTTTTGTTCAATATTTGATTTCTACATTTTTTTTCTATTCTTTAAAAAATTAAATTGGTTTAGTTTATTTGAAAGTATAAACAGATCATTTTGGAAGCTCACATGAATATTTCAGTTAAAAGTTTGGAAATGAGGAAATAAAAAGTAATGAAAAATAATTTTTGAGCGGGATAGAGGTCATTATAGATAATACCTATCTATATTTGAAAGGATTTAAAGAACCATCTGCCACATTTTCATTTTAAGTTTTGACTCTTTCTTCAGACATCATTAATGTTGTATCGGGAAGAGACTTGAACTAGGATTCTGATAATACCTGGCTTTCAGTACTGCCTGCCTACACTAGCTAAATTGTGTGACCAGGAATATCAGTTTTCTCATCTTTAAAATGGGTATAATAATATCTTAACACATAATTGCACATATATAACCTATATCAAATTGCTTACAGATTTAGGGAGAGGGGAGGGAGAGAGGGAGAAAAATTTGGAACTTAAAATTTTGTAAAAATGAATTCTAAAAATTGTCTTTACATATAATTGGAAAAAATACTCTCAAACTAAAAAAAATAATACCTGTAAAACATAACTGTCAGGGTTGCAGTAAGGATGACATGAGATAATATATCAAAAATGCTTTGTAAACCTCAATACTGTGCACATTTCAGTTATTGTTATTAATAGCTGATCATTTTGGCCTTCAACACACACACACACATACACACATACACACACACACACACACTCATACACACTCACCACTCACACACACGCTATACTCCAGAACTCCTCTTAGTCAGGCTCAACGATTGTTTTTGAATCAATATTTTACTACTTTCTGCTCTCAAAATATTGGAAGAAGCCAATGCTTACTGGGGCCAGAAACAAACAAATATAAAAGATCCCTGGAGTTCTCATTCACACTGTTTCATAATAGGTGTGATCGTGATTTTTACCTACTTTGCTTAGTGAGTTAAGTTAAAACTCTTTTTAGTGATGATGGGTCTCATTCAGCGCTCTGTAGCTTGGTGCAGTTGTACAACACTATTGACAGAAACGAATATTTGGAGAACCTCACCATCAATAGAAAACTCCTTTTCCATTTGGAATATTTGCTATACATTTTTCATGAAAGTGGTTGTCATCTTTGGCATAGCCTTTGCTTCAGCTACTACAGGATATAAATTCTGATTATGTCAAAAAGGACAGTAAATGCATACCAAACAATAGCATTGGCTCCTTTTATGGCAGTAAACAATTAGAAACTAAGTGTATAAAAAAGTCATGGCGAATGATTGTTATGTAGTATGATTGTGCACTAAGAAATGGTTAATATTAAAAACTGAGACAAATATAGAAGATTTGCCTGCACTAATGTAGAGTAAGATAAGCAGAACTAAGTTAGCAGTGTTTAAAATCAGCTCATTCAGTCGTTTCAGTTTTATCCAACTCAGTGTGTCTCTATTTTGGGGGTTTCCTTGACAAAGATACTGGAGTGGTTTGCTGTTTCCTTCTCCAGATCATTTGATAAATGAGGAAACTGAGCCCAGTCTGGTTAAGTGACTTGCCCAGAATCACATACCTTGAGGCTGGATTTGAACTCATGAAGATGAGTCTTTCTGATTCCAAGTGCAGTGCTCTGTTCACTAGTGTAAATGAAAAGTTCATCCAAAAAAATTCTGAGAGTAACTTAGAGATAGATAATGAAATTTACTTCTCCCGTCATAGTAGCAAGGCTGGGTACTACTAGCAAGGCTGGGTACTACTAGCACTATCCTATATGTTAGATGTATCATCATATTGAATATTTCTGCTTAATTCTTTTTTCTTGTCCAAAGGGTATATTCATTTGGGGATAGCGATTGAAATAACTGTGATGTCCAAACAAATGGCATCCAGAAGCATTTGAAATAAAAGTAAATTGCACACCATATCTTCTTTTTTTTCTTTCTTGTTTGGTATTGATTCCAATCTTGACTTTAATTCTAAGAAGTTAGTGGTATGACTATATGTGCCCTCAGTTTATTCAGACATAATTCCCATGCTAATTCAATTCAGTAAACCTTAAGTGTCTATTACGTGCAAGGAACTATGCTGAACTCTGCATAATCAATTGTTTCCTGTCTTTTAACATATAATATTAGGCCTTAAAATACCTTATATCATTGTTTTCAATTCTATATGTCCTGACAATGTGTCCATATTATATATTAATAAGATTTCTGTGTAGCTTATATAGCTTTGTCATCTCTCATTTCTTAATCATGAGTCATATTTTCTTATTTTTTTTGCTATCTTCCCCTATGGCCACCTTTGCATTAAGCTCATCAGATATTAAAGTATGTTGCTTTAATTTGGATGGTCTTAGCTAATTTTTCATAGAATTATCTACCCTTTCATCTTCTGCAGCAGATGGCACTTAAGCTGCAGTTAGTTTCATGATATTTTTATAAAAACTCATAAAAAATACTTCAATCTGAGATGATCAGTTATCCTGCTTAACAGTGTTTCTTTTTGCCTTTGGATGCTTGATCAAACCAGCCACCATGGAGAGCCATGAAGAATCATCTTTCCACCCTTGTAACTTCCAATTTCATTTAGGGTGAGGATATCATTTTGAGGTGATTTCAGTTCTTTCAGTAATATGTGCAGGCTTGGGAATTAGTCAAGGCCCACACATTTAAAGTACCAAGAGCTAAGTTAATGTTTATAGATTGACTAAATATGGTATGATTGCTATGTTCTCTCTCACCTCTTTCTGCCACTCAGTCATGGTAGAAGCGAAAGTTCGGAGGACTTGAGAACTGAACATTTCAAAGGACTGAGGAGCAATTTGTTATTTTCCTTTCTTCCAAGGGTTGCCATGGCTAAAGAAGTCATCACTGAATAATTAGCCTATGGGTAATGACCTTCTTCATACTTCACTAAAACTACTCTTTGTCTAGCACACTGTGTATTCAAGAATAGCTTGTACCACACTTAAAGCCGTTTGAGTATTTTAGAAAATGATGAACCTAAAATTACCCGTAGGAATCTAGAATTACCTCTGTGTCATGATACGGTATCTAAGTGGAAGTATTAGAGTCAGGAAAATCTGAATTCAAAATTTTACCTCATATTGTGTCTAGGTGACCCTGGACAATTCTCTTAATCCATCTCAGTCTCAGTATTCTCATCTGTAAAATAAGGATGATAATAATATATATAGCACCTACCTCATTTGAAAATCAAATGGAATAGTATATGCAAAGTCATTGTAAACCTTAAAATATTATAGGCATGTTTTTATTTTTACTTTAGCAAACTAGGTAAATGCATATAAGAATTTACCATGATGATCTATGACTTGACCTGACAGGTGACTAGATATATGCATACAACCATAGGTATCAAAATAAACAAACACCTTCATCGGGAATATTATGATCAGAGGATCTCCGCTTGTCCCCACCCTTAGATGTTCTGGCTACCTTAGTAGCTTTCTTGGGGATTGCCTTCTGCGCTTAATCACAGGGTCTTGCTGTGGTATCCTTGTCCCTGGCTGTCTCTGATTTGGAGGCTACTCTGTTCTGGCCCTGGCTTTAGTTAGGGGAAAGGAATAAGAGATTTCCCTTTGGATTCCTGGCTAACATTTTGTGCCATTTTGAGGTAGAAAAAGTCACTTAATATTGTTTCTTGTTGGATTTTTTGAATGTTATTAAGTCCAGTATGAACTTCAACGTTTTGCCTAGAGTAAGTATCTGAGAGCTGGATGATCTAGTGGATTTATTAAGGCAGCCATCTTGGCTGGAAATGATTTTCTCTGCACTGTTCTAGTTTATTTGTTTTTTCTCTCAGTGAGTCAATAAGCATTTAGTAAGCACTTACTATATGCCAGCTACTATGCCAAGCCCTAAGGATACCAAGAAATAACAAACAAACAAACCAAGATTCCTACCCTCAAGGAGCTCACATTCTCGTGTGGGAGAGAATATGTACGATGTACATAAAGATATAAGCAGCGTAAATGGGAGGTGATCTCTGAGGAGTTGGAGCCATTAGCAAAATGTCTTTTAAAAAGGTAGGATTTGAGCTGAGTGTCTAAGGAAGCCAGGGAAGCCAGAAATTGGAAGTGAGAAGGGAGAACATTCCATATATGGGAGACAGCCAGTGAAAAGTAATTGTGCTGGTGATAGAATATCTTATTCCAGAAACAACAACAAGCCAGTATTGCTGGATCATACTGAAGGGGTAGTCAAGTATAAGAAGTTTGGAAGGGCTTTAAAAAAACAAATAAAGGATTTTAAATTTGATCCTGAAAGTAATTGGGAGCTACTGGAGCTCATGGAGCAGATGGGGTGACGTGGTCAGACCTGAGCTTTAGAAAAATCACCTTGGCAATTGAGAAGGAGGATTAGCACGGGCAAAGAGTTAAGGCAGGGAGACTGATGAAAGAGCTTTAACTTTTCTCAACTAGGATGGTGGCTGTGTGAATGGAAAGAAGTGGGACATAAAACAGATATATTGTAAAGACAGAAGTGACATTTGATAATGGACTCAGAATGTAGGATGAGACCAGATAGTTGAAGATGACACAGGTTGTTTTGGTCTTGAATAGCTAGCCAGATGTTAGCACATCTAAGAGTAATCTCTGAAGATGAAAAATTTGGGGGAGAAAAATTCAGTTTTGGACAATTTAGTTGAGTTTGAGATGGCTTTGAGATAGCCATTTAATGACATCCAAAAAAGCAAATGGTAATGCGTCATAGTTGCTCGGGACAATTACTAGGACTGGAGAGATGGTTCTGGGAATCATCTGCACAAAGGTGATAATTAAACCATGGGAGATGATGAAATCAAATGAGATTTAATTTGAAAAGGTTCAGTCTTCATTTGCAAATTCTTTCTTTCATCATTTGTTCTTATTATTGTTTCTGTTTTATTTTCTTTACTCTTTCTCAAGGAAGTATTCCATATTCTTAGTTGAAAGTTTACATTTTATTTCATATTTAAAGATACTTCTTCACCATGCAAACACATGACATGGAAAGGGTATACATCCTGGCATGTCACCCTCTGTATTGGCATGTTACCTTCTGTATTAGCATTTTTTTAAAATAAAAAATGTGGCGTTTTCTGTTGCCCTTATGAAGTGGAATCAACTGTATTCTTAAGTGCTACAAGTGATTTTTTTAAAGATACATTTTGGGCCTGTTGAGGTACAGGACAAATGAAGGACTCCAGAAGTGGAGCATTGTGTGTGGCTATTGTTAAATCACACATAAGGCATGCTCGTGTTTCCAGATTTATCAGCATTAACACCTGTTAATGCAAGTAAGGATAAACACCATCCCATCTCAGGTTTGGGGACAGAAGCATCACAACAGAAGAATCTCTCACCTTTCAGCAACATACAATGGACCTCTTATGTAGTTTTGTCTTGCTCAAAAATATCAGTATGGTGGTGATTTTATTCTGAAGCTTGATTTGGTTTTATGAATCTTACAGTTTGAATTACGGTTTAGAGTCTGAAATAATCTTTAAAGTGTAGATAACTCTCAATCTAAGCCTCTAAGTTACAGGGAAGGAGAGAAGGAAGGAAATAAGTATTTATCTACTATGTGCCTGGCACCATGCAAACATAATCTCATTTTATCCTCACGACGGTCCTGGCCAGTAGGTGCTATTAAGATCCATGTTTTACAATTGAAGAAACTGGGACAAACAGAGGTTAAGGGTCTTGGCCAGGATCACATAGCTAACAAGTATCTGAGGCTCAATCCAAACTTGGGTCTCTCTGACTACAGACCCAATGCTCTATCCACTCTGCTGTGTAGCTGACCTATTTTGGAAGAGTTTCCTATCCATGAATCCCAAGTTCAGCCCTTATTCCAAATGTATTAAGGATTATTCACTTATAGTTTTTAAAAGATGGTCTGAGGCAGATTAATAGTAGTTTTCATGTATTCATATATATATGTATCTTATAAATTTTCATGGATATCCATGGGTCTTAGTTTGCTTAAAAGAGTATAGAAAATAAAAGCATGAACTAAGCTTAACTATCAGCAAATTCTGAAGTTCTCTTCCTATTTTTCAGTTTTAGTAGCTTTCTAGAAATTAAATTTTCAATTAAAGCCATCACAAATATTAATGTAGATGCTTGAAACTTAAGGGATTTTATTTTATTTTCATATAGGGTGGAAATTCCAAAGTGAATGATATAATAAGAGTTATGTAATATAGAATACCTATGGATAGAGAACAAAAACGGGGGAAGAAATTTCTTGGCAATATAGTTTGCCTGAGGTTTGTAGCTGAAGACTTCTGATTTTTTTGTCCTTTTGACAGGTAATCAAATTTATTATTTTAGAGATGTGAGCAAAGTGCTTTGTGAAATTTAAAGTGCTATCATAGATGTGACATTATTATCAATATTATTGTAGTAAATATTAATTTGTTGTTTACTTCCCCCTTGTGTCATGTTATTATACATTACTAATATGATGAAAAAAATTCCCCCCCCCCCTTTTCTTTGACATTTTACTAGGTAGTTAGCTGCAGGGTGTCTTTGAATAATCTAGGCTCCACAGCTGAGTGCATATAGCAGCTGTCTTTTCTGGGTTTAGCCTTCTATATGTAGCAGGAGTAAGGTAGACCAGAATTAGGAAGCATAAAATTGGGATGGAGGGGTAGAAATACAATGCTTTTAATTCCTGTCTTGGGCTTGGATTTGTGAAATGCAGCAAAATATAATTACAGTTTGATTTAAAGCCACATTTATACGATGGCTGAAGGATGAGTTCACTTCCATGAAAACAAACCCAGCTCCCTGCTATGTCCTGGGAACCCTAGGCAGACTATCCACCAGAGGAGAGCAGCCATCGCCCTCTGCTGTCCCCGAGGTTCACTACACTTGACTTTCCAGTGATGAGGGAAAGCTCAAATAAATGCCCAGAGACCAGATGGTCCTTGTGATGTATAAGGCCATCAACGAAGAGAAAATCCAATCAACTACCTCAGCCAAGTGAGGGGTAGCAGGGAGCACCGATAATGGACATCGTTGGTGTTTAATGAGGAAGTGCAGTGTTTAGTCTGCATGATGCCTAGTGAGGTGGTTCATACTTCAGCAATTTTGTTTTTTTGCTTTTTGTCTTTTTGTTCTGTGAGTGAGACTCCCTCCAGTCTCAGCTCCATGGAGGAGCAAGAGCTTGTTGGCATCACTGGTTTTCCCTAGAAGTTGGTGGCAGGGAAATTAAGCCTCACTTTCCTTGTTTCTCTCTTAATTCCACGGCAGCTAGGTGGTGCAGTAGATGGAATGCTAGGCCTGAAGTCAAGAAAGCCTGAGTTCAAATCCAGCCTCAGAGCTTTTTACTGGTCGTGTGACCCTGGGCAAGTCACTTAACCTGTGTCTGCCTCAGTTTGCTCATGGCAATAATAAAAGTACCTACCTCGTAGGTTTGTTGTGAGGATCAAATGACAGACTAATTGTATAATATAGTACATAGTACATATTATGTAATAATGAAAAATAACTAATAGTAAACTCTATATAAATATTTGTTGTTGCTGCTGTTGTTATGAAAGACAGCTGGGACCTTAGCCTTTCTAATTGTGTGGCTTCTTTCACTGCTGCAAACCAAGCTAAAGGAGCCCAACTGTCCCCCACAGTCAATTTTAAATAAATTTCCCCTTACCCTGGAGCAACAACAATAACAATATTTATATAGTACTTACAGTTTGCAATATACTTTACAAACATTATCTCATTTTATCCTTACAACTTGCTATTATCATGTGTGCATATATCACACATATTGTATTATCATACAATATCATATATTGTAATTGGAAAGCAAAAAGCAGAAATAAATTTCAGAGAATCTTGAGCGACAGTCAATCAACAGACAGTTATAAGTGTCTACCATGTGCCAGGCACTATGCTAAGCCCTGGAGATACAAAAGGAGACAAAAGACAGTCCCTGCCCTCAGGTAACTTGCAGTCTAATAGGGTTGCAGCTCGAAAACAAATAGATACCGGATAAATAGGAAATAATTAACCAAAGGAAGGCACTAATGAATCACTGATTTCTCTCCATTACGTTTACTTCATCTACAGACACATGCTGCCTCGTATTGTTCTTGCTGAAAGTCCACATACAGCATTCTGCTGCTTTGCTAGACCCCCATTCTCTTCCTCTTCCTACCTCCTCTCTCCTCCATCTCCTTCCTAAAATTTAGCATTCTCTTTCATGGTCTTCGTCCTGAAAATTCTTGCCCTTATATGGCTGGATTATTGAACAACTGATTTCTGAAAAGTCACTTAGGATTTGGAAAGGCAAAAGTAAGCAGGAAAATGGTCTGTACTGATGAAAAATGCTTGAAATATGATTTGTAGGAATTTTCCCAAATAATTTCTACAAGGACTTGGAGTTTGTCTGCTTGATAGGTAAGTGGGGACATTAATTTACATCACCTTGAAGCAAGCTTGAATTCAGTCATTGCTGGCATAGCTAGCATTTATGTTTCGCATAATTAAAGTTTGCAAATAACTTTACATATATTATCCCATTTAATCCTCAGAGTGACTGTGTATGGTAAGTACTATTATTACGCCCATTTTACACAGAAGGAAATGAAAACTAAGGTAGGATTTAACTTCCTGACTCCCAAGTCCAGCTTCCTCTTCACTGTAGCACTGACTGCCCAAGTTCATGGGTTTGGTGTGATAGATGGGCTATCCTCAGTCACCTGAAAGCAATACTTAGTATTTAATTAAATAGGAAACCACAGTCAGCCATACAATGTTTACTCAAATATTTTCACTCCTGTATTTTAAGAAGGAAATAATGGAGTTTTACCTCCTTTGTTAGGTTTTGGAGAGAACACTGGAATGCCAATAGCAGTTCCTGCCTTGATTTATAAAACACACAAATTATTGAACATCTCAGCTTCATTTTCCTTATCTGTAAAATGAAGGTATTGTACTAAATTATCTCTAAGGTGAATTGTCTGTTCAAAGCAAACCATTTTCATCCATCCTTCTGAAGGAAGTTAATTGCATAATAAGAAGTGTTCATTCTTGGCTTCACCCACAGGAAGGAACAAGGAAGTATCACCATAATAAAAGGCAGAGCTCTTAGGGTAGCTAATTGGCACAGTGGATAGAGTACAGACCCCAGAATCAGGAGGACCTGATCTAGCCTCAGACACTTACTAGCTATATGACCCTGGGCAAGCCATTTAACCTCAATTGCATTAAAAATTGCAAAAAAAAAAAAAGCAGAGCCCAATGGGATGAGAAGCCATGATAAAATGGAGGAGCTCTATAAAGGCAGAATGCATCAGACAAACTGGTGTTTCACTGACTTTTCTGAGAGATGACCTCCTAACCTCTAGACCTTCCTGGCTTGAAATCTCAGTTCTGTTCCTGGCAATTCCACACCAGGTTCAGTTTGTTGGATTTGATTTCCTGGTTTCTTTGGTTTCTTCTCATATTTTAGACCCTCCTGTTTCCCCATCAGTGGTCTTTTAACTTCAGATCTGCTGCTTACCTCAATTGTATGCATATAAAGGGAAGACTTGGATCCATGGCATTTCTTCTGAAAAAGTCCTCAGGGTTTTAGTGGATTGCAAATTCAGTATATCAGCTGTGTATTTTGGCAGCCAAAGATGTCTTAGGCTGTATCCAAAGAAGTCTGACATCCAGAATAAGGGAAATGAAGTTTTCCGATGTCTTTGGCATAACATTTTAAGGGCAGTGACAAATGGGAGCATGTTTATGGAGGATTCCAACTCGTACGATCATAGACTTAGAGCTGGCCTAGATCTTAGAATCTACTTCATCTGACTCTCCTCATCTTACAATTAAGAATCCGGGGGCAGCTGGTGGCTCCATGCAGAGAACACTGGGCCTAGACTCTGGAAGTCCTCAGTTTGAATTAGCTATGTGATCCTGGGCAAGTCTCTCAGCCTCTGTTTGCCCCAGCTTGCTCAACTATAAAATGGGGATAATAATAGCACCTCCTTCTCAGGGTTGTTGTCAAGATCAAATGAGATATTTTAAAAAAAAATAAAAAGTGTTTAGCACAATGCCTGGCACATAATAAGCTCTATATAAATGCTTATTCCCTTTTGCTTAGGGAGGTTAAATGACTAGTGAGGGAGGTCTTGGTAAGGTATGGCACACAAGAATAGTTTGAAGAAATTAAAGGATGTTTGTCCTGGGAAAGAGAAGATTAAGGGAAATGATAAGTGTATATAAGTATTTGGAGGGTTGTCCTCTTCAAAAATGAAGGACAAAGATCTACAACTATGGGTTGTAATATGGAAGCAAGATTAGGGTTATTCTGCTAGGCCTCAGGGGCCAGAACTAGGAGCAACGTGTAGAAATTCGTTTCATACTGTGCAAAAGTGGAATGGGCTGCCTTGGTGGACGATAATGACATGCCCATCACTGGAGGTCTTCAAGAGGCAGTCAGATGATTGCTTCTCAGAGAAGATGTGGTGGGGGATGCTGTCCCTGCTTAGATACCAGCTCAATTGGGTAACCTCTGAAGTCACTTGCATGGGAGAGATTCTGAAATTCAAAGGTTCTATTTGGAAAAAAAAATTTATGGTCTGAGTCTTATCCTGTTGTCCTAGCACTTGATCTTAAAGTAGACTGTTGTCTTTTAACATTTGTTCATATATAATAGGTAATATTGTCTTGAGTACCTGTGGGATGAGTGAATGAATTTTTTACTTAAATATAGAATATTACTACTCTTTAAATGAATTAAAAATTTTAAAAACTTATTTGCATGTTACATTTAGGTCATGAACTTGCAAGTTTTGCAAGTCTAGGACGTTATGATTATTAGCTTTTTATAGAATTCACTTTGAAAAAACACTTTGTGGACAAGTCATGTAATCCTCAGTATCCTGGATGCTTCTCTAGCACTATAAATTGCAGATTAGTTGTAGTGGGAGGAGTTTCCTCATTGGATGTTTCTTGTACTAGGTTCAGTCCCCCTTCTTTTCCTTTCCCCCAAAAAAGAAAGAAAAAAAAACTCTGCCATTCTAAAGTACAAAATTGTCAGGAAACTTGACACATGCTTTGTTACTTGTTCTCTTTTGATTATGTGATCACTTTATTTAAAAAGCATTTTAATTGTCATAAAAGAAAAGGAAATACTAATTTTATTTACCCTAAAATATCTAGGCAAATGCCTAAAGTTTCACTGAATTATCTATCCTCCTAATTCATTATCTTTTTAAAAAAAATAATTTGACAGTTCTCTCTTCATTCTTTTACTGTATCAAATCTCAATTAAAGCTAAGGAGTAAGTCCTGTGTTTATATCTGGCACAAAGTAGCCTCCCCAGATATTTTTTGATTGGTGAAAGGAGCATTATTTCAGTTCAATCCAACAAATATTTAGCACCTGTTAAGTGTTGTCAAAGGAAAAACAAATGCTACTGTACTCTACCAAGAAATAGTTTTTTGTTAATTTAATGTAAGTATTTCTAGTTTAGAGAGAACTATGTCCAAATCAACATAGCAACTCCATCTTTTGTCAATTTCACTACTCCAGGATAATTGAAGGTCACATTTGTAAGGAATCTTAATCAAAGAAAAGATACAGGATGAGGTTAATTTTCCAGAATAGTCACTTAAACTTCAACACATATCTATCTTTCCTTGGCCATTTCTCTCAAAGATCAAGAGGGAATTAATATCTACTGTATAACAAGAGACACTTCTGGAAAAAAAAAGTGGGGGACACTTTATAGACCAATCACTTCTGGAGATTGGAGGCCATGATCTTTCCCAGACCAGACATATTTTTCTCCTAAATTTTGATTTCCACCTTTAATCGAATTTTATTACTTTCTAACCCTTAGCATAACATTACATATGGTAGTTTATCACATTCAAATTCTTAAATGAATTTGTGATTTCATTGATTTAGGAATTTAGCCCCAATGACATAAAATGAAGCCCATCCATGTTTGCTCATACTGAGTCGAGTCCATTTCCTCCCAAAATTTGTTACAAATGGTCCACTCTGTGTGCTAAAGGTCTTCCTAGATTTCTTCCTTCTCCTTGTCAAAGCCCGGAGTCAGGAAGACCTGAGTTCAAATCCAGCCTCAGACACAAGCCATATGACCCTAGGCAAGTCTCTTAAGTTCTGTTTGCCTGTTTCCTCCATAGTTAAATGGGGTTGATAACAGCACCCATCTAGGAGGGTTGCTAGAAGGATCCAGTGAGATAATAGCTGTAAAGCACTTAGCACAGTGCCTAGCACATAGTAGGGCCTACATAAATGCTTATTCCCCAACCCACTCCCCATAGTATAATCCTACTCCCCCTCCTTTATTGCCAATCTCTCCCCATATACTAACTCCTTCCCTGCTCCTTAAAAATATGTCCCCGCCATTTAAAAAGAGGACAAAATGCAAACAAAGAAAAACAGCCCTCATTTGATCCTGCCTTCCCCCTAGCTGTTGCCTTATATCTCTCCTCCCCCTTGTAAACAGATCTGTACCCTTTATCTCCTACTCTCCTCACTCTCTTCTAAACTTTACTGTCTGCTTTTCAACCTCATTGTTCAGTTGAAATGAAATAATCTTTTCAAAGGTACCAATGATTTTTTACTTGCAAGATTTAATAACTTTTTCTCAATACTCATTCTTCTTGTCCTTTCTGCATCGTTTGATTCCGTTAATCACCTGCTAGATTCTCTCTTCTTTCTAAGGTTTTGTGGCCTTGCTCTCTCCTGATTCTCCTCCTACATGCCATATTATTGTCAAGGGCACCACCTTCCTCTTAACCACCTGGGCTCATTGTATGTATGTATACATATGTATGTATATGTATGTATGTCAGAATGTACTGACAAGCACATTCAAGTGCTTTGTCCACCAGTCTTTTTCAGTCTCCTGTTAAGTTTCTTCATCAGTTTCACTCCTGTTAGCAATGGGTGTTTCTCCAAACTCTGCCATGGACCTTCACTTTTTGCTCCAGACTATCCTACATGGTATCCTTATCAGCTACCATGGGTTCCTTTACCATCCATGTGCAAATGACCTTCAGGTCTATTACATGCAACCCTAGTCAGTCTCTCAGTCCTGAATCACCAGTTGCATTTTTTATCCATTTGTTGCATCTCAATCTTACCATATTCTCCCCAAACCCTTTCCTCTTCAGATTTCTCTGTCTTTCTGAAAGTACCATCATCCTCCCCCATACACAGATCCTTCACCTCAGTGTCACCTTTGACTCCCCCAATATTTCATTCTTTGCCAGATACTGTCATTTCTACCTTCAAAACATATCTAATGTATTTACTTCTTTCACTGTAGTTCAGGCCCTAATCATTACTCACCTGGACTATTGCAGCAGCTTTCTAACTTCTAACTTCTCACCTCAAGACTCCTCCTACTTCAGTTCATCTTCTACTCTGTTGCCAAGATGATTTTTTCTGAAGTATAGGTCTTACCATGTCACCTCCTTGCTCAGTAAATTCTAATGGCTTCTGTTATCATTGTCAGGTAGTTGATCAGCATTTATTAAGTGCCTATTGTATACCAAACATGGTACTGTGCTCTAGGGAGACAAAGAAAGGCAACTAATGCTGACTCTGCCCTTGTAAAATTCACAGGTGGGGAATTGGGGAAGATTTTGGAGGAGATGACATTTGAGTTAGGCTGTAACAGAATGGTTAGAATTTCAAATGATATAGGGTGATGGGCGGGAATTTCATGCTTAGGGAATGATGTAATTGAAGGTATGAGGGTAGGTAAGTGTGGAATGTATTAAGGGGATTGTTTAGTTGGCATGTATATTGTAAGGTCACATGTGACCTTGAGGTCACAGGTTCCCCACCCCTGTACAAGTCCCATTGACAGCTTATCTGCTTAGAGAGTTGTCTGGGACACTGAGAGGTCAGATTGTCTTGTTCTTGGTCACACAGCAAACCTTGAAGTCAGGTCTTCTGGCTCTTAGACTGGCTCTCTTATCCACCAAGGTCCTCCACCTCTCCATACTATCTCCCCCTACCAAAATAATATAGTTGGAGGATCAGTGTTTTATATATAAATCACAGTATGATTGTCCTTAAAAACTTACTCTAGTATGTTCTAGGAGACTTTTTGTTAACATTTGAAGATCATTTTTTACAGATGTTCACTTAAGGCATTTTTCCCCTCTAAATAAGAGATATGTGATGATAAACACATGGGGTGGGGGTGGGAGGAATTCCTCTGATTTTACTTTGATCTTATGTATTAGTTTTAAAGTTGAATGTGATTTGAAGAAAATTAACTCACTTTAATGAAACTTCCCTGAGTTGTCTTTTACCCTATGTTGAAAGTCAGATCACAGGGTGATTTAAATTTTAGGTGTTAGAATATAGTCTTCTTGAATGACTTCTCATGATCTTTGCCACATCAATGCTTTCGTTTTGGGTAATGATGTTCTAATACCACTGTAGACAGGCTTCTTAAGGAAGAGGGGGCTTTAAATTCCACTTGCAGGGGACAAAACATGATGTGGGTTTTTTTTTCATAAAATTTGAATCCAACCTACACAATTGGTTTGTGGGTTGAATTTTATGGAAGGCTTTTAAATTAATGTCACTGAAATATTATGTAATAGGAGTAAATGGCACTAAGTAGCTATTGCATTAGTGAAAAAAAAAAAGCACTCACTACCCAACCCTTGGTAATCTAGAGGGTGGGAAGAGGCATTGTACCCCTGACTTTGAAGAAGCTTTTTGAAAGGTTTAATCTGTTTCTTTCAAAAGGAAAGAGTAACTGTCAAAAATTCTATTGCCCTGACCAAGAAACCTACCTATACCAGACAATTTTTCTTGTATTTAAAGTTTCTGAAGCTAAAGTTGCTAAATGAGGGTAGGAGGGAGTTTGTTTTATTTTCCTGAGAAGCTTGCCTAGTAGAGAAAAAGCTGGGCTTAGAGTGTGAAAGACCTAGGTTTAAATCCTTCCGTAGTAGCTGTGGGACTGTACATGTGCCACTTAACCATCTTTGAGCCTTGGTTTCCTTTTCTGTAAAATGGGGATAATATCTGGAGTATTGATCTCTCCATAGGATTGTTATGAGTCTCCAAAGAAATTCTCCACATGTTCTCTGCAAACTTTAAAAAACGATAAAGAAAATTTTTAACATTTATCAACAATGGAAAAATTTTCTTTTTCAGAAGTTAGATCCTTTGGCTTGAATAATTAAGTAGGAAATCTCAAAATTCTTCCATCAGTTGGTTAAGATGTCTATATTTTATTGATAGATTTCAGTGGGGACTTAAGGACCTATAGAACCCAAATATGAGAGAGTCAAAGAGCCAGTGAGTGAGCCATAGGGATACTGACATATTAGATAGCATGAAGGTCCTTTTTAGCCTATACTGTACCTTTTTTAAAAATTTCCTTTTTTGTGTTTTGTGAAATTTTCCAAGGTTTCTTTCTTGATCTTTATTTTCCCACTATACTGAGTACCAAGTGTGACCCTTCACATCTTTAGGAAAATATAGCCCATAGGAAAGCAAATGAACTGATACAAGGCACAACCAAGTGCATTTCTCAAAAAGATTATTTAATTGTACCTCAGTGCAGTGCTTTTTACTTAACGGTAAGTTGCCTTTTGAATTTACTCTTACCTTCTTTTCTAGTCTTTACTTACATATGCTTTCATTGACTTCTCCAATGTCACCCTTTGACTCTATGTGGTTTGTGAAATGAAATGGATCATGCCAAATTCATCTTCATTAAATAACTTTTTAAAGTTATGCTGCCCACTAAGCCTTCTGACTTCAAAAATCTATATCTAAATACTGTGTTTGCAACTTATTGTATTTCCTGGAAATAGATGCCTAATAGAGAATCTGCTGATCCCTCATCTGCTTTTTATGGCCCATTAGTAAGGCACTAACTTTGTCCAGAAGATGAACTGTCTAACTAATTCGCGTTTTAACATGGAACAGCATTTTCCCTTGAAGATTTGTATTTTTTTTCAGTCACAATTCTAGTTTTAAATAGATAGCTAAGTGACACAGTAGAGAGAACAAGGGACCTGGAATCAGGAAGACTTTCTTGGAACTCAGATATTTACTGTGTGACCTTGGAAAGGTCATTTAACTACTGCTAGCATCAGTTTCCTCATCTGTAAAATGGGAATAATAATCCCACCTACCTCTTTAGTAGATACTGCTGTTGTATCAAATGTGATAATATTGCTAGAGTACTTTGTGTACTTTAAAACACTATATAAATGCTGGCTATTAGTTTTACATTGTATATATTAACTTTATTTATATGTATCAGTTTTCTATTCTTTAAAATATATAACCTTTTAACAACTTTTTCTTTGCCAGAAAGGGCATATACGTTAAAGGGAGAGACAATTAAACTATGAGGTAAATGTAGCAAATGAATGTTTTCTCCCTGGTAGGCTGTCTTGGCTTTTGATGGCAAGGGACATCCTGAAGATTGAGAACCCTTGAGTGGATCAAGTGTGGATTTTAGAAACAAACACTAGACCCTTAGGATTCAGAAAGACCTCAGATTGATTTCATAATGAATCTGAAATAGTCATTACCCAGGTATCAGTTTTGTTAAAAGATCTAGTTGTTTGTACCTTTCAGTATGAATAAAAGATCTTTGGTTAATAATTATGAGCATTCATGCTATTTATGATTCAAAGTTTTCAATGTTTTTTAGGATTCCTGTGCATTGTCCTCATTCGGTACCAATTCAGAGTGCACTTTCCCTATCCCCATATCCAAAGCTTTTATTTTTACTGGGAATAGTGGAGAGGACAATGAGACAATCAAAATAGTTCCAGAAGGAACCACAGAAAAACCAAATACTACTGACATAGAAATGGGTTTTCATGTACACACACACACACACATACACACATACTTATGTGTGTATGTGCGCACACACATGTGCACATGCACAACAAAGTGGGGCAGTGGATAGAGCACTGGGCCTGAAGTCCGTAAGACTCATCTTTCTGAGTTCAAATCTGTCCTCAAGCATTTACAAGCAGTGTGACCCTGAGCAAGTCACTTAATTCTGTTTATCTCAGTTCCTGATCTGTAAAAAAAAGTGAGCTGGAGAAAGAAATGGCAAACCACTCCAGTATCTTTGCCAAGAAAACTCCAAGTAGGATCACGAAGAATCAAACACAGTTGAAAGAACTGAATGTGTGTGTGTGCGCGCGCACAATATTTCCATAAGTCTTCTGCTTAGCTATAACCAAAACCAGATTTTTTTCAGGTTTAAAATGAAGTGCTTTGATCAAGATAGGAAGCTCTAATCTCTCAAGTGGTGAAATTAAGACTTTGGACTGATTTTTTTTAACATCAGTATAGCTTTTGTTTCTGCAAGGCTTGTAGGAGTGTAAATTGATGACACCTTTAAGACTCCAAACTAAATAACTAAAACTCCAGACTCATTCTTCCACACATGTACAAAGTCTCCCCAAAATTCCTCAGGAATATAAACATTTATTTTGAAAAGAATCTTCAAATTGAAAATAAGTCAATGATATTGTCCGATGGTAAAACAGAACAAAAGGACTGTTTAAAACCATTGTACAACCTGTAATTGATGAACATATCAATTAACTGAAACATTTCTAGCATTCCAGTTGACAAAACAAATACGAGGGTTTTCATTTGAGGATTTCATTGAGATATAAATGTTATAAATATATTTTATAATTATAAATATATTACAGATATATTTAGAAATATTAGTCTAGTAGATGACTTAGACCACCTTTTCCCCTATCTTGATCTTAATCTAAATCTGAATGTCAAATTATGAAATATTAGATGAGAATTTTGAAAACCTTTAGGCTGACTCTAATAAATGCATTTATAATGTCCCTACTTCTAATGATGAACTCACTACTTTACAAAACTCTCCACTCTATTTTTGTACCACTCTGTTACACATTGAGCTAACATCTATCTTCCTGAAACTTCTATCATTGTTTTTACTGATTTTCAGAACTGCACAGAATAAGTCTAATTATCCTTCACATATATGAAGATATCAAATATATGAAGATTTCCTTCCTTCCCCCCGAGTCATTCACCAAGTCTTTTCTTAGGGCTGAATATCCTTGGTTCTTTCACCTGTTCCTCATACTGTAAGATAACTAACAAGTAACATCTTGTTTGTTTTGTGATTTCTCTCTGGTTAGTCAATGACCCTCTTAAAACGTGGTGCTCAGAGTACAGTGTTGCAAATGTAACTAGCGAAGAACCCAGGGGAACTATATCATCTCCTGGGAATAGACACTATAATTCTCTTAATCAGAACCATAACTAACTTGGGCTTTGGGGGCCTGGAATAAGGAGAATGGTACAAGCTGTGGGTCTGGGGAAGCTTACCTAGCATATGATCATTAGAGGGAGGAAGCATATTGCAACATACTTCAAAGTTGTCATGCTGCTGAGGACTAGCCAAAACAGGGCTGTGGATGCTAGGGCAGCTGCTGCCAAGGAATGTTAGTGGCATTGTAAAGAGACTGCTGTCATCAGGGGTGAGGCCAGTAGGGGGAGATACCAAGAGCGACACTGCTGGAAGCAGGAGGAGGAAGCATGTTATCTCCATCCTTTAAATTTTTGCACCCTAGGGAAAGAACCCAATCGCCCCTACCCTAGTTATGACTTTGCTGTTAACGCAGCTTAAGACATAACCATATCATACTTCTTTTGTTTGGTTGATTTTTTTCCCCTACCTAGATATATTTCTATTTGGCCCATTGTTCTGAGTTCCTTTTTGGATCCTAAGTTCTCTCCTCTGGTATGCATTGTTTTTTCATCTTTATATCATATTCTTTCATCTACAAATTTGATAAGCATATCATCTATAGTTTTCGTTGAAGTTATTGTTTCATATTTTAATCAGGACACAGGACAGTGCTTGAACAAATTAGCTGCTTTTTTTTTTTTTTTTAGCATTGGATGGATACAAAGATTGTAAACAAGGTTTTATTTCTGCTTCCTAATTCTCTCTCCCTCTGTGAAAGACAGAGCAGTCACAGAATGACATGACAAAGTTCTTCTCCCATAGTTTTCAGTCTCAGAATACAACATCCTAACAAAAGGTCCAGAATTTCAAGGGAATTAATGAAAAGAAATGCAAGGAAAGGCAGCCTAGCCATACCAGATCTCAGATTATGTCATAAAGCAGCAATTATCAAAACTACATGGCACTGACTAAGAAATAGAGTGGTAGATAAGTAGAATAGGTTTGGTATACAAGATACAGTAGTCAGTGACTATAGTAATCTATTATTGATAAATCCCAAAACCCCAGCTTATGGAATAAGAACTCACATGACAAAAATTGGCAGAAAAACTGGAAAACAGTAAGGCAGAAACTGGGCATAGACCAACACCTTATATATTATATCAAAATAAAGTCAAAATGGGTACATGATTTAGATATAAAGGCTGATAAGCAAACCAGGAGAGCAAGGAATAGTTTACTTGTCAGACTTACAGAGAACAGAAGAATTTATGACCAAATAAGAGATAGAGAACATTATAAAATGCAGAATGGATAATTTTGATTACATTAAATTGAAAAGTTTTTGTACAGTCAAAGCCAATGCAAGGAAGCAGAAAACTGGGAAAGAATTTTTACAACCAGTATTTCTGATAAATGCCCTGTCTCTAAAATATATAGAAAGCTGAGTCAATTTTATAAGAATACAAGTCATTCTCCAACTGATAAATGGTCAAAGGACATGAATAAGCAGTTTTCAGAGGAAGAAATTAAAGCTATCTATTGCCATATGAAAAAATGCTCTAAATCACTACTGATTAGAGAAATGTAAATCAGAACAACTCTGAGGTACCACATCACACCTATCAGATTGGCTAACATGACAAAACAGGAAAATTATAAATGCTGTAGAAGATGTGGGAAAATTGGAACACTAATGCATTATTGGTGGAGTTGTGAACTTATCCAATCATTCTGGAGAGCAATTTGGAACTGTTCTGAGAGTGCTGTTAAAATGTGCATATGTCCAGCAATACCACTTCTAGGGCTCTTTCCCAAAGAGATCATAAAAATGGGAAAAAGAACTCAGATGTACAAAAGTATTTATAACATCTCTTTTTGTGGTGGCAAAGAATTGGAAATTGAGGGGTTGCCTATCATTTGGGGAATCGCTGAACAAGTTGTGGTATATGAATGTAATGAAAACTATTGTGCTATAAGAAATGATGAGCAGGCGGACTTCAGAAAAAAAACTTGGAAAGACTTATGTGAACTGATGAGCAGAACCAGAACATTGTACATCGTAACAACCACATTTTGTGATGACTAACTTAGAGCAATTTAAGAATCTAAGACAAGTCCAAAAGACTCATGATGGAAAATGCTGTCCACATCCAGAAAAAGAACTATGGAGTCTGAATGAGTATCATTTGCTCGCTCTCTCTCTCTTTTCTTCTTTCTCATGGTTTCTTCCATTGATTCTGATTCTTCTTTACGTATTACATGCCCTGTTGAGGTGGGGGATGGGGAAGAGATGGGTAGAAAATTTGGAAGTCATAATCTTACAGAAGTGAATGTTGAAAATTAAAAATAAATATTAAAAAAATAAAAAGAATACAGCACCCTTTTCCTTCCTGCTCTTGATCTCTTCTTCTTTCTGCCAGATGGGACATCTTATGCTCGCTACTCACCTGTCATTTTGGAGGACAATACTGAGCATGTGAGGCGTGAGTAAAATCTAGGCCGTTTCAGGTAAATTTCCTATCTAATTCAGAAGGGGAAGACTTGTGCTTAGCATGGCTTCCCCAGAACATGAAACAAATGTCCTCGGTTATACCCAGGCCAACATAAATTCATCCAAGACTAGATGATCAGTTTTCTAGGTGCAGTTCAAATATGTATCGACCAGTAGGCACTTCTAGATTTGTGAAATTTGCCTAAACAAACCAAATTATCTGAATAAGCCCAACTCTGATTTTCAGAACACATCTCCCAGTGTGGGAGAAAATTTTTTTAAACATATGGGAAGAAAAGCGTTTATACCAGATAACACTTCCAGACTTACACAGAGTGTTTATGTTAAGTATCTATGAAAGACTGTTTAGCTTTACAGTGAAGAAACTGTTCTTTGAATAAAATTGAGCTGTCTTGGAGGACGTGAATCAAAAGATTCTTTTTCTAAAGACAGTAATATGTATGTTTCCACGTTGTAGCCTTGAGAGGTTGAACTAAGCCAATTACTTTAATTAATATTTTACTTGATATGATGCATTCATTATACTTTTAAAAGTGAAATGAAATAAACCATCTTCTGCATAAATCTTTGCATCAAAATCTCAAATTATTTGTATAGTTCTTTGGTTATTCCTCTTGTTAGCATGTTCTGTCTTTTCCATTTGCCCTGTCTCTCTACCCTCTGGAACCTTGCTGCCTGCCATCTAACCTACTGATGTAATCTAAAGACCACTGAGTTTTGCCATCTGTCCCCTTGCTGAATCCTTAGGTGTCTGTGATTTTCCATCTACACTGCTGCTCGACTGTCTTTTATTTGTTGCCTCCTCCAATAAAGTTGTGAGTTTATTGAAAGTGGGCATTGTCTATTTTTTTTCCTATTTGTCTCTCCAGTACTTAGCATGGTTTCTTGGCGCACAGTAAACTCCTAATAAATTTCTTTTCATTTATTCAAGAAAACTGAAATAATAGATTCTTTTCATATAGAATTATGGTACACTAGATAAGAAATAAATTATCCATCTTAGTATACTTTGCTGAATAGAGAAGTGCAGTTGGGGGTCAGTAAACTTGGTTTTGAGTTCCAACTTCACCACTTACTAGCTATATGACTGTATAAATCACTGAACAATTCTGAGTCTCAGTTTCCCCACCATAGTAAGAGGATAATAATATTTACACCATTCCTCATGGAGTCAGTGTGAGGAAAATAGAAAATAGTTTACAAATTATAAATGTGAAGTGTTGGCTTTTTTGTTAATCTTCTCCACTAAGGATAGACCAAGTTAGAATGGAAATAAACTTGAACTGAGGAATTCATTATACCTTTGAGAAAATACCAGCACACATGAAGTTAAATCCCCATAGAAGATCCACCAATAGTTTAGTAACTTGCCTCTAATTTTGTTTTTACATGGGGACAAATCTATCATTAATAACACTTTCTTTCAATATTTGAACAGTCCATCTCATTTTCCAATCATACATTTATGAGAAGTTATCTTTTATGATACCACCTGTGTGGAAGTCAGATTTTATTAATATACTGCAAGCTAAACTCATTATATATATATGTATATATATATGTACATATATATATACATATATATATCTTCATTGTCTTTGGGTTATCTACAATTTTCAGTCTTCAGAGACTGTGATATTACATGATTCAGATAATGTCACTTTACCCAGAAAAAATACTAGTGTTGGGTTTTTATTTTAGGGATCATCTTGGAATCATTGAAAATGCTTTTCAGTTTCCCAAATGCAGTACAACTTATTTTCTTTCTGCTGTTCAAGTTTGGGCCTAGATCATGGTCCATTATAGTAACTCTTTAAGATAAATGTATAGATGGATTAACTCAGTGGAGTCTCCAACTCCATGTCATACCCTGTATGGTAAACATTTTTCATCCATTTGTTTTTTCCGTGTTGATTGTTAAGCCAAAGTGTGACTATGGCTCCTATTAAAGAGGCTAGGGCTTACTACAATCAGAACATGTTAGGAACAAATAGATGCATATGGAAAACAGTACCATTTTTAGACAGTCCCTTTTTCTTTTTCTGGTTTGCCCTGGTCACACCCATTACAGGCTCAAAAAACCTTTATTTGTTTTACTTTGTTTGGTTGTTTCAGGCCTTTGTCTTTTTTCCTCCAGTAAACTCCTTAAAGGCCAGGACTGTTTTATTTATGTCTTTTTAAACTTTCTAGTGGTTACCACAGTGCCTGGAACATAATTGATAGCTATAAATCCTTGTTGAATGGAATTGATGAGAAGATTATGGGAAGAAAACGTTCAGTTTTGTCAGTGAATGTTGCGTGATCTTAATACATGCATGAGTATCTTTGTTAAAGAAGAGTCTCTTATTCTTTCAAAATACTTTAAAATTGTCCATATCATATAATAAGACCTACTATTCACTATATTTCAGCTATTTTGGTCTGTGAAGTTGTGTCTTCTATAGAATATCAATTGCAAATCCTGCCATTTTCCTTTCTCATTTTCATTTAGATTGCAGCACCCAAAATATGTGGATAGATTAGGGATAGGAAACCTGTGGCCTCAAGGCCACATGTGATCCCCAAGATGTTCAAATGCAGCCAGTTGGAGGCAATCAAAGGGCCATACTTGAGGACCTTGAGGGTCACATGTGGCTTTGAGATCGCAGCTTCCCCATGCCTATGTGTGTGTAGATCCTTCTTCCACAGATTTTGTGGGTCATGAAAAGTTGGCTTATAGCTTGGTAATTTTAGAAATGATTCAGTCACATTTTTTTTTTGTAGCCACCTGATTTTCCCTCCATTTGTTCAGTATCTTTGCCTCTTTCAGATATCTTGAAAATTCATCCATTAATTTTTTTCAAAACCATGTAATTTCTAGCATGGATTTTTTTCTATGTGTACTTGGTCTGTTCCACCTGCACTTTTCAGATTGGTTTTCTTTATTACTATTTCTGCTTCTTCAAGTAAAAGATGTCAGAGTCTAAATGTAGTGGTCCCAGTGTCATTAATTATGAAAATAGTTTGTTAGACAAATGCTGTCATATTTTTACATTTTTTGTTTGTTTGTTTCCTTGCTTCCAGTTTTTGGAATGATCTGGCGTAACTAATTGGACCTCACACCAGGCTTTTTGCAAAGACTGGTCTTCACTTTTTTAATCAGGTGAAAAATGTCAGTATCTACTGTCCTCTGCTGTTGTGCTTTATAAATAAATGTATATCCCACATCAATCTTCCCTTTGTCTTCTATCTCTTGGCTTGGTACAGAAATTGAGTACAGTAGAATCTCTGTTTACTAATTTAATTCGTTCTGAGATTCTGTTCCTCATGCGATCTGTTTGTATTGGAAAGCGAATTTTCCCATAGGAAATAATGTAAAGTTGGATGATCAGTACCACATCCTCAAAAATATTCATATAAAAATAATTTTAAGTAAGTTTTTTGTCCTTGAAATGCAGTAGCAATGGTTATTATGCAATATAAACCAAAAATAAATTAACTTGCACTTTACCCTTTAGAAGAGTCATGGCTGGTGTGAGGGAGGTGAGAGGGAGGAGGAGGAGGAGGAGGAAGAGGAGGAAGGGTTATTGTTTGGAAGGAGAATCTCCTATGAGAACATCAGGGATTTCAATGGGAGTGTTCTCTCTTACGCTGCTTTAACTAAAAGTAAGACTAACTACTGCCTTCACTTATTTTTCGTTTTTTAGAATCATTTTCAGGTTTTGACTCACTGATTTATTTTATTTACGTTCACTTCTAAGAATCTAATGACACTTGTTTTTGATTTTTTAAAATTAATTTGTTTTCAGTTTTCAACAGTCATTTCTGTAAGTTTTAAATTTTCACCCCCTCCTGCCCCCCTCCCTCCCTGAAACGACATACAGTCCTTTATGGGTTCAAAAAAAAAAAAAACCCCAAAGCCATTGCCCTAGTGATGCTCCCTTCGTGAACGTTCAAGTCCAAACATGACATCCGTACTGCAAATTTTTGTTCATCTTGCAAGACAAATTTTGCGAAAAATTTTTCCTCATCCAGCAAAGCATGCATAAACCAGGTTACTCTTAAACCAGGGTTCTACTACAGCAGTTTCAGGGTCCTTTTGGTCTCCTTGTTATGGTCATTCTTTAACATTCTAAGGAATGGTGATGTTCCATGTGAATATCTTTCTCATTATCTGTTTCCCACTTTTCAGGAAGACTACAGTGCCTCCCCCTATAGAATGCAAGTTTCTTAAAAGCAGGGACAGTTTTCATTGTGAGTCCCCTACTTCCTAGGGCAGTATCTGGCATATAATTGGTATTTATTAAATGTATGATGATTGCTCCTATAACCCCCAATTCCCTACGTATATTTTGGGTTAAATAAACTTTTAGAGGCAGCCTCAAAACTGTCTTTAAAAATAAGAATTACTCATATCTGACCAGGATTGCTTGGTGACCCAAGCAAGGGATTAGATTAGATGGAGGATTGTAGTAGCTAAGTGCTTAGCACACAGTGGGTTTATGTTGTTGTCATTATTTGTTGTACCCCATTAAATATTGTGCTAGATGCTATAAAGTGACCTAAGCAAATATAGTCTTTGCCCTGTGGAACTTAGAGTATTCAACTTGATGAATTATCTATGCTTGTATCAATAAATACGAAATAGAAATAGTGGAATTACTTATTGGCTTGGTTTTTCGTTTGTTCTCTCTGTCATCAAACATTTCTTGAGTTTCTATGTTGTCCAGGTCATTGCACTGGGGGCACTCTGGAGTTATAAAGGAAGTGGAAGGGAAGCTCCCAGCTTAGGGAGTTTATAGTACAGAAAGTGATAAAAGAAGCAAATAATAACACTGTAAACTGTGACTGGGTGTGTCTGTGTGTGATGAAAGGTACCATGTTTTCTGTATTATTTGTTGGGGGTGGTAAGCAAAGGGAAGAGAGAAAGGAGGGGAGGGGAAGGGGAGGAGAAAGAGAGAGAGAGAGACTGAAAACAGCAGAAGATGGAAAGCTTACTTTCACTGAAGGAGTTGTTATGGTTTGACTCATTTACCTGTTATTTGTGTCACCTGTTGATCTGTATCTTCTTCCTCTAGAATATGCTTTTTGTTTTATTTTGATCTTGTGATTTCGTCTTTATAAAGCAGCTTCCTCCGTAGAAATTCCCTCTACTGATAAAAATCTCTAACTTATAAGTTACATCTTTTGAACTTAGAATTTGTTTCCTGACTAAAACAGTTTAGTTCAGTTTTGAGGCTGCTTCTTTCAAGCTTTATTTAACCCAAAATATACCTGGGAAGCAGGGAGCTATAGGATCAATCATCAGACATTTATTAAGCGCCTATTATATGCCAGGCACTGCTCTAGGAAGTGAAACAGTGTTCAAGGTAAGACAGTGTTCAAAGACAAAGGAAACTGCCCTTGCTTTCAAGAAACTTGCATTTTATAGGGGAAGGCAGCATACGGATATATAAGAATATGTTCAAAATAATTTTTGAGTAGGGGTGTTGGCAGTGATATGAAGGTTAAATGAGGCACAATCCCTTTACTCATGTAATTTATATTCTTTTATCAGAGATTCCTAACCTGGAGTCCATAAACTTGTGTTTCTTTTTTAAATATTTTGATAACCGCATTTCAATATGATTATTTTGTCTTAAAATCTTATATATTTCATGCTGTGCATTTAAAAACATTTTTTTTCTGGTTTTACATAGGCTTTGCCAGACTGTCAAAAGGGTCAGTGATACACAAAAAGATTAAGAACCCTGGTCTGATGGTTCTGGCTAAATAGGGTTTATAGACTTGCTGTTTGCCATTTATATTGAAAAACGAATTCTAAGTTCTAAACAACTGCATTCTATACAAAGCACTGGCTTTGGAGTTAGGGGACCTGGGTTCAAATCCTACCTTTATTACTTAATACCTCTGTAATCTTAGGCAATCATTTAACTTCTCTGGGCCTCAGTGTCCCCGCCTGTAAAATGATGAGGTTGGATTAGATGGTCTCTAAGGTTGCTTCCAACTCTGAATCTCTGATTATGTTTTTTTATATTCCTAAGGTATACACATCTTATAGTCAAATATGCCAATAAAAGTGGTTGCTGATTTGGATGTGGAGGGAATGAACTGGAGAGAATTACAGTGGCAAGGGAAGGGGAAAATGTACAGCAGTCAAATTCTTAGAATCTTTTAGGCAAAATTTTAGGCTGGACTTTTAGGTTTAACTGGATGGCATTTGAGGTCATTGCAATTAGAAACTTATGATCCTGTGATCAGTTAATAACAAGTTAAAAGAAAATTGTGGGAACCTGGGTAGTATGGAAGCAGAGTGGGTGGAAGTAGAGACAAATAAAAGCATTTTAAGTAGTCTTTTTTTTTAAACCAGAGTTGATAATCTTGACATATTTAAAGATTTGGTCTAAGAACACTTTGCTCTTTTGAAAAGTTGCTTCAGAGCGTCTCATGGAACATAGGCTTGACATATTTGCCAAGATAGCTTTTATGGTGTCTTTTCAGGTTGGCATTTTTTTTTAACTGACCAGAAAAGCAGAATGGTTAGATATTTTCTACATGAATGCCTAGAAGTTTTACTAGTCTATATACTGGCAGCCTTGATTGAGTTGTGCCTTAGGCCAAAATTACTGAAGCCAATTCCTCTTGGATTTTCCCCTCCTGATGACTGTTCTTTGATAATTTCCATAGATGAGTGTTCCATAGTAACAGAACAGTAATTTCCTTTTATAGATTTGTCTCAATTATCTTTTCTAGTTTGGTTGCCTGCATTCTTAGGCATTTTTTCCTTGCTAGAGTTTTATGACCTGTATTTTTCTATGGTTTTTCACAAAGTTCAGGGACCATGTCTCCCCTGTCACTGATGTTTCCAGAATAGTTTTTAATGTACAAAGATTGAAGGGAGGGATGGAATTCAGCAGAGTCAGCATTCCTCATCATTATCTACTAGTCTACAACTCTAAACATAAAGGTAGGAAACTAGGAGTAATCCTCACTTTTCTCATTCCCTCATCTCCCATCCAGTCAGTTGCCAAGTCTTGTTGATTTTACCTCCATGGCATTTCTTGCATAATCTCCTTCTCTCTATTAATAAAGCTATGCCCTTCCTTCACCTTTCCTCACTTTATGATAGACTAATGTCCCTTAATTTGTCCACCTGCTTTAAGTGTCTCTGCTTCCAATCGATCCACCATACAACTGCCAAAGTGATGTTCCAAAATAACATGCACCAAGTAGAATCAAATACAAAATTCTCTGTTTGGCTCTGAATTCCCTTCAAAACCTGGATCCAGCCTCTCTAGGCTTGTTGGTCATTACTCCCCTCATGCTCTGGTCCAGTCATACTGACCTTTTTACCATTCTTTATAATCAATCTCTTGTCTCTGAGCCTTCGCATTGCCTCTCCCCCATTTTTGGAATGCACAACTTCTCCATCTATGCTTCTGAAAATTCCTATTTTCTTCAAAATTTTGATCAAGCAACCTCTTTACATGAAGTTTTTCTTCATCTCTGCAGCAACTAGTATCTCCCTCCCCCAAAGGGGAAAATTGCTTTGTATAGATTTTGAATATATTTATAAGCTCATATTGTCTCTCCCTTTGGACTATCAGCTTCTTGAGAGCAAGGACTATTTGATTATATTTGTATCCTTATTTAGTGGTAGTACTTGGCACATAATTAGTTTATTGATTGATTGTTCTGTCAACCAAATAATTCCCTGTTGAACATGATAGCTTGAAGTTTTTAGTGACAGAATGAAAAAAAGTTTGATTGCTTAGAAATTCTAATTTTATCAATACATTTGAATCTGACCGATAAAGAAGGTTCTTGTGACCACGACTTATAAGGAATAACAAATTGATCCTACTATCAAGGAAAATGTGACACAGCAAGAGAAATGTTAAGACTGGTGACTCTTGATAAAGAATCAAGGAAAAATGTACCATTATACTTGGTAATCGTAGTGTAAGACACTTCTGATCTGCACAAGGTACTCATCTCAGATCATTCATTGGCTAAGCTTGGGTACATGTAGAATCTAGTAAAAATTAATGGCTATTTTTACAACAAAAGAAGTGTTTCAAAAATAATTTAACTAATTTAAAATTTTTCACTAATTAAAAACACTCTTTCATTACCTTTCAGTCATTTGAATAGTACAAAGAAAAGGTCCAAATCAGAAAATTATGTAATGCCTTATTGTATCAAAAAAAGGGCTTTGATTTTTATCTTAACTCCTAATGGATCTTTACTAGCTTGTGCTTGTTAGATATTTTGTTACAGGACTCTGTAAGCAGGGTCCATCTTCTTGGAGCAGTAGAAGAAGTATCATGCTTTCTTAGAATAGATACTTAATAAATAGTGGCAGAATGAATTATTTAAGAATGGAAAGACCTGGGGTTTGAGTGTTGAGTCTAGTTATTTCACTTCCCTATGTCTCAGTTTCATCATCATGTATTCTGGAAGATGAACTGGATGATCTCCAAGGACCTACCCATCTCTAATTCTCTAAAATAAGATTTAAAAAGTCAATAATTTAAGTTTTCAGAATTGCTTCCCACTTTTCCAGAAATTTGCATGGCATTTCAAACAATATAAAAGGAAGACTGATTTGTAGTTGTACATGTACGTGAGCATTAAAATGCCAATCGAGGTAAATAAAATCTGAATATGATTTTATTGCACTAATGATCATAAGTATACAATATGGATTTTATATTTGAGCTTCAGCACTAGAATAGATTAAGTTTGAACAAGCTGGTATTGGATTGCATGTGATTTAATCACTTTGTTTCTTTGGATTGGGGGGAAACCTTTAGAATCATTTATAGATTGTAAGGTGAGACAGCCCTCCTAATGACAAAATCATGATTGTTTTGTCTGTGAGATTTAATTTATTAAAATTTAATTTGCTCATGTGCTTTGCTTCAATAGCACTGTGCTAGCAAATGGCTATAATTAGATTACCAGGCTGCTAAGCAGTGGTGACAGTATCTGAGCCTCAGAGAGCATGTGCTAGATTCTACATGTGCCTTTTTCCCATTGGCTATTGACATTGCTGCTTGCCAGTTTGATAGGTTTCCACAGTAATCTTTATGCTGCATTAGAGACATAGATACAGAGGTACTGTACTGTGTTCTTGCAACGGTAGAGGTGCTTAGCTTGTAGCATAAAAGAAAGAGAAAGCTACTGATGGAAGAAAGGCATTGGTCTTTGTTGTAAAACATCACTAGTGAACGACTGCTAGCAGCAAGCAGGGTCAGTGGAGGAGTTTCAGTTCATGGTAATTACTTTCGGTCTTTATCTATGCCATAAAGCACAGCCGTGCATGAAATGAATACTGTTAATCATGTCATCTGTTTAATTTGATCTTGCTTTTGTTAATAGCATGTGTAGAACAGCTTCTGATACTAAATGTGTTCCCCCAGAAAAAAATTACTTGAGAAAATATCGAATATATTCATGTGGGAACATTGTTTTTACATGAATTCTAGGGTGCATGTGCATGTGAGGAATTCTTATTGGTCCTCTTTTGTTTTGGTAATCCTAGTAATTTCATGGATTCAGGTATCTTTGCCGCTTCATGTCCATCCCTGATTGCTTCTGTTTATATCGAGATCAGATTGCTCTGAATAACTAGGGGTCAGAGGAAATTTTGTGAAATGTATTCTAATAAGACATAGGGCAGGAACTATCCTAAGAGACTGAAGAACGGGAAGTGTACTGTGTTGTTGTTATTTTTTCAGAGATGCTCTCAGCCTTCATTTTGGATGGTTTCTTTGTTTCACCTTTCTGTATTTTCCATTAAGAGGCTCTTTTAAAAATTTAAGTAGTAAGTTACCCAGTCTAGGGGAGAAAAGGTTCATTGTGTAATTATTTCGAAGAGCCAAATTTTGGCTCGTGGTCATGTTTTGCTATGGACAAGCTTTGCCTTTAGAGTTGGAATGAGAGAGTAGGAAGGTGGGGTTCCTATCACTCACTCTGAATATTGTTTCAAACATTGTTCATACGTTTTTATTTAATGTATTGTTGCATTCCAATTCTTGTTGTTAGACTATATTTTTAAATGGCCTTAACTCTTAGATTAGAAATGGCACGTTTAAAGGCAATTATATTTAATATACAAGATTGGGGAGGGTAGAGAAGAGACGATTGATAAAATGTATATTTGCCTGAAACTCTATCTTCCCTACATGTTTGCCAGTTTTATATAAAAATAGATTATAGCTACAGCTGGCTGTCACAACTTAAAATTGATGTCCTTGTCTTTATCAGACTGTGGAGTCCACAGAAACTTGTGTCTTGAGTCACCAGTCATTCAGCTGGCTGTCTGCCACCATGCGTCTGGTAACGGTGAAAAGCTTTGCTAAAATCCAAAAGGTGTAAGGAATTGGGTTTTTTTTTCCTTTTTCTGCAGAGACAAAATAGTTCAGCAGGCCATCTTTCTAAGTAATTGTTTATTAAATAGCTGACTTTATTTTTATAATATATGCTTTCAGAAATAGTGTATCTTTTGCTGTTGTATTTAAAAACTCCGTGCTAACATTCTCTGTGTTGCCTTCCTTCCTCAAACATTTATTTCTTTCAAAGTCCACATTTAAGTCTAATAGATTATCTGTGTATCATGGAGTTTTTTTTGTCATAACACATTTGAGAAAAAAATCTTGGAAAGAATAAGTTTCGCTGAAGATTACCACAATTGAGCATTTTGTGTGACCTTAAATTTGTATTCTTTTTAGTTTCAACATGCCAGGTATGATCAATGTAAAAATTAGTACTTGGTTAACATTTCAGCATAATTGATTAAAAGGCTGTGCTTTAACAAGATTACATGGCTGCATCAGTGATGGCAACAGAAATTGTGATATAGTTGCTGCCCTGTGTTTGTATGTTTTTTTGTATGTCTTTTATTCTTTCCATGAAATGCTTTACTCCTTTATACTTGGCTGGCAAACTTTCTGTATATCAACAGTTAGGAAAGGGCAGTGGTGGTAAGAACAGTATGTAGGCACACCTCAGGCATCTTCTCTATTTCCTTTGTCTTCTGAAGTACTTACTAAATCGCTTGGCTCTTCTAATAAGAAATAGCCTGGTTTGAAAGAAAATTGTCAATGACTTTCCCCCCTGCTGAACAATATCAGATCTAAGCTTAAATGTGGATATTATTTAGATTACTTAAAAGCAGACTTCTTTGCTTTTGAAGGCATGTCAGTGTTGAGATCTGTATGCTTGAGATCACCACATCAGTACTAATTGATGTGGGAATTCCCATGTATTATATTTTAGGATATTTTCCATGTCATGAAGTTTTATAAAAAATATAAAATTGAGTTCGTGTTGTGGTGATTTAATAGTATGATGCACAAAACTATCTTTCAAAACTAATTAACCTCATTTAAAGAAACACAGTTCTAGAGAATTGTCACTGGTAAAATATTGTCTCTTTGTAAAGTAACAAAGTGTAAATTTTGGCTACCCTTATACTAAAAGGGATTAGAAATGTGATGTGTATACTGTGAAGTTTTTTTTTTTTTGCATTTCATAAGGTTATAGAAAATAAACCTCTTGTACATGATGAATTGTTTCTCTATGCTTCATAACATTTATGCAAGGGAATAATATGTTTGTAAAACAAAAACATTCTGAGCAAATATAACAATATTAGTGGGCATCAGTATATAATATATGATGTATGCTAAACTCAGAAAGATGAGAGATTCAGCGATATAGTATAATTTTGTTTACTCAGAGCTATAATTGAATGACGACATTAATGAGTTCATAGCAACTTTGGAGGGAGATCTCTGGTAGACTGTCCTCAGGGATCTGTCCGTGGTCCTGTGCTGTTCAGAATTTTTAATAGTGGCATAGATGATAAAAAAGAAACTGGGAGGGAACTAACATAGATAAACAAAGTCAGGATGCAAAAAGATCTTGATAGGCTATTGTGATTAGCTGAATAATAATATGAAGGTTAATTAATAATTTAAAGTTCTGTGTTCAAATGAATATCAACTGTGCAAGCACTAAGCAAGTTGCGGGGGCGGGGGATAGATATAGTAGGTAGACATTAGTTTGAAAAAGCAGAGAGATTTAGTCAACTACAAACTTAAACCAGAGAGATATGTCAGGTATAAAAGCTAATGTGATCTTAGAGTATTAAAAAAAAAAGCAGACCCTAGTTCAAATCCAACCTAAGCTACTTACTAGCTGTGTGACCTTGGGCAAGTCACTTAAATTTTGTCTTGGTTTCTAAATTTGTGAAATGAGAATAATAATAGCACATTACTTCCAATGTTGTTGTGAGATATCTGTAAAACCCTTTATAAACCCTAAAGTGTTATATAAATGCGAAGAATTATTTTTTTTCTCTGCTGTTATTGTTCTTCTTGTCACGTCAATTCTGCCTCCTCCTTATCTCTAACATCTCCTTCAGTAGCCATCACCCTAATTGAGTCTTTGTTACTTTTCAACTGGCCAGCTATAATAATTTTATAATTGGTCTTCCCAGATCCAGTCTCTCTTCTCAAATACATCTTCCTCTGTGTTGCTTCCAAATTTCAAATCCTAAAATTCAAAGTGTGACCATGTCACTTCTGCTCAAGAAGCTTCATTGGCTCCCCACTGCCTTTAACGGATAAAGTTTGGAATTCCGCATTTGGTATTTAAAGGCCTTCCCAGTCTGGCTTTATTCTTCTCTTCTGATTATTCATCCCTCCCCTTTAATGTGTTCTATAACCTCAGCAAGACTGGCTTGTTCGCTGTTCCCTGTAAACTATATTTCATGAACTCCTGCCTCTCTTTGGGCCTTTGCATAGGCTGACCCTCATGCCTGAAATGCTCTCCCTTCTCTCCAACACTTCTTAGACCCTTGTTTTATTCAAAGTAAGCTTTCAAAGTTTAAGTGCCACCTTCAAGACACCCTTCCAGAATCATAATTGTGTATGTGTCTGTCTTTGTATCTCTATTTATCTGTCTGTCTCTCTCTCATATACACACACACATTATCTCATTTTTTTTTATTTACAAATAAGTTGTATCTTTCCAGGAGAATATAAGCTCCTTGCTTGACTATAATGTATAACAGACTCTCATAGTACATATCCCACAATAAAATACTGTACAATTCTCTATTTTTTTATATTTTATATTTAAATCCTAAAGGATTTAAGGGAGTAAGAGAAGTACGATCTCACTTTGGCATATGCCTCTATCCTTAATGCTTACATGGTGTCTGTAGTAGGTGCTTAATAAAGGTGTTTCAATTGATTTACATTCCTGCTGCATTGATTTTGGTTCTACAAAACTTTGAAAATTGTATGTTTTCTTACACATAATAATATCTGATTTTTATGTAGCACCTTTAGGTTCACAAAGCACTTTACATATGTTTCCCCAAAACCACCTCATGAGTTAAAATGCTCTAGCTATTATCTCCATTTTACAGATGAAGAAACAGAAGCTGTGAGAAGTTAAACTTGTTCCAGGCGGGATGTGAGCCCTGGTATCTCTTGACTGCAGCATTCAGTATCCAAGCCATGACTTCCTGCTACTTCTCTGTATAAAGCAAATTTGGTTGTCCAAATTCTTCCCAGAATACAATGAGTAAGGATAATTTCAGTACTGATAGAGTCAAATGAAAAAGTTCATACATGGGAATTGGAGATATTTTTATTATCTATCAGTTGAGATGTATTTCTGGCAAAGGGAACACAAAGCATTTTTTAAAATATTTATTGCAATGAAGATGTTTCCTTATATAATTAATCTTTTTGAAATTACTGGAGTTTCCTGGAATTAACATTTAAATTTTTTAGTTCTGTATTTGTTTTTTTTTTAACTTACTGTTTTATAATTTCTTATTAAAAATCCAATAAGACTTGTGAAGTCAGTAGCAAAATTGTTAACTGTACAACCAAACTTTGTTTAAGATTCTCTGTTTTGTTAGCTATTAAATAAATTTAGACATACTTAAACTACCAAATTTAAACTAGCAGTTAATTTTAGAACCTTATATATCAGACTGAAAGATCTCATATAAAAAATAGAGAATTGTACAGTATTTTATTGTGGGATATGTACTATGAAAGCCTGTGATACATTATAGTCAAATAATGCAAAGAAATTTGTATAATTCCTAACTTCTGATATGATACAGACTAGATGGTCATAAAAAGTTGGAGAGGTAACTGTAGGCAAAAGGACACTGTACTTGGATTCAAGGGACCTTGGTTAATCTCATATCTAAAACTTATGTCCTGATTAGCTGTGGCCATTTCAATTTTTCTGAACCTCAGTTTCTTCAGGAGGTAAAATGAGCATAATTTTGAGGAAATCAGACCAGCTACTTGCTGGTTATTACCTAGATGTCCTTCTGCTACTTTAGATTCAACATGTCCGTTATAGAGTTTATCATACTCCACTCTGCCCTGTCTCCTTCCAAACTAAACTATTTCTGTTAAGGTCTTCCGTGTTACCCAAGTTTGTAAGCCCAAATAATGTTTTACTCTTGATTTTTCTTTTCATTCCCCTTCCTCCCGCCCTCCAATCCTGTCAGTTAATAACTTTAGGAATTTTATTTCCTAAACATTCACATTTATGACTAGCATCCTAATTCAGGCCTTTATTGGTTACATCAGGAAGGTACCCAAGGGATTATCTAACCCAGGGGTTCTTAGCCCTTTTTATACCATGAACCCTTTGGGGCATTTCAGTGAAGTCTGCAGACAGCTTCTCAAAAATACATATAAAATTATTGAACATCCATATGTAATCATAAACACATTTATGGAAAATCATTTTATATGTATGTATCTATTTGTGTCTAATGGTAATAATTTTTAGGATAGGAGGTGAAGAAAGAAAGGAAAAAGAAGAAATTTACATGACAACTTTATGCAGTATTTAAAAGGAAAAGCAAGTTGTACATAATAGATTTGCAATCTTTTTTTAAAATTATACTATGTTATGGAAATACTTGTTTTATTCTGTAAATTAAAAGTAAAATAAATAAAAATAAAAATATGTATTTTGAAATAAAATTGTAAAAAGTTTTTTTTTTCAAGTTCTCAGATCCCAGATTAAGAATCCTTGAAGCTGATACTCTTGTTTTGAGAAGCAAACTTAGGCTCAGCATGGTGATATAAATTGCCCAAGACTTTATAGTTTTAGCGAGCAGCAGAGCCAGCATTTGAATTCATTTCCTTAAAGTCAAATCTAGTGCTGTTTCCATTATATTCCTATCAATTTCTCATACAAATGCAACAACATAATCTTTCTAAAGCAAGGATCTGAGCTCATTATCTGCTAAAAAAAAAAATACAGCAACTTCCTTTTGTCACTAGGATGTAATGTAAATCCATAAATCATGAAGGTGCTGCACTCTTGCTCCATTGAACCTTTCCAGCCATTACTTAATATTACATCTCTTCCTTCCATCCAAACTGTTCCACAAACTTTCCTATTTGACATTTCATCTCTTCCTCCAGGGTTTAAGGCATTATGCTCTTGGATTACTGAGAGTTTAATGACTTGCCCAAGGTCAGACAGCTAGAATGTGCGTTGACCAGTGGTTGTGAATCATAATTCTCATGATTCTAAGGCTGACCCCATTATTTACTGTCAGCACTGAGCCTATCAAATTCCTTCTATTCGTGCACATCTTATATCCTCCCTTGAGGACCTAGCATGATCAGTGCTTTGCACATAGTAGGTACATAGTAAATATTTGTCTAATTGAATCAAAACATGTTATATGTATTAAGTACAAATGTGAGTTATTTTAAATCTTACTTTCCTGCTGACCTTAATTATATGATCAGAGAATTTTACAACTGTCAGCTAGATGTGACCCCCTACCCCTCCCCACCTTTTTTTTTTTCTGATGAGGAAGCTCTAAAGAGATTAAGTTGGACTTTGCAATAGGAAGAAATTCTTTACGTACGTATTGTAATTTGCCCCATATATAAACTAACCTAAGATTAGTGATAATAATTATTATTATAGTTAGTATTTGTATAGTTCTTTAAGGTTTGCAAAATGCTTTACAAATATCTCAGTTTTTCCTTACAACAGTCCTGGGAGATAGTTGCTATTATTATTTTTCCTGTTTTACAGATGAGAAACTGAGGCATGCAGGGGTTATTTAATTTAGTGTGCTAGACTGGATTAGAACTCAGGTCAACCTGATTCCAGATCCAGTGCCCTATTGTGCCACCTAACTGCCTTACATCATGGGGAGGGGGTTGAGAAACTGTAATTTAATTGCATAGTTGCTCTGAAATTTTTTTACAGAATCATAAAGGATAGTAATAATTATTAGAAGATTCCAGAGTTTGTTTTTCTTATTTTCTTTTTAAGAGTAGCCAAGGGTATCCTAGTCATTAAGAGAGTTATACCGTCTAGTGAACACTACAATAGCTCCATAATGAGCCGTTACTGTCTGTTGATGCTCTTATTAAGTGAGCGTTGTGCTGTCCTATGGATGGAAGGCTATAGTAATGAACCCTGACTTATCTGTTAATTGTGGGTCAGTTATAAAGATGGGCACCAGAACTGGTAGTTTTGAATTGTGTTGTAGAAGTGTTATGCCTGCTTTGAAAATTAATAAAATTCTATTTCTCTGCCTTGGGGAAGGATGCATATAGATGCTTATCTGTTCTAGCTGCCTGAGGTGAAACCAGCTACTGATAAAGTGGAAAAAGTATTGTTTGTGTTGTTTGCTGCTTGTGTTCAGTTTTTAATCTCAGTTTGGGGGAAAAATATTAGTCCAAACCAGTGGCCACCTTCAGCACCATTGTTAATATGTGAAAACCAAACCTTTTTTTTTTTTTTTCCATTTTTCCAGTGCATATCTCACACTTACTTGGCTTCATGCTCCATTCCCTTCCCCCTTTTAAAGCTTAACCAGGTTCAATTCTGTTTAACAAGATCAAGATTGAATGGTTCTAAACCTCCCCCACAACTGCCACTGGTGGCGCTGAACAGAATTCCCTTTTACTTTTTAGCCAATAAACCTTCTGTATTTCTTTTTTTTCTTTCTACCTTAGGGATTAGGCATTAGAATTTGTTTGTTTATTTCTTTATATCTTTGGTCCAGTCTCTAACCTGTCTTTTTTATCTGAATATATCTCTTCTCCCTCCATTAGCCTTTTACAACAAAAGAATGAAAAACCAAGGTTTGGTGGGGCAACGAGCAGTTCAGCAAAATCAGCATATTAACCAAGTTCGACTGCATGTGTAATGTTTCACATCCATCCTTCTCCCATTTAAGGAGGGAAAGGGGGTGTATTTTCTCATGTCTTCTCCTGGGTCTATCTTGGTCATTATACTTCTACAGCATTGAGTTTGGGGATATTTTTGGATCTGTGTTTTTTCCATTTACGTTGTTGCAGACATTTTTTCTCCCTCTTGTTCTATGGATTTCATACTTTTATTCTTAAAAGTTTTGTGCTTCCCATGCCTTCTTACATCACCCTATCCCTGTCACCCAAAACACATAGATAGGCCTGCTTAAATACTCACATGGCTTCAATAAGATTGGATTCACCAACTCTATACTTTCTCATGAGTCAGATGACCACTAGGCCCTACCCATCTTCTCTACCACTTCCTCTTAAGGTCCTCCAGGCTTACCAACTGCTCTACCTCTCTGCCCTTGAGAACCGCCCCTCCCAACCCTCCAATACTATATATAACTTATTGATATTACCTAAGGATCAGATAATCAACTCATCGTTACCTGCTTTAAAAAAAAAAAAAGACTTTCTTTTGCCACTAGGATGTCATGTAAATCCATAAATCATGAAGGTGTCACAGTCTTGCTCTATTGCTGCCCCTTTCCTGAGCAATTATTCAGATTTCCCAGTGTATGCCCTACAGGTGAATATTCTTTTATAAATTGTCTCCCTCAATTACGGTCTTAGCTCCTTAGGAGAAGGGACTGCCTGGTTTGTTTGTGTTTGTTTTTGTCAGTTTTTTGTTCCTTTTTCTTTGGGTCTTCAGTACTTAGTACACACTATTTAGTAAACTGTTAATGAATGGTTTTTCATTCATTCCCTGAATTCTTCATATTTGGCCTCCCATGTTACTAAATTACTAAGTACTACAATTTGTTTAGTTATTCCCTAGTCAATGGGTCTGCTTTGTTTCCAATTCTCTGCTAATACAAACAGTGCTACTATAAATCTAGCAGTGTATGTGGAGGCTTTCTTTTTGTCATGGATCTAACTGGGATATATCCCTAGCAGTAGAACCTCTGGGTCAGTAGATATGAACATTTTAGTCACTTTCTTAGCCTGATTCCAAAATGATTTTCGGAATGGTTGGGACTAATTCACAGCACCAACAGTGAAAATTTATGCGCAGGGTTGTTTTTTTTTTTTTTAGTTTGGGTTTTTTCTTTGTTTTGTTTTATTAGCATCCCTCCATATTGGCTAGTCTCATTATTTATATCCTTTGCCAGTTTTCTGAACATGAGGTGAAACTTTAGATTTGTTTTGCTTTAGATTTCACTCCCAAGTGTTTGATAGCAACCTTTCCTATGGCTGTTTATAGTTTGCAATTCTTTTGAGAATTGTTTGCTCATATCTTTTGGTCATTTATTGCTTAATGGTTCTTGGTTATATGTGTTCAAATGATAATTGATTCAACAGGCATTTATTAGACTCTACTGTATGCCACACTGTGGATACAAAGACAAAGTTGAACAGCTCCTACCCATTGTTATGGGAGAGACAACATGTTTTATATAGAAATCTATACTTAAAATGTACCTGATGCATAGAAGATAATTTTAAGAGTTAGTGAACTAGCAGCTGGGGGGGCTGTGAAGGGTGTCATATAGAAAGTCATTAAGCATGGATATTAGGAATGATAGCTAGCAATCATAAAGCACTTTAAGATTTGAAAAGTACCTTGCAAGTATTATTTCATTTTATCTTCTTTACAACCCCAGCAGGTAGGTACTATTATTATCCCCATTTTACACATGAGGAAACTAAGGCAGACAGGTAAGTTACTAGTCCAAAGTTATACAGCTAATAAGTGCCTAAGGCTGGATTTGAACTCATAACCACAGGTCCAGCACTTTTCCCACTATACCACCTGTGTAATCCCTTGGTTTCCTTCAACCAGGGATTCTAAGAGACAAGGGAAAAGAGAATGCATTCGGTGTATGGGGGATATCCATTGCAGAATCTCAGGAAGTGGAATGTCATCTGTAGGGAACCACTAGTAGGACAGTTTGTCTGAAACAGATTGATGCATGAAGATAGAGTTTAAGAAATAGACCTGAATTAATGCTGGCCTCTATGCCAACCCTGGTATCAATATACTCTCTTGTCATTTGTTCCTTCTCTGGCCTGAGCAGGAAAGTCTTGAGATGACTTTACCTCGTTACATTTACCCTTGATGAACTCTACCTCTTATCACTTAGCAACTACTTATTATTATTATTTCCTTTTTTCCCCCTCAATTTCCCCAAAACACTTCTATCCTTCACATTTATCATGGATAGTAAAGATATAAAGTTTAGACAGTACGTTCTCTCCCTCGGGGAGCTTATAACCTAATGAGGAACTATGACTTATACACAAATAGCCAAATTAAAGTTTAAAAAATGAAAATATCACAGTATTTTATGATAAATATATCAGAGGAGTAGCCTAGCAGTATGTGATTTAATTTCTACCAGGTTGTAAAAAGGCCTCAAATGCCAGGCATTTCACATTGACTTTTCCCATTAAATTCAATGCAAATTTTATTAAGTGTCTATTAATAAGGTGCTGTGCTGGCTGCTTAGGGATACCAGGATAAAAATGAAGAGATCTCTGATTCTATTAACAAAAGCATAACAAGCACAATGAAGGGAATGAAAGTTCCCTTGCATTGGATAGCCCACCAATGGAGGATCATGTCCAATTGATGAGTTAGAATGAATCTGCAGGAGAGGGAAGGAATTTTAGACCATGGCATATGTATATTGGTTAAAGGAATTAGAGGGAACATTGTAATCTTCAGATTCTCTGTTATTTTAATGAACCTGTAATCTCTCCTTTGTAAGGGAGAGCTATTATATACCAATGTTACTGATCATTCAATCTAGGCTTTCTCATCTCTTGTTCCACAAAGTACTGGGTTTGCTGCCTCTTTCTAGATCTCCTCACATTGGAATGAACGGGCTATTCATATTTTATCTTTTAGTTTTGCTACATGACCACCTAGCCTACTTTTCTATTAATTCTTTGTCTTTTGTGCCACTTCTCTGGGGCCATTTTTCATTAGTCATTATCCTATTGAAGAAGAATTAGACTTCCTTGACTCCAAAAGGGAGAATTAGGACCAATTGGTAAAAATGACAGGAAAAATACATCTTGGCTTCTGAGGCATCTGAGTAGAAAGTTAAATGGTAAATAAGAAAATTATTTTTGCGTATTTTATAACATGCAAAATTACCTCCAAAGTTCTGACAAATTTTTGAATGTTAGTTTATCTCACCAAATATGTACACATTTTATTAAATCAAAAGTAACAGAAGTCTTTTTTGTTTCTTTGTTTCAGATATAGCACTCAAGAGCATATTTCAAACAGAAGAATTTCTATTACATCCGGTTGCCACTCGCTTTTTCGTTGCAGGTAAATACTATTATTCATGTTGCATGTTTGTCTTAGGGTTTTCTGTCTTTTTTTTAAACAAAAATATTGGTTTTTTTACCCAACCTTGGCATCGTTAATACATAAAAACAAGAAGAATAAATTCTGTTTCCCTTTCATATTTTAGCAATGTATCCATTCCCTCCCTTAATTGATCTGGGTCCCTCCTTAATTGATCTGGTTGTTACTGGTAATGTTCGTCGTATTGGTGTTTAATTTTCTAGGATCTCTTTCCAGATTTTTACAGTCCTTAAGTTACTAAACTTAAGGATAATCTGTTTCTTAAAATGTATAAAACAGTGAAGTACTGCCACTTATTTTGTGTATATATTGTAAATATATAAATATGTATAATATATATAAATATACACAGTCACACACAAGCCTCATGTTTGCCTCATACAGTTATAAGCTGATTAGAGAGACAAAATTTATAATTAGGGAACAATACGGTATATTATGCTGTGTCAAGCTGTGCCATGTAGGTTGTGTAGTAGGAATTGTGAGGAGGGAGACATCATTGTGAGTGGGAGTTGTCAGGGACGGTTTCACGAAAGAAGTGGTTCTCAGACAAAGTCTTTAAGGGATTCAGATAGACTGAGTGGAGAGAAGAATGCATTCCAGGTGGGATGAAACCCTTGAACAATGACTCAGCCCCAAGGATGCCCACAGTGTGTAGGGAGGTGGGGGTTTCCCGGGGGTGGGCATAGAAGCAGTAATAAGGGATGAGCCTGACTTGCACTAGGTGTGAATTTTTTCCATTCTGTATTACCTTCATGTAGCTCTATCCCATTCTGACCTAAAGCATAGGAAAAACTTGGTTGTCATTTCACAGCTGATGATTGCTGAATCGTGCTTGCACCAGGCTAAAGAAACTGATCAGGGTGGTCACCTACAGGTCATAGGTCTGAGGTTTCTGCAGCTCAGCTCTCCCCAATGGGCATTTTAACTCATTGTCATGCAACCAAAAGATCTTGGGTGGTGTGTTGGTAGCTTTAGAAGAATAGATGAAAATAATTAATAAGTACTCTGCTCAGACCCAGTCATTATTCTCCCTTGCCTCCACTTTCTTGTCAGCTAACTGCAGAATATTCTAGTTTGATTGGCAAATTTTCTTGAAATTTTACTGAGTCTTGCTGGAGCATATTTTCATATCATGCCCATATTTAATGTGTAATTACTTTGTATTATATTGTTATGTTATTATTTATGTAATGTAAGTATCACTCGCATTATATTGTTGTCAGATAGATAGCTTCCCCAGCTTTGTGATTTTACAATCTACAGCTTAGCACAGTGCCCAACATATAGTAGGAGCTTAATAAATGTTTATTGACTGACAACTTAGCCAACATGTAAGAAACAAGGAGAACTAATGAAAATGTACGAAAGGAGCAAATGGAGAAACTTTCACCATACAGTCTGGCTGATTGGAATTCCTCATTCATTATCAGTCAGCCTGGGCTGCATGGAGGGTAGGCAGACTAAGCTTGATTTCTCAAGACTCAGGAACTGATGCAGAGGGGAGGGAGTAGAACAAGAAAATAATTTATGCAGTGACAGCAACACTGTAAAAGTAAGCAACTTTTGAAAAATTTCAAAACTCTAATCAGTGCAGTGAGCAACCCTGATTGCAAAGGCTCAGTGATGAAGCATGCTATGCAACTCCTGACAAAGACATGACAGACTATCGGTGCAGGAGACATTTTCTGGACCAGGTCAATAGAGCCATTTGTTTTGCTTGACCATGCAAATTTGCTACAAGGGTCCTTTCTTTTCTCTCTTCTCACTTCCACAATAATGAGGGGATAGAGAGAGAAAAATTTGACTTTTGTTGAATGAAAAAATAAAATTTCATTTAAAAAATAGACTTCTCAGAATTTGCTAACTACAGATGAAAACAATTTTCATGTTATAAGATGAAAGAAAGTAAACATTCATGGGCATGGTATCTCATTTAAGTTCTAGATTAGAAAATCAGTTGATACTCATATCACATTCATAAAACCTCAGGCATTCCTCCATGTTTGACGGTGGGCAAATCACTTTACTCTGATTGTTTTCTTATATGTAAAATGGGGAAAATGCTACCCATAGTTCCTCTTAGGGTCATTGTGATGTTCAGGTGAGATAATATATTTAAAGAGCCTTGCAAACCTTAAATTGCCATATAAATCTCAGGATTAGAAAATGTAGATTTTCAAGCTAAGAAAACTGACTATCTTTTTTAGTGGTTGTCCTCCAAGCTTGAAATTCTCTTTCTCCTCCTCACTTCCTAGTTTTATTGAGTTCCTTCAAATCTGATTTTCTTTCTTGTGTAAGTTTAAAATCCTTTCTACAGGCTTTGTTAAAAGCCTTTCCCAGTCCCCCGTACTGTAGAGCTTTCCCCTGTGTTGATTACCTCCAGTTTATCCTGCATATATTTTGTAGTTGTTCGCACATTGTCTGCCCATTATTCCAAAAATCTTAGGGAAGTTTGAAGATTTAGTTTTAAAGTAGGTTCAAAAAAGGAGCGATCTTATCTGCATGTCTTTCTATCCCCGGCACTTAGCACAGCACCTGGCACATAGTAGGGGCTCATTACAGTCTTGTTGGTTTCACTTGACCTTAGTGGCATCTAATCCAATCCTCTAATTTTTTACAAAGGAGGAAACTGAGGTCCAAGGAAGTGAAGTGACCTGCTTAAGGTCACACAAAAAGTAAACATGAGAGGCACAGTTTGAACTCAGGACCTCTAACTCTAGAGTTAGTGTTCTTTGCACTGAACCACACTCCTTCCTTATTAGTTATTATTATTATTGAATAGACTTCTGTGAATACAGTAATACAACTGAAATTTTTTTATCCTTCCACTTGATTGTGAGATCTGATAGCAAGGATTTGTGCCTTGCCTAGATAACACAGCTTTCCACACACAGTCAATGATTAAAAAATAAAAATTCGAATCTACTTCTTTAGTACGTTATTAATTGGACCTTCTTGCCCCTCTGTTTATACTTGGCATTGTATGTTTCACCTGATACAGATTGCTTTTGAAAAGACCTAAGAATTTGTAACAGTATATATAATATACATACACATATACATACATGTATATATACACACATATATACATGTGTATACACTTGTATATGTATATATACATATGCACATACCTATGTGTGTATATGTGTGTGTGCACATATATATTCCTGAGAGGGACAAGAGTAGAAATAATTTTAGGAAAATTAAGTATTCCAAAACGAATCTAGAAACTCAAGTCTTATCTCTATTTGTGGCACAAAAATACCAAGTAATTGGAAAACTCCTTGTGTAACTTGTACACATTCTTGCCCCCATATATGAGATGGAAATAAAAATGTGAGTGTGTAATCTCAAAAGGATACTATGAGAATACATGAGCTTTGTTTCTTCTGCTACTTCTATTACCCTTTCTTAGTCAATTAGGCATTTAGGAAGATGTATTAGCTCCTTTAAAGCTATTAGTAGACATACTACTTAGTGTATTACAGCTGGGCTGTTTCCATAGGTATCTAAATTATTTTCCTCTGCTACTGAGGATAGAGTCCTATAAGAGTATATACATGTGTATGTGTGTGTGTGTGTATGTGTGTGTATACACATACACATACATCTATATGTATGTGTATGTATATAGCTGTAGTTCTATACATAGCTATGTGAGAATTATGCATTATTAGTATTATTTCTATTACACAGCAAGTGACTTAGTGGATTGAACAGTAGGCCCAGGGCCAAGAAGACCCAAGTTCAAATCTTGTCTCCTATGTTGTTGTTTCACTGATATCTGACTGCTCATGATCCCATTTGGGATTTTCTTGGCAAAGATACTGGAGTAATTTGTATTTCCTTCTCCAGCTCATTTTACAGATGAGGAAACTGAGGCAAAGAGTGAAGTGATTTGTCCAGGGTCACACAACTAACATCTGAGGCCGGATTTGAACTCAGGAAGATGAATCTTCCTGACTTCCTGCTCAGCTCTCTATCCACCACACCCTGTAGCTGCCCCTTGCTCTCCCACTTATTTACTTATTTAATGTAGGCAGGTAGGTAGGACACATCTATTAAGTCATAGGTGAGTTGAGATCTGCTTTGATAAAGGAAGTTCTCCATACTGACTAAATTACAAGTCCTTCATTGATTGAATGTAACTGCTAATAGGTATATTAAATTCAAATTTCCTGTACCCTTCAAGAGGGAGCTTACTGACTCTGTGACCCTGTCTATATAAGTACTTAATATCTAATTGCTCCAGGCAACTCTCTGAGGCAGTTGCAGAAAAGGTGCCCATCTCCATTGGTAGAAAATTCTTTTCATTCAAAATTCCCTTCACCAGTGAAATCAGAAGTCTAGAGGGGAAAAAAGAGCTACGCCTAATATGCTTCTCATTTTTAGAAGCATCTGAGGGAGGCATTTTTGAGTGAAAATTAACTTGATGAACCTCAAAAACAAAATGACATTTTTAATGAAATTGTGTTGATTCTTTTATGCATCTGTAAGAGATGCCCACCTTCCCTGGTATATGCATTTATAGGTCATCTTTTAAAGAGATCACTGACATACATACATCTTTGTATATTCTTCATTCAGCCAGTAAGTTTAAAGATTTTCTCTAAGCTTTTTATTCCTTTGCAACCTTAGTCAAATTCTTAATTGATACAGTATTTTTTTTTAAGAAACTTAGGTTCAAATTTAATCTTTTACGTAGTATGAGCTGGTTCCCTAGGAAACTTCGAGGAAAGAACAACATTTGTAGAGTTTTTGTCTGTTTAAATGGCCCTGGCCAAAAATACACTGTGGTTTCCCTAGGATACTTTTTTTCGGTATCTTACTTTGCTTGACTGGTTCTTCCTTCTCTCTACATCCCTTAATGGCTGCCAAAGGCAATCTGTACCCTAAGTAACTTGTCTGTGACTCATCTACCTCTCCCTTCTAAGCAGCTGGGACGTTGTTTCTTCCCTAATCAGCTGTTTGGCAGGGGAATGATTCAAAGCTGAGCCACCATCAGTACAGTCAGGTACAGGCTCCCGCAATGCTCACAGTTGGCTCTTACTAGGGGAGTTCCTGCAAGAAAGGGAAGTTGGCCATGCTAATGAGGGGTTCCAGCTGAGCCAGGCATTTCTCTGTGTTTGTTTTTAGAGAAAAGGGAGAAAATTCTGGTGGAGCAGGTTTGGGGGTGGGGAACAAGAATTTTGAGGACTTTGTTCTCTTTAGTTAAAAAAGACACTGATTTTCTAAGTTTCTAGCAAGATGAATGGCAAGAGTGGAAAGAAGACATTGAAAATACCCACAAAAAACTACTCCTTAAAGCAAAATCATAGTGAAGTACTGTTATTTTCAAGGTAGAATGAGATCAATATTGATTATACTTATAATATTTTATAAATTTTATTTTATATGTTTATGAATTGTAAATTTCTATATACTTATATACTATTTTGTAAATTGCTAAATTGGCCAATGTTATTTAGCAAGTTTAAAGTTTTTTTTAACATCCTCAAAAAGATATTTCTGTTATCTATGGTAACACTGAAGGCAAAGGGAAGAAATAACATAATTGAAATCTATAAATTTTTTGGCTCATTTTAGTTATTTCAATTTTCTAAATAATTTTATGTAAGTGATAAGGGCAGAAATGAAATGGGATGTGGGTAGTGAAAGAAAAGAGCCAGTGAGTGGGAAAGGTGACATTCCAACAATTTGGAACATGTGGGTTGTGAGGGGAGATTAGTAGCTTGGTGAGCTATCAGCCCCAACAGATGGAAGCTATGATACATTTCAATTAAGTCTTTCAAGGAGACAAGTCAGAAGAGGTAGTTAAATAACCAAGGAGAGCAATTAGATGAGCAAAAAAGTGAGGAAAGTAGAAGCCAGAGATGGAAGTATGGATCCAAAGGAGATTTAAGTCTTTTCAATTGTATTACTCAATCTACAGTGTTTGACCTTGTCATCAAGTCTAGGTTCAGGCTGTTCTCATGCAGATTAGAATACCCTGGTAAATTTAGATTGGCGCTAATGATAATCCATGATAGTAGACTCTTCAATCTAATACTTACCAACAGAGTTGGAAAGAATTCTGGGAATGTTTGCTGTTTCTCTGTTTTATTTTTATGTGACCATTCTCAAGGATGCATTGGGAAACCTGAAAAGTCTTGCTTAGACTTTACTTCTGATCCTTAAGAAAATTCATGAATTTAAGGGACCTCGTGCATCTTCTCTACTCACTCCCTCTGAATGAAAGTTTATATTCTTTCGCATAGATCACTTCTCAATCTCTGTCTCTACTGCCTTCCTTTGAATCAATCCTCCATGTCTTTAAAAAGTCCTTAAGACAGTTGGACAATTTAACTTAGCCTCATCCCTCCTCATCAATAGTATGATTTCTCAACTTTCTCCATCCGTGTCAATGAAAATATTATTCTGGCTTTCTCATCTTTAAGTATTAGTTATCTTTTACTCTTTCTTTGTCTTCATTCCTTCCCTATTCCATTGTCCCTAATCTCTAGTCAGTTGCTTACTCTTCCATATTCTTCCTCTGTATTGTCTCAGATTTCACATTTCCTCTCCATTTCCACCATCACTCTCCCTATCACTCATTCCCTAGCTTAACTCAGTAGCTCATAAAGTGGTCTTCTTGACTTCAGTTCATCTAACTCTCAGGCTAGTGCATCACAAACTTAGTTTTTCATATAAGATTTAAAATTATATAAGATTTATATAAATTTTTTTATGTAAGATTAAATTAAATCTAAAAAACCTAGCAGAGTCCTCTGTTATCTGATATCTACATACTGATCATTTTATGAGTCATCATGTTATTCAACTATTGACTGTATTTTCCATTTCACACCCTCCTTCTAACTATCCTCTGCATGTACGTTGCTCATTCCCACCTAAGGACTTAGACTGTTCTTGTCTGTAAAGCTCTGCCAATGTTCATTACTTCATTTAAGGCTAAGTTTGAAACTCCATTGCTTAAAAAAAAAAACAACTGCTTTCTTATAATTCCCTTGTTTTGTGTGTCATTATGCCTTGAAGTAACTAATTTGGTGGCTCGGCAGATAGAGCATTAGACCTGGAATCAGGAAGACCCAAGACCAAATTTGGTCTTAGACTCTTATTAGCTGTGTGACAATGGGCAAGTAACTGGACCTCTGTGTGCCTCAGTTTCTTCATCTGTAAAATGAAGATAATACTAGCACCTACGTCTTAGGGTTGTCATGAGGATCAAATAAGAAAATATTTGTAAAGCACTACAGAAATGTTAATATTGTAACTGTTTCCTGTTTATTTGTGAATGGCAGTATACTTTGCTTCCCCAAATGGATTGTAAGTACCTTTTAGGGCAAAGATTGTGTTGTCCTTTTTTTCATTTCCTCTTTATTTATAGAACTGTGAGATACTCAGACTTTTAGCACATGCTTACTGAAAAAAAGGAGGAATTGTATCATTAAGTAATCCAGGAATCCCTGTATCTTGACATATGTTCTGTGAGGGAACGTACTATCCTGGGAAAGATGAAAATGAATGATCACAATCATGATCTAGATCATGTGTCAGCACAGTTCTATATGGACTGAACATACTTTGCCTGAAAACAAGTGAAATTATTGTACCAACCAGGGTAACCAACCATACAGTCGAGTTTTAGTTTATAATATAAAATTGTTAATCCTGGTACTTTAGCACAGTGACATGCAAATAAACAAGTGGAAAATCAAATCAAGAAATGCATCATGAAGACTGAATGTATGCTGACAGTGGGACTTCAAGCCTTAGGCTAGAACCAGGACTGTACTGACCAAACTTTGACATGACAATGATGCTTAACTTAGATCTACCATAAACATCATATTCATGTATGTCTTTTTTAAAGCAGTTTCAGTAGTATCACCTCCAATCCTGCAAGCATTCTTAATAAAATAACTAACATCTTATAAAAATGCATCATTGGGACACTAGAATAGATGATTTTGCCAACTGAGAGGTTATGCTTACTGTAATACAGGTCCCCCAAGAGTAATGAAAGACAAAAAGCTAGTTACCTAAGGAGCTAGCATATAGTGATCTGATATAGTATGAATGCAAGGAGGTTGGGCAAGATGCCAGGCAGCCTAGATTTGGACTTCTGGGGAACAGGAATGTACCATATAAAACCATTTGTGCTGCACCAAAAGATGAATGACATCTTTGAGTGAAAGTATTAGGTAGATGAATAAACATGACCCATGAGGGAAAGGAAGGAAGTTAGTCACTCAGCACTTAACGAACATGTATTGAGCACCTACTACGTATGTGTAAGTCACTATGCTAAGTGCTCAAGATGCAAAGGCAAAATGAAGCTGCCCTTCCTCTCAAGAAGCTCATGTTCTATGTTATAAATCCCAGTAAGCAACAACTATAGCTGTAAACCAAAGGACTGTGTTTCTGAGTGTTCATGAGTGTGAAGTAAGGAATGTGCAAGTGGTTACTCAGACTTTCCAGTAAATATCAACTACACATAGGAAAATGTCACTTTAGGAGACAGGAGCCTCTTTACATTTGGAAGTCAGTGACATTAGTGTTGAGCTATATTATGTAAGTGAAAAGTAGGAAAAGTAGTACAGAATTAAAAGAGCAAAAATAGTCTCAAAAGAAGAATGAGCAGAAATAAATTAAGGAAAAATTGGGTTAGATCTTTTGTATTATGTGAAAATATAACAAATTGTTTTTCTAAAGGTTACTAAAAATATGGTGCAGCTTAATAGTACTTAGGGAATTGTATCTCAATCTAATAAAGCACTTTCATTCCCCAAATATGAATTTAAAGAGTAATTCTATTATGCAAGTATTTGCCATTTCATAAAATTATTCTTCTACTCTAAGTATTGAGCTTATGTGCTGCCTTTTTGAATTAAGATAAGATTTCCTCCTTTTAAAAAATAGTAAGTTTATGTAGTTTTTCAGGTACGTATCTGTTGCTTAAAATAAGATAAATGCTTGTCCAGTGAAATTGAAATGCCCTTTTTTAGTATGCATATATATTACATAAAGCACTTACAGTGTGAAGCTTTGCAATGGAAACAGTGCCGTCTCCAGATTGAAAGTTGATCTAAATTTCTGTTTACTTGAACTAATAAACCAAATATTCAGGTTAGCCAGTGGCAGAGGCCAATCCTAGTAGTGTTTGTTTATTTTTTAATGCCTTTTCTGAGTGAAAAAAAATACTTTTCAAATTTCATCTTCAGCTGCATCTTCTTGTTCAGAATTTCCATGGCCCCATTCCCAATCATCTCAAAGCACAGAGGTGACCCAATTGACAGTTTTCTTTTAAATGCTTAAACTTAGAAGCTATATGAGTCTCCCTAAGTTTCCCTGCCATCTTCTTGATGTCAGGTCATCTCTACTTTTTTCTCGTTGTTGAGTCGTTTCAGTCATGTCTGACTCTTCGTGACCCCATATGGAGTTTTCTTGGCAAAGACTGGTTTGTCATTTCCTTCTTCAGCTCTTTTTATAGATGAGGAACTGAGGCAAACAGGGATAAGTGACTTGCCCAGGGTCACACAGCTAGTAAGTATGAAGAAGGATTTGAACTCCTGAGAATGAGTCTTCCTGATTCCAAACCCAGTATTCTATTCACTGCACCACCTAGCTGCCTCCTTATACAGGAGTTATTTCTCCAAAATTTCTCTTTATATCCAGTTTTTTTAGTACACCTTCATTTTGTGCCTTGTTTTGCATGGTGTTCTTGCAGTCATTCATAAGAAGTCGTTCACCTCCACATATAAAATTTTGAATTTTAAAACAGTGAAACTTCATTAATTCACATTATACTAATTCATAATTTGTGATTATTTGATCGTAATGTCAAAAATGTGTCCTTTGTATTTATGTGGCTATGTGATGTTACAAGGAACTGAGGTGGAGGGAGAGATAATGAATCAGACAACTTTGCTAATGCATAAACTGTATATTTACTCTGGGTGAAGGTCAACAGATTCTTTTCAGACACCACTCTCTGCTGTAATGAATTGTCATTGTTAATTAAGCGCTTAAAAGAATATCTAAAGACATCAAGCTTCCACCTATCCTGTTACTAATGTTCTTATGCACATTTTTTTTTTATTTCAATTATCCCGGTCAGATTGACCCTTCCCCTTTGTCCCTTTTCCTGGTGTTCTCATCTCTCCCCTGTAAACCCCTTCCTACCCTCCAATTAGGCTAAATTATCAGAGCTTTTGTGTTCTCTTATTAATGTGAATCTTTTCTAGAAGCAGCAGTCAGGGCCCACAAGAGAATTCCTGAGCCAGTGCTGAGGTAATTTAAAATGGCATTCCATTTCTGAGTAATCCAGTTTTTATTCAGTCGGGTAGCCAAGCCCCTATTTCTTGCAGTAGGACATACACATAAATTTTCCAGGAGTTGTCTATACCACAGTACTGCTATAAACAGTGTCAGCATCATTACTGAACCTCACAGAGTGGTCCCTATTAAAACAGAGTTAGAAATTGTCGTTATCCCAATTTTCCCATCAGTTCACTATGTCCTGAGCTTAACTCCTTTAGAGGTATTCTTTTAATGTTACATGTCTGTATTAAGTATCAAGAAAGCACCACTTACTTCATTCTTTTTATTACTTCCTTAGTATTACTTGTAGTTTAACATCCCATATACTTTTTTTAAAGAAAAATTCAGTATTTCCTTCAGGTAATGACTTCTCCTGGGGAGCTGGTGATATTTGTTTGAACAGATGCATTGTAAGTACACCTTAACTAGTTTCTTCTGTGTTCCTTTTGGAGTTAAGTGAGCTAAGTCCTATTCCTGTTGAGCAGCAGATGCAGAGATAAGCAATTCATGTGTAAAGGTGGTTGAGCCAGTCTTTTTCCACCATCCCCTTTTCTGGTTCCCCGCGTAGAGATGCTAGTTCTTGACCCTGGAGAGCCAAGTGACTTGCTAATATGGAATTTGACTACCTTTGCTTGAAAGCAACCAAAGATCCCCTTGCTCCGCTGCTATGTGTGCATCCTTAGCTACAAGGACAGTGTTTTCAAATGTGTAGGTTGAATGATAAATCTAAATTCTGTGAAATATAAGGAGAAAGCTGATTAGCTTGGCAGGTTCAGTCCTTTTAGGAAGAATTATCACTGACTACTTGTCCCCAAAAGAGGGAGGCAGTTCTATAGTATTCACTACAAACAAATATTCTCAGGCCTGAAAGAGTTGTCCACTTATTGAAGTCCAAAAGATTCACAATGGTTCATTTCTAAATTGAAATAATTGACATGTAAAAATAAAAACATGTTAACAAAGTATTTTGAGAGCTCTGGAGGAAAAAACTGATGTGTACCATAGTGTTATAATGAGCATTAGATAGTATGTCTCCTGTTGATAGATTTATTCTTAAGGCTATTGAATCCTTGTTTTGAAGTTCTGATAAGGACCCTTTTACAAAATCTTAAACTATTAAGTTTCCACTTTAATAGCAAATATCCTGATAGGTAAGTAAGAAAATTATAAGAGTCTTGTGATGTTCCACGGAAGAGACATTTTCCTGTCTTAAATGGTTGCGTACTATTATTATACTATTTAAAGGAGCTTCCACACTTTGTTTCAAGGTAAGTTTTGATAATAGGTGATACGTTTCCAGACCGTATTTACCTTTATTTGTGCAAGTCCTGTCAAAAATACATGTTTGTTTTATTTGTTTTTAAAGTAATAATAAAGTTATTAAAGATCTAGTTTGGTAGACTGCCTGATTCTTTGGGAGTTTTTGAGACTCAGCAACCATTTATTAGGAACCAGATATGTACAGTGGATTGTGCTGGATATTGGAGGAAACAGCAAATACTGTCCTTGCCTTCACGGAGGTGATAGATAGCAAAAGTTCTGTCTCCAATAGTAAGACCCAGCTTTTAAGGTGTATGCTCACAAAACAGAGAAATGTGATCATTTGCTTTAGAAATTCATTTTTCTTCACAGAAGTATATGGTCTGGATTCCTTCAAGAAGGACCATTTAATTTATATGTAAGAAGACCTATAGTATTAGAAGTTGCACAGGTCTGGGAGTTGGGATAGCTGGATTTCAAATGAGGCTCTGCTTGCTATTAACCAGCTTTATAATCTCAGACAAGTCACTTAGTGGTGGTAGGTGTCAACTTCTTCATTTGTAAATTGAAGAGTTTGGACCAAATGTTCCCCAAGGTTTTTTTCAGCTTTATTATTTTGTGAATATAATTGTTTCTTTATACTGGTGAGCTCTCCAGAAAAAAAAATGCAGGACATCCTTTTAAATTTAATCAGTTTCTCCATCACTTTCTTGAGTCCATCTAGACAGATGACAGATCTAGCCCTGATTTATAGCATTTGTCTGTTTCCAAAGTGTGCTTACCTAATCATACTGAAAATTGAACAGTCAACTCTCTAGTTCAAGCTGATCCAGCACAGCCCTACTAGTAACGAACGTTGTAAGTTGCGTAGCTGGTACTAGAGGGACCTTTTCTACCAAGAGCTCCTTACCAGGATGAAATCACTGTTCCTGATCTAAACAAACAAACAAAAAACATGGCATAGTGGGTAGAGTTGTTGGACTTAGAATTGAGAAGACTTGAGTTCAAATCCTGCCTCAGAGGCTTATTAGCCAGGTGAGTCAGTTAACTTTTATATGCTTCCAGTTCCTCACCTGTAAAGATAAGGAGTTGAATTCAGTGACCTCGAAGGTGAGATCTAGCTCTAAGTCTGTGATCCTGTGGATTCCAGTATAGAGTTTAAGAGAGTCTGGTTTTCAAACATAGTGCTCTTGAAATGACTGCCTACAGAAACCAAGTTAACAAGTGAAGATGAGCATATTGAAGATATTAATAAAAATATTATTTGTTTTTAAAAGATGAATTTGTACATTTTCATGATTATATCTGTTGTGTGTATATGAGAGGCAGAGTGATAGTATGAATAGAGAGGGAGGTAAGAAGATCCAAATTCAAGTTCTACTACAGGTCTCTACTGCTTGTGTGACCCAAGCAAGTCATCTGACTTCTCAGTGAACCAAGGAAACTAGAGGACTATAAGTCATCTCTACCTCTTAGAGCCTCATTTCCTTCCAAACTGTATTCAAGCACCACCTTTCTCAACTAGTACTGTTCATGTTGAATATACTTTTTTTATGTATATATGTATATAATATATGTATTTATTATTACTATTAATTAAAATTATATATAAATATATTTTTAAATTATATATTGATAGAGAGATGTACATCTCTCTACATATGTAGTACGTATATATGTATATTATTTCCCTCAATAAAATATAAACCCCTGAAAGGCAGAGTCTTTTTCATTTTTGTCTTTTTTTCCCTCTGCCCTTAGCATAATGCCTTGCGTATTGTAGATGCTTACTAAATTCTTGATTGGTTAGTTTCAGAGTAGCTGCAGATCTGTACTGGTCGAGTCAGTTTCTTTATCGAGAGTTCCCTATGCTAACGAAATCAAAGGCATTTCACATATAAATTATATTTTTTTCAATGCTAGTGAGCTCTCCAAGGGAAAAAAAAAATGCAAGATATCCAATTCAGATGCCTTTTAATTTGTCAAGATTACAAATAATTTTGAAGGAATAATAAGATAGTATTTGGGGTTCATTATCAGAAGTCATTTTAGGTGCTTTTTTGCATATGACATTGCCATAGGTACAGGGCCATCCTGCCTCTTACCTACTCATCTAGCTCTCAACTATTTGACTGACTTGATAATTGCCCAATGGCAGTGCCATCAGGACTAAGAAGAAAGATCCTTTTCCCAAAAATCCAGAAGGCATAGTAATAACTAAGTACATAAAAGGGCATTTCCACATGGAACTCTCTACCCTTCAAACTTAACCCTCCATTGAGGGCAAAGTTCCATTCCCCCTTACTGCAACAAGATTTCTGTTTTCACTTTCTTTTTGGCTCGAGTAGCTTGTCAAAATGAAATGATTTGTATATGTGGGCAGTTACTTTTTATGGGATCCTATGAATAAGAATATTTTTTAACAAACCAAATTATATTTTCTCACTTTCTAAACTTCAGAGGGGTTTATGGCACAGTAATGATTGAGTACACTAGAATTTTTTTATGGAGGTTACTAGAAAACTGAACAACAATTCAGAATTATGCCTTCATCCTTGGTGCAGTGATGTCCTTGGAGTGAGGGAAAGAAGGGTGAAGGAGTTATGAGTGCTATAGCAAGGTGAAATAATATTTTTTCCAAAAGCCATCAAGATCTTTTTTCCTCCTTTAGAACTACCTTTTTTTTTAATCAGAGGCTTATAAGGTGATGCCAATATGCATCAACTTTGTTCCCTTATAAATCTTACCCCTTATAAATTTGTGACATTTTACCTTGTTAGGGGAGTTTTAAATTCTCATGTACATAAATATTGCCTTTGATAAGATAAGAGAATGGGTCTTGAATATTCTTTTAGTAACTGGTGAGAAGTCTGCAGTAAAATTCTCAAGTTTTAAAGATGGCAATCAGATGAGCTAACTATGAACAAAGGACAGATAGAGATTAAAGCATACTTATGTATTGCAACTGAAGACTTTTCCTTTAAGTAAAAAAAAAAAAGAGTATTCATTCCTAACAACAGAACACCTGAGGCTCCTATATGTAGTATACCAGTCAATCAAAGATTCTGAAAAGATCAGGATTTGTAGATAATTTCTTTTTTTTTTTTTTTTGTCAAACCTTTGAACTGGACCACTTCCATTTTGAGAAAAGTCATATCACAAACTCGTGTTAACCAGATATTGAGATCTTCACTATAGATCTATTTTAGAATATTGTTCCTTGAAATGAGTTACGTTCTGTTTGAACATTTAAAACATTGTCTTAGGTAGCCATTATTTAGTTGGGAAATGATTTCACTTTTAGTGCCTTAGTTTGATAACCGTTACTTTTCTATTAGAAAGGCAACCAACAGTAGTAAATTGAAAACTGTTCACTTATATTATTCTAAATGCCTATTTTCCTTTTTTCACTCCTGTTAAGACTCAGATTCCAGCTCTTTGTTTTGATGTTGGCTTTTTTTCCCTACTGCTGTAGTTTGTGTTAATCCCAATATAAGATTATATAGATTTAGAAGTGCAAGAGACTTTGGAGAAAATCTATTCCAAACCCTTCCCTCTCCCTGACCATTTTACAAATGAGGTGATTGAGTTTCAGAGAGCTTAAGTAACTTGTCCAAAATTACCCAGAGAGTAACTGTCAGACCTAGGATTCCAACATGGGTCCTCAAACTACAAATGCCTTGTTCTTTCCAGTGTACCACACTGCCTGTGATATAAAAATCCTTACTTCCTGAGATACTTAGAACAAAGATAAAAATTGATTAGGTAGAAGCTTTGACTTCCCTAATTTGAGGATTGTATATCCACTGTAGGAAGCTTGTTTTAAATTTTAGAACTTGATTAGGAAAAGTACACTGAGCTGTTAATACACATGGATGTTCTTTCCTTGTAGGAAATTTTTATTATTAATAATTATTATTACAATGAAGAAAAATGTACCTAATTCTGGCAAACTGGTGAATTCAGCATGAAGGATCAACATTATGGTAACAGCCTAAGAAACTTATAGAAAACTGGGTGAAGCTCTTCCAATAAAAATATTTTGCCATGATGTCTCTAAATTATGTATATTGGTTGAATAAAAGCAATCTTTAGGAAGCACAATTAGCTGTTATTAGTAGAGTTTCTTTAGATTGTAAATTATTTCAGATTTTGATATTAATTTAGAGAATGTCATGTTTTCAATATATTCATATAAAAATTAATATTTTCTTTGAGAAGTAGCTTGGTAGGTAGAATAAGAACTAACTGGACTTGGAATTGCAAGACCCGGGTTCAAATCTTGACACTTAGATTTGTTCTTTGTGTGATCCTGCATAGGGAAGACATTTAACCCTTCTGAGTTCCAGCGTCCTCATCGAGTAAATGGATATAAACTAGCTGTACTACTCCCTTCATAGGATTGTTATAGGGAAGGAGTTTTGTTAAAGAGGTGGTGCAGTAGATAGAACACTGAGAATAAAGTCAGAAAGACTTGAGTTCAAATCTGGTCTCATACATTTACTAGCTGTGTGACAAGTCACTTGATCTCTCATTGCCTCTGTTTATTCCTCTGTAAAATGGGGATAATAATAGTACCTATTTCCCAGGGTTGTTGTGAGGATCAAATGAGATAATATTTGTAAAGTACTTTGTAAAATTTAAAGTGCTTTAAAAATGTTATTATAATCACATAGTATCAGCATTATTATTATGTAAAATATGGATTTCACATTGATTAGATTATATATTTTAATTCTTAGATTTATTTCTTGGTAGCAAACTCCATTTGTCCTATTTTAATGATAATAATAATCATAAAACTCAAGTTATCACTTTTTTTGAATGTTCCATTGAGAATCTTAGAGTCTTATTTTGTCACAGAGGAAGATTAGCTTGTGTGTTTTCCCACAAGACTCGTTACAGTATGAAGTCTAATTTAAAATGAAATAATTAGCTTTCCTGAAATATATCTGTCACAGTCTGAATGTTGCTAGTGAACAGACAAGAACTGTCGATTTTACTGATGAGCCTTAGCATTCCAAGATTCTTACCTGAGACTGTTTAGTGAATGTTGTACTTTTAATTCACCAATAATTCCCCTACTGGATGAAAAGTTAATGAAGCTTCAAAAAAATACAGCTTCTAATACAAGAGAAGTAATTTTCAAACCCCCTGGGCATCGCTGTTGCTTATAAAACAATAAGAAAAAATATATAGTCTTTTCCCTTTAAAATCCTTAAAGGAAACCCATTCATATCCTTCATCTGTGCCATCATAACAGCATAGATTTAGAGTAGGTATTTTTAGTCATTTTCCCAAAAGACTCCCATTGACTCCTCAACAAGTCAGCGAACTTCTCTGGGCCTCATGTGTCAAATGAAGGGTTTGTACTAGATGACTTAAGATTCCTTCCATCTATAATCCACCTAATGGTCCCCTTGTTTTACTGATGAAGAAGCTGAGACCTAGAGATTCTGTGACTTTCCAGTAAATCAGTCAGTCAGTCAAAAACTAATCAATAAACTTTTATCAAGCTATGCCAGCCATTTCGGCTAAGATCTGGGGATAAAAAGACCAAAACAAAACAGTGCCTGGCTACAGGGACCTTGTTTGCTAACTGATAAGATAGCCCATACATGCATACATACATACATATATACATACACATACACACGTATATACACACATACATATAAATAAATGTGTATGTGTTTTATATGTGTGTATCACAGATTTATGTTATATTTTATACGTAATATATTTATATCACATTTGCTTATATATAATATAAAATAAGCATATTATATAATATATAATACAAAGCATGATATATATGAGTGTCACACACATATATTATAAGCAGTCCCAGGGGATCAAGAAGGGTTTCATGTAAAATGTTGCATTTAAGTAGAATCTTAAAGGTTACCCAGGAATTTCAGGGGATAGATGTGAGGAGAGTGCATTCCAGGTAAAGGGGACAGTCAGTGCAAAGGCATCAAGATGGGAAATGGATTGTCTGGTCTGAGGAAGAAATGTTAGGCAGTGAGACGATTCAAACCCAGACTCTCTGGCTCCAAATTCAGTGCTCATTCCGCTTCATCATGCTAGGTCCCCCTCAGTCTTAAAAGTTTTTTACAAACATCTCCAGTTATATTTTAAGCTCATTCACTTAGTATAATAAAAAGCTTGTCCACATGAACATTAGTTCAACTTTAAAATTTCAATTCATCCAAGCATTTCTTAAGTGCCTGCTTTTTACAAAGCAATAGTCATTTCGCTGCCTTTGTTAAAGATCATTCATTAAAGAGCCTCTCCACTCCAAGTTTTGTTTCATTTTTTTTTTCAACCAAGGATTCCAGATTGCCACATTATATTCTCATCTGGTCTAACACTTTGAATGGAATTAAGGTAAAATCTGTGGATGGCTTACTTTAGCACCATGTCACTCCTAAAACAGACAAAGCATATGAGTGTGATGGTAGGGCTGGAAAATAAGGATGAGTCCCATGGAGCCCAGAAAACTTCAGAAAATAAATACATAACCGTCCACATTATTCTCTGGGACAAAAGCTGATGCCATACCAAAAGAACATTTGAAAATCATCTAATGATGCACAATATTCTTATGTGATAAATGTTGAATTGAGTTAAATGGGAAGATACTGTAAAACCAAAACCTAACCTGGAGCATTTTTACCTATTGCCTGGTCACTGGGTTACTCAGAGTGTGTGAAATGATTTCACTCATTAATTCAGTCTGTTACCATGGAAACACACTTACTAGTTTAGAAATCCTTCGGGCCACTTCCAAGAACATTAACTCTATACTAGTATACAGAGCAAACATCCAAGACTCAAAATCTCAATAACTTAAGTGGTTAAGGCAATTGGGAGAAAGCCATAAAGGTTGGGAGTGGGGCTCTTATAAACTGACACCAGGTTTTCCTCAACCTTTTGTTCTGATAAGAAATTGTATCTGACATAAGATTAGTTCTCTTGGGAATATGGTTTTTATTTGAGGATGTTTCACTTTTCATATGAACTTTCTTTTGTCTTTAAATATTATATTGCATGTGGCAATCTACGTAATTTTGCCAGTCCTCTAATATTTTATAATACTCAAATAGGCAGCAACTCTTTCTTCTCTGTCTAGTGCTGTCTCTCTCCCCCAAAATGAAAAAAAAATACGTACATACATAGATTATACACATACATATATATATATGTATGTATCTCACATCAAATACCCTTACCTTTTTGACTTCTACTGTCTAACTCTCCTGTTAAAGAGTACATTATCTCTAAATTTACCGGTGCTCTAATTATAAACTTGGCATCTCTTTTCTGTTACATTTATTTACATATTTCTTTTCTACTGGGCAGCTAGTGGCTTAGTAAATAGAGTGCTGCGTTTAGAGTCAGGAAGACCTGAGTTCAAATTCAGCCTCAGATACTTATTAGCTGTGTGGTCCTGGGCAAGTCACTTGACCTCCGTTTACCTTAGTTTCCTAACCTGTATAAAGAAAAATTCATCTTGCAGGGTTGTTGTGAGGGTCAAATGAGATCATATTTGTAGGGGGGGGAAGGCTTCACACAGTGCCCAACATATAGTAGTCCATATATAAATGTTTATTTCCTTCCTACTACCTGACTTTTAAATTTGCATAAATTTAACATTTTTTTCCCTCCTGCTAGTTTACATATTCTTACAGGACATCTTATTCAGCTAAAACAGATTGCCAATCTCTTTGTTTAAAAAATAAAAGAAAAAAACTTCAATTCTTTTACCTTGTCTTCATGTATATCTTTCTTGTCAGGTTTTGTCTAAACTCTCCTAGCAAGCAAAGAATATATCTTCTGGATACTGGAATTTATCCTATGTCAAGTACTTGATGACTCCTTAGATTTCTTGACATTGGAAAGATTATTAATGAATTTGGTATCATTTTGATATTTCTGATTTTTCCTGTTCCTTTAAACTCTCCAGAAATACAGGAGTTGGGGTGTTTTCAGAGCTACTCTGATCTATATAGTTATGCAAATGATGACCTAGTCGTTAATCTAATGGGTGCCTAAGTGCTCACAAATCTGCTATTTAATCATTCATTTTAGAATATTTCTGGGAATCAACATTAAGCTTACTGGCTTTTCATTTGAAAATTGCCTTTCTTCCCCTGTGTGAAAACTGGGACATTTCTAGTCTTATTGCATCTCTCCTGTTCTCCATGACATCTTCAAGATCTTCAGTACGTAATCCTCTTTGTAATCTTTGAGATGTAGTTCATCATGGCCATGTGACTTGAACTCACATTGGTTAAGTTAAGACCATAGGGTTTGAGATTTTAAAGCTGGATGGAGGTGTTTATAGGTTGTTGTGTTTGTCCTTTGTTCTTGAAGAGGACCATGACACCAGGGACATTGCATTTGACTTTGATTTGAGTGAGGGAGGGCCATGTAAGGTCACCAGCCTCACTTTCTCCTCTAGAGCCGTCTGTTTCCACTGGCCAGAAATTCACCAGGATGACTGGAGATGGCCCAGGATTTAATGGGAGACCCTGGCCCTTTTAGGCTAAGGTCTTTTCAGGTTCTTCCATCTAATTAGAACACTTCATTTTACAGATGAAATGAAATTTTAAAGAAGTGACTAATTAATAATTAGCAGAGGTGAGGTCTTCAGACTTCAGATCCAAGGGTTTTTCTGCTACAAGGAATGGGGAACCAGTAGCCTCCAGGCCACCTGTGGCCCTCTGGGTCTCAAGTGTGGCCTTAAGGAACTTAGGTCCTCACCTGAGGACCTAGAAGACCACAGGTGGCCTCAAGGTGGCAGGTTCCCTACCCCTGTATACTATCTTACTACCATCTTCTCACCTACCCCTCTTGTCTTTGAATTCATTGTTAGTCACTTGCATTCTAACCCTTTTGTATGGAAAGAATTAAAACTCCTGGAGAGAGAAAACAAGCAAAATAGATTTTGAGTCATTTTTCCTTTCTGTTGTTCATTTACATGTTTTATTGCCCTTTACCAAAAACAGTAGTCCTGTACCTTCTTTTGGTTTTTGCTCCTCCTCTTTCCCCCAACAGCTTAGCATTTTTCAACTGATTTTGCTGTCTGTAGTCAATTTTGCAGGACTCATTCCTGTCAGGTTTTCATTTTCTTAACATTATTCTTAGAGTCCTGTCATTCTTCTGTATTTGTCTTTTCACATTCCCCTACTTTAATTAATTATTCACTCAATCACCAAGCATGTTATTGATTACGACTATGTAATCAGCACTATGCTAGGAATAGTCAAAAAAATTAAATTTCCTGCTCTCTTGGAGATTATATTATATCTTGGTTACATGTTTTGAACTTGTCCCTTTAAAATCAGAGCTCATTGAAGAACTCCTTCTATGGTCCCATTTGGATCTTGAGATGTTCCCCCATTTTATTTCTTCCTCTGAGTTTGCTTCTTTTTTTTAATAAGTTTTTATCAATATTTTTATATCACTGTAGTTTCCTTCAGTATATCTCCTGCTACCCTTGCCAGAAAGTTATCCCATATTAAAAAAAGAAAAAAAGAAATAAAGTTGATCAATACATAAAAATGTCTGAAAATATGTACAGCATTTGTAAACTTCCCACCTCTACAAAGAAGTAGAGGTAGGCTAGGAGTGTCTTCCCACATTTCTTCTTTCAGGATGTGTTTGTTCTTTATGATTTTACAGCATTCCTTTTTGACTTTCTTTTGTATGGTTGTTCCTGTTAACATTGTTGAAATCATTATTTGTATTGCTTTCTTAACTCTGTTTACTTCACCCTGCATTAGTTCATGTACATCTTTTCATGCTTCTCTGTATTCGTCCCATTCATTTCTTACAGCAAAGTGATGTTCCATTGCCTTTATGTACCACATTTTGTTTAACCTCTATCCTCACCCCAGTAAGTGGGCACATCTTTTTTTCAGTTTTTGCTGTCATAAAAAGTACTGCTATAATTATTTTGTGCATAGGAACTTCTTGCTTACCTTAGTGATAAAATTTCTGGGTTATTTTAGTCATTTTATTGGCATAATTTAAAGTGGTTGTACCGATTCACATTTCCGTCAACACTTAATACCTATCTTCCCACAACCCCTCCAACATTAACCATTCCCATCTTTTGTTATCTTTGCTAATTTGCAGTGTGAAGTAAAATCTCAGGACTGTTTTGATTTATATTTTTCTTCTTGTTCATGATTTGGAGCATTCCTTCATGTGGTTCCCCATTTCTTTCTGATCAAGATCATTTTTACCATGTAGTCAGAGTTTCATCTTAAAAATCACTCTTGCCTCTTGAGCCACTTTCCCTTTTAGGCTCTCAGGCCATGAGATTATGCATGTCTTTTTTTTCTGGACTTTTTTGAAATTTATTTTCCTAAACACTTAGATGAATATTATACACTATATTCAACATTCCCTGCTTTAGCTGTTATGAATGCTAATTGTTCATGCACCTGGCTGTTCTATTTGTTATTAATAGAAGTCTGTGAATCTCATTTTAAAATATATTAATTGTCTCAACTTGCTGCCAGAATTTGTTGTTATTGCCATATGGCAAAGAAATATCTGAGTGTCATTTTTAACCTTTTCATCAATTGGTATTTTCTTTCAAATTCAAAACTGGATCTTTGTTTCCTTTTTAAATAAATCAGAGATTATAATGAATTTGTAATTCCAAATTAATCACAGTTAACATTAATTAGAGCCATATTTATTCCAGAGTAGGTAAAATGACTTCTCAATGCTAACATTCTATACATTTCAAGAATTAAAAGCTCTTTATGATTGTATTCTATAATGTAGTTGTGTTTAATTGAAAGCACCTTAGGAGGTCACCTGTAGAGTCCCTCCTTTTAATTTCTTACCTATATTTCTTCTCAGTCTCCCTAGGAGCTGGTCCTGGTGCCCTGTGGCATCCAGCTTATCTTGAAGTGACTTATGTATGGTAATGTGGTACAATGGAAAGACCCTAGTGGAAAGAATATAGAATCAGAGGACCCAGCTTCAAATCTAGCCTTTGGCATTTACAATCTTTAAGAACTTGGATCGCTAAGATTTTAACATCACTGGGCCATTGGCCTTGATTACTTGAAATGAGATGCATCCTTTACGAATGGAAAATATCCAGAAACCTGAACCTAGACTCTGACACTGGTTTAACCAGTGAGGGAACATAGTACAGCAGAAATAGCATTGGCTGTGTATGCAGTCAAGTGATCTAGGTTCACATCTCGGCTCTACTACTCACTACCACAGTGATCTTGGACAACTTACCTCTTGAGGGCTCAACTTTGTCATTTATCCAATAAGGTGGTGGTGTAGATGACTTCAATCCCTATTAGATTATGAGCTCTTTGAAGGCAGGGACTGTATTTTTGGCATTTTTTTATTCCCCAGGGCTTAGCACAGTGCTGTCACATGGTAGGTGCTTAATAAATGCTTATTAACTATCTTTCTACTTCTACATCTATGATCCTACATCCATTAATCTTAATAAAGTCCATTTCCTTATCTATGAAGTGGAGCTAATACTATTATTTACCTCTAATTTTGGCTTCTGGATATTTGTAAATTAATATAAATAGGGCATATTTAAAAGTTTAATCAACTAGTGGACTACAACATAGCTGTGATTATGTTAACGAATTTATTTTTGCAAGTATTTCTATATGACGAATCATATTGTTAGTAGGAACAAACTGGTTTCAGTTTATTCAAGATATTATCTTTTTCTCTCCCACAGCTACATATTTCAGTGATTAAATATATTGTGAGATTTTTCTGCTATTTATTGGGAAAACTGTCTTTGGTTATTGGTAAGATCAAGCAGAAGTAAAACAGAGAAACTGCTTATTTGCAGTGGGGGTCAGAAAGACTTTGTGATGTGGTGGAGAGAAACAGAAGACTTGTAGTTGGAGGATTTGAATTTTAATCTTGTTAATATATATGATCTTGAGTAAATCACTTAACCTCTGAATTTCATTTTCTTCGTTTATAAAAAGGTTGGACCAAGTGGCCACTTAAGTTTTCTTCCAGCCTTAAGTCTATGATCTTGTTCCTTGTATTATGTGTAGATTCTGTTCATCACATGTCACAGCAAAAAAAATTCTTTGTTCTAAGATCTTTGTCATTTTGTACCTTGTAATTAAACAAGTTACCATCTAGCAAACAAAGTCAGATTTAAACTGAATTTTTTCATGGTGCCAACTAGAATATGTAACAATGACCAGAGAAGACACAGCAGCAGACCTTTTTAGTCTTATTCTGCAATATCTCTGTGTAGCAGTTACCAATATCTTACTATTTGTTAGTGTCTGATCCACCTTAGGCAAAACTAGAGGCATGAATCTAAATCCTTAAGTTACTTGTTTCTTCACATTTCTTATCTTTTTTGAGCCAAGTCATATTAGGAGAAACTGTTTCTCAAAGTGAATGAAAGTTAATGGCAAAGGTCATAGCACTGACTTAGCCATATCATATATATTAGACATACTTTTACAATAGCTGGTCAGTCAATATCCCCAGACCTCAGACGTATAATAATGTTAGTAATAAACACCAAATACATACTAGCCTCATCTCCATTGTTTTTATGATTATATTCTTTCAAGAAACTGCAAAAGTAGGAAAAAGAATTATAATCCCAGAAACTTGAAAGTTGGAGAGATACTCCCAGTATCTCTGCTTCTCTAGTTACTGGGATCTTCTGATAGCTCTTTCTGTATCCCTTCTAGCTACTGTTTTCGTAAAATTTATTATTACCTCCCCATAGCTAATTGGCAAGACTTGAAAAAAACAGAGATTTTGGCCAAGAATATAGTGCTGGCTGTAGGATTGGATTGGCATAATTTGCTCCAGTTGCTAGCATACTATTGGTAATGTCTACAGATGTTTGCACTTATATACTTTATCTAGAACTATAAAATAGAACAGTCAGAAAGTGCCTTAGAGCTAGAATTGGAACCCAGTCTTTTGACTTTCAGCATAGTGTTCTTTCTGCTATGTCAAACAGCCTTCCCCAGACCAATTGAGTCAATGATGAAGAAAACACTACTTGTTAACAGTAGAGCCAAAGCTCAAATTCTGGTTTCCTGACTCTCAAGTCTTCTTTAAAACATGATTTAGATTTTGTGCTTTCTCCTCTCTTTTTCCTATTTTTCTGTAGGAGTTCAAGTGAATTTTTGTGTTGGAACTTCCAAGGCAATTTGAAAGATATAAACAATTACTGTTTGCAATTTTCAAAATCCTAACATCCTTCTTTCCTCAAATAAAAATCAGGTCACTTTCTATTACCATTGCCAAACTTAAATATTTATGACCCTGGGTTTTTAAATGACACAAGAATAATCAGAACAAAATGACATCATATCAAGCACCATTTTGAAATGTTTCTTAAATGACTTGGTTCAGTGATTTATCCAGCTATAAAAATGCCATTTGTCAGTGGAGAAACCAAAAGCCCATTGCCTCCTGGGGATGTATATTTCATTTCAACTTAATCTTCTGACTTCCCTTTAGTCTATTCATATTACTGACACAGCATGTCAGGTTTATAGTTTCCCAGACCAGAAATTCTTTGGGGGGAGGGGGAAATACCTCTTCTTTTTTTTTTTTCTCCCTTTAGCCTTACTGTGTTTCTGAAATGAATAGTTTTAGGCCATTCAACCTGAGTTCCACAGTCAAGACTGGTAGTTCGTTCTCTTCAGTGCATTTTCATGATGTCTTTCACTGTTCCTACCTCTGCCAATCCCTTGCTTCCCAAATGTTTCTGAAATGGATCTCATTGCTAAATAGTTTCCTTTATCACTAGACCATGCCAGATGAATCCCATTTATTTTATTTCTTTAAAAGTATCCTTTAGAAAAAGTCTTACTACTCTTATATTCAGTTCCAGTTTCCTCCAGGCATGCAAGTAGATCTCACTGTAGGCATGTGAGGAAATGGGAAATTTGACTCTGATCCCGAAAGAAATGAATGCAGAAGAATTCTGGTCATTTGTGCTTAGTGGAGTTACAGCAAAATGGTAAAGATGATTCTAATTAGATTGGCAATGTCTCCTTCCTTGAGTTTATTCTTACATTAATAGGAACTCTAGTCAGTCCTTTATCTGAATAGTTATTTAATGTCAAATAATTCCTAGTGTAGTAAAATTATGTATAGATTCAATGAATCATATCACAGCAAAAAAAGTCTTTGTTCTAAGATCTTTGTCATTTTGTACCTTTAGATGAGGAATTTAAACTTACTACCCTGAGGAGGGGAAGGGGGTGGGGGGAGAGAGTTGCAAAAAAGAGAGAAAGCTGAATTTCCTGCAGGTAGACAGACCCCAACCTATGTTCATAGTTTCTTTGTCTTTGTAAAATTGTTAATATTCCTGTGACTTCTTACTAAGTTGACTAATCAAACTTTCTAACCTGTTGTTTTCTTTAATATAATGTGGCAAGATGTTAAATAACTGGAGGTATTGATCATGCTTTTGGTGAATTTTTTTTTGACATTGTAAAAAGACTTCTGGGCTTTAAAAGAAGTACTTCCTGATGTTTCCCACCAAGCACAACTTAATTAAATTCTTGCTCTTTACATTTTACTTGTCAAGAGCAGACCTCTGGTCGCTTAGTCCAACTCAACAGTGGCTCCCATGCAGAGAGAGCTGTGAGGACTAAAGAATACATTGGACTTTGATGTGGTAGAAAGAAAAAAAAGCTATCAATTTACAGTTTTGATAATAGAGAAAAATGTTACTAAGAATAATTAACATCTCTACCTCCTCTCTTTCTCTAATGGACATGATCATATGAAAGAACAAAACAAAGAAAAAAAAGGAAATGTACCTGTTAACTTTGGGCTGGACCTTTGATTTCATTGATTTGGAGAACTGACAGTGTAGAAAATTTCCCTCTCCCTTTTCAGACCAGCAATTAATTGTTTCACAACTCAGTCTTATAGTTTTGTTTTGTTTTTTCCAGAAAGTTAAGCCTTGGGAACACAAAAGAGGAGAAACCTATTATCTCCTGAGGCAGCCGCATTTTATGTTTAGGTAATTCTGATTGTTAGGAAGGGTTGTATCTTTTTTTAATTTACTTGAAATCTTTGCCTCTGTATTTTCCATACATGACTTCTTATTCTACCCTTGGGGTCCAAGGAGGAAAACTCTGATCTTTCTACAGAAAGGTTATCCCTTTAAATACAGGATAGCTAAGGGGTTTGCCATAAGTCTTCTCTTTTCCAGTTTCTTCAGCTAATTCTCATGTACCGTCAACTCTAATCCATTGTTAATCTTGTCTCTCTACTTCCACTAGTCTCATTCAGCTTGTCAGGGTCCTTCCTGAAATAAAGTTTCCAAAACTAAACATAATACTCCCAAAGTGGTGTGACCAGAGTAGAATACATCTGGACTATAACCTTTCTTGGTTTGTACACCAGGCTTCTCTTAGAATGAAGAAACTTCTTTGACTTCCGTGTCACACTGTTGCTTCATGTTGAACTGAATGTATTCATTGAAACACTGAGATTTTTTCCCCCTGTACAATGGTTGTGTAGCCATAACTTCCCAATCAGGAACTTCTTTTATTACTGACTTTCTTCTTAAATATTGTCTTCTGTGTATGACTGACCCACTCTACATTTGCCTTCCTCTACAAAAAAAGGAAATTCTAATCCAAGAAGGTAAACATCATAGGTATCCTTTTCTTTTCTGAAACCAAATTTCTTCCTATTGGTAGAAATGATCAAAACCTCACTTGTGTCCACTTAAAATCTTTAATTCTTACCTTCTAGAGGCAGCTATGGCACAGGAATTTGTGATTCAGATCTACCCTTGAACACTTACCAACTGTGTGTCCTTTGGCAAATCACTTAACCGCTATCTGCCTCAGTTTCCACATCTGTAAAATAGGGATAAAAGTGGGGGTGGGTTTTTTTATGTTTGTTTGTTTATTGCCTAGGATTGTTGTAAGATTCAAATGGCATAATGTTTATGAGGAACTTTGCAAACCATAAAGTCTGATATAAATTCTGGATATCATCATCATCATTCTTTACAAGTAGAAATACTTGCTAAGTTACTTCAGGTAATATTGTTGGTCCCTAAATGCAGTGGCCATCTGTTTCACAAGTCTTGGGAGGCTTTCTGTTCCATCCTAAATGAGTCACCTGAGAAGGCACATATTTTTATCAGGTAGACAAATGGCCACTTGAATTTACCTCTCAATAGGAGTCACCAGCAACCATTTCTTTTTTCTCTGACCATCACTGGATTTTTTTTTACCCTGTCTTTCAAGGAACACTTCTTTTTCCCTAATAGTGTGGAAAACAATTATATATTTTTCCAATCCTTTCATATAATCTTAGAAGAATCTCTGTACTTTTTGTATATAATAGTTGTTTTAAGTATTAGCAGAAACACAAACACCATATTTTTTTAGATCGCTCTAAATCACAAGAAGATGTTTTTCCCTTGTCCCTTCCATATAGACCCTTAAGTACATTATAATGCCTTTTGACTGCTCTCATGGCTAACTCTGATGGCAGACTAATATAGCACAGAGCCCATTTGCCAAGCTATTTATTGCTAGCTTCCTGCCTGCTCTACCTCCCATAGGACACCTGTTTTGTTTAGCTGCCTTTGGTTATCAGTGAACAGATTCTTGCCTATTTAATGTAAATAGAAGTGGCCCTTAAAATACTGAGTTAGGGTCTTAAGCATTAAGGCAATTATCATTGAGGTATTCTCCAAATTAATCTTCTCACTTTTTGCTGCTGCACTTTATATATCTGATAACCTGGAGGGAAGAGGGACATTCTTACCAGCCCTATCCCCTTCTCTTTTCATATGGAAATTAATCTGCATTTTGTGTACCTGGGATTATTACTTGGCCCTAGCAGAGACATAAACCCAAACTCAGTGTGATGTCTGCAGGTCATTGAAAATTCCCATTCTTGCTGTACTGAGCTCTTTGGTTTTCTTATGCATTGATAGAGCCCTTGGGAGTAATTTTCAGAAGAAACTGTTTCTGCAGACTGTTTAGTCCCTGCACCATTCCTTCAGTGTGGATGTATTTCTATATTAGAAGTTCTTAACCTGGGGAAACGAATTCTAAAAATTAATTTTTTGAACTTTCAATGTATTATCTTCATTTGTAATCAATTGTATTTCAATATTATTGACTCCTTTTATAATCCTATATATTTTAGTTCATGTATTTAAAATCTTTATTCTCAGGAGATCATGGGTTGCATGACACTTACAAAAGGTTAAGGGCCCCTGACCTACATCCTTGTTAGAAAAAACCATCCGAAGTATTAAATAGGAAGTAATTTCTGTTCCAGATGTATAATTGTAATTGGGTTAGTCACAGCATTAGTGTACTATTTGGTGAGTTTTGGAAACAAAGTTATATTTTTCTAAGGAACCAGAAACTTTTCTGTGCCTTTGTTATTATTGAGTCATTTTCAGTCATGTCTGACTCTTTGTGACTCCATTTGGGATTTTTCTTGGCAAAGGTATTGGAGTGGTTTGCCATTTCTTTCTCCAATTCATTTTTTACAGATGAGGAAACTGAGACAAACAGAGTTAAGTGACTTCCCCAGATTCACATGGCTACTAAGGGACTGCAGCCAGATTTGAACTCAGATCCTCCTGACTCCAGGCCAGATGCTGTATCCAATGTGCCACCTTGCTACCCATTTCTGTGTCTTTACTGAGATAATATTGAAATGTCAGTGGAACACTGGCCCTACCCATAATTCTAGATGAATAATGATCAGGTCTCCTTTTGATGTTTCCTCCTATATTTGTGGCGCCAGTTTAGGTCTCATGGAGGAAATGGTGTCTCATTTGAGCTTTGAAGGAAGACAAGGAGATCAGTAAGCAAGAGATAAGGAGGAAGGACATCCTAGATGTGGGGGGAGACAGGGGAAGAGACTGGGGCAGCCAGGGAGAGGTATTATTAATATCCCCATTTTATAGTTGCATTGTAGGTGCTATTAATATCCTCATTTTACTGTTGAAGAAACTGAGATAGACAAATTAAGTGAACCTGACCAGGATTGCAAAGTTAACAAGTGTCTTGAGGCTTATTCAAACTCAGCTCTTCCTGGACAATAGGGGTGTGGCAGGGAGGTGCTTAGGAGGGAGGAGACATGGTTGGGCCTGTGCTTTCATTTGGCAGCTGCCTGAAGGATGGAAGACTGTCTAGTAAGCTGTTAAAATAGTTCAGGTAAAAAAATGATAAAGTCCTAAATTAAGATGATAGTAGTGTGAGTACATAAGAGGATGGATTTGAAGGACTTTTGTCAAGGGCCAATAATTTGAACTTGGCAGATGATTAGAAGGAAAGGGCTCTGAATATAGGAATATAGCTCTGAAGTTGTCTGGTGGCATTTGCAACCAAAATCGAGATGTCTTCATGTGGAATGGATGTAGTGATCAAGACAGTGATGTTAAGTTTGTGGTTCTGGTGGGATGTAGAAACAGAGATTCACAGCAAGTAGTTAGCATCATGAAACAAATTCAAGAGAGATTAGGTCTGGGTGTAGAGATATGGTAGTCATTGGCACAGAGATGAAAACATACTCTATAAGTTCGCTGAAGGAGAAAGTATCTGACTGCAAGTAATGGATGCAACATAGAGGATTTCTTGATACTCTGTGTCTGATATATTAAGAAGGAAAAGAATGTATCACATTGCATAATTCCTTTATGGAGAATTTCAAGGAGAAAATGAACAAGAATTCTGTGGGATGGAAGTTGCTACAGTCTTCATTAGTGGAGAAATGGCTTGCCAGAATGAAACCACATCTTTCAAAGTATAAAGAATTTTTTTTCTGTTTGCATTTGAATGGTGTGACCAAAAATTACTAACCTAAATCTATCAACTTCACCAATACAAAAGTATAGATTTGTATTATTACTTGGCTCTATCATAGTAAAATACATTTCAGTAGCAAAGTCAGTTTGAGTGTGGCAAATTGAAACCAGATTCTGGTTGTCAAGTAAGGTATTCAAAATTAATCATGAGCTTAGTTGGGGAAGGTAGTTCTTAGGGAGAGGATTCCACCAGACTAAAGAAAGAACAGAACATTCCTTATATGTAGTGTGATAAACAAATAACAATACTTATAGGCACTGATTTACAAAGAAAAGGGTTCAAAAAACAATCAAGTTTTATTTCATTTTATTTTTCTAGGACAGAGACTAACTTTAGCATTTCTTTGAATACAAGTTCCTAATAAATGAATCAAGCCTTTTCCCCCTTTCCATTGATTATGCTGATACTTTTATATTTGGCCCACAATAATAGGTATTTTGTCATTAGGAGTTGAAATTCCATAAGATGCCTTGGAAATCAGTCAGACAGTAAGCATTTAATAAGTGTCTACTGTGTTCCAGACACTGTGCTAGACTCTAGGGATGAAAAACAAGAAGAAATCAGTCCCTTTGTTTGAGGAGTTTGCAGCTGATCAGGAGAGACAACAGGTGCTCATCTAAGTATGTATGAAAATATACAAAAATAACTATGAGCTAACTTGTGGAGGAGAAGGTATTAGCGATATCTTGAGTGGGTGGGTGGACAGGAAAAGTCTTATGTAGCACATCACACTTAATGCTGTATTTTGAAGAAGGTTTGAAATTCTAAGAAGATGAGGCAAAAGGCAGTGCACTCCAAGCATTGCGGTCAGCCTAGGCAAAGGTAGAGATGGGTGATATAGTCATGTGAATTAACATCATAAGGTTGTGATTGACAAATGGATAGATAGACAGATAGATGGATAGATAGATAGATAGATAGATAGATAGATAGATAGATAGATAGATAGATAGATAGATAATGTATATATGTATATATATTTATACCTTCATCCTATGTGATCCCATCATGCTTAATTTACACATTTTTTTCCAATATGGGAAAATTAAGAACTAAACTGTTATGTTTACTTCTGTACCTAAAATAACTGTGGTTTCTCCCTCTTCCCACTCTCTTGTCTATATCTTAATTTGTGAAAACAAATACATTACCATTATTTAGGTTGGGGAAAAAAGTCACTTTATTTTCTGTAGAAATGAGTCAAATAGGGTAACTCTTTGCTCTCTTTGTGAAATAAATCAGCATGTAAAACTGAAGAAGTTTACTTTGGAAACAAATCCAAGAAAATGTTGTTTTTTTCTCATAATGCCTTTTGCTGGATTTGTGGTCCATGGAAAACAAGTGCTTTTGAAAATATAATTTATTATTTATGACCAAAAAATTCTCTTTTTCTCATGATGTTCTCACTTGAAGAACAGGGAGAATAGGAAAAAGAAACTGTGTGAACATACAAGATCTGGCAATGACCATCCATTGCAGCCATCATTATTCTTTTGAGTTCCATAAAGTAATTTACTAAATAGAAGATCACTTGTAACTTATACTGTAATCAGTGACAAATCCCATTGAAATGGCCTTCTTGCTCCTAGCAGTCCCTCATAGTTAAAACAAAAGAAGGATGTACTTTGCAAATGACAAAAAGGTCTTTCCTTAGAGATGAAAATTGATATTGGATAAAATGAAAATGTGGTATTAAAAATGTAAATTTTAATTTTATTTCCTAAGTTTGTATCTTCAACCCCTGTGATTCTAGGAAAGGAAGAACCTGGCAGCAGTATACCCTACAATTCATTTATAACATATCCATATAGGGTTGGAAGGTACCATGTACCCCCAGCCCAGAGGAGATAGAAAGGAGACATGGGGGTAAAGAAGGTAAAACAAATTGATCTGGGGTAGAAGTATGAGTGATAACCAGGTTTCTGTTCTTCTTAATGCTAGAGTAACAAGTATTCATTTTAGTCATTTGTCAGTCTTCATGACCCCTTTTGAGATTTTCTTAGCAAAGATACTGGAGTGGTTTGCCATTTCTTTCTCCAGCTCATTTTACAGATGAGGAAGCTAAGGCAGGGTGAAGTGACTTGCCAAGGGTCACACAGCAAGTAAGTTTCTGAGGCAAGATTTGAACTTAGGAAGACAAGTTTTCCTGACTCCAGCCCAGCTCTCTATCCACCGTACCACCTAGTGACATCCCCCAAATAAGTATTCACCTTCTCTTTTAAATTAAACCTGTTCTGTCCTTCCAAAGAACAACAAAATGGTTTTGCTTAGAGAATCATATCATTTTAAAGCTCTTAAAAAATAAACACCATAGGGATCTTAAAAGTAGAGCTGGAAAGGACTGAGAATTGATCTTGATCAGTTCTTTCAATACACAAATGAAGAAACTGCAACCCAGGAGCTCAAGTCAACTTGTCCAAGGTCACACAAGTAATAGCAAAAGCAGAATTTCACTATAGATTTCTGACACTAGTTCAGCAATTCTTCATGGCCCCTATGTAGCAATCATCACTTCATTCCCCATTTACACTTCAGGAGACTAAGGCACAGAGGTCATCACTTACTATAACATTCCCATTGCAGAACGTGTTCTAGAGCCCTCATCTCCTGAACCCTATTCCTGTGCCTTCCATAGGGCAGAATTTTACCACTTCTTAGCTCTATGAAGTTGGACAACTCTCTTAACTTCTCTGACCCTTTGTTCCCTTATCTATAGGAAGGGAGGGAGGGAGAAAAGAAGGAAGGAAGGAAGGAAGGAAAAGAATGGAATGGAATTGAATAAAAGAGGAAAGGAGAGAAGAGAAGGGGCGGAAGAAAGACAGGATATTCACTTAGTGTGTATCACGTAATTCTTCTCCTTCTTAAAACTATGACATTCCAAGTGTTAGTATTAGCCAAGGTGCTATATTATTATAACCATCTTCCAGACTCTGCTAGTAATGTAATTCCTGATTCAGAGGGAGAAGTGATATAGAGGAGAAAGAGCAAATGGAGAATTAAATTGGGGAAATACCTTTTAGAAATAATTTTCTCAATTTGTGAGAATATTTTGTGGGGATATATTAAAGTAAATAAGATAATTATAAAGAATTTGAAGTAGAGAAATTTTCTAATGATGGACTATTGTGCTTGAGTCTTTCTTATATTATTGTCAAACAACATTCATGCTTTTTTTAACTGAAGAAAGGAATATTTGTCCATTCAGACTCAGAACTTAAACATTCTATTTTCATTATTATAAAATGGTCTTAACAAACACATGTCCCATATGGCAGATAAAACACCGAATCAAGTCTCAGTAAAGCAGCCATTCTTTTTCAAATATATTTGTGAATACTAGAAGCCAGAATAGTTGGACCATAGAAAAAATGTTTTATTAAAGGCATTTACATTTTCAGTAACCAGTGCCACCAATTCAACACCTCTCTGTTGTTCTAGACTCTCAATGGTCACTTCTTGTAAGTGCAGTCATGGTTTAATCTTGATGAACTTTTAAAATTTATAAATCAAATTGATAGTAAATGTGCTTTTTTAAAAATTATTTTTATGGGATTGGGCTAATTCTAGCAATACATTTGTACCTCTTAAGAGAGTTACCTGAAGCATGAAGTGCGGTCACCCACCTGGTGTTTATCAGACACAGGATTTGCATCCTCAGAATCATAGAATTTAGAGCTGGAAGAGACCACAGTGACTATCTTATCCAACCCATATCTGAGGAGGAATCCCCCATTGCAACATATGCAACAAGTGATTAAAAGGGATCTTTGAGTCTCTGCTCAAAGATCTCACATGAGAGGGAATGTAGTAGTCCCTATTACAACCCATTCCACTTAAAACTACAGTTGGACCCATTGACACTTGACTCTAGCATAGTGATGTCATTTTGGTCCACTTTGAGAAGGAAGGACAACAACAGGACAACAACCAATCAATCCATGATTTTTAGGAAGTTTTACCTGACATCAAACTTAAATTTGCTTTCTTCAGCTTCTGTTCATTGCTCCTAGTTCAACCCTTGAGGGGGGAGGGGTGAACAAAATAAGATTAATTTTTTCTCCAAACAAATGCCTCTCAGATTCTTCAACACAGCTATCAAATCCTGCCTGAAATATATCTCCTCCAGGTTAACCATTCCCAGTTCCTTTAAGCACTTCTCTTACAACTTAAACTCAAGGGCTTTCACCTTCCAAGCCTGGTTTCCCTCTGGGTGCTCTCCAGTTTATCAGTGTCCTTCCTTAACTGTGGCATCTGGAACTGAAAGCAATCCTCCAGCTCTGTGATCTAACCAGGATGGTATACAACTAAGACTTATCACCTTCATATTTCTTATTTATCTAGGCTCTCATTTCCATATTGGCTTTTTTTTGTTTCAGCTTTCCTTCTAAAGGTCATCTATCTTGTCAGTAAAAACAGAAGCAAAATAAAAAAAGACTTCTAGATGTTTTCTGTTACTGTATCATCCTTCTGGGAGTGACTCTATCCCTTTCTTGATCCTTCTTTCTCCCCTAGTATGAGTATACAAAATATTATCTTTAGCTTTCCTCCTGCCCTCCTTTTATTCTGAAATTTAGCACTTTTGAGAGTGGTCTTAAAGTATCAAGAAACACTTATATTTCTCCTGTTTAACTCCCTTGTTTTCTTCTTGCTTTACCTTCTATGAGTTCCATGTTGAATCTGTATCTACTTCCATTTTCTTACTTCTAGGACTTGTTTCTCCCTGAGTCCCAAGGATTTTGTTCTTGAGAGTTTCCTATCTTTCTTAGGAGTAACTTCCCTATAGAATTTTAATCTGTGTGATCGTCCCAATCATTTCTCCGAACTCTGTGAAATCCACCCCCCACCCTGAAATCTAGGTTACTTGTCAGACTCTCCCCAGATCAATATTCCTTTGTTATAAATGCTTGAGGTAAAAGAGTGCACGCCTCACATTCCCTAGCACATTCACTTCAGGAATGAGTTCCTCCCTGTTAGTAAGAACTAGATCCAGAATAGAATTTACTCTTATTGATTCCTCTGAAAAATGGAATAATCGTTAAGGCAAGTCAGAAAGTTGTTGGCAGTTCTGTTTTATCAGAGAGCTCTCACAAATATCTAGATAAGAGAAATTTTCCATCAGTCATTATGCCTCTGTAGCAATTCTTATTTGTTTCCTCATTTTGTTATATGGTCTGTGGCATATCATGATGATTGCTTCTTCCATAGATCGTCATCCAAATCCTCTCCGCTATGAGTCCCTGCCTAGTTTGTGGATTTCCTGATGGAGTAGACTTTATACTTTCTTCTTATAGAATATTACCTCACCTCTTTTACTTCTTTGTTTCTTTTGAGCGGGTTGGTGGCACAATGATCATGAGCCACATATTACAGCCCATCCTATAGGCTTCTCTATTATTCTTTGGGTGACCTTCAAGTTTAAGTCTGTTTTGGGAATGTGGGTTTCTAAGACTTAGGAGCATCAGCTACCTATCAATTATTCAGTCAAACTCCAATCATTGAAGTGCCTACTCTATGCCAGAGTTAGGTGGCACAGTAGATAGAGTGCTGGGCCTGGAGTCAGAAAACTTATCTTCCTGAGTTCAAATCTGGCCTCAGACACTTACTAGCTATGTGATATTGGGCAAGTCACTGTAACAGGGTTACAGTTTGCTTCAATTTCCTCATCTGTAAAGTTAGCTAGAAAAGGAAATGGTAAAGCACTCCAGTATCTTTACAAAGACAATCCCAAAAGGGGCACAAAGAGTTAGACATAACTGAAAAATGACACAGTAGCAAAGTACAAAGAACAAAAGATCCCTTCTTACAGGGAATTTGCATTCTATTGGACATGGGTTCTTATGTTAAATCTACGTGAAGTATTTTTCAGATGTTTTCTAAGTAGCTTACTTAATAGACTCCCAGCAAGAAAACTAGTTGATTTTTGCAAGTTCACAGTATGTTATTCTCTTGAATGAAGGAGTATTATCTTTGTGTAAGTTATATATACTTAACTGTATTAGTGGTAATAGTCTAGTTTATTGACAGTCAGCATACATGAAACTTATGAAACATAGTCAATTTCTTCTGCACTGAAAAGGAACATGAGTCATAAAAGGAAAAGGACAGTAAGATGATAGCTGTTACAGTGAAAATAAAATTATTGCTAACATTGAAATCTGAGGTCCCTTACAGCAATAAAGCCTCTTCCTCAATGTGACTTTACCTACATGTAGTAACACATTTCAGGAATAAAGTGAAAAGAAAAAGTATAATCTTGGACTTGGATTGAATTTGGTGGGGTCTTTTATGGTGATTTTCAGGATCTCCATATTCACTCACTTCAGGTGTCCTTTTAAGAATTATATAAATCTCAAGGAGTAGAAGTAGATTAGCATAGCCCTTGACACATAAGAGATTCTTAATATATGTTTAGTGATTGATTGACTGACTGATTGATTGATTGATCTGCCCCTAACTCTCTAATGTGCACTCAGGATCCAGATGAGTACAAAGCCAGATTGAACTTCTTCCTAACCTCCAAATATCTAAAGATATCTAGCATGAACAGTAACAAACAGAAGCCGAGATGCAAAATTCTGTGGTATAAAATTAACATGAAATATACGAATTTCTTTTTTCTGCTTTGAAATTTTCATCAGTATGATTCTTTTGACATTTACCTCATATTGGGGTATCCTTCTGTACTTTGAATTATCTGCCAGTATTTATATGGGAGGTTATTCATACTTAAATTCACTTCCTAGTATCAGGAGAAGTACATTAACTGTATTGATGAACTACTTTGCTCTATTATTTAGTTGGACTTAAAAGTAATGTATTAAATGAAGCATTAGCAACCTGTTATGGTTCTTATTCCTAAGATAAGGTATTTTCAGGGTATGGGATTGGGGAGGGCATTTCTGGGAAATAGAGAGGGCACATGTCAGCATATTGCTGTCTGCCATGGATTGTCATGTAAATTGCAATCCACTCTAAATCATCTACCACAAAGATGAGTTAAAAAAGACTAGGAAACACAGGTCCTGAAAATGGCATGGTGCCCAGAACCTTTGAGTGGAGTTTGGGGGATGGGATGGGATTAGAGGACCCAGAGGTTTTCAGAATAACATCTAGGAGGGAAAAAAGCAAAGAAGACATAGGATTGCCAGAATGGCAGCTTTAGCAACAGTCTTCTTCCAAAGGAGGTAATCTTTCATTTTCCCTGATTTGGGGCTAGAGGGATTATGTTCTTTATATTTTTCCTATGCATTTATTTTGCATATTCACTGCTTGAGAACATTGATCCACAAATAATTGTTGAGGTAGGCGATTATGATACTTTTATACTTATTTGGTGAAAATCAAGCAGTGGTGAAATAATTTTTTCCAGAGCAGAGGATAGGATAAACCTATAATTAGGAACTAGAGAGAATATGTATGTAAACAGAAAAAAAATTATCTTTAAAGCTTTAGGAAATATTCCTTTTAAAAATTATTTCAGATATCCCCAAAATGAACAGGCTTTAGACATAGCTTTATTTTGATGCTTATTAAAATATAATTGCAGTTTTTGAAGTGCCTAGGATTTTGTAAGATATTCCAGATAAAGTTCATGTTTGGAAGTATCCAGAGATCTCAGTTCTGCTGTTTTACTATCTATAAGACCTTGTTTAGTCACCCCACCTCTCAAGGCCTCAGTTTATCATCTGTAACTTAAGAACATTGGGCTACATTTCAAAAATCCATTCCATCTCTAAATTCCAAGTTGCATTTATTCAGGCAAAATTAAAATTTGAATTAGTTGTAAATAAAGGTAGCTTAATATTTTAAAGTAAATTTAGTTTTATTCAGCAGAGCTGCCATCATCATAATCTAAAGTCTCTACTCTATTTTAGGTCATGAAAAATTTAATTTCTGAAGTCTAGACAAATGATTTCAGAACCCAGCTTGGAATATATTGCTGCTTAAAAATGGTGCTTATTTCATGGTTTTGATTAAAACTTAATGGGGCTATGAAATCAGATAAAAGAAGAAGAAAAAAAATCCTTGTCCATTTTTAAAATAAAAATCACAACAGAAAGTTGATTATATATTTGGCAGCTAAAATGTCATTTGAACGATAATTATAAAATTGTACCAAACACTTTAAGGCGAGAGGAGACTGGTGGTTATTGCTTTTCAAATAAAAGGTTATCACTATAAATAGAAACAAAGTATAATCTTGTAGGAATTGGCTCTCTTTTGTGGTAGACAGCATATAAATTTCTTAGAGCTAGGATCATATAGACACTTTATTATTCAGAAGAGGCTATCGTTTCTGCTTTTTTTCCTTTATAAAACTGATTTTATTGGCCATTGCAACTTGACTGTAGCAATTCCTCCTAGGATAAAATTTACAAATATTGAACTTTCAAGCAATGAATGAAATATAATCCTTATAATACTGTTATCTCTTGTCTGCACTAAATTCTGTGTTTCACATAGTACTTAGTATTCTCTTATGTGAGGATATAGGCGAGACACACACACACACACACACACACACACACACACACACACACACACACACACACACACACACACACACACCTATCCACGTAACATTTCACCTCTCACTTCTCCAGAGAACAAACCCTGACCCTGAAAAGAAATTGACAAAGACCTCCAAATGCTGGATCTATCTATCACATCTCCCTATACTGTAGTCATATAACTTCATTTAGTTCTTCACTCAAAAGCTTACCATCATGTCTTCGGTAGATGGTAAGCAACGAGCTTATTTACCTGTTTTCCTAACCAGCAGCAACAAACTAGAAGCTGGTTGGGATGGGATTCTATGAGGTGCAGCCAAAATGATAGTAGGGCAAAGAATAATAAAGACCCTAATCATGAGGTAGGGTAAAGAAAACCATAAAAGCAGACATAAGTAATTAGTACACACTAATAGAAATTGATATTCATAATAATGAACTTCACTCATTCAAGAAAAAGTTAAATTGTCCTTAATATCCTGTTTAAGAGAGCAGAGAAATATCAGAAATGGTCGAAATAATAAAGCCTTAGCATTTACTAGGCTTCAGTTATCTTGAAGATTCACATACCCCACCCCACAAAAAAAAAATCACATATAGAGAATTCCACAATTCCTGACTATAGCAGATGATCCAGGTGTTGTAGAATATGAATTGTAGGATATAATTTAATCCAACCAACATTTATTAAGTACTTATTATATCCAAATACTTGTAACAAAAAATCCATTTGGAAAATGAATTTTAGGACAGTATGGAACTACTTAAAAAATTTTAATTAGTGTCTCTGTTGGCAGAATTTTTCCCACTAATCTTTGCAGGCAATAACTAACTTGATTTTATATAAAAAAGATTTGGAAAAGAGGCAAGACGTTATGTCTACCTGTGCAAGACTGGGTTCTTAAGACTTGGATACTCACATTTTGTACCTCTAGCATTGATTTTAACCTTTGCTGTAAAATTGACTATGCCAAAATCTTTTTGGCATTGATGTTGGGTATTTTGAAAAATTCCCAAGGTCCTGATGTGACTGTATCTTTTGGTTTTTTTTTTAATTTCCCCAGTTATATTGTAGTGAAACTACTCTTTAGGAATACTCTGTTTTGCCTGTTCTCATCCTGTTTCAGCATAGTACTAATTACAATTAAAAGTTGGGAACTACTTTTTAAAATTAATTTTGCCAAACACATTGCTATAGAAAGTATTCTTCTAGGGTTGTACTTTTAGACTAACATTTCACTCAGCTATAAAATAGAAAAACTGCTCTCACAGCCTGGTGGTAGTGATCAAGCATGTATTGAGTTCCTACTGAATACCAGCTTCTTTATTGTGTACCTTGATTTATTTTGTCTTCATGCCAATAATTACTGCGTAATTGGAAAATCAGTAATGAATACAAATAAGAGAAAACTAGTTGATGAACTTTAAACTATCAATATTTAAAATATGTTAAAGTGGGACAGATGAAATACACATTCATGTTATTTCATCACCTTTTGTTTACTCTTGTTTCCTTTGCTTTCTTATCTAGAATTTTAAAGGACTTGACTTGGGTGCATCTCAATATTATGTGCTAACTTAGTTTACCCTTTTTCATCATTAACGAAAATTGTGGCCTGTAAGAAGAAACTGATATACTAAGACTAATATTTGACTAGTTCTCAGTTTATTGGTGTAATGTTAAACATAATCGAAAGTTTTGCCAAATACCTTTCACTTCCATTGTCACCACATTGCAGAAGGTGAGATTATTGCAGAGGTCTTACTTATTGAAAGTCATATTGATGGTCTTAATCAACAAGCATTATTAAGCCTGTTAGGTATTAATTAAACATGTACATTTGTGGGCCTTCAACTGAAATACAGACATGAATCCATTATATTCAATAGCTTGAGTTCCCAGGAACTAAATTCTAGATACTATAAATATATTTTTACAATTTTCTATAAATAATTATAGTGTGGGGTATTTCCTAAAATCGTTTTTTAAATTGATTAAATTTCTTCATCCTATGGTTTCTGTGACCCAGCTCCCCCAACAATTTAACCAGTCAGTAAAAGCCTGTAAGAGGTAGAGGTTAAAGGTCCAGGATATTATATTAACATCAGATGCAGCCCAACCAAGGCACACCTCATTCTTCTGTGAGGTGGGACCAAGACAAAATCTCTCAATGTATTGTACCTTGGGAGGAAAACAGCATGCCAGTGCATCTAGTTCATAGGCTTATAGATTTTAGAGGTCTTATGTTACAACTCCCTGATTTTATAGATGAAGAAACGTAAGTCCAGTGAAGTTAATCAATTAATCAGCAAGAATTTATTAAGTAACTGCTATTGCCAGGCACTGTTCAGTGAGTTGCCCAACATCGCACAGGTAATAACATTTAGCAACCTGACATTAAATGGGGCAGAGGCAATATACTTGGCTTCCTGCCTGTAGGAAAACATGGGCACATGAAATTATTGAATTTTCTGATCAGGAATCCTCCCCTATAATGGGAAATTTTTAAAAATTTGAGTATAGCAAAGTTTGAATAAGTCACAGATCTCTAATTTTCTGCAAATAAATGATTCAATTCTGATCATAACATTTTTGCAGACACATTTTGTTGCTCACTCACTTATCTTCCTCCAACTTTTTAAAGGCAATTTTAATTGTTCGTTTTCTTTACTTCTGTTCCTGGGATTCAAAATTGAATTCCCTGTGAATGCAAATCAAAAATGGGAGTATAAAACCAGTTTCTACAGGAGAAAACTAGCCTCATTTACACATAAATGATTAAATCAGACTAGGGACGCTCGTAGAACAACTGGAGTCTGGTATCTGATACCACAGTGTGCTCTATGCTAGTAACAGTACACCATGGAACTTTTACCCTATCTATGACCCGAACTCGATTAAATTCCTTGCCTCCAATTGTCCATACTATGTAGTCATTCCTTCATTATATGGTATATCCAGTGAATACCTCAGGATCCATTTATTCATGTAGTTAATGCTTTCTTTGTAAAAGATTATACGTCTGTAACTTACAAAAATACACAAGAGCTGTGATTTTCTCAGTAGAGGGAACATCTGGTGTGGCTTCTCCCTTGAGCAACACATATCACAGCCAATCTCTGAACAGAGGATTATAGTTTTAGAGCTGGAAGAAATGTTGGATGACACCTAGTCCATTCCCTTTCATTTTAGACTTAAGGAAACTGAGGCCTAGACTAGGAGTGGGGAACCTGAAAATTCAGTCAAAGGGCTGCATTTGAGGACCTAGAGGGCCACATGTGGCCTTAAGGCCACAGGTTCCCCACCCCTAGCCTAGACAGTTCAGTGATATTCCCAAGTAGTAAGTATCAGAATCAGGCCACTATACTGTAGTCACTTGAGATACATTAGGATTAAGTAATTTATCCAGAACCATATAAACTAGGAAGGGTGAGAGGTGAGATGTGAACCTAGGTCCTTCTCACTCCAAGCCCAGCACTTTCTAAATTATACCAATTTAAAAAAAAGTTACTTGGGTGCAGTGATGATCAACTTTGATAGACTTGGCACTTCTCAGCAATACAGTGATCTAAGATAATTCCAAAAGACTCATAATAGAAAACGCTACCCACCACATCCAGAGAAAGAACTGTGGAGTCTGTTTTCCTTTTTGTCTTGTTTTTTCTTTCTTGTGATTTTTCCCTTTTGTTTTGATTCTTCTTTCACAACATGACTAATGTGGAAATATATTTGATATGATTGTACATGTATAGCCTATATTGGATTGCTTGCTGTCTTGGGGAGGACAAAATACAAAATCTTATAGAAGTGAATGTTGAAAAACAAAAAACAAATAAAAGGGAAAAAAATTAAAAAATAAAAAAAGATACTTGTATGGTTATATTTCAACCCAGGTCCTCCTCACTTCAAGCCCAATACTTTCTAAATTATATTAATTTAAAAAGATATTTGAATGGTTATATATTTGAACCGAGGTCTTCTTTACTCCAAACCTAGCACTTTCTAAATTATATCAATATAAAGGATGTTTGTACAGTTATATACACATCTATTCCACCAATCAGATTTGCAAATTCCTAAAGCCTAACTGATTTTACATTTTATATGATTTTTGAATCTTACTATCTCTCTTAAAATTCTTCTCCCATAATATTCATTTGAATGAACCTCAATAACTAACCTCTCTAATACATGGAAAAATTAAAGGAAGCAATGAACACAAAGATCCAGTGTGGCTTCCTCAAGAAAAGGCTATATCAGATTAATTTTATTTCCTTATTTGACAAGGTAACTAGACTGATAGGTCAAGGTAATACTGCCACCATCTTATAACTAGCCTCAGCCAAGCACTTGACAAATATTTCTCATGCCTTTTTTGTGAATCAGATGGAAAGATATAGTTAAGTGGATTTGTTTGTTTGAATGACCAGACCAAAAAAAATATCATATGTGGTTTGATGTCAACCTGGAAGTTCTCTAGGGGAGTGCTCCAGGCAATTTTGCTTGGCCTTATGCTGCTTAATCTTATAATTAATGACTTGAATAGAGGGATACATGGAATACTTATCCAATTTACAAACAACAGAAAGCTAGGAGGATTAACTAATAATATGCATACATTCACAAAATAATAAAAGAATGACAGCATCAGCATTCCAAAAATGCTTGACAAGCATTGAGCCAGATCTCCTAAGATGAAATTTAGTTGGGAAACTGTGAAGTCTTTTATTTATACACACACACACACGTATACATATGTACATATACATGTGTATATGTACATATGTATATATGTATGTATGTGTATATATGTGTGTATGTGTGTATGTATGTATACATATATATAAAACCAACGTTTCAAGAACAAGGTAGGATAGGTGTGGGGGCAAGAAAGGTAAAAGAGGAAGAAAAAAATGATAAAGAGAAAAAGGCCTGGAACCTGCACAGCAAACTCAACATGAGTCAGTGTGATTTGGCAGATCCCAAACTAAAATAATTGTAGGCTCTATTAAGAGAGTCATTGCATGCAGGATTAAAGAGGGAACAGAAATGTACTCTGCCTGGGTCAAAGCACATCCAGAACATTGTGTCCATTTTTGACACTATATTTTAAAAAGGACATTGATACCTAGAGTGGCAACCACCAAGGTGAAAGGCCTACAATTCATGCCACACGAGACTTGTTTAAAAGAATCAGTCTATCCAGTATTTAGAATGGAGAAGCTATTTAGGGGGAACATAATAGCTTTTTTTAACGACTGCCTAATGAAAACAGAGCTTAGACTGGTTCTGCTTGAAATCAGAATATAATATATATAACATTTTATATATATATATAATCAGAATGACTAGGAATAATGGATAGAAGTAACAGTGACAAATTTGGCCTTAATGTAAGGAAACAATAACCATCCTCCAAAATGTTAAGTAGATTACCTTGTAGGTTCCCCACTGATAAAGGTCTTCGTACAAAGGCTGGATAACCACTTGTTTGGGATGTCAAAAAGAGAATTTTTGGCCAGATATTAGAGTAAATGGCTTTCAAATTACCTTCAAACACCAAGATTATGTCATGCTGTAATATTGTCATATGATGGTAAACTAAACTCCCTTAGTTTGGATACTTCCCATAGCAAATACTGTTGTATAACAAACAGTGTAATATAGGGGTGGGAAACCTGCGGCCTGAGGACCACATGTGGCTACCTCTAGGTACTAGTGCAACCCTTTGACAGAATCCAACCTTCACCAAACAAACAAACACCCAGGTCTAAAATATAGAGGGGTGTGGGTGGGGGTGTATGTAGAGGTAACAGACAAGTAAATCTGGTAGAAGATATGTGGTAATATGTATTTATGCTATTTGGTATTGAGGAAAGTTTTGTTTTTGTTTCTCAGTTAATTATTTTTGTTTTGTTTGAGACTGGATCTCTGTATCTTACCTAGGCTGGAAGTTCAGGAGCCCACTCACAAGGCCAGATCACAATACTACTCAGCATGGAAATTTTAACCTCCATTTTTCTGACTTGGGCTGGTTCATCTATCTTTAGACAATGTGGTGGCTATCTGCTCCTTGGCTCTCCCTTTATTGGTGCCTGACTTTTTGTCTTTAACCCTGCCTACTGGAGCTTGGAACTCCTGAACCCAAGCAATCCACCAAACTCAGTCTCCTTCAAGCAAGGATTGCCACCACCACTGTGCATGGCTTAAATTAGTAGTGGTGGTTGTTGTTTTCGGTTGTACCTTCTTCCTCTCACCTTCTGCGATTCACTAAGTCAACCAGTCATTGCCATTGCCTGCCATATAACTAATGTAACAGTATATAAATTAGTTCTCACCTTAGGACATGTGAAAAGAGAAGACAAGCTGAATTCTTTGGGTTTTGTTGTTTGTTTGTGTTTTAAGACAAGTTATATCTTCCTCAATACCCCATCATACCCAATATGTATATTGTCCAAGCAAGAGACAATAATGAAAACTAGTAGATGATAAACATCTCAGTCTGTCCTTGGGTCTATCTTTGGGGGAGAAAGAAACAAAAGCACAACCTTTTATCACTGCCAGTATGAGTTCACTTTCTCAGGAGTCCTTGAGCAGGTAACCTGTATTCATTGAGCCAAAGTTATAAGTGGGAGAGATGCGTCAAAGGATTGGCTCACTTCCCAGAATTTGTTTCTAACCTCCATAATAAGCCCTTTGGTTTTTCATCAGCCCTGCAAGATCACCAGGGAAATGGTCAGTGTATTATTTCTAAGAGCAAGATCCTACTTTTCTTGGACAATCCAATTCTTTATTTCTGTTGAGAACTGGTGACACTGTGGTTCCTAGAACCCTTGGGTTCCCAGAGTAACTCTGATACCTGCAGGAGCTGAAATTAGGGAAACCGGATGTGCTGAGTGGTTAATTGGCTTCTTATTGAGCAAAAGAAATTCACTACCTAATGCATTCTTTTTCAAGAACTTAGTTCATTTTTAAGCTGATAACTTTTCAGTTCTAGAGTTGGAGAAGAAATATGCATATAAAGTATGGATGATAGAATTATAAAGGGAGAACATTTGCATGCATTCATGAAGTTCATTTATAACTTTTTTTAACTCTTCTAATAAAAAGCTTTATTTTTCTACAGGACTTGAAAAAGACAAAGTGAACAGACTAAAAATTTTGTTGGTTTTTTCATTTTTTTTCCTATGTCCCCAATAGGATGGTTTAAAGAAAAGATCCTCTGTTTTGGCAAGTTTGTGTCATAGGATTTTTGTGCTGCTCTAGTTAGAATCCCTTAAAGCAGAAAGGAGAAAAATCAATGGCAGATAAACCGGTTAGAACCTCTAAATGAATTAGATACTCAGAACCTCAGTGAAGCAAATGAGCTGACCCTCATAGAGGGTCATATCAAGAACATTATCATCCTTCTAGTTGGTATTAACTGGACATACGTTGGAGAATAAAGTGGAATGAATTCTCTAAACCTACTCTCCAATGGCATAATAAGAATGAGCCCCAACCCCCAGGGAAGGGACCAAAGAGAACAGAGCTGTAGAAGGGACAGAGTTCTCACTTGCCTGAAAGTGAGCCTGTAGATTTCACTCTCTGCACTTTTCTAAGTCTTGTCACTTACAGGATAGAGACCTCAACTTTTAAAATGCCTGAGCAAATACCAGACATAGGAGGTCTCTGAAGAGTTGCCTAGAATTTGGTAAATTCAGTAGTAGTTATTTGACTTAGTGAAGAAAAAGAAAAACTTTCCATTGTTTGAGTAGAACATCTTGAATATTCTGAAATGTTTAGTACCGTTCCTAGCACATAGGCGCTTAATAAATGTTTGTTGATTTGACTAGACTTAATAGTTCAGAAGACTCATATTTTTGGAAGCTTTTAGAACATCATTAGGGTAAATTTCTGTTCCACTTAGAAGAGATCTTTTGAACTGGCAAAGATTATACATACATACATACATATGTATATAAAATTAAAATTATTTAATTAACCCCAACTAAAGTCTTTTTGTTATACTAAAGAGATTAAGTACAGGTACTCATTTATTTCAAGTGATTTAACCTCTTTGCCTCAGTTTCCTCAGTTTTACATTTTCCATACGTAAAAATGGGCATAATGGTAGCACCTAACTCATAGGGTTGTAGTGAGGATCAAATGAGATAGTATTTGTAAAGTGCTTAGTACTGTGCCTAGCACATAGTGAAGGTGCTATATAAATGCTTATTTCCGTCCCTAATGTAAATAAAAACCATCTACTCATTAGAAGCATTTCTACAATGTGGTGAAAGCTAATGGATGTAGAACAAATGTTTTAGTAGGAATTGAAGAAGTAAATATTAAACATGCAAAAACGTTGTGAGTTTTAACCTCTTCTAAATTTTTGCTTAGCTATCACTAATCTCTAGCTTGATAAGATTGCCTATTGCCATCATACCAAGTCATTTAATTCGGTCTTTTTCTTCTCTGTTTTCCCAGCTCTTTAATTGCTATATATTCTAATACAATTTCCTGTGCCCCTTTGATGAATGAGTACATATTGTCATTATGGAAACACCAATACTATCCAGATGGGGTAGTAACAGGTTGATACAGCCAAGAAGAAACACTCTGTTAAAAGTTACTTAACTAGCAATCTCTGTTGATATACATTTAGGAAAGTCAGTGAAAATTTTCATTCATTTAAAAGTGATCTGATTACCAGTATTCACTTTGACAATGAAATAAATCTCTTTCTATTTCTTAGTTTTGCGTGATTGTCAGGAAAATCTAAAAAATTAATATGTAAGTAGTGTATGTCACCCTGTTAATAATGTTGTCCAACTCTTCATGATCCCTTTTGGAGTTTTGTCAGCAAAGATACTGGAGTGGTTTGCCATTTCCTTCTCCAGCTCATTTTACAGCTGAGGAAACAGACAAACAGGGTTAAGTGATTTGTCCAGGGTCACATTAAGTATCTGAGACCAGATTTGAACTTCCTGCCTCCAGATCCAGCAATCTATCCACTTCACCACCTAACTGCCCATGTAAAAGATATACTACTTGGCAGAAGACTGTAACCAGTCAATGAGCATTTATTAAACACCCACTCAATGCCAAGAACTGCACTTGGCCTTGGAATTACAAAGACAAAAAAGAAACAGTCTTTTACCCTCAAGGAACTTGCAGGTAGAAAACTGGAAGTGGTCTTGGTTCTGTCCAACAGTGTTGAAACTTGGATTGAAAACCCCATAGAATTTCTGTAGGATTTGGGGACATAAAACTGCATGACTGAACTGCAGAACAGAGAAATTAAGTGGCATACCTTAGACAGTCTAGTCTTAGTCTAAAGACTGTAAGAGAGAGAAATCAAAAAGCCTTAAACCCAAACTTCTTAGGTTCAGTGATTACTGGAAAGATTCTACCCCCCAGGCATGCCATGTTTGATTAAAAACTACTGGAGGAAGGAGGGGTGAGACTGAATGAAGATAAGATGAATATTTTTAAAGCAGTCAAGGAAATTATGTTTGTATGTAAATATTTTAAGACACCCTAAAAATAGTGTAACATACTGCCTCTCATTGGCAAAAATTCTGCTGTAGGAAACTGGAAAATAATTAAATGCTGTATTTAAACTCTGTGCTTTCTTTTTGATTTTTCTCATCTTGTTTTTATTGCTTAACTTATTCTATAAAGTATAAAATACTGAAAGATGCTTTCATAGGACTTTAAGTTAAAGGATAGGAGAATACTCCCTACCACTTTCAGGTACCACCTACCAAGAATCAATCCAGAGAGCTTTACGAAGTGCTTTAAGCAGTTCAACAGGTGAACATCTTTCCTTTAATTTAGTACCAAATTAGGGCTCTTGCTGTGGTAACCACTTGGATCCTATCCCAGAAGTGGCAGCATTTCATTTGTAGATAAGAATAAGTGCTTTAGTGCTGAAAAAAGGGCAATAGCAAGATTTTTGAGATTTTATACATTATATAAGAGCTATATGATTAAGTATCTGGCATTTCAAGACTATCCCTTTAGGATATGTAAAATTTACCAAGTAAGATAATGGGATTGGCTGAAAATAACACTCCAAGGACTGGAGAATGTCAGAATGTAAGTGTATATATACAAGAATGATTTCTGTAAGATTGAGAGGGGGGCCTATGATATAGGTACAAAATAAATATATTAACTTAGAAACTAGGCACTACTTGCTTGGAGCAGTTGGTAAGACCAGAAAAGATCTCCCTCCAAAGCTGGCAGTTGAGCTGAGCTGAGTTTTGAGGGAATCTAGGTATTCTGAGGGGTGGAAGTGAGAGCATTTCAGGCATGGGCTACAGCCAGTGCAATAGCATAAAGGCTGGAGATAGAGTGATATGGGTAAAGAATAGAAGTTTTGGCTAGAGTCACATTAGGGCTGAATCCTAGAGTGCGTGGAAGGGAGTCATGAGAAAGAAGATTAGAAAGGGACCAATGAAGAGTTTTGATTTCCAGACAGGAATTTTGTATTTGACGTTGGAGTTAATAGAAAGCCACTGAAGTTTTTTGAGTAGAGGGGTAACCTGTGCCCTTTGGCAGCTGTGGAGGCAACACTCCAACATTTGTGGAGAGCAAATGAGACTAGTGGCAGTGTGAACACAAGAACACCAACTATTTAAGTTTATAAATCACTTTACAAATATTATCTCATTTCCTTCTCACACCTACTATGAGAGCTGGGTGCTGTTATCTCCATTTTACAGATGAGGAAACTGATGTTGCGAAGGGCTAAGTAACTTGTGTGTGGCAACACAGCTAGGAAATGTCTGAGGCTGGATTCGAACTCAGGTCTTCCTTCAATGTTCTGTCCAGTGTTAGTTGGTTATAGTCCTTTCTCTTCAAAGAGGACCAAAGTGACATCACCATGAAAAAGTGAAATTTCAGTCTGTCCGACTGTGGCTGATCAGACCAATACGAGCTCGGAATGCTCTACCACAGGTTGGGCACAGATAGTCGGTGTGAATATTTGGGTGGATATCCCAAATTTGCATATCCTACATTTACTTTGTGATATCTCAATTCTGCTTTGCTCAAAGAGTGCAGCACCCCATCTGATGTGGGCATGCCATGCAGAGCGGTCCTGTGCCAGTGTCTCTCATGTTGCACAGTCAAATCCAGAGTTCTTGAGAGAAACTTTGAGAGTGTCCTTGTATCATTTCTTCTGGCCACCATGTGATCGCCTGCCCCACATGAGTTCTCCATAAAATAGTCTTTTTGGCAAGCATACATTTTGCATTCAAACAATGTGGCCAGCCCATCGGAGTTGCATTCTCTGAAGCATAGTTTGAATATTTGGCAGTTCAGCTCAAGCAAGGACTTCAGTGTCTGGTACCTTATCCAGCCAAGTAATCCTCAGAATCTTCCTAAGACAGTTCAAATGGAAACAGTTCAGTTTCCTGACATGGCACTGGTAGACTGTCTATGCTTCACAAACATATAACAATGAGGTCAACACAACAGCTCTGTAGACCTTCAGTTTGGTAGTCAGTCTAATACCTCTTCTCTCTCAAACTTTTCTTTGGAGCCTCCCAAACACTGAGCTAGCTCTGGCAATGTGTGCATCAACATTACTGTCAATGTGTACATCCCTGAAAAGTACACTACCAAGGTAAGTGAACTTATCCACAGCATTCAAAACTTCTCCATGTGTTGTAACCGATGGTTCCACATATGGATGGTGTGGTGGTGGCTGATGGAGCACCTGTGTTTTCTTACTGTTAATTATTAGGTCAAAATTAGCACAGGCAGCAGAGAATTGATCCATACTTTGTTGCTTCTCAGCTTCAGAGGCTGCATTGAGTTCACAATCATCTGCAAACAGAAAATCACGCACCAACACTCCCTCCACTTTGGTCTTGGCTTGTAGCCTTTTCAAATTGAAGAACTTACCATCAGTATGGTAGTTGACCTTGATGCCATGTTCATCCTCATTGAAAGCATTTGTCAACATGACTGAAAACATCATGCTTAAAAGCATAGGAGCGAGCACACAGCCCTGTTTCACCCCACTGGTGACAGGGAAGGCACGAGAGCATTGTCCATTATCTAGAACCCAGGCAAACATGCCATCATGATATTGATGTACAATATTGATGAACTTCTCCAGGCAACCAAATTTTGACATAATTTTCCATAAGCCCCCATGACTAACAGTGTCAAAGGCTTTGGTCAGATCTACAAACGTTGTGTACAGACCTCTGCTCTGCTCCTGGCATTTCTCCTTGAGTTGTTGGGCAGCAAACACCTATTGACTGTTCCTTGGCCCTTTTTGAAGCCACACTGATTCTCAGGTATATGATCATCTTCCAGGTGAAGGATTAGCCTATTAAGGAGGACTCTAGCAAGAATTTTTCCAGCAATGACTAAGAGAGAGACCCCCCTGTGATTGTCACAGGACAATCTATTCCCTTTACCTTTGTAGAGATGGACAGTGGAGGCATCCTTGAACTCCTGGGGGATACCTCCTCTTGTTATATAACCTGGAAAATTTCAGTCAGCTTTTGTATGAGCAATGATCTCCCTACTTATAAATCTCCGCTGGAATAGAATCAGCACCAGTGCCATGTGAAAGGAACCTAATAATCCTCTTCTTCAATTGGAAGTTCAGTTAAGGAGGGATTGACTTCAAGGCAAATGGTCAGTGGCCTCAGCATTGATTGATGATGGTCTGTTGAGAACACTATGGAAGTATTCAGCCCATCTTTCCAGAATCATGTCCTTATCACTAATCAATGTGGCTCCATCAGCACTGAGTAGTTGTGATGCACCATAGGTTTTTGGTCCATAAATAGATTTCAGGGAATCATAAAAACATGATTCGCTGTCCAGTGTACCTCCTGAGTGGAAGGAAAAATATGCATATTAGAAATTTTGTTGTAGTAGAAATGAAAACATTTGACAACAAGCTGGATTGCCAGAGTAAATTGATAGTGAAGAGTCAAGGGTGACACTGGAGTTACAAACCTGGGTGACTGGAAGGAGTAGTGGGTTTGGGGTGGGGTGGATGGAGGGAGATAATGGGACATGTTTTAAACATATTAAATTTGAGAAAGCTACAAGATAGCTAGAGTTTTGATAAATGATAAGCACTTAATTAATACTTTTATTTACTTATTCATTAAATATTTATTCAGTTGAGTTGATCTTATTGAATTTAATATAGGGATTTTTTTTTTTTACCAAAACAAATTACTTGAGTTTCAGATGCCAGTTTTCCAGGTTTTCAGCATCCATCCAAGGAGTCTCTTTCACTTATTGTTTAGATGCCATTTCACCATTTCTACAGTGTTGTACTGAAGTGCCTCAAAATTAATTCCACACTAAATTGACTTATCCTATACTAAATTAAAATACCATAATAGTGTTTTTATTTCATTTTCTTCTTAGCTACCTGAACCAGATGTCAGAAATCTGATCATTTTGACCACATGACTGTACCACCTGATTTATGTTTCTTCTAGTCTTACTAATATGTGATTCTGTATTTCAAAAATATGCTTCCTTTAAACAGTGCTAAGGATAATCTCCTGACACTCATAGTTCTAAATTGAACCTCCTACCGCAGTTACCAAAAAAAAAAATGTTCAATAGATCTAATGGTCTGTTCCATTGATGTTTCGTTTATGGTCATGAATCTAGTTGTTTCTCCCATACCTTTCTTTCCTTGTTGTCCTGCACTATAACCAAGCTCCATCTCTCTGAAGGAAGGAATTAATGCCCTAACCCAAATCTTACTGAAGGTTAAGAAAAATATTAGTGCTCTACCCCTGTCTTATTAAGGGATTTGTTGCATTTTTTAATGGCGTATGATAGCATAGGGAAAATTGTTTTTGCCTGATTCCCTATTGTAAAACATTTGGAATTCCGCAGTTCTTCACTTGATAAATTGGTGTAACAGCATACATGCTGTTAATTTAGCCAGTCAAATTAAGGATGTTTGGACTAAAATAGACATTTGAGAATTAAAATGAATGTGTTAGTACTGATGAATTGCTAATATGTACTGCCTCTAAATTTTAACCTGAGCTTTTTTTAAGTAAGTATTGGAGATGCTAAGGAATAATAATAGCTAACTTTTTTATAGCACCTACTGTGTGCCAGGCACTGTGCCCAACACTTTACAGTTATTATCTCATTTGATTCTCACAATTACCTTGGAAGGTAGTTACTATTATTATCCCCATTTGACAGATGAGGATGAGGGGGCAAACAGAAGTTAAGTGACTTGCCCAAAGTCACACAGCTACGTGTCTGAGGCTAGATCTGCACTCAGGTCTTCCTGACTCTCATACTCTATCCACTGTGCCACCTAGCTGCCTCTAAGAAATAACATAATGCAAAAATGATTCCTTGCCCTCGTAACTGTAGCAGGAGAGTGCATGTAGATTGGAAACAGTATCTCTGATATGGAAATAGGATTTTTAAAAATTTGTTGGTGTTTATACCAAATTTTATTTCAAACTCTTTTTTAAACTTCTTCAGGTTTTCTCATATTAAGTATAGTTTGCATGTGGTGGAGAAACCCTAATTGTTCAATATGCATTTTTTAATTTACATTTTAATTGCTCTGATCTTTCCCCTTGCATGCTATATCAGAGATCATCTTGCTGTTTAGATGTTTTGTTCTTTAGTTTGCCTCCTGATTTCTTAATACTAATGAAGATCTCGAGCTCAATTTAAACATATTTTTTCCACTCAACGATGAAGCATTTTCAGAGAGACAATGCATTCATTATAGAGCTATTTAGTTGATTAAAATGACAGGGGAGGAATACTACCAAAATAATTTCAGAAAATCAGCTACTGAGTTTGGTTTATAACCCTTCCTTAGGCTGTCGTTTATGATCCTGGCTGATTAAATTACCCTTTTTTTTTCTTTCACTACCTACATATATTTGAAAATTTGTAGCCAGTATTTTCTAGCTTTCTTGGACTGACACTCCATATGTATCAAAAAATTAAATTAGAAGGAGGAAAAAAGAGAAGAAAGGAGGAAGAAGGAATGGGATATAAGGGGGAAAAGATAATACAGCCCTACCTGTGCCTTATAACCAAGTTATAGATTTAGGGGAAGGGAGGGTGAACCATCTTTACCTCAGTAAGCTATGGACATGTATTTCTGGCTTACAGATATCATATCATAGAACCCTTTTCTCACCCTAGACCGATTCATTAGCAGATTGTAAAACCCTTTTTTAATGTTATCTATTTAAGTATATAAAAAGATCACTTGTTAAAATAGAAGCTTAAAGTCATTATAAGTGCCCTACTCTATGTAAAATTTAGCTTTAAATGAATTCATAGGGTAGGAAATTAACATAATATGTGTTATCATATTCTGGACCCAGAAGCAAACAGGTGAAGGACATTGAGATGAATTATGTTTAGGAAGTGGTTTAGTGTTTTAAAGACCCATATTTTTAATTTCATCGTTTTTCTTTTGGCATTACACTGCTGCAAATCATGGAGTACTGAAGTCACCAGAGACGTAAAGCTGTGGAAAACCCAAAGAACAATGAAAAGTTAGTCAGCAACATGTTACCAATGACAGTTGCTTAGGAAAGGTAGTATAAAGACTACCCTTAGAGAACTGTAGTGATGTACAGAGAGTATATTGGTCATACAGCGGATAAAATGCTGGGCCTGGAATCAGTAAGATGTATCTACCTGAATTCAAATCCAGCCTCAGACACTTACTAGATGTGTGACCCTGGGCAAGTCTTTTCACCTAGTTTCCCACAGTTTCTTTACCAGTAAAATGAGCTGGAGAAGGAAATGGCAAACCACTCCAGTGTCTTTGCCAAGAAAACTCCAAATAAGGTCATGAAGAGTCAAACATAACTAAAACAACTGGAAAACAACAAAAAGAGTGAGCAAGGATTAAGTAATAGATACGTAATGTTACATAGGAACTTACATAGTGTCACAAGGTCTAGATTCAGCTCTCAAGATGTTGAGTGGCCCTGGTGTAGATCATCTGTAGGGAATCAGGGTCACAAAGTTGGGAATAGATTGTAATCTGTGTTATTGGAAGGAGTGCTCGCTTCAGTGGGATGACAGATTTATTTACATGTGCCCCTACAACTGGTCCTATCAGTTGATTTAAAGCTGTATTCCAAAAGCAGTGCCAGTTTGATATATTAGCGTGTCACCAAGACACACCTTACTGTATTTGTTCCCAAGTTTCTTCACTCTGCCAGTAGTTTTCATTGTTATTCCAACCTAGAGGGTCGAGCATAATTGCAGTAGTCATGGTGTAGAGATGTTATTCAGTCATTTCAGTTGTTTTGACTCTTCATGACCCCATTTGGGGTTTTCTTAGCAAAGATACCAAAGTGGTTTGCCATTCCCTTCTCCAGCCCATTTTACAGATGAGGAAACTGAGGCCAAACAGGGTTATATGACTTCCCTGGGGTCACACAACTAGAGTCTGAGGCCGATTTGAACTCAGGTCTACCTGACTCCCTGTCCTGTTCTCTATCCATTGCACCACCTAGCCATCCTTATGGTGAAGAGATAAATGGATACTTATCTGTGTGAATATGTGTATGTGTGTGTGTTTATATATGTGTGTGTCTTATGGTAATGAGATACTCAGTGTTTCTCTTTTAAGTCTAGAACCAAAAGATAAAACTAACTTTTAGGTTTAGGCAAAAGCCTAGACTCTAGACATGAGCAAAATCAGGGGTCCTTATTGTACAAGGGCACATACATGGAATATGACAAACATTTATTTAGCAGCAGCTAGGTAGCATAGTGGATAGAGCACTGGACCTAGATTCAGGAAAACCTAAGTTCATGTTTAGGCTCAGACATTTACTAGCTGTGTGACTCTTAGCAAGTCACAAAAAAAAAAAATCTCTCTTTGCCTCAGTTTTCCTCATCTGTAAAAATGAGGATGATAATAGAACCTACGTTTCAGGGTTGTTGTGAGGATTAAATGAGATAATTATTGTAAAGCTCCTAACACATAGTAAACGCTATATAAATGAGTTAATACTATTATTGTTTTTGTGATGATGACGACAATGATGATGATGAGGTAGCATGTACTATTTGGTGCCCATTGAGGCTGGGAGGGAGATTGCAAGTCTAGATATGGCACTGAACTGTCTCCCTTAAGGAACTTTCAATTAAATCAGAAAATAAGAATTGCCACAGATGACTTTTATATGTATGTTTTGTGTATTACATGATGAATGCACGTGTTTTTACAAAATGAAGTTCAGTGTAAATTCTGGGAGGAAGATTATTCCTGAACTGGGAGATCAGGGAAGGTTTTGTGGAGGCAGTAACCTTTAGATTGGGCTTTACAGGTGTAAATTCAACGGGTGAAGAAGGGAAGGGAGGGTAATCAAGGTACTATGACTGGAGCCTGTTCTTTAATAAGCTCAGTGAATATTTGGTGGGAGGAGGTCATCCTGTTTGGCAAAAGTGCCTAAGAGGGTGAAAATGGGAGATATAATCTGAGGTTGGGTGGAGCCTGCTTATACAAGTCTTGAAGGCTAGGCAGCGGAGTATGAACTTTATTCACTAAGCAGTGGGAAGGCAGTGGAGATTTAGAGGTATAAGAGTGATATAACCAGGTAGACTTAAGTCTAGAAAATGAATCCAAGACCCAAAGTCCAGCACAAGATCAAAAGCACAGGAGGAATGTACCTGTAGCTGAGGTTAAAGCAGAATCCAAGATCTAGAGTATCATTGTTGGCAGAGATGGATTTAGATGTTCCATAACAGTCTTAGACTAGTTGCAATGTTTTATATTCATGATTGGCCAGCCAGTCATGTAAGGGCAGAAGTGGCAGGTTCCCCAGAGTGCTCTGAAAAGCATGAAATGCCCCATAAGTTGCCATGATGTTTCTTGCTATAGGCCACTAGTCTTTGGTCACTGTAACTTCAGTGACAGAGTGGTAAAAATTAGAAGACACTCTTTGTGCCACCACATTCACTTTTGACTATGTAAGATGGAACACATTTTCTTGTGTAAATAATGTTATAACCAGTGTTTGGGTTTCCAGGCAATCCCACAAAAGTACATTTACCCCTTGGTCTATAGATACCAGGACTATTAATATGCTAGTTTAAGTGGCTATTCCTTTTTAAGAATTCACATTGGGAGAATGTTTTCTGTGGTACATGGTGAGATTAGAAAGATGTACTTTAGTTAATTGGTCTATAATGTCTCGCTTGCCCCAAATTGTGAAGGGATTATGGTACCTTGGGAAAGATAGAATCCTCAGACTGTATAGCTGTGATAATAGTAGGTCATTTGGATCAACCCTCTAATTTTTACCATTGGGGAAATAAAGAGGTGAAATTGCTTGCCAAAGTCTTCTAGGTAGTAAGTGGAAAAGCTGTAATTGAACTCAGATCTTTCTCTAAATTTAGCATTCCTTCCACTACACCATATGGACTCCTTCATGCCCTGAGTGAGCTAAGTTTTGGCCTTTTTTGGCTTTTCCAGTATCTTTGTAAGTTGGAAGTTCATAAGTTTGGTAGAATTTGTATGCTATGATGGTTGCTATTATTTCCAATTTATGTTCATTTTTGCCAGATTAGGACTTGTCTGTATTGTTTTTTGCAACTCTCTCCCACTTCCTTCCCTTTCTACAACGGCACTATTAGTTCTATAGTTCAACTACATTGCAACCTAAGTAGGTTTTTGTGACCTGGAATCTAAGCAGCATTTATAACATTCTTTTTTGGGGGAGGGGCAAGGCAATTGGGGTTAAGTGACTTATCCAAGGTCACACAGCTCTAATAAGTGTGTCAAGTATCTGAGACTGGATTTGAACTCAGGTCCTCCTGACTCCAGGGGCAGTACTGTCTCTTCTCACTGTACCACCTACCTGCCCCTGTAATATTCTTTCAAATAAAAAAAAGTGTTATAATTTTTTATAAACTTTTTATATAAAACTTGTATCCACATAACTTTTAATATATCCATTTTGCTTTGTTTTGGGGAGTTGTAAATGGATACATGGTATATCCTATTGTTAGATTGGGAAGACGGTAAAAAGAACAGAGTGTTTTCTTTGGGGTATTGAAACATGGAAAAATATGGGTTATTAGAAGAAGGTGCTTTTGAACCCAGAGTCTTGAACTTTATTAACAAGTGGGTCTTTTAATAAATTCTGTTTCATGGCCACAAACCCTATCCCTTTCTAGTGTGTAGTGGGTTTTAACAAAAACTAGGAAATAAAAGAAATATAAGAACAAACCCAGTGAACATCCTGGAAAACAGAGTTTTTAAAAGAAAAGTTTGGTGTAGTGCAGAGAACTTTAAATTTAAAATGAGAAGAATGAAGTTCTGACCCTAAAAAAAAATCACTTACCTTCTCTGAACCTCAACTTCCCCATCCATAGAAGTGGCCTACCTAGTCCTTTACTTTCATGAAGATTCAATTATAGTTTCTAATTCTCATCCTAGGAGTAAGCAACATTTACTACTCAATTTTCATTGTCTATTTAAAAATGTTGAGTAGATGTCTTCCCTTCTGAGGGAGATGACTTATCTTTATTTTTTTCATTGGTCAGAGAAATGGATAGAAGAATTATAGATCACTCTTCTTCAAAGGAGATAGAGCAGGTGGGTTACTTCAAGCTTTCTCATAATATTTGAAGAAGCATCTGGCATTGAGGAAAAAGCAAGTGAATGTTGAGTGGTTTTTTGTCAAATGCCTTAAGACATATCATTACTGAGAAGTAATTTTATCAGAGAGGCGGGCAATTTTCAGGCAAAGCTTTTTCATTCTGTCTCTGTAAGCCTAAATTTCACTGGCCTATCAATAACAATCCATTATGAAGAGTCAGTAAGCTGAAATAATTTCATATTCATAGTTGTGTTATCAGTTTAAATATTTGTCCAGAGACATATTCAGAAAAAAGAAAGAAGATCAGCCTCCTTGAATTTCTTGGTATACTTCATCTAGTTGAAGTGATCTAGGGAGGTTTCATAAATAAAGTAGTTAAAAATTTTTTTAAAAAAACCCTGTTGTCTACCTTTAAGGCCATTAAATCAGAGCAAAGAGCCAATATCTTCTCTAGAAATCAATGAAGAAAAAAGAATGTTACAGAAAAGTTAGAACTAATGGAGGGGAAAATTCATAAATCTGAAAGACATGATGTGAGAGGGGGACATTCCAACACAAAATGGTGGCTGGCACTTTCCTCCCCTGCTAAGCTAATGGCCCCCTGCCTTCCCTTCATGGTATCGAGGCAAGGATTGCATAATTTAATTGACTTACAATTGCTGGCTAAATGTTTTCTGAGTGTTTTTTGGATAGAGAAATGATGTTAAACATAAAGTGAGCTCCATGTACACCCACCAAGTCAAATTCAACTTTTTTATGCACCTTAGTGACAGGAAATTGAAGTCAAACTCTTAACTCCAACAGCTTGCAATCATCAATCGTGCTGTCTTCTAAATCATCAGGAGAGAGGAGGGAGGGAAAGAGACAGAGACAGAGATGAGCTGACTAGCTGATTGTTAAAGCTAAGCTTTGTAGGTTATGTGTATCTTGGTGAAGCTGCCATGCATTAACTTTCCAGATTCAGGAATTTGATTTTTATTAGTTTACCCAGAGGATCAGGCTCTATGGAAATTGATTCACACTAACTAAACTCTTGAGAAAGTAAATTTCAGACTTTCTATTGATTATTTTACAGTTGAGATATATCTAGCAAAAAATATTGCACTTGCTAGAAGAGGGGAAAAAATTGGGCTGGAGGAGGGGTTGTCTACTCTGGCTTATCAGGGAGAATAAAGTTCCTTGAAAGACTGCGATAAGTGCTTCAAGAGGAACACAAATAGGGAGAAGATTCTGAAGAGCCCAAGGGAACCCTAACCTGTGTCAAGAAACTGGAGAGTGGAAGAATGTGCTAAAGAAAGAGAAGTCTAGAAGAAGGACTTGTGACAATGGAGATATGTAGTATGACTATACTTTCACAGATCATTTCTATAGTAGATGTGCTGGCAAAGCAAAACAGTGTCAGTAGAGGTTCTTCCCATTGAGAATGGAGCTAGACTCCTTATGCTCCTACAAAAAAAAGAGGAAAATTGGTCAAAGGGAAGACAGATGAATCATGGTTGGTTGTTGGCCCCCTGATATGAGTCATGACTGTCTTCTTTCCAGACGTAGCAAAAAAGCCCAGTGCCCACTTAATGTAATTTATGTGGGAACAAACAATACCTCTAGGATACTTGAAGGCATATTTCCTGGGCAAGAAATTAAAAACTGTAAGGTGATCTTTCTAACCCGGGTATTGATTCTTTAAACAATTTAATTCAAAAGAGAAAGACGATTTGGGGTTCTGTGGTTAGGAAGAGGTTGGCAGAGAAGAAAATTTGGATTTCTAGACCACGAGTTAAAATCACAGCTGAGGGAATCAGGAAAGACCTTTTGAAGGAGATTATGTTCAAGCATTACCTTCTATATAAGGCTTTTTCTGATCATTCATCTCTCAACTGTTAGTATCCTCCTTCCATAAACTATATTGCTTTCGGATTTATTCTGGGCATATTTATATGTATATGTTGTGCCTCTTGAGCTTTCTGAGAGCAGAAGCTCTGTAATTTTTGCCTTTATATCAGCAGTATTTAACATGGGACTTGACACATAGTAGGTTCTTAAATGCTTGTTGATTGCTTAGGAGAACTGAATCTGACAGAAGCTAAGGATTCAGAGGCAGTGGTGAAAACGGAGTCTGTTCCAGGCATGAGAAACAGCCTGTAAAAATGCAGAGACAGGAAATGGAGTGTCACACATGGAGAATGGTAAATAAACCAGTTGAGATAGTATGCATTATATGTGAGAAGAAGCAAAGTATAATCGTAGATTGACATCAGCCTGGAAATGTAAGTTGGCATTAGATTGTGAGGGGCAAAATGGAAAATTTTGTCTTTTTCCTAGAGGTAATAGGGAGCTTCTGGAGTTTCTTGAGTAACAGAGTGACATGGTCAGACCTGTGTTTTAAAGCCACCAATTTGTCAGCCACATAGAAGTGGGGTTGAAGAAGACAAGAGGTTTGGATGCAGAGAAGCTACTGCAATAAACCACCCAACTGGTGATGAGGATCTAAATTAGAATGGTTGCAGTGTGAGCAGAAAAATATATGTAAGATGTGGTGGAGGTAGGATGAATAAGATATGGTAATTGATTCACTATGGGGAATGGGTGAGAGTCAAGAGTCATTAGGTTAAAAGTCTGGGTAAGCTCAGGAGAGAGATGAGGGATGGATGTGTATATTTGGAATTATTTTCATGGGTGTGATAATTGAATCCATGGGAGTTGAATTCATGCTCCAAGATAATAGAGAGAACACAAAATAAGAGAGAGCCCTGACAAATAATGATTAGTTGTTGTTTTTTTTTAATGGCAAGACCTGAGGCAGTAAGTTCCCCACCACTAATCATCATGAATCCAGGAAAGCCAACTTGTTGAACCAAGTCGTGTCTGACAGTGTATACAGCATTCTGTATCCATAGCCCACTGCCTCTGTGCCAGGAGAAAGGAAGTATATTCATCATATGTTTTTCAGGACCAAGATTAGTCATTAAAACTAATCGAGTTTATTTTCATTCGTTGCTGTAGTCACTACATGTATTGTCCTTCTGATTTTGCTTTCTGTATTTTAGTTCGGTTTATCCAAGTACTAGATGATTTATGAGATCCCATCCAACTCTGAGGTTCCATAATTCTATGAAAGATAACTGGTACCATGCATATATCCAGGATATTCCTTCTCAGTCAGTAGGTCCATGCAGTAATAAGAAATTATAAATCAAAAGTTTGCTTGATAATTAGATAATTAACACCAAAGGAATAAGAGGTATTGTGATGGACATTTCAGTAAAGTCATGGTAGCCTGATGAAATGTCCTCCTCCATACTAGGAATATTTTTGTTTAGGTAATTAGAATCAGTATCCTCTCCTTGCCTGGTGATGGAAGTACACCAGCAATGCATTTCTCTTTATTGTCTCCTTCTTTCTAGACTCCATGTAGACCACCACCTTCTCTTAGGTTAGCTCAGGTATGTTACGAATAATTTGATCACATGTTCTCCTGCACTGATTACATGCCACATGTAACCTCAAGGCTATAGGTTCCCTACCTTTGATTTAAAGTATCATAAAACCTCAGAACCTAAAGGGATACTAGATAGCATTCAAGACAAACTTATGGAAATGTACTAGTGGAAAAGTGCAAGGTGATTTGACCGTGGACAGTTCATGTGTCAGAATCTTAAAGTTAGAACAGAACATTGAGGTTTAGTCCGACCTCTTACCTGGTGCAAGATGTATAGACTAGAATGCTATGGCTGGAAGCTTTAAGATGGCATACCACAGTTTAAAGGTTATTCAGTCTACATTATCCTTGATAGATGTTTATCCAGTCTCTGTTTAAATATCTATGGAGACAGTGAGTTTGCTACTTGTCAAGGCTGCCCATTCCACTGTTTTAATGACTCTCCAAATTATTCTTTATAAATTCTCCCTGTCACTTTCTTTAGTCCTGGTTCTTTTGGGGGTAAAGCAAGAAAAGAGCCTCTCCTCCCAAATGTAAAGGGAGCTACTACCCCACCGCTTACCCCAAGTTTTCTCTTCTCCAGGTGGCATATGTATTTCCTTCTACTGTTCATTTGATGTGTTTTCCAGACCTTTCACTACTTAACTTATTCTCATTCTATATGCTCCAGTTTTAAATGTCTATCATAAATTGTGGATCAGTAATGGAGCGTCATACTCTGCATATTCTCTGACTGGCATAAAATCTCAGGTATGATGTACTGGAATAGTCACATCAGAAGAACTGAGATGAAGTCTCAATTCTACTACTCAGCTTATATGACTTTGAGCAAATTAATTCACCAACTTGAGCCTGATACCTCATCTAGAAAGTTGAGAGGATCCTTCTATTACCTACCTCACAGGAGTAAAATGAGTTTTGGAGAAAAAACACTGTATACATCTTAAAATGCTATGTAAATGAATTTCCACATTAATAATTTATTAACACACTAACAACTAATGTATTAACAATATATTGATATTATTATAATAAAACAATAATTACATCAATAGGTTTTTTTTAAAAAACTGTCACTGTTTATCCATATGCATTGTTATAATCAACTATATCCCCATTTCTATTTCAGTTAAACTGTTGTAAAGTCATCTCTTCTGTCTTTCATTTATGGAGCATTTTTTTTTTTACTTTAAATATAGAAAATTAAAGTTATCCCTATTAAGTTTTATCTTGTTTTGAATCTTTGATATAGACTCACTATTTTAAAAGTCTTAATTTTGTCATACAAGATGATAGTTATCCATCCTAGATTTGTATTTCCCACCAATATGATGAGCATAATTTCAATGTCTTCATCCAAGCTAGTGACAAAAATATGGAGCAAGACAGAGCCAAGTACAGAATTCTGCAGTACACCATAGAGATAATATAAATGCATTACATAGGCTCTTGGGGTTCATGTGTTCAACTAGCTACTGATTGTATTTGCATTTTCTTGTATATACTTTTCCATGTTGTCAAAGATATAATGAAAGATTATTAAATACCTTATTAAAAGCAAGATAGACTTATCTGTGGCACTACCCTTATCTACCAGATTAGTAACCTTATTAGAAAGGAATTGAGATGGTAAGGTTTTGTGTGTTTGGTTAGTTTGTATCATGGCTCATTCTTAGGAAACCCTTGTTGGCTCTTAGTAATCACTGCTTCTTTTCTGTGTTCACAAAACATTTAAGAATTCTGTCAAAAACTGACATGAAATAGTTTCTAGAATTCATCTTTTTTCCCTCTTTTTGAAATTTAGAATATTATTTGCCATTTCTCTAGTCTTCTGACATCTCCCTCTATTATAATGATTTCTTAGAGTTTATCCACAAGTTTTTGTTGTTATTGTTCAATCAGCATGAACTCTGTGATCTAATTAAGCTGGACCTAGAGATTTACACTCATTAAAAATGAATGGGGGCTCTCTATTCCTTCATATATTTTGGACTTCAGTTTCCTGTCAATATTATTATTTTTCCCCTATCCATATTAAAGATTCATCCTCTTGTTTGATAAAGTCTAAGCAAAACATCAGTTGAATACTTTTGCCCTTTCCCTGCTAACATTGACAGGTAGAACGTCCTTGAACCCGTCCTGAGGTCATATACCTTCATTGTTATTACTCCAATAAAAGCTGAAAGATTTTTTCTCTTAATTTAAAATAGATTTTGCAGAAAATTATGATATTGGTGTCCCAATTTCCATTTCCCATTTTCTCTGTGGATAGTTTATCTGTCCAAAGTCTGATTTAAGCTCTTTAGTTATTTTCTCAGTGTCTTCTCCTACACTTTAGCCTTTCTTCTAATTTTCTACCCGAAATCTAGATGTATTGGGATGTCTAGGCAATTCCCTTGATCTTTTTACTAGTGTAGGAAAACTTTCAAATTGTAAATGACGTTATTAATTTGGCACAGCTTGGTCTTAAATCATGATTCTTTTCCTAGTAACTAGTTATTCCTTTTCCAAGTGCTCATGAACTATCATTTTAATAAGGTGTTCCAGAATTTTACCAGGAATCAAAGTCACTGTTCTCAACTTATCGATCAGAAAATGGACTTTTATTCCTTTTTTTGGAAACTGAAACTTTTGTCCATTTCCTATCCATTAGAACTTCTTTGAGCTACCACAGTTTATTTAGCAGTCATATGCCATAGTTCTTTCAGGTCACTGAATTTGGAATGAGAAGGTTTGATTTGGAATCGCAGCTCTGCCCCTATGACCTTGAACCAACTTGCTTAATTTCTCAGAGAATCTGTTTCTTCATCTAAATGTAAAATGGGGATCCTGTCTTATAGGACTGATGTAAGGATCCAATAAGCTATGTAAACCATAAAGTGCTCTAAAAGTAAGTTATTTTTATTATTTCCATGAAATGTAATTCATCAAAGCTAGATGAACTTACCATACACAACAACTACATCAGGAATTGTTAACTTTTTTGGTGTCATGAACCCCTTTGGCAGTCTGGTAAAGCATTTAGCCCCCTTCTCAGAATGTTTTTAAATAGTTGAAGGAAATGCTAGATTTTAGTAGATAGTTAATGAAAAATAATATAATTTCTTATGTCATTTTTTTTTTCCCCATCTAAGTTCACAGACCCGCTGAAATCTATCTGTGGATATGCTGGAACCCAGGTTAAGAACCTGTGAACTCAATGGTCTCTTGCAATCTCCATGCTTCTCTTGGTTTTTAAATCCTTGTAAATTATTTCTTATTTTATTATTTCCCTCGGTGGAAAAAAATCAGAAACAGGCATTGAATAGTTTTGCCTGCCTTCCATTCTTCTGTATAATCTTCACACCCATACAAAATAAGAGGTCCGAACCTTTTCTTGTTTTCTTCACCATGACAACCCTTCCCCTTCCGCCCATCACCACTGGACCAGTAAAGCCCTTTTATTGGCATTAGTGTTTTTCACAAGCCTCCAATCATGTTGAATTTTAGCTTTCCTGGCACTGTCTATGCCCCTCCTCTGTTTCTGTCCTTATTTATGTAATCTTTCTTCCATCTTTTGCATGTGTCTTTTAAAAGTCTTAATTCTTATTCTGCAACAGATGAGTGATTAAAAGATAGGAACAGGCAGTTTTTTGAAAGAAATACAAATTATCAACAATCACCTGAAGAAAAAAAAGTTCAAAGTCTCTTTTCTAAGAAATGCAGGTAAACAAGATTCTGAGATGCTGTCTATCACCTATCAAAATGGTGAAGATGAAAATTATTTTTAATAATGTATAATAAAGATAACTAAAAATAATATAAATTAAAATTATTTAATTTCCATGCCTATGGAAAATGTACTTATTCTTTTGTTGTTGATGCCTTTGTGAATTATTCCAACACTTTTAAACAATACTATGGAATTATACGATGTGCATATCTTTAGTCCCAGTAGTTACACACTAGAGGAGAATGCTCAAGAAAGTTATTGATAGGAAATAGACATCTCCCTAGAAAAATATAACTAGCAGGACTATTTTTGATAGATAAGAGGAAGAGAATAGATTGGATTGCCTTTGGAAAATTTCAGAGTTCTTTTAATGACACCCACCTCCCAACTTTCCCATGTAAATAAAGGCCCATCTTTTTAAATCTGGAATCGTTCTGGTGTAGTTAACATAGACTTGGTCTCTCCATCTCACCCAGGATAGAAGCATAGCGGTCAGTTACTGGCCTGATCCCCTTCCTAATCAACATGAGAGTTTGACTTTCTATGTCTGTCTTAAGTATGTTTGCTCCTCCTTAGGCAACTTATTGATACCAATCTTAGTGCAGAAGTCCAGTTGGTTTAGTCCACTGAATCTCTGCACTGAACTCAAGACAGTTCTCAGTCTCAGCCAGTAGCAAGGATTACAGATGGGTGCCACCATACCCAGTTGCCTATGCTTTTTAAATAGTTTCTGCCTTAAAAAGATATCTGTATTTTCTGTAAACTTGTAAAAAAATTTGCTTCCTTAAACTCTAGAATACACCTAATCATGTCCAGTGTTCTTTGCATATTAAAAAGTCTAGGATTACAAGGCTATTTTCTCCTAAGATTCCTGTGCCATCTAAAGCAACCAAGTCTTTCTTATGGGTCTGAATTGAGACTAAGCATCAGATTCCTTTTACCTCTTCTTCCATCTTCTAACAAGTGAAATTACTAACAAGACAAGCCCAGAATTTATCAGATCTTCTACTTTCAGCAGAACGAGTTTGCAGCAGATGTTAAACTGTATCTTGACTCTTTGCCAAACCTGTAATATGTATATACAGACACTATCTGTATCTTCCATCTGGAGAGGAGGTTTATAGTATACTCCCCCATATAATAATATATCTGTTTCTTTCTCCTTTTACCATTACCCAAATGCTTTCCACTGTACTCCCCCAGGTTCATTTATTTATATACAGGACTTTGCTTTGTTAATATACTGTTATCTTTCCATTCTTCTAGATTTATTTCTCTTGAATCAGACGTACACACACACACATGCATATATGTGTATATATGTATATACACATACATACATACATATTTCATTGCTCTTTTCTAGTTATTAGTCTCCCCCACTGAGTCTTAACTGTTATCTGAGAGGCCATTTTTTACTTCCTTGTATGAAATTTCAAGTTTACTGTGTTACCCTTACACTACAGTAGTATTATATGTATACCTCTGAGGTCATAAATATTATTTCTTAGCCTCGTTCCTATTGTCCTCTCCTGAGAATTACTGTGTACTCTGTTTTCTTTCTCATGTAGACTAAATGTATATATAAACTTCAGTCCTTTCAGTGCTTTACAAAAGGGTGATTTGATTATTGAATAGCTGGAGTGTTTTTTCCTAGTGTATTATCTGATTCCTCAATGACATGAAAGAGCAAATTTACCCCAATCTCAATTAACATGCCACTTTTATTCTCTGGCACTTTCAGACCCTGTAAGCACTATGTCATATTTTTACCTGATTGGGTGATGACTAAATTATTATTATTTCTGTTACTGAGAAGGCATTTAATTTCCTTCCCAGGATAGAAGAATTATTTTCCATTAAGGAAGATTTAGTAAATCTCCTGGAGCCTTAGGAGATCTCACATGACAAACAACTTATGATTAGAAGAACTGTCCCAAAAAATTAGCATATACTGAGTTTAATGCATTTTTCATCTCATATTGATCTTCTTCCTCCCTTGCCCCTTCATTTTGACAAAAAATTTTGCCTCCACTCTCTCTCAGCATCCTTCTATTTTTTTCCCTTTTTGAAACACAGTAACTACTACTGGTTAAGGTCTCTAAGCAGAATGATCTTGGCCAGAAGAGATGGTTGCCACGGGGTGACCAGACAGTAGAGAATAAGTTACTGTCTAATGTTCTGTCCCATCCCAGCTGCCTTCCAATTTTTTCCTGCATCTCTACCTCCCCGTTAGCAGCCCTACAAGTGTATTAATGGTTCTGATTTGCTTTTCTTTCCTTGGCCAAAAATATTTGAGCCCTAAACCTAAAACTTGAAAGCAAGGGCATAGTAAATGTAAATACTGCCTTTTCAGACACCTTCAGATCAGTGTATTATTGGGAATAAATGCTAGACCTGCAGTGAGAGGTCCCAGACCACAGTTTTAAAGCTAAAAAGAACTTTAGAGGTCATTGAATCCAATACTTTCATTTTCCAGAAAAGGAAAAGGTAGCTCAGAAACATGAAGTGACTTGTCCAGGGTCACTCAGTGAAGTATCTAATATTGGATTTGATCTCAGGTCTTCCTGACTCCAGGTCCAGCATTCTCTCCCCTGCTTCGTAGCTAAGCCTTCCCATGAAAATAAAGTTGTTGTTTCCATCTTGAACATCTGCGCATTTTTTTAACTAAGATTTTTTTTTCCCCTTTTCATTCAGTACTTATCCTAAAACCCTGTCCAAATGTTCTCAGTGGAAAGGACATCCTCTGTTTGCCTTTTCAGAATACATTCCAGGAAAGTACTGGTTGTTCTAATAGCCACTTGTGTGCTTCCTTAGAGCAATCCAAGAGATGCTAAAAGAATCCTTAGTGTCGACAGGCAAAGGAACTGAACAAGTATCAGTTACACTCTGTAGTAATTCTATTGGTTCAGCTCTAAAATCCAACATTTTATCAATTTGTTGTTCTGCTGCTCTCAGTTCATCTTTAAGCACAATGTGGTTTTGATGCATTAGCAAAACTGCAAATAAGCACTTCCTGGATATTTGTATACTATTCTCTAAGGAGGAGAAATTATATATAGTACTGAATGTTTCCAATGGATAAACATTGTGTTCCAAAATTTACAAATTCCATATCTGTTCCCTTTAGTGAAAGTTAGCAACCTAAGGAACATCAGTGAAATAAAATCTTGGGTTAAACTTTACATCACAGCTCAACAAAGACATGTGGTTTGGGTTTGTTTGTTTGTTTTGTATTAGAGTCTATCCTCGTTATTGGGGTACAGCTTACTCTTAAGATGTCCATGGTAAGAGGTAACAGATAATTCAGAGAAAGGAAATCTGAAGATAATGGAATAATTTTTAACCTTTTACTGCTTTTGCCACCATATTTTTAGTTTTCAGCAAGTAATATGGTTTCCTGATTTGACTTGCATTTCCTCTGCCTTCTCATTCCTTTGGTCTGGTAGAGGGGCTAACGTGCAAAGAAATAGCCAAAAGACAGATGTTAAAAAGTTAAAAAACAAAGGAATATGAGTTGTCTACAAATTGCGTGACCTGAGTATTTAAGTTAAATTTGTATCGTTTGAGGACAAATGAAGCATCACTTATTTATTAAATGGATAGTTTGTAATAGAATAACTACTTTGTAATATAATAACTACTTGGATTCATTTGTCTAAACTGCCCATTGCAAACTTCCCACCATCCACAGAAAGCTACTTGGCTTTTTTGCCCCCAAAATATAAGCATATCACACTTTCCTTCTAACACATCCATCCGTCTCAAGCACATGTGATTCTTTGGCTCTAAATCCAGTTATTAGAAACTTTAAAATCTTTTAAAGAATTTGTGTATTATGTAGTTAAGATTATCTTGTAATCATTCTAACATGTATGCATTCCAGCATGGCCTTCAATTCTGCTTACAGCTAAAGATTCCAGGTAGTTTACTAGTACTTTGTTACATAAACATGAGGCCTGGTCACCAGATTGGGACGAGTGGTACCATGCAACAGCACTCATAACCTAAATATTCCAGGGGAGTGTGAAGTTCTCCTTAAGCTGAGATGAAAACTGACTTTTAGAATCAGAACTACTTTTTTTTAAGTGGTTTCCAAGGGAGGAGGGTTGAGGCTAAGGGAGGGTGAGAGAGGAGTGCTACTGTTGACTTGGAAATATCTAAAGCCGGTAAATATTTACTGATGGAGAAGGGAAAGTAGAGGAATATCATAGAGTGGAAGATGCAGTGCTTAATTTTATCTCCTGAGCATGATAGAATTGGATTACTGAGATCCATTCTGATAGAAAATTTATTTGAGTATTTCAGTGGTTAGTAAGTTCATTGATCAAACATGTAATGAATCCAGAGTGTTTCTGGTAGGCTTGCTCATGTCGCATCATGCAGCTTCACTGCAGCCTTAGTTCTGAACACAAAGCATGCACACTTTGCACCGTGCATGCCCTCAGGTCATGCAACACCAACGAATACTGCCAAAACACACCAAAAAAAAAAAGTTGGGAGTGGAAGAAGTTTAAGAAGCTCTGGCATAAGTCAAGGGTTTTGCTATGTATGTATAGAAACGTTATTGTAGGAGCAGCTCAGTGGTTCAATGGATAGAGCACTGGCCCTGAAGTCAGAAAAACCTGAGTTCAAACCCAACCTCAGACACTTAGTAGCTGTGTGACTCTGGGCAAGTCACTTAACCCCAGTTGCCTAAAGAAAGAAGAAAAAGAAGTTATTGTTGAACTGATCAATTTGAAATTTCTTTTGGTAAAATTCATTGGTAAAGTCAGATAACCCCCATTGAGGTGGCTAGGTGATACAGAGGTAGAGCACTGGACCTGGAGTCAGGAAGACCTCAGTTCAAACTCAACCTCAGATACTTAGTTAGCTCTATTAGCCTGGACAAGTCACTTACCCTTTATCTTCCCCAGTTTCCTCATGCGTAAAATGGGAATAATGATAGCACTTACCTCCCGGGGTTGTTATAAAGACAAAATGAGATACTGTTTATAAAGAGCTTTGCACACCTTAAAGTGTATTATATTTGTTATTATTATTATAACACTGAAAGGGGCAGTGAAGTGGTGCAGTGGATAGAGCTCTAGGTTTGCAATCAGAAAGACTCATTTTCACGAGTTCAAATCTAGCTTAGATACTGCTCGGTGACCCTGGGTGACTCTCTTAACCGTGTTTGCCTTAGTTCCTTGTCTGTCAAATGAGCTGAAGGAAATGGCGAGCCACTCCAGGATCTCTGCCCAAAAAAATACCCGAATGAGGTCACAGAGAGTCAGACACGACACAAATGACTCAACAACAGCATCGGAAGAGATTTTTCAAAATAGAAAATGAATTTTAAGGACACCTTTTCAATTAATTGTTAGATTCCATCGATAAAATGTGATCAAATAATTTATTAAGTAAAGAACATTCTGATAAGATTAATGCCAAATCATTTAATGAGAGGCATAAGCCCTCATGAAAATGAAGGATACGTTTCTCAAATAATATTTCCCTAAGTGATCATTAGCCTTTTATTATGTATTCACATTATAATAAGATCTGCTTGATAGAAAAGCTTTGACAAACAAAATATCTCAGCCAAGGCATAGGATAGCAATATGCCTGGCAGCAACGGCCTTCTTTTACATTATCCAGATATGGCCACTTATTGGATTTTCATTACAAGTTCTAGTAGTCCTGCTTCTTAATTACGTGTAGTAGTTTTCATTAAGGAGCTCATTGTATTGCTCTCATATTTCTAAATAGCATTTGACTCTGGCTACATTGCAGTTTTTATTTCTGTAATTGTAGGTTAAAAGGAAGCTTTTTGGCCATTTCTGCTGCTTTTATGACACTGTCATTTGGAAATGGCAGAGCATTTCCACCTTATGGCTGGGGAAGAAAGTTGAATCATTCAAAATAGAGTGTAATTTTTCTGAATTTTCATCTCATTTTCAATGTCTCAAGGAGAAACATCTTCATTGAAATTATCCCCAAAACCACAACTTTGGACAGAGTGCTTGTGGAAGGAAGGAAGGGAGGGAGGAAGGAAGGAAGGAAGGAAGGAAGGAAGGAAGGAAGGAAGGAAGGAAGGAAGGAAGGAAGGAAGGAAGGAAGGGTTTATCTTCTAGAATGATGTAAGATGAGAATGGCAGAAAAATTATATTCAATTTAATAACCATTTATTAAATGCCTATTGTGTGTAGAACTGTTATTTTCAGTTCCCTGTTTTCAGATTTGATTTCACTTTTCACATAGGACAACATGCCCTACTGTAGCTTAGCTCACCTACTTTACTGACGTTAATCTCTGAAGCCATGTATTTCCCATACAGTTGAAATGCAGGCACAACATAAAGTGGGGTCATGTGAAAGTGACTTTTCAGCCAAAATGACCCAGCAATGCCTCTCACTTTTTTGTGAATTAGTATATGCACTGTCATCTGGCATTAATGGAATAATTAAAACGTAAAGGATCAGAGTGGTTTAGAAGAAAGAGCACTGTAGTATGAGGTTTAAATTCTGGTCTCACTTTGCCACCAGTTTCTTTTGTGACCTGGAACACGCCTCTTCATATCTGGGCCTCAATTTCCTCATCTCTAAAATGAGAGGGTTGGATTAAATTATTTCTAATGTGCCTTCCAGATCTAAATTGATGATTCTGTGCTCATACATAATGGAAAGCTTGAAACCAAATGCAAATGCAGGTGATTGTTGGTAACAGGACGTCAGGTTATAGATCCATATCAGATATCTGAGATTGGGAGAATGATATGTCAAAGGTCATGATGATGAGCATGACAGATGAGCAGCCAATAGAAAAAGTTCACAGGTAAGAGTCATAGTAGGCCAGGAATCAGTCACTCCTGGTATGGACAAGTAGGTAGTTTATCCTTTGGAGACCAAGAGTACAACAGGAGAATCGATGATCAATTAGCAGGAAATCTAAAAGGCGCTTCATCTGACAGTTGCAAGGGATGATTTAGAGTTAAAGCAAGTGGTCAAGAGTCAGAGACTATGTAAAAGGGGAAGAAATAAAATCAGTTAATCAACAGACAGGTAACAGGGTGAACAGCTGTTATGTGGTTAGGAAAACTCTAAGCATGTAAAGGTTGAATTTCTTTAATCATTGAACAGATACTTATTATGCATCTCTTGTATGCAGAAGCTAAGAAGTGAGGGGAAATACCACAGTTAGAGAAGACTTAGTCCTAACTCTTATGGATGCAGGTTTCTTCTTCTTACCCACTATGTCCTGGCCAAATTGACCTACTTGCTGTTTGCAGTACCTGACACATTTTCTCTAGAATTAGTTTTCAGCCTTTAAGAACTTAATGTGTCCTCCATGCCCGGAAGGCTTTTCCTCTTCTTCTTCCTCTTTCTCTTGGCCTCTCTGATTCTTTCTTCAAGGCTTAGCTCAAGGGCCACATGTCACGCAAGATTTTTTCCTGGTTCCCACCCCACCTTCACCTACAAACACACAGATTGTTAGTATCCCCTCATTTATTGTATGTGTGTTTTAATTCACTTCTCTGTATACCTGCTATTCTCCCCCCACCCCAAGAATGTAATTTCTCAGGGGCAGATACTGTGTAGTTTTTGTCATAATCCTAGGGCTTAGTATATAGTAGGTACTTAATAAATGCTTATTGAATTGGAGTAACTTGAAAAGGAAGTAGAAAAGGAGGTACCCACCTCTATGCTCATAGACTTGGTACCTAAGGGACCATAATGGCACTTCTCATAAGTGGGTCTTATGGGGACAGAGCCCAGTCCCAGATGTGCAGAAGGGAACAGGTCATTGCCCTTTTCCTTCAAATGGGGAAGTGCAGGGGCAAAGACATAGGAGAATCAGTTAAGATATCCTTCCCAAAAGTAATGGTAACATTCATATAACTGGGGGAGGGGAAATTAAGTGTTTATTAAACACCTACTTTGTGCCAGACACTGTGCCAAGAGCTTTATAGTTAATCTCAATCGGTCCTTAAAGCCCTGTGAAGTTGATGATATTAACATACCTGTTTTAGAGATGGGGAAACTGAGGCACACAGCAGTTAAGTGACTCACCCAAGGGCCACAAACCTAGTATCTGAGGTTGGATTTGCGCTCTGGTCTTTCTGATTCCAGTCTCAGACTCTTTCTACCATGGTACCTAGTGGTCACAACAGGTTACTGTTCTTAGAATAGTACCTGAAAAGGAGGGGAGGGATGGACTTCGCAGCAAGAAGTATGAATGCATGAAGCACAGTGGGCAACCATGTTCATTTGTACCTCCAGACTCACCAGTCAGGACAGCTGCTCACTTGTGATCTCTGGGGTCCTGTAGACTGGAGGGAGGAGCAGCGCTGTTGATAATAATAGCTAGTATTTACATCATCCTTTTAGGAAGCCCCTTTACATGTGCTACCTCCATTGAGCTCCACAGCACTCTTAGGTAGGTGCTATTACCTGAGGAAACTGAGGCAAAGGGTGGCTAAATGACTTGTCCATGATCACATAGCTAGCAAATATGTGAGATGGGATTTGAATTCAGCTCTTCCTGACTCTAAGTCCAGAGCTTGATCTGCTGCCCCACCTAACTGCAGAGATGACAATATGGTGTCTGGGAGAGGGGGTTAGATGAGATGCCAAGCTTGCTCTGGGGTCCGGAGCAAGCTGCAGTCACAACAGGTCACATGTTTCTGTCCCAAGCTGAATGTCTAGTAGTACCAAATGTAGACACACAAGAGACTTAAATGCTCTTAGGAAAATAATATCAATCTACCAGATTCAAAGAGAACACAGTGATAGCAGTGGAAGTGAAAGAGCATTATTTCACTTGTGACTTCAAATTGAATTGCCAAGGGGAAGGTTAGGAGAAGTTTCAGTTGTCAGAATTGTAGATGATTGCGGCATGGATGAGGGATTTTGCTACGGAGATGAGAAAAAAGAAGATACTTACCATTTAGTAATTGAAAAAAAGTTAAAGTCATGAAAAGGATGGTGGCTTTGACTTACTGTTTCCAGTTGATTGGACTTGTGGCTTTTTAGCTTCTGTTCAATTTATAGGGTGTGAATTTAAATCCATTCCCAATTTAGCTTATGGTTCATTGTCCCTTTTCCATTTTTCCCTTCCTTTTGTTCTCTCCCCCTTTTGCATTTCTTGCAAGTTATTCTTTAACTGCAAATGGAATTTATAAGTTACCCTTGTTGATTGTGTGCCAGCAGTAAGAGGGTCATGTTTTTAAAATGCAAGGGAAAGATACAGAGGACAGAAGAAATCTTCTGTTAATTAGAATAGATAAGTGAGAATTTTCCAAAAGGAATGACATTTGCTTTCTTTGACCAGTTAAATTTAAGTATAATTTGCTTTGAAATGCGAATTTATTCTTCTTGTGATAACCAGAATATCTTTAACAGTTTGTCAGAAGTTCCTTAGCTGGAAATTTTATGCAATGCCATATTACTTTTTTTGAAACAGTCTTAAGTATAAAAGTTCATTACTAAGGAAATTGCAAGCCGTATCTAGGCAGACATATACAAAAGTGACATGAGGAATAGTTCTATAGTGTGGGTAGTAGGTTATAAGTTATGTAAAGGTACAGAGAAAATGCAATTGATTTCCATTAATACTGTCAAATATAATAATTAATGCTCTGCCCAGCAAAATGAGTTGTCATACTTTGATCAGACTAATTAGATATGAACTTTCATAAGTATTTAAGGTTGTTTCATTGATGTTAAGGAAATATAATTCAAGCAATCCAAGCAAAATAGAATGGGTGTTTATTCTAAAATAGGCATCATTTAAGATGATAAAAATAGCTATGGAATTAAATGAAAGTAGGGGATTCCATTGGGGGCTGGAAGAGCCACAGAATAAAATATTTCCACTTTTCAGAGGTCTCTGATTCCATTACTAGCATAGCTAGTGTCAACCATGCATCATTGATAAAATGAAGAAAGTATTGGGTCACATAGCCTTACACCAGCAGTTTAATGCAAAAGAAGTTATTTCTAACTCTTTTTCTCAATTTGCATCACATCTTCTAAAAGCAGAGTCAGGTGTAGAAGGAGAAATGTACATAGTTTGACCAGCGGAGTTTAACCAAAGAACTTCTATAGGATGAAGGGAGAAGACTAGAGAGGGGGAGAGACTAGAGAGACTAGAAAGGGAGAAACATACAGAAGCCAGATTGGGAGAACCCTTGGATACCAGGCTAGGAAATTAACATTTAATTCTGTGGAAGAAAAAAGAAGGTTTCTGCAGAAGGAATGACACATACAAAATTACTCCCAAGCAAGATTCATCGGTGGAAGGCAACCTTTTTAATCAGGAAAGGGAGTTTAAACAGGGATGCTACTGTAACAGTGCAAAATGGGGTGACAGTAGAAATAAAAAGGAACATCTAAAGGAAAGTATGATGATGAAAATAAAGGAGGAATGTTGTCTACAGAATGAAGTTGTATTCAGACATCAAGAAATAATATGCAGAGTTAATGGAAAATTTTGGATGTGGAAGTGGAAGGAGGACAGAGTCAAGGATGAATCCATGATTTTGAGAGAAATAGGGATATATTAGCATGGTATAGACAGAGTACTGGACTTAGCATTAGGAAGAACTGGGATCACTTGTTAAACCTCTCTCTCTATCCCTAGGGATTCATCTGCTAAAGATGACTTATGGTTATGGTTCTTAAACCCAGAGATGCTCACTTCTTACTACTTCACAGAACGTTCCTGTGTCAGTATATTTCAGATACTAAAAATGTGTTTTTGTATCAATTTGCTAACTTCTATACGAATAAAATATGCTCTATGTGGAATATGGAATGGCTCTATGGATTTCTGAAAGTTGTAAATCAGTGTCATTATTAGCAGAGTCAGTTACATCCCAGAGAAATCGTTTTTTTGAACACAGCCTCATTTGTATATAGTTTATAGACAGCATCTGGCTTTTGTTTCTATTACCATACTTTCACCTAGCTGAGTGCCAGGAATATACAGGGTGTCCCATAAGAATGAGTGCAGTTTTAAGCTTCAATAATTTCAGAAGTATGTTAAAAACTTACCAAAAAAGCCAGCTTTTGAAGTACTTCTTTATTTTTGTGAATTTGAATAATATGTATTTTTTAATTTTAACGAGATGCACAATTTTGCTGATGCATCACTTTCTAGATAACAGTTTTTCAGACTGCTAGATCAGTACAGAATATCCTCTTGCTTAACTACCTTGGTCACCTGATCTATCCCCATTAGATTTTTTATTGTGGGGTCACATCCAAACTGTCATGCATACATCAAATGCTCAATCTTTGAATGATCATACGGCCAAAATTACAAATGCAATTTATTGTATCACTGAGTGACAGCTGATGACAGTTTTTACAAAGTTCAAAAATCAACTAAAATGATATATGGCACAATATGGTAGCTTGAATTTCAACACAAAAAATAAATATTTTTACATTTCTAATATCAGACTTTAAAATTATGTTCTTTTGTAACTTTGTAGCATTTATATTTCTGAAGTTTTAATGCTCTAAAATACACTAAGACTTTTGGGATACTATTAGCTGTTTAATAAATGTTTCTTGATTGGTTGGTCATTTAATTGATTTGCTCAAACCAGCATCCATCTCCAGAATGCAGGGAACTCTCTTTTCTTTCTGACTAAAATCTTATCCATTCCTTAGGGGCCATCTTAAGGGTAATGAAACTTTCTCTGACCATCTCAGAAGATTGCATTTTCATTCATTTCCAAACTCCAAGAGGCACTTGCTATCTGGCTTTTTCATTTAGCACCAATATATACCTTTGTCTCATTAGTTAGTTTCTTATGTCTATGTGTTTTGTCTCCCTGTATAGATTATAAATTCTTTTAGGCCTCCTGAGAGGGTACCCTATGCTTCTGCATCTAGCATGATGATTTCTGTCTCTTAGGTATTCAGTAAACATTGGGTAGTTTGTTTTGGTTTTTTTTTTTTTTATAGGATGTAACCCTAAGTTGTGGAATGAAACATTTTTGTACTTTTTTTTTATTTGGGGGTAATTCAGATGTCTGTTTTTAAATATTCCTGATAACTTTGAGGACTATCTTTGCTTAAATTATAAAGACATTGAATCTGCTTGTCCAAATTGGAACAACCAGGAATGTAGACAGAAGGGATTGGCTTCTAGCCAAGTTAGACTATTATGCCAAAAATTAATAAGCAGATAACAATTTGATGCTGTTTGCCTTTGGATAAATTCATTAAGTTTTCTGGGTTCCTTTTACTCATCTAGAAAGTGAGACAGTTATACTAAATACTCTTTAAGGTTCCTTCAAACCCTAAAATTTAATGAAATTACCTCAAAGTGAAATAGCTACCCCAGTTACATAAATGTGGATTATGCTTGACATTTGCCATCAGTCCTACTAGAAATCTGGGGTGCCAATCAATCCAGAATTTTAGTAGACTAACAATTCAGATTGCTCCTTTGGAAGTTGAATTAGATAGGTGTACCCCTTCAATGTCTTTTTCGCCTTGGTCTGAGGCTGTGTCCTACAGTTGTCACCAGGCAGTGGTGCCTTGCATTTTGCCTCTGCAATAAAATATCAGCATTGAACAGAACCTAAGAGCTAGCTATAAATAGATAATGGATTTATTAAGCATTTACAATGTGCCCACACTGTGCTAAGTGCTGGGGATACAAATAAAAGGGAGCAAGAGAGTCCCTGCCTCCAAGGACCTTATACTCTAATAGATGGAAATTACACATAAATGGAAACTGGAGAGATGAAGTGGGGAGAATATATGTATATATATATATATATATATATATATATATATATATATATATATATATATATATGTATATACAGAGAGAGAGAGAGACAGAGAGAGAGATTTCTGAGGATGTCCCAGATATGCAGTGGAGGTCTGAAACTAATTAAGATGAGATCAAAACTGACTTCTCAAAGTCTGGGGGATAGCTCCAGGGATGTAGTCCATTCTTAGATGGTTAAGTGGAAATGGTATTCTGAGTAGAGTACCCAAGGCATTGCTAGTGATGATTAGAAAGTAGAGCTCATCTAACCTAACTCAGACCTGAGTAGAAATATTTACAAATATTCAACTGTTGCTTCAAGACCTCCAGTAATAGGGATCTAGGATAAACACAACTTCCAAAGGAAGAACATTGTACTTTTCAATTGTTTGGAAGTCTGTTTTGTTTTATTTTATTTTTATCTGCCTTTCTGCCACTGGTTCTCCCCTCTGGAGCCAAGTAGAATTCAATTCAATAAGTATTTACCTAGTCTCTCTGTATATGAGACATCATGCTAGGTTGTGGAGATATGAAGATTGAAATGCCACAGCTCAGGGATATCTAATCCAACCTGTAACGAGACCAACAAGTAATTGTCCAACCTTTGCTTGAATACTTCCTGGTGAAGTTACCTATTGGGTAACCACTCTCTCCTGACCCAGTTTTGAATAGTTTCAATGGGTAAGATTTTCCTTACAATCAAGCATCCATCTAGCTTTAATGTCCATCCATGGTTCCCAGTTCTTCCATATACATGTTGTATCTCCTTCATACAATATAAGTTCCTTGAAGATTTAGGGATTCCCTCTTTTTTGGGAACCTAACACTCTACTGGACATGGTAAGTATTCTAATTTTGTTGACTAAATCATTCCTAAAACATGAAGCATTAAACAGGCCAGGTACTGGAGATTGTCCCGTAGGCTATTCCATAATCTTTTGGCATACTTTTTTTCTGCCTTGCTCTTCTCATCAGTACCCTTTATGCCCCCTTACCAAATTCAATCTAATCCTGAGAAAAGAGAGCAACCATTAATAAACAAGGGAGAAAAACTACTTTCTCTGCAACAGCAGATTTCCAGTCTCTTTCTAGATATGTTATTATTAATCTTTATAACATCTCTGTGAACTGCCCAAGTGGTAAATGTTATACTTGAAACAAGAAGCATTTGAGAAATGAATATTCAGACAATATATTATTGTTCTGAAGTTGAAGGCTATCCTATTTTGTAGTCCAAATATTAGATTATACTCAGGGTGTTCTGATTAGAACAATAAAATAACCAGAACTGAAAAAGAAAAAAGTAAAGTCATTAGTGACTGGTCTTTTCTTTGAGATTTTTATTTTTTATAGTTCACAACAATCCTCCTCTGGTGCCTTGATATAGCATGGATATAATTTTATATTTTCATGGAATATTACATTTGGAGGGTAAGTTCTAGTAGATTGGTTCAGATTTTCAAGACTTCTAGTATAGATGCTGTAGCCTATCTATTGTCCTAAGACCAACCCAACTAAATTTGGAGAGAGAATCATCACTAGATTGACTGCAAAGTGAAGAATTTTTTCCATCTCACAATGTCTCAATGACCATCGAGTAAAACTAGAGTCTGATAGGTTTCAATGGATTTTAATATTCTCTTCTCAAAGCAGGCTAATTGGAGAGCACCAGTGCAGTCAGTGGGGTTAGCAATACCACCTTATCTGGAGAGTGTCTTATTCCTAGGTAGTACTTTACTGTAATAACCTACTAGTTAGGCAAGAGAATTGCCGCATCGTTCCACTCTCCATCTCTTGTGTCTTTCTGTGTCCAGTTTTGTGCCTCCCTTTCTGACATGGTATGTAAGTAAAGATGGTCTTCCACTTTCACAGTATACCACTGTTGCTTTCTTTTTTTTTTTCCAAGAAAGTTGGAATCTCTTCAAAGTCAAGATATTTTAAAATGGGGGACAACTTTTCCAGGTGAAACTAAAGTACTCTACAGTGTGACTTGGTAGCTGACACTTTGGAGAAGAGTTTCTTTTTGCCTTCTAAGTTTCATTGCAGATCTGTTCCAACAAACAACAATTCTGAGCTTAATGAGAAGAGGTTTCTTTTTAAACAGAATTGAAATGTCAATGTGGAATTGCAAATTCAGGGGAAATCATTTATGCAGAAGTTGCCTTGGGGCTCCTTAGACCCTGAATAGCAAAATGTTTTTAGTATGGCAGGCCCCTGAGCAGATTACTGAAATCATGTCTAGTTTATCATCAAAGCAAAATTGATGGTTTGTATTTTAGAGAATGTATTTCAGAAGACTTCAAGGAGAGAAATCAGTTGTTTCTAATTTTGTTATTAGTAATATGCTCTTTATTTCTTTCCTTACTATGGGAATGGAGCATTTTTATGTGAATATCACTGTATTTACTTGAGTAAGTAAACAGTTACTTGACATTTTGGTTCAATGCCTCAATCTTCTAAATTTTAGTTTCCTTAATTATAACCCCGCATGAAGGTGATGGCAATCAGCATTCTTAGGAAGATGATAAGATGCATTGACTCTGGTTCTTGGAAAATGTAAGATCAAAGGAACCTAGGTCTAGAGAACCATAGGGAGGGGTTGGGGAAGAGGGAGAGTGTAAGTTTCATGTGTTTTTTTCTTTTTCTTTTTTTTGGCCAAAGCAATTGTTTTTATTTTACTGAAAAAACAAAATGAGATTCACTGAAGAAAGGGAAAGCACAGATAACTGGAAAACAACAGTAAAAAATTAAGAAGGCCATTAGCCAATTGCTTTGGAGTACAGATTCATTTTTATGTGTTCTCCATCCTGACAATAGGTAATGACATCATCCAGCTGAGAAAAATAGATTTCAGGGTATTGCATGTTAAGTTGAAAGTTAACATGCCTTTCCTAGCAGTCTTATGTTGAGGTGTTGTTGTTTATTATATATTGGCATGTGTAGTCACAGGGTTGTGGTTTAATATAAAATTATTCAGGAAGCCACATTTTATTCCCATAAGTAGATATTGTTCAATGTTACCCAAGTTTTAAGCAATATAAAGCATACTTGATTGACATTTTGAGATAATGATACTAGTAAGATAGGAAAGTTTGTGTTATTTGATAGACTAACTCTTAAGAGTTAATAGTCTTGCTTTACAAGGGGAAAGATTGGTTTTACATTAAGCAGGTGAAAAGGTTTGGACAGGCGATTTCATTAAAAATCTAAAAACCCCACAGAAAATGTATTGAAATTACGTTCTTCCTCATAAACTCCTTTGAGGGCAGGAACTATCATTATATCATCTTTGTACTCCCAAAATTTAGCTTCAGTGCCTGGGAAATAGTAAAAACTTAAACCTTCCTTGATTGATTGATTTCATCAGTTTAGAGAACTTACTGTGTAAAATTTTCCCTCATTAATGTAGATTACCAGCTCCTATGATTAGATACTTGTTTGGCCACTGAAAGTTTAAGGTCATACCACCAGTGTGTATTAGAGACAGAATTTGAATTTGAGTCTTCCAGACTCCAGGGCTAGGTCTCTATCATAAATGCTGCCTCTCACATGGATGTGAAAGTGCCTACTGTGTGCCAGGCACTCTACTTTTACTCTTACTGTTTATTTTACTACTGATTTACTATTTTTTACTACTACTACTATTAAGTGCCTGCTATATGACAGGTACTGTACTAAGAGTGCTGTGGATATAAAAAGAGACAAAAGATGATCTTGGCCTTCAAAGAGCTCACAACCTAATTGTGATTCAACAAGCAAATCAGTATGTACAAACAAGTTCTCTTCAGCATAAATAGGAAAAAAAAAATAAAAGAAAGCACTAGAATGAAGAGGGCTTGGGAAAGGGTCCCTCTAGGAAATGAGATTCTAGCTGGGGCTTGGAGGAAGCCAGGAGCCAGAGCATTCCAGGGATAGGAGACAGCCAAAGAAAATGCCCAGAGCTGAAAATGGAATTCTTACGGTGGTTGTGTGTGGATAACCAGGAAAGGCTTAAATGCTATTTTGCCCTCCCGTCTCAACTCCTGACCCATTCTTTCTGCTTCTGAGAGACTTGAAAAAGAGTGATTACTTCTTCTGTGATCCAGAAATTAGTAGTGATCAATGAACGGGATCATTCTTTCCACTCAAAAACAATGGATTACAACGAAAAGTGCAATACAGAACAAAGTAAGATTTCTCTCAGAAACAGTGGCATTTAGAAAGTTATGAGGTCAGATACCACTCCTAGCACTTGGGCTCCAAGGCCCATGTTTCTGCATAGCACCTTTGTTCAGCAGAGCCCAGAGGAGGCTCTTCCCTTCTGGAGAAACAGCTGGAAGAGTTGCTCAGTTTTATTGAGCTGCTGTTTCCTTCAGCCTACCTAGGTAGAATTGATAAAATCATATGCGTATGTGCATTCATCCATTAATCCCGAGTTTTTCATCATTTGTAACTGTGTGCTGTGTGCTATTCAAAGGTGGGATGGCTTGAATCCTTCTGATGAGACAGCCTTCTTCCACTGTACTGTCTAGGGCTGTAATTCAGCCAGTGACTACAGGAGTCTGCAGTTTCTCAGTTTCTGTAGCTATGATGTCACATACTGATCCTAACCCAAGGTTGGTTATTTTGTTTTTCAGATCCCTACCTGTCACTGAGCACAAAGACCACAGAAGAGAGACTCCCACATCCTTTAGTGAGAAAAAAGGAATCAGCAGAGCAGATTTAAATGGACTTGTGTCTGGTGGCCCTTTGCACACAAGCCTGCCTTTAAAGAAAGGGAGGAGAGAAAACACAGTAGCATTTAATGAACTCTGTGAGATGAGGCACTGCTAACACTCATATTCCAAAGATTCATCCACTATTCCTTGTGCTTAATGTATATGTTTCTACAAAGTCCGTGCAGAAGAGCCCAGAAGAGAATCCAAAACGGCTGCGGGGGAAAGACCACCCAACATGCCTACAGAGACACTACAGACAGGTAGCATGGTGAAACCTGTCAGTCCGGCTGTTACATTCACATCGGCGGTCCCGCTCCGCATCTTGAACAAAGGACCAGACTATTTTCGCAGGCAAGCAGAGCCTAATCCCAAGAGACTTAGCGCAGTGGAAAGATTAGAAGCTGATAAGGCAAAATATGTCAAGAGCCAAGAGGTCATCAATGCCAAACAGGAGCCTGTAAAGCCAGCTGTGCTCGCAAAACCACCTGTCTGCCCTGCTGCAAAGCGAGCCTTGGGCAGCCCTACCCTGAAAGTGTTTAACAGCAATGCAAAGACTGAGAGTGGTGTGCAAAGGGAGAACTTAAAACTTGAGATACTGAAAAACATTATTAATAGTTCTGAAGGCTCCAGCTCAGGTTCAGGTCACAAACACAGTGCCAGAAACTGGCCACCCCACAGGTCAGATTCAGCAGAACTAAACCGACACTCATTTGCAGAATCCCTAAAGGTTTACCCCACGCAGGGCCACAGCAGCCCCCAGGAGAGCAACTCCAATGTGAGCAGAAGACTGCTTGAACACTCAGCGGAGTCCTTCCTGCATGTTTCCCATAGCTCATCGGACATTCGGAAAGTGAGTAGCGTGAAACCTTTAAAAGCAATACCTTGCAGTAGTTCAGCCCCACCGCTGCCCCCCAAACCCAAGGTTGCTGCCATCGCCACAATGAAATCTCCTGAAATAGATGCAGTAGAATCCAGTTGTGGCGTCAGCCGGAGACCCTCCCTGCAGCGATCCAAATCAGACTTAAGTGACAGATACTTTCGTGTGGATGCAGATGTGGAGAGATTCTTTAACTACTGTGGCTTGGATCCCGAAGAGCTTGAAAACCTGGGGATGGAAAACTTTGCAAGGGCTAACTCCGATATAATATCCCTCAACTTTCGCAGTGCAAGCATGATCAGCTCAGACTGTGAACAGTCTCAGGACAGCAACAGCGACCTTAGAAATGACGACAGTGCCAATGACCGTGTGCCATATGGCATTTCTGCAATTGAGAGGAATGCCCGAATCATCAAGTGGTTGTATAGCATCAAGCAAGCAAGAGAGTCACAGAAAGTGTCTCATGTGTGAGAGAAGGGGAGGTGGGGAGGGAGGCAAACTCCCCATAGTAATATGAGGAAGAACCATGTCTTTGTCTGTGAATAGTCAGTTGTGAAGGGTTGTGAAGTCTACTTGAAGTTTCGTAAACTTCTCCAATCTCTTTGTGTTGCCTGTTGTGCAATGTTTTCAAGTTGCATGCCTGTCAACATGTGAACTGACCTGGCTTCCACTTGAACAATAACCACAGAGCCTGGCTGAGCATACATGTTATCTGCCAAAAGTTTAAGACCAGAATCTAGTTAGGGCTTCATTCTAATCAGAACTGTTTACATGAAAATGGCATAATGACTTCTTCAGTATTTATGTAGTTGTGTTTTTATAGCCCATCTTTATGTGTCTTAATTAAAATTTGTCAACCTACATTACTGGCTTTTGAGTTGAGAATGAAATCTTTTTTTTTTAAATCTTTTTTTTTAAATAATGCCCACTTAGCCTACAATTGAAAGAGTAAGAATAGGGAGGGAAAGTGGATTTCATCTCAAAAATGATGTATTGGCCTAAGCAAGGTTGAAGGGATTTAAGTTTCTGGAGGAATAGAATGGAAAATAAAATACTTATTAATTTCTGCCTAAAATTTCCATGCCGCATCCTGAAACTATAATCTTGAAGGCACAAAACATTCAGCATTTCTTTTAAGAGAAATAATTTAGCCAAACCTTGAATTTGAGTCAATATAGAAATACCTCTGGGTCTACATAGCCTGACCCCAAGGAAAAATGAGCCTATACACTGGCAGGTGAAAAAAGTTGGGAGGTGGTAGTTAAAAGGATATTTGATATGGAGGAACAAAGGGGTGGAGCAGTGTTTAGTTGATCATTCAAAGATTCCCAATCTTAAACTTTTGACAGGAGTGGCTGGACCCTAAAGCTGATACTCAATGCCTTCTTTTTCTCCCTTTAAAAAAAATTATCAAATACATCCTTCTATCTTTTTTATTTTTTGAAGGGAAGGGTGCACTTGTGGGGTGAGACTTATTTGAAGCATTCATGAACAAAAAATGGAAACACACAGCCATATTAGCATAAAGCCTCCTATTCAAAAGCAAAGATATTCAGTAGCTGAACTATATCTGAAAAGGCGTGATTCTGTTGTCTTGCATATGTTATATCTCAGGCTGTGAACGTCTGTTACAGCTCTAGGAAACTGTAGAAACACAACAGTATGTAGTTTATCTTTTTCTTTACCCTTCTCCTTATTGTTGTTAGTGCAACACATTGACCCGTTACTTCCCCACCCCCAGTCCCTTTTCAAGACAATCTATGTCTTCCCAATGATTTAATGAACTGTCATTCAGCAGACAGTTGTGGTGTTGTAGCAAAAAAGTTGAAAGTACAGTGGCCTGCTTCATCATTATCATATTCATGCTTTGAAGTACATTGCATCCCTACCTTATATACTTCATCAGCTAATAAGAAACTTTTTTTATGGTGTAAATGCTGTAAGACTTTGTACATACTTCAGTTGTTATGAAATCTTAAAAAAAAATGTGTTATGCTAATAAATTGCTTCTGGTGCAGCCATTCTTGGTGGTGTTTTCTCTTTGTCCTTTCACCTTCCACCCCCACAATATCTTTGGGAGCCATAGTTATTGGAAGAAGTCTGGATTAAACTCTGCTGCGGAGAATTGCTACCAAATTCCCATTATTCTGAGCATTGGTGCTCTTAATTGTAGCTATAGCAACATCTCGCTGCCGGTCTAGAAGAGTTTCATCCAGACTCCCAAAATAGCTTCCTACTTCTTCGTTTGTTTCACACTTACCTGACAGGACTGGTTTTTTCTTGTCTTGAGCCTCTATTTCTGACATCTCTTGCAAGTCTTTCACATGACTCTTCAGTAGTAAATATTTATATATTTTTTACAGGGAAGGCATTATTTTATTTTTATTTGAAGAAAACTAACACTGTTAACACTGAAATTATCTGCAGTTTTCACATTTCCATTTTAGGAGAGATTTCAGTTCCCTTTGATGTTATTCTTTCTACCATCATTGGACCCAACCACTCCTGAGTTGGAAGGAAATAGCACAGTAGACATGGACATTTATTTGTTGCATAGGTATTTTAAAAAAAAAGATATGGTGCTTTAAATACTTTGTTTACAAATGGAATCCTCCCCATCTCTATACCATAGGACTCACAAAAGAAAAAAGGAAACTTTTTGAGATTTATAGCTGGAAGGGACTTTAAAGTCTCTCTAGTCTTGAGAAAACTGATGCCCAAAGAGGCTTTGTTTGCCCAAAGTATCCAAGGCTGGATTTGAATCTTGGTCCTCTTACTAAAAATTGGGTGCTCTTTCTAATTTGATAAACATAATTGGAAAAGTAAATATTATGGTGTAGGGCCTACTTGTAATTAAGCCTGTGAGGTTTTGTGTTTCACATAGACTTTCTCAGAAACCAACAGAGAAAATAGAGGACTTCCATGTATCATTGCTCATAAACCTATGGTTCTTTTCACTGTCTACTCTTCTAAAAATGGGGAGAGAGGAATATAAACAGTATTTGAATCTCTATATTCAATTTAAACTTTTCTTTGAGTTATTGTTTTCTATTCTGTGTCCTACTTGAATTTAAATAGAACTGATAGAACTTTTTAAAAAATGTTGTTTATAATATCATAGAAAGCTGAAAGTCATAGAGGCTGGCTAGTCTAACCCCTTTATTTTATAGATGAAGAAATGACCAAAATAATTAATAATTTTTTTTTATTCTTTAACCTAGATTAAGTTTTAGCCAACATTTTTTTACTTTTTCATAGAGCAACAGATCGCTAATGGTATTCACCTAGATAAGAACATTAATAATAATAACTGACCCCTTGCAGAGTACTTTTTAGAGATTATCTTGTTCAATCTTTTTTTTTTTAAGAAAAAGTACTAGGAGGTATGTACAACAGGTTATATTATCCCCATTTTACCAATGAGGAAACTGAGGGTGAGAAAGGTTGAGCAAGTACCTGCAGAAGAATTAAAATCCATATATTCCTGACTGCAAGTCCATCTTCTTGCTCATGCAACACACTGCCTTTTGGCGAGTAGTACTTTGAGGCCATAAGATACATGTTTTGTAGTATCCTTTTTCTCAGAAGTAGGTAGGTGGCACAGAAGATAGAAGGCTGGACCTGGAGTCAGGAAGACCTGAGTTCAGATTAATATACTTTCTAGCTGTATGACCCGGGGCAACTCATTTAATCTGTGTCCCTCGGGTCCCTCTTCTGTAAAATGGAGATCATAACAGCACCTGCCTCCAGGATTGTTGTGAGGATTAAATGAGATATTTGTAAAGACTGGCACATAGTAGGCACCTAATAAATGCTTACTTCCTCTCTCAAAAGCATAAGCAAGTTGCATTCAGATCAAATCTCTGGAAGGCCACAGAAAGGAAACTTTGCATTGCCCTTTCCCTCCGTACAAATGGGGATATTTTGGAGAGGTCCATCTTGATTTCGTTTTGGCTTTTGATGGGCGTTTGGTAATCTGTTCATAGTAGTATTATACATTTGGAGTGCTTATTGTTCAATTTTCAGACTGATCAAGAACAATTTGGAAAACATTTTTGCAAACTGAACCATTAATAGACCCTAGGCAAACAAATTTGAGTACAGTTGTGACTTTTTCAAGGCTTGAGTCAATTCAATTCAACAAATGTTTAAATGCCTATTATGTGCCAGGAATTGAGTTTACAAAGAAAAATGGGTAATAGTCTCTATTTCCTGTGGATTTATATTCTGCTTGAAGGAATTTATTAGTTTCTAGAATTCCTTATAATTGTAAAACATGAATGGAAGATGTTAGTGATTTTTTTTTTTATCCTGAGTATTATTGAGCCAAAACTATAATTTCACTCATGTAAGGATCTCCCAGTATGGACACTCCCATTGTCACTGCAGATCAACAATTCCTCTGTGACTTAACCTTAGAGAGCTGCCTGGGACGAGATGAAATAGTCTGCCAGGAAATGACAACACAGAGACAACATGTGTTAGTGGCTAGAGTTGAATCCAAGGCTTCCAGCCTCTAAAGCTATCCACCATGCCACATTGCCCTCCCCCCTACACTCCTGTGTAGGATAATCATGTTAAAAATTCAGGGCATAAGTTTCCATTAGTGTATGGCAAGCATAATAGTGTTGGCATGGCCCTATTGAGAATGACTAAATTTCCAGTCACCAATAAACCCCAGTAGAACCACTTTGCATCAGTGTCTGACAGCTGGTACTTAATGGCACTCTCGACACAGAGACAGAGTCTCCAAGCGTTTGGTTGATTTGGCTTTGGTTTTTCAGAAGAGTAGGTCTTTGAGTAGTTTCTAAAGTCCTGTCTACTGCCTTTCATTCGAATTTTCCAAGCAAGGGTCAAATGCCATCTTGAATATCTGCATGGGACAATGGGTAGCAGCCAATCAGAAACTAATCATTTTAGTTAATTTGCCAATAATAACTTTCCTAGGAAATTAAGAGGCACATGCTTGGACCTGCTCCATCACAATCAATCCATCCCACTGAGTTCAAAGAGATTAGGCAATTGAGTAGGTTATAATTTAAAAGATGTATCTCATCTCATTGAGCAAGGACATTTCAAGGATAACACGGTGAAAGCAAAAATGTTTGGCAGGAATTCAAAAATCAGGGTACATTTTGACAATACAGCCAATCAGGATCATTTCATCATATTTTACTGCAGTATTTTTTTCTTTCCATAAAGGGCATGCATATTTGGTGAAAGTATACTATTCAGTAAGAAACAAAGTGCTTAATGGAACACAGGGGAGAGAGAACTGAGTCAGCTTTGTTTATTTACAATCAGTCACCAAAAGAACGATGATCCCACGATTGTGTTGAAGATACCAGACTCTCTGTGAAATAAAAAGAAATTTGCATGCCATTATTATCCAATAAATACTTAGACTGCTACTAAATGCTGCTGCATTATATTTTTCCTTATTACATGACTCACTGTAACACATTCTCCATATATTAATTTGAAGTTGAACTGGCAGCTGATTGAGGTCCATTAGTAAACATATCTTCAAGTTTCCGAGTTCACCAGATATTTAGGGGCCATCTAGTTCAGCCCAGACATGAAGGAAATGCCCACTCTAATGGATTTGATAAGTGGTCATCTTCTGTTTGAAGCCCTCCAGGGAGGGAAATCCACCACTCCTCAATGCAATCCATTCCACTTTGGATAATTGAATTGTTAAGAAGTTTTTCCTTTCATCAAACACAATTTGCATCATCCACCCATTGTTCTGTCCTCTGGGACCAAGCAGAACAAATCAAATCTTTCTTTCAGCCCTCAGCATACTTGAAGGCAAGTAACATTCCCCTTCCCTCCTCCCCCCTCTCCAAAACTCCTGAAATCTTTTCTCTAGGCCAACCATCCCTAGTTACTTTATGTGATAAATATCTTAGGTATGATTGTGGACAGTAAACTGGGCCCAGAACTGAAAAGGTATTAGGGGAGTCTCACTGCACTTTCATTAATTCTACAAGATCCTTTTTTATTTTTTATTTTTTTTTGTTTTTGTTTTTTTTTATTTTGTTTTATTTTTTTTTATTTTTTTTTTTATTTAACTCTTAACATTTATTTTCACAAAATTTTGGGTTACAAATTTTTTCCCCTTTTATCCCCTCCCCCCCAAACCCACCCATTCTTATTGCCCCTGTGACCAATCTGCTCTCTCCTCTATCCTCCCTCCCTGCCCTTGTCTCCGTCTTCTCTTTTGTCCTGTAGGGCCAGATAGCTTTCTTTACCCCTTAACCTGTATTTCTTATTTCCCAGTGGTAAGAACATTACATTTGATCCTAACACTTTGAGTTCAACTTCTTTAGCTCCCTCCTTCCCCACCCCTTCCCCTTGGAAGACAAGCAATTCAATATAGGCCATATCTGTTTAGTTTTGCAAATGATTTCCATACTAGTTGTGTTGTATAGGACTAACTATATTTCCCTCCATCCTATCCTGTCCCCCATTACTTCTATTCTCTTATGATCCTTTCCCTCCCCATGAGTGTCGACCTCGGATTGCATTCTCCTCCCCATGCCCTCCCCTCCATCCTCCCCCCCACCCTGCTTGTGCCCCTGTCCCCCACTCTCCTGTATTATGAGATAGGTTTTCCTATCAAAATGAGTGTGCATTTTATTCTTTCCTTTAGTGGAATGTGATGAGATAGACCTCATGTTTTTCTCTTGCCTCCCCTCTTTATCTCTCCACTAATAAGTCTTTTGCTTGCCTCTTTTATGAGAGATAATTTGCCCCATTCAACTTCTCCCTTTCTCCTCCCAATATTTCTCTCTCACTGCTTGATTTCATTTTTTTTTTAAGATATGATCCCATCCTCTTCAATTCACTCTGTGCACTCTGTCTCTATGTATGTGTGAGTGTGTCCATGTGTGTGTGTGTACTCCCACCCAGTACCCAGATACTGAAATGTTTCAAGAGTTACAAATATTGTCTTTCCATGTAGGAATGTAAACAGTTCAACTTTAGTAAGTCCCTTATGACTTCTCTTTGCTGTTCACCTTTTCGTGGTTCTCTTCATTCTTGTGTTAGAAAGTCAAATTTTCTTTCCTGCTCTGGTCTTTTCATCAAGAAAACCTGAAAATCCTCTATTTCATTGAAAGACCATTTTTTCTCCTGAAGTATTATACTCAGTTTTGCTGGGTAGGTGATTCTTGGTTTTAGTCCTAGTTCCTTTGACTTCTGGAATATCCTATTCCATTCCCTTCGATCCCTTAATGTAGAGGGTGCTAGATCTTGTGTTATCCTGATTGTATTTCCACAATACTTGAATTGTTTCTTTCTAGCTGCTTGCAATATTTTCTCCTTGACCTGGGAACTCTGGAATTTGGCCACAATGTTCCTAGGAGTTTCTCTTTTGGGATCTCCTTAATGCGGTGTTCTGCGGATTCCTTGAATATTTATTTTGCCTTCTGGTTCTAGAATCTCAGGGCAGTTTTCCTTGATAATTTCATGGAAGATGATGTCTAGGCTCTTCTTTTGATCATGGTTTTCAGGTAGTCCCAGAATTTTTACATTGTCTCTCCTGAATCTATTTTCCAGGTCAGTTGTTTTTCCAATAAGATATTTCACATTATCTTCCATTTTTCCAATCTTCTCGCTATGTTCTGTGATATCTGTCTTTCTCATAAAGTCCTTAGCGTCCATCTGTACCATTCCAGTTTTGAAAGATCTATTTTCTTCAGTGAGCTTTTGAATCTCCTTTTCCATTTGGCTAATTCTGCTTTTGAAAGCATTCTTCTCCTCATTGGCCTTTTGAACCTCTTTTGTCAATTGAGTTAGGCTAGTTTTCAAGGTATTAATTACTTCAACATTTTTTTGGTTCTCCTTTAGCAGGGAGCTGATCTGCTTTTCATGCTTCTCTTTCATCCCTCTCATTTCTCTTCCCAGTTTTTCCTCCACCTCTCTAACTTGATTTTCAAAATTCTTTTTGAGCTCTTCCATGGCCTGAGCCCATTGGGTGGGCTGGGACACAGAATCCTTGATTTCTGTGTCTTTGCCTGATGGTAAGCATTGTTCTTCCTCGTCAGAAAGGAAGGGAGGAAGTGTCTTTTCTCCGAGAAAGTACCCTTCAATAGTTTTATTTCTTTTCCCTTTTCTGGGCATTCTCCCCAGCCAGTGACTTGACCTCTGAATATTCTCCTCACACCCACCTCGCCTCCTGGTCCTCCCAGCCAGCGTTTGGGGACTGAGATTCAAATGCTGCTTCCCACCTTAGGGCTTTTGGCGGGGGCAGGGCTGCTATTCAGTGTGAGAATTAAGTTCAGATGGTCAGGTCAGGGCAGGGCCGCCTCTCAGGCCCAGTTCCCTCAGGGGATTTATGCACAGACCTTCCACAATGGATCCAGGCTCCCGCCCACTTGGGGAGCCCCTGTCTGCAGACGCCTCTCAGCTTCTATCTCCCGGGGAGGCCCGAGCCATGGGGGCACCCCACTCCCCTCTCGACCCGCCAAAGAGACCCTCTCACCGACTCTTGTCACCTGTGGGTGGGGGGGCTTGTGCCGCCGCTGGAGATCCCGTCCCTGAAGGCTGCTCGGATCTGTACCTCTCGGAGCCGCGGCCGCTGCAGGTCTGGGCTGGGCTCTGCGTCTGCAGCACAACGGACCTTTTGCGAGAGGTTTGCAGGTCCCTCTGTGGGTGGAGGGACCCGCGTGGCTGCAGGATATCCCGTCTCCGTAGCCCGCTCGGATCTTTTCCTCTCAATGTCGCTGCCGCTGCAGGGCTGCACTCAGGTCCCAGTCCCAGCGCCCAGTCCGCAGCGCGAAGGACCCCCCGCGAGAGGTTTGCAGGTCTCTCTGGAACAGAAATCTCCCTCGCTCCAATATTCCGTGGCCTCTGGGTGCAGAATTCACCGTGGGTTGGTCCCCTCTGACCGTTCTGTGGGTTGTGGGTTCGGAGCTATGTGTATGTGCGTCTTTCTATTCCGCCATCTTGGCTCCGCCCCCCAAGATCCTTTTTTAACACCAATATTCCTAGTGATGGTATATGGCTTAGAATCATGCTCTCAGAAGCATAAAACTTTCAAATGAGCCAAAGGGAAATAAAAAGATAAGAATGATAGCTAACCTAATTAATAGCTTTCTAAGTGCCAAAAATTGTAGTTAAGTGCTTTACAGTTATCTCTTTCAGTCCTCACAACAACCTGGTGCTAGTATTATTCCTGATCAACAGATGAGGAAACTGGCAAAGAGAGGATAAGTGACTTGCCCAGGGTCATACAGCTAGTAAGTATCTGAGGCCATATTTGAACTCCAGTCTTCTTAATACTCTATCCACTGTGCCACCAGCCACCTCATGGTGTTTGTGAACTGACATTACAACATATCCCCAGCAATGGCTTGCACATGATAAGACAGTCAAGTCAAACCCAGCTCACTGTAGTGATAATGCTATGCCTCCACTGTTTCCTTTCTGCCATAGCAGTTCAACTATGTGGCACAAAACAAAGCAGCTCAAAGAAACAAGTGCTTCTCCAGTATTCTCAGTTCACAAATGCTTGATTACGTGCTTAAAGGAAGAATAAGTGAGGTATGTCGTTGAACTCTTGAAACTTCTCTTCCCCAGTTTCTGGCATGAAGAACACTGACCTAAATTTTCATGCCAAATTTCACTGTAATATGGGGAGAAGGAAAATCTAATATTGCTCACTTGCCAGCTGTAACTTGTGAAAAATAAGACCAGTGACTTAGTAATAACTAGTATTTATATGACACTTCAAGGTTTGCAAAGTATTTCCAAATTTTATTTCATTTTATGTTCACAAGAACCTTGAAGCATAGATGCTATTTTTATCCCCATTTTACAGCAGAGGGAATTGAGGCAGACAGAGGTTAAGTGACTTTTCTAGGATCATACAGCTAGTAAGTGTCTGAGACTGGATTTGAACTCATCTTCCTAATTCCACTTCTAACTATCCATCTACTGCATGCCACAGCTGCCTCTGGCTGCCTTTTCTACATCATTCTACATGTTCTAAGCATTATGGTGAGGATGATAAAACTTGAGGGTTGATTAGATTTGCTATGTCTAAGTCCATACTACATCCATCCATTTGGAAGGTATAAATGTCATAATGGTGAGTGAATACACTAAACCCTTAGGCAAAAAAACGTGATAGTGACAGATCCTATAATATTAACTCATGGACAATTTATCTTAGATCAAGTTTTGCTAAGGGATTATTTTCTTAGAGAAACCCAGCCGTAATGATTGGAGCAGATGAAAAAGATATTCTTCAAAGGAAACCAATGTATTATCTTCATGTTTCAAATGGAAATCCAGAGATTTACTTTCAGCCAAGTATAGATTAACTGTAAAAGCTTTGGTTTTTATCTGTCTTCCTTCTACTCTGTCCTAACATCCTTTGAGAAATACACAAATTACTGTCCCAGCAAAGGAAGACTACAGATGTGTTGGACATATAAAAATAATACTTCTGCTCTTTTGACCTAGAAAAGAGGTCAAATGTCAATTTCCTTTTCAAATTACTGCCCTAGTTGACTAATCATGTCAATGCTCAGTGGGATAGTAAAGGAGTATTTATTTAGACCCCGAGCAGGAAGGAAGGTTGGGGAGAAAAGGGTACTATTTAATCAAAGGACTGTATTCTTTACATGTCTGACAAAAAGTGAAATTTGATGGATAGCTATAACTTTTTTGAAATAGTCATATAGGGTTAGAGTCAAAGAATGTCTTAATTTGCCTTAATAAGGATCAGATTTTTTTAGTTTAATTAACAATGGGCCAATGCTATTACATTACTCCTCTGATCTATATCTTTCTTCCTCCGTCTAGTAGTACTCATAATTGAAGACATGCCATACATCCATAAAGGCATAATGTAAAACCAGACCTTAAACTGAGGGAGAGGAGAATTAGAAAAGTCCAAATCTAATTGTTTTCATGGTACAGAAAGCTTCAAAGATATTTATTATCTCTATTTCTTCTTTACCTTTTCTTCCTTTTCTAAATCATGGGTCTCCAAACATTTCTTTAGCTTGCCCTCATCAGCAAAATTTTGAGGCTGTATCCCAATATGTGCATATTTCCTTAGTTATGAATTATATGCACTGACTACTATAATAATAATTATGCATATTTTTTTTTCAGAATTCTATCTTACATTTTATTTATTTATTTATTTATTTATTTATTTATTTATTTAATTTAACTTTTAACATTCATTTTCACAAAATTTTGGGTTACAAATTTTCTCCCCTTTTCTCCCCTCCCCCCCCAAACCCAAGCATTCTAATTGCCCCTGTGACCTATCTGCTCTCTCCTCTAGCCTCCCTCCCTGCCCTTGTCTCCGTCTTCTCTTTTGTCCTGTAGGGCCAGATAGCTTTCTTTACCCCTTAACCTGTATTTCTTATTTCCTAGTGGTAAGAACATTACAGTTGATCCTAACACTTTGAGTTCCAACTTCTTTAGCTCCCTCCCTCTCCACCCCTTCCCTTTGGAAGACAAGCAATTCAATATAGGCTAAATCTGTGTAGTTTTGCAAATGATTTCCATACTAGTTGTGTTGTATAGGACTAACTATATTTCCCTCCATCCTATCCTGTCCCCCATTACTTCTATTCTCTTATGATCCTTTCCCTCCCCATGAGTGTCGACCTTGGATTGCATTCTCCTCCCCATGCCCTCCCCTCCATCCTCCCCCCACCCTGCTTGTGCCCTTGTCCCCCACTCTCCTGTATTATGAGATAGATTTTCCTATCAAAATGAGTGTGCATTTTGTTCTTTCCTTTAGTGGAATGTGATGAGAGTTGACCTCATGATTTTCTCTTGCCTCCCCTCTTTATCCCTCCACTAATAAGTCTTTGCTTGCCTCTTTTAGGAGAGATAATTTGCCCCATTCAATTTCTCCCTTTCTCCTCCCAATATTTCTCTCTCACTGCTTGATTTCATTTTTTTTTTAAAGATATGATCCCATCCTCTTCAATTCACTCTGTGCACTCTGTCTCTATATATGTGTGCGTGTGTCCATGTGTGTGTGTGTGCTCCCACCCAGTACCCAGATACTGAAATGTTTCAAGAGTTACAAATATTGTCTTTCCATGTGGGAATGTAAACAGTTCAACTTTAGTAAGTCCCTTATGACTTCTCTTTGCTGTTCACCTTTTCATGGTTCTCTTCATTCTTGTGTTTGAAAGTCAAATTTTCTTTTCAGCTCTGGTCTTTTCATCAAGAAAGCCTGAAAATCCTCTATTTCATTGAAAGACCATTTTTTCTCCTGAAGTATTATACTCAGTTTTGCTGGGTAGGTGATTCTTGGTTTTAGTCCTAGTTCCTTTGACTTCTGGAATATCCTATTCCATTCCCTTCGATCCCTTAATGTGGAGGGTGCTAGATCTTGTGTTATCCTGATTGCATTTCCACAATACTTGAATTGTTTCTTTCTAGCTGCTTGCAATATTTTCTCCTTGACCTGGGAACTCTGGAATTTGGCCACAATGTTCCTAGGAGTTTCTCTTTTGGGATCTCCTTCATGCGGTGTTCTGCGGATTCCTTGAATATTTATTTTGCCCTCTGGTTCTAGAATCTCAGGGCAGTTTTCCTTGATAATTTCATGGAAGATGATGTCTAGGCTCTTCTTTTGATCATGGTTTTCAGGTAGTCCCAGAATTTTTACATTGTCTCTCCTGAATCTATTTTCCAGGTCAGTTGTTTTTCCAATAAGATATTTCACATTATCTTCCATTTTTCCAATCTTCTCGCTATGTTCTGTGATATCTGTCTTTCTCATAAAGTCCTTAGTGTCCATCTGTACCATTCTAGTTTTGAAAGAACTATTTTCTTCAGTGAGCTTTTGAATCTCCTTTTCCATTTGGCTAATTCTGCTTTTGAAAGCATTCTTCTCCTCATTGGCTTTTTGAACCTCTTTTGCCAATTGAGTTAGGCTAGTTTTCAAGGTGTTAATTTCTTCAACATTTTTTTGGTTCTCCTTTAGCAGGGAGCTAATCTGCTTTTCATGCTTCTCTTTCATCCCTCTCATTTCTCTTCCCAGTTTTTCCTCCACCTCTCTAACTTGATTTTCAAAATTCTTTTTGAGCTCTTCCATGGCCTGAGCCCATTGGGTGGGCTGGGACACAGAATCCTTGATTTCTGTGTCTTTGCCTGATGGTAAGCATTGTTCTTCCTCGTCAGAAAGGAAGGGAGGAAGTGTCTTTTCTCCGAGAAAGTACCCTTCAATAGTTTTATTTCTTTTCCCTTTTCTGGGCATTCTCCCCAGCCAGTGACTTGACCTCTGAATATTCTCCTCACACCCACCTCGCCTCCTGGTCCTCCCAGCCAGCGTTTGGGGACTGGGATTCAAATGCTGCTTCCCGCCTTAGGGCTTTTGGCGTGGCAGGGCTGCTATTCAGTGTGAGAATTAAGTTCAGATGGTCAGGTCAGGGCAGGGCCGCCTCTCAGGCCCAGTTCCCTCAGGGGATTTATGCACAGACCTTCCACAATGGATCCAGGCTCCCGCCCACTTGGGGAGCCCCTGTCTGCAGCCGCCTCTCAGCTTCTATCTCCCGGGGAGGCCCGAGCCATGGGGGCACCCCACTCCCCTCTCGACCCGCCAAAGAGACTCTCTCACCGACCCCCATCACCTGTGGGTGGAGGGGCTTGTGCCGCCGCTGGAGATCACGTCCCTGAAGGCTGCTCGGATCTGTACCTCTTGGAGCTGCGGCCGCTGCAGGTCTGGGCTGGGCTCCGCATCTGCAGCACGACGGACCTTTTGCGAGAGGTTTGCAGGTCCCTCTGTGGGTGGAGGGACCCGCGTGGCCGCAGGATATCCCGTCTCCGTAGCCCGCTCGGATCTTTTCCTCTCGGTGTTGCTGCCGCTGCAGGGCTGCACTCAGCTCCCAGTCCCGGCGCCCAGTCCGCAGCGCGAAGGACCCCCCGCGAGAGGTTTGCAGGTCTCTCCGGAACAGAAATCTCCCTCGCTCCAATATTCCGTGGCCTCTGGGTGCAGAATTCACCGTGAGTTGGTCCCCTCTAGCCGTTCTGTGGGTTGTGGGTTCAGAGCTATGTGTATGTGTGTCTTTCTACTCCGCCATCTTGGCTCCCTAATTATGCATATTTTACAAAACCAAAAAATCCCTAGACTTTAAAAAAAAATCTGAGATGATGATGAAATAACATTGAATGCAATCATCAAGAGGGAGTCACTGAAGATTCTTGGATAGGGGAGTGACGTAGAAAGAAAATCCCTTTGGTACCTGAAAGAACAGATTGGAAAAGGGAGAAACAAGGCATAAAAGCTGAATAGGCTGCTTGTAGTTTGGGCAAGAGATGAAAAGATAAACATTATAAGATTCAGCAACCAACTTGCCATGGAAGAAGGGGAGAGAGAATGATGTAGAATGAAAAGTCAAAAATGACACCAAAGTTTTGATCTTGAGTAAAGGGAAGGATGATAGTGCCTTCAGCAATAAGTGGGAAGTTTGGAAGAGGAAAGATTTTGTAATGAAATCAGGGATAAAGATCACAACCCCTCCAGGCTTGCTTCTTTACAATTTCTCACTGTTCCACCCAAAATGGAAAGGGGTGGAGGCAGGTGGCACTTGCCTGAGACTAGTGATGAGGTATAGAAGGGCATTCTCCCAGAGACCCCTACTCTGCTCCCATTAATGTCCATAAAATGGTAAGATTATAATTGCCCTCTGCAGCCAATGCGCAGATCAGAAGGAAGGAAGTTTGGAGCTTACAAAGAAAGAGAAAGAAAAAGACAGAATAGGAGAATATGGTGGAGAAGTGTAGGTAAGACTATGTTGGAGATAAACCCTACGACTGCCTTTTGAGGGAAGGATGAAAATGTCCCCTTTCTGATCACACAATCCCTGGGATCAGGCCTTGGTCTGATTTTGGAGACTAGTACTCTAAATATGTGATTAAGGTTACTGTGCTGATATGTGAAGTACTACTGCTCTTGCTTCCTCCTGTTTCTTTGTAGATGAAGTTGGCCTAGAAAGTAATTTCTTCTTTAAAATAAAAAACACATACTTTTTAAAAATCTAATCTCACCATTAAAAACTAAATATGGATCATCCCTACAAGATGGAGGGAAAGGAACTCCATTCATTAATGTTAAAATATGACACCATCTAATACTTGTATCCATTCTTCCAGGTCACTGAAAACTGCATTTGGGTTTGTGAGACTTAAAGCTCTTGACATTCCTTGATTAAAGAGTCCATTCCCCAAAAATGTTAGGTGAAAATTAGACACCAATAAACATGGGATTAATAATAGATGAATAGGAGGACAGTTACAAAACCAGGTAAGATATGTATTTAGAGCTGTAGAGAATCTTATAGGCCGTATAATCCAACCTTTTCATTTTACAGATGAAGAAACTGATGTCCAGAGAAGTTAAATGATATGCCCAAGGTCACACAGGGTATAAGTAGCACAGTTGGGATCTGAACACAGGTCCCTTGACTCTGAATATAGCATACATTTCACTAAACTTTGTGACATAAAAAAATGGGAATGGGACCAGAAAGAAGGCTAACATTGCATTGTCTAAAATGAGGTTATTTTCCTTATCAGAAAAATACTATAAGCCAGGGCTTGGAGCAGGACAGGTGCTATGGGCAAATAAACCAAGCTCTCCTGACCTGTTTCTCTTGGGAGGCAGGAATTCGGATAGCAAGAACTAGAAGCAAATGAATATATGTATTTCCACTTTTTAAAAAAATTCCTACTGGGAAAGAAATGAAAATTTGCAAAATGACTCATGACTAGAGCATCCTTTGATCAATTTTTATGCCATATGATATGCCAGTTTGTCAAACTCTTTTCTCATGTGGGGAAAGCAGAGGAAGAACTAGCTAACTGATGACCCTCAGACTGACCACAATGCCATCCTGCTCTGACCTACAGTGTCAGTGGGAGATAGTATGTGAAAATGGAAGTAAATTCTTTTTTCTAATCTCTCAGTATTTTATATGGCAAGGGAAATTGAAGGTTGTTTTATTTTGTTTGGTTTGGTTTTTTTCACTAGCATTTCTCTAGCTCTTGAGTTTGGAAAGTGTTTTGCATTTTATCCTTACAACAATTCTGGGAGGAAGATGTTAGTATCCCCAATTTACAGATAAGGACACTGAGGCTGAAAAAGGTTGAGTGATTTGGCCAGGGTTAGGCAGCAAGAAAATATGTGAAGCAGGATTTCAACTCAGGTTTTCCTGACTCCAAGTCCAGTGCTCTATCCATGGTACCACCTATCTCCAATTTGCAGACTGGGATAATTGAGATACATGAGGAGAGTCCCACTGAGCCATATGATAGAGTCAAGAATAAGAAGCAAGGCTGGACACTTCCCTTTTGGTAATTGGGTTGGATTGTGGGCAGCTATGTAGCAAAGCAGAGGTATGTGGGACAGATTAAGCTGGTAATGCCTGGTGAAGAATGCAATGTCAACAGAGAAGTCATAGGGAAGAAGTGGTCACTCACATAGAAAGGGCATCCATCTTTTTAATCAACAAGTATTTATTAATTGCGCCATGCCAAGAAACTGAATTGCTTCCATCTGAACTGTCTCAGGAAGATACTAAGGATTACCTGACAGGATAAGGTACCAAACACTGAAGTCCTTGCTCAAACTGAACTGCCAAGTATTCAAACTGTGCTTCAGAGAGCACAGCTCCAATGGGCTGGCCACGTTGTTCAAATGCAAAATGTATGCTTGCCAAAAAGATTATTTTATGGAGAACTCGCATGGGGCAGGCGATCACATGGTGGCCAGAAGAAACGATACAAGGGCACTCTAAAGGTTTCTCTCAAGAACTTTGGATTTGACTGTGCAACGTGGAAGACACTGGCACAAGACTGCTTAGCATGGCATGCCCACATCAGAAAGGGTGCTGTGCTCTTTGAGCAAAGCAGAATTGAGACAGCACAAAGTAAATGCAGGATGCACAAATTTGGAATATCCATCCCAAATATTCACATGGACAATCTATGCCCAACCTGTGGTAGAGCATTCCGAGCTCCTATTGGTCTGATCAGCCACAGTTGGACACAGTGAAACTTCACTTTACGATGATGATGTCATTTTGGTCCTCTTCGAAGATGAAGGACAGCAACCAACCATTAACTGCCTCCATTCCATGCACTCTGCTAGGAGCTATAGATTCAAATCCAAAAGTGAGACAATCCTTGCCTACAAAGAGCTGACATTCTGCTAGGAAGACAACATATTCTCAAATAAATCTAGGCTATATGAAAATATAGAGAGTTTAAAAAATTGCAAAGGTTAGTACCCTGGGGAATTAGGAGAGGTCTTCTAAAGGAGATAACGTTTGAATTAAGCCTTGAAGGGAGCCAGGGTTTCAAGAGAAAAGAAGGAGAGAGAGCATTCCAGGCATTCGAGATAGCCTCAGCATTCTAAGCATCTGAGATAGCCATAGCCTCAAGTAAAGAGGCAGGAAATAGAAGGTTAAGTATAGAACAGCAAAGAAGCTGGTTTAACTGAAGTATAGAGTGCGTAGTCTAGAGCCAGATTGTAAAGGATTTTAAATTCAGAACACAAGTTTGTATTTTAACATAAAAATGATGGGGAATCACTGAAGTTTCCTGACCCAGAGGAGTACTGTGGTCAGATCTGCATGGAAATCTGGTGAAATCAGGCAACAATGCCAACATCAGTCTAAATTGGTTGTCCAAATGAGGAGGCATAGCCAAGGGGACATTACTCCGTTGATGTCAAGAGATTTGGAACAGGTAGGAGGACCCGGCAAAAGCAGCGACCCAGGAATGCATGAATAGATGTGAAGTTCAAGGGTACAGGTAAGATTAAAGTACAAAAGTCCAGACTTGTCAGGAGGAGGGGCAGTGAGTGGAGGGGTAGTTCATAAACTCTGAACCAGGAGCCTAGGAACAGAATTCTGCATCTGACTCAGGCAGTCTACACAACAATGGGCTAAGGATGATTACAGAGAATCCTCAAGCTTACTTGCCTGCTACTGAGGTTTGGAGCATCCTTTTTGGTGTGGGAAGAGTTAGCACATGTGTGCTGCTCCCCAGTGAGACAGAACCCCACAAGGTCACAGGACTGGGGACTACAGAGTAACCATTAGAGCCCCGTTTTTAGGATCTCCAGTTCTAAACATTTTTTCATATATTAAATGGACTTTATAATTACCAGAAAATTATACATATTCCTCTACATAGAAGTCATCTTAGCAGTGCAACATCTTACATAGAATGATCATTAAGAATGAGAAAACATGTGTTTTATCTGTATGAATGAGTAACAGAATCAAGTTTGAACATGTGTCTCTCTCTAATTCTGATACCTGTTCTCAGGTTACATTGCTTGCCCAGAAATGAAGAAACTACAGGTTTAAGGCAATATAATTCTCAAAAAAAAAGTGGAATATTCCATCTTACCTTGCTGTACTTTACCACTTGGTGCAGAATGAAAGCTTTTGAAAAGAGAGATCATAGTGCCTAGCACAGTGCATTTCATACAGTAGGTACTAGTAAAATGATTGTTGAATTGAATTAGGTGTGATGAGGCAAGAGCATATGGGCAAGTTTCCTTTTTCTTGGATCTCTTTGGGGTATAGGTCTAGTGGTAGTATAACTGGTTCAAAGAGCACAACAATGTAGTAACTTTGGGGGCGTAGTTTCAAATTGCTTTTCAGAATGACTGGATTAATTCATAGCTCCATGAATTCACAGTGCATCAATGTTCTTGTTTTTCCCACAGCCCTTTTGGTAATGGCTAAAGACTGGAAACTAAGGGGGTGCCCATCAGTTGGAGAATGGTTGGACAAACTATAGGCATATGCATGTAATGCAATTCTATTGTGCTATAAGAAAAAAACAAAGGTACCAGGGAAGATATGTATGAACTGATGCAAAGTGAAGCAAGCAGACCAGCAGAACAATTCATACTATTACAACGTTGTAAAAACAAACAACTTTGAAACACTTAAGGATTCTGATTATATCGATGACTAGGATTCCTGACAAATGAAGAATGCTTCCCATCTCATGAGAGAGAAGTGGTGAACTAAATAGACAGAATGAGACATACATTTTTAGATATGACCAATGTGGGAATTTGTTTGCTTGACTACACATATTTGTTACAAAGGGTTTCTGTTTCTGTTTCTTTTTTTTCCAGTAGGAGACACAAAAACGGGGAAAAGAAAAAAAATACTTGTTAATTGAAAAAAATTAATTTTTTAAAAACTAAGTTTAAAAAAATTAAAGAAAAAAGGAAAGTTTGTATTTCTGAACACAATCTCAAAAGGGGGGAGAAACATCTACTATTAAATACTGTTCACAAATATTACTCTACCAAATTGCTTACATAATTTACTTTGGAAATAAAGCAGTTCTGAAATGAGATTGTCTATTTCAGCCTTACAATATATATAGCACTGACTTCTTGACCACCACCATTCAGTGTCTTAAACTCTGGGAATTTCATTAATCAGTAATGGACATTCATGAATGCACCATGACCCCCAAGTGAACAGTGTGACAGCAGCTAATAAATGGAAACATGTGAAACAACTAATAGGAGGAAGCACAGGAGGCATAACATTTTGTATCACTTCCTGAAATACTTGGGTCAAGACATACTGTTTTTATAGGTGTGAATTAGTATGAGTCTTTCCATTAGTTCCTAAGCAATTTCCTCCAAAGACAGAGTTCCTAGTGTCTTTGTGTAGTGGGGGAAACCCAGGAATTAGAGCTAGAAGACTTGAATTTTTTAGTTCTTGCCATAACATTTGCTGTATGATCATAGAACAAGTCTCTTAATGCTACTGAGTCTGCAAAGTATAAAATGTGTTCCTACCTAAAATCAATCCTACAAAGACTTATAGTTAGAAGGGATCTCAGGGGTCATCTAGCCCACTCCCCCTCATTTTAGGACAGTCAGGAGGCACAGTAGATAGAGTGTTAGACCTGGGGTCAGGAAGACCTGAGTTCACATGTGGCCTCAGATACTTACTATATGACTCCAGGTAAATCACAAACTCTGTTGCTTCAATTTCCTCTTCTGTAAAATGGGAATAATAAAAGCACTTTACCTCCCAGGGTTGTTGTGAGGATTAAATGAGATAATAATTGTAAAGTGCTTAGCACAGCCAGATACATAGTAAGCTCTATCCAAATACAGACCTATTATTATTAATAATAATTAGCATTATTATTATTTTACATAAGAAAATAAATTCCAGGTAGATTAAATGACTTGTTTACAAAGAGTCACCCAGATAGTATATTAAAACCCAAGGGTTCAGACTCCAAACTCAAAGAGAGATTGGCATAATGGATAGGGGGCCAGCATTAGGGTCAGGAAGACCTGCCTTTGACACCAAAAGCAAATCCCTTAACCTCTTGGAGCTCCTAGACAATTTTCTAGCACTATCAGTTATCTTTCAAGCTGCTGATTTACACCAATGGTAGGAATTTCCATAGTGGGAATTCTATTCTAATGAACTCACAGTTCCAGACCAAAAATATTACTAATAATAACCTCTTGGGGGGGGGGGGGCAGAGGAAAAAAAGAAATTTACATCATAACTTTATTATATATTTAAAATAACAAGTTGTACATAATAGATTTGCAGTTTTGTGTGCAATGATATTATTATGCTATGCTATGAAAATCCTTATTTTGTTTCATAAGTTAAAAATAAAATAAATAAAATTTTAAAAATAATAACAACAAAATAATAACAATCTGATTCTCTGTCTCTTATGGACAGAGAATCAGATGAGTTATTTATGGAAATTTTCCTGTGTTCCTGGCAAAAATCCAGAAGAGCTGAGTTTGAAACCTGTTTCAGATACTTACTAATTATATTACCTTGGGCAAATCACTTAATCTCTCTCATCCTCAGTTTCCTCATCTGTAAATTGGGGGAAATGGCTTCTACCTCACAAATTTGTTGTCAGAATCAATTGAAATAACATATATAAATTACTTTGCATATCTTCAAGGGATATATAAATAGTAAAGCCATCATCATCATTATCATTTTTTTAATTGTTTTATTTTTTTCCATATCAAGTTCCAAGGCAGTTTTGAGAATCTAACTACTGAATTTTCTTTTCTTTGTGAGTAGAACCTAAAGTTTAAGATGAAATTCAGTCACTTCATGGATGAGCCCTTATTTCATTCAATGAGCTCTCAATTTTGGAGTTGAGTACTACCTCTTGTCCAGTGGTAAAAAATACATAGCTGAGGAGTGTGTGTGCTAATGACTTTGGCTATAGGAACATTGTAGTTCTTGGTCTTGACAAAGGTTTATCCATGTTATGAATTTCTTGGAGAGTATCAGCTTACAAGCATCTGGCAAAAAAATTCACTCATTTCCCTGAGGGGGGGAAAGCCTTTCTTCTGAGTTTAAGTATTCATATTCATCTGCTGATTTTTCTTTGGTTTAAAGAATTTCTGAATAGAGGACTATCAGGGCTTTCAGGGTCCCAAGGTTTTGGTTTTTAGCTTTCTAATTCACCAGCTGATGCCTTTTAAATCCCATTTAACAGGCAAAGTGGATTTCTGTGCTTACTGCATTGAAATGAGAGCAGGGTGCATGTATGTATGGGGTGGGACAGACAGAAGTTTACATATGTTGAATTTCTGGAGAAATTTATTTCAGACACATGTCCTGTGGGTCAAATTACAATACAGCACTTTTTCAAATTAAAGTCTTACAACATTCAGGCAGGTTTGAAATGCTAAACACACAGCCAGACTGCAAGGATTGCTCTAGCACTAGTAATGAAAGCATTTTAAAAACATGAGTTTTACCTAACATTTATTTGCTCCTAACTCACATTTTATTGCCTTTCCTCCTGATTGAGTTGCCTATTTCCTTTTGGCACATTCAGATAAGGAATGAAGAGATATTATTAGGATCTCGTCTAGTAAAGAGAAGAAATTCTGTTTGGTGTTAAGTTCCTGTATGGCCCACTTCTGCTTTCTATATATGTAGCAGGAAGAATGGATGGCTACAGAGGGCAGAAAATCATTCCACTGTAGACTTAGAGTTTAAAGGAAACTTAGAAATCATCAAGTTTAACAGGCTATTTTTACATATAAGGAAACTGAGCCACAGACAGGTTAAGTGACTTAGCCAGAGACCTAGTAAAATTCTAAGGCAGGACTTGAAAGCAGGTATTCTAGACTCCATATTCAAGACCCTCTCCACTAGATTATGTTGCCTTTTGATGCAACGATTTTCTACCCATCTTGGTGTAACAAGAGACGATGAGAATGACATCCCACAAATGGAGAGGTATAGCCAGCCCTGAACTATACAAATGGAAAAGGGATGTAGCCCAGGTGTATTAGTTGGTGGTTCAAGAATTTCCTGTGAAAGACAAAAAACTTGCTGTAAGATTACTGTTAAGAGTGTAGGAGAAAAGGCTCTTTGCCGTGCCTGGAATATACTCCCATACCCCCACACCTTTTAAAATTCCTAGTTTCTTTTGAAGTGCAACTCCCATGCCACCTCCCACATAAAGCCTTCCCTAATTCTCCTGGCTGCTAGTGCTTTCCACACCCCATATTTGCCTTGCGTTAATTTTATATTTTTTATTTTGTATGTATTTTGCACATGTGTATAAATGTGTATGTCATATGTGTATATCTCATCTCCTCTGTTACAGTATCCTCAAGGGTAGGGATTGTTTTGGTTTGGGGTTGATTTTTTTTTGTATCCTCAGCATGATAGGTGCTTAATAAATGTTGGTTATTTGGATCATTTATTGATTGAGAGTGACAAATATGAAAAATACAAACAAACATGTAAAGACATGAAGGGATACAAAGTGATAGAAAGAAGAAATAAGACAACAAATATAGTGGCTATGACTAAGTAATATTAATGGCAGTAATAAAGTGTGATAGTTGCATAGAAGAAATAGCTTGGATGGAAACACAAAATTAAACTGTTATTAGTTTTTTTTAAAGTTTTTCTATGTGTACATATATTATTCAGATATAAATAGTTCAGAGTTTATTATGTTCTGATTTTTATTTGTTTAATTCTGTTGAACTAATTAAGGTTAATTTTTTTAAGGGGAGCCTCCAGGGATGGGATGGAAAAGACACAGAATCAGCCGTAACACTTAAAATGTGATGAGCAGACTGATTTCTAGCCAGCAAACAGTTGGAGCAGAGGCACAGGAAGGAATGATTCCCTCGTTCTTCCAGGATCATGCCCAGATGGTCTGCTCAATAGAAGAAGTAGCAGCGGCAGCTTTGCTGTTCTCCACATCCAGAAAGAGTATTAAATTGACTTTCTGTACTGGATTCTTCCAGCTGCCTTCCAAAGAGGTTCATAGATCAGTCTGCCCGAGCTGACAAAGAAATTTGTGGAAACATGAACACACAAGAGTCTTCTGAACCCATCCAAGCTTCATTTCTTGCTCTCACAAATTTTTGCCCAGTTCCTGGAAGTCCTTCCATCTTTCCTTTCTCAAGAAGTCAAGCTTAAGACTATTATAGATAATGTAAATTAGTTATCAGTACCTTTTTTTCTACATCCAGTCAATTTGTACTGCAATGCATTTATGATGACGTGGAGGTGACCCTGATATTCTGAAGGTCATGATGTCACAGTGAGAGCTCAGACAAATCCTACCAAGCTAGAGAGGTTTCCGAAATAACTTGGTGACCAATTGTGTGCCTCTCATTGAAGCACCAGCTGAGTTCAGCTGGGGAAAAACTCGTCGCCAGGGAAGTGGCTGCCAGGTGAGAAACATTTTTAACCATGGCAGCTCAGGGTTACTGCAGGGAGTTTCCTCATGGATGGAGTCATCGGTCTGTGAAAAATATATTGTTTCTCTGGAATGACCCTGAAATCTTGAGAATCAACAGCAAAGGGAAAGATTGCTTATCTCAGTACTGGCCGTAATCCCAGCAGAGACTCCCTCAGGAACTTTGAGGAATTGGATTGTGTTTATCCTATTTCAACCAGCTGGGATCTTCTTTCTCCCATCTCTCTGCCTATCCAAATCCAACTCAGCCTTCAAGGTCAAGCTCATAGCCCATCTCTCCTGGAAAGTTTTCCCTGGCTCCTGAAGTGTCTCCCTCTGTGAACTATCAAAGCAATTAACATCTGGGGGAATTTTATTTTTTGACAATTCACAGTATATTACCTTCTGTTATCCCCTTCACTGTTGTCGAGTCCATTACATACATATGTTAGTGTTACTTAACTTTTTACATTTTTTATGTATTAGAGTAGGTTAAAACTCCTTGGAGGCAGAAACCATGAAGATATTAACGAAAGAAAAAAGAAACATTTTATCAATTGATTTCTACAAGCAAAGCATGTGCTAAAGCCAAAGGATGTAAATGTAATTAAAAACTTTAAAAATATTTATTAAGCACTTATTTTATGCCAGACATTAAGCCTTGAGGATACAAAGAAATATTTAAATAAGAGTCTCTGTCTTCTAGGACCTTATATTTGAATGGGAAGACAAATAAGTATATACATGAATAAGCAAAATAAATAAATATGTAAGATAGATACAGAATAGATACAAGGCAAACTTGCACTGGAGTTCTTATCCTTTTGTGAATCATTGACTCCTTTGGCAATCTGGTGAAACCTACAGATCCCTTCTGGGAATAATATTTTTAAATACATAAAATAAAGGTACATGGGATTACAAAGGAATCCAACCATATCGAAATATAGCTATCAAAATATTAAAAACAAAACCAAGCTTGTGTCTCCTCCCCCCTCTCCCCACCCCCCCAATGTTAAGAACCTCTGATTTAGAGGGAAAGAAATAGCAATAGCTGGGAGAATGGGAAAGTCTCTCTGTAAAAGGTGGCATTTGAGGTGAATCATGAAAGAACGCAGGGATTCTGAGAGGTAGATTGGAAAAGGGAATGAATACCTTCCAGAAATGGCAGACAGCCAATGCAAAGATACAGAAGGAGAGATGGAGCATCGCAAGAGAGTAGACCAATGTGGCTGGGTTCTAGGATATGTGGAGGAAAGTACTGTCTAAGAATTCTGGGAAAATAGGAAGGATCCAGGTTGTGAAGAGTTACACCCAAAAAGTCTAATTTGATTTGCTTGGATATCTGTGGGTTTTCCCCATCTATAATGTGAAATTAGACTTGGTGATTTCCGTATATGTTTTTTTCCTTCTATTCCAAGGTTTCTGATTGTGTGAAAGAGGGGTGTTTGTTACTTCATAGTGGTGATTCTAATCAGGTAAGATCAGAAGAAAAAAATTCTCCTCAAGAATCAATAATTATGATAAAATATCAATTGCAAGACTTGAATAGGAGAGTGAGCTCATGGTTCATGTGGTCCCTCAGTGCCAGGGACTTACATAAATCATGGCTGAGATCTCCAAAGGATCAGAGTTCTGTATGTCCTAAAGTAGATGCTTAGTGGGTATAAGCAGAATATTACCAATGGCTTTCCTACCAGCAATGGTTTAAGACATAGGAGCATTCATTTAGAGCCAACAGACACCTTTGAATTACCCCGCCCAACTTCCTTCACAGATGAGAAACCTGAAGCCTAGGGGAGGGAAGGTGACCTGGGAAGGTCACATAGGTCTTAAGGAGCAGAGCTGAGTCTTGACCTAAGGTTCTGTGATCTCAAATATAGGGCTCTTTCTGCCACCTTTTGTCATCAGAGATGTATATAATCAGAAGAGACATCTAGATGGCTTAGTGGATATAGACCATTGGGCCTGAAGTGAAGAAGTTTTGAGTTCAAATCTGGCCTCAGACACTCACTAGCTATGTGACCCTGGGCAAGTCACTTACTCTTTGCCTTAATCCACTGGAGAAGGAAATGGCAAACCATTCCAGTATCTTTGCTAAGAAAACCCACCAGGGGTCATGACTGAACTACAGTAATCAGAAGAGGTGGTAGGCCAGTCGTGTGGTGAGAGCCAAGGAAAACAGATGGATAACCTACCTACAGTGCTGGTACCCACAAAATAGAAAAACACCCACAGAAAGGCCTCTAGTGCATTGGGGAAGAGGATTTACGGGAGGACTTGGGCAGTCTTCACTGCCTATCAAAAAGAGCAGAGAGCTCTCAAAGTTTAAATGATTAGAAATACAAATTAGCAGCTGTAATGACAGTTATTATCTACAGTGGCTATTTTATTCAAATTCCATATTTACATAGTAGAGTTTGGGGCCTCAGACATAAAGACTCTACACAAAGATCAAGATGAAAGAGAGAACATAGTAATGATCCAAACGCTGATGTTATCTTAAGATGAATCCCACCCATCTGGGAAAGCTAATTTCTAAATAAGTGTTTTGTGGCTGCTGTTTTCCACTGTGCAACTAATTTGGTCAAATGTTTGCATTTTTGTTTTGACTCTAAGGTTAAAGTAGTGAAAGGTTGAAGTGACTCTAAGGTAGAATGTGGGAATTTGAACACATGTGCACTCAATTTTGCTCTAAGTTACCAAACATTGAATTAGCTTCACATGCAGGATCCTCTTGTGAATGAAGGGCTCTACATGCAAGCTCTGTATGCGGGACAATACCAGCCACAGCAAACGAGTGTTCCATTGTTACTGAACCCTTTGGGGGCTTGAGGGGAAAGGAAAAATTAATTAATTGGATTTTCCCAATGAGAAAAATATGAAGTTCTGAAAGTGTTTTTATGTTGCTTTCAACTGCAATTGATTTTGAAATAACAGTTCCTATTTGCACACATTCAACATCTGTTCTTCATAGAGATTGGTACAATAGAATGTAGATTAATTGGAATCCAACTAATCAAAACCCTCAATGAGCTGGATTTGTTTTTCAGCCCTCCACTGTTAAAAAAAAAAAAAAGGGAACAATCTCACAGCCCAGAACATAAACTGAGACCAGGGCCTTAGTTAAAAAGGCAAAGGTCATTTCCCAGGAGATGGCCTGGGGCTGGTTTTGATTCATCCCACTAATAACTTATATTTTTAAAACACGAAGCACTTGGTACATATGATCTTATTTGATACTCATACCCATCCTCTGATATAGGTTCTAAAAGTACCCATTTTACAGATGAGAAAACTGAGATGAAGTGTCATGTCAAAGGCCAAACAGTGATGGACTCACAAAAGGCTTGAGAAAATGAGTCTTTTCTTTTGTTACAAAGGTGAGGGACTATTGGTAAGAAATGTTACAGATGTGGTTGATGGATTGACTGGTTTTACTGAACTGACCTTTTCTCCTCTTTTTTAATTTTTGTTAAAAGGGCCTCTAATTTAGTTCAAGACCCTTCACTTCGACTATTGAAATAGTTTTCTGATTGGTCTCCCTGCTCAAGTCTCAGTCCTCTCCAATCCGTACTCCACACAGCTAATATAAATGCCCATCCTAAAGGGAGTCTGACCATGTCACTCTCCTATTTAATAAAGTCAGTGACTCTGTGTTACCTCCAGCTTCAAGTACAAACTTTTCTGTTTAGCATTTAAAGCAAAGCCCATCATAGCCTAGCTCCAATCAGCCTTTCCATCCTTAATCCTGACAATACTCCCCTTCACATGCATCTACAGTTGAATCAAATTGGCTGTGATGTGGTTGCTGAGATACCACAGTGTGCCACCTTCCAACTCCTGGACTTCACACAGGCCAGTTCCCATGCCTGGAATGGATTTCTGCCTCACCTCTGTCTCTTGGACTCTAATTCTTATGAAGCTTAGCTCAGGTGCATCCATCTACATAAGACTTATATTGATCCCCATCCCAGGGCATGTGCATGTATGTGTGTGTGTGTTTGTGTGTACACAAACATATATTTACGTGTATGTGTGTATCCATATATATTGATTGATTCTGTATAATCCACATATTGATTATATTAATTATAATACATGTAAATTGTATATACTTGCATGCATATATTTTATCTCTCCATCTGGAATGCAAACTCATTGAAAGGAGGGATTTTTTCCTTTTTTGTCTGCATGCCCCCAGCACTAGCATCCTGATGAAAATGGAGTAGCCAGCTAATAGGTATTTACTGATTGACTTATTGAATGGATAGCAAAGGAGGGATATATTTGAAAATGAATATTCTACAAAAACAAAAAGGTTTTTTTTTTTTAAAGAAGGTCACCCAGCTAGGATTTTTATTTATTTTATTAAACATTTCCCAATTACCTTTTCATCTGATTCAGACCCACTTGGGAAGTGGGGAGTTTTGCCAGTCACAGGGAGCAAGGGGCAAAGGGTTTGAGATCTCTGCTCTGTCCTACACTTTCTACATCTACAATCCTATTCAGTGTTAATAATATTAAAAATGGAAATGCTGACATATTGCAAGAGCTTCAATCACAAAATTCAGTTCAACAAATTCAATTCAGAAAACATTTATTAAACACCCATTGCATGCAGAACACTGTGCTAGACAATAGGGGAAATCAAAATTTTAGCTGACTTAGTTAATCCCTTGCTTTCAGGGAACTTCTGTGTCACAAGGCAGGAATGTGGACATTTTATCTTAGACCGATTTCTAAAATGATTAAAACAAACAAAAATCAGTATTCTGTGTGCATATTTAGTGCCTGAGGGCACTCCTACCAAACTCATACGCAGGGCACCAGAGCATATGACTACTTCAAGTTCAAAGTTTTCTTAAGATCATAGGCCACAAACCCCCCTGTCCCCATTTGTTTGCCTTTAATAGTCAGCCAGAGGACACAATTAGTTCAAAACAAGGGAAGTTACTGAAATGACATAGGGAGAAAGGTGGCAATAAACCATTTCCTCCATAAACCTGGAGACCATTCTCCCACATATACACATTTTTATTTGGAAGAGTATGGAGACTTAGGGAACCCCGGTAAAGAGGTATATATGTATGGAGCAGCATGGCCAAGGCCAAGAACAGAGAGGTTACTCACATCTCGGATAGTTTAAGGTCTTTTCTAGCCATAACCTACTCTGCTTCCTCTGGGCCCGTTCTCTAGTGGTGAATCTCTGCCAGATACTCCTTGGCTATGATCTTTACCACCTCCAGTTTCTGACTCAGATGAAATCCTTAACTGTCTCTTGGAGCTGGAGCTACAGGCTTTCTTATCTCAGTTTATAGATTTTTTTTCTTGATTTTTTTAGACAGAAACTCATGCTTAAGAATCATCAAAATGCATCCCCTTGTATGTCCCTGTCTTATTCTTACAGTGTCTTGCCTTCTCCCAGATCCTTTGTTTAAGAAGGGGACCTCATCACTTGCTACCTGGCTGCTCTTCTAGATTCATTGTTGTTTCCAGAAACTCATCTTTCCACAAGAGCACATCAGCTCTGAAACTAACAACTCAGCCACCCCTGGCACTGGGGCTCCTCCCTCCCTCTGAATGGAGAAGATGGTCAATGGAGATGGGAGAGCACCTCCCAGATCCTCCATTTAAGGAAGGGGCCCAAGGCAACCATCCCATAATTTCCCATCTGGTTGCAGGTTCCCATTATTCCCCCCACCAGGTACCCTCCTTTTCAGTTTCTCTTTATGCGTGTTCCCCCTTAGATTGTGAGCGCTGTCTTCTGCCTTATCTTTTGCCTATCTCCAGTGCTGAACACGGTGCCTGGCACATAGTAATACTTAATAGATGTCTATTGACTGACTGATTTCTCATCTCCGCAAGCAAGAGATTCTCAGTCCCAGATGCCAAGTATTTTAGAACAATAGGTAGGGTCCTACAAGCTACCTAAGGATTTTGGGGTGACTTTTTTCCTAATAGTTCTGTCAAGGGTCACATGTTAGCTTATGGTGAATATTTCATATACCTTTTAATTTTCAGTATCAAAGGACTAGACAAGTCAGGTGAAGACTGTTTGCTCTAAAATTACCAAACAGCTCCGAGATTTGGAATTCTCAGCCTTTCAAACCCTAAAGTGGCTTCTATTTTCCCATAGACAAATAGATGGGGAAAATACAGAGATACTTAAACCCTGGAGGCAAAATCATTGTCTTTGATGCCAGCTCAGCTAAATTTCTGTTACTTTCATATGCAGCTAATATCCTTCACCAAAGTCTCAGAAGGGCTTTATACCGATTTGTATCTGCCAATTAAATTCAACTCAATACCTACTTTGTGCAAGGTACTAGGGATATAAAGACAAAAAACAATAAACATATATTCTCCACCCTTGAGGACCTTATCCTCTGCTGGAAGAACAAACCAGTTATAAAGATAAAATATTTATTAAATGCTTATTGTATGCCAGGTGGTATACTAAGCACAAATACAAGAAAGAAGGACAATCCCTACTCTCAAGGAGCTTATGATCTAAAAGGGGAAGATGGAGCATAAAGGGGAGCTATTTAAGGGGTGGAACAGTCTGGAGACTAGGTTGAGCTGGGAGTGAGGTGAGAATGGCTAGAGCTTCTCAATAAATGGCAGTCCCTAACAAGAGCTCATCAATCTGGAGAGCAGGCTCAAGGACAAATGTATCTTGAGGGGGATAAGCCTACTAGTGAGGTGGCAGCCCAGTTGGGAAAATGAGCTGATTAGGGAAGATACACATATTAAGTCTAGCGTAAAGAAGGTTGAGGGAGAAAACACTAACCGTATAGATCAGGAGAGGACAATGGAAATAGATATATCTACCACACACCTGATAGGATGCCTCATCAGAGAGTGGGAGGGACTCATGGTTCTTTGAAGCCCAGATCCTTGGAGGTCCTACCATGCTAGAAAGGCATTGCCAATGGACTGCATGCCTGTTGTCCATTTAACCATTAAATCAGCCCAAGCTCAAGAAAGTGAACCTCCAATTGATGTATTTTGGGACCTCAGTAATTCATAAACCAGGGATAGAGAGTGACTGAAATCAACATCAGTAGAAGGTGTCTCCCAAACTAATTAAAATCGCAAGTCCTTGATGGATCAGAGTACATGCGGATAATACAATACAGGCATGTGTTCTATATGTGTGGTTACCCTGTGGATATCACTGAGGGAATTTCTGAAGGAGGGAATAGTAGCAAATTATGGATTTATAATAGGGAGCTGGTGTGCACGTTATTACTGTGTCTAAAATGATTTTTAAGTATGTTGATCTCATTTCCACCATGAGCTCTTTCAGATAAAATGGATATAACTGTGAATAACATATAAGATTACAAACAAAACCATTCTGGAGCCTGTGGCAGCTGCAAATCTCTTTCACTCTGTTACTGTTTTTTCCACCAGTCATACCAGCCTTATCACTGTACAATGAGCAGCAAGAGATCTTGTCCATCCACAGGGCACACAGTGTACTTACTCTGTGGTTTATAAAAATAACTTCAAGTAATGTAACTGCTCTGAACAAGTGTTTCTTTGAGATGAAAATAGTTTAAACTGGTTTGGCTTAAAAAAATACACACCACAATTTATTTTCTGAGGTATCTGGCTAGAAATAGGACAGAATGTGCTTGCCTAGGCCAACAAAAAAACTCATGGTCTAACACATGTTAGAGATAGTACTCACTGAGTCCATGGGAACATTGATAGAGTAAGTATGTGAATGGAAATAAGAAAAAAAATTAGAGTAAACTGAGTCCACTGACAAGGAAATTGAGATAAGTGAGACCTCAACTTTTGTTTTTATTAAATTTTATTTTTTCAATAAACAAGCTTTTAAGTTCTTTCTCACCAAGCCAAGTTTTTGTCTTTGTTGTTGTTTCTAAACCAGAAGTTTTCAACAGGCTAACCAATGATCTAAACCTATATGATCTGTGAGAAGAGAAAGAACAGGAAAAAGATGGTAGTGTCGGTTTTTCAATTATGAATCTTCCCAAACACCCAGCATTTATGTCAGACTGTGGTTTCTCTGTTTCCATATGAATAACTCAATGCTTTATCCTATGGAGACATCATTGATTATTTAAGATTGTTCCATGTAGCTACCCTAGGGAGAATACCAAAACGCTCATAAAAAACTATTTACATAACTGTCTAATAGAACACAAGAGATAAGTGATGGGCAAGCTGTACTAAGCAATTTCATTTTCTTGTCTATCACTTTTGCTTTATTTACTATGAGATATTTACAAATGGAAAAGTCTAACCACTTTTAATCCCAAAATAACATCAACTTTGTTCATACTATTTTCTATTCCTAGAATGCCCTCTCTTTCTGGCCTCTTACAACCTTCTGAATTTCTCTTTATTCTTTCCTTCCTTCCTTCTTTTCCTCTCCCTCCTTTTCCTTTCCTTTCTCCTTCATATCTTTTTTCCTTGTTCCTTTCCTCTCTCCCTCTTTCCCTTCCTCCCTCCCTCCCATCCTTCATTCTTTCTTTTCTTCCATTTTTCTTTCCATTCCTGCCCGTTCTTATTTCCTTCCTTACTTTCCTTCCTTATCTTCCTTCCCTTCCTTCTTTTCTTTCCTTCCAAGGTTCTTCCCTTCTCTTCTTTCTATCCTTCCCTTCTATTCTTCTTTCCCTCTCTTCCTCCCTCTCTTCTTTCCTTTCTCTGTGATTTGATCTAGATGGCATGTGGAAACTCCCTTCACTAAACCAAATTAAATTCAAATCCAACTTTGATTGCCCAACTCAAATGCCACTTGCTCCAATATCTTTGACTAGCAATGATCTTTGCACTTCACATAATATTTTGTTTTTAACCTCTCTTATGTATTTATAATGTATTATTATGTACCATTTTGTGTGTTTGTGTGTGTGTATGTGTATGCACGCGCGACATTCTCCTGGACCATAATCTCCCTCAGGGAAGGGATAGTGTCTTTAAAAAAGGGTGTGGTGTCATAGCAAGGGCATTGGATTTGAAGTTGGAAAACCTGGGTTCATATCCCAGCTCTGCCCCTTGTCACAGGATTACAAGATCACAAATTCAGAACTAAGAGACCTTAGATGTCATCTGGTCCAATATCTTTATTTTTTAATGAAATAACTTAGACCCAGAGAATTGATTAGCCAAAAGACACATAGATAGTTAGTGTCGGGTGGTCAGACTCCAAATCTGAGACTCTTTCTACTGTACCATGCTGATTCTCACCTCTCTGGTACCTCATTAATGAATGAATGAAGCATTCGTTAAGTACTTATTATGTGCAAAGTATTAGACTGTGCTCAGTGCTGGGAGTACAAATTGAAAAGTAAGAAAGTCTCTGTTCTTACAGAACTGAGATTTTAATGGGGGAGAGGACACATGTGGAAAGTTCCTGCTACATCAGTTAGAAAATCCCATAGTCCTTGGGGTACAGCAGTAAAGTAGATATCAGTGAGTCTTATTTATTGTCACTTCCACTGGTAAAACAATATCAGTTTCTGATATTGAACCATTGGACAGTGCCAAAAACTTTGGTAATAAGCACTTTCTTTTCTGAGAGTTCAGTAAACAAACATCTCTAATGACTCTGCCAGAACTAGATTTGATCCTATGACCCTAATGAGGAGACTTCAACAAAGCCATATGATTCTTAATGCTTCTGCTTAATGGTTTTTGTCTGGTCCACGGGCTTCCCCATCCTACATGGTTTCTGCCCACCTACCCACATTCTGACTGGTTCCAATCTCTGTCTTCCTGGTTCATAAATGTTTTCTCCTTCTGGCCTTCATTCTCATGTTGATGACTACTTATTGGGTATGTTGAAGAGAGGATTCTTTCAGTTATGGACTTAATTACATAATCTTGTAATGTCTTTTCAGACTTTGTGATTAAGTGAAAATATATTAAGGATGCAGCGTTACTTGACCAAAAAAAGGAAATATCACATATCCTATAAATTCTGGAGTTAGGAGTTAAAGAAATAATCCAAAAGGATCAAGGTATTTTAACTTATTTTTTTTCTCATCTCCAATGGAGAATGTGACTCAAAGTGGAAATAATAGAACAAAGTTGGCTAATAGAAAGATGACACCTAAAAACATAGGATAAGGTAAGGGAATATCTAGCTGACCTTGCACTATCCCAGGATAGCTAGATTGCTAGATGAGTAGATATAGGATAGTCATTGTTGGCATTTATACAGAGTGCTTGAAACTCTGCAAAATGTTTTACATACATTATTTCATTTGATCCTCAAAACAACCCCATGAGACAGGTGCTATTGTTATCCTTATTTTATAGAAGTAGAAACTGAGGCACAGAGAAAGTAAAGAACTTCAGGACCACACAGCTAAGTAAGTGTCAGAGGAAGGATTTAAACCCGTGGGTCCCTAATTCCAACTCTGTCATTCAATTCACTTTTTGATATGGTTTTTCTAGATTTCAACAAAGCACTTGACAGAGTCTCTCAAGCTATGCCTAAGGATCTAATAGAGAGATGGAAGATAGAAGACAGCACAGTTAAGTGGATTCAGGACTGATGAAAAGGCTACACTCAAAGAGTTGTCATTAATGGTTCAATTTCAATTTGGAAATTCTCCACTAAAGTCACTCAGGGATCTGTGCTGGGAAGAAAGAAAAGAGAGAAGGAAGGAGAGAGGGAGAAATAAAAAAGGAGGGAGGGAAAGAAGGAAAGAAGAAAGAGAGGGAAGAAAGGGGGAGGGAGGAAGGCTGACTTTATTAAGCACCTACTGTGTTCCAGGCATTTTGCTAAGCTCTTTACAAATGTTCTTATTTAATCCTCATAACAACCCTGGGAGGTAGGTACTATTATTATCCCCAGTTTACAGTTGAAAAAACTAAGGAAGACAGAGGTTAAGTGATTTAACCAAACTCACACAGGTAGTATCTAAGGTTGGATTTACATTCATGTCTTCCTGATTACAGGTTCAGTGCTGTATCTACCGAGCCACCTAGTTTCTGGGTATCATGCATTTCTATTGGTGACTTGAATAAAGGCAAACGTGGTTAGCTTATCAATTTTGCAGGTAAAATAAAGCTAAAAGAGAGAGTTAATATTTTCCAAGACAGAGCCGGGATTTTAAAAAAAATCATAACAGCCTAGAACATTGGACAAAATCTAATCAGATTAAAATTTTAAGATTATGTAAATGTAAAAGTCTTACATCTGAGATTTAAAAAGTCATGAAAAATGTTGAATAGATTTTGGCCAGACAAGTGTTTCTCTAAAAAAGATCTGGAGATTTTAATGAACTGTGAGTTTAATATGAGTGAGCAGTGTGCTGGAGTAGCAATCTTAGCTAGACTGCATTAAGTGAGGGTCTAGGAAGCTTATAGTCTCCTAATGAGTCTGGTCAGACCACATTCTGAATGTTGTGCTCAGTTCTGGGCACCACATTTTAGCAAGGACATTGATAAATTGCTTAGAATACAGAGGAGATTGACCAAGATGATTAAAGGCTTTGAGATCATTCCATAAAAGAGTTTCTTGGAGAAAGCAGAGATGTTTAGTGTAGAGAACAGAAGACTTAAGACGTGCCTTGTTACTGTATTTAGGTATGTGAAGGATTGTCCTGTGGAAGAGGGATTAGCTTGAGCTTGGCCCCAGAGGAGAGAACAAGGAAGAAGTTGGAAAGTAGCATAGGTAGACATAATAATAATAGCTCAATTCCATATGGCACTCCTATGTGCCAGGCACTGTGCTAAGCACTTTACAAATATTCTGTCATTTGATCTTCACAACAACCTTCGGAAGAGGATGGTATTATTATTATCCCCATTTTATAGATTAAGAAACTGAGGCAAGCAGAGGTTGAGTGATTTGCTCAGAGTTGCACAGTTAACAAGTGTCTGAGACCAAATTTGAACTCAGGTCTTCTTGATTCTAGGTCCAGCACTCTATCCACTGTGCCAGCTAGCTGCTTCAATATAAAGAAAAGATTCCTAAGAAGTTAAGCTATACAGAAGGGGAATGAGATACCTCAGGATATAATACTGACCAAAATTCCTGGCACAGTGAAGATATTGATTGATTCTATGAGTTATCACTCACTAAAGGTCTTCAAGCATAGTCTGGATGAAGACTTGCTGTAGAAGGGTTTCTTATGCAGGTAAATTGAACAAGTTGACCTTTGAGGTCCGTTTCCACTCTGAAATATAATTATTTTATCCTGCTTGTAGAACTGGAAGTGACTTGGTTTTGAAGGTAGATAAAGTGGGAGCCCTGAGAAGCTAAGTAACTTGTCCAATGACATATGATTATAGAGCAGAAATAGGAAGGAATTTATAGGTCATCAAATCCAGTCCCTGAGGCCCTGAGGCAAGTTAAGTGACTTGTCCAAGGTCATATTACTGGTGTCTGAAATGGAATTTGAACCTAGGCTTTCCCCTGATGCCAAGTTCAGTGCTCTGTTCCTTAAATAACACTGCCTCATAAATAAGAGGCATAGCTCAGATTCAAACCCAATTCCTTTGATTCCAAATTTAATATTGTTTTCACCAAGCCATGATGACTTCCCTTGGACATAATTCCTTCTAGGTCCTTCCCTTTACTCAACATACCTAGCCCAAATATATTGCACCAGATCTGACCCTTTTCCCATGGCTTACTATCAACCATAGTCCTCATATGGATTTAGTAATTGGCTAATTTCTCAGAAATATAAAAAAGGTCTAATGTTACTGGAGTTACAATGAAGAATCTCATAGTTCCTATGGTTTCTAAGATTTGAGATTGAAAATACAACTCATAGAGCTAACAGAAACCATATGATTATCTCAAAAATGCAGAAAAAGCTTTTGACAAAATATAACACTATTTACTTTCTATTGAAAACACTGGAATAAATGGAGCCTTCCATAAAATAATAAGCAGTATCTACCTAAAACCATCAGCAAGCATCATATGTAATGGGGATAAACTAGATGCATTTCCAAGAAGATCAGGGGTGAAACAAGGATGTCCATTATCACCATGGTTATTCAGTATGGTAGTGGAAATGTTAGCTTTAGCAATAAGAGAAGAAAAGGAAATTGAAGGAATTAGAACAGGCAAAGAAGAAACTAAGTTATCACTCTTTGCAGATGATATGATGATATACTTAGAGAATCTTGAGAATCAAGTAAAAACCTACTTGAAGTAATAAACAACTTTGGAAAGTTGCAGGTTACAAAATAAACCCACACAAATCATCTGCATTTCTATATATTACTAACAAAGTCCAACAGCAAGAGATAGAAAGAGAAATCCCGTTTAAAGTTACGGTAGACGCTATAAAATATTAGGGAGTCTACCTACCAAAACAAACCCAGGGAATATATGAACACAATTACAAAACACTTTTCACACAAATAAAGTTAGATCTAAGTAATTGGAAAAACATCAGTTGCTCCTGGGTGGCCAAGCTAATATAAAAAAAAAAAAGATAATTCTCCCTAAATTAATTTACTTATTCAGTGCCATACCAGTCAAACTACCAGAAAATTATTTTCTAGAGCTAGAAAAAATAATATCAAAATTCACCTGGAAGAACAAAAGGTCCAGAATATCAAGGGAATTAATTAAAAGAAATGCTAGGGAAGGTGGCCTAGCCATACCAGATCTCATATTGTATTATAAAGCAGCAATAATCAAAACCACTTGGTACTAGCTAAGAAATAGAGGGGTAGATCAGGGAATAGGTTAGGTACTCAACACACAGTAATCAATAAATATAGCAGTCTACTGTTTGATAAACCCAAGGACCACAGCTTCTGGAATAAGAACTCACTGTTTAATAAAAACTGCTGACAGAACTGGATGATAGTGTGGCAGAAGCTAGTCACAGATCAATGCCTGGCACCATACACAAGAATAAAATCCAAATGGGTGCATGATCTAGATATAAAGGCTGATAATATAAACAAGTTAGGGGAGCAAGGGACAGGGTATTTGTCAGATTTATGGAGAACGGAGAAATTTATGACCAAAGAAGAAATAGAGAACATTTATAATTTTGATTACATTAACTTGAAAAGTTTTTGCACAAATGAACTCTGCCACCAAGATTAGGAGGAAAGCAGAAAACTTGGAAACAATTTTTACAACTAGTGATTAAGGCCTCATTTCTAAAATATTTAGAGAACTGATTCAAATTTACAAGAATACAAGTCATTTCCCAATTGATAAATGGTCAGAGAATATGAACAGGCAGTTTTCAGAGGAAGAAATGAAAGCTATTTATAGTTATACGAAAAAAGCTCTAAATCACTATTGATTAGAGAGCTGCAAATCAAAACAACTCTGAGGTACCACATCACATCTATCAGATTGGCTAACACGACAAAACAGGAAGATGATAAATGCTGGAGAAGAGGTGAGAGAGTTGGAACACTAATTCATTGCCAGTAGAGCTGTGAGCTGGCCCAACCATTCTGGAGAGCAATTTGGAACTATGCCCAAAGGGTTACAAAAATGTGCATAGCCTTTGACCCAGCAATACCCCTTCTAGGACTGTACCCCAAAGAGATCATAAAATGGGAAAAAGTCCCACATGTACAAAAATATTTATAGCAGCTTTCTTTGTGGTGACCAAGAACTGGAAATCAAAGTCATGCCCATCAATTGGGGAATGGCTGAACAAATTGTGATATATGAATGTAATGGAATCCTGTTGTGCTATAAGAAATGACAAACAGTTGGACTTCAGAAAAACCTGGAAAGACTTATATGAACTGATGCTGAGTGAAATGAGCAGAACCAGAAGAACACTATACACAGTAACAGCCACAGTATGCCAGGGTTCTTTCTGATAGACTAAGCCCTTCACAGCAATGCAAGGACCTAAAATATTCCCAAAGGACTCTTGAGGCAAAATGTCATCCTCATCCAGACAAAGAACTATGGAATCGGAATGCAGAATAAAGCAAACTATTTTCTCTTGTGTTATGTTTTGGTTTGGTTTGGTTTTATTCATGGTTTCTTCTATTCGTTTTAATTCTTCCATGCAACATGACTAATGTGAAAATGTGTTTAATAAGAATGTATATGTAAAACCCATGTAAGATTGCATGCCATCCCAGGGAGTAAAGAGGGAGGGGGAGAAAATTTAAAACTTATGGAAATAATTGTTGAAAACTGAAAACAAATTAATTAAATTTTAAAAAAGAAAAGAAAATACAACTCATATATATGGCCCTAATTTATCATGTACCTGTGGCCCAACCACCTGTTAACAAATCATATTCTGAATGACAGACTGAATGAATGAATGATGGAGCCTATACCAGGCATATCCACCCCACCAGTTTCCTGGCCACGGAAACTGAATGCTCATTTTTTCATGTAACTAGTCCCAAAGAAAAAAGCCAAGCCAGAAAGATTGTTAATGTAGAATATTTTTTTATACAAATCTTAGAGAATTTGATTAAATTCTAAGCTTATTCAATTGTAGTATACCATTCTGTCTGGAGAATTCAAACAAAGAATTGGTGCCTGTCCATCGCTCTCTTTCATGCAATTATTACACAGGTGAGATGTGATTCTTGCACTGTTGATGTATTTATACTTTACCCCTACATGAGGTTTCCTTATTAGTGGGAGTCTATTTAACACACATGTGTTTAGTTGGCTAACTTTTATTTAAATATTTGTAACAAGATATAAATATAAATCCATCTGGGGATTTAGAATTGCTGGCAAAAGGGAAAATTTCCTCCATTCGGTTTTAGCTTTTCAGGAAACAAGCTAGTAATGAGAAAAGGATTAAAATTTCAAAACCTACCCAAGACCATTTGGCTGCAAAAAAGCATGTTTTTAATCAGGTCTCTGTGTTTGTGTCTGTGTGTATGTGTCCTTTCCTTGATTTTACCCTTTATGGAACATTTGAGGGACACTGTTTGACAGGGAATATTATTTTCATATGTGGAGGGGTGAATTTGAACTTAGACTTAGTCAGCATGACACCAGGACTCTTATTTTACGTACTTGATTTATCACTAACTTTATGTTTGAGATGATGTCCCTGAATCTGGCTCTCCTTGTGGGAATGTGTAAGCAGGGTCTTGCATCCCCTGCTGAAACTCAAAGGCGTGGGGCTCCATGCCATGTCATGTTTATCCCGAGCACTAACCTTGCACGATGGTTATCCCAAAAATTTTGTTTTGGGAAAAATAGTTGTTTTTTTCACGAAAATATATTATTTATGCTAATGTGATTAGTTATTATTTTTAAGCAGATTAATAAAAATTTTAAGATTAATTGGTTTTGATTTGGAATCCTCATTAGGGTCCTCAAATCCTGATTAATTTTTAAGAATATAAAAAGCTCCTGAGACCAAAAATCAACCTTCCCAGACCCTCTCTTTTGCCCTGTCCTCTCTAGCGTTACTCTGTACCCCTACACTTGACCAAGTTGATTGCTACTACGGCTTGAATTTTTTGAGTGCTCCTACTCAAATAGTCCCAGCATTATCACTCTCAATCTTTTCCTTTGCTCCCCACTTAGAAGAGATATTCCCTATTACTTGCTAAGGCTAAACTCTCTAGTCATATACAACACCTTCTTATAACAATAGTTCCTGCGTTTTCTTTCGTAAGTTTTTCATTATCATTGATTCCTTCCTACATGCTCAGAACTATGCTCAATTCTCCTCATCTAAAAAAAAAACACACCTTTCCTTGAGCCTTTGAGCCTTCAGCTAACTGTTCCATCTCTTTCTTTTGTCCTTCCCTCCTAAACTTTATGAAAAAATCATCAACAGCTGATGCCAACGCTTCCCTGAATCTTGCTGTCTTCTTCAGCTCCTTTGCAACTGGGCTTCTAACCGCCTTTCTCGCACTGAACTGAAACTGTTCTTTCTAAAGAACTGTTATTCTTGATTTGTTCAAGTGTCCTGGACCAGTTGACTTCCATCCTCAGGTCCTGAAAATATTTGAAAGCACAATATCCCATTCAAGGATGCTGACTGGATGTTCAGCTATCATATCCTTCCTTATACCATTAGCTAACTTTTCACATATCTATGTTTTCTCTTAAGCTCTTTATGGGCAGTTGCTGTCTTATAGCTCCCAGATCACAGGATCTCCATCCTCTCCCAGTACCTCTCTTGCTGCCTTGCCTTTTTCGTTGCTGGTATTCAGTCATTTCAGTCCTTTGTGACCTCCTTTAGGGTTTTCCTGGCAAAGATACTAGAATGGTTTGTCATTTCCTTCTACAGTTCATTTTACAGATGAGGAAATTGAGGTAAACAGGGTGAAGTCCAGGGTCACACAGCTACCAAGTGTCTGAGGCCAAATTTGAACTCAGTAAGATGACTCTAGGTCTGGCATTCTCTCCACTGGGCCACCTAGTTACCTCCTGTTAATGATTAGAGTAGTTCAAATGTGGAATTAATTTCTTTGTGAGGTAGAGGGTTCTCCCTTACTGAAGGTTTTTGAGCAAAGTCTGGATGACCAGTTGTCAGATATTTGGAAAGATGATTCCTTTTTCCAGGGATGATTTGGACTTTATGACTACTGAGTCCTGTCAACTGAAATTCTGTGATTCTGTGTGATTTCCCATTCTTTTCATTCTCCTTCTATGTCTCTAACTGCTTCTCTTTCTCTCTCTCCTTCACTGGCATTTCGTTTCTCTTTCCAATCCCTAATCATGTACATTTCCCAAGAGTCTGTCCTCTTCTTTTCTTATTCTGTATTCCCTCTTTTGGCAATCTCATTTGCTAACTGAAATGTGTACCCCCAATCCTGTACTCTCTTGTGAGATCTGAACCCATATCTTCCAATGCTTACAAGACAACTTGTTTCAACAGAAAGACTGCTGAAACCTGTCTTCAGATCCCTGTTCTGACAAATATTACCCATATGACCTTGAGCAAGGCAGTTAACAAATCCCAGCCTCAGTTCCCTTATCTGTAAAAATTAGGGGATTGGCTTAGATCAGGGATGGGGAACCTGTGGTTTTGAGGTCACATGTGGCCTTCTGGATAGGTCCTCAAGTGTGGCCCTTTGAATCCCAACTGAATCCCAGGATTTGTTCTGTAAAACTTGGACTCAGTCAAAAGGCCACACCCAAGGACCTACAAGGCCACATATGGCTTCAAGGCTGAAGTTTCCCCACCCCTGGCCTAGATAATCTCTAAGGTCCCTCATTTCTATATCTATGACACTATAAGATCACTTCTAACTAGAAGTTCTATTGACCCCCTCAAAGTTATTGTATTGTAAACTAAACTTACTAGCTTTGAAAAAGCCTATTCCTTCTCCTGACAGCACAATGTCTGTTTAGGGCCTCCATTATTCACTTAATTGCCCATGTTTATGAGCAATTGAATCTTCTCCTGTTTGACCAAATTTCAACTTCTTATCATCTCTAAAATGTCTCCTCTTCTCTTTTCCTGTTCCTACCATTCTAGTCTACATCCTCTTTAGTCTAGGACCTACCCACACTATTTAAATTAAATTAAATAATCTTTTTATAAATCCTCTTATCTCTATACCATCTCTTCCTCCAAAATAACCTTGATGCTACTGCCATTATAACTCTTTTTATTATACATAGATCTACTGTACTCACAAATCTTCTATTGCTTCTTATTACCTTCTAAGTAAAGTTTTACAACTTATTTTCCTGCCCTTTGCAACCTAGAACTACCTTGCTTGATTTCCAAACTATACCACGGTTAGAATCTGGAGTCAAAGGAAATGTTTCACATCTCAGTGAGCACTTTTCTTTGCTACTTATGCTGTCTATAAATTGACCAGGTGGCCTCTAAGGTCCCACTGAACTCCAGAATCTATGGTACTTTTCTTAGAGAAGTCTAGAGATTCAAATAAAAATTAATTGAACAACTAATAACTTTGGTCAAGTAGCAGGCTATAAAATAAACCCACAAAATCATTGATCTTTCTCCATACTGACCAACAAAGCCCAAGAGGGAGAAAGAAAAAGATAATTTCCATTCCATATAACTACTGAATGTAAAAAACATCTGAGAGTTCACTTAACAGCACACATAGGAATTGTATAAATACAACTATAAAATATTCTTTACAAAAAGAAAGACAATAGGAAACATTAATTTCTCATTATTGAGCCATGAAAATACAATAAAAATGATGATACTACAAAATTAATTTATAGTTGAGGATCATACTAAACAAACTACCAAAGACTTACTATATAAAACAAGACAAAATAAAAACAAAATTAATCCAGAGGAATAAGAGGTCAAAATCTCCAGGAAAATAGTGAAAAAAGTGGGAAGGAAAAGATCTTGGCACATTATAATATGATGTGGGAATCATTAAAACTGTTTTATAGTAGCTAAAAAATAGAAAAGTCAACCACTGAAAAAATAGGTATATAAGATCCAGAAGAAATTGAACATATTAACATAGTGTTCAATAAACCCATGGACACCCACTCCAGGAGTAAGGACCCACTTTTCATCAAAAGATTGAGAAAATTAGAGAAACCCTTAAAAACTGGGGTTAAGACCCAGATCCCACATCATACTACATATCCCAATAACATTCCAATGGATACATGGCATAGATATAAATGATTATATCATAAATAATTTAGAGAAGAAGGAAAGAAAGGAAAGCTATCACAATTACAGATAGGAAACTAGTCTTGACCAAACAAGGATTAGAGATGATGAGAAATGATAAAATGGACACTTTTGATGAAATAAAATTGAATGGTTCTGCATAAGCAAAAGCAATAGAAGTAAAACAGTTAACTGGAGGAAAATCTTTGTAGAGAATATTTCTGATAAGCAATAATAATAGCTCACTAATTTAGATGCATTATTTGTCAATATAATGCCCAGCACATAATAAATTAGTTATTATTATCATACAGTACTTTGAAGTCTGCAAAGTGCTTTAATGATCTTAGCTCATTTTCTCCTCAGAACAAGCTTCTGAGATAGGCGCTATTATTATCCCTATTTTATAGAAGATGAAATTAAGATGAGAGTCACTCACCTAGGAAGTTTCTAAATCAGGATTTGAATTGGGGTCTTCCTGAAATACTCTGATAAAGTTTTAGTATCCAAGATACATAATAAAATCAATACAAATATATAAGAACAAAATCCATTCTCCAATAGATAAATGGCCAAAGAATAAGAATAGGGAGTTTTGAAATGAATTGCAAACTTTTGACATCCATAGGAAAAAATGCTCCATGTCACTAATAATGAGAAATGCAAATTAAAGCAAGTCTGAGGATCTACCTCACACCTATTAGATTGGCTAAGAGGACAAAAAAGAAAAAAGAAAATTACTTTTGATGGAGTGGATGTGGAAGAAGAGACAGTAATGCACTGTTGAGGGGGATGCTATAAATTAGTCTAGACATTCTGGAAAACATTGGGAACTACACCCAAAAAGTCACTAAACTGCTAGTAAGCATGTACTCCAAAAAATATATCAAAAACAAAGGGAAAGGATGTCTATGTAAAAACAATATCTTAGCAGCACATTTTGCTGTAGCAAAGAATTGCAAGTTAAGTAGGATACCCATCATCTGAGGACTGTCGAACAAATTATGGGACATTAACGTAATGGAATATTATTGCTTTGTATGAAATGACTAAAGAGTTCAATTCAGAGAAATTGGAAAACATATGAACTGATGCAGAGGGAAGTAACAAGAACCAAAAAAACAAACCACTTAGAAGTTCCAGTTCACGTGGGCCACAAGATGGAGGACTATACATTTTTTCTCTCTGATACCCATGACCTCTCAAAGTTCTCCAAAACAGATATTATGCAGCAAAGATAAAGCAATTCCAATCTCCACAAGGAGACAGAATTCAAAGAAAGGTTAAAAACAAAAACAGAATCCATGAAAACCCATGAACTGATGCTTAGTAACCCTAAGCTCACTTGGCACTTTTCCCTCACCTCCCACATAGCAAGGCTGCCTGAATAGAATACAGGCTTAGAACAAAATCTACTGCTGTACCATGGTCTCTCCTCCCTCTTTTGAGTGCTGTGGGAACCTTGGCTCCAGGCTGCAATAATTTGCTCAGGTATGGATAACCTCTTGGTCATATCCCTTCAGAAGGAAAAAAAAAGGGGAGGGGAGGGGATTAAGGTTAAAGCAGTTAAAACTGGTTTGAGTTCAACTGGTTTAAACAAGATTGAACTGGGGAAATGATTTATACTAGATTGAACTGGCCTGAACTAGATAGAATCAGATTAATCTGGTTTAAAATAGATTGAGCAAGTCTGAACCAAACTGAACTGGTTTGAACTGGATGTAAAAGGAATTTAAAGTTTTAGATACAATTCTCTTTTCCATATACAACCTTTTTTTGAATATGGGAATGCTGATGTTTGTCAATGTTTATCAAGTTTGTAATTTTAAAAAGAAGAAAATTTTTCATAAAAGAAGGATATTGCTCAAGATAATTTTTAAGATCTCTTCAAGCACTAGCTCCCATGATGCAGATAATATGAAGGAATTTCATATGCAGAAAACGTTATTGCTGAATAGGGTGGTTAGAAGGAGGACAATATGGTTTAATTTTTTGTTAAACTTGGAGGAGGAGAACTTATGTTGAATTCTACCTCCTAGCTATTTGATCATGAGCAAATCACTTAACCTCTCTGAGGCTCAACTTCCTAATTTGTGAAATGGGAATAATAACTTTCCATAGAGTTGTGAGGATCAAATGAGATAATATATGTAAAGCTCTTCACACACCTTCAAGGACTAAATAAATGTTACTTATTATTCTTATTGCTATTACTATTACAGAAAGTATACTAAGGGAAGGAAGAATTCAGCTAAGTCTTGAAGGATGGCTATGGAACTGACCCATCTCTCTCTCTCATATTCCTCCTCCCCCATCCTTTCCTTCCACATACATTAGTTCACAAGGGCTGTGGCCAATGAAGCCTGTATATAACTATAGGCTGCATAGGGAGACTGGGCCTTCCCAATCTAAACCTCTCCCTTAGGGAGGGTCCTGGGAACATTCCAAACACACCTTTACCCACTGGGAAGGTCCATTACCCTCAGGGGACCCAGCTGAACCACAAATATCTACCAGCATATGTAAGATACAATACAAATTGACTCTGTGTATGCATGTATGTGTATGCATGTATGTGTGTGTATTTGATGAACATACAAGAGCTTCAATACCCCAATGAATGTTGTCCCTTCAAAACAGGCTGAGACCTGGTTAGACCAACTAGGCTGGTTTGAACTGGATTGTAGTAGAGATTCAGTTTCATATATAATTCCCCTTTCCATATACAATCCTTTTTGACTATGAAAATGTTGGTATTTATCAAGTTTGTAATTTTAACAGGTGGTTACATGGCTCAGTGGATAGAGACCCGGCCTGGAGTCAGGAAGACTCATCTTCCTGAATTCAAATCGAGTCTCAGACATGATGGACAAGTGTGACTTTGGGCAAGTCACTTAACCCTGTTTGCCTCAGTTTCCTCATCTGTAAACTGAAGAAGAAAATGGCAAACCACACCAGTATCTTTGCCAAACAAACCTCAAATGAGTTCATAGAGAGTTGGACATGACTGAAAAACAACTGAGCAACAATTTTCAAAAATAAATATTTTTATGAAAGGGGGGCTTAAATCTGCTTAGACTAACTTCTTTGAAACACCCTTTGGGAACTGCCTTTAGAAATGTACTTTCAATCCGTATGTACAAAAATATTTATAGCAGCTCTTTGTGGTGGCTAAGAACTGGAAACTGAGGGGATAGCTATCAATTGGGAAATGGCTAAACAAGCTGTGGCATATGAATACAATGGAATACTATTGTGCCGTGAGAAATGATGAGCAGGTAGACTTTGGGAAAACCTGGAAAGACTTATATGGACTGATGCTGAGTGAAGTGAGCAGAACCTGGAGAACACTGTACACAGTAACAGCCACAATGGGTGATGACTAGCTTTGATAGACTTATCTCTCCTTAGCAATGCAAGTATCCAAGACAACTCCAAAGGACTCATGATGGAAAATGCTGTCCAGATCCAGAAAAAGAACTATAGAGCCTGAATGCTGATTAAAACATATTATTTGCTCTCTCTCTCTTTTGTTTTGTTTATTTATTCTTTCTCATGGTTTCTCACATTGATTCTAATTCTTCTTTACAACATGACTAATGTGAAAATAGGTTCGATATGAATGTACATGCAGAACCTATATCAAATTACACGCCATCTTGCAGTGGCGGGGGAGACATGAGGAGGAAATTTGGAACTCAAAATCTTATGTAAGTGAATGTTGAAAACTAAAAATAAATAACATTGAAGGCTATGTTCCTTCAACATTCTTTTTTTTCTGCCCGTGCTTGATCTTTTTTCTCCTCTGACTTCATGTTCTTCAGTGCAGTCATATTCTTCAATGTAAGTTACTGAAGTAATAGAGCCTAAACATCATCATTCCTCGTCATCAATGATGAGAATTACTATAAAAATGTTGACAAATTTCAAAAAAAAAAAAAAAAGAAACATACTTCTGAATACCCCAACGGGTGATGACAGATCTTTGCCCCTTGAGGTCAGATTTGATCTTCGGAAATAGTCAATACTTATTCAGAGCAAAGCTTGTTGAAAAAAGTGTTGATCAAAGTGGGTAATACCATTTAGAGTAAACATATGGGGTGTGACTATAAAGTAAGAAATACTGATGATACTGAGTTTCTAGTGTGGCTTTCCATAGGATCAGCTGCAGAGCTTAGATGGGACCTCAGAAGTTTTCTAGTCCAAAGATGTCAATCATATAGTCCATGTCTGAACCATATGCAATTGGGAAATATTTAATCAAATAAATACAAATATACTAAGACATAGATAATGTTAATTTGTAGTTTTCCAAGTAAATATGTAACCAATAGGGATCATTATATATAATTTTGTGGCCCCTGTTTCTATTTGAGTTTGAAACCACTGGAAGAAGTCCACCTCCATCCATTCCCATTTTAGTGATGAGCAAACTAAGGTCTAAAAAATGATGTGACTCATCCAATACAATCACAGACTTTGACATACCTCATGGGCACTTTAATCCCATCCATACTCAAATAAGTAATCAGTATTGATGTATTGAACACTCACTATGGTCCAGGCACTACTGTGTTCTGGGACTGGGAAAGAAAGGTGCTTCTTTTTTGAAAAATCATCATTCCTACAAGGACAGATGAATGGAAGTCCTTCTCCCTAAATCCAACCAGCTTTCCACTGCCCTGGATAGCTCTGTCTCAGAGTTCTGATGGTGACTTCAAAAGAGGAGTTTCAGAAATATTTTAAACAATGGAAAAATTGTTAGAATTTGTATGCTAGCCTCCTAAGGAAATTAATTTGACAGCATTCATTTAGTTTCCAAAGTTCTGTTACGTTGTTTAAAAAAATATTCCTTTATAGTCAACCACTCTGCTTTGCCACAGACACCTATGATCCCCCTAGATTTTAAGCATTAATTATTGCAGTGCTTTGGGAAATGCAGGTCACATTTGATGCAGGATTATGTAATCCCACTACTTTCTCAGACCCCAACATTGGAGAAGACAAAGAGGAGTAATTTCAACATGTCTGGAGTCAAGAGACAGGTACTGGAGATTGTGTGCAAGCTTAATCTTTATGTTTTGACTTTGACAGTCTTTTAAAATTGCTATTTGTATGCAAGCTTATGGGATGCATCTAAAATATCTTTTCAGAAAACCCAACTTTCTTCATTGCACATGCTAGTTTGTGGTTGGTTTCTTTCCTTTCTTCCTTCCTTCCTTCCTTCATTCCTTCCCACCAAGAGACTGTTTTGACAGACTTCATGATAGAGGAAAGGTATTGCCAGATTATAAGTATGGAAAATCAAGCATGACGAGCCCATACTTTTTACCTACCTGCTTCGAAAAAAATTCACTGAAAGGGATTGAAAGTGATCTTCCCTGGTTCTAGGAAAGTGATGGGATAGATCCACAGCTGTGTGATCTTTACCCTAGAGCATGAAGTTGAGGCCTTTCTCCCAAAGTACAAATTATGATCATTTTGCATATTCTGTTCCAGAATCTACACCTAATAATTCCCACATCTGCAAAGAGTCTTTTTTCTTTCTTCAAAAGCACTTGTGGTATGGGCAGGGGTGTGGCTTGAAGCAAGGCTCGGTTTCCCCCAGGGGAAGCCAGACTGATTGGTTCCACCCACAGCTGGCAGGTAGGTGGGGTCCAAGAAGATGAGCTAACAGGCTTCTGAGTGCACCTAAATGTTGTTTTCAAATTCCTGGAACTATAAGTAGGGGGAAGGGAGTAAGGAAAAAGGAGGGGGAGAGGAGGAAAAAAAGCGCTATGTAATAGGACCTTACTCAAGCATAATCAATAGTCCACCTTTAATAGCCTCTCCTAATGTTCCAAATGGTTCTTGCCACTGGGTCAGCATTAAGCATCTGAAATACACACAGCAGCAGCAATCGGAGTCTGACCACTGACAGTGAGAGTAAGAGGTGATGAAAATGTCTCAAATACAAGAAAAAGGGAACGTCAGTTGCCCTTACCAGAATAGGGCAATACACTATACCAGGTCTGCTGTTGTATTAGGCTGTCATGACTGGGGCTAAGTTTTAATTTTTTCCTATGAAGCTTTTGATATCAATATTTTTGAGCTTTCTTTTGAATATTTCAAGGGAGACTATTTCCTCTAGTCAGATAATGGCTTGATAAAAATAAATAAGTAATAAATTAAATAAATAACAATGATGGAGCTACAATACCCTTAGAGTTGGGACAGAAACAATGACAGAAAAAAAGGCATATTCTGTTAGAAAAATACTTCCTATGTAATACAGAAAAGAATTCTTACAGAGCTCTTGAAAGATCAGAGCCTAGATGGAAAACTCTAATTGAGAGGAGAAATCTTAGCCACAATTTTCAAAACAACTTAGAAACAAATCATCAGTGGAAACAGCCTATTAATTCTTAAGCCATACACCTGTCCTGGAAAGGCATCACGATTAAAGAACCAGCACTGGAGTCAGAAAGACCAGGGTTCAAGTCCCACCATAGACCCCTACTGTCTGTCTGACCTTGATTAAATTGCAAAGCACCTGCAAATCTTTGCCAACTTTCCTGCAAGGAAGTTCTTTACACCAGTGAAATCACAACTGGTCCAGAAAATGTCCTCCCCACCTGTTTTGGGTCTCCAGGAAAAAATACGACAAAATCCAGATTAAAATGTGATGCTGAGAGAGGAGGTTCCCAGTGTTCAGCACTCAAAATCAGAGTGAGAGATTTCATGACTGTGAAGAGAAAATACCACTGTCCAAGTTATAGTCTGGAAACTAGCTGCCAAAATATCAGAGCAAATCTTAACTATGGTGACATAGAATAAATGGAGAGTGATCCCTGAGGTGACTGGAATACAGATCATGGATGTTAGAAATTAGAATCCATACTTCGAATCTTCTTTTAAAACAGAGTATTGGAAGTGTTAAAGAAATCAGTAGATGGAACAGATAAAAACAAATGAATCCTTCAAGCAAAAAAGTTGTAAGAGGTTTCTTTTAATTTACAATTTTTATTTTTTAAGTTTATTGATATCCTTTTTTACATCACCTCCATTTTCCAATGTCCCTGTCTCAGACAGCCATACCTTTTTAACAAAGTGTTTAAAGTTTTAAAAAAAACCACCATAGTTCAACATAACTTATTAATTCTTTGAGAAAAGTCTTACATGTATTGTTCTATACTCATCATATCCAATATCTGAAGAGAATGGGGTGCCTCTTCATATCCCTTCTTTGGGGCCAAGTGTGGTCACTTTGATTTTATATCATTCAATTGTGATTTTGCTGTTCTGTACATGAGCATTCTCATTGTCATCATGTAAATCATTTTCCTGGTTTCAATTGCTTCACTTTACATCTGCCAAAGTGTCTTCCCATTCTCTATATTCTTCCTATTCATCATTTCTGACCATGTTGTAATATATTATTACGTTCATATGTCACAGATTGTTTAGCCACTCCTCAAACCAGTCCTTTGTTCCTACAAAATCAATGCAGTTTTAAAATATAAAGTGGAGTTTTGGGGTTCCTCAGCCCTAGGATCCCTGAGACAACTTCCCCCTTTGTTGACATGTTACTCTGCCCCTCCCTATAGAAAGTCGTTCTAATGTGCTCTGGTCAATGGCCTATACTTCAGTTCTCAAAGATATCCTAAGGAAGGCGAACTCAGGATTCACTAAAGCACTAATGTCAATAATACAGATAATTTTCATGGGCAAGAGACTAGAAAAAACCTGTTAAGATCCAGATAGAAAACAAATCAATTGTGAAGTATGTGATAGAGTGGAAAGGATGCTCAGTTCAAAGTCAGAAGACTTGGGTCCAAATCCTGACTCTACCCCTTTCCTCCCTGCATGATCTTAAGTTAAGAGACACAATTTCCTCACTTGTAAAATGAGGGAGGTCTTCAAATCTCCCTTCTAGCTCTAGTGTTATGATACTGAGTAAGACAGAACAAGCAGCATTAATTATGCCGTCCTTATTTTCTACTTGAGAATCCAGCAGTGGATGGACAGGGTTAAACAATACTCCAATATGTTTTTGTCTGGACTGGAGCTTTCTCCTCAGGACTTTATGAAACAATCTTGAAATCTCTGGAAATATTTTTATTCCGCTTCTAGCAACAGTCAAGTTTTCCTAGTATTAACAATCCCTTGCTGCAAGGATGTCAGGGTTTGAAACCTTCTCAAACTGTACCTTGGAAGGTTTCTTTGGAGCTCACCCAGCTGTCTTAAACTTCCATGTTTTATGTCTATAGACATCTTATGTCTGTAAATGTCTATATTCATGTTTATATGCCTCTTGATTTCTTTAAAAGGACCTAGTTTAGTGCTGAAAGATCAGGGGACAAATTGTCTGAGAGAAAACACATTGGCAGATAAGATAAATGTTGGGGTTTCTTCCCCTGTAAGAAAAAAAATGTCTTACCAAGAACTCCATGAAGCAACTGGTGAGCTAGGAAGGAGTTTTATTAACGTTCTGGCTAGAGCAGGCACCCAACAAGTAGGCACACCTATTGAGACAAATACACAGCTTTTTATTCCCTATTGTCGATTGGCATTTCACACCCCTGCTTCCTCATTGGCTGGGTACTGTGGGGTTTACAGCCTATCGGAAATGCCTAAATTCCCATGTAATTCTCTGCCCCACCCCTTTACATCTCCCATTATCCTTCCCCCTGCCCCTATTTTTCTTTATACTTTCCAGCTGCCTCTTAAACACCTGCATCTTGTTTAGCAACTTGGCTTACATGCAGAAGCAACAACCTTCTTTTTTCCCACAACCCTAGTTCAAATGTGTTGAGGAATATCTTAAAATGGTTATCTTGCTCCCCAGTATGCTTTGCATACTCAGCTAATTTCACAAATTTTTGCCATTAGATTGTATTTAATAATGAATGATTGGACCCATGATTCATATGGTACAGAGAACTCCTGAATGAGAAAATGCTTTATCAAAGCATTTTAGTATCTTTTCTGAATTTCCTAGAGCATGGAAAGGTCACAGAGTCAGTATGTGTCAGAGACAGAACTTGAGACCACATCTTCCATAGCTCCCAGCTGGCAGCCTTCTCACGCTGGAGATGCCTCTGCTCTGTGGTCCTCTGAGAGCTCTGATTGTTAGGTCCTGGATCATTACATAATGAGATCCCAGGCTATCCATGATCATTTCACTCCTAACTTCACTCCTCTAAGGTTTTGCACCTCATCCTTTGCCTCTTAGTATTTTATATTTCCTTCCCTTCTCTCCTTTTCCAGCTCCTTTTAGGTCTTGCCTTCCCCCCTTAGAAAGTAAACTCTTTGCGGGTAGGGGTTCTTTTTTTGCTTGTATGTGTGTATCCAGTATAGAACATAGTGCCTGACATGTAGCAAACACTAAACAAAATGTTTTCTCTGTCTCTCTAGCTCTGTCTCTCCCTGTCTCTGTCTCTGTCTCTCTGTTGCTCTGTCTCTCTGTCTTTCACTCTGGCTCTCTGTGTCTCTCTCTGCCTCTGTCTATCTGTCTGTCTGTCTCTCTCATATCCTAGTTCTAAGACCAGTCACTTGACTTCTTTAATCCCATAGTGGTGAATATATTAGGACAAATCTGATTCTGATCATTACAGTCTATCTCTTGGTAGAAAAATTATTTAATGTAAATTAATATAGATATTCTAGGAGAGCAATATTTTGGTAAATTTAATATGAGCTTCTATTTCTACAGCAGTTTACATCTCATTTGATCCTCACCACAAGACTATGGAAATATAGATTATTATTTTCCCACTACATAGATGAGGAAACTGATACTTACAAAAGTTAATGACTTGCTCATGTTCACACAAATTAAAAGAGAAGCTGAGATTTAAACATAGCCTTCTAATTAAAGTCCAGTGCCCCCTTCCACTGTATCATGCTATCTTGTTAAAATCACTCGTGAATCTACCCATCATGACTTAATAGTTTACAGATACTGAATGGGCACCTACATTTTGGAATGGCCTTGAGAAAAGGTAAATATGTTTGAATCCTCATCCTGAAAATTCCCATTGTTCTTATGCCAAACTTAGAGGCAAGTCCATCGAATGCTTTCTTTTTTTTTAAACTTCCTCACATTTCAAGTTTTGCACCATCCTTGCCTTTCTATATTTCTGTTAGTACCCAAAGCTAAAGTGACGAAATGCCACAAGAAAGGCTGTTCGTCTAGGATTGCCAATCTGACAGAGAGCCAGCGGCACTGGATGACTTCCAAGAAAGTCTGTTCTCAAAAGATTTCCAGGCCGATTTTTGCAAACGCAAGGGGTTTGAATAAACATCCAAACTTCAGCATGCTTATCAGTCCTGAACCCCTGAACCTGTCACCCATAATGAGATCTGAGTGGAAACAAAGGAAAAAGAGTGAGATCTCTCCTGACTAAGGATTACATTAATTTATAACGTCCTTCTTCACTCATAATTGGTTTCAAGCAGAAAGAGAGACAATACTTTTTAATGACTCCATAAAAATACTCTACCATTGGCATACGTGGGTAACAACAAAAACAGTGAAAATAGTGCATGATGTAAGACTTTGACCTGCCTTAAAATGTGGCAGAGGTGCATAATATCAGGGGCTGTTTTTTTTCTTCAGGAATATATTGCTATTTGAGTTCCATGAATATTTGATGTACACACACCCTGGATTTTCAATTTGTCTGCTGCATAAGCAGATGGCTAGTAGTATAAAAAGATAAGACTTATTAAAAGCATGTGAATCCCAGACTGCTCAGTTTACCTTGAATACTAAAATGAGTATTCAGATGTTTTACATTAAAGTGCATAATTCTTATGGGTGTGATTAGCGATTGAATTTATATAGACTTTCCTCATCTGTAAAATGCGGATAATAAAAGCAGCTACTCCTGTGGTTGTTATGAGGATCAAATGAGATAAAAATTAGAAAGGTCTTAGGACAGCAAGCTAGAAGTATTCATTGTTGTTGTTAAGGTTCTTCTTTCCTTCTACTTCTCCTCTTCTTTCTTCTTCTCCTTGTTCTTTTTCATTCTTCTGCATTCAGATAGCTAATGAAATCACAAATCTTCTATGATTTAAGAATATTGGGTGGAGGTTAAGAAAAATATAGTACTTTTCAGGTAGATACAGAAAATAGAGGAGTTTCCACAACAAACTTGAAAGAATCATCTCTTGTGATGAGCGTCTCAAAACATCTTTGCTTAAATGGTGTGGAAAGTCTTCATCAGTTTTCCTCCCATTTAACAAAGTCATGCTTCTTTATGCGTAGCTCATCCTCAATCAGTCAGTCAACTAGCATTTATTAAGCCCCGAAGAGGTGATAGCTGTCATCAACCATTTAAAAGTCTGGGATGAGGAAGAGGAATTAGATTTGTTTGACTCAGTCCCAGAAGACGACTAGCAGGAACAAGTGAAAGTTACAAAGAGAGAAATATATATATATATATTTAATGTAAAAAAAAAAAGTCCTAACAGTAGACGCTATCCAAAAATGATCTGCTTCTGACGATAGGGGGCTCCCTCTTTTATCTCCCTATTCGTCTTCAAAACAATAGTTGAATGTCTGTTTCCTGGGAATGTGGCATAAAGGATTCCTGTACAAGTATCTATGGGATCAGATGACCTCTGAGGTCCTTTCTAACTCTGAGGTTTTGTGATTCTGTGAGGAGTAATGGTATAGCCTGCATTACTTTCAAATACCGTAACATAAAAATTTTAAATCTGTGGTTATAATGTGTAATTTCAGAGATCCAAGGTCTTAAGGAAAAATTTCATAAAGTTCCCCCTTATACTTGTCATTACCAGCATAAAATGTGTCTAGGCAAGAACTTCCTGGTTAGAATTTAACTGAAGTGGTAATATATATAAATATACCATAGAGCTTAATCCATCCAAGTTAACTCTTTGCTTAAAAAAAAGGCAAGGGAGGGGACAGGGAATGAGGAGTAGATGGAAGAAATCTGCAATTTACTAATTGTGTGACGTTGGGCAAGTCATAAACTCTCTGGGCTCCAGAGCTAGAAAAGTTGTTGGTGAGTTTAGTCAGGACACTTGGGTCCTGGTCTCAGCTTTGCCATGCAATTACTGTATGACCTTTTACAAGTAATTTAATCACTGTGTGCCTCAGTTTCATCTGTTAAATGAGATGGTGAGGTGCTACCTGCCCTTCCTAATTAGTAAATTAGGGTTATGGAGAGGATCAAATATGATAACAAATCTTAAAGTTATATACATGTGGGCAATATCATTATTATTTATTGTTAAATGCATTGTCGGTACTATTACAATTTCATTTGTCCTGGATATTCTGATCTCCACACAGTCAGCAATTATTCATTTTGTTAGGAGTAAAAGAGAGTGATTATTATTGAAAGGAAGGGAAAGACTGCTAATTTTTTCTTTTCCTCACTCTGTAGAGACTTAGCTATACCTAAGTTCCTGGATTTCATAATATCTGAAGAGTCACGGATTTAAGATCTAATAAAGAGTGAAGAGGACTGGCATGGGCATAGGAGAACAAATTCTGAATTTAGAGTTCAAAGTCTTACTTTTTCGGTAAATCTTCTTTATTTTATTTATTTTAGAGTCATTTAACCTAAGTCTTAGCTTCCTCATTTATATAATGGGTATAATACTACTTGGGCAGCTAGGTGGCACAGTGAGCCTGAAGTCAGGAAGACTCATTTTTCACGAGTTCAAATCTGATCTCAGACACTTACTAGCTGTGTGACCCTGGGCAAATCACTTGACTCTGTTCATTTCAGTTTCCTCATTTGTAAAATGAGCTAGAGAGGGAAATGGCAAACCACTCCAGTATCTTGGCCAAGAAAACAAAATTGGGGTCAGTCAAACATGAGTGAAAGGACTTAACCACAAAATTACAATACTTGCACAACCTATCTCGTAGATGTATAAGGAAAGTGCTTTGCAACCATAAAGTGCTATTTAATTTAAATACTTGTTGATTTGGCTTAAATGTGACCTATTAAATTATTCTGCAAAAGACTCAAAAAAACCTTCATATTATATTGTTTATTTATTTTAATTATTTTAATGTATCATTTTTCATTTATGTGGAAGTACCTCAGGTTAAAAAGCTTGAAGTTGTTTTTGAATGCTCATTTTAAAAATACATTACAAAGACTGAGAAGGCAAGCTATTTTTCATAGACTGATCCATTCTACTTTTAAAATAGCAACCAATAAACTGATAAAAAATCATTTCTTAAGCACCTATGGCATTCAAGGCATCGTGCTAGATCATGAGGATACAAAGGCAAAAGTGAAACAATGCCTGCTTTCAAGAAACTTACTTTCTAATGAGAAAACAACGCATACAGATATATACAAACATACAATACAGATACAAATAACCTTGGAGAGGGACACAGTAGTATGAGACCAGGAAAGACTTCATGTAGAAGCAAATGACAACTGAACTGAGTCTTGAAGAAACAAGGTATTCCAAGTGGTAGAGAAGAAAGAACACATTTCAAATATGAAGGAACACCACTGAAAAGACATAGAGATGGGAGATAGAGAGCCATATGTCAGAAACAGCAAGGAGCTAGATTGATAATATAATATAATACAATGTAATGTAATATAAAATATAGTTTAGAAATGTAAAAGGGGTCCAAGGTGTATAGAATTTCAAATACCAAAGGGAAGAATAGCATAGACATAAATATAGATATAGATGTCTATTACGTTTCTCGGGTCTGATTATGCTAATCAATGCCTATACACACACATACACACACTATATATAGGCAATATATTGGAAATATGTGTGTATCTGTATAAGCACTGATTAACATAATCAGATCTGCATTTTAGGATAATTCCTTTGGCAGTTAGTGAAGGACCATAGAAACTTGAAGCAGGGAAATCCAATAGATTATTGCAATAGTCTAGGTGAGAGAGGATGAGGGCCAAAGGTGGTATGATATATAAATGAGTGGGGAGAAGGGAATCCGAGATGAGATGAAGGTAGAAATGTCAAGATTTGGCAAGAAATTTGGAATATGGAATGAGTATGAGGATGACATCAATTTTGTATAGAAGAATGGTAATGTCCTTGATGGAAATAGGGAAATTAAGATGAAGAGGAAGATTAGAAAGTAGAGAAATAGGAGTACTGTTTTGACCATATTGATTTTGACATGCCTATGCCATGTCTTATACGGGATAGGTGACATAGACCAGGAACTAAGGAATGAGACCAGGGCCAGATAAGCAGATCTAATAGTCATCTGAATTAAGAAGATAAAAGAACACATGGAAGCTTATGAGGTCACCAAGAAAGTATACAGAAGGGTACCTAGGACAGAGCCAGCCCTGAGGTACACCCGCATTTAAGGTGGTAAATAGTTTAAGAAACCGTGTAGAATTTTGATAGATGCATATGAGACATCTTAGTATATGAGAGATTGTAGGGAGACATTTTGATCTACTGAACTAAATGTTGTTTTATAATCAACGAATAATAAGTACATCTTGTATTTTGTATTATCATTGTGTTCCAAGTAATTTCCTCATTCACAGTCTATACTTCATCAAAGTTGAATTAAATTGAATAGAGGCTGGTTAGCTTAACTTTGGTTTCTGGCAAAACTCTACAATGAATTTTTAAAAGGATGATATGTGAGCATTAAGAAAAGAGGCTGTGCTACCATTGGCTTCATCAAAAACTGACATTTCCCTTTTTTTGTGGGAATTATCTAAAATCTAAATCTTTCATTCAACTGTAATAGTAAAGATGTGGTTAATTATGGCCTGTCCCGTACAAAAGTTCACTTGTTTTTGTCTAATATCCTAATCAAGGAAATGCATAGTAACTGGGTAGATTACCCTCAAAAAACATTTTAAATACAGACATATAGATTAATAGCTATTGGTGATATATTGATTATCTTTTTATGGTGATAATAAGATCCAATGTCTTTTCCCATATCTTTGATATATACCTTGACAATTAATCCTTCAAACCTTCCAAACTGTGTCAGCTCCAGCATGGGCTTCCTTTGTCTCTTAATTTCGTGTCTGGACAATCAATTAGCCCTGGATCCAAATAATTATACTCTCATTTAGCTCATCTTTCTCTACCTTTTCTATTAGAACAGCATGAAAACATCCTTTTTTCTACTATGGTGCCTTTACTTATGCTGTATTCTAACTAATTCATGCTCTGACTGGTAAAGAGATAAAAATAGTAATAGAGGTTTGTACCAACAGCTATTGTGGGTCTAATAATTCCTGACTTGCTTGCAAGACAATTTCATCTTCCAAAAGGTAGAGAAAGAGAAGAGGGTAACTTTTATAACTTCCATTCACAGTTCCTAATTCCTAAATCTTAATTTGAAATTTTAGGGGTCAAACAGAACAATCTTGATCTTTTTTTTCTCCTGATAGGCCTTCAAATACATGAGGACATCTATCATGTCTACCATAAATATTTTCTTCTCTAGGTTAAAATCCCTAGATCTTTCAACTGATCCTGGGCAGGATTTCCCTCCACCAATTTGGATCACATCCCTGTCAAAAAAAGAAAATTGTTAGCCAGTTTTTGATGAAGCCAATGGTACCACATCTTCTTTTCTATATATTCACAAATTATCTTTTTAAAAATTCATTCTAGAATTTTGCCAGAAACCAAAGTTAAGCTCACAAAACTCTTTCATTTAGCTTTTATAAAGTGCAACTATGAATAAGGAAACCACTTGGAATACAATGATTGATTCATTTTGAAATCTACATATTCTAGTTCTTTCTTATATTGGTCTGTAGTATACTTAGAATCTCAGAATCTTAGGGTTGGAAGGAACTTCAGAAACATGGTTAGATGTAGCTTCTCTGGGAAAAGGTCTGAATATATCAAAACTTGTTCAAATATTGGTTGCATTAAAAATTATAGAATCTAATATCACAGAATCTCAGATTGGTCAAACCTATACTTGAACAAGAGTTTTCTCTACAGCATCACTAAAAATCAACCATCTCCCACCTTCTGCCTCTATCTTCACCCCAGGGTCTTCCTAGTGATCCCTGTTTCATCTCTAGATACAGGCCAGCAGTATGGGAGCCAGCAATGGGGGATGAAGGATAGACAATGGGAGATGGGGTTTTTATAAGGGCATAGACTTTCTAGTGGTCTCTGGGTCAACCCCAGATCTAGGCACACCTGTGGTCTTTTCTCAGAAAGTCTTGTGTCATCCTGGGATCCATACTACTCATCTCTCAGCCCATATCTTTGTCCTAAGCCTTTGCCACTTCTTTCATGTTCAAGACAAAACTCTATTCAAATTACCACCTCCTTCCTTGATTACAGACTCCTCCAGGCCATTCTGGTCCTTTCTTACTGCGAGACAGGCTTCCTGGGTACCACAAGGAACAGAACATCATCTAGCATGAGGCTGGACTGAGAGGAAGGACCTTAAATATTCTATCACATGCCCTCTTCAATAGTCCTCTTTTATGCCAAACATCCTCTACCTGGACTCAGTCCTCAATGGTCATCATATTTTCAGCCCCTCATGTTTATCCAACCTAGTGATTCTGAACCCCTAGCTGCCCTTATACAAATACAATCTTTTAGCCTTCTCTGGAGGCTGAACCCCTTATTCCAGTGGTGCTCAGTCCTATCCATCAACCTGCTCAACATCTCAATCCAGATCTACTTCTGTTGTGCTCTGTGACAGTACTTAAATTGTGGGCTGCAACCCTACAGAAAGTCATGAAAAATTTGGCAACAGTGAAAGGTTTCTGAAGGTTCAATGAACAAAAACTAATTCAAAATCAAATCCATAATGAATCTGAGGCAGTGCTTGCCCATGCTACATCATACAACTTCACTGCAGCCTTGGTTCTGAACACACAGCATATGCACTTTGCACTGCACATGCCATCATATCACGTAATGCCAATGAATGCTGCCGAAATGCAAAGGAGTCATGAGAGAAAAGAGTTTTAAAATCCTTGCTCTATGTGGTGCCTGTTCTATAAGTGACATCTCCATCTTCTGTCTCTTACTGAAACCTGGCTCCCTTTGGTTGACATTGTATCTTTGGCCACCCTATTGTTTATACTTTCACTAACCCTAACCTCCCTTTGATTCACTGATCAGAATACTCCTTGCACCTCATTCCCACTTCCAGACTCCCCCTCTACCACCATTACTCATTAATCTCTGCTGCTTGAGTTTCGTTCAATCCAAATTTATCACCTAACTAAGACTCTGGTAGCTGTTATCTACCAAGATTTAGGAGAGTCTCCTTTACTCAATGAGTTTAGTCCTACTCTCTACTTCAGCTTTTATCTTCATACTAGGAGATTTCAACCTGTATGTTGATGGTCTGTCAAATACACCTAACTTCCCAGTACCTCAGTTTACTGAGTCCTGCCCCTTAGGGCTATGACTATTCAATGAAATATTTGTAAAGTGCAATACCTAGCACATAATAGACACATAAAGTCTTTCTTCCCTTCCTCCTTTCCTCCTTTTTGCGTTCCCGCTTTCTTTCTTTTCTACCCTGATTCCCTTCTTCTTTCCCTCCTTTCCCTTCCTTCTTCCATTTCTTTCTTTTCCTTCCTCTTTCCTTCCCCTCCCTCTGTCCTTCCTTCCCTTCATTCTTTCCCTCCTTCCTTCCCTTTTTCCTTCCCTTCTTTCCATCCTTTCCTTCCCTCTTTCCCTCTCTACTTTCCTTTCTCTTTCCCATCCTTCTTTTCTTCTCTCATTTTTCCTTCCTTCTTATAATTCTTTCTCTATTCTTTATGGCCCAACATGTCTTTGTTGTCCACATTTATCTTTAACCCCTATATTTGTCAGTTCTTTCCTCAGTCATCATCTCTGCATTGGCTACTAAGTCTCCCTCTTCATATTAGGTTTTCATATATTAAGGCTAGAAGTGGCCTTAGAGACCAAGTCAACACTCCACAGTTTGTAGGAGGGAATTGAGGTGGAGAGGCTAAATATCTTTCCCAGAGTCACATATCTAGCTAATATCTGAGGCAAAATTCAAATTCGGGTCTTCCTGGCCAAGTCTAGTGTTGTATACCCTAGACCATATGGCTTCTAGGTTAACTGGTGGAGTGACATGGCTAGATTAGAATCTTAACAAAATCAGTTTGACAGCTATGTGAGTAATAGATTAAAAACTTGAAGGAATAGACCTATTTTAAGATGGATATTACAACATTAACAGGGATAGAAACAAAGTAGAATTCATTTTTATTGTATCAAAGCACAAAATGATGCATAGTAAGAGATAATTTGTCTTTTCTAAATGAGTTCAAAATATCTGACCAGGATGAATATCCCAAAATATTAAAGAAAAATCCTGTGGATGTGATCTGTCAATAGTTTTCTAGACATTCTAGAAAATAGGAATGGTGCCAGAGAACTTATAGTGATCATGTGGCCAGATTTTCAAAACAGACATAAAAGGTAGATTTTTCAAATTATAGATCAGGGAGTTGGCACTATTCCTGGTCCAAAAACCACATAAACAAACAAAAAATCCTGGAGGTAGTTAGTAAATGTTTTAAGCATTTGCAAAAAGACATGATGATCAATATGAACCTGCATGAATTTGATATAAATAAGTCATATCAAAATAATTTTAGTACCCAGTTTGTTTGTTTATTTTAGCAGGGTTGTTAGACTCATGACTCAAGACAAAAAAGGTCTAGATATGGTAGAACTGGATTTTAAAAGGGCATTCTCAAAATTTCTCATCATATCCTTGGAAATAAGAAGGAAAAAGGTAGCTATGATAGATAGGTCAATTTGTGATTTGTTGAAAAAAATCCCCCAGACTATTGATAAGTATGAAAATGTCAACTCTCTCTACTATCAAGAGTAGATAGCTGGGATTTGAGTGTAGGTGTCATGACGAAACCCAACGTAACTTCCTCTAGACAATAATCGATAGGCAATAAACATTTATTAAGTGGCTACTATGTGCCAGGCACTGTGCTAAGCATTAATGATAAAAAAAGAGGTTGTTTCTCCCAAGGAACTATCACCAAGGGGCAGAATTTACAAAGATACAGATTTAAGCTCGGTAGAAGACTCATTCTCCTAACAATTAAAGTTGTCCAAAAAATAGAATGGGCTACTTCATTAAGTAATGAATTCACTATCACTGGAGTTCTTCAGAGACCAGATATTGTCAGGATTAATCATATTTTAAGAGGCTATCCTAGAGGACCCCATATTTCTAGTATTAACAAGGCATTCATTGTTGCACTGGGTAGCCAGAGCACTGTTCAATGGTTATATTCTCTTTTTTCTTCTTTTTAAAAAAATCTCATTTATTTTTCCAATAAACAGAAAAGTTATTTTTCCCTTTTCTCCCTCTTTATTGGAAAAGAAAAAGACAAAACCCCAGGTAAGAAATACACATAGTTAAATCCATCTCCCAAAAATATATGCCTCATTCTGAACCCTGGGTCCATTGCCAGAAAGTGAGAACTTTATTCATCACTGATCCCTTGGAATCATGGGTGATAATCGAGTTGATAAGGGTTAAGTCTTTTGAAGTTGCCAGTCTGTACAAGGTTGTTATTGTGTAAATTGTTCTCCTAGTTTTCCTTACTTCATTCTGTGTTAGTTCATATGAGTCTTCTCAGTTCTTCTCTAAATATACTCTTTATCAATTTTTATATTATAACAATATACCATTATACTGATTTACTATCATTCATTCAGTCATTCAGGGTCAGCTGGGTGGCACACTGAATACAGCACCACGTATGGAGCCAGGAAGGCTCAGACACCCAGTAGCTGTGTGACCCTGAGGAAGTCTGTCTCAGTTTTCTCATCTCTAAAATGAGAAAGAAATGGCAAACAATTCTACTCTCTTTGCCAAGAAAACCCCAAATGAGATCACAAAGAGTAAGAGAGGACTAACTAAAAAACAAAAAGTCAGCCATTCTCTAATTAATGGACACTCCCTTAGTTTCCAGTCCCTTAATACCACAAAAGAGGTACTATAAATATTTTTATGCACATCTTTTTCCTCTTTATTTCTTTGAAGTATTGACCTAGTGTTGATGTTGCTGAGTCAAAGGGTATGCATATTTCAGTAACGTGGATATGAGGGTGGGCAATTATTCCAAATTGTTTTCCAGGGTGGCTGGACCAATTCATATCTAAACTAACAAAGTTGTTTTCCCACAACTCCTCCAACATGTATCATTTTCTCATCATCTTTGCCAGTTTGATGGGCTTAAAGTAGAACCTCAGAAGGGTCCTAATTTATATTTCTAACTATTAGTGATTTGAAGCATTTTCTCCTAAGACTGTTGATCTTAGATAACATCTGAAAGCTATTGTGATGGGTTAATATTTTTCAAATTGGTTCACTTAAAAAAATTAGTTTTTTAAGGGTAACTAGGTGTTGTAGTGGATAGAATGCTGATCCTAAGAACTGAGAAGACCTGACTTCAAATCTGGCCTTAGACATGCACTCGCTGTGTGACCTTGGGCAAGTAATTTAACACTGTTTGCTTCAGTTTCCTCATCTGTAAAATGAATCGGAGAAGGAAATGGCAAAACAATATAATATCTTTATTAAGAAAACTCTAAATGCAGTCATGAAGAGTTGTACACAACTGAGCAAAAAGAAATGCACTTTTAAAGTTAATGCTATCTTCTGGTATGACCTTGGGCAAATCACTTCCTGTCCCTGGACATCAGTTTCTTCATCACTTCTTCATTAGGAATAGTATAGAATAGTGTAATAAATAAAGTCAGGAGCACCTCACCTGGAATCCCTGTCTGACATTTAATAACTGCGTGACTTGGAGCAAGTCATTCATTTGCAAAATGGACACTACAATTTTTCATAAAAGTTGTTTGAAATGTTACTATCAGCACAAAACTGAATTTCATATGCCTTAATACTAAGCTAAGAATTCTGAATTTCACTAAGCTTCACTTGCACTTTACTTTTGTTCAACTTAAACACTTGGATGAACTATCCAGCTGGTAAACCTGTGGAGTTCTTGTTTTTCATTTAGTGACATCTGAATTTCTCCATCATTTTCTTCAAACCAATTCTGATATTTGAGAGTGTTCTGACCCACATGAGTAAATATGGTGCTGCACATCAGATCTGTGAAAGTTTCCCATTCCTTTTCTTCCCCACTACTGCCAACTCAGCTTTTCCTCCAAGTCAACAACAAACTGTTCACTTCTGAGTTATCTGGTAGTTGTCTTGTGACTTGTGACTGCTGCTTTTCCTGGATGCAAATGTTTAGCTTGAAGAGGTTAAATCTGTGATCCCTACAGCACTCTGCATCACACATTGCCTTCATCATTCTCACATCCTGTCTCTTCTCCTTATAATGACATAGTTTATTAAATGCCAATGTTTGCTGGAAAGATGCATCCACAACATTTTATTGCATTTGGGTAAGTGGAAGACAGTGTCAATGATGAGAAGGTCATAAAACAAACAAGTTTTCAGTGGTAAGTAACCATTGCTATTGCTGTTTCTGTCTACATCATTCCCAAGGACTCCCTGCCATGTCTGATATCTGTATCTCCTCTGGCATAAAAGTCACCCAGGATTCCAAACTTGTCTTCTTTTGGCACGTTGTTGATGAGGATCTCCAGGTCCTCATCAATTTTTTCTTTAACCTCATCAGGGTTCATCATGATGGGAACATAAACATGAATGATGGTAGCATGTCACTTTCCTGCAAGTGGCAACTGCATTGTCACAAGCCATCATTCATTCTTCTGGGGAGGGACACAAGCTTGTTGACCAGATTAGATCTGATTGCAAAGCCTCTTATAATATCATGGTGCCCCTCATCACAGCAGCCACTCTAGATATACAGAGTATATACAGCTGTATATACAGCTCTGACTTTGGTAAGCCGCCCTTCATTTGCCAGACTTTTTACTCAGGGCTTCTATTTGGATGTGGTACCTGCTGAGTTCTCTTGCAATAAGAGCTGTTTGTCTTTCATGGCCAATTAGATTTTGTGTTGTCCATGAGCATGCACACATCTGTAAAAGCAAGGACCTGGCACATCCACAATGGTTTGTTATCACATGTTCTTTGATCTGCTTTTCTAAAAGGAAAGCAAATTTTGAGGGGTCAACAATCACTTTAATCAAGCACGTGTATCATTCACTTAATTCAAGGGAAAAATTCAGCACCCTGAACTTCAGAGAAATCAAAATCAACAGACAGGGCTTCTAGCCACCTGACATAAGCAATACATACCTCATAGATCAGTAGACAGGTACAACTACCTGACTATACATACATAGTTACCAGAGAGAAGCACCAACATCTGGGTTTTCAAAGCCAAGGGGCTCCTTAGCAGCTGCCCAGAGTCTCATCTGGCCAAACAAACGCTGCCAATGAGCAAGCCCCAAAGTAAAAACCCCACCTCAGAGTATTTCTACATTTTTTCAGAGCCAGAGGGCATCACAATCCTTGAGAACCAGTGCCTCATTAGAAAAGTAACAAAAGGTGTGGTACAAATAATCCTACAAATCTTCCCTAATCAAACTCCCCTTAATGGGCAGGCAATTAATGGGTGGGGAAGATCTTCCCATTAAAAAGTAAAATTATATTAATAAGCAAAGATGCATTATCAATACAACATCCCATGTACCACTCATCAGAGTGGAATCCCCTTCACAATAGTTTTTATACATTTTTTTGTGTGTGTTTCAACTATAGGATGGGATTCCCATCTGCCACAGTAAACAGGGTTAGGTGAAGCAGACAATTTTTAGGGCACCTTTTCTAGGACCTTCCTCATGCCAGGAGGTAAGCAGTGTGATTTTTAAAAAGTAGCCTTTTAGGGGCATCCAGGGGGCTGGCAAATACTTCTGCTACTTCAATCCAGTAAGAAGATGGACACTTTGGCTGCTTGTGTGCATAGTTATGATTACTACTCCCAATGTATCTGTACCTGTTGCTTTGTCACCAACTATCACCACAGGACTTCAAGGTGAGTGAGATAGTAAAACAGTAACATAATAAAATAGTGAAATATTTGAATAGTAAAATAATAAAGTAATATAATGGTAAAATACAAAGTGACATGGGTGATGTCTTTTGACTCACATAGATTGGATTTAAATGAGGCAACATTGCACCAAATCATTAGCCTCACTCCCTCTTCCAGAGCCACTGGAGTCCAGTGGAAAGACAAAAGTCAAGATGATGGCTCAGGATGCAGTGGATAACCTTGGTATCTTTGATGTCTGATCAAGCTCTAAGTGCTCCCCAGCTCCTGTTTCTGCCACCTTCATGGCCTATTGGAACATATTGTTGACATCCACTCTACTAGAGAAGCTTTCACATGCTCAGGGTAGTCACGCCCTCCCCCAACTCACCAACAGGTTTTAAACTTCTCAGTTACCTTCAGCCTGGTTTAGTCTGTTTGCCAAGATAGTTTTACCAGGGTGTAGCCACTGCATATACCTGGGGCTTCTTGGAGCCACAGGTGAGAGTTGAGTGGCAGATGAACACCAAGGCTGGATAAGCAGTCCTGAAAAAGCTTGGCCGCCCTCCTACTAGAGATACTAGTCCTCCCTGAACATTCTATACACCTTTAAGAAATGATGAAGTGAATGATTTCAGAAAAACCTGGGACGGCCCATATGAACTGATGTCAAGTGAGGTGAGCAAAACCGGAACGCCGTGCGAAGCAATGGAACTATTGTAATGATAACATTATCTATCAGATTTATGGATAGGAAAAGAATTTATGAATAAACAAGAGGCAGAGAATATTGTAGGAGGTAAAATGGATAACTTTGATTACATTAAATTAAAAAGGTTTTGTACAAATAAAAACCAATGTAGCCAAGATTAGAAGGAAAGCCTAAAGGTGGAGGGGGGTGGGTGGAAATTTATAGACAGTTTCTTGGATAAAAGCCTCATATCTCATATACATAGAGAACTGAGTTAAATTTATAAGAATGAGTCATTCCCTAATTGATAAATGGTTAAAGGATATAAACAGGCAGTCTTTGGAAGGAGAAATCAAAGCTATAGATAGACATATAAAATGTTCTAAATCATTGTTGATTAGAGAAATGCAAATTAAAACAATTTTGAGATATGATCTCATGCCTCTAAGATTAACTAAAATGATAGAAAGAGATTGGGACACTCATTGTTGCCCTACACCATTGTTGGAACTGTGAACTGATCCAACCATCTTGGAGAACAATCCGGAATGGTGGCCAAGGAATTATAAAACTGCATACCTTCTGACTGAACAATACCATTATTAGGTCTACTTACCAAGGTGATCAGGAAAAAGGAAAAGAGCCTTCCAAAATATTTATAGCAGCTCTCTTTGTGGTGGCAAAGAACTGGAAATTGAGGGAATGCCCATCCATTGGGGAATGGCTGAATAAGTTATGGTGGTATCATTGTGTTATATTACTATTGTGCTATAAGAAATAATGGTTGATTTTAGAAAAACATGGAAAGACTTGCACGAAATAAAGCAGAGTGAAATGAGCAGAGCCAAGAGAACATTGTATACAGTAAGCAATATTGTTCACAAAGTAACTGTGAATGAACTAAGCCATTCTGAGTAAAATGAATATTCAAATAAAGTACAAAGGACTTTTGAAGGAAAATGCTATCCACTTCCAGAGAAAAAACTGATATGTAGAAATATGTACTGTAGAGTGATATACATACATACATGTGTATGCTTGTGCATGTGTGTCCTTCTCTAACACAGGGGCAGAGTTGGGAGGGACTAAGACAACGCAGTACTCAAAATGTAACAAAAATAGATAAATAAAATATTTTTTTAAGTTAAATAAATACATTGTTCACTCTCTCTGACAAAGGTACATTCGTAACCAAATACCAAAATTAAAAACTTTTTTTAAAAAAGGATTGCCTGGCATGAGATCCATATTAGTGCTCTCTCTGCTCACATCTAAGTTCTACATTTGAAGGGAAGCATTAAGAGGTTGGAGGCAGGCCAGATAAAAATACCAAAAATGATTAAAGGGTTGAGAGGCAAACTCAAAGAATAGCTCGTGTAAGTTTAAATTCTAGGTCCTCAAGCAAAATTTTGAAACATGCCCTCCTGCAGTCTACCCCTGTCCCTGAAATGACTTACTGCACGATGAGGGGGTGGGGAAGGAGAACAGGAAGATATGCTTGGGAGGTAATTAGAGAAGTGAGGCAGAGGTAAGGAGCTGGATTAGGGGAAAGGGGCTGAAGCAGGGGTGGAGAGAAGTCAGTAATAGCTTTTAGCTGTGTGATAGTCTTGCGTTACAATTAGAAGTTGTTCTTGATTTTCTCTGAAGATAGGACATGAGATGTTATATTCTCAAATTCCAACTAGAAGTTCTGAATAACTGACTAAGGAGGACTATGGAAGTGCCTCCCTCCTTCCCAACACCCCCACCCCCACCCCAGCCCTGAGATTATCTGTTGTTGAGTCGTTTTTCAGTTGTGTCTGCCCCTATGAGACCCCTTTTGGGGTTTTCTTGGCAAAGATACTGAGTAGTTTGCCATTTCCTTCTCCAGCACATTTTACAAATGAGGAAACTGAGGCAAACAAGGTTAAATGACTTGCCCAGAGTCACACAGCAAGTAGGCATCTGAGGCCAGATTTGAATTTGAGATTATGAGTCTTCCCGCTTCCAAGCCCAGTGCTTCATCCACTGCACCAACTAACATTTAGAATGGATTGATATTCCTTGTTATGAGCTCATATGAGCATAGATGTGCCTGGAGTCAAGGATATGGATCATTGGGTCATAGTGCGTCATAGCATTTGGAGTTTGAAAGGAATCTTAGATGTCATCTACTCCAACTGACCCAACATCACACAGGTGTACGTAGCAGAACCAGTCATTCAAGCAGTCCAATGGCTCCAAATCTCATGCTCTTCTTACTCTTCTACCTCTCAAAAATATATTCTCCCACAAAATTATAGCTAAAAACACAAATCTCAAACCCTATTGGAAAAGATGTGTCATTCAGCTTAATTCTGACATCACTGAAGGCTGATCTGGTAACAAACTGGGTGGTAGGATTAGGACTAAATAAATCCTGCTCTTCTCAAGCCAGCTCTTTAGATTTATTGTCTCTGTACAGATGTAACATGTACAGGCATTTGGATCTCCATGGTTTACTGTTATTTTTTTAGTGTTACAATGGAATTTCTCTTAGGACACATTAGTTGTTGTCCTCAGTCAAGGAAGTCCTGACTTCAGGGATTCGGGAGATTTTCTTGAATGATTTGCTTCCTCACAGTCTGCTAACAGAAGGGAGAAAAATTCACTTGTGGCTGGATTAATTCTATAGGTCTGATGGCTATTCTCCATACCTCCATTTGACTCTTCTTATATATACAGCTGGAGGTATTTGCTCTGAGGTGCCATTGTGTAAACAATGTGTTATCCAGTCCAGGGCTCACTTGCTTTTTTTTTTTTCTTCCAGATTCTGAACCGCAATTGACCCTTTTATGGTTCAGGTTTATTTACCCTTAGAAACTTTAGACTTCCTGTTTCTATCAAAACTGTCATTGCGAAGATCACTGGGAAAACTCTTCCTCAAATAGAGCCTATGAAAGAAATGTAAATGAAACTAGAATTCATGGATTCAATTTTCCATAAGTATGTTGTTCTAAAACCGTAGGGGAAAGAGTGCTTAATCCAGTACAATTTGGTGTTTGCGTGACTCCCAGATGTTTGAGAAGAAATTGATGTTTGTTCATACATCCTTGGGCTTCTGATCAAAAAAGTTAGACATAAAAAGTATCTCATATTTACCCTATGTCCTTGATATTAGGTTACGGATTTGAATTTTCAGTTTGGATGATAACTATCCTTTTTATGGAATCTACAATGGCATGGTTTGAGCAAAGTAGATTAGGGACAGAAATATGGTGATGGAACTAGGAAATATACACACAATATATCACAGGAAGCATTTTGCATTAATCCTAAGGCAAAAAGCTACTGCAAAGTGGTATATTATGAAGTAATAAATCACCACTTTGGGTATGATGTACTTTGGCTATTTCTACATGGGCAAGATGAAGCGTATGATTTAAGGGAGAAAAAATATAAAAGCCTCTGGGACTTTCTCTATAGGTCCAGCCAATTATTTAAAAAGAAACAGAAAAGGTACCTTCAAATAATTCACCAAACTTAATTTAAAAGCACCGTTTGCTAGCATTGAATTAAATAAACATTATTAATAATAATAGTTCATGATTAAATAATGGTTTAATGTTTATAGAGAGCTTTATGTGCATTATTTCATTTGATCTTCAAAACAACCTTGCAAGGTAGACATTACAGGTATTAGTATCCCCTATTACAGGTAATGAAACTAAGACTTCTTGTTCAGCCATTTCAGTTATGCCTGACTCTCCATAAACCCATAGGGATTTTCTTGGCAAAGATACTGGGGTAGTTCCTTCTCCAGCTCATTTTATAGATGAGGAAACTGAAGCAAACAGGGTCAAGTGACTTGCCCAGGGTCATATAGCTAGTAAGTGTCTGGGGCCAGATTTGAATTCACTGAGATAAGTCTTCTGGTTCCAAGCCCAATACTCTATCCACTGTGGCATCTAGCTGCTCCAGAAACTAAGATTGTCTATAAAAGGTTAAATGAGTTGCCTACCATCACAAAGCTATTAAAGTGATAGAGGAAGGTTTTGAACTAAAAGCTCTCTTCACTCCAAGTCCACACTTTTTAACACTGTCTTATCCTCTCCTCCCCTTCCCTACTTTACCCTACATTACATACCATGCTACGCTACAATATAGTGCATCAGCCAAGTGCAGACAACTGTGCTCAGTACCAGGAGAAATGTTTTGGGAATATAGGGTCCCTGTCCTCCTGGAGCTTAAAGCCTAATATTTAGTAGTATATAAACAGCAAAACATATATTCATGAATACAAAAACATTAGTCCTGACCCCTCAGTATTTTGTGATATAAACCAGTTGTCTCTTAATAGCAGGAAATATTCTCCTCAAAATCTTTTTTGGAGGCCAAATTGCATAAACATACAGAGAGAACCTTTCTAAAACGGATATGAGGCTTTGGAGGAATCTGGAGACTGAACATTCTATTTCACCTAACTTTGCTGTTTTGCATTGAAAACTGAGCCAGAGTAAAAGGTAAAAACAAAAATTGTATCATTTCTGTGAAATCTTATTTTTTATCATTCCGTCCTAGGTCTAGAACTGGGGTCTATAGTCCTAGACTATCAGATCCAGATGTCAGGCAGGCCTCCCTGCAGTGGAGTATAGCATGGAATGTGTAGTATAGGATAGAAAGATACATAAACACACATGTATCTATATCTATATTTTATTGCATGTATATATATATTTATATCTCACTATGTATTATGCATATATCTCTATATATAGACACATTTATTTTACTAAGTATGTGTGCTATAACTGGGTCAGAAGTGAGGAAAACATGCATTTTCATATAAGCACTGTTTCTGGCATGTAGGGGTCTTTCCCAGTATCCCAGAGACTTTGTCATATGGCTTGCAGACATCTCAGTGTTTACCATGTATAGCATTCCTCTTGTCTAACATTCCAGTTACCCTATCAGAAAGTTTTATTCAATTTGACTCAACAAGCAATTAATTAGCACCCACTATGTGACAGGCTCTATATTAAGCACTGGCATTACAAAGATAAAAATTATTTTAAAAAATGCATTGTCTTTAAGGGCCTTACATTCTACCAGAGGAAGAGTACAGAGCTAGGGGAATAGGGAAGGCCTCATGTTAGCACTTGAGCTGAGCTTAAAATGGAGCTATAAGATTCAAGAGGGAAAGTGAAAAAAGAATCATTCCAGGCATAGAGGGCAACATTGAGGGCCTGGAAAGAGGGGATGGAATACATCATTTTTGCTGAAATTTAGAATCTGTGAGGGAGAATAATGTAAAATAAGTTAGAGGAGAAAGGTTGTAAAGGACTTAACATGCCAAACAAAGGAGTTTATATTTTATTCTCGAGGCAACAGGAAGCCACTGGAGTTTTTTAACCATGAGAGTGACCTAGTCAGAACTGTGCTTTAAGAATGTCAGTTTGGCAGCTGTTTTCATGGTTGACTGAAGAAACAAGAGGCTGGAGGCAGGACAACCAATTAGATTATGATTGTCATAGTGTTGGGGAGAGCTGATGAAGGCCTGAACTGAGATGGTATCCTATGAGCCGGGAAAATGTGAGAGATTGTAAAGATTGGTCTGACAAGACTTGACAGCTGATTGATTATGGGAATGAGAAATAATTGTCAAGAATGACTCCAAAATTGTGTATGTGAGTAACTGGAAAGATGATGTCATCTTTGACAAAAATAAGAAAAAGGTTTGATTTAGGAGTAAAATGATAACTTTCATTTTGGACACGTTGAGCTTGAGAGTCCTATTAAATATTCAAATGAAGATGTTTAACAAGCAGCTGACTGGTGACATAGGACTGGAGCTCATGAGAGAAATGAATGAATGAATGAAAGAAGGAATGAAGGGATGAAAAAGCATTTTATAAAATAAGTACTATGTGCCATGCAATGTGCTAAGCATTAGAGACACTAAAACAAGCAAGAGGGACAGTCCCTGTCCAAACGTACCTTACATTCTAAAAGAACATGACAACACATGAAAGGGAACCAGGTGATCTAAGGAGCTAGGAGTGTGCAAGCACAGTGCCATGGTCAGAGGACGTCCTGGATGGGCTAGAGAAGGCGAAAGCTCACTAATCAACAGGAGGTGAGAGTCTGAGTTTTAGTAAGAAAAAGAGAAGGCCTCAGTATAGGTAGGATGGCTTTAAGAATGGCCATGAAAGGCTGAATACATAGATTTGAAGTCAATTACGTAAAACTGATAATTTAACTTACTGAATCTAATGAGAACACTAAGAGAAAATACAGAAAGAGCAGAGAAGAGGGCTCAAGACAAAGTACTAAAATAGGAGAAAGCAGAGGATTTAGTAAAGGAGGTAAGAAAAAGCAGATAGATCACTAAGAGAAGACGCTGGGTAGAACAGTGTCATGACAACTCAAAAAGCCAAAGCTCTCTAGAGGAGGATGAAGTTAAGAAAGAATCAGTGTAGAAATAAGATTAATCTGGCATGATCTATTAGGATAAAATCATTCTAGATTTTGCTGATGACTACTTCTTTCTCTAACTACTCACAAACTATGCCTTTAATAATAAATTCTATAATCTTGTTTAGAATTGGTCAAACTCATCAGTTTATAACTTAAAGTCTTGAACTCATTCTTTTTTTAAACCAGAACATTTGTTCTTCACTAGTCTTATAGCTCCTCTTCTGTTATCCAGTATCTCTTAGAGGTAATTGACAGTGACTCATCAATCATACCTATGAATTCTATCATTATCCCCATCGGAGCATCATAAGGAACCAACTGAGAACAACTAAATATTCCCCTACCATCTCTTCACAACTTTGGTTGCATCCCTATGCTAAAAATTTGTCTTTCTAATCAAAGATTGTTCTTCTTGGAAGAGAAAACAAGCACAGTGAGAGTTGAATGATTCAGTCTTCTCACTGTTGTCCAGTAAGAAGCCAAGAGAGAAGAGATACCAAGGAGAGGGTAGTCAATAGGATCAAACACTGCAGAAAATCTAGGGAATATGTGAGCTAAAAACATCAGTGAATATGACAATTACAAGGTGAGCTGAAGAGCAAAGGAGGTCAGATGTCAGATTGTAAGGGCTGAAGAATGAATGGTTGGCTTGGAAGAAGTGGAGGCAGCCCATGTAGATTTCCTTCTAGAAGCTATGTAGTAAATGTAAAAGTGAGTATAAAAGGAGTCTTCCTATTTAGTTCTTCTTGACCATGTCATAATCATCAACTTCTACAATATGACACAAATATACTATAACATTGACATAGAGGACACACATCAACTACTAACTGATACTTAACAGGACCTACTAGGAAATCTCAGGAAACTCTAAGAGAACAAAAAGTACCCAGGAAAGAAAACCAAAAGAATCAATCAATCAATCAACAAGTGTTTACTAAGAACTTACTTTGTGCCAAACATTATACTTGGCACCAGGGTCACAATTACATAGAATGAACCCATCTCTACTCACAATAAGTTTATATTCTCATGGGCATAGACAACAAGTATGTATTTATAGAAAGGACGCTCTGCTCACTTTCTTCCCTTAGTTGTCAGAGTTTCAGTCAGTGGATCTGCTTGGTGGTAAAGTTGTTTTTTTTTTTTAAATTTTTTTTTGTCGGGGTGAAGGCAGGGCAATTGGGGTTAAGTGACTTGAGTTAGTAAGTGTCAAGTGTCTGAGGCCACATTTGAACTCAGGTCCTTCTGACTCCAGGACTGAGGCTCCATTCACTGCACCACCTAACTGCCCCAGTGGTGAAATCTTAAAAATGAGAAGTGACTGGTCTGAGCCCTTCCTCAAAATGTAGGTTCCCAGAAGAAGGCACCAAAGAGAGAAGAGCCCAAGAAGAAGGTAGTTGTGGCATAGTATCAACCCACAGAGAATAATAATAAGACAAAACTTATCTAGATAGTAGATGATAGACCAGAGAATCCAAAATTTAAAATTCCTGTCTCTTGGGGGTGGTGAGACAAATTTTCTTAGAGAAAGCACTAGAAATGCAAGTTTTAATATTTAAAAAACCTAAATTGTTGGGGTTTTGTTTTTACTTTTCTCTAGGCACCTTGTAACATCCAACATTTCATGAAATAAATTATATTAAAGGACTTTATAATTTAGACTTATCATAGATGACAAATATTCCTGAAAAAGTACTATAATTTATGGACTGCAACACCACACTCTTCTCACTCATTACAGAAGCTGGAATGGATAGAAATCTCAATAAGCAGAGTTCTACTTGCTTACTTGATTATGATTGTCTATTAGGTACATTTCCAATTCCATACTATATAAAAGGTAATCAGAGCCTCTTTGAAAGGCTGTGTGTGGGGTGCAGAGACCCTTAACAATAAATTGGAGACTCAGAGATATTAGCAGAAAGAATAGTTCATTTATTGACTTTCTCAAGAAAGGGCTCCCTCAGAGCACCCAAAAGATGGAGCAGACCAAAGAGAGTGTGTTCAGCTCAGCAGATTATATGGATCCTAACTGCAATCCCCTCCTCCCTATCCCCCTCCCTCAGGGCTCATTGGTGCAAGCCCTGAGGGTACAAACTATTCATGGCAATCTACCCCAGCAACAGAGAACAAAGACAGTTTTCACAGGTTTTGCAAGAGTAAACAGTTTTACAAAAAAAAAAAAAAGAGTGAAGAAGGTGTTATTCCTCCCCTGCTATGTGCCTAAAAACAAGGGGGGGGGAAGTCTGGAAAAGTACAGAATATGTTAAAAAATGTTTCAACAGGACAAGAAACGATTAACTCTTTGAGGAGGTTTCACTCCTGAGAGATCCTCAGAGATCATCTCTCACAGCTGCATGGTAAAATTCCATGTGGATCTATGCTTCAACCAGTCTGTGCTATGTCATTTAGCATCTTGGGAAAATGTCATATAGCCCCGTTGATCCTTAGGTTTCTCATCTGCAAAATGGAGGGAGTGCCTCTATCACTGGAATCATAGATAATTATAAATGCTCCCTTCTCATATTTTTAAGAATCAAATGAGATCATCTTTAACCTTAAAGATGTTATAACTGTAAGTGGTTATATCATTAGTCATTGTAAACATTATAAAAACTTTTCTCACTAATTTTAGAGGACACAGATCTTAATTCTTTTACTAATGTAGAGCTGTACCCTTCTCTAAAGAATTCTAGAAGAAATATTGCAATTTAGAACTAGCAATATGTTAGAGAAAAATATAGACTCTCACACACTGGAAATAAAGAGGTGCTATATCTTAGTTTTCTCGGAACTGGTTCCTTTTTTTTTATTATTAATTAAGTGCACATAGTCACACTTTGTCTCACTGGATTTTTATGTACTGTTTTTACAAACACATTTATGGTCCTTTCAATTCAATTATGCTTTTTTTCCCTGTAATATAAATTGTAGAACAGGCATTTTATAAAAATTCAAATGAAAATTTCCTTTAAACATGATATTTTTTATTATCACATGTTCATGGTTAAATAAGTTCCTAAATTTTCTAATCAATAAATCAAAAAGAGAGCTATATGCCTGAAAAATAAAAAGGGCCACCCATGTGGCAAGAGGAAGGGGTGACCAATGGATAGTTCATATGCTGTGTCAACATCCAACAGTGTAAATAGAACTAGAAGAAGGTCCCCAGCACTTTCGGTGGTTTACCTGAGGAAGACCTGGGCAGCTCTCGAAAAGGACCTTTTGATTCCCTAAACGCGACTCTGAGTAGCAGTTTCTTAAGAGTCCCCTGACTACTCAGATGTTGGTGCTCTGATCTGGTGGTACATGCAGGTGGTGATGACTCTGGATCAGAAGTGAGGCTGGTGACCTGCACAGCCCTCCCTCACTCAAAACAAAGTCAAGTGCAAGTCATGTCATCATTTCTCTGATGGCATGGTCTTCTTTGGCAACAAAGGACAAATACATGTGGAAGACTTATGGGATGGTATGTATAATAACAATAGCAACACATGACACTATAAAAGTTGCAAAGTGCTTCTTATCTGTTGTCTCATTTGATTCTTACAACTCTGTGAAGTAGGTATTATTACTATCTCCATATAAGAAATGAAGAAACTGGGACTCAGACAGGTTAAATGGATCTTTCTGCTGGTAAATGTCTGGGACAGCATATGAACTTAAATCTTCCTTATTTCAAATCTGGCATTCTATTAACTACATCAAAGCGATGCCTCACAGAATTTGTGTTAGATAGTACTAGACAGTACTAGGTTATGATTTGCCTCATCTGAGAGAGTCCCAACATTGGCAAATTCACAGATTCATCAAAGAGTCAAGGTAACTAATGAACATGAACCATATTTGAGCCAAGAGACAAGTGGCATAGCCGTCATAATAGCTGTCAAACTTGGGACTGACTTAAGCACATAACTGTCAGCCATCAGAATATTCACATAGCAAACCTAATAGGTCATTCAGAGACTTTTTAATCAGCAATTGTATTAGAGTAGCTTACCAATGGATTGTTCTAAAATTATCCTAAAGACTGTTTTCCTGAACTCTCTACTGTCCTGCAAACCAAGGAAAATAATTAAGCTAATTTCTCCTCTTCTGACCTAGAGTAAGAGGCTTACTCCTACAAGGATTCATTTTGATCGATAAGTCACTTAATGGTTGTAAATATTTTAATGCTTTTAAATAACACTCCATTTTTGGTTTCACTTAATGCATCTCTGAACCATAGTTGCTATTTAAAATAGATGGTAAATGTACCCCATATTTGGAGCTGGGAATGACTGCTTCTCCCTTACACCAATAGCTAGCATTTATATAGCACTTATGTGTTGGGCACTGTGCTAAGCACTTTACAATTATTATCCCTCTGATCCCTACAACTGCCCTGGGAAGTAAGTGCTATTATTATCATCCCCATTTTTGAGGAAACTGAGGTAAACAGAGGTTAAGTAACTTGCCCAGAGTCACATAGCTAGCAAACGTCAGAAGCCAGATTTGAGTCTGCATCTTCTTAAGCTTGTGGAACTGAAGGAGAACAAATAAGGAATTGAATTGGCCAGAGATTTTCTACTACACTTCTCAAAGCACCACAGTAAAGTCCATTTTTCTGCTGGAGCATACATTTTAGAGTTCCTTTTTTCTGCTTCCACATGAAAAGGAACAAATAGATTGGAGAATGTAAGTTCCTGAGGGTTAAGAATCATATCTTATTTTTTATCTTTGTGTCTTCAGCACCTAAGTGTCTCGTACACAGTAGGTACGTATTTGTTTATTGATTGATTGATAGAAGATCCCACTAACTCAACTCAGTTCTTAAAAGAAGCAAATACTGACAACTAGACTGACAAGAACAAGAAAAAATTTTGTGCTTCTACCAATCACTTATTGGCCTTGCTGAGAGAGGGCAATTGCAGCACGCAGTGAGGATCTTCTGGAAAATGCCTCTGAAACTCAAGAAAAGGCTTTAAAAATAAAGAGCAGCAAATAATTGGATCTTTGTCTGTCTTCCAAAACTCTTATCGGGGCTAGAAGAGAATGTGATTTGGGCTGTATTATAAGCAAGAAATCTGTCATCAAATTAATTGTAGGAATCTATTTTAAGATGTCTAAGCCAGTGTCATGAAAACTTCCTGGAAATAATACTCACCAAAATATCTCTAATAAATCTCTTTAATGACTATTAGTCTTTGTGTGTGTGATGTGATGTGTGTGTATGTGTGTGTGAGTGTGTGTTCATTTTGACCTGACCTCATTTCATTACTTTAGGGAATTTCAAGTGAAGAAATGCCCTCCTCTACTAATTTCGATAAGCTCTATGATTTTTAGTTTTAAAGTGTTGCCTGAAGCACTGAGTGGCTGTGACCCAACTAACCCAAGGTCATATAGCCAGTGTATATCAGAGGTAAACCTTGAATCCAGTTCTTCCTGACTCTGAGGCCAGCTTTCTATCCATTCTCCCACATGGTCTCTCTCTCTCTCTCTCTCTCTCTCTCTCTCTCTCTCTCTCTCTCTCTCTCTCTCTCTCTCTCTCTCTCTATATATATATATATGATACACAGTCATGTTGCTATGGAAGGAATTCATTTAAATGAATATCATTCAGCATGAAGAAAAACTCCTATCACTGGAAAGAGAATTCTTATCTCTCAGGGCATTATTTGTTTGTTTAGTTATTTTTAAATATCAGTGGGTCCTCTCCATTTTTATATCTTTTCCCTATTCCTGCACTGCCTGAGACTGAGGAACACATAATATCTCAAACTCTTTTGTCCTTATCAACTGAAAAAAAATTGTCCCAGACACATTTGAGAGCCTCCTTGATCTGAGCTCAATACATCCTACAAATTATTAATGATTACTAATAGCACCTGGTATAGTATCCCATGCTTACTAGACATTGATTGAATGGAAATTGATGAAGTGAAAATGAGTATATCCCTAGAGCTAAGAGAATATTTAACTATAGAGCTCAAGGTACAACATATGAACCTAGGTGTGAGAGCCTACTTACTGATGAATCCTTTATAAGTTTCTTAGAAAATGTTGCCTTCCATCTATTGTATGTGAGCAAGCATCCCAAATATAGCACATATGGATTGACTCTATCATACCCACCCACTGAGATACAGTTTTTCTCAATAAATCAAATTCCTTCTTTTGTAACATTCATTTTATAGAGTCGGATAGAAAGGGAGAGTTGAAGCATTCACAAACTACTAACTTTTTTTTTCAAATAGTAAAGTAACTGAATACATCTCTGAAGCAAAATTAACCTAAAGTCACCACTGAGGATTAAACAGGAAGTTTCTGCATCTGGAAGTTTGATTTGGGAAGGTTGTTCACACAAAGGCCAGATTTAACCTAATGTGTTCAGTAAATACATTTATAATGTGAAGATATTTCAATTTTCAAAAAACCTGTAGCTGAAATAAAAAGGTTGGTGAGAACAAAACCCAGCCCTTGCTAGGAAAATATTTTTTTCAAATTTTGCTTTAATTCAAGTTTTCCTGAATTTAAAGCATGAAAAGGAAACTTATTATGAAGTACCTTTTTAATTTAATTTGCATTTTGACTGGCAATTTTAAGGGCCCACTATGTACAATGCTGGGTACCAGAAAAGACACAAAGTTGAGGTGAAACATGGCCCCTACCCCAACGAATTTCAAGTCTAATAAGAAGATATGATACACATACAACTGTAACACAACATTATATAAATTCTTTATACAGGTGCAAAGAGTGCTATGTGAAAAAAGAAGGGAAAAGTTGTTACTCAAAATAATATCAGTAGAGCGATTTTGTTTTCATGGAGGAGGCAGCATTGAGTTAGGCTTTAAGGATAAGTAGAAATATAGGAGAATGGGATCAACTATTTCAGACAGAGTTTACAGTGTGAGTAAAAGTACAGACACAGAAAATCTAGTGTTAATTGAAAGAGAACAATTTCTTTGGAGTGTAGGGCTCATGGATAGGAGTTCCTTTGAGATAAAACTATTTTTAAAAGAAATGAGATAAATAAAAATATTAAATATTTTAAAAGATAGAGTGGTATGGATTGTGGAAGGCCCTGATGGCTGGACAAAGGATTTCAGTCTTCACTCACTGGGCAATAGGAAGTCAGTAAAGATTTTGAGCAGAAAAATGATGTGTATGAAAGGTGGGAGTGGAGGCATGAAGGTTCAGTGGCTATTGTGATAGTCCGGGGGCTGATCGAAGTGGGAATGAAAAGGAGATAAGAAATATTAAAAGAGTAGAGAAATTGGCATGATTTGATAATTGATTGCTCCAAGAGGTGAGGCATATGAAAGAATAAAGGTTAAGTTCAAAATTTTGAACATAGAAGATTAGATAAATAGTGGTACCGCTGACAGTCTCATAAATAGTGGTACCGCTGCAAGTCCCATAAAACTAACAGTATCGGTGAGATTGGGATAGCTTTTGATTGGCATTAGGAATAATTTCATGTGTATCTCAGGGTTACTATTATTTTGTTCTGAAGTTAATATAGAGATAATATACACACCATCATTTTGTCAAGCAAAATGAAGAGGTATATATGGCTTCCTGCTGAGAAAATAGAATCATATTTTTTCTTTCCTGTTGAGATAGGACTTGAGCTGTACATCATTTCCTCTTGGAGTTCTATCAGCACACCCAATGATGCTCTCAAGATAGATGCAGTGATGTTATATGTCACAATTGGAATCATGGAGAGCTTCTACACAAGAAAGAAGTGCAAAAGATAGTCTGAAAGCACCAGCATAGGAGAAAGCATCAGTCACATATGTATACATATTCAGAATAATTTGATAATGGCATTTTTGACTATGTATACATTAGCATGGATTCAGATAAATCTGAATTTACCTATTTATCTAGTCAGATAAATTACAGTACATTGCTGTGTATATGTGTGTGATTGTGCTTATCATAGCTCAGAGAGAAATTTTTAAAAGACCTATGTTCATCCTACTACTACGCCGTTGTTTCATAGTATCATGGAGTTGGCCTGGATTCCAGCAGGCTATGACAGCAGAATGTGAGATAAAAACATATTCCACCAAAGGGGAAAAATTTCAAGTATAATCTAATCAATTTAAATAAGTAATTTTTATTAAACTGGCTCTATGTCAAAGTACTATAACAGGTGCTGGGAATATGAAGATAAAAAGGAATCAAGGAACTTCCTTTTTGCTGAAGTGTTATAACACATACATAGATAGGTAAATAGAAGACAGTTTAAGGAAAGAGAAGTGCCTAACAAGTGGGTAGATCTGAAAGTGCTTCACAGATAAGGCACAAGCTGAGATGTTATGTGTGTTTGTCCTTCATTGCCGAAGAGGACCATGCCATCAGAGAAATAATGACATGACTTGCACTTGACTTTGTTTTGAGTGAGAGAGGGCTGTGCAGATCACCAGCCTCACTTCTCCTCCAGAGCAATCTGAATCCAGTGACTTGATATTTATCCAGATGACTGGAGATGACCCAGGATGAGGAGATTGGAGTTAAATGACTTGCCCAAGGTCATACAGCTAACGAGTGTCAAATGTCTGAGGTGAGATTTGAACTCAGGCCCTCCTGACTCTTGCTCTGGTGCTCTATCCACTGTACCACCTAGCTGCCCACCAGTTGAGGTAAGCCTTAAAGGATGAGGACAATTTGTACAGGCAGAGATGAAAAGGGAATGTATTCATAGCATGGGAGACTGATTATACATACAAAGGCATGGAATCATGAAATTAAATTCCAAACTTGAGGAGCAATTAGAAAGCTAATTTGTTGGAAGTTGTGAATAGTGATGAACAATATGCCTGAAAAGGCAGAGTCAGAATATGGAAGGTTTTAAATGCCAAGCTTAGAAGTCTGTGAGATTTTTTTCTCAATGTAGTAGAGAGTCACTGATGCTTTTTAAAAAGTGGAATAGCGTTGTCAGTTCTAATTCCTAGAAAGATTATTTTGCTAACTGTGTGGACAATTTAGTCTTGGGAAAGGAGCATGAAGAGAATAACATCAGTGAAATCATTTGATTGTCTTCTTGAGAGGTGATCAGCACCTGAACTTAGATGCTGACTATGTAAATGAAGAAGAGACTGAGGTGACACTTGTCACAAGCCTGTGCAACTGATTGAATATCAAGGGGTGAGGGAACTGAAGAAGGGAAAAATCGAGAATGATTTCACATTTAGCATTGCTGTGAGGAGAAGTTTCAGGACCATGGCCAGAGGCTACAACATATTTGGGCATAGTAGGCTAATCATTATGTGCAATATTAAGCTGTCTGTAGCAACATTTCACTGTCATTATGGAGGTGACATGGTCAGTGTTCTTAGGGGATATTTGTGGAAAAGGTGTAGCTATTAATTAGACTCACATACTTTTGTGCTTCTTGGTGACTCAGACTTAACACAGTAAATAAAAGATAGGTGAGCATTATGTACACATTGTCTGGATTTCATGAAGAGAAACTTTTAAAAAAAAAGCATATCTTTATGCTTCTTTTCCAATGCACTAACCAACAAGATACAGCTGGGGAAAAGCATATGTCTATACATATACCTACTGTGTGTGGCTGGTGCTCTATCTCCCAAAAGTAAGTTAGCAATGTTCTAGTAAAGGAGAAATCTGTACTTAGACATTAAACAAATATATTTGTATACATTTATTATAATAAAGTAATTCTTCAACTCTATTCCCATCACTTTAAGGGTATGCTTTAGGAGTCCAGAATTTGCAACCTTAATAAAGCTTGTGTTAGTCATCTAAGAAACAGCTTCTACATAATTATGGAGAGTCCCATCACCAAAATGTTAGCAAACTGAATTTTTGAGAGTAACTCATGGAAGAGAAAAAATACAAAATGGCCCTCTGCCATATGCAACTCTCTTCTGTGATGGTTGCAGAATGATTAAAGGGAGGTCAAAGAGTGTTATTAATCATACTTTTTTGTCTGCCTGACAACTTTAATTACATTTTTGATATTCCAAAAGATTTCTATACAAGGGCTAATATGTGTATGTTCTACTCAAGGAAATGAGGCATATGGAAATCCTCATCCACAAGTAAAAAATAGAAGCCATAATGAAATTGAAGTTAGAGGGGGAAATGACCACTATAATGATAAACCTATATGTCTGCTTTCTCATCTATATAGTCTTTATGTGAATTTTCTATATATATCAGGTTTATCATTGATGAAAACATGAAAAGAGAACAAGTAAACTTAAGACGTCCTGTAACAAGTAACATGTTCACGGTCACACAATTTCTCAAGATGTATAGAGAATACAAGAACCACTGTGTTTATTATTTGTTGATTACAAAAAAGTATTTGATTCATCAAAGCATAATGCAACCTTAAAGAATTGCCTCCAGTAAAGTACTTCCCATTAACATTTTAAAATCGTACAAAATATCATGATAGATGCAACTGAAGAAGTAATATTATTCAACAGTTGCAAGTATCAATATTGTGAAGCATAGAATAGTGAGACATATGCTTACCAAAGGTAATCATCACTATCATGGAGGATATGATGCACAAAATTCAAGTAGAAGAGATATTGCCTATAAAAGGTAGGGGCTTCCAAATATGCCTGTTTGGGGATGACAGTGTGGTACCAAGGACCAAATATTAAGCAAGCTCCTTAGTGTACAACATGGTCATTCAAAACAAATTGTTTTTAGTACAAGAAAAAAAACAATTGTAGGAAGAATGACCTTTGCCCAGATTATGGCACACATTTAATTGAATGCCCCGTTGTATTAATTCATCACTATACAGTTATCTCTTCTGCATCATCAAATTTAGGAGTACAGCACCCCTGTGATCTGGAAAATCTTTTCGACCTTCCCTTTACACTAGAAAAGAAGTCTGTTTTTTTAATCTTTTATGAGATCTTTACAGTGCTTTAGTGCAAAATTTGGGTTAAGTATTTGGTCATAGGCTCTGTGTTGTCTGTCTGTGACTTCTGCAAAACTCCCCCCAAATTCCCACTTAATTTCTTATGCTGACTTGCAATATATCCAAACTACAATGGAGAAAGCCATGATGTGGAAGGGATAACTGTACATATCTTGGATAGGAACTGTAGGTTAGAAATTAATTGGACTCAGGATTGAAAAGAGGGCAATTATGTACATCAGTTCTTAAGATTTTACCTAGCACTTTCAATGATGTCAAGTTATTCCTTGCAATAAAACCTATCTTTTAACACTAATATTCTTCTAATGAAGCTATAGGGCTATGAATCATTGAATACCCTAACTCAAAGACTGTAAATGTAGATAACTAAGAACAATGGAAAGACATGTTTGATGTGCATAGGTTACAGTCTATTACTAAGGGCAATCTGAAAACAAAAAGTGGCATATAACTGTGAGCATGAGTGTGATGAGACGAACAGGGTGCTAGACTTGTGGTCAGTAAGATTTGGTTTCAAACATCATTTCTAACATGTATCAATCCAGACTAGTTATTTAATTTCTTTGAGTTCATGATTTCTTATGTGTAAAGGAGGGATACTAATAATACTTATGTCATAGGAGTGGTGTGAGGTACAAATGAAATAATATATTTAAAGTGGTTTGCATGCTTTAGAGTGCTATGTAAATAAGATGTTATTTTATTTAAATATATGTGTGTGTGTATGTGTGTGTGTATGTGTGTGTGTGTGTGTGTGTGTGTGTGTGTATATGATGAAGGACATGATGACCATAAAAAGAAGTAGTGCCAGGAGTATATTAAATGTAAGGAAAAGAAATTGAACAACTTAAGTGCTATACTGATATGCAAGAATTGGAAGAAACAGAGCAAGTTTTCTGATACATTGGATAGATACTCTATGGAAGCTTTAAGGAAAAAGCAAAACAAAACTTACATGAAATGACAAGATATGGGTGGGTTTTGATCTGTTCCCATGGGGGAAATAGCTCAATAAATGTTTCTAGAATTCATTGAAGTATTACATTAATTATTTCACTTGCCTAGAAACAAATGAATCCTTTCTTTGCTTGATGACTTTTTATTTTTCCTGGGGTAGGGAGTGGGAAAGAGATGCATTTCTCCTTCCCTAATGTTTAAAGAGCAGGTGAAATTTGGCATGGAAAATTGTGTTCAATGATTACTTCTAGCTGATTCGGCACGTCTTTCAAGTTATCATTGCTAACATTTCTAAGGGAAAAATCCATACTAATTTAAATTCTTTTAAAATCCCTGAGTAAAAGAAAATCCCTTTCCACAACATCCCAGTGATAATAACTTCTGAATGAAATAAGGGGTGACTTCACATTGGAATACATGGCTACAATATGATGATTGTCTGAAAGAAATGGGAGTGTTTAACCTGGAGAAGAGAAAATACAGAAGAGACATGTTGTTTTCAGGTATTTAAAGGGTTGTCATGTGGAAGAAGAGTTAGACTTGTTCTATTTGGCCCCAGAGGGAAGAACCAGGAATAATGTGTGGAAGCTGCAAATAAGTTACTTTAAGTTAGATGCAAGGTAAAATTTCTTAACAATTTGAGCTGTCCAAAAATGGAGTGGAATGCTCAGAAAGGTGGTAGGTTTCCTCTCCTTCAGACAGAGGCTATGTGACCATTTGTTATATGCATTATAGTGAATTTTTTTCTGTATGAGTTGAACTATATGATGACCAACATCCATCTCCAACAACTCACATTTTGTGATTCTGTGACTATATTAGGTAGATAATAAAAATAATTCATCCTTGCACAGTGTTTTACAGTATACAAAGTGCTTTCCTCATTACCATGCTATGAAACAATGAATACAAGTATTATTGCCCTTCCTTTACAAGTGAGGAAATTCAATTTATGTGAGTAGGTGATGTCTTCATGGTCATATGGCTACTGCATGACGGAGCAGACATCTGTCATTAGGTATTATGACTTTCCAGCATTTGTTGCATTTATACTATGTTGCCTCTCCTGGTATTAAATATGGAAGGGGTAGTGGTCTGCATTCTAGGGCAGAGAGAAGCATTTGCACCTATGGCTGTGAGAACATAAGGCCTGGTCACTGTTCCAGGACCAAGCTTGAGCTTGTGACTGCAGAGCATCAGGGGCCCTTCCTGGGTAAAGACTAGAACATACACTAGGCAAGCACTAGGTGACTACACCTCTCCTTGGATCACACCACCTTGGAAGCACAGAAAACTTGTGGATCCCCAGAACTAGCTCTGAAAATAGCAGCGCAAAAAAGTATGAAGCTTGGGACAGGGGTCCCCAAGCCCTGGGTGAGCAGAGTTCAACTGTAATGTAAAGTCAAGAAATGGACTGGAAAAATGAACAAACAACAACAAAAAAAACTTGACCATAAAAAGCTACCTCTGTGGCAAGAAAGATGAAAACAAAAAGTCCAAAGAAGATAACAATGGAAAAACAGCTACAAACAAAGCCTCAAAGAAAAATGATAATTGTACACAAGGAACCCAACAAGAATTTCTCAAAGAGTTCAAGAAAGTGATGAGTGGTAGAGAAGTGGAAAAATAAATGAGAGTGGGGCAATTAGATGGCACAGTAAATAGAGAACTAGCCCTGGAGTCAGAGGACCTGAGGTCAAATCTGGCCTCAGACACTTGACATTAGCTGTGTGATCCTGGGCAAATCACTTAACCCTGATTGCCTTACAAGAACAAGGAAACAAACAAAAAGAAATGAGAAAGATGCAATTACATTATGAAAAGAGAACGAACAGTTTGGTTAAAAAAAAAAACAGGTATAAAATTACTGAACAAAAAACTCCTTAAAAATAAAATTTAAAAAGAAATACAAATGTTCACTGAAGAAAACAATTCCTTAAAAATTAAAATTGGGCAAGTGGAAACTGATGACTCTGTAGGACCTCAAGAAACAATAAAACAATCTCAAAAGAATGGAAAAAATAGAAGAAAATGTGAAATACAACTGACCTAAAAAACAAAGATCAAGGAGAGATAGTTTAAGAATTACTGAACTACCCAAAAGCCATATTTTTTTTTAAAAAAAGGCTAGACATTATATTTCAGGAAATTATAAAGGAAATTGCCCTGGTATCTTAAATACAGAGGTTAAAATAGAAATTGAAAGAATCCACTGACCACAAAATGAAAATTCCCAGCAATATTACAACCAAATTCCAGATCTTCCAGGTAAAGGAGAAAATATTGAAAATATTGAAAGCAGAGAAATAAACAATTCAAATATCATGGAGTCACAGTCAGAATCAGATTTAGTAGCTTCCAACTTAAAGGACTGAAGAATTTGGAATATAATATGCCTGAAGGCAAAAGAGCCAGGATTGCAACAAAGAATAACCAACCCAGCAAAACTAAATATAATCCTTCAGGGAAAATGGATATTTAATAACATAGAGGACTTTCAAGTATCCCTTATTAAAAGGCCAGAACTGAATAGAAAATTTGACATTCAAACACAAGATTCAAGATAAGCATAGAAAGTTAAACATGGCAGAGTAATCATAAAGAACTCAATAAGTTAAACTGTTTGTATTCCTATATAGGAAGATGACTCATCTAACTCCTAAAAATTTTTTGTCATATTTGGTGAATTTAGAAGGGAGAGAGAGCATGGGTATAAATTGATTGTGTTTTGATGGTCTCCAAAAAATAGGGATCAGTGAGAAAAGTTTGCACTAAGAGAAGAGAGAAAGGAAAAGTAGAATGGGGAGAATTTCCTCACATAAAAGAGATACACAAGGAGGAGGTTTTACAGGAGAAGGAAAAAATAGTGGGAAATGGTAGGCAGCACTTGAACCTGAGTCTCATCGGAATTGGTTCAAAGAAGGAAGAATTATACTCACACTCAGTTGTGTATAGAAATCTATCTCACTCAACAGTAAAATAGGAGGGAAAAGGTATAAGAGAAAGGGGAGGGATGATAAAAGGAAAGGTGGATTAAAGGAGGCAGTGGTCAAAAGCAAAAGAGACTTTTGAGGAGAAAAAAGATAAAAGGTGAAAAAGAAAAATTAATGGAAGAAAATAGGATGAAGAGAAATCCACAGTAATCATAACTGTGAATGTAAATGGGATGAGTTCACCCATAAAATGGAAGCAGACAACAGAATGAATTAGAAATTAGGACAACAATATGCTGTTTACAAGAGAAATACAAAACAGAAATACAAACAGTTAAAAATCTAACATGTTTCAGCTGAAGTAAAAAAGACAGGGAGAGTAATCATGATCTCAGACAAACCAAAAGCAAAAACTGACCTAATTAAAAGAGATAATCAGGGAAACTAAATTTTGCTAGAAAGGTACCATGAGCAATGAAATAGTAGTAACAAAATTTTTCTAGCAGGTTTCTCTAATAAAGGCCTCATTTTTCAAAGATAGAAAGAGCTAAGTTGAATTTATAAGAATATAAGTGATTCCCCAATTGATAAATGGTTGAAGGATATGAAGAGGCAGTTTTCAGACAAAGAAATCAAAACTATCTATGATCATATGCCCTAAATAGCTATTGATTAGAGAAATGCAAACTAAAACAACTCTGAGATAATACCTCATACCCATCAAAAAATGACAAATGCTGGGGGCAGAGAAAGGAGGAAAATAAGTACACCAATACATTGTTGGTACAGTTGTGAACTGGTCCAAACATTCTGGAGAACAATTTGGAACTATGCCCAAAGGGCTATAAAGCTTAGCATAGTCTTTGACCCAGCAATACCACTGCTAGCTCTGTACTCCAAAGACCCCAAAAAAGTAAATGACCTATGTAAACAAAAATACTAGTAGCATCTCTTTTTGAGGTGGCAAACAACTGGAAACTGAGGGATTACTCATCATTTGGAGAATGGCTTAACAATTTATGGCATATGATTATGATTAAACACTATTTTGCTATAAGAAATGGGTCAGGTTCCCTACATCAGACTAGTGGGACGGTTTCAGAAATATATGACAAGACTTATATGAACTGATGTAAATGAAGTAAGAACCAGAAAATCATTGTGTCCAGTAACAACAATGTTGTAATGATGATTGGTTGTGAAATACTTGGCCACTCATCCAATCCATTCCAATACAATGATCCAAGACAGTTCCAAAGGACTCAAGATGAAAAAATCATATCAACTTCCAGAGAGAGCAATGATGAACTTTGAGTGAAAATTAAAGTATACATTTTTTATTTTATTGCACCATGGCTAATATGGAAACACGATTTCACATGTATAATTAATATCACATTGCTTGCCTCCTTAGTTGGTGTGGGAGGGGTAGATGGAAGCAAGAGGAGTTGGAACTCAAAACTGAGAAAAAAAGAACATGGAAAATAAATAAATATTGATTTTTTAAAAGCAAAAAGGAAGATGCATCTTTCCTTTGGTGGTCTGTTTCCTTTTCTGTAGTAAGAAATGTACTAACTGGTATAGATTGAAGAATGGCAGAATTTTTTAGTTGGGAAGGAACTCAGAGGTCTTCTAGTCTGATTTTTACCTAATCAAGTCTCCCTTATACAACATAGCTGTCAAAGTCTAATATCCCTTTCACCCTTCTTTTTAAAATGTTTTCATTTATTTTATTTTTAATTTTTGGAATAAAACAAGCATTTTCATAGCATAGTATAATAAGAAAGATGAATGCACAAGAAACTGAAAATCTTAAATATATAATAAAGGTATCATGTAGATTTCTTTTTTCCTCTTTTTTTCTTTCCCCACCCCGAACCCTTTACATACATACACACACACACACACACACACACACACACATTTGTGTGTGTATGTATATATGCATGTAAAAATCCTTCTATATGTACTTATACTCATCAGTTCTTTCTTTGGATGCAGATAACATCTTCCTTCATATGTCCTTTGAAGTTAAGTTGGGTATTTATAATAGTCAAAATGACTTATTCACTCAGTTTTTTTAAAAACAATATTGCTGTTAACTGTATACAACATTCTCTTGGCTCTGCTCATTTCATTCATTATTTCATGCAAGCCTATCCATGTTTTTCTAAGATCATCAGCTTGTTTTTCAAACTCATCATCTCTTATATCACATTAGTATTCCATCACTACCATATACCACAATATGTTAAGCCATTCCTAATTGATGGGCATCCCTACAAGTTGATGGTACAAAGAGAACTGTTATAAACATTTTAGAATATATAGGTTCATTTCCTTTTTCCCTAATCATCACTGGAAATAGATCTAGTAGAGGCATTTCTGGGTCCAAGGATATAGACAGTTTAATAACTCTTCAGGCATAATTCCAGATTGCTCTCCAAAATGGTTGAATCAGTCACAATTCCACCAAGAGTGAATGTGTCCTAATTTTTCCACATCCCCAGAAACATTTTTTGCTTTCCCCTTCAATCATTTTAACCAATCTGATAGTTTTAAAATGATATCTCAAGGTTTTCTTTAATTTGTATCTGTCTAACCAATAATGATTTAAAGCATTTTTTCATCTCTTAACTTTCTAGCATAATTTTTGCATCTTAGGTATCTTCCCTTTTTTTTTATTAATCACAGCAGTGCTATTTAATGAATAACATGATTGTAAATAAAGCTGATAATATCTCTAGTAAACAGGGAGCTATTTCTGACCATGGAAAGCTGGACAAAAGATTTAAATTGCCAGCAGTGTTTCAGAATTTCATCTTGAAGGAAAGAAAATAGTGAGCTAAATTCCGTTGATATAATTTTCATCTCTTCAGTGCAGGGCTTTGTGAACTTACTTATTTACTAAGATTCTACATCAACCTACACTATGAAACATACAAGCAATTTACCCAAAAAAAGTATTAGAAAAGAGGGAAGTGGGGGGTCCAATGTAATGCTTCTGTCAGAAATAAAGACAGAAAATGATACTGTGTGTGGATAACCAGCTGTTTGTCTCTCTGTCATGTCCTGTGGTGCATCGGGTCCTAGCATTTCTACACTCATATTACATGCACCAGCTTAAATGGAAGCCACACTGTTCCATTGTGCAAATGAAATAACTTTAAAAAAACAACAACAGATTTTTCTCCTTTCATTTCTCTCAGCTACACTGTATATTTCCAAACTCACTAGCAAGTATGTTATTTCAGGGGTGCTTCCAATCCTTTGAGATGATGTCATGTTAAAAATGACTTCTATGTTTTTCTTCCTACTGGCTACTTTAAATTCTTGCGCTCTTACTGTGCAGAACAGATATATTGTTGGGCTGACCAGAATTGGTCTCCCTCCCCAATCCCACCTTCACATCCCATAGGACGTTGTGAGCTCTCTCTGTATACGCAAGGTAGAATGTCCCCTTACAGGTCTTTTAGTAATCAGGTTCCCAGAGAAAGAAGCAAGAATAGCCACTTTGTAAGTTGCCTTTACAAACAGGGCTCCATTCTGACACTTCAGGTTTTGCTCCGCTTGTTCTAAATCACCGAGATGTGGACATCTTGAATGGAGGCCTTTAGTGAGTGCCACATTCCAACTAGGACTTCTGTGGCTTCTTCCTACCACGAGATGTAGAGGCTGCAACAAGTGAGATCATGACATAAATCAGTATATAGAAACTGGGTTAGGGGGGCGGAGCCAAGATGGCGGAGTAGAAAGACGCATGTACCATAGCTCCAAACCCACAACACATAGAACGGCAACAAGGAAGTAACTCATGGCGAATTCTGCACCCAGAGGCCACAGAACATTGGAGCGAGGGAGATTTCTGTTCTGGAGAGACCTGCAAACCTCTCATGGGGGGTCCTTCGTGCTGCGGACTGGGCGCCGGGACTGGAAGCTGAGTGCAGCCCTGCCGCGACCGTGGCACCGAGAGGAAAAGATCCGAGCGGTCTTCAGGGACGGGATCTCCAGCGGCCGCACAAGTACCTCCACCCACAGGTGACTGGGGTAGGGGAGAGAGTCTCTTTGGCGGGTCGAGAGGGGAGTGGGGTGCCCCCATAATTCAGGCCCCCCCCGGGAGGTAGAAGCTGAGAGGCGGCGGCAGACCTGGGCTGCCCAAGCGGGTGGGAGCCTGAATCCATTGTGGAAGGTCTGTGCATAAACCCCCTGAGGGAACTGAGCCTGAGAGGCAGCCCTGCCCCTACCTCACCACCTGAACATAATCTCATACTGAATAGCAGCCCCACCCCCGCCAAAAGCCCTAAGGCTGGAAGCAGCATTTGAATCTCAGACCCCAAACGCTGGCTGGGAGGATCAGGAGGCAAGGTGGGTGTGAGGAGAATATTCAGAGGTCAAGTCACTGGCTGGGAAAATGCCCAGAAAAGGGAAAAGAAATAAGACAATAGAAGGTTACTTTCTTGGTGAACAGGCATTTCCTCCCTTCCTTTCTGATGAGGAAGAACAATGCTTACCATCAGGCAAAGATACAGAAATCAAGGCTTCTGTGTCCCAGCCCACCCAATGGGCTCAGGCCATGGAAGAGCTCAAAAAGAATTTTGAAAATCAAGCTAGAGAGGTGGAGGAAAAGCTGGGAAGAGAAATGAGAGACATGAAGTCAAAGCATGAACAGCAGATCAGCTCCCTGCTAAAGGAGACCCAAAAAAATGTTGAAGAAATTAACACCTTGAAAACTAGCCTAACTCAATTGGCAAAAGAGGTTCAAAAAGCCAATGAGGAGAAGAATGCTTTCAAAAGCAGAATTAGACAAATGGAAAAGGAGATTCAAAAGCTCACTGAAGAAAATAGTTCTTTCAAAATTAAAATGGCACAGATGGAGGATAATGACTTTATGAGAAAGCAAGATATCACAGAACAAAGAGAGAAGAATGGAAAAATGGAAGATAATGTGAAATATCTCATTGGAAAAACAACAGACCTGGAAAATAGATCCAGGAGAGACAATTTAAAAATTATGGGACTACCTGAAAGCCATGATCAAAAGAAGAGCCTAGACATCATCTTTCATGAAATTATCAAGGAAAACTGCCCTGAGATTCTAGAACCAGAGGGCAAAATAAATATTCAAGGAATCCACAGAATACCGCCTGAAAGAGATCCAAAAAGAGAAACTCCTAGGAACATTGTGGCCAAATTCCAGAGTTCCCAGGTCAAGGAGAAAATATTGCAAGCAGCTAGAAAGAAACAATTCAAGTATTGTGGAAATACAATCAGGATAACACAAGATCTAGCAGCTTCCACATTAAGGGATCGAAGGGCATGGAATAGGATATTCCAGAAGTCAAAGGAACTAGGACTAAAACCAAGAATCACCTACCCATCAAAACTGAGTATAATACTTCAGGGGAAAAATTGGTCTTTCAATGAAATAGAGGATTTTCAAATTTTCTTGATGAAAAGACCAGAGCTGAAAAGAAAATTTGACTTTCTAACACAAGAATGAAGAGAACCATGAAAAGGTGAACAGCAAAGAGAAGTCATAAGGGACTTACTAAAGTTGAACTGTTTACATTCCTACATGGAAAGACAATATTTGTAACTCTTGAAACATTTCAGTATCTGGGTACTGGGTAGGATTACACACACACACATGCACACACGCACACATACATAGAGACAGAGTGCACAGAGTGAATTGAAGAGGATGGGATCATATCTTAAAAAAAAATGAAATCAGGCAGTGAGAGAGAAATATATTGGGAGGAGAAAGGGAGAAATTGAATGGGGCAAATTATCTCTCATAAAAGAGGCAAGCAAAAGACTCATTAGTGGAGGGATAAAGAGGGGAGGTGAGAGAAAAACATGAAGTCTACTCTCATCACATTCCACTAAAGGAAAGAATAAAATGCACAGTCATTTTGGTAGGAAAACCTATCTTACAATACAGGAAAGTGGGGGATAAGGGGACAAGCAGAGTGGAGGGGGATGATAGAAGGGAGGGCATGGGGAGGAGAGTGCAATTTGAGGTCGACACTCATGGGGAGGGATAGGATCAAAAGAGAATAGAAGTAATGGGGAACAGGATAGGATGAAGGGAAATATAGTTAGTCCTATACAACACAACTATTATGGAAGTCATTTGCAAAACTACACAGATTTGGCCTATATTGAATTGCTTGCCTTCCAAAGGGAAGGGGTGGAGAGGGAGGGAGGTAAAGAAAGTGGAACTTAAAGTGTTAGGATCAACTGTCGAGTAATGTTCTTGCCACTAGGAAATAAGAAATACAGGTAAAGGGGTATAGAAAGCTATCTGGCCCTACAGGACAAAAGAGAAGACGGAGACAAGGGCAGAGAGGGATGATAGAAGAGAGAGCAGATTGGTCATAGGGGCAATTAGAATGCTTGGTGTTTGGGGGGGGGAGGGGATAAAAGGGGAGAAAATTTGTAACCCAAAATTTTGTGAAAATGAATGTTAAAAGTTAAGTAAATAAATTTAATAAAAAATAAAAAATAAAGAAATTGGGTTAAACTGTGAATCCTTCCCCTCATCACCTCAGCCTCCCTCAAACCCCAATAAGCAAAAGTCAAAGATCATAAATAACTTATGTGTTTTTTCAGTGGTACAATATATAGAGTTCTGGGCCAGGAGTCAGGAAGACCTGAGTTCAAATCTAGTTCAGTTACCTTATCCATAAAAAAAAGAGAGAGAGAGAGAGAGAGAGAGAGAGAGAGAGAGACAGAGAGAGAGAGAGAGAGACAGAGAGACAGAGAGACAGAGAGAGAGAGAGAGAGAGAGAGAGAGAGAGAGAGAGAGAGAGAGAATGAGAACAGCACCTACCTCTAAGGGTTCTTGTGAGAATCAAATGAGATAATATTTATAAAGTGCTTATCATAGTGCTAGTAATTGTCATTGGTATTATTGGTTTTACAAAACTGGCAAATCACAAGTTGGCATCCTGTATACTCATGGCAGGGATGTGAAAATTCTTTGTTCTTTTTTTCTTTGCTTTTTCTATTATCCTGACTTTTTATATTTCTGCTTCTCTCTCTATTCTGGCCTGGATTGGGGAAAAGATTCCTCATATGTTTACCATTTTTTAAATTATGTATTCAGTTGATGGTATGGGTGCATTACTTTGTTTCTTTCCATATAAGCAGGTTAGCTGTTGGCACAAAGGAATATGTCTCTAACTGGGTATTCAGAGTTCCCCCTGGGCAGGGTAAAAGTGTTGAAACCTTAACTAGGAATCCTAGTAGTTACAGTCTTCCCACCTTGAGAGAGCCTGGGATTTTTGAGATTGGAGCCTAGAGTTTTGAAAAGGAGATAAAGAGTTTGTGACAAAGCAGACAAGACAGATAGATCAAAGACAATGCAGGATATAGACAGGCAGTCTTCCTGGGGAATAAAGATCTGGAGAAGGGGAGGGGATCAGACAGAACCCAAAGTGGTGCTGTACCATATCAAGGGACTGTTGGGTTTCTGTACCATCCTAGAACAATACTCTCATATTCCAGATGCCAGTTACAATTGCCACTTTAAGAGTGATGGAAAGCTCCAAATGGTTTACTTTCACCAAACCTCTCTTCTACTGACTATGTGATAACAGTCACTTTTATATAATCTTTTCTTACTCTTTATCTCTTTCTTTACCTTAACTTTTTTCCCCATATAAAAATCTAAAGTTAATGATGGATACTTATACTGAATATTTTATTCTGTGCTTGAAAGAGGGGATGGAGGGAGGGAAGAAGAAAGATTTCAATGTCTAGCTGGGGTACATAGAGCTGAAAAGATAGACTGGGGGAGGGGGAACTACATCCTGTCTTATAGATCACATTTCAATTCTAGGGCCTTAAGAGCTAAATGTGATTTTTAAAATCACTACTCTGTATCAATAAACTCTCCAAAGTACAGAGAAAGGAATGCATATGAAACTGAGAGCAATTATTTTGTCTCAAGACAAAAAGTAAGGTCATTCCTTTAAAAAGGTATAACTGAGAAGGTCTCAAGCTAATCTCCTATGAATGGTGCCATGTAGAATGGAGAGGATGGTGATCAAAGGAAAGACGGCTTCCTGAATCCACCCAATGGAAGGAGATAGACATGGCCTTAGAGAGATCAACCCTTCCTCTTCTGTTTCAAAGGAGAGAAAGTCCTCTTCAGTCAAACTCTGCTCTCCCCAGAGACACCTGCTTGTAGCACAAAGAAGTCATGTTATCTTATTTACAAAAGAGATTTTACTGGGAAGGAGAAAAGAAAATAACAAAAACCATACAGACTACAGCATTCAAGATCCTGTAAACAGACTGAATTTGCATATTGTTGCTAGGCCAGGTTTTTTTTAATCCTGGGTAGAGAGTTCTGTCCCATAGTAACTTACAAACATTCATAAATGTTTTTTTAAACCATTAATCTCTTACAAAACTGGGTCTATGATGTGTGAAGAAATGCTATAGGGCAGACAATATGTAGGGAAGTTGCTGTTCAGTCGCGTCCCACTCTTTGTGACCCCTTTTGGGGTTTTCTTGACAAAGGTATTGAAGTCGTTTGCGGTCTCCATCTCCAGCTCATTTTATAGATGAAGAAACTGAGGCAAACAGGGTTAAGTGACGTGCCCATGGTCACACAGCTAATAAGTGACTGAGAAAGAATTTGAGCTCAAGTCTTCTTGATTCCAGGCCTGGCACTCTATCCACTACACCACCTCACTGCCCCTAAGAGAAGTGGTAGTATTTCTTAAAATGTGTGATAAATTTTAAAAGTTAGAAGAGAAACATCTGAGATACCTTGTACAACTATGATTATTGGGAGAGTTCCATAAAGACAGACAGATAGAGAGACTGGGGGGGGGGGTCAGGGAGATAAGGAAAGGGAGAAAGAGAGAGGGGGAGAGAGAGAGAGAGAGAGAGAGAGAGAGAGAGAGAGATCATCCTCTATGAAAATGCTTTATCATGAAGGCATAGCTCTTTGCTCTGAGCTAAATGTTCCCATAATTTGGAGAAGCAGCATGGTATACCAGAAAGAATGTTGGCTCTGGAGCCAGAAGATCTGGGTTCAAATTCCACCTCTCATACTTATCACCCATGTGACCTGGGACACTATTGTGTTGTAGGAAATGATGTGGGAATTGTTTCAGAAAGAAAGAAAGAGAATAATGACTGAAAAAGTTAAAATATTTCACTACATGAAGGTGAAATGCTTTTGCATGAACAAAAAATCAGTTCAAATAGCTGTCAACTGGGGGGAAAATATTCCCATCAAAAATCTGTGCTGAAGGCTTAACCTCCAAGATATATAGGGAATTAATACAAATTCATAACACCCAATGTGTAAGAGACTGAACAATACAAAGAGTTCTTATATGAAGAAATATATAAAAGATTGCTCTGAATTACTACTAGTTATAGGAATAAAAACCAAAACAATTTTGAGGTTTCACTCCACAACTAGTAAATAGGCAAAGATAAAAATTGTCAGTATTGGATAAGTTAGGGAAAAGTATGCACACTAATGTATTTTTGGTGGAACTGTGAATTGATCTAGCCATTCCGGAAAGAAATTTGAAATTATGCTACTAAAGGATCTAAAATATCCGTACACTTGGACCCAAAGATTCCACTTCTAGGTCTATACTGGCAGGAAGATTAAAGGCAGAAATTATTCATATAAAATATTTAAAGTGACACATTTTGTAGTTAGAAAAAATGTAAACAAAGTTTAGTAGTTTTCAATCCCATCCAACTCTTCATGGCCTCATGTGGGGTTTTCTTGGCAAAGATACTGGAGTTCTTCAGCATTTCCTTCTCTAGTTCACTTTATAGAGGAGAAAACTGTAACTTGCACAGGATCACACAGCTAGTAGTGTCTGAGGCCAGATTTGAACTCGAGAAGAGGAGTCTTCCTGATTCCAAGATTGCCACTCTATCTACTGTACCACTTAAATAAATAAATGAAGTAGATACCCTAATATTGGGAAATTCTTGGACAAACTGATACATGAAAAGTAATGGAATCTTACTTGACTATAAGAAACAATGAGCATGAAAAATATAGAAAATTATGAAAATACTTATATGAACCAATTCTAACTATGGTAAGCAGAACCAGGAAAACACTATATGCAATGACCATAAGGATAATGGAAAGGGGGAGGGGAGAGAGAATAATAGTCTTATGTGACTATAGCAGTTGGGCTTGGCCCCAAGCAGGAGGCCCTTTCTTCTTTGCAGAGATGGAAGACAGTGAGTAGGAAGCCTTGTACATACTGTCCAACTTGTTCAATGGCTGGGTTAGGTTTGCTGAAGCACTTTTCCCCCTTTCTTTTTCATTCTTTGCTAACAGGGTTCTCTGTAGGAGGGGAGAAAAAGGAACATTTGGAAATACATCACCTCAATTTAGAAATGAAAGTCATATAAAGACAACAGATATCAATAAAAATGTTAAAGAAAATGTGAAGCTAATAAGTTTTACTTATATAAAAGTGAAAAACATAAACTTCGGATTAGCTGGGGGACAAATTTCATTCCAAATATTATAAAAATACTATATCTGTAGAAAAGAGCCTTCTTATTTTACATTTCATAAGACTGATATTCCTTTCAGTGTTACAATTTAAGATACTTACATTTTAATAACGATGAAACTTTGATGTTGAGGACAATTATATACATAAAAGTTTCATCTCAATAAGCTGCCTCCCATTTCCACACACACACACACACACACACACACATACACACGCACACACGCACACACACACACAGACACAGACACACACACAGACACACACACACACACCATGAAACTACTGATGATAACTTCTTCTCTTAGGAATTTCACAGATAAAGAACAAAAGGTCATAGTAAGAACACAGCATTTACATAAGAGATCTTTATGCTTTCAAAGAGCTTTTGATCATTAATCAGTCATCAACATAATATCTCTATGAGCATGGTCAATGTGTTATTATTTCTGTTTTACAGCTCAGGTAACATTGGTGTTGAATAACTTGTCCAAGGGCTCACAGGGGTAGAGTGGAGCTTAGGACATGACCAGCTTTTGTCTTAGTTCTCACCTCTGAGGCTGATGTTAAATTGTAACAGATGTGGACCAGAAGAGCATGTTAGTAAGGGAGCTCCATTTGTGACCCAGTGCACATATGGAGACATGAAAGAGAAAAGAATGTGCTTCCAGCTCCCCACAGTGCCCTCTGCATTATTTGGAGATAATCTCTCTCTTCTCTCTTCTCCTTTCTTCTCTCTTCTCTCCTCTCTCCTGTCTCCTCTCTCTCTCTCTCCCTCTCCCTCTCCCCCCTCCCTCTCCCTCCCTCCCTCCCTCCCTCTCTCTCTCTCTCTCTCTCTGTCTCTCTGTCTCTCTCTCTCTCTCTCTCCTTTCTCTTATGTCACAACGTGGAGCTACCATTGCCCATCACATCCTCCATGAAAATGCTTTATCATGAAAGCATAGCTCTTTGCTCTGAGCTAAATCTTCCCATGATTTGGAGAAGTAGCATGGTATACTGGAAAGAATTCTGGCTCTGGAGCCAGAGGATCTGGGTTCAAATTCCACCTCTCATGCTTATCACCCATATGACCTGGGACACCATTGCATTGTAGGAAATGATAAAGGGAATAGTTTCTGAAAAAAATGGAAAGACTTACACAAAATGAAGTGAACAGAACCAGGAGAATATTGTACACAGTAGCAGCAGTATTGTAACAATGATCAGCTGTGAAAGAATTAGTTATTCTGATCAAGGTAATGATCCATAGTAATTCCAATGGACACATGATGAAAAATGCTATCAACCTCCTGAACTCTAAGTGCACATGGAAGAATATTTTTCCACATTTATTATTTTTCTTGCTTTTTTAAAGAACATGGCTAATATAGAAATGTGTTTTACATGATTTCACATGTTTAATGGGTATTCTATTGCTTGCTTTTCAATAAATGAAAAGGGGCTGGAGGAAGGGAGAGAATATGGAACCTAAAATTTTAAAATGAATGTTAAAAATATATACAATGTTATTCCACTTTAAAAAGAAATATGTTACTCTCATTTTTTCCTAGAAGTTTTCAACTTGTTATATGTTACAGTCTGCTCACTCCAACCACTAATTTCTCCAATGCCCTGTGTGTTATACTCATTTTCAGTTTTCAGAGTCTGCTATGCTAAATGTCTAGCCACCATACTACTCCAGCAGAATATTGGCATTAAAAATATGTAATCATCTTTTAAAACTATGCTGTTATGTAAATGCTTATTTTATTCCACATATTAAAAATAAAATAAACATAAAAATGGGTCTTTTTTCTGAGAAGCATTTGGTGTCATTAAAAAGAACTTTGCAATTTCCTAAGGCAATCTAACAATAGCATTACTGTGTATATTCCTAAAGGATGTCAAAAACAGAGGAATGTGTTTCAAATATATAAAAATATTTATGGCAGAACTTCCAGTAATAACAAAGAATTGGAAGGAAAAATGACTACTATGGAAGTCTAACTGTACTATGTATGCATATAATGAAGTAGTATTGCTTTATGAGAAACGATGAATATGGAGAATTGAGAGATCTGGAAAGACTTGAGTGTACTGAAGCTGAGTGAAGTCAGCAAGCAAAATGTCTACAATAATAAAAAGCACTGGTAAAACATTTCAGAATTCTAATCAATGGAATGACCAATTGTGATTTCATAGGACTAATGGGAAGCAGGCTTACCACCCAAAGGTGCATATGTTTTCATTTCTGCTCAGTGAATTGATCTGCTTTTCTTGACTTTGTTATACAACTGGGCTCTCTTTGTAGGGGAGAAAGAATAATTTGGAACTGAAAATGATGTAATAAAGGAAAAGAACATCAATATTTAAAGAAAAATAGCTGAATCAACAGTAGAGAACCCTGGCCAAGTGCAAGCAGAGATACCACAAACGGCATCAAAGGATATGGAAGATAGAGAGAAGCCATTGCAGGAGGTTGTAGGGAAGTGAAAAGAATTTCAGCTCATAGGAGAGAAGGGGGAAAAAAGGGAAGGCAAAGAACAGAGGAGTGATACAGAAAGAGCAGCAGGAAAGAGAATGTGTGAGATTTAACAGAAAGAAAGCTGCTTCATTTGGAGGCAGAAGACAGAGAGAGGAAATAAATACAGAAATAAATAAAAACAGGTAAGGAGAATAAGAACAGTAAATGTGTTGTGGAGGCTACCCAAAAGCTAGAAAAATATCAATAAAAGAGGGGAGCTGGTAGAGAATTGAAGCTGTATAGAAGGAGCATAAACAGAGGAGAGGCAGGTATAGAGGAGAGTTCATTCAAGGAAAACCTTTAAAGTCCAATTTGTCTTATTCAGGAGTATGGTAAAGCACAGTTGAAGGTATATGTAACTTGAATAATAATAGAAGAAATGGGGCATAAAGGGTCCTGATGGAAAAGAGATTGGTTTTGATTTTAGTCCAAGAAAGTAGGCTTATTATAGAATGGGCCATATTTAGCACATAAAGAGGTTGGATTGGGCCAAGAGCATCATCATAAAAGAGCAGAATCCTAATTCAGTAGTCACAGTGAGGAAATAAGAAAAAAATAGATTAGGTCTTTGAACATCTATGTCCTCTAGAGGTGAGTTCAAAGGAGGTCACTTCTTAGAAAAGTATCTGCTTTTCTATATACAAAAAAGAGTGGAGCAGGAAAGGAGAGAAGGACAGATCTGTGAACTGGGGGAGGGAGGGAGAGAGAGAGGAGCAACAATAAAGAGTAGGAAAGAAGTAAACTGAACTTGTCAACCAAACAGACAAGAGCCAGGTTATGGACTTTGCTTGGCCTTCTACTTAGCTTCAGAAAAATATTCAAATTTCAGCTCCTCCATTTTCTCCTTGGCCTACAAGGACCATGCAATATGAACATTTCCCAGGGTCTTGAGGAATTTCAGGTGCATCTCTTAAACAGTAATAAGCAAGAAAATGCTTAACCATCCGGTAATGGAAATTCCCTCAATAACTGACTTAGAAAAAAGGACATGTAGAGTTCCTTCTTACCTAGAAAGGAATCTTTTTTTGCTGATGTTTACTGCAAATTTCCTTCCTAAAAAGTCATTTCCCTGTCAGCTTTGTTAGTAAAATCAAGGAAACTACAATTTCATATTTAATTATTACATAATACAATTCATTTTTTCAAAAGGGTTTAAATCTGAAAGCCCTATTGAGTATTGGGTAAATATCTTTTGTTCCTGGGCTTCTGATCATGAGTGGAGAAAAAAGAGAATTTAAAATGCGTACACAAAAGCTGAGGCTCTAGAACATTTTCTTCCATTCATTTCCACATGACAAGAAAAATTAAACTGGGATTTAGAGATTCCTTCTTACCTCATAGAGTGAAGAGCTTTTTGGATTTCACTTTAATTACCTTCTTTTGCTTTTTATTTGTTGTCTAAATTCATCAATGGAGGGTTTTGTCTTATGTTTAGTATTGTCAGATATCTCTTGAGGGAAATGGCTTTCTTCACATCATACAGAATGCCATGAAAGTGCTTAATAAACTAATTCCATGAGGAAAATGTAGTATGTGCACTTTTTATGGAATTTAATTACTTCATTTGTTGTAACTGACCAATGTGACAAAGAGAAATTTTGATATAGAAGTAAATCAATCCCATATGATTGTTTGGATATGAAATTTAAGATAATAGCTTTACCCCTAGGTTTAGTGCTAGAAGGAACCTTAGAGATCATAAAATATAACCCTTTCATTTTATAGGTGAATACTTATGATTCAGAGAGGTTAACCAAGGTCACTCAGGTAGAAAAGACAAAGCTGCGACACAAATTCGAGTACTTTGACTTGAAATCCAGTGATTTTTCCACAACTCCACAACTTTCCATAGCTGTTTTGTAGTTATTTAGTAATTTTGGGGTCATGGGCAGCTCTTTGTGACCCCATTTGGGGTTTTCTTGGCAAAGATACTAGATCAATTTGCCATTTGCCTTAGGCTCATTTTTACAGATGAGGAAACTGAAGCAAACGGTGTTAAGTGACTTGTCGAAGGTCACATAGCTAGAATCTGGGGCCAGATTTGAACTCAGGAAGATGAGTCTTCCTGACTTTAGGCAGGATGCTCTATTCACTGTGCCTTCCAGTTATATGTAGAAGAGAGGCACGGAGAAGTAGGGTTTACAAATGGAGCTCCATTGAGATGTACTGATAAATTCAAGCTGTTTTCATTTGATTAAGTCACTTGTTAGTAGCACCTTTCATAAGGAAGCTTTATTCATTTACTTACTCATTCATTCGTACACTTATTTATTTACAAGTTGATCAATTGCCTGAGCCTATAAGGGGAACTATGAAATTTGCTGTCTTAGAGAAGGGCACTGAGGCATTAACTAACTTATTTAGGGTCACACAGTCAGTAGATCAGAGGCAGTGCTGAAACCCAAAACTGACCCCCAGCCTGTATTCCATTTTGTCTCTCTGCAGCTCTGATACAGTCGCTATTGCTGTGAAATTACTTAGAAAACATTATTTGAATGATATTCTGATGGTAATTATGAGCCTATAAATCCCCTTCATGATAACCTACTGATTGCTTTCTTTGTGAGAAGAAATTACTCCTGATTTTAAATGTTACCAAGAAACATAATTATATACTAATAATGTTTTTTTTTACCAATTTCCAGCTCTCTAAGCATCATTTACATATGGTCATATATAAAAGTACTGTGTTTATATATACATATAATTTACATATTTACATATGTGTATATTTCTGTGTATACATACATATATGCATATGTCTGTGTGTATATATACAGGCATATGCATATATGTCTGTATGTATAGATATGTTAAGATATCTATGTATAGATATACATATACACAAACTGCTTAGGCAAAGCATTAAGGATCTAAATATAAAGCATCTCTTCTCACAAGGAGCATACATGTTGATCAGAAGACAACAAAAACATATTATAATTATATACAGCATAAATATAAAGTTAATAAATACAAATAAATATGAAATAGTTAAATACATGATAATTTAGAAGAGACAGTTCTAGCAACTGGAAAATCAGGAAGAGTTTCATGTAGAAGGTGGTGCTTGACTGGGTCTTGAAGGAAGATACGAATTCTGTGAGGTGGAAGTAAGAAAGAAGGATATTTAAAGCATAGGGAATAGTCTATGAAAAGGCACAAAAAAGGGAGATCATCCTATGTGAGGAACAGGGAAAAGGGTCATACATACATATCTGATGCATATGCCTACACAATTCACCACCCCAAATATATATATATATGCATATTCTATGTTCATATAAAATAATTAAATTATAAATTTAATTATAATTATATATGTATTTATATATTATAATTTATAATTATATAATATATATTCTAAATATAAATTTAATTATAATATTAATAATAATAGCATGTAGCTGTTTATGGTTTCAAAGCACTTTATATATATTGTTCTATTTAATCCTCAAAAGATGGTAGGTGGATGCTATTATTATCCTCCCTTTACTGATGAGGGAACTGAGACTGGAAGAGGTTGAATGACTTGCTGTGGGTCACACAGCTAAATGTCTGAGGTTGGATTCAAACTCAGGTCTTTCTGACATCTGTACATAAAGCCTATCACCCCAAACAACTTGAAGCGTAACTCCACTTACTCCTCTATTCAGTGAGTAGTTGAGGAATTATCACAACAGAAAATCACATTGCCATGTGGAAATGTTTCAGTATGTTCTATGAGGCAAGGAGATGCCTTTGATTGTCCTAGTTTATTAACTATAGATAGAGCATGCATATTGCTACTGAAATTATAAAAGTCATTCTTTGACAGTATTGCCCACATGAGGCAGGACAGATGGTTGATCTCTTCCTCCCAAATCCCTAGCTCTTGATACCTTGGAATTTAGTACCAGCAGGAATGGTTAGGAAGAAGAGTTATGCAAGTGAGAGAAAGGATCCCAATGGGGTCTAACTCACTGCTTCACTAGAGAGAAGTCATGGTTTCCAGATTGGATGGTCACTACAGTCATAGGATTTAGAGATCACAAATCCAACCCCCTTCAATTTTCCAGATAAGGAAACTGAGACGATTAAGTTATTTGACCAGAGTCTCATAGCTAATAGGTATCTGAGGCAGAATTTTAACCCAGGTCTTCCTAATTCCAGGTCCAGTGCTCTACTATACAATACTAATGTCTCCCAAAAATGTATAAATGAGGATCCTTAGAAAATTTGTTCAAATGCCATTTATCCAAAGGGGCAAGAAAAGTATGAGTATAGGCAAGTCACTGAATATTTCTAGGACCCCCCCCCCCCATTTTCCAATATGGTCCTTTCAAGATGTACTCTAAATCCTTAAGAGAATGTTTTCTTGGGGGGCAGAGCCAAGATGGCGGAGTAGAAAGACGCACATACACATAGCTCTGAACCCACAACCCATAGAACAACTACAAAGAAGTAACTTATGGCGAATTCTGCACCCAGAGGCCACAGAACATTGGAGCGAGGGAGATTTCTGTTCTGGAGAGACCTGCAAACCTCTCATGGGGGGTCCTTCGCGCTGCGGACTGGGCGCCAGGACTGGGAGCTGAGTACAGCCCTGCCGTGGCCGCGGCACCGTGAGGAAAAGATCCGAGCGGGCTTCAGGGATGGGATCACCAGCGGCCGCACAAGTCCATCCACCCACAGGTGACGGGGGTCGGGGAGAGAGTCTCTTTGGCGGGTCGAGAGGGGAGTGGGGTGCCCCATAACTCAGGCCCCCCCGGGAGGTAGAAGCTGAGGGGCGGCGGCAGACCAGGGCTCCCCAAACAGGCAGGAGCCTGGATCCATTGTTGAAGGTCTGTGCATAAACCCCCTGAGGCAACTGAGCCTGAGAGGCAGCCCTGCCCCTACCTCACCACCTGAACTTAATCTCACACTGAATAGCAGCCCTGCCGCCACCCAAAGCTCTGAGGCTGGAAGCAGCATTTGAATCTCAGACCCCAAACGCTGGCTGGGAGGATCAGGAGGCAAGGTGGGTGTGAGGAGAATATTCAGAGCTCAAGTCACTGGCTGGGAAAATGCCCAGAAAAGGGAAAAGAAATAAGACTATATAAGGTTACTTTCTTGGTGAACAGGCATTTCCTCCCTTCCTTTCTGATGAGGAAGAACAATGCTTACCATCAGGCAAAGAAACAGAAATCAAGGCTTCTGTGTCCCAGCCCACCCAATGGGCTCAGGCCGTAGAAGAGCTCAAAAAGAATTTTGAAAATCAAGTTAGAGAGGTGGAGGAAAAGCTGGGAAGAGAAATGAGAGACATGAAGTCAAAGCATGAACAGCAGATCAGCTCCCTGCTAAAGGAGACCCAAAAAAATGCTGAAGAAAATAACACCTTGAAAAATAGGCTAACTCAATTGGCAAAAGAGGTTCAAAAAGCCAATGAGGAGAAGAATGCTTTCAAAAGCAGAATTAGCCAAATGGAAAAGGAGATTCAAAAGCTCACTGAAGAAAATAGTTCTTTCAAAATTAGAATGGAACAGATGGAGGCTAATGACTTTATGAGAAACCAAGAAATCACAGAACAAAGAGAGAAGAATGGAAAAATGGAAGATAATGTGAAATATCTCATTGGAAAAACAACTGACCTGGAAAATAGATCCAGGAGAGACAATTTAAAAATTATGGGACTACCTGAAAGCCATGATCAAAAGAAGAGCCTAGACATCATCTTTCATGAAATTATCAAGGAAAACTGCCCTGAGATTCTAGAACCAGAGGGCAAAATAAATATTCAAGGAATCCGCAGAACACCGCCTGAAAGAGATCCAAAAAGAGAAACTCCTAGGAACATTGTGGCCAAATTCCAGAGTTCCCAGGTCAAGGAGAAAATATTGCAAGCAGCTAGAAAGAAACAATTCAAGTATTGTGGAAATACAATCAGGACAACACAAGATCTAGCAGCCTCTACATTAAGGGATCGAAGGGCATGGAATAGGATATTCCAGAAGTCAAAGGAACTAGGACTAAAACCAAGAATCACCTACCCATCAAAACTGAGTATAATACTTCAGGGGAAAAATTGGTCTTTCAATGAAATAGAGGATTTTCAAATTTTCTTGATGAAAAGACCAGAGCTGAAAAGAAAATTTGACTTTCTAACACAAGAATGAAGAGAACCATGAAAAGGTGAACAGCAAAGAGAAGTCATAAGGGACTTACTAAAGTTGAACTGTTTACATTCCTACATGGAAAGACAATATTTGTAACTCTTGAAACTATTCAGCATCTGGGTACAGGGTGGGATAACACACACACACATGCACACGCACACGCACACACACATAGAGACAGAGTGCACAGAGTGAACTGAAGAGGAGGGGATCATATCTTAAAAAAAAATGAAATCAAGAAGTGAGAGAGAAATATATTGGGAGGAGAAAGGGAGAAATTGAATGGGGCAAATTATCTCTCATAAAAGAGGCAAGCAAAAGACTCATTAGTGGAGGGATAAAGAGGGGAGGTGAGAGAAAAACATGAAGTCTACTCTCATCACATTCCACTAAAGGAAAGAATAAAATGCACAGTCATTTTGGTAGGAAAACCTATCTTACAATACAGGAAAGTGGGGGATAAGGAGATAAGCAGGGTGGGAGGGATGATAGAAGGGAGGGCATGGGGAGGAGAGTGCAATTCGAGGTCGACACTCATGGGGAGGGATAGGATCAAAAGAGAATAGAAGTAATGGGGGACAGGATAGGATGGAGGGAAATATAGTTAGTCCTATACAACACAACTATTATGGAAGTCATTTGCAAAACTACACAGATTTGGCCTATATTGAATTGCTTGCCTTCCAAAGGGAAGGGGTGGAGAGGGAGGGAGGTAAAGAAGTTGGAACTCAAAGTGTTAGGATCAACTGTCGAGTAATGTTCTTGCCACTAGGAAATAAGAAATACAGGTAAAGGGGTATAGAAAGCTATCTGGCCCTACAGGACAAAAGAGAAGACGGAGACAAGGGCAGAGAGGGATGATAGAAGAGAGAGCAGATTGGTCATAGGGGCAATTAGAATGCTTGGTGTTTGGGGGGGGGGGGGGAGAAGGGATAAAAGGGGAGAAAATTTGTAACCCAAAATTTTGTGAAAATGAATGTTAAAAGTTAAATAAATAAATTTAATTTAAAAAAAAAAAGAAAGAAAAAAGCAGAACTTATACGTTGTGGCTAATGTGTTGATACATCGTATCTTGCTTCATTTATACCAGCCATAAGTGGCACTCTGATAACGAAAAACTTTGAAATATTGTAAATTACCAGAATGTGACACAAAGATGCAACGTGAGCCCATACTGTTGGAAAAATGGCCTCAATAGACTTACCCAATGCAGGATTGCCACAAACTTTCTATTTCTTTTAAAAAAAAAAATTGTGAAGTACAATAAAGTGAAGCACAATAAAATGAAGTATTCCTGTAAAAAAAAAAAAAATAGAGAATGTTTTCTTACAATCTATTTTCTCCTCAGATGAATTTTACCCAACTAATTCTGAGTTCACTTAAGCTAAAGGAGCAAAATACTGCTATTAGTTTTCTTCTAGGCTCTGTTTGTCTCCCTCTAAGTACTATATCACACATATACTGTAAATATCTCCCTTTGTAATGGAGGGTGCCATGGTTCTTGTGTGTCAATAGTCTCCTGATATATTTGTTATAAATTCCTCCATGCAATGTGTACTCTAGTAAATTGCTTTGATGAATTATGCCTCACAATTTGATAATAAAAACCACAGGACTCTTGGGCCCATAGTCAGGTGAAAGAGGAAGCTACTTTGAAGTGCTCAAATATTTGGAAATGGCTATGTTTATAGGAGGTTATTTCATTCAACTGGGACTCAGAGAGCTTCTGTCAGACATTCCAGAAGGGGAATGTTGGTCCACATTGTGCTGTTAAACTTCAGTCTCTTTGAGGGGGGTAACAGAGTTAGATAGCAGTGTTTCTTGAATTTACATATTTACAAATGTGTATATTTCTGTGTATACATACATATATGCATATGTCTGTGTGTATATATACAGGCATATGCATATATGTCTGTATAGAGAGATATGTTAAGATATCTATGTATAGATATACATATACACAAACTGCTTAGGCGAAGCATTAAGGATCTAAATATAAAGAATCTCTTCTCACAAATGACCTAAATACCTTTTAAAATGTATAAAGTGTAAGTCATTTTCATGTTGTCAAAAATGAGGGAGGGGAAACCTACAGGTTAACACAAAAACAGGTTATTCTAGGTCCAAGTTCATTGTTTTTTTTTTTCTTTTTTTACACATTCATTTTTATTTTTTTTTTTAATGTTTAACAATCACTGCCATACAATTGCGATTTTATCCCCCCCCACCTACCCCCCACTACCCCCCTCCCTCCCGACGACTGCATACAATTCTGTATAGATTCTACATATACTTTGCTATTGAGTATATTTTCACTATAGTCATGCTATGTAGTCAGACTAAGATAAATGAAAGAAATCGTATAACAAATCAGAACATGATACACAAACACATACACATACACAAACATGATCTGCTACATTATGTGAGTGACTTCCATATTTCTCTCTCTGAGTGTGGCAGGCATTTTGCCTTGAGATCCTCCATTGGGATTTTTTTTTTTTTTGTAAGAAGTTCTTGTGTTATTACAAAAATCTAAGTATACCAGAAAAAACTCTCCCACACTGTGGTCGTTGTTGTGCATAAAGTTCTCCTGGTTCTTCTCCTTTCACTCAGCATCAGGTCATATAAATCCTTCCAGGCCTCTCTGAAGTCTTCTTGTTCATCATTTCTTATGGCACAATAGTACTCCATTACATTCATATACCATAATTTATTCAGCCATTCCCCAATTGATGGATATCCCCTTGACTTCCAGTTTTTGGCAACTACATAGAGTGCTGCTATAAATATTTTTGTACATGTGGGACCCTTTCCCATTTTTATGATCTCTTGGGGATATAGTCCTAGTAGCGATATTGCTGGGTCAAAGGGTATGCACATTTTTGTAGCCCTTTGGGCATAGTTCCAAATTGCTCTCCAGAATGGTTGGATGCGCTCACAGCTCCACCAACAATGAATTAGTGTTCCAACTCTCCCACATCCTCTCCAGCATTTATCATTTTCTTGTTCTGTCATGTTTGCCAATCTTATAGGTGTGATGTGGTACCTCAGAGTTGTTTTGATTTGCATCTCTCTAACCAATAGTGATTTAGAGCATTTTTTCATATGATTATAGATAGCTTTAATTTCTTCCTCTGAAAATTGCCTGTTCATATCCTTTGACCATTTATCAATTGGGGAATGACTTGTATGATTATACATTTGGGTCAGTTCTCTATATATTCTAGAAATGAGGCCTTTATCCCCGAGCTTAGCTGTAAAAATTCTTTCCCAATTTACTGCATCCCTCCAGATTTTGGTTGCATTGGGTTTGGTTGTGCAAAAACTTCTCAGTTTAATGTCATCAAAGTTATCCATTTTGCATTTCATAATGCTTTCTATCTCTCCTTTAGTAAAGAATTCTTCCCTTCTCCATAGATCTGATAAATACACTATTCCTTGCTTCTCCAGTTTATTCATGGTATCAATCTTTATACCTAAATCATGTACCCATTTGGACTTTATTCTTGTGTACGGTGTCAGGTATGGGTCTATGCCTAATTTCCGCCACACTGTTATCCAGTTTTCCCAGCAATTTTTGTCAAACAATGAGTTCTTATCCCAGAAGCTGGGGTCCTTGGGTTTATCAAACAGAAGGTTGCTATATTCCTTGCCTATTGCATCTTGAGTGCCAAGTCTATTCCACTTGTCTACCTCTCTGTTTCTTAGCCAATACCAAGTGGTTTTGATAATTGCTGCCTTATAGTAGAGTTTGAGGTCTGGTAGCGCTAGGCCACCTTCCCAAGCATTTCTTTTCATTAGTCCCTTTGATATTCTAGACCTTTTGTTTTTCCAAATGAATTTTGATATTATTTTATCCAGCTCTAGAAAGTAATTGTCTGATAGTTTAATTGGTATGGCACTAAATAAGTATATTAATTTGGGTAGAATTGTCATTTTTATTATATTAGCATGGCCTACCCATGAGCAACTAATGTTTTTCCACTTACTTAAATCTGACTTTATTTGTGCAAAAAGTGTCTTGTAATTGTGTTCATATAATCCCTGGGTTTGTTTTGGCAGGTAGACTCCTAAGTATTTTATACTGTCTACCCTAGCTTTAAATGGGATTTCTCTTTCTATCTCTTGCTGTTGGACTTTGTTACTAATATATAGGAACGCAGAAGATTTGTGTGGGTTTATTTTGTTACCTGCAACTTTGCCAAAGTTGTTTATTAATTCAAGTAATTTTTTACTTGAATCTCTGGGATTCTCTAGGTAAATCATCATATCATCTGCAAAGAGTGATAACTTAGTTTCTTCTTTGGCTATTCTTATTCCTTGAATATCTTTATCTTGTCTAATTGCTACAGCTAACATTTCTAGTACCATATTGAATAATAGTGGTGATAATGGACAACCTTGTTTCACCCCTGATCTTATTGGGAATGCATCTAGCTTATCCCCATTACATATAATGCTTGCTGAAGGTTTTAGATAGATACTGCTTATTATTTTATGGAAAGTTCCCTTTATTCCTACGTTCTCCAGTGTTTTTAGTAGGAATGGATGTTGTATTTTGTCAAAAGCTTTTTCTGCATCTATTGAGATAATCATGTGGTTTTTGTTAGCTTTGTTGTTGATGTGGTCGATAATACTAATAGTTTTCCTACTATTGAACCAGCCCTGTAGTCCTGGTATGAATCCTACCTGATCATAATGTATTAATCTCGTGATAAGATGCTGTATTCGTTTTGCTAAAATCTTATTTAAAATTTTTGCATCTATATTCATTAGGGAAATTGGTCTATAATTTTCTTTCTCTGTTTTGTCTCTTCCTGGTTTGGGTATCAAAACCATATTTGTATCATAGAAAGAATTTGGGAGGACTCCTTCTTCCCCAATTTTCAAAAATAGTGTATGTAGAATTGGAATTAACTGTTCTTTAAATGTTTGATAGAATTCACTTGTGAATCCATCTGGCCCTGGAGATTTTTTCCTAGGGAGTTCATTGATGGCTTGTTCAATTTCTTTTTCTGAGATGGGGTTGTTTAAGTATTCAACTTCCTCTTCTGTTAATCTGGGCAATTTGTATTTTTTAAAATATTCATCCATCTCGTTTCGATTATCGAATTTGTGGGCATAAAGTTGGGCAAAGTAGTTTCTAATTATTGTTTTAATTTCCTCCTCATTGGAGGTGAGTTCACCCCTTTCATTTTTAATATTAGTAATTTGGTTTTCTTCTTTCTTTTTTTTAATCAGATTGACCAAAGGTTTATCAATTTTGTTAGTTTTTTCATAAAACCAACTATTGGTTTTATTTATTAATTCAATAGTTTTCTTAATTTCAATTTTATTAATCTCTCCTTTGGTTTTCAATATTTCTAATTTGGTATTTACTTGGAGATTTTCAATTTGTTCTTTTTCTAGCTTTTTCAACTGCAAGCCTAAGTCATTGATCTCCTCTTTCTCTATTTTATTTATGTAAGCATTCAAAGATATAAAACTTCCCCTAACAACTGCTTTTGCAGTATCCCATAAGTTTTGGTATGTTGTCTCACTATTGTCATTCTCTTGAATGAAATTGTTGATTGTTTCTATGATTTCTTCTTTAACCCAACCCTTCTTTAGAATTAGATTATTTAGTTTCCAATTGATTTTTGGTTTCTCTTTCCATGGCCTTTTATTACATGTAATTTTTGATGCATTATGATCTGAAAAGGATGCATTGATTATCTCTACCTTTCTGCACTGGACTGTGAGATTTTTATGTCCTAGTACATGGTCAATTTTTGTAAATGTTCCATGTACCGCTGAGAAAAAGGTATATTCCTTTCTATTCCCATTTAATTTTCTCCAAAGATCTATCATATCTACCTTATCCAGAGTTTTATTTACCTCCTTAACTTCTTTCTTGTTTATTTTGAGGTTGGATTTATCGAGTTCAGAGAGGGGGAGGTTGAGGTCCCCCACTAGTATAGTTTTGCTATCAATTTCTTCCTTCAACTCCCCCAACCTCTCCTCTAAGAATCTGGATGCTATACCGCTTGGAGCATACATGTTTAGTAATGATATTGCTTCATTGTCTATGGTGCCTTTTAGCAGGATATAGTTTCCATCCTTATCCCTTTTGATTAGATCTATTTCTGCTTTTGCTTTGTCTGAGATTAGGATTGCTACTCCTGCCTTTCTTACATGAGCTGAAGCACAATATATTCTGCTCCATCCTTTGACCTTTATCCTATGTGTATCCCCCCGTTTCAAATGTGTTTCTTGTAAGCAGCATATTGTTGGATTATGGCTTTTAATCCATTCTGCTATCCGTCTCCATTTTATGGGAGAGTTCATTCCATTCACATTCACAGTTATGATTACAATCTGTGTATTTCCCTCCAACCTCTTTCCCACCATTTGTGCTTTTAGCTCTCCCGTCTCCCTTCCCCTCCTCAATAGTATTCACTTTTCTCCCCCTCCTCCTGCAGCCTTCCCCTCCTTCTTTTAGCCCCCCTCCCTTTTACTCCCCTTTACTCTTATTGCTTCTTTCCTCCCTTTTAGCCACCCTCCCCTTTCTTCCCCCTTCCCCTCCTACTACCTATAGAGCTAGTTAGGATTATCTACTTAAGATTATTGTTCCCTCCTTTGAACAAATCAGATGAGAGTACCTCTCAAACAATGCTCATCTCCCTCCCCTCCTTCGCTCTACTATAGTTTTGTACTTCTTCCTGTGATATAATTTGCCATTTTCTGCTTCCCCCTTTCCACACCTCCTATTACATTCCCTTCTCATACTTAAATCATATTTTTGACATGACATCATTTACTTTATGCCTGTTCCCTCTACATATATCCCTTTTATCATAATAGCTGCACAGTTCTCAAGATTAACAGGTATCATCTTCCCTTATAGGGAGGTAAACAGTTTGCCCTAATTGAGTAGCAAGTTTTTGTTTTTGTTTTTTCCCCTCTGTTTACCTTTTTATGATTCTCTGGAGACCTGCATTTGAAGATCAAATTGTCTATTGAGTTCTGGTGTTTTGGTCAGGAAGCTCTGGAAATCCCTTATTTCATTGAATGACTTTCTCCTTGCCTGAAATATTATGCTGAACTTTGCTGGGTAGTTGATCCTTGGTTGAAGTCCCAACTCCTTTGCCTTACGGAATATTGGGTTCCAATTCTTTCGATCTTTTAATGTAGAAGCTGCAAGGTCCTGTGTGATCCTGACTGTGTGTCCTTGATATTTGAATTGTTTCTTTCTGGCTGCTTGTAGTATTTTCTCCTTCACTTGATAGCTCTGGAATTTGGCAACGATATTTCTTGGGGTTTTGAGTTTGGGATCCCTTTCGGGAGGGGAACGGTGGATTCTTTCGATGACTATTTTGCCCTCTGAGTCTAGTATTTCTGGGCAGTTTTCCTTGATGATTTCCTGGAAGATATTGTCCAGACTCTTTTCTTCATCATGGGTTTCTGGCAGGCCAATAATTCTTAGATTTTCTCTCCTGTATCTATTTTCCAGGTCAGTTGTTTTTCCAATTAAATATTTTACATTTTCTTCTATCTTTTCATTCTTTAGATTTTGTTTGACTGATTCTTGTTGCCTCATTGAGTCATTAGTTTCCACTTGCCCAATTCTAATCTTCATCGTATTGTTTTCTTCAGTTAGCTTTTGCATCTCCTTTTCCATCTGACCAATTTTTCCCTTTAAGGAGCTATTTTCTCCATTTAATTTTTGTACTTCTTTTTCCATTCGACCAATTTTCCCAGTTAGGTTTTGGGTTTCCTTTTCCATGTGATCAATTTTCCCAATTAGGTTTTGGGTTTCCTTTTCTGTTTGATTAACTCTTCCTTTTAGGGAATTATTCTCTCCAGTTAATTTTTGAACTTCCTTTTCCATTTCTTCAATTTTCTTTTTCAGAGTGATGTTCTCATCAGTGAATTCTTTTTTTATAATTTTACAATCATTGGCCAGTTTCTCTTTTATATCCTTCTTCAGATGTTCCAGGTAATCTAGTTGTGCTTGCGAGAAATTCATAGTCCCATCTGAGGTTTCAGATGGAAGTACAGTCTTAGCTCTGACCTCTTTGGTGTTTGTGTTTTGGTCCTTATCCCCATAGAATGATTCTATGGTTTTTTCACTGTTCGTCTGCTTTTTCCGATTCATGATGTTGGCTGAGTGTTGTAGCTTTTGGTTCTTTCAGTCAGAAGATACAGATCTTTTAAGTTGAGTTGATGTGTGTCTAGGTTAATAGCAGAGTTTTTTTTGTTGTTTATGTTTCCCAGATCAACCCTGGGGTTAGCTTGTTAGGTGTGTGGGAGGGGTGGTCTGGTCTCAGGAGATCTCCTCAGCTGACTTGAGGCAAAGGCAAGGTCAGGGGATGGTGATCCCAGCTTCCCTATTGTCTTCCCTTTTCCCCTGGAGGGCTGGGGCACACCTAGAAGCTAATGTGTGTTCCCGCCCCTCCTGGGGCTCATCTCCCGGTGCTGAGGCTTGCCTGGGTCTCAGTGTGAATTTTCTCTGCCCTGGGTCGTCTGTCCCTCCAGATCGCCTCCGCCACAATAGGAAGAATCCCCCCTTGCCACTTTTCCAGCCTCTGGTGTTATGAGACCACCTGCCCCCTTCTGCTGTTCCCGCTGATTCAGGATTAATCTGGGGAAGAATTTTATGGTTCCCTCTCGGTCATCAGGGGGGAGGAGAGAGCACTTACTGATCACTCCGCCATCCCAGCTCCTGGAAGTTCAAGTAGTTGACCCACCGAAGTCCAGTCTTCAGGCTGAAGGTTTTAAGGGCTGCTGCGCTGATATCTGGCGCTCAGCAGCTCTCATCGGCTTGGCCTGACTTATCTCCTGCTCCGCTGGTCTCGCCCGCCACTCTCGGGCCCCTCAGGTCCCCTCCGCCCTGCCGCGCCAACCGCGCTGCGCTGTGTGCCGGGGTCTTACCCCCGCGGAACAGATCCCTCCCGTGGACACTCCAGTCCAACCTGGGCTCCGAATCCATCAAAGTCCGTCACCCACTGGATTCTACACCTCCAAAGTCTGGTCAGACTCTCCCCCCAGAGATATCCAGAGGAGTTTTTCCAGGAGCTTAGGTGAGTCGTTGCTTTCACTCCGCCATCTTGGCTCCGCCTCTCCAAGTTCATTGTTAAAAGCCTTCCCTAGCATAGGCAGGTATGTTTGACATAACATAAAGGGCACTGAATTTGACACCTGAAAGATCCTCTTCCATGTATTAGCTACAGTTTTCAGACAAAATGAGCTATTCACCATTGCCCAAAGCTGATATTCCTTCTCTCATCTCTAGTACATTTGAACAAGTCATCCTCCATGGATACAGTGCATTCTGTCTTCAATTCAGGTTTAGAGAATACTTATCATCACTCTCAAATGGGAAGAGAAACCAATCAACCAATCAAAAAGCATTTAGTAAGAACTATTTTATTAATTATTATTATTAATTCAACACAGCACCAACTACTGTGTTAAGCAGTGACAATACAAAAAAAAGCAAAACATATGCCTGCCCTCAAGGAGATCACATTCTATTGGGAGAAGCAACATGTATATAAACGGACATACAAGACACATATAGAGTAAATGGGAGGGAGCTTCTCCAGGAAGCTATCCCCATTGAACAGTTGTTAAAATGCACTCTCTCTCTCTCTCTCTCTCTCTCTCTCTCTCTCTCTCTCTCTCTCTCTCTCTCTCTCTCTCTCTCCCCCCCCACATCTCTCCATATTTGTACATCCACTCTCCATGGGCACCTGGACATCTTGAGGCAACCTGCCACCTCCCTCTCCCTCCTCCCCACTATCCTTTCCCACCCCTTGATGTGGGAACAGTAATCAAATCAATGTTACCATTGCACCAGGAAAGAGAGTGTGAATGGACTGCTTTACCCTCTCTGTGACTCTTCTAGATAGCAACTCCTTTTCTTGGTCACCATTCTCCCTCTATTAAAATGTAAACTCCTTAAGGGCAGGATCTTTCATTTTTGTCTACATTTCAGCACTTGGCAAAATGCCTGGCACATGGTAGGCACCAAATAAATGGTTTTTTTCAATAAATTTTCAATTCCCTAATTACCTTTCATTTATTTAACTATATGTATGCTGTATCCCTTAGTACAGTGATTTCCAAAATTATTTGTTCCACTGAACCCTCTCAATGACAACAATTTAATATGCTATTCATAATATTCTTTTAGATTTATTCTTTAAGTGCATACAGTTACTACAATGATGACAAACCTTTAATGCCTCAAAAATAGAGAAACTTGTCACAGAGGAAAAATATCTGTGTATTGTAATTGGGCAATTATTGGCTTTGTTTAAGTATTTTTTTTTTTTGCTTATTTGCTTAAGATGACATTCCTCACACTTTCTTGGTACTTCTTGCCCCTGGGCCCCCTTCTGCCCTCTGATTGAAAAGGGTAGACATTGGAAAGCTCCTCTCAGATCCTCCATTTAAGAAGAGTGCCCAGGTCGGTCAACTCAACCTTTCTAAGCTGCTCTCCAGAAATTCATGATTTCCAGAATTTGTATCTGTTATTCTAAGTAGAATGAAATATCTATATACCTATATGGAAGCAGATTTGTATATATCCATATATATGCACATGCATTTTTCAAAATAATATTTGTGCAAATTAAAGTATTTTATAATCTTAATCAACTTAGCAAAACTAATAATTCATATGTTTTTCTAGAGCTTATTATTGTTGTTTTACAATAGGGGAAAGCTTTGGGACTTTTTGTTTCCTTCTCTCCTCTCCCCTGCACCACCTAAAGTACTCTTTGTACATTCACTGTGGGTCTGGCAAAATTCATTGCCATAGAGGTCATCTACCCAAATACAATAGCTGAATTCTGAATAGGGCTAGATCACTTGATAAGTCAAAACTAATATATGAAGCCTTGCATTCTGAGAAAAATGGAAAACAAATCTTTTTCATACTCTGTCAAAATGAGCAACTGTGGGAGCAGAACTGAAGGAGTCCTTTTCAAGATTAAACTCTCTGCTGCTACCTCCTACATGAGACCATTCCTGATTATGCCAATTGTGAGCGCTGACCCCCAGAAATCATCTTTTATTTTACATATGTTTTGTATTTCTTTGTACATGTTGTTCCCACCCACCCAGTTCAATGTAAGCTCCTTGAGGAATCAACCTTGGGGTTTTTTTTTTGTCTTGCATAACCAGTGCCTACCAATAGTACCTGGCACATATTAACCCCTTAATAAACTTTCCTGGAATTGAATTGAAAGAACTGACATGAACTCTGACATTTCCATTGTAATATTTCATGTAGCAGGCTTGCATCTTGGGAAGAAGAAGAGGGGTGATGATTGCAGTCTTTAAAGAATAATGTTTGAAATGGTCTGAGAAATCGAATTTCTCCTTCTCTGAACCTACAGTTATTTCTATTTATTTCTTTTATCTACCTCTCCAGTGGCATTCATAGCAAGGTCTATGGGGAGACATGTCTTTAACTTAGCTGAGTCATAGGTTTTGCCTTGAAAAGCTACTCATACCATTTTAAAATGTCACTACTGTCCTCTATGAACAAGAAATAACAAGAGATGCAAATTCAGACCTGATTTTTTTTTTTAACCATGACTGTGATTTCATTGACTTATAGAAATCTCAGTAGGAAAATTTTCTCTACCGAGGCTGGTCAGTCCTTGGTCTGCAATTGACAGTCTTAGGAAACTGCCGGGTGCACAGAGAAGTTAAAGGGAGTCACCCAGGAGCACACAAAATATGTGTATGAGACAGGTCTCAGCCCTAGATATTGATTCTAAGGCTGGAGAAGCATCATACATCACAGGGTTGCTCCTTTCTCAGTATCTTCATACATTCATACCAAAATGCCTTAGGAGCTCTGAGATAGGAGTAGAAAAAGAAAAAAAAGGTTTTATCTTCCTAACACGGATCCACAATTTCAACATTTATTAAATACTTGAAGAATTTGTAGTTTTATCCATATAGACTGTAACCCCTCTATGACCTGACAGATGGTCTTAAAGATTTTTTGTGGCCTACAATTTCTATCATCTTATGGACAACTTACTCATAATACTTCTCCCCATCTTTGCTAGGCTAGTCTTGAAATGATGAACATCCTACCCCCATGTGTAAATCCTACCCAGTTTGGTAAGACCTACCCAAACTAGAATTCTGCTGGCATACAATTCTAGAAGTCCATTCAGTTTTCTGAAGGCTGAATGAGGAGCCTCTGGAGTTGAGCTTTAATAGAAATTCACACTCAGTAGAAAGAGATAAATGTTGGTTTCACTGAATTGGACCATTGTTCAGTTGTTACGTACAAAGCACTGTTCTAGATCCTGGCAGGAAATGGAAAGTTTAGATCAGGCATGACCCCTACCTCATGGAGCTTACTACCATTTGATAAGGTAGTAGGATGTAAACACACAGTCATCATATAAAATAATTGCTGATAAATTCATCATGAATGCATTCCAGGTCTATAATAGAGCATAATAAATACTTGTTGAATGAATGAATGAGAAAGCATTTATTAAGCTTTTACTATATGCTAGGTAGTAAGATAAATTCTAGGTATATAAATATAAAAATGGGACAGCCCCTGTCCTCAAGGAGCTTACCCTCTAATTGAAGAGACAACACATATAGGGGAGTAGTGATTCTAAAAGGAAGCTTTAGTCTGTGAAGTCACAGGCACTGTGACTGAAGCCATAAGAAAGTTGAATGACACACCTTTTTCCAGAAGCTTTGGTAGTATTGATTCAATTTCTGTTCTTAAAGCAAGAGTTAGAAAGAAGTAGGAGTTGGAGGAATGGAAGTCAGAGCTAATGTGGGGGGAGAACTAGGACAGATGCCAAGATGGCCTGGGTAGAAGGCTGTATAGAATGGGAAGCATGGTCTGGTCTGGGATCACATAGGTAGAGAGGGCTAAGTAAATATGTCCTTGTGTACTCACCAATCAAGATAGCTCCAGGGCAGGAGAGGTATAAACACAAAGAAGTATGTGAGGTCTGACTGGGGAAGAGGTTATTTCCAACTCTGGGGAGATAATGGGGAAGGAAATCAGGGCAGGCTTCATGAAAGACTATGAGCTTTAGAGAATGGATAAAAAGCATTCAAAAGGACATTCCAGGAATAGGGAGCACTAAAAACAAAGGCGCAGAGAGCAGAAATCACAAGGTATAGAGAGGCATGTTTCAAGAACAGTGTATAGTCCTTTTTGGTTATAGCACTGTATGTATAGAGGCAAGTAGTAAATTATTAGGCTAGAAACTAGTTTGGGGGCTTTGAATATCCCACTAAAGGAATCTGAATTTCATTCCATATGCATAGTAGGAAGCCACTGAATGATTTTAGCAGATATGACCAGATTATACATTTATAGCTATAAGGGACCTTAAAATCCTGTTCTAACCATTTCATTATTTGGACAAAGAAATTAAGGTGCATAGCAGAGTCCAGATTTGAACCCAGCTCATCTGAAACTATATGGTTCTTTTTTCCATTGTACAACACTACCTCTTGAAAGAGAGCTTTCAATGAGGTGGGTCCAAGATAGTAGAGGACAGGAGGAAATATAGTGACTTTTCTCCAAACCACCCCCCCCCCCAAAGATAAACTCCTCCAAAGAGATCTAGAAAGTGATCAGATTGAATCCTGATGAGGTAATCCAAGAAAAAGTTAGTCATTTTTCCAACCCAAGTTGCTTTAGGGATATAAACAAAGAGGTCTATGGATGTTCAGGACAAGGTCTGGTCAAGAGAAGTAGTGGGGAGCATTCCAATGTAGGGAGAGGCTTACACCAAAGCAAGAAGAGATCCCAAACCCATATGAGGACACCAAGACCACATGTAGGCTGTGGAAACAAGTGTCATCAGTTTTATCACTCAATACCCAGTTCTAGGTCACATCTAGGATGAACTGAGAAGGGAAACATGTGTTTAGGACCTGTATGCAGATAAGGACTGGTCACAAGCCCTGGACTTGGTGCTGAAAGAAAAGAGCAAGTTAAGGAGCAAACCAGTAGCAAAGTAGCTTGGAACTCAGAAGTCTCACTTCCAGCTATTTGCTAAATCTGAATCCTTCAGAGGAAAACAGGAATCCCAGATGGAAGAGAAGCCTGAAGTTCTATCACTCTGAATCATCAGTGCTTTCTAGATGGATGATAGCAACTGAGTCCAATAGCAAACCTATTCTTCCTTAGACCAAAACCTAGGTCAGGAACTTGCCTAGCTCAAACTAGGAAGGCACTGATCAGACTTTGTTCTGGAGACCTTGTAAGTCTCCAATCTGAGGTATCCTTGAGACTCTAGAATAACACAATAATTAATGTCCAAGAAAGCAGCAACAGGACTAGCCCAGACCATACCATACCTCCAGAAGTACAAAGAGACTGGTCCTAATGTAAAGGCCAAAGTCCAGAGGCAGGTTGGAAGAACGTGAGGAAGAGGAGGAAAAGGAGGAAGAGAAGAAGAAGAAGAAGAAGAAGAAGAAGAAGAAGAAGAAGAAGAAGAAGAAGAAGAAGAAGAAGAAGGAGAAGGAGAAGGAGAAGGAGAAGGAGAAGGAGAAGAAGAAGAAGAAGAAGAAGAAGAAGAAGGAGGAGGAGGAGGAGGAGGAGGAGAAGGAGAAAGAGAAGGAGAAGGAGAAGAAGAAGAAGAAGGAGAAGAAGAAAGAGGAGAAGGAGGAGAAGGAGGAGAAGGAGGAGAAGGATGAAGAGGAGAAGGAGAAGAAGAAGAATCTTACCATTGAAAAGTTGTTATGGTGACACAGATTCTCAAGATACAAACCCCAAATTAGAAAATAACTCTAAAAATCCAGTTAGATACTCAAAAACACAACTTAGACACAAATTTAATTAAAATTTTTCAAAGAGATAAAGCAAAAAGAATTTTGAAACACTTAAAATTTTTTTTTCCTGCAGACTGCTACAGGGGAGAAAACAGAAAAGAAATAAGAGCCATAGGAGAAAGAATTGGAAAGAGAATTAAGAGCTTAGCACAAAGGGAATGAAAACTTGCTCAACCATCTACCTGAAAATTAAAGTGGATCAAATGGAAGCTAATGACTCCATGAGACAAAAAGAAATATTAAACCTAAGTTGAAAGATTGAAAAAAAGAAAAAGAAAATTTAAGGTACAATTTTTCAGGAAAAAAAAACTGATCTGGGAAATAGACTAAAGAGGGGAAAAAATAAGAATCACTGAACCACTATTGCTGCTACTACAACAACCACTGCTACTAGCTGTGACTAAAAAAGAACCTAGACAGCATATTTCAAGAAATCATAAAAGAAAACTGCCCAGACTTCCAAGCATTCCTGGTGGAAAGATCAGTTATATAGAAACTTTGGAATTCAAAGACAAGAGTTAAGACTAAATAAGGATAAACTGCTTACATTATAATATGGGGAGGTGAAACATGTCCACCTTATTCTCATCAGAGGCCATAGAGTGATTTTAATTAAAGAAAAGACCTGGGAGTGGTTCTGTTATGTTTTAATTATCTTAAAAGAAGAATGACAAGTGACGGTAACAGGGAGAAGGATAGGTTAGAGAAACAGGGGGCGGAAAAGTTAGGGAAAATTATCTCACATAATCAGAATGCCTATGTAGAAATCTATAGAAACTAGGAGGAGGGGAGTAGCTGACACTTGACCTCATTCTCATTTGTACTGGTCATACCCACACACAATTGGGTGTAAAAATACATTTCACTCAAGAGGAAAGTAGGAGGGAAAAGGGAGAAGGGGGAATTAGAAGAAAGATAGATTAAAGAAGAGATTAGTCCTAAGGAAAATAAACTTTAACTAAAGATGTACAAAAATATTTATAGGTCTTTTTTAAGGTGGCAAAGAATGGGAATGTGAGGGGACATCTATTGTTTGGGGAACTGCCATACAAGTAATGGCAAATGTAATAGAATACTATTGTGCTGTAAGAAATGATGAAAGGGATGATTTCAGAAAAAAAAATTGGGAAAGTATGTATGAACAGATGCAGAATGAAGTGAAAAGAACCAAGAGATTAGCAACTCTTCCCAGAATAATGATTAGCCATGATTCCAAAGGATTAATGATGAAATACATTGTCTCTCTGCTGATAGAGGTAAAGAATCAGAATGTATAAGGCATACATACATAAACAGATACACACACATGTGTGCATGTATATATACACACATGTGTATATAATTTTATATCATATATTTCTATAAAAGGAACGTTATATACGTATGTGTATTTTTAGCATTTCCATAATGTCCTGTTCAAAAATGAAGGACAAGCAATAAAAGAAATACATATATTGTTGCTTGTCCTTCATTTTCAAAGAAGACCTTACCAAAAGGATGAAATTTACATAAATATTCCTTTCAGTCAAGGGAAGTAGAGGGGAATTAGCATTTATACAACACCTACTATGTGCCAAGCCTTGTGCTAAGTGCTTTTCACAAATATTATCTCATTTGACATTCACAATAACTTTGCCAGTTAAGTGCTCTTATTACCCCCATTTTACAGTTGAGGAAACTGAGGTAGAGAGAGGTTAAATGACTTGCCCAGGGTCACATAGCTATTAAGTGTGTAAAGTTGTATTTGAACTTAGGTCTTCCTGACTTCATGCCCAAAACTCTCTACACTGTAGCATCTAGCTGCCCCTACCATGGTCAGCACATAGATTTGTTTTGTGTGACTATATATGTTTGTAATAGTTTTATTTTTCTATCATTCTCAGTGGAGGAGGGAAGAAGGCAGATTTTGATTGATTGAAAACAAAATTAATTTAAAGAAGAGTTTGTAGCATTTTTAGATTTTAATTGCAAAATATAAATTCAGGCTTGATGTCAAGAAATTTTCCTCACATTGGGCTATTGCCCAATGGAATGGTCTGCCCCAAGAGTTGGTGAGTTCCCCCTCCTTGGAACCCTTAGAGTCAAGGTTGGACAAGCACTTGCCAAGTTTGTTATGATGAGGATTCCTTCTTGTATAGGCTGAACTAGGTGGCTGCTAAGGATCCTCCTAACTCTCAAATTTTGTGATTCTGTGATAAATAATATTGATGAAAGAGCCAAAAAAATATGAGAGCAATGTTTGTGGCAAATTCAAATTTCATAATCATCCAAAACGTTGGCCACTCATATTTATTTTGGTCGAGAACTTAATTTCCTGTTGGCGGCTGCTCTCTCCTAGTCTTAACATGGTAAATTTCTTGATTTGGTGTTGTGCTTCTAAACGTAGTAGGATTCACAATGGCATTCAATTCCATATTGCCAAGTAACATTTGATTATATGGTTGGTAACCTTGGTCGTTGTGCAAAGTCACTCATCCTCAGAAGGCATGAGATGAGTCCATAGAATTATGTTGACCTTGGAAGATGGTCTTAATGTTTCCTGGTGTGGCCATGTTGTTGCAGAGGCTTGTCGTCATATAGAATTTCCTGGATTATGATACAATTCATTTTTTCATTCATTCAAAAAACATTTGCTGAAAGTCTACTGGGTACTTTGTTGATTCATAAACAATGGGGAATTACAAGATAAGACAACAAAGTCCTTGCCTCAAAATAGCTTAAAATCCCTTTGGAAAAGAAAATGAGAGTTGTTGTTGCTGTGTTCATCCTTCGTTGCCGAAGAAGACCATGCCATCAGGCAAATGATGACATGACTTGCACTTCAATTTGTTTGGAGTGAGGGAGGGTTGTACAAGGTCACCAGCTTCACTTTCTCCTCCTGAGCCATCTGGATCCAGTGACCAAGATATTCATCAGGATCCAACGAGAGTATCCATTTGTTAATTAAACAAGACAACTACAAGACAACCTAAATAGAGAGTGGTAAAGAATAAGCCATAGAGACACATGTGAGAGAATCACAACATAAGAAAATGATCAGAATTATGTGGTCTTAGTGAGAAGAGGGTTGGTTTTTTTTTTTGATGTCACAAAAGAATAGGTTTATTTGGCTTGTAAGTATACAATTGTCAAATATAGAATAAAAGTACATGTTGGTAGCTCTGGTTCCGGTCCAATTGAAGCCTCCAGAGCTTCCCTTGTCTTCCCTTTTTTCCAAGGAGACAATACTCAAGTGGTGGCAAATGCAAGCAACAAAGAATGGAAAATACCCTAATTCTGAGAAGGCAGAATTCTTCTTGGGGTTGGAGAGATTTATGGGGTTAAGGCAATGCCAGGGACCATGTAACCAGTGCAAAGACATATGTTATTCGTGAAACAAAGAAACCTTTATGTTCTAACTGCCTATATATCAAGGACTACTGCCCATCAGTATCCCCCCAACTCTCTGAGTTGTGTAATACTAGCCTTAAAATTCTATCCATGCTACAGCCTAATAATTTAGCCCATGAAATTCAATCTATTTCCTAGAACCTTATACCTCCCTTACAAGATGTACATGTCTAGCCATACTCAATTATGTGTATATTACATATATATGTATATATGCATATATGTGCATGTACATACACATTTGCCAGAGGCTTCTGAGAAGTCTACAAACTTTTGGCCTCTTTCATTTCTTAACCCCTTTTCATTTCTCCTTCCCTCACTATGTCTACCTTTGAGTTAAAGTCACCAACTATCAATATATATACGTTGATTTGGTTGGGAAGAGCTTGTGAAGTAGTTCATGGAACTTCTTCATGCTCTGCAAAACACTGAAATGATGTTTCTTGTTGCCTTTGCGCACATGATGAAACCATCTCCCTTTAACCTCTCAAAGAAGAAACTATGAGTTTTGTTTTCATTTAACTGAAGGTTCCTTATATCTTCTGATCTCATTTATTAAGAAAATGTTAGTGTTAATATAGTCTAGTACCTCAGGTAGTATATCAACTCTTTGGTTATTAGACAAGGGTATTTAGAATATATTTATAATTCTAATAGTTAATGTTTATAGATGTTCTAAAAACTCCAGGATTCTTAGTACCTTCTGCTCCCTTTTCAGATATGCTGACATCATGATTTAAGAAGTGGAAGCTGGCTATAGAACTTCCATTTTATACTTTTCTTTGTTTATGGCCAACATATCTTATCTCCTGGTAGCCAGCTTACCACTGACATGTCTTTTTATATGATCAGAAACAATCTATCACTGAGACCATTCTCAAAACTCTTTCTTGGTAGTAATTTGGTAGCTTCCAGAATTTGTTTCTACTGGAGTAGTTTTTAAGAACCCAGCATCACTTGTCCACTGTAAGGAGGCATGGAGGAGGAGTTTTTGTTCTCTCACTTAATAATTATTTAAGGAACACCAATAGTATTTGTATTTTAACTAGGGATGCTTTCAACCTGAAAGGCCTTCCAGGACCAAAGGAGTATCATATTTGTAAGTATAATTTCAGGCGCTAAGATTTTTTTTTTTTAACAGGAAGACATTTACAACACTCCTCAAGTCATACCAAATCAGTTATTCCCTATCTACTCTAATGCCACCTGCAGGGCCCAGCATTGTTTTCATCAGATTTCAAGCCAAAAGTGACCTTAGGAATCATCTGATCCAACCCTCTATTGCCTATAATTCCACAGATGAAGAAACTAAGATCTATTAAGGTAGCCAGAGAAGCAATAAATAGCAGAATCGGTATTCTAATCTAAGTCATCTGACTATAAATTCAATTCTTTCCTCTACAGCTATTCCTTCCACATTATGACTTTCCCTATTGCAATTTCAATATATCACCGGTTGACATAAATTAAATGGGAATTTGGGGGGGGGGTGTTCTTTTTCTTTTCTAACTGAGTTTCAAATTTGTTCTTAGGAATTAACAAACATTAGCAGAGAAGAATTTAGAGGACATTCCAGATGAGGACAGTGGAAAAATAGAAATAGAGAAAATATTAAGAATATTTAATAATAGAAAATATAGACAAGCTCTCTGAGTAATCACATTCTACATTTCAGCCAGAGTTGATTAATAGCTGCTTCCTGATTATATACTGTTTCTTCCAGTCTTCCAGTCTTTTTGCATTGAATAGACTCCCTCCCATGTCTCTCATTGACACTTTTCTTTGTCTTTCTTTGAGGCCCTATTTAAATGCCGCTTCCTTCATGAAGCCTTCCCTGATTTCTCTTCTCTCCTGCCCCCAGCTAGATGTGAATGAAACCTCCCTCTCATCACTCAATTTGACTGCTACTACGCACATAATAATTTTTTGACTTATGGCCATTCATGTATATGTTTTTTCCCTCCTATATTCTATAAATAAGGGAGATAAGTTCAACAATACCCCTCTTGGATAAGGGCTTCTATGGCAAATGTTAGGTACTGTATAATGTTCTGCTTGTCAAGTACTGTATGGTTGAAAAGTACTCCATTTATAAATTCTAACTTCAGTGCTTTCGGAATCGTTCATGACATTACAGGCGATGTGAAGTAGTGGGTAGAGTATTAGACCGGAATCTAAGAAGATGGGATCTCCAATCCTACCTCAAGATACTTACTAGCAGGATGATCCCGAGCAAGGAACCGAACCTCTGTACCTCAGTTTCTTCTGCTGAGGATAATAACAGCACCTACCTCAAAAGGTGGTTGTGAGTGCCCAATGGAATAAGGCACAGAAAAGCATTATATTTAAAATGCCAGTGATTATTATTTTGTGCGAAGACATGATATAATGTGGCAGTTCCCAAATTTTTTGGTTTCAGGACTCCTTTAAACTCTTAAAAATTATTGAAGATCCCCCAAAAAGTTTTTGCTTATGTGCGTCATATCTGTGGACATTTAATATATTAGAAATTAAAATGTCCTAGAATTATTAAGAAAATGGTTTTAGTCTCAAAGATCTCCTGAAAGAATCATGGGAACATTTTAGGGGCTGTCAGTACAGTGAAATGCACAACAGACTTGAAAGTCAAGGACGTATGTTCAAATTATGGTTTTGCTACTTATTACCTATGTGACCTCGGGCAGATTACTGATCCTTTCTGGCCTTCCATTTCCTTATCTTTAAATTTAGTCAGGGCATAAGCATTTATTAAGTGCTTTACTGTGTGCCAGGCACTATGCCAAGTACTGGGGATACCAAAAAGGGCAAAAGACAGTCCCAGCTCCCAAAGAATTCGTGATTAATGGGGATACAACATGTAAATGACTATGTACTAACAAGTTACATAGAGAAATGATCAGCAGAAAGAAAGTTTTAAAGGGTGTTGGGAAAGGCCTCTTGCAGAAGGTGAGATTTTAGCTGAGTCTTGAAAGAAGTCAAGGAAGCCTGAAAATAAAGATGAGGGGAGAGAGCATTCCTGCTTTAGGGGACAGCCACTGAAAATGCCCAGAGCTGAGAGATGGAGTGTCTTGTTTGAGGAACAGAAGGGAGGCAAGCGTCACTGGATCACAGATATAAAGATACTGGAAAGACAGGGGTTATGAAGGGCTTCGAAAGGCAAAAAGAGGATTTTAAACTTGATCATGGAATGGCTAGGGAGCCTCAGGAGTTTCTTGAGTAGGGGGTGATATGATTAGGCCTATACTTTAAGAAGATCACTCCAACAGTTGAGTGAAGAAGAGACGTGGAAGGAAGCCAATCAGCAGAGTCTTACACTGTGATAAGGGCTGGCACCAGGATAGTGGCATTATGAGAGGGGACTAGGGTGTATATAGGAAAGGTGTTAGAAAAGTGAAATCAACAGGTTGGATATGAGAGTAAGAAAATGAAGGGTCAAGGATGACACTGGAGTTGTGAACCTGTCTGATTGGGAAGATGGTGGTATTCTCAACAGTAATAGGGAAGTTAGAAATAGGAGAGAGTGTGGGGAGGGAGGGGCACAAAGGTGATGAGTTCAGTTTTGGATATGTTGAATGCAAGATGTCTGCAGGAGACCCAGTTTGAGATATCTAACAGTAAGTTGGAGATGTGAGACTGGAAGTCAGCAAGTTAAAGCACAGAAATGATCATTGAATCCCCAAGAGCTGATGTAATCACCAAGTGAAAGAGAATTGTGGAAAACAAGAGTGCCCAGGAGCCCTATGGGACACCCAGAGTTAGTGGGTGTGACGTGGATGATGATCCAACAAAGATTAAGAAGGAGAAGCCAGATAAGCATTAGGAGAGAGTAGTGTCCTGAAAACTGAGAGAAAAAACATTGTCATTGAGAAGGGATAATGAATAATGCAAAAGACTATGGAGAGTTTTAAAAAAATGAGGGCTGAGCAAAGGCCATCAGAGTTGGCAATTAAGAGATAAAAGTTCTCAGGTGACAAAATGAAAGAAAGGTACACTCTGCACCTATTTAATGGAGGGAGAGAGGGTGAGTAAGGCAGGACTCCCGTAGGAGAGCTGTTCTATTATAATTGGCCTGCAAAAATACCAGGATTTTGATAAAAAGCCCAATAATGGTACTACACTGTGCTTTTCAAAAGCAAGAAGCCTAAAAGCTGGCCATCCCATACTGCATCAATGTCTTGGGAACAAGGAAATTGAACAACCAGCCAAATAGTTCTTATTTCCTTGTCAATCACAGGTTTATGAAGGGAAGAAAAAGAATTGTATTTCTCAGGTGAAAATAGTGTTCATTCTGAGACTCTGAAAAAGTTACTCATGGCCTATTTGTCTTGGTCTAGAATATTCTGCTATATTATTATTAAAGTCAATGAAGAATCCTAGGAATAACAGTTTACATTTACCTACCATGAACGTCTTCAAAGCACCCAGGAATGGACAGTATGCTGTCCTTGTTCATTAGATCCTCATAACAATTTTGTGAGGTAGTTAATGCAACTTTTATTATCTTATTTTTTATTATTTTTATTCTATTTATTATTTTATTCATTATTATTATATATTTATTATTTTTATTATCTCATTTATAAATGAGAACAGTAAAATTCAGAGAAGTTAAGCTACTTGCCCAAGGTCACACAGCTAATAAATGAGGGAGCCAGGACTAGAACCTAGGTCTTCTGCCTCAAAGTCCCTTCTCTTTCCGTGATATCATTACCTTTTAATTGTTCCACTTAGCATATTTTCATTTTTAAACATTGGAAACCACTGTTTACCCAGTTTTAAACATGAAATGCATTCCAAAAAGTCCATATTGAACCTATTTTTGAGACTAGTGTTGGGAGCTAGCAAGAAGGAAAAACTTGCTAACAAATAGAGCTGCCTACAAATGTAATGTAATGGGATACTAAAGAGGAAGTGCATTTTCTAATACTGAAGATCTTTATGTTAAGCTGAAATAGTAGTAGCTTATATTTCTGTAGATAGCATTTTGAGTTTTAGAACGTACTTTATCTCATTTGAGTCTTACAAGACCCTGTATTAAGTGGGCAGTATAACAAGTGTTATCTCCATTGTAGAGATAAGCAAATTGAGGGTCAAAGAGATTAAATAACTTATTTGAAATCCACACAGCTGGTAAGACCTAGAGTCAGGCTGCAAATCTAGATTTTATTTTTGTTAGACTGAACTTTGGGTGGTTGGAGGACAAAGGAGAGATGGAGAAAGGAGGGGAAAATATTTTTCAGGCAGAAACTGCAGTGAATAAGTTCTGAGTTCCTTTCTCTCTAATTCTAGGATTCTTTTAAATCTATGCCCTCTTGGCAAATCCCAAAAAGAATTATGATAAAAAACAGTAGTCTATTTCCTTTGTTTTGGAATGATTATTATATTATCCTTATTAAGTCTGATTCGCTGGCGATCCAGGAGCCATGCTCACTCAAGCACATTAAATGAATTCTCTGGGTAATGCTACATTATCTAGTAAATTATATTTTCCAGGGCAATAATAATATCATTTAATGCATTGGAAGAATTTATTGCTTGCGTGTGGAAACACCCTTACTTCCCAGAGAATAGTTTATGGGCTCCCCAGAGGATATCATCAGGCACAGGAGATGTTCCACTGTTCTGAGGGAGACTTTAATTTGGTGATGATCGTCATGTTTTTAAGCAGTTTTGTGCTTGACACTGCATGGAGTCATTCTCACAGCCTCCTTCTGTGACCTCCAGGCACAGATATTCTCCATGTTCAGAGAATAAATAGCCTCTTGTCTTTGGAGCTAGAAAAAGATGTTAGCCATCCTCTAGTCTGACACTCTCATTTTACAGATAAGGAAACTGAGGCCTTGAGAGGTGAATGACTTGAAAATTGTGCTTCATTTGTAAACATCTTGTGTACCTTCACAACTCACTCATTTTCCCCAAGTTTTAAATATTAAACACATCACACACACACAGACACCCACCCACACACACAAACACACACACACCAGCTCATCTTCATTACTAAGCTCCTAATCTTGAAGAGGAATTGTTGGCAGATGACATGACTAGTGACTCAGTAAGAGGTTTGCAAATGCCACCTTTAATTACAATTTGTATCTGGTAATGAAATTCCAGATTGAAAATTCCTCTCTCTGCATGACATTTCAGAATGTGGCCCTGGTCACCATGGGGTGCTGCTTTTTTGGCTACATAGGTCTCTTGAGAAAGAAAGCAGCCACTCTTCCCTTTTTTTTCCTTTCAAAGAGAGAATGAGAGAAAGAAGCCATATAAAGTACCACAAACATTTTTAATAGGGTTCTGAGGACTCAAAGGACATACTTTGGATTTCTCACTACTCAGCAGCAAAAATGATGCATTCCAACTACGTAAAGTTGCTTCACTGAATTGAGCAGCTGAGTGGCTGATTTTCCTACAGAGTCCTTCATAGCCCAAATCAGAGAAATCAATATCTTGAACCAGATTAGTAACACAGCTGAAGATTGTAAGGCCTGCAAGTACATCAGGCCCACAAAGGGACAAAACTTCACTTTGAGAGAGGGGCAAAGTTTTAATCCATTTGCGAGGTGATAAAAGTGCACTGTCATTTTCATATTGTGGGGCTCTCTGTGGTGCAGGAAATGACCAGAATTTGTGAGGCAACCAAGGCCTGTTCCTAAAGTGATAAAGGACATTTGGATCAGAAACCATATAAAGGAAACTACTTTTCAGCGTGCCCCAAGCATAAGACGTTTGCTTGGCTGCCCTGCACATTATGTTGCAGTATGCTGAGCACATACAGGATATTTCACAAATCCACAGAGTTGTCTGGAGTAAAAGCATTATTTCATCACTTTCTAAAGTGCAATGCTAGTAGTTTTAGGGCACACGACACAGTACTTTCTAGTAAATCAGTATGGATGGTTGCCCTGTAGCATCTCCCTCTTGTTGACCAGGACTTTAGATTACAAGGAAGAGTTTTACTACATGGTCACTTCATAGTAACCAAACATGCTATACCAATAAGCACCCCCATCAGAGGAGAATTGCAATATGCATGTGGCATGTCTGGAGTGACTGCTACACCTCCTGGCGTCAGGGCATTTGGGACTCAGCTCTTACCTCTTATTCCTTTTTTTTTTGGCTGGTGGCTACTATGGGTAAGTCCTCCAACCCCCCTCAGCCTTCTTTTCCTCTTCTGTAAATGGCAGTACTAATGTCTACAATACTTTCATCATACGGTTGTTGTGAGGTTAGAAAGAGATTACCAATGAAAAGTTTCATCTATGTCAGTTATGTTACCATCAGACCCTTGTCTGAGAGTGCAGAAACTTGCTGTTTCTATTGTCAAGGGCAGAAACCCAATGAGGAAGACAACACCCCCTTGAGGAGTCCAGGTAAGAAAACAGAAGATTACTTGATAATTAAAGCAAGTGGAGCTATACTATGTGACTAACAGAACTGCTTCAAAACAACTAAGATAGGCAGAATAGGTCAAGGGCAGGGGTATGCTGGTAAATGTTTAACAACTGGCTCTCCAAAAAAAGTTTAATTAGTATTAAATTACATAAATTTAATTTATATTAATATCTTCTCCAACACTTTAAATCTAGATAATCAACAAAACAATAATTCAAGCTCTAATTTATAGCATTTGCCAATTTCCAGGATGTAAATGCTCACACTGAAAATTTAGCAATCAGCTCTCACGGTGGTTAAAAACCGACTCTGGCCTGCCCCCAGAAGGGTAAGAGAAACTTCTGAAGACTTCAAAATAAATGAGTGAGTGAATGAATGAAAAGTCAAGTAAGACTACAAATTTCTTGTGGCCTAAAGCCCAGGGAAAGAAATATTCAGAACAGAATGGAAAGTACTTGTCTTATGCAGAGGAACAGGAGGACAAAAGAAGGCTCATCCTAACTTGAGTCTAAAGTTGGACTTATCTGCTAGCAGAGCATGACATGTGATTGAGCTAGAAAAGGAGTGGATGGTTGTACTTCTCCTGTTCTGTGCCCAGACCCTCACTCACCCAAAGGTCCCTTTACTGTAACAACACAATCTAACTATAATTGAATAATGAAGAAGAGCCGTTTCCCCCATTTGCAACTGCTGACTCCTCCAATCTTGATACCATGTGACCCTAAGAACCGGAAGTGTAGCTTCCTCCTAAAATCCCTTTCCCTGCCTATTAGTCAAAGGGCCATACTTGAGGACCTCAAGGGGCACATGTGTCCTCCAGGAGGCAGGTTCCCCATCCTTGTTCCCCATCCCATTTCCTGTTCTAGACTGAACTTCCCTTTCACCTCTACCTACTGATAATCCATCTATATACCAGGTTTTCATTTCTGAGCTTCTTTTGTTTGGTCCCAGGTCACTTGGGAGGGTGGTGACAGCAGACCTACTTTGGAATAAATCAATCATGGTACCTTTTCTTGCCCTTTCTTCTTGTTTTACTCCTTTTCCTGAGCCTCAAGTCATCAAGTCATGATTCAGACACTTTTCTCTAGAGAAGTTGCTTTCTATTTTCAAAGTAACATTTATAGGATCCTTAAATCACAGATCCAGGGCTGGAAGGGATGTTAGAGTTCATCCAGTCCAATGCACTCATTTTATAGATGAGAAAACTAAGAACCAGTGAGGCTGAAATGATTTAGCCATGGTTACACGGGTGGTAGGTGGATTTGAACTTCAGTCCTATGACTCCAAGTTGAGAAAAAAATACTTCCAAGTTACTATACAAGGGGGCAGCTAGGTGGCACAGTGGATAGAGTGCCTGCCCTAGAGTCAGGAGAATCTGAGTTCAAATTTGACCTCAGACATTTCTTAGTTGTATGACCCTGGGAAAGTCACTTAACCTATGCTTGCCTCAGTTCCTCAGTGATGAAATGGGGGTATTAATTGCACTTACCTCATAGGTTGTTGTAAGGATCAAATAAGACCATACTTGTAAAAGCAAGTGGTGTATAAATGTTTATTTCCTTTCCTGTCATTGCTTGCCAGAACAATGCCAAATAATCTGAGTAGTGTGAAAGCACTAAACAGCCCAAGATTCACAGTTTGTAAAAGAGGAAAAATAAAACCAACTGGATAACAACAAAATTTTAAAATGGGCACCTTATCCACTCTTTAATTTGCCTTTCACTATGTACTAGAAGTGTGGGAGGATGGGTGGCAGTGCTATACATGGCCTCAAAGGTGGTTGTGTCTCTGCAATGGAACTGACTCTGAATTAATCCCTTAGAACTAGTGAGAACATCAGAGTTGCTATTAGGAATCCTACAAGATGGGGATATGGCTTTTCTCCCCAGAGCCAGAGCCAGAGCAGCTTTGAAGAGTAAGTTCTTAACTGAAGTACAGCAATACAGAAGGTGGGGGAAAGACTAAAAGTATAGAACTAAGGGGTAGTAGACTGGTGAATTCCAAGTAGTAAGACCACAACTGAAACAAAATAGACCATAAATCAGTCATCAGAGTTGGGAAAAACAGTCTTTCATTTTAATGAGTACAAGTTTGCTGTTGGCCATGCTTGGGGGTACCAATATCAAGAGAGAAAGTACTTCTAGAAGACCAACACACAGGATTTCTTTTTTTTTAAAAAGTGGGATGACTACTTCCTGGTCTGGGTAGATACCTGAATCCAAAGAGAAAGAAATTCTGGAGAAGAGATTTCTCATCTAAGCAAAAAGAGGCATAGGCAGGATTCTTCCATTGTTACTAGCTACGTGACCCTGAACAAGTCACTTAATCCTGACTACCATAAAAAAATAAATAAATAAAGAAGAGCTTGTCTTGTGGTGAAGGCTGAGATAGTGGACTAGATATGGACTAGAAAAATGTGTTAAGGTCAAGGACTTTTCCAGTTTAGAAAAAGACTAAAAAAATTCTATTTAGGTCAAGGACTTCCAAACCCAAAGGAAAGGTTTGAAAAGTGTATTCTTGAATAGCTGGGAAATTTATAGCACTACAAAAGCAAACCCATTCACTAGAGACCAAGAACTGAAAGAGCCTAGATAGTTTAATGGTTCAGCCTGGGGAACAGTCAGAAAGTAGGAGCTCAGTTGCAGAAAAGGAGTCAAACCCAAAAAATAACCAGGCCTAGTTGCCTGTGCGTAAGGTTGGATCTTTGAATGCCAGAGTCAGAAGCTGAAATATTTGAAAGGCTATAGGAAAGGAGTCTGAGTAAATGAGTGACATCATCCTGACGGTCAATTAATACAACTGTGCTACGGAGGGTGAATCAGAGAAGGCATAGATTAGAAACAGGAAAACCAATTTTAAAATTATTGAAGAATCTAGGTAAAAAGAGATGGAAACCAGGAATAGAATGATTGCAGAGAGAGTGGAGAAGAAGGCTTAGATTTCAGAGACAGGATTCAGTCAATGGTTGGATTATTTGTCATCATACCCTCTCTACCCTCCCTGCTGTATGCTCCTCGATAGTGCTTTCTGTACGCCAAGAATCAGACTGGGAAGCCCTTTCACCAACTTCACAGACTGAGTTGACTGAGACTTAAAGGTCAAGTGGCTTGTTCATGGTAACACAACTTGGTGAGCATCAAATAAGGGATTTAAACAAGTCTTCGTGACTCTCGGTCTAGCTTTCCATCAACGAGGCCATACTGCTATGCCACCTCATTAATAAACACCATAAAATACCAAAAAAAGAAGAATGGCTCTTTATTTTCTAGAGACAAGAGAAACAATAGGGAACTTATGCCCTACTCTGAAGGAAACAAAGGAGCTGGGAAATCCCTAGTCCAAATAGGGGAGGTTCTAGCAATTAGAAAACATTAGGGGGCACCAGCAAGTGAAGAATTGAGGCTTGTTATGATGGGGAGGGACGGAAGAAAACACCTTAACATGGTTAGGGTTTGGGGTTGAAAGGGGGACCCCAGGCTGGGACTGCCAACAGCTAAACATGAGCATTTGGGGAATTGGAAAGTAAACATTGCATAAAACCATTTGGAATGCATTTTGAGCCCTGGCCAAAGGAGGTGATTTCAACTTCCAGGTGAGATGCAGAACAGAGCTAGTGATTAATAGCCCCATGAACAATTTTTGCAAAAGTAAGGTTTACTGCTGACATGTCCTGGAGAAAATCCAATTACCGTAATTTTGTCTCTTCCATTTTCCACCAGAGTTGCAACTGTAGGTATGGTATTGTTCACCATGTTCTATTTTGCACTGATGGATGGTGAATGAAACAGCTGGAAATGTTCTCTTCTCAAATTTGATGCAATTCCTGCATGAACTAGACGCTTTACAGGCTTTAGATGATTGGAGGGTGCTAGGCAAATGGAAATGCATAAATATAACAACACTAGCATGAAAGTGTAACATTCATTATACTATCTATTTTGTTACTACTTTTCATTTTTCCTCCACTCCATTCATTAGCTAACATTTTAGGGGCTTCTAGTCAACTTTTAGCTAACATCTTTTGTGTGAGTACAAGAATATTTTCATATAGACATTTCTTAACACTGAGAGCATGCCATCAGAGATGGCATTAAGTCAGCAAAGAAATATCCTAGATTTCTGCTCACAAAACCTCATTTAGTGTTAAGAACTTGTGTTTTATTAGCTAATTTGACCTTTCAATCTGATTTCAGAAGTCCTGAAAGTTCAACATTGAAGGTTCACTTTCTTTGATTTAGAGAAACTTGGGTATACTCAGTTCAGAATTTATTATACCTGTATTGTGTCAAGCAAGTTTCCAGTTAAGGCACCTGAAGGTTCAAAGCTATGAAGAAGATTTATCATTTGATGGCCTCCGCTTATCATATGGTGTCATCAGAAGACACAATTTCATATCTGCATTTTTTCTAGACATTTTCAGAATATGTGATTTCATGCTGACTTTTATAACAGTTTGGTCAAATGCTAATGATAATTCATATCCTAAGGAAAAAAAGGGTAAAAATGAGAAAAAGACATTAAATGTGACTACATCAGTTCTTTCCCAACTTATTTAATCAAATTGAATGAATAAGAATTGTGAGAAATGGACAAAAATAAGTACAATATTAATGCTGTCACTGTCTCTTAGAGAACTTTAATTCAGAATAAATACTGCCCCAAGGAGATTGAAAGAGCCAAGAAACCAAACCCCCCCAAAAATTTAATTCACTATTTATTAAATGTTTACTTAATTTTAGGCCCAAATAGGAATTCTGGGGGCAGAACAAAGATAGCAAAGTAGTGGAGAAATTACATCCAAGTTCTCCCAACTTTCCCCTCCAAAAAACCTTAAAATAACATTTCAAATCAAATTCTGGAGTGGCAGTCAACAAAAGGTCAAGGTGAGACATTCTTTCAACCCAAGACAACTTAGCCAGTCAAAAGGCGAGGTGTGTGAATCAGGGGTAGATACTGGTCTGGAGTCCACATGGATGCAGCATGAGTGATGGAACTTGGTTATGGTGAAAGCAGCAGCAGCTTTAGGAGCACTCAAGCCAGAAAAAGTAAGGAGATAAGGCAACTGATCAGAAAGAGATTACAGGAGACCCATGCACTAGCAATAGGTACATGATCAGGTGCTTTTTGGCAACTCCATTGCCTATGACTATGACTTCTAGGTCACAGCTCAAGGTCAGAAGGTCACAAGGGATCAGTATTATAAGGAGCAGGATCATTTCTGGTCTCAAGTGAGCAGGAGCCTTAAGGAGCAGTACCACTTGCACTAGCAAGTGATCAAAGGCCCAGTGACTGTATCTGTCCCTAGATCATAGGACCTTGAAAGCACCAAAAACTTCTAAATCCTCAGAACTAGCTCGGAAAAGGAGAAGCACAGAAAAAGCCTGAAGTTTAGGACAGTCCCCACAGCCACTCATATGACCAGAACAGAGCCCAACTCTAACATAAAGTTCAAAGTCAAGAAATAGGACAGAAAAATGAGCAAACAACAAAAAAAGAATCTGACCATAAAAAGCTACTGCAAAAAGTTGAAGAGAAGAATAGAATTTTAGAAAAGTTAGATATGATAGACGTCTGGATAAAACTGAATGGAAATAGAAAGAAATATACCTTTTTCTCAGGCCCACATGGCACCTTCACAAAAATAAACCATGTGTTTGATTATAAAAAACTCACAAACAAATGTAGAAAAGGAGAAATATTAAATCCACTATTTTCAAACCATAATATAATAAAATTACACTCAACAAAGGGCTGCAGATGCATAGATTAAAGATTAATTGGATACTAAATAATCTATTCCTAAAGAATGAGATACAATACATAATTTCCATTAAATAAAATGACATCAATGAGACAACACATCAAAATTGTGAGATGCAGCCAAAGCAGCGCTAAGAAGAAAATTCACATCTCTAAGTGCTTACATTAATGAGAGAGGGAGGGAGAGAGAGAGAGAGAGAGAGAGAAGACCAATGATTTGGGCATACAACTAAAGAAAAAAAACTAGAATAAGAACAAATAAAAAATTTCCAATTAAATACCAAAATGAAAATCTTGAAAATCAAAAGAGAGAATAATAAAAGAAAAAGTTTTTAAAAAAATACCACTGAGCTAATTAACAAAACTAAGAGACTAGAAGAATGGATTGTGCTTTTGACAGAACTGGAATGTTTGGAAGACAACAGACTTGGGGCTGAGATAGATAAATGAGTTCAGTTTTACACATGTTGAGTTGGCGATATCCCCAGAACGTCCAGTTTGAGAAGTATGAATGGTGATTGCTGATGTGGAGCTGCAGCTCAGGAGAGAGATTGAAGCAGGATATATAGATCTGTGATCATTTGAATGGTCATGTACAACAGTGACTTGAATGCTAGAAGTATCATGAAAGACATCAACAAAAACAAAGAGTTTGGACTGAGTGACATCTAATGTCTCTCCCAGCTCTAATATTGTACGTGTTTTATGCATTCAGAAAGGGAGGCAGGATAGTCATATAGTGAAATTAAGAGACAATAGATACACTGCTGAAATGCTATGTTGGTACTCCTGAAATATTTACAGGAACTAGATGATGATCTCCATTGGATGTTCTCTCTAAAGTTTCTGATAACACATGGATGAGGTTAACACAGAATGAAAATTCGTGGCTGGATTTACTCTCTCCTCTGGTGGAAGAAGTACCTCTGCTGATGAAACCATGGCTCCACCAAAATATCAAAGGAAACAATGATTAACGTTCTATGTTATTCATGGAGTAGTATGAATAATAGTAATGTGATAAACCAGTATCACAATGTATTAAATAAGTAGGAACAATTTGCTGGTTTTCTTTCAAGAAGCATAAAACAGAAAATTAAGCAGTCAGCACAATAATAGATTATGTGGAGGAGGGGTAAGACCAAAAACAGCCCATTACTTGAATTATTATTGTTAAAAATGATCATATTTCCTACGTTCTACTAAAATGTCCAACAAGTCTTAATGACAAAGGAAAGAAATCAGCTACAGATGTAATCAATACTTTTGATCAGCATAATTTACTAATTTTCCTTTGTTAAGGATTTAGAAAATGTAACTCTTCGTTTGATAATCCACCCACAGGCACAATACATTTTGGGCTCTTCAGTATTAAATTTAACATGTTAGATCTTACATGGGACAATATATTGTAAGGTATGTGGTAGTTGTGTATTTATGTGGTCCTCCATGAGCAGTCAGAAGCTTAGACAAGGTTAACTGCCCATCAACTCAACACCCTGCTTAAAGTCAGCTTTACACCACTCCTCTTCCATTTTTGATGTTTTTTTACTTTTTCTTTCACAGTTCTGGAGTTTAGCAAAGTTGGTACGTCATTCTACACAAACTCTTTCAGGAGACATATCAAAGATTTCATCCAAACTGACAGTTTGGACCACTACCATACCCTCTCTTTATGATTTGTAAGAATTTATCTCCTGAGATTTGACCAGAGTCCATCCTTTCTCCTATCACTAATGTGTCAAGAGGGCAGTATAGCACCATGAAAGGTTCAAAACTCCTCCATTAGAACCTTTCTAGGGCAAATTAGAAACCTAAGGAATGAATACATTCTTCCAGAACTAGAGTTACTTAGAAAGTATCTTAGAGCTGTATTTCCTAATGTCCTGGCTCTTACTTGAAAATCTGTCAACCTGCCACAGAGCAGTCACAGAAGTGAAAGGTCCCCTTGACAATCAATCAATGAGCAAGCATTTATTAAATAACTGCTATGTGCCATGCACTATTCTAAATGTTGAAAATACCAATGTACAAAGAATAAAACAATTCCTACTCTCAAAGAGTTTATGATGCAACCAACTTTAAAAAAAAAAGCTGCAAAAGGAAGGGATAAGGATTTTTAAAAAATTATTAAGATATAAATAAGATATGAATAAATAAGATATAAAATAAAGTTGTAAAATAATCTGATAAAGTGCTTAAAAGACAGGCAAGATGGAGGAGATAAAGCACTTTGTACACTTAACTCTCTTATTTTCACCACAGCTGTTGAGGCCCTTTCTCAACTTCCTGAAACCTAGAACTTTTCCCTGGATAGACATGAACTCTGTGATATATCTGAATAAAGAGAAGGAGAGAAAGAAAGAAAGAAAGAAAGAAAGAAAGAAAGAAAGAAAGAAAGAAAGAAAGAAAGAAAGAAAGAAAGAAAGAAAAGAAGGAAGGAAGGAAGGAAGAAAGAGGGAAGGAGAATGGGAGGGAGGAAGGAAGGAAGGAAGGAAGGAAGGAAGGAAGGAAGGAAGGAAGGAAGGAAGAAAGAAAGAAAGAAAGAAGGAAAGAGGGAAGGAGAATGGGAGGGAGGAAGGGAGGAAGGAAGGAAGAAAGAAAGAAAAAGAAAGACAGAAAGGAAGGAAGGAAGGAAGGAAGGAAGGAAGGAAGGAAGGAAGGAAGGAAGGAAGGAAGGAAGGAAGGAAAAAGGAACAGAAGGGAAGGGAAGGAGAAGGGAAGGGGAGGAGAGGGAAAGAAGACAGTTTGGGAGAGGGATGGGCAGGGGGGTTGGGAGGCTCAGATGACATCATGGGTATAAAAGACTTTGAAAACATTAACATGCTTATAAATGCCATGTGTTATCATTGCTGTTATTGTTATTTTTGTTGTCATTAACCTCCAGTCACCAGCCCTCCTGTCTAGTGATGACTTCATTCCTTGCACCTTCTACTGCCCTCAGGCTGAGCTCAGGCAATGTTTATAGAGCAAAAGAGCAGGATGGGTGCTGGTTAATGTTTAACAATCACACGCACACATTTAAGTGTAGACTAAATTATTAACACTTTCTTAAGTCCAGACAGTCAGCAAAACAATAAATCAAGCCTTGGTATACAGGGATTTCTGAGGCGCAAAGGCTCACACTGAAAATTTAACAAAGGGCTCTCATAAGCTGCCAAGAACTTGCTCCAGAACATCCCTGGGAGCGGAGTTTGAGAACCTCTGTTACTACTGCCATCTTCCCTAGGGGGAAATGGAGTTTTTAACGGTAGTGCCAGAAAAACAGCTTCACTCCCAATCTACTGCTCTCTAACCATTAAATCCTGTCAAAAGCAGGTGCTCTTCATTACTCAGAGGAAAAATGCTGTGTAGAGAGTTTCTTACAGAGACACAATGCTGTATCTTTAAACTGTCTGTGTCTGATGGAAATTGTAGATGCAAATACATCTAACAATCAGTTCACAGAATTTTTCAAAGAGTATTTATAAGTTTGGTGGATTTTTTAGAACTGGTGTGAATAGTAATAGTAAGGGTGATAAGAGAAGAAGGAGGGAGAGAGAAGGGGTGAGCCATACAACAAACTATATCTCAAACTGAGAAGAGAAGGTGGGGGGTGGATTGAGGGGGAAGAAAGAAATGAGAAAAGAGGAAAAAAGGGAGAAAGGAGACAAGTCATTTTAGTTGAATTTAAACTCTAACCTTTCCATGCTTAACACAATGCCTGGCACATAATAGGCCCTTAATAAAAGCTTGTTGACTGCCTGCTTTCTGCAGCGCAAGGTGGGGGCCTCATCAATTCTTTTACCCACTGAAGCAATAAATTATTTTGTATTTGATTTGCATTTATTTATCTGTTATATCGTTTCAATAGAATGTAATCTCCCTGAGGAGAACCACTCTTTCCTTTTTCCCTTTCCATCTAGAAGCTCAGCACAGGGCTTTGCAAGTGTTAGGACTCAGGGACCTCTTAATGAACGTAAGTATCTGCATTCTGATGTTCCCCAAATTAATTATTAGAGGTTTATAATCAACTCTTTTGATTCACTAAGAAGTTAAATATACAATTAAATAAACCATTGAGTCTAAGAGAGAAGTAGGACAATGTTAAGTGAATTATCAAAACTAAAACTTCCAATTTGCTGATTGTAAGTACCACTTTATATGCCTGTTCTCTTCCCTGATCAGACTGTATGTTCACTAGGGGAAGAGGTGGTTTTTATTTTTCTTTGTATCCCAGGTGCTTAGCACAGTGCCTGGCCCACGGTAACCACTTCTTAAATACTTGATGACTGATTTATTTTTTTTTCACTTTTAACATTTTTGATCAATTCCATTAAATACTTCCCAATTACATGTAAAAAAATTCAAATCCATTTTTTTCTAATTTTGAGTCTTAAATTCTTTCCCACCCCTGGAGAAGGAAACAATATGATATCAATTAGACATGTGAAATCATGCAAAGCATATTTCCGTAGTAGACATATTATAAAAGAAAACACACATACACAAAACAAGAAAAGTTTAAAAAAGGATTCTTTAATCTGCACTCCAAGTTCATGAGTTTTTTCTCTCTCATGAGGTGGATAGCATTTTTCATCACGGTCCTTTGGAATTGTCTTGGATCACTGTGTTGCTGATTGATGATTGATTGATGAAGCACCTAGTAGGTGCCAAGCACTATGTCAGGAGCTGAGAATAGAAAGAAAAAAATGAAATAGTCCCTACCCTAAAAGAACTTCTATTCTATCAGATCAGAGATTTTGAGCTGAAAGGGCCCCTTAGAAGCCATCCAGGACACTTTAGAGATAAGAAAACTGAGGCCCAGGTGATGGAATCCAAATAAAGCTCCCCCCCAGGCCCAACATTCTAACTTCCATATGGGCCCCAATGAACAGCAGGAATATCTTGATTTAACCACACAATCTAGCTTTAACCACACTACAGGGCCCTGGACTCAATCATGGGCCTCAGTGAACAGCAGGCCTCCTGCCCCTACCTAGCCACTGCCCTCTACACCCCACCCCCGACTCAATATCCTAACTTCTTCTATCTGCCTCACTGCTCACTAGAACAACAGGAACGTCCATGAACTCATATTTCTCACAGAAACAGCAGGCGTGTCTATGTGATGGGATCCCAGCCACTACCTCTAGCTAGCCACTGCCTGCAGACCCATTCCTCATATTTCCCACAGAAACAGCAGGTGTGTCCATGCACTCAACCACAGCTAAATCCATCTAATTTTAGACAGGACCACAATACTCAGCCAATCAGAAAGCAGCAGCACCAGGATGCGCAAGCAGGATGCAGACCTCAGAACAATAGAAGGAACTCTCCCTACGTAGGCACCTGCAGAGTAATAGCAAAAGCTATCCTTTAGGTAAATTTATTATACAGATAGACGTATGATAATATCATTAATCATGCATTCAAGCTCCCCTAAACAGGTTTTTATGTGTGCATTATGGGAAATCTTATTCCCAGTTTCACCTAGGCTGGGACTCCTCCCCATTACCTAATCCCTTAACAAATCCCTCCTGCAACTGAGTCAAACGTACAAAAATACGAGTCATTCCCCAACTGATAAATGGTCAAAGGATATGAACAGGCAACTTTCAGAGGCAGAAATTAAATATATCTATAATCATATGAAAAAATGCTCTAAATCACTTTTGATTAGAGAGATGCAAATCAAAACAACTCTGAGGTACCACACCACACCTATCAGACTGTCAAACATGACAGAACAGGAAGATGATAAATGCTGGAGAGGATATGGGAGAGTTGGAACACTAATACACTGTTAGTGGAGCTGTGAGCTGATCCAACCATTCTGGAGAGCAATTTGGAACTATGCCCAAAGGGTTACAAAAATGTTCATACCCTTTGACCTAGCAATAGCGCTTCTAGCACTGTTTCCCCAAGAGATCATAAAAATGGGAAAGGCCCCACATGTACAAAAATATTTATAGCAGCACTCTTCGTGGTGGCCAAAAACTGGAAATCAAAGGGATGCCCTTCAATTGGGGAATGGCTGAATAAGTTGTGGTATATGAATATAATGGAATATTATTGTGCTATAAGAAATGATGAACAGGAAGATTTCTGAGAGGCCTGGAAAGACTTATACGATCTGATGCTGAGTGAAAGGAGCAGAACCAGGAGAACCCTGTGCACAGCAACAACTACAGTGTGCAAGAGTTTTTTCTGGTAGACTTGGAACTTCATTGCAATGCAAGGACATAAAAAATTCCCAGTGGTCTTCTAAGGCAAAATGCCTTCCACATCCAGAGAAAGATCTATGGAGTCCAATCACAGAATACAACAGATCACTCTGTGTATGTGTATGTGTGTGTGTGTGTGTGTGTGTGTGTGTGTGTGTGTGTGTTGTGTTTTGGTTTGTTAGATGATTTCTCCCACTCATTTTAATTCTTCAGCGCAGCATGACTATAGTGAAAATGTGTTTAATAGGAATGTATGTGTAGAACCTATACAAAATTGTATGCCGTCTTGGGGAGGGAGGGGAAAATCATAATCTAAGTTATATGATAGTTATTGTGGAACACTGAAAATAAATTAATTAGTAAAAAAAACCAAATCCCTCCTGCCTTTTTAATATTCTTAATTTCTGTTATGTAATTGTATCTTTACCCTAAAAAAATCCATCGTGCTTTCGCTGAAGCTGCTGGTTCCTCTTGGAATCGAGCCCACTTCTGAGGGGCGTCAATCCTCTATAAATGCCTGTACTTAGATTAGAAGTGGTCTGACTCTGAATTTTTGAAACGGTACTGCCACAACATACCATGAAGCCATAACACAGCTAAATTTTGGCTTGCCCAAAGTCATGTAGGTGATCAGTATTAGAGGCAAGATTTGAATTCAGGTCCTCTGAGTATAGATCTAGTATTCTTTCCACCATATACTCATACCTCTCAGAGTTATAATCGTCCACATATTCAATAGAAATTTAATGAATAGGTCTTGGCTCCTTTTATCTGAGAACCTTTAGATACTGAAAGTGCTATCATACCCATTTCATAACCTTAAAAAGGAAGGTACTAAAAAGACATATGACAATTTGTCAAGCTGTATAATTACTTTAATGTTGCTTCCTTCCACTAAATTCACTTTAATTCTATTCATCAAACATCAATTAAGTTCCTTCTATGTCTAAACCATTTGATTCAGTAATTGGCAAAACACCATCATTTTGAGGTACTAGAAGGAAAATACAATATGAGAAGGATTTTTAAAACATTTTTCTAACAGAAATGTTACCAATAACAACATTTAAGAACTGAATTGATAGATTTCTCTCCCCATTCTCCCAGCTATTTTCTTATCAAAGTTCTTTGGATTTCTTTTAGGGAATACATATTAGAGGCTTTATAATAAATTACATGACATACTGAGATAATGCAAAAACCAAACTTCCTTTCCATTTTCCGATCTCTACTTCTAAGACCATCAATCAGAGCACAACCTAAAGCCAATCTAACATCTGAGAGCTGTAGAGAACTGACAAGGAAAATTTGTGAATGAGAGGCAGAGCAAATGTTGTGAAAGAATATCCACCAAATGAATTTTTCCATTTAAAACTGATTCTCCTTCCACCATGTCCTTCCATAAGTTTTCTCCACCTCCCACTCTATTCTCTCTCCCTCTCAAACATCTGAGTCCTGCCCCCATCCCCTTCCCTGACAATTATTTCTCATAAAACAGTCACTGATGTTGATGTGTTGAACAAATTTTCTTTTAAATGAAAGGCTTACTTACTTTGTCCTTCCCCAAATTCTACTTTTCTCAGTTTAAAAAATAATGAATTAATGTGATCCTACTGTCTTAGATGATAAAATATAACTTAGTAGTTTCCATTCAAAGCACTAATATAGTTTAATGTTTGGGAACTGTTTTTTTTTTAATCTGAGGGTTTTTTTGTACAGTTATATGACTGATAACTGAAAACAGATTATAAAATAACTCTGTTCTGATCAGTATTGAAAAGAAAAATTGATTCAGATTTTAATATTTAACTAAAAATATGATAATAGATATCAATGGTCATAACGCTTACCTGATTTTTTTTGGCCCACCTTTGTCATTTTCAAGGTAAAGAGAACTCCCAGTGTGGAACTCTGCTTCACCCTCCAGTACGGGTCACATTCTAATAACAACAGCTCCACTGAAAACTATGACTTAGTCTTGCTAAAAACAAGCAAATTTCATTTTGTCCCATCTTGATTGGGTCTAGTTTCATGAAATATGTAATCCATGTATCTCTAGTACCGTTAATATAAGGCTTCACAGAACATTTCACAGCTGAGTGCACTTCATTCTGCAAGCTGTGAAAGTTGAAGATTGTCTAATCTATAACATTCACCTCAGCTGCATATTTCCTGTAGGTGACAACTATAAATTAAAAAGCACAAGTATAGGACAGTAAGAACCAACATGTGTATCTGATGTTCATCTGCTTCGATTTATTTGAGGATACCTCTATTCAGTAAGAAGTTGAGAATGATTGGGATGTTGGGCACTGTAATTTGTACAAAATAAAATAATATTTAGAAGGAGGTCAGTGGGAAGAATGTTGGATTGGAGGTTAATAGATTCAGAGCTAATGGGCATCTTAGAGGGCATCAGGCCCACTTTTCTCATTAAGAACCTGGGTTTCCAATCTCATCCCTGCCACTAATTATTGCCTATATAACCTTAGACATGTCACTCAGAACCACAGTTTTCTTATCTATAAAATGAAGGGGTTGGACAACATGGCCTTGGAGGTTCTTTCTAGCTCTAAATCTATGAGTCAATGAATATCTCAATACAAAATCAAAACTTTCTCTAGGCTGGAGTCACAAAATCAAGCTGCCTAAGTTAGGGGCATCTCTGATAAAAGAAGTTAAGCTACAGCTTGCCCAATGGTTGGTGTCCAACAAGTCAGTAGGCATCAAGGGATCCACCTCTAAGTCACAGATGCCTCTTATAGGATGACTAGGGCTAGATCTCTTTGATGAGAAAGAAGGGAAGAAAGGAGGGTGAATGGATGAGAGGAGGGAAGTGAATGAGGAAGAAGAGTGAGTCCAAGGGTTAGGTGAGGATCATGACCTTCTGCCAAGTATAAACCCCTGAGGGTCAAGGAGACAGATAAGAGCCTAGAGGAAGTAGCCCAGGGAGGAAATGAGCCCAGTGACTGGAGGAATGGTAGCCCTTTGGGAAATGACCTTCTTCCTTTATTCCTGTCAGTCCTGTTACCATAAAACTGAGACCAGCCCTAGAGTGGACTATATTGGGGGGATGGGAAGACACAAAGAAGAGGAGTTCCTGGCACCAACAGGCAGATGAATTATAAGCAACTTCTTTCTGTTGTTGTTGTTGTTGTTGTCATGTCTGACTCTTCATGACCCCACTTGGGGTTTTCTTGGCAGAGATACTGGAGTGGTTTGCCATTTCCTTCTCCAGCTCATTTTACAGTTGAAGAAACTGAGGCAAACCGGGTTAAGTGACTTGCCTAGGGTCACCAGGCTAGTAAGCGTCTGAGGCCAGATTAAAACTCACCAAGATGAGTCTTCCTGACTCCAGGCCCAGCACTCTATCTACTTCACCACCTAGATGTCCAAGCTGATGAAGAAACAGCTTAAACAGCGATACAGAGGAAAAAAACCTGAAGTTTGTTCTTTAATTGGAGCATAATAGGAAGGCACTGAAGATATTAAGGCAAATTAAAGCAAATTAATCCAACAGGAATGTTCAGAATGGATTGAATTGGGGAAATGGTTGAGACTGCAGGTAGGACAGCACTGAGAGTCTGGTCTAGCATGATAGCAGTAGGAATGGAAAAAACATGATTGCTACATCATATTGCAGAGAGAGAAACAATGGGATTTAAGATCCTATCCATAGGGAGATAGGCTTTGTTCTAGTTATATTGACTCAGAATGATCTGTATTTTACTCTCAATCTCTATGCGCTCAGCTCAGCACTACAGGGTTTGTAGGAGAGTACGGAAAGCAAAATAAGGTGATGAGTAGGAGAGATGTGCGTAGCAAAGTAAAGTAGTCAGAGATTGCCGATTTTAAGCTGATTTTATTTGGAATTAAATTTACTAGAACACTTTTTTAAAAAATCTACCTAGTGTTCTCCCTACATTGTCAATGCATCTAGAAACTATATTTGCTTAGCACAGTAGAGAAATGAAAGTGCCCTCTAATGGCTTTGCCGGCACCTTTCCCAGTAAATGTTTTTTATCCTAGAATCTGGCAGTCCTTTGTTTTTACAGTAATATCCTTTCAAATTGCATTTTCTTTTACTTCTTCGATCCGATTTTGGTCTTTGTTAAATTGAAATTGGAGCCATTTCATATCAATAAAGAAGCATCCCCAGATGTTCTACTCAGAGGAAAGTGAACAATCTCATTTTTGAAAAATGTGGCAATGTACTGCTTACAGCTGAGGAAGTGGGGAGCCATCTCCGAACTCTGAGAGAGGATGAACCCACCCCCTCTCTCATCACCTAAAGAGGGAACCACTCACCACAGAGACAACTTTAGCATCTCCTGATGAATCAATTTATTTCAATCCAAATGATTTCAAAACCTAGAACTCCAAAGGACCGTGTCTCCATTTCAAAAAGGAAAAGGGAAGATTTGAGACTTTCTTTTTCAGTCCAAACCAGTCTACTTTAAAGTTGGCTGGATGAAAAGAAAGAAAGTACCTGTCATTGATTTTCTTTAATTCAGAGTTCAAAACTGGTTTATTATTTTCAGGGATCAATATAAGACTCTTTCTCAGATGAAGGTTAGCTTAGATTTTATTTTTCCTTTAATCAATTTACCTATTTATTACACTCCCCTATTGTTGTTTGAACTACCCTAAATAAATCAGTTGCCTTCCTCCTGTGTTTTTAAGTCCTTGGAGTATCTGTGCAGTATAAACAACCTCCCCTTCATCTCTTAATCCCCTGTAATGCTATTAATTTTCATAATGATTTTTCTCATTAACTTCTCCACAATTTCTGCTTTTAAAAAAATGACTGCTTAAGAGACCAGAGCAAGAGATAGCTGAGGCTCAGGTTCCCCTCTTTACACCCCAAACAAACACGTTACCTAACGATGAGTAGTAACAAGAAAAGGAGAAAATGGAACAAGTCACCCCAAGGCCAATCTTCCAGGAAACAACAGATGGTCTGTTCTTAGATCTCAAGGCCCCAGTGGTAGTATTCCTCTCCTATATCCTGACGCTGCCTCTTTCCCTAGTCCCACATCCCTTGGAACTGCTGTAGTTTGGGGCCATAACTATCCGAGTTAAACCTTTGGAAGAGTTTCCCCTCACCATCACCACTACCACCCCCTGCCTCCTGCCAAACCCTCCTGAATCAGACTAATCATAATGGTCAGAATAGAAATAACGATAGCAACTGTAGAAAAAGGTAGAAGCTTCAAAATGTGGGCCTTATGAACACACCATCTCAGACAGTCCAGAAGGGAGGGGCTGCTAGTAGGATGGCTTTTGGAAAAGTAGAGAAGAGAGCAGCTGCAGTGACCTCTTGGTGTTTCCCAGTTGTGATTGTCCAGTAAGACACTGTCTATTCCCAAGCTCAAGGCCATGAATCCAACTAATCCTGGACATCAGGATGTTGTGGCTTGGGGTGCTAGGAACCCTAAATCACGAGGGTACAGGGCAGTTCTGCCAAGAAAGAATTTGACCACGCAAGCTCAACACCTTGCTTCTCCACTGGGGAATATTCCCTCACTTGGGAGGTAAGCTCCATGGCCAATGGACAAGAGGGAGGGCTTGTAAAAGTTTCTATTGGTCTTTTGACCTGTACTACCTGTGCAGATATGACTAGTGACTAGTGTGTCCAGAACTTTACATCAGTCAGCTGTACCAATTGTACTGAGGGAGCACTTCCTACTTGTACTTATGGATGTGTTCCTCCCCCTATTTGCCTTAGGGGCGCTACCTTTTTAAGCTTTCCTTTAAGTTAAGTCACAATGCCACAGCCCCTTCTAGTTACAACATTCTTATTGATCTCTTAAAGACACTCCTCTTGCCTGGGAGCTTAATGTGCAACCATTCTAATCCTTGGAGTATCCATAACCAGAGCCTCTTACGAACTAGCCCCATCTGTGCCCCCAAAGGCTATACTCTCCTTTTGGGAATTGGTGAACCAAGTGACAAAAATTCTAGGGAAGAGGTGAAGCAAAATGCCACTGCAGGGCAAGACCCCAGAACTACTGTCCTGGCCACCCAATGCTAATTACCTTACAAAGACTTTCAGGTTTTTAGTACCCCCTTTTCCATTTTCAATGCCATACAGCTCAGGGCCTCTAACTTGAAAAGCGAAAAGCATGAATTCTGGGGAAATATCCTCCCCTTAAAAGGGGAGCAGAGTAACTCATGTTTTGGTATGGTCACTTACAACATGAACTCATTACCTCTAATCTTACAGAGAACATTTACCAGTTGGCAAATGGAACAGCTTATAGTCATCAATCTTTAGATTCCTTTGCAAAAATGGTCCTAGATAACAGAATAATCCTAGACTACCTGTTTGCCTCTAGTGGGGGTGTATGTGCTCCAGCAAACCCCTCTTGTTGCATGTATATCAACAACAGGTAGAGATCCATACTGAATGTATTTTGGAAAAGGCTAATTGGATGCAAGAAATCCATAAAAACCTCAGTGTCCCAAAATCATCATGGAAATCTTGGCTCCTTTCTGTACTAGCCCCTATTCTTATTCACCTCCTGATCATATTCTTTTTACACCTGTTTGGTCTTTGTTTGCTTAACCTCCTTTCCAGATTTGTCTCCTCCAGGCCATCAACTTCCATATGACTGCTCAGGCCATAAACCAATCTCCTACTGAGTCCAAGGTGTCTAGCCTGGCATCAGCTAGGTTCCAAAGTCTGACCCCTTGAATGGGACTCAGCAGGGACACTAGCAGGAAACAGTTTCAGAAATCAAGACCTTCTCCTCTTACCCCAAAAGTTTTTGAGTTCCATTTGTTTGGAGCAGGGACTGATGAGGCTGATGAAGCAATGGGACCCCTCAAAGGGTCCTTGAATTTTTCCATATATTTTAGTAGCACAGATCACTGATGCCTCCACCCGAGGCATCTGGTCCACCCCAGCCCACCTAGATTATTTAATTAGCTTACTTGACACTCTTTAATCTCATCCAGATTTTCTCACAGTCTTTTTCTGTATAAAAATATCAGTCCTATCTGTTGAGGTTCGGAGTGCTCAGGACCCCAGAATAGCAACATGCTGGGTTCTGTTCCAATGAATTCTACGCAAGCCTTCTTTAAGCCAAAGAAAAACAAAGTTTATTAAAGATTTGCTATATTAGATTGACTCTTGAGAACCATTTGTGATGCTTGTATTGATAAGCGGGACAAATAGACTCTGAGCTAGACTGAGTCTGAGCTAGATTGAGTCTGAGCACCGTAGTGGAGGTGAGATGTAACTTACATACAGAAGACTGTGGGAGGGATCTGGGGGTCGTCTAAAAGTCTGGGTTGAAGGGAGAAGGGATTTAGGGAGGCTCTTGAGGAGTCCGAGGAGGATCTTAATGGGACTGGGGTAACTGATCAAGCGTGGGAAACAGCTGGAGGCAATCAGGAGATATCAGAAAATGGAAGGCCAGCCTAGGTTAAGGGTAACAGATTTGCATGTGAAAATCCAGATTAAGTGGGAAGATTTAGGAGAGTTCCAGAAGCTTCCCAGAGTCTGTACCCCATCATCATCCTCATCAAATGTGCAGATTCTTAGAATCTGGTCTACTTCTATCGGTGATACAATAAACCTGGCTATTCTGACTGGAAGAAGGCTTGAGTGATCAAATTCTTTTGAGGAAGACTCTCCCTGTATCCTTGAATTTCACAGTTCCTAGCACCCCAAGCTGCAAGGTCCAGAATAAATTTGGGGACTACAGAGGAAAGAAGGGTCCAGAAGTGGAAAAGTTAGTAGACAAAATGCTTGACTTAGAGCTAAAATTCTACCTAAAGTCCTGTCTACCTAGGCAAATCATTTAACCTCTGTCTCAGCTTCCTCTTCTGAAAAAAAAAAAAAGATGATATAACAGTACCTACCTCCCAGAGTTGTTATGAGATCAAATAAAATTAGACACATATATGTGTAAAGTGTTTCATAAACCTTAAAGTGATATGTAGATACCACTAATATTATTATATTATTAATTTAAAGCTGAAAAGAATTGCAGAGGTCACCTAGTACAACTGTTTTATTTACAGATGAAACATATGAGCCCAGAGAGGTTAAATGATTTGTCCAAGATCAGGCAATCACGTGGTGGTCAGAAGAAGTGATACAAGGACACTCTCAAGGTCTCTCTCAAGAACTTTGGATTTGACTGTGCGACATGGGAGACACTGGCACGGGACCATTCAGCATGGAGTGCCCACATCAGAAACGATGCCGTACTCTTTGAGCAAAGCAGAATTGAGACAGCACAAAATAAATGTAGGATGCTCAGATTTGGGATATCCACCTCAAATATTCACACGGACTATCTGTGCCCAACCTGTGGTAGAGCATTCCGAGCTCATATTGTTCTGATCTGTCACAATCGGACACACTGAAATTTCACTTTATCATGGTGATGTCATTTTGGTCTTCTTCGAAGACGAAGAAAACAACCAAACCAAACCAAAGTTGTAGTAAGAAGCAAATCTTGAATCCAGCAGGTTTAATTGATAGAATGTTTATTAATTGTTGTTAATTAATTTGTCATTTCTTTGGATTCCTTTTCCTATTCCAGAGCCTGGGCCTTTCACTGAGAAATGTTTCTCTAGTTTATGGTGATTGTTCTATTTTCATTATGGTAATTTGCCTCCCAGGCTATCAACTCAAGGAGTTTGGTGTCCAGTTTTTAATACCTAAGTCTCCTACCTTCTCCCAAGTGGATGAGTGAGTGGACAAAACCCTGAGGGAAAGCAGGAAGCCTAGGGTCCATTGTCAATATCTCCTTTCAACCACACACTTGGCTACTCCATATGCAAGTGAAGTCCATGAAAGTCTAATTGATTTTTGTTTCTACATATGGATGCCTAGATTCTCTCTTGACCTTCAATCCTGTGCCACTAAGTGCCCATTCAATATTCCCAACCAGATGTGAGGAAGGCATGACAAACTCAACCTATCCAAAAAAAGAACTCATGATCTTTTCCCCACAACCTTCCCAAATTTCTAACTTCCTTATTTCTGCTGAGTGCCACTATCCTCCTGGTCACTCAGGTTTAAGGCTTTGGAGTCATTCTTGAATCTTCTCTCTCCCTTACTTCCCATAGCTGACCCATTGCCAACTCTTGCTGATTCTACCTGCATGTCTGTCACTACTGACCCCTTCTCTCCTACCTCCCTCGTTCATATTCTCATTACATCTCTCGGGAGCACTGTAGTAGTAGCTTCCTAATTGGATTCCCTGCCTCTAGTCTCCTATTTTTCCCATCTATCCTCCACACAGCTGATACTGACATTCCTGAAGCACAAGTTTTACCTTGCTACTGCCTTGCTTAGAAAGCTCTAGTGGTTCCAAATTACCTGTAAAAAAAAAAATCCAAACTTCTCCAGTTTTAAAAACTCTTCACAATTTTGTTTCAATTTACCTGTCCAAAATGATTGCACACCCCATTCCTTCCCACGCTTTATGTTCGAGTCAAATTTGCCTCTTTAACATTTCCCATATATATTGTTCCCAGTCCCATCTCTGCACTAGAATGAGTGGTTCCCCACATCTGGAAGGCAGTCCTTTCTCACCTGTGCTTGTAGAATCCTTAGCTTCCTTAAAGGTTTAACCCAAATGCTACTTCCTATAGGAAGACTATCCTGGTTCTCCTGGCTGCTGGTAGCCTCTTCTCACTTTTGAAAATTTCTTCATATATACTTAATATTTATATTTTGTATTTACTTAATCAGTACACATATTGTTACCTCCTCCAGAAAGTAAGCTGCAGCAGGAATTGTTTCAGTGCCTAACACAGTAACTTCATAAGTACTTCTGTGTATTGAATGAATGAATGGGTGAAGGAGACATGGTTAAAGCACAGACATCTAATAGGACAAAGAAAGAATAGGTCACAAGAGTGAGGGAATAAGTGCTTTATAAATATTACCTCATTTAAGCCTCACAATAGCCCTACCAGGTTCATGCTGTTGTTATCAACATTTTACAGTGAGCGAAACTAAGGTAATTCGAGGTTAAAATAATGGGTCCAGAGTTGCACAGCTGGGTGGCACAGTGGATAGAGTGCTGGCCAGGCCTGGAGTCAGGGACACTTATCTTGGTGAGTTTAAATTTGGCCTCAGACACTTGCTAACTGTGTAACCCTGCTCAAGTCACTTAACCTTGTTTTTCTCAATTTTCTCATCTGTAAAATGAGCTGGAGAAGGAAATGGAAAATCACTCTAGTATCTTTGCCAAGAAAACTCCAAATGGGGTCATGAAGAGTCAGATACAACTGAAACAACTGAACAAGATTTCCCCCATATCCTCTTTAATAAATAATTAATTATATTTAAATAATTAAATTAAAATTAAATCTTAAATAATTTTTAAAAGAAAAAGTGGAAGAGAAAAAAAAGTCACCAAAATTGATCAACACACAAAAAACTCTTATGTGAAATTTTCCATTCACATGAATCCTGACTTCTACAAAGGATTAGAAGGAGGTGGCATCTCAAATCTCTTCTCTGGAGCCAAGCTTGGACTTCAGAATTTTGAAACATTGAATTTTGATGATTTTGTGATTATTGTTCTTTCTAAGTTCATTACCGTAGTCATTGCATATGTTTCCTCCTGGCTCTGCTTACTTTACTTTGCATCAGTTCGTGTAAGACTTTCTAGGTCTATTCCTATTCATTATATTATCACTGCTTCTTACCAACACAGTAATATTAAAAAATAATGTGAATGTTTATATTTAAGTTATATATCCATTTGCAGCTTATATTAAATTACTAGCCTTAGAGTCATGAAAGACTGAGTTTAAATTATAAAATTTCAAATATATATGATTGTAAAACTCTGAACTTCAGTTTCCTCATTTTTAAATGAGAATAATATTAACTACCTTGCAAGATTGTTGTGAAAAGAAAGTGAGATCATGGATACAAAACGATCTACATACTTTAAGGTGCTACATTAATGTGTCCTATTGTTACTATTATGTGATATAAGGTGCTGGCCTATTATGTACTGGAAAAATTCAGGTCTAAGGCAGCTAAGTGATATATAATAGATAAAATGCTGGACCCTGAGTCAGCAAGACTCTGAGTTCAAATTTAGCATCAGATACTTTAAAAGTCTTCGTGAATCTTCCTGATCTCCAGGCTCAGCACTCTATCCACTCTGCCACAAATTAAATCTATCTTTAAACACAGAGATGAATACAAGGAGGTACCTTTACAATTATAGGTTTTAGAAAGCTCCTTTGTCAAACAAGTGATAGTAGAGGTCTCATAAAATACAGGGCTACCCAATGGAATAATGATGTGCCTTGAAACCCTGAATTACCACCACCCACCTTCTTACGTACTTGATCCTGATTACTTCACCTTTCTGTCCCTGAATACCTCATCTTCCCATCCATGGCAGGTTTTCCTCTATAAGAATCCCTAGCTTCTCCTGGCTAGTGGGCACCTCCCTCAAGGAGCCATCTCCCTGAAGTGTCCATCTCCCTTGGAAAACTGCCTCCCTTGTGGGACAACCTGGAGTGGGGGGAGGGTGATTTCTTTTAAGAAGCTCTGTCTCCATTAAAGAGCTGCCCCTCCTTTAGCTGTGTCTCCCTTAAGGAATGGAGGAAACTGCTTGGTGTGTTGTGTTATCCAGAATAAACACTTGTACTTTATTTGGAAGCAGCCTGAGAGAATTCTTTCAAGACAACCCCACCACACACAAATTCCACATACCTCAACATATAGGGGTGACCCTGAACCTCAGCAATATAAGGTGCTAGCCTATTATGTTCTGGAGAAATTCAAATTCTTCTGAGGCATCTATGTGGTGGAATAGACTAAAGTGCTGGAACTTGAGTCAGCAAGATCCTGAGTTCAAATCTCACATCAGACACACTTTATGAGTCTTTTTGTGTCTTCCTGATCTGTATAAAACATATAGAAATAAGCAGTCTATCCACTCTGCCATAAATTTAAATCTATCTTTAAAAAATAGAGATGAATAGAAGCAGATGCCTTTACAATTAATAGGTTTTGGGAAGATCCTTAACCAAACAAGTGTTAGTAGTGATCTCACAGAATACAAAATAGACTATTTTGATTCTATGGCATTAAACAGCTTTTAAATGAATAAAATCAATAAAGCTAGAAAAAGAGGAACTGTTGAGTAGGGGAAGGATCTTTGCATTAAATATCACTGATAAGAATCTTATATGTTTCACTTTTCTCACTGGCTATCTTCTCATCAGACACCAATGCCCTCCCCAATCCTGAAATCAAAATCAAATCAATACTGTCATTACTCCTGAAAAGAGTAGCCTAGTCTACTCCACTATGGGCGCCACTAAAGTAGCACCAAGGCAATATTGTCAGTGCCTACAGCAGCTATGAATACGTTGGCACAGATCTGAATCACAAACTATAACAGATCCTCCACATGGAAGACAGAACCAAAACATTTATTCAAACACCAGAAAGCTGAATCCATCATAGTAACAAAGAAACATATACACATAACAATGCAGAGGGCAACACCAGCCCCAAGCCTTCCATCTATTAGGCTTTCCACCAGCCAGCTCCCTTAAATAAATCACAAACAGACTCCCTTAAACAAAATTATAAGCAAGCTCTCTCACTCAGTAGTTGCTGCCTTGCTCTCTCTTTCCCAGTTCTGATAGCTCTGACCAGCTTCCTCTCAGCTCTACTCCAGCTCTACCCCTTCCTGTTCTGCCTATTCAGCAAGCTCCTCCCACCACAGGCTTCATGTGACAAACTCATGTGACTTAGGCTTCCATGTGACTTAAGCAGGTCACATAGATCTATTAATGGCTGAGAAAGATCTTCCCATTCTATTGAAAATATATTAATTCAGTTAAAAATACATTAGTAATATAACTAACCATCCAAATCAAGTTTCCAAACCAAATTATTCTTCCCTGGCCACCACTCTATAAATGTATTGTTTCCTACTATTAGAATATAAGCTCCCTGAGGACAGAGACCATCTATTTTTGTGTTTGTATGCCTAACGCTCACAATATTGCTAGTCTCATAGAACAGAACTTGGCAAACAGTGTCTAACAAATGATTTTTTTGTCCCATTTCATTTATTCAGTGGATGCATATACCATTATGCAGCAGATCAGGTATCATTTCCCAAAAAATACATATTCCAAGAATATGAACTAACATTTTCGAAGGAATTGCAAGTTATCAATGATTATATGAAAAACTGCTCCAAACAACTAGTGATAAAAGAAATGCTAAGTAAAACGAGTCTGAGTTTTTACCTCATATCCATAAAATTAACAAATATAATAAAAGACAAAAATAATGTAGAAGGGACTATGAGAAAAAAATACTCTAATATATTGTTGATAGAACTGTGAACTGACTCAACCACACAGATATTTTAGAATTGTGTAAGAAAAGTAACTATACTGTTTTTATACTCCGACCCAATAATCCCACTTGGTATATATTCCCCAAGAAGGTCAAAGTCAGAAAGAAAGGCCTCACATATACCAAAACATTCATAGCGGTACTTTTTATGGTACCAACTCACTGGGTCTAAAATGGGCACCACTAGTAAGGGGAAAGATTGCATATCAGGAATTCAGAGAAAAATGAGATTTGTATGATCTAAAAAAACAGTAAGTCAGCAGAACCAGGAAATTTGTGTATTCAATGGTTATAATAAGGTAAAATAAAAAAACTTGAACTCTGAATTAACTGTAATGACTAATTTGAGTCTCAAATAAGAGATAAAGAAATAGACCTCTTTTCTGGCAGAAAGGTGTTACATGCAATGTCAAATCACTGTACCATGCTTTTATAGTCATGAGACCAAGTTTACTCAGAAGAAAGCACAGTCAAACTACTACAATCAATATAGATGAACTAGGTTTATAAAACATACAGAAATAAGTCTTTTTACTCAAAAGTATATTCAAGTCACTTTCTTCCATAGACTTGTTTGTTGGTAAATTCTTGAACTAATTGGTTGACATTTCCTCTTCATGTTATTCATTATTTGGGGTAAATCAATTCACTTAAACCCCAATCAGGGATAGGTAGGTGGTGCAGTGGATAGAGTGTGGACCCTGGAGTCAGAAGGACCTGAGTTCAAATTCAGCCTCAGACACTAGCTGTGTGACCCTGGTCAAGTCACCTAATCCTGATTGCCTCAAAAAAAAAAAATCACAATCACACTGTGTCTCATGTCTTCTATTCTCAACTGAAAATGAAACTCACTTTTAAAGTATCACTTTCCATATATTTTTTCATTTCTCATGTTCAGATTACCCATACTTTTCTAAACTAGAGAGTTTTTATTGTATTTACTTGGTTAACATAAAATATTTCCCTACACTCAACTACAGGAAAGTTCTGAATCAGCTCAAGCCACTCCTTATTCCTCAGTTCTGTCTCCCTAAGTGGTTCCCAAGTTGTCTATGACTAAGTAGTTTAGTGGATTGATACATGTCAAGGTTAAGTGACTTGCCCAAGTCACAAATAAATTTAAGTGTGTTACGGATGAGATTTGAACTCAGGTCTTCCTAACTCCAAGTCCAGGACTCCACTGATTATGTAATGATAACTTTTATCCCATGTCTCAATATGCTGTCCTGAAAGTATCTTAGATTTTTTTTCTTCTTCAGATTCACCCTATTATTGTAGCCCCTAGGAATGTGTTATAAACTACAGAAGCGTGATGATGATGATGATTTCTGCAATTTGGGAGGCCTTCAAGTTGAGACTGGATAATCACTAGTCATAAATATTGAAAAGGTAATTCACAATTTCAGCATAGTTTGGATAACTGCTCTCAAGTGTCTCTCCAATTCTTAAGATTCTGAGATTCTGTACCAATGGTATGGAAAATCCCAACGAGCATTAGAGCTACTTTCATTGACGGTATAATCTAATTATGACTTTGCAAACTTTCATGGGTGTGAAGAGAAAAAAGGTCCCTTTTTTGGGAACAGTTTTGGAGGTGAACCAAAACTCATAGACTCTTCAGTTTTCAGTTATTTTAAACATGGGTTTTTAAAAAATATTTCCAATAACCATCCTATAATGCAAATGAGTACTTTTTGTTCTGAATTTACATATGTAAAATCAGAGATACAACAATCTAAAGGATATGTACAAGTTTATAAGTAAATCAAAAGATAGAATACAATTTCCCTGGTAATAAGCAAAATATTAAAATATTCCTTCATCTTGGTTTATAGGTACATGAAATGAATATGAAGGATTTAGAGCCCTTTGGGGGAAAGATCCTGTGTACATTCAATGCTTTATTGTTGTTATTTATTACCATCATATTTACCTTTCATGTGTGTTTGCCTTAGGGGGACCCTCAGTCATCTCTTAATCTTTTCTCATGAACAAATCCCAACATTTATTTAATAATTTTTTTTTTGTTGTCCTGACCCCTTCAACCTAATTTCTCTCTGGTTTTTTCATAATGAAGTGCCCAAAGCTGAATGTATTGTAAAGATTCCAGTGCGAGAATTAGCATTTGAAAGCATAATATGAATGTGAGACAGACTCTAGAGGATTTAATTTTTACAACCTGTTTTTGGCAGCTTCAGGAAGATAATGAGAACTGAATTATGATTCAGTTATTTAAAGAATAACCCTTTTCCCTCTGATATGTATTTCCTTTATTCCTTCAGTATGTACTTTCTTAAAAAAGTTTCCAACAATAAGTATTTCTGCATAAAATTTCTGAAAACTATGTATATGAAATTAATTTGATTCTAACCTTTCAAATTCCAAGCTTCAGCAATGAGCAAAATTGAATACACTATTCACTGAACTGCTTTGGGGGATTACGAGCAAGACTGTTTGCCTCCATAAACCTCATGCAGTATTGGAGTGACATTTTGGCACCAAAAAGGAATTTAAAGAATGGAAATTGTTTATCTAAAAAATGAAAGGCCTTGCAGCATTATGGGATAGGTGTATCAGAAAAGAGAGCCATGTCACATTCCAATTTTTTTGGCATTGTGACATATTTTTTAAATTTGCTTCTTGAGATAGGGAAATCAGGGTTTTTAGCGAAATGGTGGAAAATCCATCTCAGAAAGAAAATCTCATTATGAGCTCAAAGATTAGAGACTTTTGCTTCTGAAGTCTAACATATTGTCCCCTACTAGTTCAAACTGTTCAAATTTTTCCCATTCAAAATGAGGAGAAAAATCTTCAGCTATGACACAAAGATGACAGCTGTTATGAGGGACAATTGACATAAGACCGTTCAAAATTACATCTAGCCCAAACTCTAGGAAGAGACTGTTATGTGGTTATCAACACTGAAGAGCTAATCTTGCTGGGAGTGGGGGGAGGTGGAAGAGAATACTGTAGAGCTGGAAAGAAAAAAAATTGGGGATGTGAAACAAAGGTTTCCACTTGGTGACTAGCAAGGTGTAAGTAATGTAAAAATAATCTCCAGTTTCTAGATTACAAAGCCTAAATGATCTACAGTCATACACAATAGTGGAAAAGGTCACAGAAAAGAATCAGAGAAAACTCCTTGGAAACATTATATATACACATATATGTATACATATATGTATATGTGTGTCACACACAGATATTTGTTGTTTTCAGTAGTTGCAGTTGTGTCCAACTCATCATGTCCCTATGTGGAGTTTTCTTGGCAAGGATACTGGAATTGTTTCCCATTTCAATTCTCCATACCATTTTACAGGTGAGGAAACTGAGGAAAACAGGGTTAAGTGTCTTGCCCAGGGTCACAGGTAAGTGTCTAAGGCCAGATTGGAACTCAGATCCTCCTGTCTCCAGCCACATCATTCTTTCCACTGTGCCACCTAGCTGCCAAATGTACATATAGAATTAATAATCAGTTTTTACAATCAATTTACAATTTATAATCAGCTCTTGAGATGTGTTATAGTAAAGGTGTTGTGCAAGGCCAACCTATAGTGAACTCTTTTAGTTCTCAAAATACAACAATCACATGGTTTTTAAAGATGCTGGATCCAGGTTTACTATAGAATATAGAGTTTTACTAAGATGGCGAAAAACAATGTCCAGGCGAGCATAGACACTTCAATGCAGTTCTGTATTGATTTAAGATCAGTATTTTGATATCAATCTTGAAAGAAGTCTGTAATTCGGTGTTCTTACTGCTGTCTCATTCAATATTTTCATCAACGACTTGAAGGCACAAATGATCATAAGAACGAGTTGTTCAGATTCAAATCCAGTGCTCTTTCTACTCTATCAGTGTTGTTTCTCTGGCGTGAAAGACTTGACTACTGTCAGATTATTTAAAAATCAAACCAAACAAACCAAACAAAAAACCCACCTCCCTCTTAAACTCTCATCTTTCTAGTGAGTTAGTTAAGCATATAGTCTCTTAGTGGCCTGAATTAATCAATATGCATTTATTAAGCACTTATTATGTGTCAAGCATTGTGTTAAGCACAGAGGATACAAAAAGAGGCAAAAGACAGAGCCTGCCCTTAAGCAGTTTACCTTCTAACGGGGGAGACAACGTGCACATAAGTATATACAAAGAAAGCAATATATAGGATAAATAGGAAAAACAGGAAAGACTTACCAGAGGGAAGGCACTAGAAATAAGAGAGGTTTAAGAAGGCTACTTGTAGAAGATGGAATTTTAGTTGGGATTTAAAGTAATTCAAGCAGGTCAGTATTGTAGATGGAGTAGAGAAGGGAGTGTTTCGGGCATAGGTTACAGTCAGAGAAAATAACAAGAGCTGAGAGATGGAGAGTATTGTTGGTGGGACAGCCTGGAGAGTGCATGTTCACTGTGATCTCCTGCCTTAGCTAACTGACTGTGCCTTAGATACAGGAAAGAATAAGTGCTAGAGAAATATAGCATATTGAATCAGAAGGAAGAAGACTCCATATTTGAATCTTTTTCTTCACTAAAACCACATTTATGATAGGAAAAGCTTGAGAGTAAGTAAACGAGGGGAGCAACAGTTTAAATGTGCATATATACATACACTTCAAAATAAAATAAACAGAACTCCTAATATGAGGGGTGGGTTTTGTGGCTACTTTCAAGGGACCTTCATAAAACTCAGAGAGAGAATTCTAGAGACTCGAACTAACTGGCAATTTGCTATTGAAAAAGAACTCCCATTCTGTTCAATCTGCATAGCTACAAGACAGAGCTCTTCAGTTTTTCGATTATTTTCGGATTCACAGGGCTAAGTTACTCAGGTTTTCTCTTTGAGGTTCATATTTCAAGGTTTGTTTTCCTCTTTATTTCCACTGATGTTCTCCCTGGTGCCACACTACTACGTTGTCTTTAGGAGTCTAGCACAAAGCAAAGCAACCGAGGCAGGCTGAACATATTGATTACCCAGTGAAATGGTTGCCCTGGCAACCATTGTCCAATGAAAGGTCTTAGAACTCCTTTCCTTTCTCACGTGTTGCTTTTTCCCTCCCAAGGGTTTCAGCAGTCACAGATGGCAGAAGCAGATACAAAAGTACCTGCTTCCAGTGTGCTGCCACTGAGAAAAGTGGATTTGGGAAGAGGTACCCTGCCCTGATCAGAAACTGATTGTACACCTGCATGGCCCTTAGGTGACTGTATACCTTCTCATTGGAACAGTATCCGACGCCACTTCGGAGATGTCCTGCTGGGGGCCATTGTCTTTTGTATTCAACAAAGGCATTTGAAAAGTGTTGAGACTTTGAATGGCTTTATTTTTCAGTGTGTAATGCACCTTTATAGATGCTATTTCACTGAGTAATGAAAACATAATGGTATAGATAGATATACACACATATGTACACATATGTATATGTGTGTGTGTGTGTATATATGTATATGTGTATATATATATATGTCACAAATGAGAAAATCAAGTCTGAAGAGAGGTGACTCCCCTAAAGTTAGGAAGTGACAGAGTCAATACTCAAACTTAGCTCTTCAGACTTCAAGTTCAGTGTTATTTCATTATTCAGTTTCATTCAACAAGCATTTGTTACCCACCTGCAAATATTCTAGTTGAGAGGCAGGGTAACAATGTAGATGGAAATTCACCCCAGGAATCAGAAGTCCTGGGTTCAAATACTGTTAATATATACTGATGTTGTGACTCTGGGCTTCACCTTAACTTCTCAGTGCCCTATATAAATCTCTAAAAACATAGGTTTCAGAGAAAGGTGAGGGACAAATTGCCTTGGTACAGAGGAAGTTATCAGGCGCTCCATACACAAGAGACATCGCAGGTCTGTTTTCTTGTTGTTATTGTTTTGTTTTGACGCTGTTGCTGTGTGTCCTTCATTCTTGAAGAGGACCATGACCTCAGGGAGGTGATGCCTTGACATGAAAGTGAATTGGATTTAAGTGAGGGAGGGCTGTGCAAAGTCACCAACCTCACTTTCTCTCAAGATATATAGATCAGGATGACTGGAGTTGATCCTGAATGCAGTGGGAGACCTTGGTCTTTTTAAGCTAAGGTCTTTTCCAGGTCTCAGTTTGACTGAGGCAATAACCATTTAGCGATTAAGACTAGGTAAGAAATGAGGCAGAGAATGTCCTCTTTACCTAGTAAAAAAACCAAAACAAAACAAAAAAAAACATCTAGGAGAGGAAGACCCTCAGGATCAAAACCAAAAAAATTGCTATTTACATTCACTCTGAGCCAATCAAGACCCAAACAAGGAACAAGTGAGGCTTGACCTCGGACCTATTGTTGGTCAATCAGCCGAGAGCCAGAGTGATTTGGATTTTGATGCTAGGTACCCAGTAGTACAGTGTGAGTCGACTTCAGAATGTCTCTTCAGGCACTGCTCCATCCTAATCCCCTCTTATGACCAGTGGATCTGTGTGTTCGTCCTTGGTTGCCAAAGAAGACCATGCCATCAGAGAAATGATGACATAACTTGCACTTGACTTTGTTTTGAGTGAGGGAGGGCTGTGCAGGTCACCAGTCTCACTTCTCCTCTAGAGCCATCTGAATCCAGTGACCAGGTATTCATCAGGATGACTGGAGATGACCCAGGATGAGGCAATTGGGGTTAAGTAACTTGCCCAAGGTCACACACAGCTGGTGAGTATCAAGTGTCTGAGGTGAGATTTGAACTCGGTGACTCCTGCACTGGTGCTCTATCCACAGCACCACCTAGCTGCCCCTGTGACCAGTGGATACCCTTCCAAGGGTAGAAGAGCAATTTGTGGTAATGAAACATCAGGACACCATTAGGCCCATACTTAGTCCTTAATAGCATGACCCTAATCACTCCAGGGCAGGCAGCTAGACTGTACAGTTGTTAGAGGTCTGGACCTGAAATCAGGAAGACTAGAGTTCAGAAAAATCTGACCTCAAATACTTCCTAGCTGTGTGACCCTGGTCATGTCATTTAACTCTTTTTTGCTTTAGTTCCTCATCTGTAAAATGAGCCAGAGAAGGAAATGTCAAGCCATTACAGTATCTTTGCCAAGAAAACCCCCAATGGGGTCATGAAGAGTTGGACATGACTGAAACAACTTAACAATCAATCTAGCTAAAGGACACAGACGAAATACTCCTTTTTATCAAATGCTAATTGAAGACTTTCTATGTATAGCGCACTATACTAGGAAGTATAAACCTGATTTGTGTCCTGAGCAGAGCTTACAGCTTGCTTGGAGAAGGAGAACCTAAAAATATAAATAACCTAACACCTGGTCTATTAGTTTAGTTGAAAAGGCTGCAATAACAGCGCACATCTGTAGAACTCTTAAATAGGTTTGAAAAAACATATTCTTTACAACAACACTCACTGTGAGAGGTAGGTGGTGCAAGAGAAGGGAATAAGCATTTGGATAGCATCTACTATGTGCCAGGCACTGTACAGGTGCTTTTTACAAGTATTATCTCATTTGATCCTCACAACAACCCCATCTTACAGTTGAGGAAAGTGAGGCAGACAGAAGTTAAGTGACTTGTCAAGAGTCCAACAGCTAGGAAGTATAATAGGATTTTAACTCAGGTCTTCCTGACTCCAGGACCAGTGCTCTATCCACCCAACTATCTTAGGTACAAGTATTTTCAATTCCATTTTATAGATAAGAGAATTAAGGCTCAAAGGAATCAAATAATTTTCTTACGGTCACACTAGTAGTATTAGAGGTGAGATTTGAACACAGTCTCCCCACATCAAGACCAAACCTCTTACCACTGTTCCAACCTGTGTCCTATAATCTTTAGAAATTCTATGTGTAAGTATCATAATAAGGGGAAGAGATATTGCAGAAGGTCCATTGAAGGCATTTTCCATTGCATGAATATAAAGGAAAAAAATGGAAAGAATTGAGGTAATCTTTCTCTTTTAATGGCAACAGTTCCAGAAATAGTCCATAGGACCAGAGTTAAGACAAAAAGATTTCCTACAACTTGCCACATCAGGTTTTCACTGTGCTTCAGAAAGGTATCTGCTAGTTTATTTGACCCCAGTGGACAATTCCAGCCATCCAGCTGAAAACCCCTCTTCATTCTAGTTACTTCCATTTTTACATGTCCCATAAATATTTCCAGGCACTGTACAGGTGCTTTTTATAAATATTATCTCATTTGGTCCTCAATGTTAGTGCAAAACTCTTACGTATAATCCTGGTGGGGCTGAACTGACATGGGATGAGAATTTTGTTTTCCTATCCTCTCTCTACATCCTGTTGCTTCCCTATTCATAGTATTCTCCTTGACTCTCAAGCTTCACCACATTTCATTGTGACCATTTACTCAACAGAGCTCTTCCAATGATACTAGAGCCAAAGAACTGTCCATGTTACCAACTAAGCAGAAATGAATCAAATGCTTATCATAATTAGGTAGCAGAACCAATTCAATAGGAGACTGAATACTAAGCAAAGACCCTTATTTTCCTAAGCAACTGTAGGTTTTGTAGCCTGGATTCTTCAGAGGGATTTCCCTTCCCAAATTAGGCAGATGTTTACAGGTCTATTTTATTTGCAAGCAGACACCATGATTGGACTTTGATAAAGGAAGAAAAGAAGAGAGAATAATTATATTAGCATGCAGTTACGAGGGAAGAAAGTTCGGAGTGGGTAGGTTAACTTTAATAAAATAAGGAATATAGAGCACTGAGCTAAAGTATTCAAACTTGTAACAGCCTTTTTTGTGAAAAGGATATTTTTCATGGCTTTTTACTCTTGCTTAGGTTCCTCCAATTCCAAATATTTTTTTTCTTCAAAGCTGCAATTACTAAGGTTGCAAATAACATGAAGCATCACAGCTGGTCCTGGCACATTTCCAGTACATAATCACCTGTCCTGGTATACTAATTCCCACCATGATTAAGCCCCATTATTTCCAGTGGGGTCCGACAGCTCTATTGTTAAAAATGTCACCCATTAATAGAACAGGCATGGGCTTGTCTTAGTCCTAACTAGGCTTCCTTGCACATTTCCTATTGTCAGCTTGAGTTAAGCTATTGTATTATAAATAAGACCAGTGATCATTTTTCCCTCCGGACTGGTGTTGTCAATAAAAAAGCTAAAAAGGGGAATGACGCTATGTGATACCGCAGATTAACTGGATATAAACAAGGAGACAGGCAAAGCTTTCCAGAAGACATTGTAAAGAGACTTTAATAGGCTCCAGACTGAAGGAGGAGACAAAGTTATTTTATTTTAAAATAAATGCCAGTGATTAAGTAGAAGACACAGAACGTTTTTCCCCCTCTGAGAAATACTTCCAGTTTCTTGGAAATAGGATGTCATTTAAAAAAAATATGTATTATATATATGTATTATCTCTATATTATTCATTAGCAGTAATGATAGTAGTAATTAAATGACTCTTGCTAGTTTCTTTCATCCTTTGTCTCAAAACACTTTCTAAGCTCTTCTAAACTTGACACTTACAAAGCAAATTAAAAGCTAAGGATCACCCTCTCTGTCTTATGGTAGATAGTCAGATGAGCAATGAAAATAATTTTTGCAGGTAACTCTGATCCCTGTTCAAAGTGAAAGAGCTTAATAATTATTTGAACTGAAAATTTCATGTGGTTCTACAAAGCCTCATTGACAAAAATTGGCACAGTCCTAGAATACCCCAATGGAGATGCCAAAAAGAATAAGGAAAGCTTTGTGTTCACAGTTAAGTTAAACTTTTCCCCTATATCTTATTCAGATTCATGCTTGGTTTGTTAATATCTTTCACCTGCTGCTGTTTGCATGTACAATTGAAAAGGGCTTCCTCCAGTCCTTCACAGAATGTTAGTCTTATTCTACTTCTGCCTCTAATCAGCCTTACTCTCCTTGCCTTGGTCTACTGTCAACCAACAGCTTGATCACACCAAGTGTTTTAGAAGAGGTGTGGAGGCAGTCATGTGGAAAGAAAATTACTTTTTTCAGCTTCATAGTTTTCCAACTGCAAAGATAATAATAGATCTAATAATTCTGACATTCTCCAGACTGCCTCTGACACTCACTGAAGACCACTGTTTAATTTTTATATTTTGCTGGTTACCCATTATCCTTCTGATTCTGAAAAGACGGTGATCTTCCATATGCAGTAGACCATATGCAAAATGCCATACGGGAGCTTCTTAACGGTCTAACCAAGTTATAGCTCAATAAAGCTTTGTGAATCTACTGGTTTTTTTGGAGAATATCATGTTCCCTAAGGGTCACTCAACAAGTGATGCTAACAAACCTGCTTTTTAAGTGAACTTAATGTCCTATTGTTCTCAAGTGACAGAGCAGAAAGAACCCTCCTTCAATCTGGAAATTTTATCAATCCTACAAGCCTTGATAAGGAATGTTGTGTGATTTTTTGGAAAGGCTCTGAAGGAAGGACATAAAATGTTTCAGAAGTCCACCTGGAGATCAGCACAACATAATTCTTCCAGTACATCCTACTTTCTATTCAATGGGCTCATTTAAATAAAAGGGTGTGTGTGTTCCAGGCAGTGAGCCAATTCCATCTCTGACGAGGTTCTCCCTTTCTCTCTCCACCCAAACTGGAAAGTTGATGTTAATGAATAACAAGGGGGAGAACTGATAACTTTGATTACTTGTAGAAATCATGCAAATATGTAGATAGCAGAACAAATTGATGCCTACAGTGTGCCAAGCATCTAAAAATAACAGCAACAATTACTACTAAAACAGCTTGTTAAAGTGTCTTAAACCCTGTCAAAAACAAGGGGGACTGTTGTTTGTTCATAAGTTATTATTTCCAAGGCCACCTGTTATTGCTTTGGAATCTACCCGGCTGTGAAGTAGTTATTACTGTAGCTATGCAGCTGAATACAAGCATATCTCACTTTGCATAGTAGGTACATTTCCTGAAAAGTTGTATTGCAAATTCAATTTTTGTAAATTGAATTATATTTTAAATTTCCTGAGAGACTTTGCAATTTAAAAGAATTCCAGGGAATCCTTTTGAGTAAAGCTAGAACTCATGCAGTCATCTCAATAATCTCTATTTCATTTCTTCAGTAAGCTGGGGTTTTTATTTATTGGATTTTCTTAGAGCAAATTATGCCCATATTAAATAATGTCATTGAGATACGTAGACATTGTCATGTGAATATGATGCAAAGGTTCATATGAAAAGGCTTTCTTCAATTGTTTTTTCAGTTGTCTAATTCTTTGTGACCCCTCTGGCAAAGATACTGGATTTAATTTGCCATTTCCTTCTCCAGCTCATTTACACATGAAGATTTGAGGCAAATAGAGTTAAGTGACTTGCCCAGGATCACACAGCTAGTAAGTATCTGACGCTGAATTTGAACTCAGGTCCTCCTGACTCTAAATATGAAAGGTTATGTGAACATTATACAAAAGGCAATACTTTCTTATAGACTGACTCACCATTATATTAATTTATCTATTCCCCATGCCAAGTTGCCCTTCCCATGAAAAACAACTATGTGTGTTGTTACGTAAAAGCCTGATATTCCATCTATACATTGTCCTTCAATTTATATATTATCTCCAAAAGATAACCAGTTGTTTTTTCCTAAAGGCTCAGTGGATAGCTATCCTTCTTACTCTAGATATTAGCCATTCAAGTTTCAACCAAAGCGTTTCTATTGTTTATCACATACACAAGGAGTTGCAAATTTAGAGGAGTCCTTATAGGATAACTAGTCTATTCCATACTCTTTCTCTCTCTCTCTCTGTCTGTCTGTCTTTCTCTCTCTCTCTCTCTCTCTCTGTCTGTCTTTCTCTCTCTCTCTCTTTGTCCCTGTCTCCCTCTCTCTCCCTTTCTCTGTCTCTATCTCTTTCTGTTTCTGTTTCTCTGTCACATTTACACACATACAAACTCATATACATAAACTAAACACTTTCATAAGGACAAACTAGAAATTCCTTTTCCTCTTCTCTTTCATTTCCTATATCTACAGCCATGCCTCATTTTATTGCACTTCTCTTAACTGCTCTTAGAAAATAAATTGTTTTTGTTTTTAACAAATTGAAGGTTTGTGGCAACCCTGCATTAAGCATGTCAGCACCGTTCTTCCAACGACATGTGCTAAGATCCTGTCTGTCACCTTTTGGTAATTCTTGTAATATTTCAAACTTTTTCATTATACTTGTCATGTGATCTCCGATCAGTGATCTTTGATGTCATTGTAGCAACTGTTTTTAAGTGCCACAAACGACAGCCTATGTAAGATAGCCAACTTAACGGACAAGTATTGTATGTGTTCCACTGACCAGCCTTTCCCTGTGTCCCTACTGCTCCTTGGGCCTTCTTATCCCTGAGATAGAACAATATTGAAATTAGGCCAATTAATAACCCTACAATGCCCTTTAAGTATCCAAGTGAAAGGAAGAGTCAATCCATGCAGCAAACTTCATTGTTGTCTGTTTTTTTTTAATAAACTGCCACAGCCATCCCAACCTTTAGCAACCACCATCCTGATCAGCCAGCAGCCATCAATATGAAGCCTCCACCAGCAAAAAGATTACAACTCACTCAAGGCACTGATGATGATTGGTATCTTTCATCAATAAAGTCTTTTTAATTAAGGTAAATAAATTATTTTTTAGACATAATACTGTTGCATACTTAATAGAATACAGTATAGCATAAGCATAAATTTTATATGCACTGGGAAACCAAAAAATTTGTATGCCTTTCTTTATTGTGATATTTGCTTTTTTTGTGTGGTGGTCTGGAACAGAACTCTCAATATTGCCAAGGTATGCCTATATCTAGTCTCATCAGATTCTGTCAATTCTCTTTTCAGAATGTCTCACCCTTTCAACTACATTTCCATTTCCTTAATGTTAATACAGATCCTCCTGGGGCAGCTAGGTGGTACAGTGTATAGAGCACCTGTGCAGGAGTCAGGAGGACCTGAGTTCAAATCTCACCTCAGACACTTGACACTCACTAGCTGTGTGACTGGGTCACCTCCAGTCATCCTGATGAATATCTGATCACTGGATTCAGATGGCTCTGGAGGAGAAGTGAGGCTGGTGACCTGCACAGCCTTCCCGCACTCAAAGCAAAGTCAAGTGCAAGTCATGTCATTATTTCTCTGATGGCATGGTCTTCTTTGGCAATGAAGGATGAGCACACACAGGTCCTCCTCACCTTCAGCTTTTATTTCTGCAAAAACCTCCTAGCAGTTTTCCCTATCTCCCTAACTCCAGTCTCTGGTGCTCCAATCTATATAGTACATCACTGCTGTATTTTTTTCCCCTAAAGCATTCATTTCAGCACGTTTCTTCTCTGCTCAAAACTCCCCTCCTCAACTCCAAATTTCTATGCTTGACCTTGAAGGCATCCTACCCAACTTAATGTCCCATGACTTCCCCACATATGTCTTGTACTCCATTTAGGAAGGTTGCTTTCCTCTCTCCCTCCCAATATGCCACATTCATTACTACCTTTGAATCTTTACTTTTAAGGAGGAAACATCCCTAATTTTTGTATCTAAACCCTAATGATCTTCAAAGTCAAGATTTGCCATGAATGCTACTTAGGCCACTTCAAACTCACACTAACTTCTCTCTTTTCTGAATTCCTGTCATACTTTGACAGAGTTCATTCCATATCCATTAGTACTAATTGATATTTTGACATAATTTTCTAACTATACTATATATGTTAATTTTATCTTCCCATTGAGATTGTTCCTCAAGGGCAAGGATGCTGTATTATAGATATTTTGAATCCCCTTTAGGTGTCCAGCATAGTGCTGGGTGGCAATACATATCCAATAATGACTTCTTGCTTATTAAAATTCCGTTTGTAATAAAGTCTTCAGATTAGTGCCATGGACACCTGATTCATTAGCTAAATCAAGATACATTATTTTTCCCTTACTGTCTTGATTTCCTCACAACAGCTGAATTTATCCAGCTCCAGTTGTCGATTCCACATTTACAATTTACGTTATATTATATCTGTAAAGAGATTCCCCAACATGGCCTTTTAGAGTCTGACTGGGCTCTCATTAATTTACTAACATTCACTGAAAGATGAAATGACCATTAATTCCTTTAGGGGTTTTCTTTACATGACAGAAAGATTCATATCTGTTCAAATTTCTAAAATTTCATCAAAAGATACATAAGAGAAATACTATTTGCTTATCTTAAAAAAAAAAAAGAAAATCAACTTTTTGAGCTAATAATTTTGTCACCCTCATATGGTGATTGTCCAGAACTGGTCAACTGTATTCTGACTTTTTTAAAAATATGTTTATTCCACACAGATACTTAAAATTTCTCTTTCTATGTAATTTCACTGACACAGAGAATTCCTAAGGAAGAAATCCTTCAACCGGTGTAGATCAGCACCACTTCTGCCACTCATAAGCTTATTGAGTTTCCTGACACATTGAGTGGTCGAGTGATTTGGTCAGCATCAGACAACCTGTACATATCAAAATCTTGAACAATTTAGAGTTTCCCAAATTTATTTGGCCTACTGCCCCCTTTTAAAAAAAAAATTACTCAGTATCCCCCTGGAAATCTTCAACCCTTTAATGTTTTTTTTTTTTTAGATGTGCATCATTTCAAAAAATATAAAATATTTTTAATAAGATGCATCTTAAATTTAATAATATATTGTAAATGTGTGGGGTTTTCTTGCATTGAAGTTTTGATGATGCAATATTATGTCCTGTAATCACATAGTATTGTATTATAAACAAGTCATTATTACATGCACATATGCCTGCCCATGCAGGCTGGACTTCCTGATGACAGGAGACAAGCTTGCCTGCCAACACTTGCTTATTAAGACCTATTGATGGACTTGACTACTGATTGGTTATAACTTGCATTTTATGTGTTTATTTGGAAAATAATGTAATCAGTCACTACAACTTGAACTCTGTCACACAACAAATGAATTGTTTTTCACAATTTTTTCAAGTTCTCTTCTTTCTTCTTGCTTTTACTGTCCCTTTGTTTTTATTCAACACCCCCCAACTGCACCCGAGGCTACTACCACACCCCCTTGATCATTCCAGCACCTCTCAGGGGGTGGTATCACCCACTTTAGGAACCTCTGATTCAGATTACCCTGACTCAGAAGCTGTCTCTCCATCTACCCAGGCTATCTCTCTCCTAAGATCCGTATATTTTAAAAACAATTACACAAAAGTGATCAGCAGTATGTTTAACCTTTCTATTCTCCCTATCCTAGGGAGGAATGTTTTCAGGAGAAAACGCCTCCTATAATTTTCCCCTTTCAGTTTAAGATTTTAAGAAGGCCTTTTTGTTTCCACCTCAAGATGACTATACTCATTAAAGCTAGGTGATTTGTGTAAACTTTTTTACATAACATAGCGACCGCAACAAATTAAATAGAGAACAAGTTGGAAGCCCAAGGAACATGGCAGTAGTATTTATACAGTCTTTCCTGGTGGTCTAGTGGCTAAGCTCACACTTCTCACCACTGTGGTTCAGGTTTGCTTTGGGATCTGGCAGATTCAGATGTACATACAAAGGACCAATACCTATCAGAAAATGTTTGCTATTAATTCATTCCTCTGTAAAAAATAACATAGAAGTAGCACAAGGAAGAGCAAGGCTTTCGAGTATGTGAAGAGCGAGTGAGTAGAACCGAGAGAGCACTGTATACAGTAACAGCAATATTGTTTTAACAATGACTTTAAGCAGCTAAGTCATTCTGACTATTACAAATACACAAATTAAAAATAAAGGACATATAAGAAAAGACACTAACTGTATCCATAGAAAAAACTGATAAATATAAGTACGTATATAATAATTTTACACAAATACACATACAGATATGTGTGTATGTATATATATGCATACAAACATACATACATATATATATATATGTATATATATATGTGTATATTTCTGTCTCATGGTAGCCAACTCTAGGGCACTATGGGGGAGAAGGGGAGAAAAAAGAAATTTACATGATAACTTCATTATATATTTAAAAAGAATAGCAAGTCACACATAATAATTTGCAATTTTATGTGCAATTATCTTTTTGTTATACTGTGTTATGAAAATGCCTGTTTTATTCTATAAATTAAAAAAGAAAAGGTTTGAGTTATATGTATGTGTGGTTATCTTACTTAGTTGTAGAACTTTAACTTGGACTATCCTTCCATTTGCTTTCACTTATTAACATGCAAGTCTCTAAATACCACATTAATGGTACTTTATTACCCACTAAATTATGAGTACCATAACAGTTTGAAGTCACTTAGTCTTATTCTTGCTTCTCAGAGCAGTTAGTCTTTGTTCATTTCCCTTCTGGAGCTACCACATCTCCTTCTCTATAGCAATTCACCCTTCCAAAACCTGAAGCAAGAACTAACGAACTGAGTTGACATATACTACAGGCACTTTCACTATTCCCCAGCTACTTGCACTTAACCCCATAGGTTGTCACTGGGTGAATATTAAACTGACCTAAAAAAAAAAAACTCATATTCTTTGGATTCACAAATAATGTCAATTAAACTATTTAGCCCTACAAACATAAATGAAATATCAACCTATTTCTTCGGATCTATAGAAGTAAAATCTTGATGGGATTGGGTTTATTTTTAGGGCAATCAAAAAAGCCCAAAGATCATATTACTTTGATATTTTAAGAATCTATGATTGTATTAGCCCCAGTTGACCTCCTATTGACACAGATCACAACCTTTCAAAGTTTGTGAACTGATGTACCTAAACAAATTATGCCTTGCTACTCAGACATTTGGTAATAAGCTGCTCCTCACTTAGATGAGCTGGTCTTAAGATGACTATCCATTGATAGTTAAGAGAAGTTTCAATAGGTTGGTAAATGTGCCAAAGTTTATGCTGCATTGGCATAAGAAAAGAATATAGGGTTACCTTGAGGGACCAGAGTATATTTTAGTAAAATTTATATCACTTGCCATAATTCATATCATAAGCATATAAGCCTTACATTACAATGATATTTGAAAGATTTATGATAGAAAAATGCAACTTTTCACAAATAGCTACAAGAGATAGTTGGAGAAGGTTTGGGGCATCTTATGAACTGTTCTAAAAGTTTTCAACCTTCTGGAGACATCTTTGATTATGGTTTTTCTTAATGTCACCAAATATAGAATCGTAGAATTTTAGAATTAGAAAGGTCATCTAGTGTACCACCTGCCAAATAATAAATCCCATTTATATCTGTGACAAATGGTCATCCAGCCCCTGTTTAAACACTTCTGATGACTGAGAATTCACAATTCCACAAGGCAATGCTTTCCATTTTTAGACAGATTTAATTGTTAGGACATTTTTCCTTAAGTCAACTTGAAATCTACTTTTTTTATAATTTCTGCCCACTAGTTAGCATTCTGTTCTGTGAGACCAAACCTAATCCGTTGACAAATTGCTCTTCAATGAATAAGGAAAACTGGAGAAAAGGTGTCAAATGACAAATTTTGGCTTGATGGAAAGTCAAACTTCCTAATAATTACAGATGGTCAAAAGTGAAATGGGCTACCTTGGGAGGTTCCTCAGTAGAAGTCTTCAAATAAGTCCTGTTGTTTCTTCTAAGAACCAAAATGCAAACTATGTAAATTGGAGCTTTTATGGCTCTTACTTGACAGAATTTAGTTCATGATGAATTACTCTTAATGTGATAGTAAATCACTGGGATAGTAGCTACTGAGGCTAGTTGGGTATGTTATAGAAAGGATCCTCTTCCACATGCAGACTGAATAAAATTCTGAGGGTCTTCCCTCCTAGACTATTCTTTTGTGAAGTCAAACCAGGCCATTTTTTGCCTCAATTCTTACTTTGCCTTTAGTCACTAAAAGGCTATTGCCTCAGACAAACTGAGAGCTAAGAAAGACCTCAGATTAAAAAGGCCAGGGTCCCCCACTGCATCTGGGGCCAACACCAGTCATGTTGATCTATATCTTGCTACTAGACTCCAATGACTCTGGAAAAAAGAGTGAGGCTGATGACTTTGCACAGCTCTCCCTCACTCAAATCCAATTCACTTGAGAGTTAGGACATTACCCTCCTTATGTTGCTGGTTTTCTTCAAGAACAAAGGACAAATAACAATGATTTGATGACCCATAACATTCCTTCCAAGTTAATCCTTCAGATACTTGAAAGCTGCTATCACTTCCCCTGTATCATAAAAGCAAAGACATAATGCTGAAAGGGACCCCAAAAGTTTTCAAGTACAAACCCATTATTTTTATAGAAGAGAAAACCAAGGTTCAGAAATATTAATTATTTACCTAAGGTCACACAGTAATATGATAGTTGTCCATCTAAACATTGTCAGTCCTTCCACTGCCCTTCATGTGGCATGATATTCATGATAGTATAAAGATACTCTGTTGAAATAGTTAATACATTTAGCCTCTTATGTTTATGTCACAGTTCACAATGCTTGTTTCTAGCATAATATCAGGTTGCCAAACTTACTAATTGATGTTTTGATTATTGTAAAAAGACAGTAAGTGCAATACTCTTGGAAAGGGGCCTCCAGACAGAGCTAAGGAGTTCTCCATTTCCCATCCGGTTTTGTTCCCATAATCTACATACTCTAATTCTAGATAGGGGGAAATTGTTTTACAGCCACCGGAAACTCTAGTGGGGATCTAGGGTTGCCAGGAGAGGAACATTGCTATATTCACTTCAAGGTGAACACAGTTATCCTCTTCTGGAAGAATATAGGAAAGCCATCTGTACACTCAGCAGCTTGGCCATATGTATGCACCTACCAACGCCCTCCTTCTCTACCTGTGCCATGGTGCCCTTAGGTGATATATATCCTAGGAAAATGTATAATTGCAGTCATTCTCAGTAACTTTGCTCACATTTTAAAAACAAACTCATTTTTCCCTTGTGGAAAAATACATGAGGGTGTACTAAGTTAGCTTTATATCTGGCCACAGTTTCCATACAGTCGAGTTCAACAAACTTTTTTACAGTTAAGAGCCTTCTATCTGTGTATCAAGATCATTTGGGATTCCTAGGAAAATATGACAACAGAAATAACCCTGTTCAAGGACACCTTAGTAATAAAAATCAATCAAGACATAAAACAGAGGGATATATATTTGCCAAAAATATTCACTGCTATGATGGAGGAAATCCAGCTCAGACTCAAGGTCAAGTAAGGCTTCCCTGTGGATGGTGACATCCTCCACATGCTCCTGGATAACATTTTATTAATTGTATCAAACCCCAAGATATTGCAGAGTCTCTTAAAAGAGACATATAATCAGGTCTGTAAGGAGTTTTGCCTGACCAATCTACACAGGAAAGATCAGATGGATAAAGAATGTCTAATTGACCAAATTTCAATATGCATCTGAATGGATACCCTACAGAATATACATCCAACAGCATGTGTATCTGGTACGAACAATACAGATAAATGATAAGCTGGGCCTAGAGCTGAAAAGGAAAAGGAGAGTGGGCTAGATTGCTTTGGGGATGTTACAAAGCTCTTTCACCAACCCGAAGCTTCCCATGAAAGTGAATAGCCACCTTTTCAATTTACAAGCATTGCTCTAAGGAATTGAGACCCAGAAAACTACTATCTCTGAAGAGCTAAAGATGAGTTTTACACAGTGGGCAATGGTAAGGGTCATGGTGGGTGTGAGTAGATATCAACATTCAACACTCAAAGAATCACTACCAACAGGGGTAAAGGATTTCATCAAGGAAATATATGACAGAAAGGGAAAACGGGCTGGTCCCATGGTAAGAATGAAGGATAGCAGGTGGATGGGTTTGACATGTTGGAAGAAAGTGAGGAATATCTCTGGCACCTTGAATGTGCCCCCTCTGTCAAACTTTCTTGAAAATATGAAGATGAAAGTCTAAAATGATGGACAGATATGGTGATCTTATTCCTGAAGAGAACTCTCAAATTGATAACAGAACCATCTGAGAAGGTTAAGTATGTATAGGTATAGGATTCAATTTCAATTCAATAAATATTTATTAAGTACCTACTATTTGCCAGGCACAGACTTACTCTGTGTAAGTAAGTACTGAGTAATTAGTAAGCTCTGAGTACACAAAATGAGACAAAAGACAGTCCCTGCCGAGTTTAGAACATGCAAATTAATATATACAAAGCAAGCTATACACAGGATAAAAAGGAAATAATGAAAAAAGGGAAAGTCATGGAATTATGAAGAGGTAGAGAAGGCTTCTTGTAGAAGGTGGGATTTTAATTGAGACTTAAAGGAAGCCAGAAAGATCAGGAGACAGAATGGAGGAGGGAGAGAATTCCAGTCTTAGGGGATGGCCAGAGAAAATACCTGAAGCTGAGATAATGTCTTATTCATAGGTACAACCTGGAGACCAGTGTCACTGGATTGACGAGTATGTTTGGGGGAAGATGGCGTAAAAAGGATGGGAAGGTGAGAAGGGGCTAGGTTATAAAAAGCTTTGAATGCCTAAAAGAATATTTTGTGTTTGCTCCTAGAAGCAACAGAAAGCCACTGGAGTTTAATGAGCTGGGGAATGACGTGGTCAAGCCCGCATTTTAGGAAAATCACTTTAGTGGCTAAATGGAGGATAGATCAGTGAGGAAAATCTTGAGGCAGACAGCCCCACCAGCAGGATATTGCATTAATCCAGGCATGAAGTGATGAGGCTCTGCTACAAATCACCCATATTATTTCATGATATTGTTACTGAATTGCAAATATAACCCTTTTGTGGATTTGAACCCACTTCTTCGGAATGACAAGCAAATCTGGATGTCAATCCTACACTTTGGTTGTTTTCTCAGATCATAAATATTGATACCCTGCTTGAGTATCTGACTGAATGTATGAACGAACAGATTAAGGGATAGAGGAGTAAACCTAGTTGAATCATAGTGAACAGCATCTCATCTAATCTCCTCAAAATCATTCATAGCATGTATCTAATTTAACATTCCCTGCGGATGATAACTACATTTCTATAACCGGTATGCAAAGAGGTGCTTTTCCCCCGACATCCATATCTTACCTAAGTGAAAATAATTTGATACATTTGGTAGGATGGGACATTGAACACAAATCTAACGGAATTCAGTGACTGTAGGATTCCCAGTCTTTGTTGGCACCCTGAGCCAAGAGCATCTGAATCACATGTGACAATGTAATTGTTCTAATAGCCCATTCAGATAGTCCTTTTCATGGATCTGTCCAGCTCTTTGGAAAGCACATTTCTGTCTCCATTTCTTCAGGGCTGTTACGATCTATTATGTTAATCCTTGTCAGATCACAGATTATTGCCTTGGTGGAATATAATAGTTCCTCTGGAGGAATTGCAATTTATTTGATCAGTGTAGCTTACAGTCATGCCCTTAAGACCAGGTGCTGAAAATGCTTATGAATGTTGTTGAATAGTGAGTTAGAAAGAATCACATGATCTACTTTGCCAAATGAAACACATCTTTTATTCTTTTTCATGTTTTTTGTAACTAGATCAAAATGCCAATGTCATTCAGAAGTTTTTGTTAAAAGTCTAACTCTAAGAGGAGAAGCCAGGAATCAGTTGGAATCAGAAGAGCTAGATTTAAATCTTTACTACTTGTGACCTATGTCAATCTGTTTATCTCCCTGGACCTCTGTTTCTTCATCTGTAAAGTAAAGGAGTTGGACTCAATGACCTCTAAGGATTCTTCTAGCTCCAAATATGTCACCATGAGACCCCTAAATGTTACATCTGTTGTTTGAAATATGTGACTTTTTACAGTCCAAGGTATGTCTATTAACTGCATCCATAGCTGCTGGGAAGACAAAGGCTAGCACCTGAACATTGGGAGAACAAATGAAAATGAAAAGTTAATCATAAATCTTCCTGTATTATAGTTCTGTTTTCATTTTTCTTACTCCTCTCCCCCTTAAGAAAATCACTTCTTCCCATGGTGCCCACCTGTACTCCCTAAACCAATAGTCTATATTCAAAATTTTAGGGTTTTTTCTTTTCACATTAATATCCAATCAGCTTATAAATGCTGACTTTTCTACTTCTAAAACAAGGGAAGTGGAAAAGAAGGGAAGTGGAAGAGGTCTGATTGGGGATAAATAGGAGGAAAGGGAGAGGGCAGAAGAAAGGAAGGGAGGAGTAATATAAAATACATACATTCAATAAAAACAAATTCCTGTTAGCCTTTTTTATTTTTATTGGGAATCAATCAAGTATTTCAGGAATGTTCAATAACCTCCACTACAGCACGCTGTGTCTAATTGGTTAATGCAACTTTCAATGTCCCTAACTCAAGACAAACCTTTCCTTTCTAGAGATGAGTTCAATCCTCTGAACTTTACAGCCTGCTTTTTGACAGTGTTTCAGGTTAGCATTTAGAAAGTCCCAAATCCTGAAAACCTCAAAAGCAGATTGGCGCTACCATCCTTCTTTGAATTAAGAAAGATATTGGCTCCCTCCAGTTAGCTAGATATTATCTGGTATCCTGAGGTTTTATTATTTCAGTTACTCCTTGGACTTCTGACAAATACAAGCACTTAAGAATTGTCCATGTTTATGAATGCATTTAAAATGCATTGCAGATTCACTTCCTAAAATCACATGTGAAATGACTGAGGGAATTAAAACAAATGCATATATATTCCAGCCTCTTCAACAATTGATGCAGACTGCTGTTGCTCCAGCAATCTGGCTCATGTTGGCATCAATCAAGAGAAAAACCAAAGGCTGGAATGTAGTTGAGCTATCACAAATAAAGTCCAAAAACTTGGCCATAGCAACTATGAGATTTTTAGGGCCAATTCCCACCCAGCTCTACAACTATTAAGGAGTGTAATGTATCCTCAAATGCATTCTACTGGCAGAACATACAGACACTCAGAATGACCCAAGTACTTTTTGCTTCTTTTCCTATTCTGATGTCTTTGGTCCTTACAGAAGCTCAAACGCGAATCAATTGCCAAGTCTCAGAACCAAAGCTATTTCAGTCCAGCAAATCTTTCAAACAAAGATTTCCATGAATCTCATAGTTTTGTTTATCAACCTCCCTGAGTGTTCCCTCATAATAACTCACATTTATATAGCATTTAAGGTTAACAAAACACGTAGACACATGTTCCAGAGAGAGGCAGTGTGATATAGTATATGTTCACTATGCTAGTGACAGAGACAGAGACAGAGAGACACAGACAGAGACAGAGATAGAGATTTCAGAAACAAGGGAAACCTAGATTCAAGTCCCACATCAATACCAGTCATGTGACCCTGGTCAAGTAATTGGGTTTCTCAGTGCTCTAGGCAAACCTCTAAGACTAAATGACAGAGAAGATTCCAACCTACACTGGCGAATGGAGTTTCCTCACCCAGAAGTTCCTCAAACCAATGAAATAACAGGTCCAATTCCTTATCCCTACACTTGTGAAGCAGGATGCTATGGAAGAAAGTGCTGATCTTTGAGGCAAGAAGTTCTGTTTTTGCTCAGTCATTTCAGTAATGTCTGATTCTTTGTGACCCCATTTGGGGTTTTCTTGGCAAAGATATTAGAGTGTTTTTTCATTTCCTTCTCCAGTTCATTTGACAGGTGAAAAAAACTTCAGGCAAACAGGGTAAAGTGACTTGAGTCACACAGGTAGTAAGCATCTGAGGGCAGATTTGAACTCAGGAAGATGAGCCTGACTCCACATCTGGTACTCTACCTATTGTACCACTTAGCTGCACTAACTGCTCATCTATAAAACGTGATACTAAAAGCATCGACCTCACAAAGTTGTTGTGAGACTCATAGAGTCATAGATTTATGGAAGGGACTCTTAGTGGTCATCAAATACAAGCCCCTCATTTTATAGATAAGGAAAGTAGGGCCCAGAAAGGTTAAGTGTTTGCCCAAGGTCACAAAAGTAGTGAGTATCTAAGGTGGGGTTTGAATCCAGTTAGGTGGCATAGTGGGTAGAGTGCCAGACCTGAAATCAGGAAGACTCATCTTCTTGAGTTCAAATCTGGTCTCAGACCCTGGGCAAGTCATTTAACCCTTTTTACTTCAGTTTTCTTATCTGTAAAATGAGCTGGAGAAGGAAAAGGCAAACCACTCCAGTATCTTTGCCAAGAAAACTTCAAATGGGGTCACAAAAAGTCAGACACAACTGAAATGACCAAACAACATAGGTAAGAGAGTAACTTAAGTAACTTGCCCCAGAATCTTATAGCTTAACCACCCTGGGCCTCAATTTCTTCATCTGTAAAATGAGTACTGTACAAGATGGCCTCTGAGATTCCATCCATTCCTCCTAAACTAGAGCCAAAAAGAGAATTGCATCCCATGAATGATCCGAGGCAAAATATGACCCCAGGATGTCCTGACTCTATGTTCAGCTATTTTTCCACTATGCCATACTGTCTGTTATTATATATTTTAAGAATCAAGTTTAAATTTTTAAAACTTGATATATTATGAATACTTTTCTAAATACTATCAAATTTAGGAACTGTATGAAGTCCACTAAAAGTTGCCTAAAGGTATTACCAGGAATGACCTCCCCAAAATGACTCCAGAGAAAAATGCTATCAACTCTAACTACATGTCACTAGCCAAAAATCATTCATTCATCAAATACTTATTAAGTAGTTTCTATGGGTAAAATATTATACTAAGTGCTGAGGAAGATATGAGTGTAATGCTTCAGTTTTAGTCTATTTTATTTTTATGATTTTTTTAATTTTCACAATACTATCATTTGTTTAAAAGGTAGAGTGGATACAAGTTCTAAAGAACTTTAAATGACAAATAGGAATTAAATTTTGATCCACAGGCATGTAGCTTCTTGAGCTGGGTAATGAGATGGCAGTGGAATGTTTTAGGAACATCATTTAGCCATGTGGGGGATGGATTAGAGTAGGGAGAAACTGGAGGCAGGGAAATCCAGTTAGGCTATTAAGACAATCCAGGTGAAAAGGGAAGAAAGTCTGAACCATAGTTTTGATTATGTGAGCAGAAAAGAGAGAATGGATACAAAAAATGTCGTGGAGATAGAATCAATACCATTTAGGAACATTGGATTTGAGAAAGAACAGTAAAAATTCAAGAACAACTCAGAGGTTATGAACTTGGGTGATAGAAAAATGATGGTACCCTTAAAAAATGGGTAGGTTAGGTTTGAGGGGCAAATAAATTATCTTGATAATGTTGAATTTGAGATGCTAATGGGATATACATTTGGAATGTCCAACGAGCAGTTGGTGATGTAGGACTAGAACTCAGGGGAGAGCACAAAGCTGAATAGATAGATACTATCTGGATAGTCTGCCTGTACTTTAGATTACCCAAAACTAAACTCTTACACAGTAAGGCAGAATAAGGAATAGAATGTTATACTTGAGAATCAGGAAGATCTGCATTTAAATTCTGCCTTAGACACTTACTTGAGCTGTGTTATACTGGGCTAGTCATTTAACCTCTCTAATCCTCAGTTTCCTCACATGTAAAATGAGTATAATAACAGCCTCTATTTTCTAGGGTTATTATGAGGATCAAATGAGATAACATATACTTTTATAAATCTTAAAGGGCTGTATAAATGCTACCCATTATTATCATTTATTGTTATTGTTGTTATCTTAGGAGGCTAATATTCCATGATCCATATAATATGATCCATATGATTCCATGATCCATAATCCAAATAATCACAGAAGACTATGGGCTTTTGTTTCATAGAAAGGCTTGAGGCCATTAAAGGAACTGATCAATTTCCCAAATTCAATCCAGCCTGCTTTCTTCTTCCTAATCAATTCTGGACCAAGTGGAAGAAAAGAAATATAAAAGTAAATAAGGAAGGGAAAGTAATATTTTAAAAATGTTTCTGGGAAAAAATGAGCTTTTTTCTGGAATATTCTGCTTTTTTAATTATTCATTTTGAGGAAAACTAATTTATAATCTGGTCAGGATAATGCTTATGAGCTTCTTACATTCATTTGTCTGTCACCAAAATTTTTTGCCTATCATCTACTCCGCATTTCAGAGCAGAATGGAAATTGGCACAGGAACTAATTACAGCTCACAAAGAAAAAATGTGCTATTTTGATGAATATGTGTTTTCCTAGTGCTACTGTTATTTCCGTTGGTAATTGCAGAAAATACTTCTAGCAGGGACAATTGTTATGGTTTGCTATGTTATTATATTCTAGGTTATGAATAAGGCAATATTCCTGGATTAAATGTTGTGATCCAAGTTGAGTGGGATGAAGAATGAACATTCTAGAAGATGATTTTCATTGTTTCAGTTTTCATCCCTTTGTCCTGTTTTGAAACATGTTCATATTTTTTCAAATGTGAGTTATACTTATGCTACAATATTCAAAACATCTGTGCTTCTAATCTGGCATGAAAACATGGATATAATTGTGTATGTGTCTTCATGTGGACATACTTGATATTATAAGAAATTACATGCAAAAATTTCAAAAGGGCTAAAGAAATTTGTTTTGTATACGTACCATAGAGAGGTCAGAATGAATATGTTTGGCTTAAAATCAACTCTTTCTAACTGGAGGTCATTTGGGACATTCATGGACTTGTGTGCTTGTAACTCTGGGCTATTAGGTGGTCAGAGAGCCTGTTGCTGACCCAGCTGCTTGGCAGTATAGCATTTGGTGTCCAAAGTGGATGAAAAATGGCAAATGAAAAATGTAAAAGGCAAAATCAATCTATCAACCAATAAACATTTATTGTGCACAAAAAAATCACTTTTCATCTTGGTATAGTAAGAGGGTTAAACTTGAAGTCAGAAGACTTTGAATCTTGACTCTGAAATTTACTCTATACGCAACCTCAGCTAATTTCCTTAATCTCTGAGTTTCATTTTTCATCTGTCATCTTCTTTACAGGGTTACAGTGATGAAAATTCTGCATAAGATTTAAAGTGCTCTGGAAATATGATTGATTGTTATGAGAGATAGTCTAGTGGAAAGAGAATGGAATGGTATGCACCCAAAAGATCTGAATTCAAGTGCCAGCCCAACTCTGTAATGCTGGGCAAGTCTCTTAATTACTCTGACATCCCAATCTATGAAATAGGCATAATGATACTTGAATTGAATGACTTATTTTGTGGGATTATTTTGAGAAAAAAGTTTTTTTAATCTTAAAATTCTATAAGAATGGAATCATATTTTAAAATCTTAGCATGAAAATGTCTGTATTTTTAAGATATGAAAATTTTTTCAGAAAACTTTTAAAATGAGCCTCACAATTCTAATTCTAAATATTTTCAGATTTTGATGGATATATGAGGTCATCTCTATAGAAATTCCCTCCACTGATGCACTTGCATACCATGTCCGTGTCTTTCTGTCAGTCCTCCATCAATTATATGGCCAATCAATGTTAGAAATTCTTTTAATGTTTTGTGGATACCAATGTAGTATCTGGCAATGTACTATCATTTGTTAGATCTCCTTTTCCTTATTTGGCTGGTTTTTCTCCTTTGCTAGTTATGCCTATTCTTGGTGCAAACTAATCATCATTGCTATTATCTTGTAGTCAGTTTCCTCACAGTAACAATACATTTTTCTCATATACTTCATGTCAACTGCAGTTTTGACTCTTCTAAGTTGGTGGTGTTCAAGCACTTAAAACCATGTAGCATCATGGCGAGAATGCTAACACTGAAAAGATAAATCTTGGGGGCAGAAAAGAAACCAAATAAACTTAGAATTTTCAAAACACCAACATTTCCCAAATTCTATTGAGACTGATTTCCTTTTCTTACCAAAGCGTGGGCTCATCTCATGAGTCATTTACAGCATTTTGAAACAAACAAAAAATAAACAATATTATATATAAAGATTATCTTAAAGATTATATATATAAAGATTATGCTAAGAATATATATATGTATATTTACTTCTTATTCAATATATGACTGTGAAGATATAGTTTACTATAGGGATGGAATAAGCATTTATTATGAACCTACTATGTGCCAGACAAAGTCAAGCACTTTACAAATATTATCTCATTTGATCCCTACAACAATCCTGGGAGATAGGTACTTTTATTATTTATTATTATCAAGATGAAAATGAGAGAAAGGAATAGACCAGGGTATCACAAGAATATCTTCAAGCTATGCAGACTTTATAGAGATGAGAATTGCAGATAAGAGTTACAGAAAGCAAATTCAATGAAGATATGGACAGTTGAATTTTTCTTCATAATTTCAGCAGTTGGCATAGTAGGCATCTAATAAATGCTAATATTTTAATAAACCAAAATTGGGAAAGTAACTATATATGTTAGCAGTTTGTATTGCCTTCTCATTTGCTTTTTTTTCTTATGGTAAAACCATCAAATGTGACCTGAAAAGAATTGTAAAATTATTTTATATTATTCCCCTCTAAAATATTTTGCAAATCAATTATTGGATCCCTTTAAAATTATGTCAGCTCCAGCAAGGATGCTTTTCTGTTGTCCTGCCATGGTTTTCAATTTTATCTTAGTGTTTTCGCCACTACATATATATATGTCAGGTTTTGGAGTGGTAGAGGTCAAATATGCAAGTTACACCATCATCCATGACAAGGAGTTCACTATAGAAATGATGGCAGATCAATTCCATTTTGCCTCTCTTTTTTTTTGTCTTCCCAGTTTCACATACAAACATTCTCTGAAATGTCCCCTTAGCTGTATCTGATGCCAAGAACATACATTTTCCCCTCATACTCCTCCATCATGTGTGTATATGGGGATGAGGAGGAGGAGTTGTCTACTTCTGAACATGTATGACTCATCACTGAGGGGCTTTCACCTTGAAAAATGAAGGAGTCCTCTTACTTGCTGTTGAGTTCAAAGAGCTGATAATTCTGACAATATACAAAAAGGAGCTACCCATCTACCTTCTCAACCCTGCTTTCTTTCCAGCTTCCAGTTATATGTTGTTTTTTTAAGCTGAAGGGCAAGTAAGAAAGAGCTGATCCACACAATCTTCTACCCCAGCTCCATATGGTTATGAGTATGTGGCATCTAAACCACATATCTTGCCTGGGAAAGCAGGCACCTGGATTTAGATTGTCTGTTTTGTGGTTCCTGATATTAGATTCATGTGTGCCTATCCTCAGATGGAGGTGTCCAGGTGTGGATGCAACTTTGTGAGTTTGAGAAGTCTACAGGTTATGGGTCAGAACTGAAAAACAGCAGGGGAGAAGTCCTTAGGAATTCTTAATATTTTTTATATAATGGCACTCTGATGAAGCCTATGGAACTCTTCTCAGAATATTGTTTTTAAATACATAAAATAAATGCATGAGATCAAAAAACTATTGAAATAAAAATGATATTTTTTGCAATCCAAATTCATGAACCCCAGTTGAAGAAGCCATGTCCTGGAGTTTTTGTACAGATAGACAAATGAAGCCATGATCAGAAGGAAAGCAGAAAATTGGAGCAAAAATTTTATAGACAGTTTATCAGATAAAGGTCTCATATCTAAAACATATAAAGAACTTTGTCAAATCTATAAGAATATGAGTCACTCACCAACTGAGAAATAATCAAAGGATATGAACAGGCAGTTTTCCAGTGAAGAAAACAAAACAATTTATAGTCATATAAAAATGCTCTAAATCATTGTGTGTGTCACCAGGTCACCAGTCTCACTTCTCCTCCAGAGCCGTCTGAATCCAGTGACCAGATATTCATCAGGATGACTGGAGATGAGAAATGCAAATTAAAACAACTTTGAGATATCATTTTACACCTACCAGTTTCACTAAAATGATAGAAGAGGAAAGTGACAAATGTTGAAGAGGATGTGGAAAAACTGGGATACTAATTTATTGTTGGTGGAACTGTAAAATGATCCAACCATTTTGGAAGAGTAATCAGGAATTATTTCCAAAGATTTATTAAACTAGCTATACCCATTGACCCAACAATACCACTACTTTGTCTATTTCCAAAGATCATTAGAGAAAAAGGAGAAGGACCTCTACGTTCTAAAATGTTTATAGCAGCTCTCTCTGTGGTGATGAAGAACTGGAAATTGCAAGGATGTCCATCAATTGAGGAATGACTGAACAAGTTGTGGTACGTAATTGTGACATGGACCAAGAACTGTTTGGAAGGTACAGGGCCAAGGTCCTGCAATCTGCTTTATGTTCTAATGACGTTTAAATATCAGCCTGTCAGCACCTATAATAGTAGTTCTCCATTAGGTCACTAAATCCTGTTTTCAGTTTGTTTTTATCAAAATGCATGCTTACGAATGCCCTGTGTTGAGTACTTCTTTTGAATGTGGAGATAAATAATTCATCTCATATATGATTCACATTGTACACTCAGTACCTTTTTAAATTTCCTTTTTTGGGGGGAGGGAAGGGTGGAGAAACCCTAGATATAAGCCATAATCTACTAAGCTATATCAAATCCCTGAGGGTCCACGACTGGAGTTCAACAAATTGAAGAATATGAGAAAAGGGAACCTAGTGACTTCTCATTAGAGGTCAGGATCCTCAGGACTGAACCACATACTTGGGCCTAGAGATGAGAGAAACTCTTCAGAAAGAGGGGGCAAGGATAAGTGTCCTAGATCCTTGGGCCCAGAAACAGTTTCCTAAAAATATAATATTTTTCATGATTTAATCTTCATAATATTTTGCAAAGGGCCCCAAGCCCCAAATGAATATTTTCTCTGCTGGACAAGAAGGTCAAATGCTTCTGACTGAGAAACAGTAATTTCTTTTTAGCAAGTAACACAACCTCTCTAGAGCTTAGTGTCTTCATTTATAAAAGATAATCAGACTTCACAATCTTAAGACCTCCAAACCTATGAAAAATAAATGTAAATGAAGAATGATATCTTGGTAGAATGATTGTCTTTTCAGTATTGTGGTGGAGATCCTGGGGTATCTTTCAGAAGCTGGTGATTGGCAGTGTGATATAGATGGCCTCAAAATCCCAAAGACCTGGACTGAAGTTCTGCCCCTGACAGTGCCCCTAAGCAATTCTCTGCATCAACAGAGAATGTTTCCTAAGCAAAAGATCCCTACACCAGAGAAATTCAAGTCCAAGTCTTTCCCCATCCCCCATTCTCTTCTCCCCAAACATACACACACATACACACACAAAGAAGTTGGTAGCGTTGGCTCTTTGTCATGTATAATTAAATTTCAAAACATGGTTTTCCTTTTCCTACCAACTAGGTGTACCACCAGCATGCTCGGATGCTTATCTGTCATAATTAGGATCTTTTCATTTGGTCTCACGAATAACAAAAGTGAGGGGGAAAGGAAGATTTTCTCCAGGAAACTGCACAGGAGTTAGAAGAGATAAAGAAAAGAGGAATGAGATTAAAGATGATGTATTCACTGGAATGAGAGAGGCTAAGGTTGAATTACCTGAGCTGTGAGTAGTACAAAACAGGAAAAAAAGGTAGAATAAAATAATATGCGTGATCTGCACCACTGACCAAGAGAAATAAAGGGACTGATAAGCAGGAGGTATTAGGTCAAACAAAGGCAAAGGTGTGGAGGGAACGGGTCAGGGCAGAATACAAGGGGCCTCCAAGCTCTTCTTAGTAGATCCCCTAGACTTGGGGCCTGGGATGGAGCAGAGCATAGGGGTGGGGAGGACAGCAGTGCTTTGTATCAGTGATGAAATGGTCTTGGTCAGCCAAGGAATACAATATTTTCAGCTGGGTGGTATATCCTGTCTTTCTTTGTTTGAGGCATGTCATCAAGTCATCTATCACTACTCAGGAGCCATGAACAGGAGACATTCTATCCTAGACTTGAATCAAGGCTGTCTGTTTCCCAGCATGACATGGCCCTGTAAATATATGTAATTTTCTAACCTTTGCCCTTGAGGGTAGAACTGGAAGGAGAGGAGAGAAGACAAACTGTAAAAAGCTCTTTTTCCCAAAAGAACCTAGCTATACTACCTCTAAATCACCTGAAGCAGTGAGTCAGTTCCCATCTAAAACAAAGATTGTTCTAATAAATTAATCAACCAATAATTTATTGAGGATTTAACATCAGAGGTGCAAATCCTAAAGTAAAAAAGCCTCTATCCTTCTAATAGCTGATATCTGTTTTGGGGGAAAAAATCTGTTGAGGTGCCATGGTGCTAATAAAATTATAACTATGTACTCTAAGTGTTTTTCAGCTTATTCAGCTTATGAGTATTCCTAAAGCAGTCTAGTTTTACTTATCAGTTTCCAATGCCAAGGTCCATTGAGAACCTTTCTGACTATAGCAGGACTTTTTGTGCCATAATCATATATCTAACTGGTGTGAATAAATACATGAATGAAAAGCATTTATTAAGCACTATGTGCAAAGCACTGTTAAAAATACAAAAGGGGTATAATCCCTGTTTTCAAGAAGCTTGCATTTTAATACAGAAAGCAATATGTACAAGGGAGTACGGGCCAGAAAGCGAGGTTTTGGTTTGAGAAGTCGAAGGAATTAGGCTATAAGGGGGACAACTACTTTTACTAGCAGTAGCAGTTTCAGCATCGGAATGTGGCAATGTGTTTGTGGCTTATTTTTAAAATACTTCCTCAAATTGTGAAAGATCCATAACTTCATCAGTATGAGTACTTTTTTCACAAATATAATCTTCAAACCCTCTATGTCTTGGTAGACTACTTCATGAAGTGCTATGGCCCAAAATAGTTTACTAGGTGACTAACCTTGGTGGTGAGTCTCTGAAATGGTCCAGGTTGGACCTCAGTTAACAAACACATCTGGGTTTGGTACAAAACTTTTTATAACTTAAGTTCTTTTGGCAGAGCCTTCAAAAACTCAGGATTACCACTACAGGGTGCTAAGGAATAGAAATAAAACTTCTCCTAAAGGGTTGTGTAAATTATCAACACCTTAGATAAGACAAGATTTGTAAGCAACAGGGCTAGATAATAGCAATGACATTGATGATCTAGGGAATTCTAGGATGAGAAAACTCCTCCTCTACCAATGTAGATTGGCACTTATTTGTAACTTACTGTCATAGAAAATTGTGTGTGGGACTAAATGGTTAAGTGACTTGCTCAAGGTCATACAGGAGCAAATACAAAATGCTTTGTTTGGCATTCAAAGTCCTTCATAACCTAGCTCTCTCCTAACTTTCCAGTCTTCTTACACCTTACTCCCTAATATTTACTACTCCAGCCAGTGACACTAGATTTCTGACTGTTTCATAAATAAGACACTCCATCTTTTGGCTTGAGGCATTTACTCTGACTGTCCCCCATACCTAGAACACTCTCCTTCCTCAACTGTAACTGCTGATTTCTCTTGTTTCCTCTAAGTCCCAGTTAAAGCCTTCCCCACCTCCTCTTAATCCAGTGCCTTCCCTCTTTTAATTATTTCCTATTGATCCTGTATATAATTCGCTTTGTACATATGTGTTTGGATATTGTCTGTTTTATTAGATTATAAGCTCTTTGAGGGCAGGGATTGTCTTTTGCCTCTTTTTTTTTTTTTTATCCCCAGAGCTTAGTACAATGACTAATAACCTTTAATTGATTGACTGTTATTTCATAAGCAGAACTGAACTCAGGACTTTCTAGGTTGAAAGGCAAGCTCTTAATTTACTATACTATACTGTTTCTCTTATTTAAAAAAAAAAAGTAAAGCCATTTATTTCCATGGGAAATTATTTCTGTTTCATTCATTTTAATATATCTTTTTCCTTGAAAAAATCTCTATCATAGATGACCTACGTACATATGTAAAGCAGTAAATGGCTACAAACACACATGCATATCCAGAACTTTAAAATTGGAATGGAATGCTAGAAATCATCCAACAAAAATAGTGTCACATTACCTATTTCCTCTTGGTTAAGGGGTATTAGAACTTTTTGTCATGAGGATAAAGGTCATAACTCACCCTTCCCCCTCCAATGTCATTGAACCCATTCTTGAGATCCATAGAAGTTTCAAGGTCATTTAAACAAGTGGTAGATAGGCTCATAGATTTAAAGCTGCAAGATACCTTGGAGATATCCTCTTCATCTGACCCTTTGGTTTCACAGATGAGGAAACTGAGTTACAGTGATCAAACAACTTGTCCCAGGTCAACCAGTAGTACATAACACAACTGGGATCTGAATCCAGATCCTGTGGTTCAAAATTAAGTGCTCTTTTCACTACCTTATTCTCTCTCATCACCATCTGTGTCAGAGGTGGCATCCCATATTTCTCTATGAACCATCAGGACTCTTACTCCATCCTATGCCTACCAGTGACTTTAAGGTGCCAGTTGATGGGGATATAACAAAGGTTGAAAGAGCAAGGGAAAAGTGCTACATTATTTTCCCCAGATGGAAGGCTCTGCAGAAGTCAAAGGCCATGTCAGAGAGGAGACACATGACTTATGTTCAGGGAGTGGTAACAAGATGCAGGAAAGGTACTCACCCTGATTCAGTTTCAGTGAGAGGTGGGACCTTTTCTCTAAGATTAATGAGAATAGTCTTGATGGTTGTTCCAGCAACGCTTTTGTGTGCCTGGTATTTTTTTCACTTAGTCCCTAGACTTGCTGGCCTAGAGTAATTAAAACAAAAGAGTGATAACATTCTGCCCTCTCTCCTCCCAAGGAAAAGCCACAGAAGCAGATGACAGTTTCCAATAGATGATAGCAGAAGCGTAACTTGGACCAGCATCAGTGGAGTGAAAGGGAAGGATCATTGGCAAACGGAGTTACTGGAGCATGACAACAGAGCTAGAAAAAGTAGAGCCAAGGAGCAAGGAGGCACAGCCAGTTTTCAAGAGACAAGACTGAGTGTTTTGCTATGCACCCAATTCTCACATATGAGTGTGCATTTCCTAAGGAGGGTTCACTTCTCCACCATTGTAGGACTTTTATGGGCGAAAAAAATAATAGAGCTCATTATGTGTGAGGTTGCTATTACTGAGAATGGTTCTATGTGACTTTTGTTTGTTTTTTGCTTTACTATTCCATCCTAGTTATATGCTTTTTTTCCCCATTTGATTTATGGCTCCTGCCTGGTTTGTTGATAGAGAATGCAGCCCTCAAGCCATATCTGCATAATTCTATTTACCCAAAACATCCCACACTGAATCTGGGGTCTCAAAGTCAAAAGAGTCTCATGTTATATTATATTAATTCAAGAAATGTTTTATTTTTAATTAACCAAATTATTGTTGAGTCTCTAATCTATTCTTCTTTCAAAAGGCACCTTAGTTATCTGAGAAACTATCCTTAAACCACTGTGCTCTCCATCTGGTGAGCTGTTCTGTGATAGTCTTAAATTTTTTTGAGAGAAAGAGCCTCCTTAAATCACTCTTAATGAACAAAAAAAATTAATGAAATTATGGTGATTATTCTAACATAGTAGGAATTTAGGAAGGGTCTCTGGATATTTTAAGGACCTGCTACCAGAAGGTGGGGGAGGGAGAACAGTTGTGTCAGAGGAAGGGAAAGAGGAGGTGATGAAACAGAATTCCTTATGTCAATTCAGAGCTACAAAGCTTTGGCATCTGGCCAAAGACAAGAAAGGGGTTGATTACATTGCATATTTCAGGCTTCGCTTCCCATCCTCTTGAAAATGAGGAGCAAAAAAGCATCCCTTTGTCATAAAAAATCAATTTCTCTGCTGCCATTTTAGCTTAGCAAAATGTTTTTCAGCCAGATCCTTCGTAATGTAGTATGATTGCAGAATGATTTTGAATCCATGTTTAATTCTTTAAAAATCATCACTTGCTTCTAAACGGTACAAAGGCATCACATGTGTAAATACACTAATCACAGTTACTATTTCTAAGGCTTGGGTTGGAAGATGAATTTATCTTCATAGTTTATGTGGATGGGCATACAAGTCTGAGAGTACCCCTGGATTTTCAAAATTGTTTCCTCTGTTGCTATTTGAATATTGCTTTAAAAATTTTTGTGAAATGCTGTGAAAGAGCATGCCATCCAATCTACCTACCTCACATTAAGTGATTGTTCTTTGAATTATGACCCCAAAAATTCTTCTCTAAGTCACAATACATTCAGCTGTAATCAGCTGAAAGTTTTATCCACATTCTCTGGATCTATCTTTGATTAATTTGGAAACCCTCCACATTCATCCAGTATGCACTCCCCTAGAGAATCCAACCATGTAAGACCTGTTCTCCTTATTCATCTGCAGTAAAGTTACTAGTAATCAGTTTCTCTACCTGGAAACCTGAGCCAGTTATTCAGAGCATGCCATACATTACATATGTCCAATGGAAACACTTTGTACTAAATGTTTCTTATTTGTAAATGTGCCATCATATCAGAATGGGACAGAGAAAGTTAAGACATATTCTTTGAGGGGCGGGGAGGAGGTGTCAGCCCTTGGATGGTGCTTTAGAACTTAGTGACCTACAAGCCATAGTGAATATGAACCAGTCAGTACACGGCATCAAATGCACAAACATAGGTATGAGACCAGAAATCTCAGATTTCTTGTCCATTTCTTGTTTCTCAGGAAGGAACACATTATCTTCATCATGTTACAAAAGGGATACTCAAATCAACAGAATGTATCCAGAGGTCTAACAAAATCAAAGTGGATTCAGTCTGTAGAAATGGAAGGAAAAAAATGATATGACATGTTCTGTCTTATTTCAGATACTACACTGTTTTGTGGGATTCTCTTTTGTCCTGGTCACACAAATCTTCCTCAGAAAATATAGAGAAACACAGAAACAAACAGCCATAGAGGCTCTGAAATACAAATGGGAGCTGCCTCTGGGAGTCCTTTTTTTCTAAGGAATAAACAATGGTGATTGTTGTAACTAGATTTTGGAGGAAAGGGATCAAGGATGAAGACTGAGATGTTTAGCCTTGGTGAGTAGATACACTATTGTGAAGATAGGAAAGGAGAAAAGATTTGGTAACTCAATTCAAAACAGTAAAAAGAGGTCCTTTAGACCTGAGCCTTAGCCTCAGGATATCTTTGCTTCAAGTTCTGACTTTTATACATACAGACTGTGTGACCATGGGCAAGCCATCTAACCTCTTAGTATTACAGGTGACTCTATGAGACTTTGTGAGCATACGTCTGTGGAGGGCATTTCCACACAAAGATTTCCCACAGAGATAAAATCACAGGATGTATCAGCAAGCATCCCGACATACACAGGGGTGCCTGCTATCACAGGTTCTTAGATCTGCATTTATAAAAGGAAAGGCAACTTTAGAGGGGTCAATAATCATTTTAATTGCATTCAACATACAGGGAAAATATAAATAGAGAAATAAAGACCAGCAGATAGGCTTGCAGTTTTCTGACCATAACGTGCATATACACATAGTTACCAGAGAGGGAAGCCCCACCATCTGGGTTTTCAAAACCAGAGGGCTTCTTAGTGGCTTGCCGGAGTCTCATGTGGCACACAAACCTTCTTCTAAAACTAAGCCCCAAAGCAAAACCTCCCCTCAGAGTATACACACTCTTTTCAGAGCCAAAGGACAAGACCCCTCATGACCCAGTACCTCATTAGCAATCAACAAAGGTGTGGGCCTTCATAAGAAACAAGCTTCCTCTAATCAAGTCTCCTTCAATAGCCCCACTTGAGGCCTATCAATAGGCAGGGAAGTTTTAACCACCATTATGCAGGACCAGATTTTTTTTTTTTTAATCTGCGTGTAAGGCACTATGCTAGGTACTGAATGCTGAGGAATCAAAGGAACTCCTATCAGATTGTCTTAATCATCTATGTCAAAAATCTACAATTTCAATCACAATTCCTAATTTAATATTATAACATGATGCTAGAATGCATTTAAAGTGTATAAACATTCTGGACCTGTAAAGCAATTTTTCCCCCATGCTGAGTATTAAGTATTTCTTGTAAGAGTACTGCATCAATGTATTTTGGGAAGGATGTGAGAAAGTAAACAGGATGCTTAGGAAAATGACAAAAATGATTGAAGGGTTCTATGAAAAGTTATTAAAAAGAATTCAATATGCTTAACCCAGAGCTTATGATAAATGAGGAAAGAAAAAACAAGGATCATAGAGTTAGAGCTGAAAATCCATCAAACAAGAGTCTCCATGAATTTAGTTAGAAAAGGCCTCAGATGATAGATGGTCTATACAAGGTCCATATACAAAACCTTTTCCTATTGGTAGAATATGCCAGAACTTATTCTTTACTGGCATAAGCTTTGAGGACCTAGGGTTATATCCAGGCTGCTAAGAGGTATTAGAAGTATGAAATTTTAATCCATATTCAAAAACACCAACACCACAACACAAGTGTAGAGAGTAAGGTCATTGTCTAACTGTACACTGACTTGGTCAGATCACTTTTGGAGAATTATGCTCTGTTTTGGGCACTATATGTCATCAAGGATATTGATAAGCTAGAAAATGTCCATGTGGGTAGACTATGTACCAGTCTTCAAAGATTTAAAAGACTCCTGTATAGAGGAGATTATACTTGTCTTGTTTGGACCCAAAGAGTAAATGCATAGAAGTTGTAGGAGAGATTCCTACTTAATAAAAGGGAAAACTTCCAAATTAAAAAGTTAAAAGGGTTGCCTTGGAAAGTGGTTAGTTCTCTACTAATGGACATCTTCAAAACAACCCAACTGGACAATCATTTGTCAACACTATTGTAGAACAAATTCTTGTTTGTATATGGTTTGTAATTGGTAGCTTCCGAGGTTCCTTTCAACTCTGAGATCTATAGTGTATGGTAGTTACTCAGTGTAGCAGGAAATATTTCAGATCTGAATTCCACCTCTGATACTTGCTAACCATCTATTTAGGCTTGCTAACTTTCAGTTTTCTCATCTGTAAAATGGGGATAATTATGTCACAGGATTGTTTTGAGGATTGAATATAATACTGCGTTTAAAAGGAGAGAATAAGCATTTATTAAGTGCCTACTATATTCCAGTTACTGCTAAGCACTTTATAAATATTATCTCATAATGAATATTGAAAGACTTAGAAACTGATCAATCCAGTGACCTATCTCAACTTCAAAGGACTCATGATGAAACATACCATCTACGTCCACATGGAGAACTGATGGGCTCAGAGTACAGGTTGAAGCATTTTTTCTTTCTTTTTCTTCTCTTTATTTATTTGTTGGGGAACATGGCTTGTAACGAGTTTTGTTTTTCTTGCTATCTCAATAAGTTGGGAAAAGGGGAAAGGGAGATAAACAATTGTAATGGTAATTTAAATGGGAAGATCTTTCCCATTTATTAATAGATCCTCACAACCTGCCTGAGTCACGTGGAAGTCCGAGTCACATGGAGCCTGTGGTAGGAGTTTGCTGAAGGGTGGAACAGGTAGGGTAGAACAGGAAGAGGCAGAGCTAGAGCAGAGCTGAGAGAAAATTAAATAAGTCAGAACTGAAGGATGCAGGCAAACCCATAGCTGACTGTGAGTGAGATAAGGGTATTTTGTTTAGGGGAACCTGTTTGTGATTTGTTTAAAGGATCCAGTTTGCGGGAAGCCTGGCAAGGGGAAAGCTTGGGGCTTGTATTGTCCTCTACTTGTTACTGTGTGTAGATTTTTGTTGCTGTGATGGATTAGGCTTTCTGGTGTTGGAATTTGCCTTTCTGGTGTCTGAATAAATGTTTTGGTTCTGTCTTCTATTTGGAGAGTATGCTGGATTTCATGATTCAGAATTGCACCAGGATATATATGGCATAGGCACTGTGAATATCGCATTGGCACTACAACAATTCAGAACTGAAAATAAAATAAAATTGAATTTTAAAAGATATCCATTTAACCTTCACAACAATACTGGAAGGTAAGTGATAATATGATACTTATTTTCAAGTTAAGGAAACTAAGGTAGATAGGCTAAGTGACTTGTCCAAGGTCACACAGCTAACAAGTATCTGAGTTTACATTTGAACTCTGGTCTTCTTGACTCCAGGCCCAGAGCTCTACTTACTAGGCCACCTAGCTACCTTTGCAAACATTTTACAAAAATAAAAATAATACTATTTATTTTGTCTTATATTTTATTTTATTTTTAATTTATGAAATAAAACAAGCATTTTCATAACATAGTAGACTAACGGAAAGATGATTGCACATGAAACTGCAATTCTATTAGGTACAACTTATAGTACAACTATTCCTTTTAAATAATAATGTTTGTCATGTAAATTTTTTCTCCTTTTTCTTCCCTCCCTCTCCACCCTAGAGTTGGCTACCATTAGTCATATATATGTGTGTATAGTATATGTATGTGTGTGTATGTGTGTAAAATCATTCTATATACACTTCTATCAGTTCTTTCTCTGGATATAGATGCCATCTTCCTTCATATGTCCTCTGTAGTAAATTTGGATATTTATACTAGTCAGAATAACTTAGTTGCTCAAAGTTGTTCTTGAAACAATATTGCTGTTACTATATAAAATATTCTCTTGATCACTTTGTGCACTTTGCTCTTCATTATTTCATGCAAGTCTATCCATATTTTTCTAAAATCAACGAGCTCAAAATTTCTCATCATATACCACAATTTGTTCGGCTATTCCCCAATTGATGGGCATCCCTGCAATTTCTAGTTCTTTGCCACCACAAAGAGAGCTTCTATAAATATTTTAGAACATACAGGTTCTTGTGTTTTGCATAACTACACATGTATAACCTATGTTTAATTGCTTGCCTTTTAAATGAGGGTGGGTGCGATGGAAGAAGGGAGAGAATTTGGAATTCAAAGTTTTAAAAACAAATGTTAAAAATTGTTTTACATGCAACTGGGAAATAAGATGTACAGGCAAAGGGGTATAGAAATCTATCTTTCCCTACAAGAAAGTAAGGGGGAAGGGGATGGTGAGGGTAATAGAAGAGAGAGCAGACTGGGGGAAGGGACAATCATAACGCATGCCATCTTGGGTTGTGGGGAGGGGACAGATGAGGAGAAATTTTGGAACTCAAAATCATATGGAAATGAATGTTGAAAACTAAAAATAAATTAGTAAAAAATAAAGAAAGAACAAATGAGTTCTCTTCCTTTTTCTGTAATCTTCTTTGGAAATAAATCTAGTAATGGTATTGCTATGTCAAAGGGTATAGACAGCTTAATCCCTCTTTGAGCATAATTCCAGGTTGTTCTCTGTAATGGCTGGATCAGTTCACAGTTCCACCACTAGTGAATCAGTGTCTCAGTCTTTCCACATCCCCTCCAACATCTGTCACTTTACCCTTCAATCATTTCAACTGATCTGATAGATGCAAAATGACATCTCAAGGTTATTTTAATCTGCATTTCTCTAATCAATAATTATTTAGAGCCTTTTTTCATGATTTTAAACTGTTTTGATTTCTTCATTGGAAGACTGCCTGTTCATATCCTTTGACCATTGATCAACTGGGGAATGACTCATATAATAAATGATATCAGTAATACTGTTTCAAAGGGAAATGGGCCAGTGAGGTACAACCTGCACTTCTTGTATTTTTTAAAACATGGACTAGAGAACAACTAACTTTTCCTGGATGTTAGAAAAATCATTTTAGCAGATGAGTTGAAGATAAATTGGAGTGAGGGCAGATTTGGTGGCAAGGAGATCAACCAACTCGCTATTGAAATAATACAGGTAAAACATAATGAGAGCCTGCATCAGAATGGTCCCAGTGTCAGAGGATAGAAGGAGGCATATAGTTAAGATGTTATGAAGGTAGAAAGGACAGGTCTTGGCAATTGATTAATTAAAAATGATAGCAGTCATGAAAAAGAGTGAGGAGTGCAGAATAACATCTAAGGTGTAAGCCTGGGTGACTGGGAAAATGGGGTGCCCTCAATAGTAAGTAGAAAATTAGGAAGAGGGGGAGGCTTAGGGGGAAAATAATGGTTTCAGTTTGGGATATGTTGAGAGTAACATGTCTGTGAAACATTCAGTTCAAAATCTCTGCTGGGCATGGAGATGTAAGAGTGGAGTTTAGGAGAGAGATTAGAGCTAAATTAGATCTAAGAAGTAGAATCATCAGCATATATTGAATCCATTAGAGCAGATGAAATCATCAAATAAAATAGTATGGAGGGAGAAAAAAGAGGACTCAGAGTCCTGCAGGATGTAACATGGATGGAAATCTAGCAAAAGGGGCTAAGAAGGATCAGTCAGACAGGACGGAGGATAATCTAGAGAGAAATGTCAAAAAAAAACAAACTAGAGAGGATAGAATAACAAGGAGAAGAGGGTGATCAACTATATCAAAGACACAGCTAGGGTAGAGCATTGGTTAGAGTACTGGGCCAGTTAGGAAGACTTCATACCTTCTGCGTGACCTTGGGCAAATCACCTAACCTCTGTCTACCTCAGTTTCTGTCAACTATAAAATGGGGAGAATAATAGCACCTACCTCCGAGGGTTTTGGGGAGGATCTAATGAGATAGCATTTGTAAAGCAATCATAACAGAGTCTGGGACAGAGTAAAAGTCTGATAATACTTACTTCCTTCTTTCAAGGGTAAGAAAGATGAGGATTGAGAAAAGGCCAGTAAATTTGGCAATTAAAAGCTCATTGGTAACTTTGAAGAGAATAGTTTCTGTTGAATGGTGTCAGAAGCCAGACAGTAGAGAGTTAAGAAAAAAAATAAGAAGTGGTGATTTGAATTTTAGATGGCCTTCTCACAGAATTAGCTTCAAAAAGGAAGAAAAGATCAAGGAAAACTCAAGGTAATGGAGAAATCAAGTATGGCTTTTTTGAAGAAATGGGAAACATGAGCATTTGTTAGCAGTGGAGAAGCAGCCAGTAGGAAGGAAAAAATTGAAGGTTAGTGAGAGAATGGGAAGTGATAGAAGGCACAATCTGATAGAGAAGACAGGGCAGAATGGGACCACTTGTGCATGCAGAGGGATTTACCTTGGTAAGGAGAAGGACCTCATCTTCATGTAAAATGGTTGAAGAAGGAGAGAATGGCCTAAATATTTTCAGTGAAATATGAGGCAATACCTCACCAAAAGTTTGAATTGCTTTATCTGATATAAACTGTGTTAAAAATAAAAAATTAAAATTAAAAAAAAAATCTCACAATAAATTATTCTCAAATTCTTAAAAAATAAAAAAAGAAATATGAGGCAAGGTTCCCAGGTGAGAGGGTTGGGAAAGAAGAGAGTTACCTATGGAGCAGTCTTTCAAAGAGTTCAGTGGAAGAGAAGGGTCGCTTTGGAGTAGGACCAGAGGGGATTGGGATGGGTAGATGGTAATAACAATGACAGCTAGGGGTTTAGAATCTCTGGGATGGGGAAGGTATAATGGGATATTTGAGGATTGTTCTCAGTAATGTTATCATCATACCTAGATGTTTGCCCTCAGGATAGAGTCCTAAAAGGGCATTAGAGCTGGAAAGCAACATTAAGGTAGAGAGGTACCTCAAGTCAGGGCAGGCTCTGATCGGTTGAACACAATGGCATGACTTACTGATCCAGAAGTCAGGATAACTAAGTTCTTACACTGACTCTGGCCAATAAGGAGCTATAGGACATTGGACAAGTCACATCATCTCCCTAGGCTTAAGTTTTCCCATGTATAAAATAAAAGCTTTTGTCTAGATGACTTCTAATTTCCCTTTTAATGCCTAAAGGCAGCTAGTGGCACTGGGACTAGGATCAGGAAGCTCTGAGTTCAAATTTGGCCTCATGAGCTATCCGTGTGACCCTGAACAAGTAATTAATTTTCTGCCTGCCTCAGTTTCCTCAACTGTAAAATTGAAATAATAAAAGAAATACCTCCCAGGATTGTTGTGAGGATCAAATATTTGCAAATGCTTAGCATGGTGCCTAAGGCATAGTAAGTACTTACTAATTACTTACTTCCTCTGTCTCTCCCTCCTTCCTTCCTCTGTACCTTCCCAGTAGTTTTAGGGGATTTGCCCAACTTGATTTTCAGCACCTGCCTAACATTTTTTGTCATTAAATCCATGAAAATGAAGATGCAGTTGCAAAAACAAAACAAACTCGCCCATCTCCAAAAAAAAAAAAAAAAAAAGACCAGAAACTTATGGAGACAGGAAAAGAGAGCAAAAGTAAAAGGTCAAGGGGCATCCTTCTGATTGACTCCTTAGAATTACTTCTCCATAACCACTTATTTACCCACCAAACTGCTAGTCTCCATTCAATAGCTGATTACTCAGAAACATAGTCCTGGTTACATGTAAGCAAACTAGGTTTATACCATTTGAAAACATGACAAATGAGAAAAGACAAAGAGAGTTAGCCCTTTCCTACCCCCTGTTGTCTCCCATGTTGTGCATAAGCAGAGTGATTTGAAATACTGGCTCACATGTCTTGCTCTAAGGGATTGAGTTACTGTTTTTGAACTGTGAGCAGTTTCTCCTTCCTTCCTTTGTTGCTACCCTTGTGGCATCTCAGGTCTCTGGAAGGGTGAGTAAATCCTTTTTAACAGGGATGCCTAATTGGGGATAAATCCACCTGCTGAGAACATTAAGTAAGTGTGGTGGCTGGTACCTTCCCAAGCAACTAGGCTCATCATCACCTCCACAGCTGCACCAGCTGGCTGGCTTAGTCTCTGTATTTTTGTATCTGTCCAGATGGCATCAAGAATGTATAGATTTCACATAATATTGAAAATTATTTATGTGAATGGTACATGAAATTTATTTTAAAAAATATTCTTAAACTGCCTGGGAGAGTTTGTAGGAAACACTCCTGCCAATGAACTAACAGAGCACTAGCTTCTGAACCTTATTCCCTAAGCTTCCAGGGATTCTTCATCCGTCTGGTACCATTCATCTTTTGCTACTGGAGGTATGAGGGCTGCTACTTACTTTCTGCTTTTGTGCTGGGTCATAATGCTTCCCAAGTGGCATATGGGTAGACCATGAGGGGGTAGATGAAAAGGTATAGCTAGCGTATGTGTGCATAAGACAAGTCATCATTTTAAGTAAGGTAAGCATATTGTCCTCCTGCTGGGAAGTTAGACACCCCCCCCCCCAAGATAATATTGATAGCATCACTCTAGAAATAGATGGCATTGACAGAGCACTTTAAAGCTTGAAAAGCATAATATACATAGTGCCTGAATTGTGCTTCCCAGGAACACTAAAACGTAGGAGCTTCCAGTGCAGTAGAATGGAAAGAACAGTGAGTTTACTTATAGTGCAAGGATTTAGGTTGGATTCCTCTCTCTGGTCCTTACTACCTTGTACCTGGGCGAGTTACTTAATCTCTCAGTGCCTCAGTTTCCCTGTACATATTTGAGGGAGCTGGATCAGATGAACTTTATGATTCCTTCCTGCTCAAAGCCTATGACTTCCCATTTTATAGATGAGAAAACCGAGGAAGATATTGAAAGACTTGCCCATAATCACCCAGCTAGTAAGTGTGAGAGTCAGAATTTGAACCAAGCTTTCCTAAGTCTGGGTCCAGTGCTTTATGTATTAAAGTATTCTTTAAATGTATTAAAGCTTCTCACTAAAATGCCAAAAACTTAAAGGAATTTATTCTCATGTATTTGAATTATAATGAATAGCTTGATATATCACTTCCCCAAAGTACTTACATTAATACAGAGTTTACTTAAAAGGAAAAAAACATGAGAATTTAGAAAAATACCACAAAACAGGGGCTATTAACCTTTTTGTGCACAGATTCCATTGGCCGTCTAGTGGAACTTATGAACCCTTCACAAAACAGTGTTTTAAAAGCATAAAATAAATAAAAAAGAAACCAGTTATATTAAAACAGTTATCAAGATATTTTTTAAAAGACAAGTTCATGAACTCTAGGGCAGGAACCCCTTAAAAGAATATATGTATATTAATATATATATTCTTTCTTAAACTCAGGAATATCTGTTCTATTCACTTTAGTAGTTTTCTAGTTCTGCTTTTCCCAAGCTCTTTGTCTCTGTCTTTCTCTTCTGCTGAGTTTAGAAGTTGAAAATAATCTCTATCCAATTGTATAACAAACATAAATACTAACACAAATCTTCTATAAGTCTTAAGGCAACCTATTTCTAGCCTGGCAGAGCTGCCCAGGTCCTAAAAATCTATTCCCCTCCTAGACCTTCATTCTGATTGGCACATGCCTTCAACCAGGGCTCTGGCATCTCTGACAGCTTTTTAAACATTTTTTTCCTGAAAACTAAGAAAAAAAATTACCCTTGGTGCAAGGATTGAATATCAGTGATTTAGTTTCTCAATCAGATTACAAGATGAATAATGAGAAAGAGAGATAAAGAAAGAGAGAGACAATGAGAGTAAGAGACAGACAGAAAAAGAAAGAGAGAGACATACAGAGAGAGAGAGGGAGAAGAGAGAGAGAATGAGATCAGACAGAAGTGTTTTTAAGGACATGAGATCATGTTGTTTCTTCCATTTGATTTCTGAAATCCTTGCTTTCCCAGAGTTATCCAATAAAGGGAGTTCTGCATTCCTCTTTTGAAAGGCAAATCTCTGATGCACAGCTAATACAGTCATCAAAGTCCCTGTTATGAGAGCCTGTGACTGCCCAGAGGGGTATTTGATTAGAACATTTACCTTGTCAGAGACAAACAACACGGTATCATCTGCCTCAGGAGGCTGACTAGAGGACTTTGGGGATAAAAAGGTCTATTCTTATTACATGCATAATCTTGTGATTGAAAATAGCATCAGGGATTTGTGAGGCACCATGGGTATCTGCTGTGATGAAGCAGTAAATGTAAATTAGCTTGGTTTACCAATATTCATTTGTCACAATTATAATAATCTAGCTAAAACCACATTTGACGGTAATCCAGGGACTATTATTGTAAACACAACGCTAGCTCTTTTTCAACTGAGTAAATCTGAGTAAGAGGTCACTCAAAGCTGCATGGACTTCATGCCAAAACAACGACTTGGAAACTGGGAAAAATTCGTTCCAAAGGGCTTCCTTTCTTGGCACTGTGTAGGAAAAAGAAACTGGCTACTTGACTAAATTTAACCTTTAACAAAACTTAATCCAGTCTATAAGTAGACACAGTTTTCATCTAATTCATTCAGTTTTGGTTTTGTATGCTTGCCTATTCCTTTGTGTCTTTTAAGAAGCCAGTCTTTCGTTGCATGGTCTCCTTCACTGCCACACAAGAACTTTTTCTATCTGGACTTATTTTTCACATGTTCGCTGGATAGCATTTACTTGGATTAAACTGAGGAAGGCACTAAGCTGAAGGACATCTGCAGTTGGGGGTGTGAATCCCTCTCAACTATTTTTCTGTTTCCTGTGTTGGTTATTCTATCTGAAAACTGATCTTTCTAAAATATTCAACATCAGACTAAACATTCCTAAAATAATCCGAAAGGGTTGTGTGTCTGTGGGCCTGTGTGTGTATGGGTCTAAAGCTCAAGAGGGAAATCAGGAATAGATATAGATGAGGAGGAGGAGGAGGCGACAGAGACAGAAAGAAAAAAATAATACACAACACTGTGTGTTTGGGGATCTAAAAGTCAGGATGGAAGCAAGAGATAGATGATGATGAAGAAGATGATGATAGATAAAGAGAAACAATGCACACAAAATAATACTGTATGTATCTTTATTAAAAGATATGGGTTTGGCTCTCCTCATATCCTTTTCCTGTCATTCATATTCAGATGTCTACACTTCAAACTCAACCTTTCCAAACTGAATTCATATGAATAAGTATAAGGTTTTGACTAAATCTGCTTCTGATAGCATCCCCTAGATAAAAATAATTCTTCAGAATGATCTGCCTCTTTCAATGCCTTATCTCAGCTCCCTTAGCTCATATACTCATGCCACTATATTCATTTTTATGTTTAACAAAAAAAATAGTGGACTTGCTTTGTATAGTCAAAGATAAGAAGGAAAAAAATCCCCAATAAGCATGGAATCATAGGATTTAAAGCTAGGAGAAATCTAAGAAATCATCTAGTCCAATCACTTCACTTTACATAAGAGAAAACTAGGACCCAGAGAGATGAAATGACTGTTCAGAGTCACCCAGGTAGTAGACTGTGAAACCCTGGTCATATGAATTCAGATCTGGTACTCTCTGAGATGCATGTATGACTGTCTAAACAATCCCTCTTCTACCAAAGAGCACCAGGGATCTTGGAAGTCTTTGGGCTTGAAAACGCTAATAGAAAAGCTGGCTATTAAGATATTTCTAAATAGAAACTCTGAAACATTAAAAAAAAAGATCTATCATATATCTTGGTGCATGTGATATTGTAAGAAAGTGGCATTTATCTCAGGGGTGGTAACACAGTTGTTATGGTAACTTCTTTCATTGAACCAGTAAACAATTGGAAAAAAAAAGCCACTTACACTGTGGGAGCTTAAATTAAGCCAACTATGGAACTAATTTTATGCAGATTCATTCATATATTTACTTTTTGATTATAGATTTCATATGCTCTAACAGAATGCACAAGTGAAAAATGGGTGCTTTATCTAAATATTTTATAATTCAGTTTCCCAAAAGTGACACTAAGACTTTTGAGAAACTTTGCATTACCATTGAGTAGGCAATCTGACTTTTAAAAAGGTAACTTAAAAATCTTTCATTTACAAAATATGATGCAGACTGACAAGCCTAGAGTCCTTTTTTTTTATTTTGGTGGGCAGGGAGAGGCAATCAGGGTTCATTGAATAGTCCAGGGTCAAACAGCTAATCCATGCCTTAGACCAGATTTGAACTCAGGTACTCCAGACTTCAGAGCCGGTACTCTATCTACTGTATCACCTAGTTGCCCCAAGCCTATGGTCTTATTGATAGTCTACATGCAGGGGAAATAGTTATTCCCCAACAAATAACAATATGTCCTTTTGAAAGAGGCAGGAATCAAAACAATGAGTTTGACTCCTTCAATGGATTCATGATCTCACTGATAAGTACCTTCATCAGTAGAGAGAGCAACACATCCACAATGACTCATTTTCTATGTTTCTACTAGGTAGCTAAGTGACACTATGGATAGAATGCTGGGTCTGGAGTCAGGACCTGAGTTCAAATAGGCCTCAGACACTAGCTATGTGACCTTGGGCAAGTCATTTAACTTCTGTTTATCTCATTTTCCTCAACTGTAAAGTGGGAATAATAAAAACATCTACCACCCAGAGTTTTTGTGAGGATCAAATGAAATAATTCCATAGCTCTGAAGCCAAAGAGCTAAGCTCTAGGTCTTTCTGCATTTTGTGGACACTAACGTAGTACTCAGACTAGTCATCTGTTTTACCCCTTGCTCTTCATGGATGAGTAGCTCACCTGCTCTTTTCATATATGTCTGAAAAATATTCTTCTTGTACATAGGTCATCATTGGCAATTTCTCTAGTCTACTGATATGTACTCAATTTCTCTCCAGTGCTCCTTGGGCCTCATGAGACCTAGATTCTTCATAAATTTTGGTGTTCCAAGACATGCCACTATAGTATGTCTTAAGGAGTTAAACAGAAGGAGTTTTGTGCAAAAGAGCAGCTGTGGATCTTTAGAAATTCAGTGATTTCCCAAATATCAGTTGACTCACTCTCTTCTGTTTATTCAGTTCAGGGCCCACCCCATTTATCAGCTGTAGTACCTATTATAATTATGCATACGGATATACTAACTCAACAGTGTGGCCATCCAACTTCAAATTATAGTACAGACCAGGGATTCTTAATCTGGAATCCATGAACTTTAAAAAAAAAATCATTTTTATTACTGTATTTCAATATGATTGGTATCTTTCATAATCCTATTTATTTTACATTATGTATTTAAAACCATTATTCTAAAAACGAGTCCATATACTTCATTAGACCACCAGAAGAGTCCATAACACAAAAAGTTAAGAATCTCTTCTCTAGGTAACAGATATTTTTCAACCAGTTCCCTTTTCTTATGTGACTTTTTAAATTGATTTCTTTGGAGAGATTGCAGATCTCATCATAAAGGTCATAAAATGTGATGCCATTGACACAGTGTCAATTTTGGAAGCATTTGGAAGATCTTACCATCTCTAGTGAATTCCTCGTCCATTTTTAATCTGTACAGGATACTCTTCATCCCTGTTTTATGCTTTACTTTATATCAATTATTATAGGAATAAGTATTTGGATAGAAGGGACCATATGGAGGTCATATAATCCAAGTTACATATTTGACAAATGAGGAAACTGAGGTTCAGAGAAGTTAAGTGACTGCCTAAGGTCATGCAGATCATAAATTGCCAAGTTAGGATTTGAACTGAGATCTTCTGACTAAAGATCCAATGGGATCATGCACTACCTGTCCAGGCTACAATTTAAAAAATCTGACTCCTCTTTTTAACTTTTGAAAATCAACATTTCTACTCATTTTCATCCCAAAAGGGGAAGCAAGGTGGTACAGTGGTTAGGTTTGGAATCAGGAATAACTAAGTTCAAACCGAGCCTCATACATTTGTAGGCAAGTCACTTAACCCTGTTTGTCTCACTTTTCTCATCTGTTAAATGAGCTAGAGAAGGAAATGGCAAACCACTCCCAATATCTGTAATGAAAATTTAAATGGGAAGGTCTTTTCCATTCATTAATAGGTCCGTGTGACCAGCTTACATCACAGGGAAATCTAAGTTACATGTAGTAGGAGGATTTTGCTGAATGGGTGGAGCAGGAGGGGTGGAGCAGGAAGAGGTAGAGCTATAGCAGAGCTGAGAAGAAGTTAGTCAGAAAGCAATCAGAGCTGGGAAAGGCAGCAACTAATGTGAGTGAGAGTGCTTGTTTGTGATTTGTTTAAGGGAGCTGGATTGTGGAAGCCTAACAGAAGGAAGACTTAGGGATGGTTTTGCCCCCTGCATTGTTATTGTGTATATATCTCTTTGTTACTACGATGGATTTGGCTTTCATATGTCTGAATAAATATTTTGGTTCTGTCTTCCATGTGGAGAGTCTGTAGTATTTTGTAATTCAGAATTGTACTGGCATATTCATGGCGCTGTGAATATCACAATATCTTTGCCAAGAAAATCCCAACGGAGTAATGAAGAGTCAGACACAACTGAATAACAAATAACAAAACAACACTTTCCAGTCTTAAAGACTTTTTGCAGATCATGTCTCTAAAGACTATTCCAGCTGCTTTTGCTGAAGTCTTTCTGCACATATTGACTGGACTATACAATCTAGCACTTAATTAGCTATTAGTTAGCCTAGTTTCTTATGTATATAATTCATAGACTTAAAGAATCCTATAGCTGGAAGTGGCTGTGGGAGTCATCAAGTCCAAATTCCCTCCTAATGTGATGTACGTTAATGGTGAATCTAACTAGATTATCAGCTATTTGAGGAGAGAGACCATTGCATTCTTATTTCTCCTTAGCACAATTTTAAGAACATAATAGATATGAAACATACTTTCTAGGAAACTAGGTAGAGCAGTGGATAAAGCATTAACCTGACTCTCGTTTAAATCGGACCTCAAATATTTATTAGCTGTGTGACCCTGGGAAAGTCAGTTTGCCTCAGTTTCTTCATCTGTAAAATAGAGACAATAATAGTACCTACCCTCATGGTTGTAATGAAGATAAAATGAGATAATATTTGTGAAGTACTGTATAAATGCTGAGGCATCTAGGTGGCTTAGTGGATAGAGCACTGGGCCTGAAGTCAGGAAGATCAGTTCAAATCTGGCCTCAAACATTCACTAATTGTGGGTAAGTCACTTAACCTCTGCTTGCCATAATCCACTGGAGAAGATAATAGCACACCACTCCAGTATCTTTGCCAAGAAAACCCCCTACAGGATCAGTAAGAGTCAGACACAGCTCAGCAACAATAAGATAAATGGTCACTATTGTTAATTTACTTTCAGAATATCTACACAGTTTCATTCCCAACCAATGTCTCCAACTCCGAACTCTTTTCCTATCAGTATATATTTTACATAGCTCCAAGATTTATCTTCCATATGCACAGATTTATTCGTCTACACAAATAACATTTATTAAAGGAGATCCTGTAAAGCGAGGTGGCACAGTGGTTAGGGGGCTGGGCTGACAGTCAGGAAGACTCATCATCTCAACTTCAAATCTGGCCTCAGACACCTACTAGCTGCGTGAGCCTGGCCAACTCACTGAACCTTGTTTGCCTTGATTTCCTCATCTGTAAAATGAACTAGAGAAAGAAATGGTATCTAGTATTTTTGCCAGGAAAGAAGGGCTAGATTTGACTGAAATGACTAAACAACAACAAACAAGATTCTGTAAGCATCAGAGGCCCAGAGGTCAAGGATAACTTGGATCTTTCTGGTGGAACTTAGTAGCAGCAAGGAGAGGAATCCCAGGTAATTAATTACTCAGCCCTCTTGGAGAAAATGACCTGCAACAACAGGATTAGTTTAAGCCTATCTAACACTTTTACATTGACTAGGAGTTGTTTGGACAATGTAGAATGAAGGTAAAATGTAAAACACAATTGCTTTATGTTCTGATGAAGTTTAAGTGTCAGTCTTCTGAGAGATTATAGTCATAGTTATCAGTAACTGGTTGTATAAGTCATTATGTCAGTGGACACTATGAATTTTTTTGTGTCTTTTGTATTTCTTTTGCGGGTAGGAATTGAATATCTGTCTCATACCTGATTTACATTGTGCACTGAGCACCCTTCTACACTCTTATTCTGTAGTGCACCTAGGAATGAGCCACAATCTAAACTCTAAGTATGGGTTTTGCTTTTTTTTTCCTGTAGGGGACCAAGGGTAGGAGAGTTGGGAGTGTGAAACAAGCCAAAGAGAATGAGAAATGGGAGCCTATATATAGTGGATCTTCATTATGCACTATATCCATTTTTCACTTTCCCCTAACATTAAGACATCAATTTGGGTTCTATTTGATTCAATTTATATATCTGAAGCTCAGATTAAATTTTATAGCAAAAGATAACTTAAAATATTTCAGTCAGCAAGGATGATAATTTGCATTTCTTTTTTCAGCTCTAGAGGTTGGGTAAAATCTAAGCTTCCATTATCTTAAAGAAGAAAAGCAAAGGATGTCAATTTAATGACTTACTCTAATACACTATTGGGAGTTTGGGGATGTGCTGGTGAGCCTTTGGCGTTATGGAAGCCCTTCTCAGTATAAGATATGTACAATAGTCTCCAGGAAGTCAGCCTTTCCTATATCCAGGCCCTCAGGGTAACTCCAGAATCAACCTTGATCTGCACCTTCCACATCATAAAATCATTGATTTAGAATTGGAAGAGATCGTGATCAGCCCTTTCATTTTATAAAATAGGAAACTAAAAAATAAAGTGACTTGTCAAAGGTCACACAGTTAAGTGACATTTCTGAGATCTGAACCCAAATCCTCTGAATAACCAATCCCATGCATTTTCTATTTCACTAAACTCTAACATTCATTACTCCTGAGACAACTGCTGATTAAAATCTTCTGGGGCCAAGAAATTAGAGACATTTCCTCTGTTTCTAATGTTTAAAAATGAACCAAGTAGAACAGTCCTCATAAGGCTTGGACAGGTCATCTTGAAAAGGGATCTAAGTCTCTAAAGACCCTGGGAATTATATTTCTTTATGGTGTAGGAAGAGAAGAAGATATCTCGAGTAGGACTAAAAGGCAGGGTTTTCCTCTAAAGGCATGAATTTGAAGATTCATGAGAGACAGAGAGAGAGAGAGAGAGACAGAGAGAGACAGAGACGGAGAGGAAGGAGGAAGAGAGAGGGGGGGGGGAAAGGAGGGAAGAGAGGGAGAGAGAGAGAGAGGAGAGGGAGAGAGTGGAGGGGGGGAGAGAGTGAGTGAGAGGAAGAGAGGACAGAGAGGAGAGAGAGAGAGAGAAGAGGACTGGAAGAGAGTGGGAAGGTGGCAGGGTTTTCCTCCAACACGTGGAGCAGCAGTGAGCTAGCAGTAGGTGACAGAAACATCTTAAGTTCTCTTCCTCAAACTCAAGCTTCTGACAGAGACTTGCAGAGATGAAGATCAAAGAAAAAATGGTGAAGTAGAAGATTTGTTTGGTTGTTTTAACCTACAGGCACTTACTCAGATAGTTGGAGCTTCGAAGGAAAAAAGCACCCAAAGAAACTTTTGCCCCAGCCCTACTATCCCTGCCTTGCTTGAGAGGAGATCAAATAAAACTCATGTCTCTTCCTGTCTTGTTATTCTATTAAAATTGCATCTGATGGATCTATTCGTATTTCTCGTAAATATCTGTGGTTGATTCTGTCTTCTGGGTTTCCTTGGGTCCCTATTTTTGAGGCATGAGGATGCAGGACAGCTTTAGGAATCTCTGGGAGAGAGTAATCTTTCTCAAAATAGCCTGGGAATCCTTAGGACCATTTTTAGAGAGATTTTGCTCTCCAACTGGAAGCATTACTATGAAGCATCCATGTTTCATAACTACAGTTCCAAGGAAAAATTATTATGAACTTAGGGTCATTTAAATTTGCTTCATCAGATCATGAGCCTAATCTAGTAAGGCCTAGGACAAGACTAGGGGACTGTACCAAAAAAAAAAAAAAAGTTAATATGTTACAATACTCTAAAATAGAAAATTAGTTATATGTTCTGAAAGGATTAAAAGGATTTAAAAATATTTTACTTATATTTTTGTGCCATCTCTCTGCCCCTTCCCCATTACTCTGAACTTTAAGAATCTGACTCAGGATGACAAGAAGGGAGGAAAGAGATGTAGCTATGAGAAGAGGGAACCTCATGAGAAAGTCAGGGTAAAAGGGATGCCACATGATGACTGCAGAGTGGTTTCTTTCTGGGACTGGCATTTGTGTTCCTTCCATGATGTTTAACAAGATACAGGAAAGGTACTCACCCTGATTCAGTTTCAGTGAGAGGTGGGACCCTTTCTCTAAGATTAATGAGAACAGTCTTGATGGCTGTTCCATGACGTGTCAGTTGTAGCCAGACAACATTGGAGGTCTCTGTCAGGATAAGGAAGCCAAGACAGAGAGTATCACTTGCTGTAGGGGTTTTGGTCTTCTCCTGAGAGTACTTGGATCCTTAATTGATTCCCTGTACCCTGAATTTCAGGATAACACATATGTCTGCTCCTATGGGGAAACAATTCCATTGTTCCAAGGTTGCTGAGGTACAGCAAATTCAAAAGAAGGAAGTGAGGTTTTGCTAGGAAATAGGGGTTCCATTCCAATTTTGATTGGAGTGACCTAAAAATCCACATACTCCTTGATAACAAGTTAGAACCACACCATAGGGAGAAGGTGACCTGAGATACAGACAGTCATTGACTCTCCTAAAGCCATTAAAGCATGGCACTTATTCAAAGGGGTATGGGCAAAGCCCCAAGGTGAGTGTGGAACTTTTCAGTAAGTGGCTATCAGTGTAAGAGAGATTTTTCTCTATAACTTGGGGCGTCATCATGAACCATTCATATATTTCAAAAGTACATTGCCAAAGGTAGAATTACTTTGAACATTAAGCCTTTTAAATACCCTCCTTATTACCACGTGGAGATGTCTAGGGCCTAGGCTTACACAAGACCATCTAGTCACTAAGCTTTAAGATTTTAAGTAACTCAGGAGGTAAAAAGAAACAGGACATTCTTGTCTGTACTTCTCCACTATTTTTCTCCAAGTTTTAATTCTTGAGAAAGTTGTAGACAGATCTCCTCCCCGTCCTTACTCTGTTTCATAGTCCTTCACTGGTCATCTAATTATTCCCAGGTCCTGCAGGTAAATAAATCCAAATTTACAGGTCAGGGTCAAGATAAAACTGGCTCTCTGGTAACTAGGATTTCATTTTGTGGTCTTTAACCTATAACAGGAGAATTGATCAAAGCCAGGAAGGGAGAGAGAAACCTGACTAACTTTGACCCCTGGGGCTTTAGCAACAAATCCAGGTTTCCTCTAGGATAATCCAGCCTTCCACAGATACCATCAAGATTACAGGTTGAACTTCAAGGCATTGCATTATCAATCTATGTTACAAAAGAATATAACACAGATACTTTCAATTCAACACGCATTAATTAAATAAATGGATATAATGAAGTCATCTCAAATTGGCTCACAATATTAAATTTTCAGTGTATAAGCATTTACCTCTTAGAAATCAACAAATGCTACAAATCAGGGGTTGATTTATTCTTTTATTAATTTTCTAAACCTAAGAGAGTAATGAATAGGTCATAATAACTTGGATTAAACTTAAAAGTACATCATGTTTCTAGAAAGCCAATTGTTAAATATTTACCAGAGCACTTATGCAGGGAAGACATATTGACAGCACTGCAGAGGGGACTGAAAGCCAGCTTTGAAGCCTTAAAAACCTGAATCGTAGTAATGCCCATAACAAATAGTGGTTCTGTGATCCTGAGCAAGTTAGTTCACCCATTCTGCTCTGGGAACTCTCTGTTCTTGTTATTGTCTGTCCTTCATTCTTGAAAAGGACCAAAGATATCAGGAAGGTGATGCCATGACTTACAAGTGAATTGGATTCAAATGAGGGAGGGCTGTGCAAAGTCACTAGCCTCACTTTCTCACCAGAAGCCATCTAGGTACAGTGGCAAAATATAGGTCAGGAATACTGGAGATGGCCCCAGATACAGTGGGAGACCTTGGCCTTTTAAGTTAAGGTCTTTAACAATTTCAGGTTGTCTGAGGCAACACACATTCAATGATTAAGGCAGGTAAGAAATGAAGTCAAAATTGGCCTTTTACCTACTCAAAAAAAAATCAGTCTAGGAGGGGAAGACCCTCAGGATTTCTGGCCAAAACAGAAACAATTGTTATTTACACTCTGAAACATCAAATCCAAACTATGACCAAGGGAGGCTTGGGGTAGGACCTATTGTTGATCAATCAAGGAGAGCCAGAATGATTTGGGTTAAAAGGCATGGTCAAGTAATTCAATTTGAATCACAATGAGTTTATCAAAATCTGACTTTCCAATGCTGTATTTCAAGAAATCATATATGAAGCTACATGTGGCAAAAGAGTTAATTGTCTAGTGTTTGTTTTTTTTTTTAATGATAAAATAATAGGGAAGAGATAAAAAGAAATCTAGATCATAAGCCTCAAGATATCTTGCAAGGTTTCAGCAACCAAAATTTATATTACTTGTTGTCCTGAAAGATTGGTTAAGAAAAGGCAAACAGGCTAAATGCATACAGTTTATTCCCTTTAAGTTAGCAATTATGTGATCATGGAGCAAGAAAAATCCTGACTGACTGATGGAAGAATGACCAGACTTAAATACACTTTACCGTGAGAAATTAAGTTTCTTAGCTGAATAAGTTGTAAATTTAGTGAGACAAGACAATTAACAAAGTAATGTCAGTTGGAATTTATGATTCCAGGATATCTGACTTTCCTCTATATAGCATGTGTCTGTGATACAAGATAAGGAAAAATCCCACCCCTCTGGTTGTAGGCATCCTGTCACGAACAGATCCTTGAAACTGCTGACACAGAAAAGGGCACTTTCAGAGCAAAGCAAAGCAAAGCAGTCTAGTTGATTAGTTCAGGCTTGGACCCTTATTAAAATCCAACATTTATTTAAATGATTTCATGCTTTAGGCAGAACACCCTCAGATAAAGGTATGATACCCTATGTGGGCAGAGGGAGAAGAGGGAAAAGAGGGAAGGAAGGGAAACCTCTAAGGTTATAAGTTGAAGGTGAGGTGCCAACCTGCGTTAGTAGAGAGTTTCCTCACCAAAGAGTTCCTTATATAAGGAAATTACAAGTACAGTTCCTTCCTATCTCTATGCACAAGGTACTCAGGACACACACAAAAAAAATAGCCCCCTTATGTTCTAATTCCCAGCTTTGACAATAATGAAATTTCCCAAACAGTTGCACTCCTCTAAGTTGAATTTGTTAAAGTAATAATAGCAAAATCTCACTTTAAAAAATGGTATCAAATATGGCAACCAAATTTTCTAATAATAAATAATTAATACTCTCATTTTTGAGATTTTTCTTAAAGGACAGGAAACTAGATGGTCTATTAGACAAGCTCCTACAGTTGAAAGAAACTCTCATGTTTATGGGAAACTGCTCTCCAAGGAATCTAGAGTTGAGTAACAAATTGGTCATTCAATAGCCACCAATTCAAATGTCCCAAAGTTAGGTACTTGAAGAGGGTAGTAACATGGCAGAAAATCTTTAGGGAGATAATGCAAAAGATATCAATTTTCTAAAAATAAAACAGTTGCTACAGCCCATTGGTTCCTCATATATAATTTTTATTATGCTACAAAGGTACAATGCCTCATTATATTTATAAGCCATCTGGCTATATTTCTTTCAAAATGCTAATGGAGCCTAATGTTTGGAAAGTTGAAGCCCTGATATTTGCCAAGCTATCTTAAGGCTATTTTGAGGAGGCTTTGTAAGTCTGTCCACAGCACAGTACCCCCAAGAAGCTCGTTTTTCTCCATCTGGACTGGAAATCCTTAAGTGGAGAAAAGACTTTTTCCAGCTTCTTTATGGTGACCAGTGCAGCCAAATGACAGTAAAGAAAAGTCTTTTCTATATGCTGAACATTCAGGCAGAAAAGAGAGACAGAGACAGAGAGAGAAAAACACCACTCCTTTAGAGTCTTTGCAATAATACATTCCTTCTCATTCCTTCCCTCTCTACCTCACCCTAGTTAATGCCCTCAGATATAATTATGTAATGGGGAAAGCATGTAGATGGATAGACTAAGAAAAGGAATGCTGAGTCAAACCAGAGTAGTGGTTGGTGAGGGAATGTTTGATGGGGGAGGCTGAGATGATAAAGTGGGAAGCCCTCATCCACCCTAGTCTTCATCCAGTCCAATGTTCTTGTCATCCTGCCCCCTGCTGTGCTCTCCAGACCATCAGACCTTCAGAAGGGAGAAGGGGAAGAGAGGAGAGAAAGTTAGGGACTTTGGAATCAGTTTTGGAATTCCCACCCTTAGGTGGTGTTATCTTGACTGGTGAGAGAATGAACAGTAAAGTCACATGGACCAATATCTAATTGACTCCTGACCAGCCCAGCCCATATCTCATTCTATAATTCTCCTATCTACCCTCCTGTTCTTGCCTCCCCAACTCCTCCAGGTTCCATCTCTTCTACTTCTCCAGAAACGGCATGTCAATCTTTTCCTCAGTGGCTATATTTGTAATCCACAGGCTTCCCAGACCAAAACACCTTTCTCTAGTCACGACTGCCCTATAAGTGTTGTATACCTCCATTAAAATGTAAGCTCCTTGAGGGCAGGGAACGTTGTTTTGTATTTTTATCACATTACATAGAATAAATGCTTTTTGTGCCTTTATTTTTTAATTTACTGTGATTTCATCAGTGCCTTCAACTTTTGCAAGATAGGGCAGGAGAAAAAGGATAGGAAGAGAGTATGAAAGGGATAGAGATATGGTTCATTGCTTGTTGATGAGGTCTAAAATATCGGGAGGGATTCTCAATCATAACATGCCCATGGCCATTTTAAAAACGTTTGAAAAGATTTGCAGTTTTAAATAGCTCTGAAAAGTGTGCTGAGTATTGAATTTATGTTTATAGAAGCAATTGCTTTTAGATTAGGAAGTGATTTTTACTACTAGCTAAAATCTTTCCCTTTCTCAAAAGGAATATTTGGAATAAGCTTTGGGGAAGGGTTCCAAATGGTAATGATGCAGTTTATTTCATAAGTTGAAAAGCTGTTAAATTTTTCAACCTGTCCAACTAAGCCCAGTCCTGAGGCTTGCAGATCAGACAGCTGTCATTTGTCTAAAGTGAAATCTTGTCATCCAAAGAATCTGTATTGGTATTTGAAATGCCAGTGGGCATCTGGGATCTTCTTGCCAGCTGATTTTTCTAAGTTTGAATAGAAAAGGAGGTAAATGGTACCCTGGTCAGCCTGTCCTATGTGAAGAAGCTGATATATATTCGCAGTATCTACAAAAAGCAGCCAACCATGAATTTTTCAGATCATGAATAAGGTCACTTAAACTGTATTTAAGCTCTTTAAAGGAAAAAACAATGTCTGGGATTTCTTTTTTTTAAAACTCCAAATAAAATGTACCTAGCACAACTAATGTACACATAGCAAATGTTGCTGAACTATCAGATTATCGGATGTTTACATTTAAATTATCCTGCTTATCAGTGCATAAAATAGGATGCATTACTGTGTCAATTCCACTACTCCCAAGGGCCTCTAGGAACTTTTCACAAAAGACAAATCCACTGCATGCTAAGCGACTTGGAGGGAACTTATAAGTGTTAGGGAACTTCTAGAGCACATCAGTGACCTTAGAGGGAACTGAAGCCATCCTGGATTTGAAGCACCAGAGGATAATTAATACCCCATTGAAATGTTTACTGTTCATTGAAAGCCCTGCGAGAAAGTTCATACTGGATAATCTTGTCATAAAGAGGAAGACTTGTTATTATTAAGACACCCTCAATGCTTTGGTTGCATCCTTCACCAAAGATTTACAAAGAGGTGCAAATCAGAATAGCCTAAGAGCCAATGAGAAGGGATTAAGCTCTGCACTGGAGGAAGGAGGAGCAGGACCCATGAACATCCCAGATCTATCCAAGCCACAGAGATAACTAGGAGAATATTTTGACTTTGTTCAGCTATGTAATACAAAGGAACTTTTGTAACTGTCATTTTTTAATAAAAGTCATATCTTAATCCCCTTGAAAATATGGTAAATATGCATCTGCTCCAGGTGACTTTTAAGTATAAATAATTCTGTCACTGTTATCTAAAACTCCTGCCTTCTTTTCATCCATCAAAATTTCAAAGTTAAGTATTTCATTGTATCTTCTTAATTTAAAAAGGGGGAGAATATGCCACTCTATTCTAATACAATAAAAGGGTGATTCTTTGCCAGTGAAACTTCAATATCAGGACATATTTATTACAAATACTTAACAGTATTTGGAGAGAGAATCCAAAGAAGGGCAACCAAAATAGTGAAGGGATAGTAGTGCAAGACATTTGAAGATCTGTTGGAGAAACTGGGGGTGTTTTAGTCTTTGGAAGAGGAGACCCTGAATGAATATGTTAGCTGTCTTCACCAATTTGAAGCCTTGTCATGTAGATGACATAATAGACATGTTCTTTTTGGCCCTAGGGGGCAGAGCTAGAAGCAATGAATGAAAATGTTAAAGAGTCAGAATTAGACTTGAAGGAGGGGAAAGTTTCCTAAAAATTAGTGCTGCCCCAAAGTGGAATAGGATAGCTAGGGACTTAGAGGCTTCCTCTTCTCTGCAGGTCTTCAAACAAAGACTGTCAGGTATATCATCAAAGAGATTCTCACTGAGGAACAGGCTGAACTTAGTGACATCTGAGACCCCTTTCCAATCTAAGCAGTTGCCATGCTATGATTTTTCAGAGCATGAAGTCAGGGATCCCAGAGCATCTCTCTCACTTTAAGATGATAGCCTATTTGAAGATTTGTTTATGGCTTAAAGATAAAATTTGTTGTAAACCTCATGCATCTTCAAATCAATAGAGATTGAGTACTAGCCCTGAATTTCAGAAAATTTAGTCATTCCATAGAAAGGCATGCCTTGTCATAGGGGAGGGAAGGCTGTGAAACAGGAAAAGTTCGCCTCCTTTGACTTTTCACCTCCTTTTTACATTATCTGTTCCAACTGTCAGTGTCCCTTCTCCCATTAAACCCCTAGGTACACAATATTTGGTATTTATCTTTTATCACTTTCTCTCACTCACACATAATTTGGACTTATCACTCATTTCTCTTTTCCTGTCATCAAAATAATATATCCTAGAACTCATTCTCTTTAGGAATTTAAGTGCCTTGCTAATTTCTAATCAATAAATTGACATTAGTATGTGGAATTGTGGGTGACTACATTCCCTCTCCCCAAAGATTTAAACATATTAAATGTATATCTTAACCAAAATCTCCTCTATGCATCACTAATTTCTCCTTTACTGGTTCCTTTGCATCTACTTTTAAAAAATACATTTACCGGATTCTGTATATCTAAATACTATCTCTTCTCTTTTTTCTTCTCTACTATTAAACTTCTTGAAAAAATTATTTATACCTAGTTTCCATTTTCTCATTACACATTCTCTTTTCAGTGTGTGACAGTCAGCTTCTTCTACCAACTCTATTGAAACTGTTCTGTCATTCGTGGTATCCTAAATTACCAAATTCAGTTATTTTTCTATTCTTATCCTCTTTGACCTTTCTGCATCATTGGACACTGGACATCACTGGATGACTTCTATATACTTTTCCTTCTGTATACTCTCTTTCCTCCTTGGTTTTTGAGACCCCCTGCCTCTTTCCTTTTTTGTTTACTCTCTCCTTGGCTGAATTCTCTTGCTCATACTGCCCCTTTATATTTTCCATGGTTCTCTTCTTGGCTCTCTTTTCCCTTTCCACAGTCTCTTACTTGGCAATCCTATTCACTTTGGAGGCCTCACATAGTTCTTCTATATTGATGACTCCCCAATTCATCCCTAACTTCTCTTCTGAGCTTCAGACAAGCATCTCCAACTGCTGGTAAGACATCACTGCCTGAATGTCCCACTGACACTTCAGACTCAACATGTCCAAAACAATTGAAACTTCTCCACTGAGCATCTTCCTCTTTCTGATTCCTTGTTTCTCAATATGGTTCCACCATGGCCTCTTGGTTTTATTGTTGACATTTCCCTTTCCTTCATATTTATATGTCATCAGATACTGAAAGTCTAATTAGTTCTTCTACTACACTATACCTATCATCTGTGTATTCTTCTTTTTCTGACACTGACATCACTCTGGTAGAAATCATTTTTACTGCCTGTCTGTATTTCCATAACATTCTAATAGATTTTCCTGCCTTTCCTCCTTCCGCACCTCAATCCATGTTCAAAACTTTGCCACCCATATGTAGAGATATGCTGCTGATCTTACATTGTAAGACCCAGGAAGGATTTTTAAGCTGTGCTATTTTTCAACTTTGTATCCCCAGGACTTAGCATAGTACTTTGCATAAAATATGCACTTAATAAATTGGATTCAGCTGTTTTGTATATAGTCATTCTGTATCCTCCCGCTAAAATGTAAGTTCATTGAAGATACGCCTTATCTAAACTTTGTATCTCACCCAGCATAGTACTCTGTACATAGCAGAACATAGTAAATGTTCCATTTAACTGAAACTGTCCATGCCAATTAATTTCATGGTAAAGGTTACATGCCCCCTTTCATAGGAGCACTAACTTTAACACTAGCACTAAGGAAAAGTGGTCAAGTAGAGCTATACAAGATGCTCCATCTGGGTAGGCCACCACATGGCAATCTATACTTTGATTACAAGCTAGAATCACTGCCCCTCGGAGAGAAGGGACTAGTATTAGTAGGTCTGGAGTGTCATGTCCATCTGTATATATGGAAGTCAAATCCCAATTTTTTTTTTGCTATTGGTGACTCCTAGGTTCTTTTCTCACAGTATTACTTAATCTCATAAAAATTCCTAATTTTCTAGGCTCCTGTTGTCCCCTATTCCCAACCTCTTTCCCAACTCCACATGACCCAGAAGGATCACTCACTCACATGTAGATTAAAGTAAACTTATTGAATTAAATTAGAAATGAAAAGTGCAGCATTCAATCCCACGGAGATTTGAGTAAACCACAGCTGCATGTTAGTCTGAACTTTTCAACTTCCACCATTCTCTTCTCATATTGTGTCTTTTGCTGTCTTCAATGAGACAAATGTACCCCCAAAGGCTTTTATAACAAGCATGATTGGCCTGAGAAGTACAAGTAGAGGGAGGACATATGATTGCCTCACCATTTCCATTCACCATGTCCCACTATGTGGCCAATGATTATCCTTTCCAGTCCTCTTGGGATGGTCTTCATTTCTTAGCTAATCACCAGGCAAAAGTCCAATGCTTCAAGGGCTAGTTAACAGAGGGACTGCTGCTTTACCAGTACCACTACCTCCTACCTCCACCAGGAATTACGAACTCAGTAATTGGCTATGAACCATTTCTGTCTTCTCATTGCACTCCAGATACTCTGATACTCTTCCAAATTTTGACAGAGCTCATGACTTCCCTTGAACCTCTGATTACATCGTTGATATTACCTGTATTAGGTAATATCAACCCTGCTGCAATCTCTCTTGGTGCCCTTTAGAAAATGAAGTAAGGAATGATTGATGCCTGTGACTGACAAGGAACTATTGTGTAGATGTTACATTTATATCATATATATACAACATACATATATACATATATGTATGTATATTATAATATTTACATTATATTTTTGTATAAATTAAGGTATTAAATATGCCATACATTAATGATGGATCTTCAAAATTTCAAAATGATATCAATTTGCATTTCTTCTCAATAACCCAGGGGGTTGTGTTTGCCCAAAATCATGCAGGTAGTAAATCTCAGAACTGAGATTTGAACTCAGGACTTGTGATTCCAAATTAAATTCACTTTCTATTGTACTCTGCCGCCATTTCCATAGATGACCTACTAGTAGCTTCAGTGTCTTTTGAGTACAAATGGAATTTGCCCTATAGGAGTCTTTCCTTGAAGTAACTATTATTTCATACTAAAGATACTAAAAATTAAATAAAGTCTCTTGTCCGTGAATGCACCTTTAATAAATGGTAAAGCTGGGACTTGAACCCAGTTCTTCTGAATCCAAGTTTTCTACTTTTCATTGTACCTTGTTTCCCATTTGATGATTCAAAAGGCACTTTAGAACTTGTAGTCCATCCAGATCATCATTACAAATATATACCATTCTATATTGAAGTAGATGTAGAAAATGTAGGATATTTTCCTGCATCTGTCATTTTTTAGGAATTTGCTTTTTTAAAATAAATCTCTCATGTCAGTTTGTGAATGTATCATTTGCATCTTTCATAAATAGAAGAGTTCACTCACATTCACTCACACACAAATCTGTTCATTCAAATGCTCTGGGTATTTGTATTCCAGTAAAATAGTGACTTGCTATATACTTGATAAATTGTTCTATGTTCAATTCCTACGCCTATGTTTATTATTATTTAACGATTAAGGAGATGTTATCCTATTAAGAGTACCTGCACATTTCAATATGTCCTTCACATTTATCTCATTTCTTTATATTTAGATATCACATATGTTTCACTTACTCATAGCCAATTGCAAAGCATTCATCTAGAAACTTTTCTTCACCTCAAAAGACACAGAGACTTAATTTAAATATCATTTCATAAAGTGAAAATGGTCTCTACATTAAAAAAAAGCTTCCCAAAGTATTATGTTCATCATGATCATTTCTTGAATTGAAAACAGATGAGATTGGATTTAATCTGATTATTCAAGAAATTCTGGCCCAAAGAATCCTTTGATATTTATGAATAAACAATCCCACTTCTTTATTTCTCTAATGGAAACAGTATTTTAGCCATTCTACTTCTTTCTAACAAAAAAGAAAAAACTATACTTCTCAAGGGCTAGAATTCTAGGTTTTTTATCAAGTCAAGATAGTCAACATTTGTTTTCTCTGTTGGTTATCAATAATTAGTAAATAATTAATAAATGGATAACACATGACTTTTAATTCCTTTAGAAAACAAATTTGATTATCAATTATGTTAACATATCTCATGGCCACAAAAGGTGACCATGAAAGCCACTGGGTATAAAGAGTAGCTAATCTCTTCCATGACTGACAGCTATCAATATCTATCTATCTCATTTTAAGGATGTTATATCTTGCCTTTCTCTAGTCTCCCAGGAGAGATACCCATAGGGCAAATTGAGGTTGGTACCCAAAAGACACTGAAGCTACCAGTAGCTCATTTATGGAAATGGCAGCATAGTACAATGGGAAGGGCATTTAATTTGGATTCACAGGCACTGAGATCAGATCCTAGTTCTGCAATTTACTATTGCCACAATTTCGGACAAAACGCTTAACCCCCAGGCTTAAGTTTGGACTGGAATGATCTCCAAAGTCTCTTCCAGCTCTTAGAGTTATAATTCTATTTAGCAATTTAGAGATATCTTAATTCTAATCAATTGTAACATCCTGGAGTACCTCCAGACTAGTGCCTTAGAGTCTCAGGTGAAAATAAAAATGGTCTGATTTATAGCAATAAAATCAACTACCATAAATATTATAGTAAAGTCGATTTCTGAAGCTGATTGAAAATGACTCATAGAGACGTAGCATCAACTAGTTATCTTGGTAACAAGTAGTGATAAGCAAAAGGTTAGAAGAAATCAATGATATTCACAATCTGAATTGATGGTAGAGGGACAAGTGTGGTGTGATAATAGAGAACCACAGTAATCAGGCAGCAGGGGGACAGATCTACTGTGGATGTGTGTGTGTTCATCCTTCATTGCCGAAGAAGACCATGCCATCAGAGAAATGATGACATGACTTGCACTTGCCTTTGTTTTGAGTGAGGGAGGGCTGTGCAGATCACCAGCCTCACTTCTCCTCAAGAGCCATCTGAATCCAGTGACCAGATATTCATCAGGATGATTGGAGATGACCCAGGATGAGGGGTTAAGTGACTTGCCCAAGGTCACACAGCTAGTGAGTGTCAAGTGTCTGAGGTGAGATTTGAACTCAGGTCCTCCTGACTCCTGCACTGGTGCTCTATCCACTGTACAACCTAGCTGCCCCCCTACTGAAGATGTAGTCACTCTGAGAAGGAAATATCATCTCCTAGACCATCCAAGGACCTAAAGGTGAAGCCAAGGGACAGTCATCACCACAAGTAAGAAGAACAGAAGCATATATTCCCATAGAAGAAGCATCCTGCTAACTCTCAGTATCACAGCTCTGGGTCATTACTCCCCCCACCCATCCCCCACTCTTCCCCTCTAAGCCCATGCAAGCTACAGCCCTGATCATTTAGCACCATAATATTCATTCATGCAAACAAATTGTATGCCAGCCTTCAACCTCACTGCATTTGAAATATTTCTGAGGCATGAAACCCAATGGAACAAAGTTCGTAATGCTAATGCCAGAAAATAACTCAGCTGGAATAGATTAGCCTGAGAGACAGATTAAATCACGGAGTGACAGGTAATCACTTGTGCCTATCACTACATATGCTCTCCTGAAACAGAAAGTTTTGGTTTTACACCCAAAGTGAAGAAATAACTTTAAACATAATAAATAGTGCGTAGAAATACAAGAAAATAGTCCTTCTAAAGATAGATCAGGGGGACCTGCTAGGAGAAAAGGATCCATTCAGTGTTTATTTTACCAGCGGAGAACAAGGCAAGCAGTGATGCAGGGTTGTGATTGACCCAAAAACATACAGGAGAAATAAAACAAGGAAAGCCTAGATTAGAAAGCCTCCCAATGGAAAGAAGAAAGAAAGGCATAAAACCAGCAAATTTGCAATTCATGTTATATAAAAACATTTGTTCCAGTATATTGATGAAGCTGCAGGAATGGATCAAGCTAAGCAAAATATGAAATTCAACCTTCTGTCCTAGTGCATTTGGAAAATAAAAAAAATAAAATCAGTGTTAAAATTATAGGATTCCTTTGTCAACCAGACTCAATATAAGCGTACAGTTAATCAAAGCAACTGTTTACAGGCTTTACTGTCTCTCTGTAGTAAGTGGAAAAGAGCACCATCTATTACAAACATGGGGGACATAAACTAAGATTTTCAGTGGACATAATCTACACAAAGTCTCGCAAGTGTTCTTGAAAAGCAATTTAATATCAAAGGATATGAGATGCTCTCTGTGTTTTGTGAACAATCCAAGTAGCCCTCCTTATAAAGGGTGAGGACTGCAAAGAGGGGCCCAAAACATCAATAGAAAAGGGAAATATTTGCATTGTTTACATCTGGAAATGAGAAAGAATTCTCCTTACTGTATTAGTGAATTAAAAATTAGAACAGTAATCACAAATAGTAGATAATCAAAAAGTAATTTGTTTGGCATTGATATTATCCTCAAGATTTATCCTCCCAATTACACTTTTGTAGATTATACTATACTGAAAATTATTCAACAATATTTGTGAACACATAAGCTGAAGAACAAGGTAACCCAGAAACTTATTAGGTGTTAGAGGGGAAGCCAGTTTGACATTTCAATGGCTCATATAACCTGGGAGCCAACTATAGTATGGCACAAAGGATAGAGAGCTGACCTTGGCATTAGGAAGACCATGGTTCAGCTTCTGCTTTTGACTAATATGAGCTGCCTTACCATGGCACTTACTCTTTGGTGTCCCCAAACAACTCTCAGACTACAAATTTCAAAAAAGTTACCAATCTACATTAGTGTAGGGAATTTCCCCTCTAGGAGAGCCTCACATAGGTCTGACTCCTCAAAAAAAAAAAAAAAAACCATACATAGGTAATCAAGTCAATTATATTTATAATCTATGCATATGGATGCTCACATTCATGAATATATATGAATCTGATACTTAGTTTCCCAAGTCCTTAGGGTCAAACCTGGTTCCCACAGATTAGATTAGCAAATTCATTAATCTAGCATAGAAAGTTCAGACCTGTATACTCCCTAACTTGAAGGATCCTAGCAATCCCCTTAATTTATAGATAAGAAAACAAATTGAGACTTAAATACAGATCTTTTGTTTCCAAATTCAGTAGCCCTTCTACTATATACCTAATTCCCTTAATAAATTCTCCAGTTTTAAGAGCCAAGATGGCGGAGTGAAAGCAACGACTCACCTAAGCTCCTGGAAAAACTCCTCTGGATATCTCTGAAAGGAGAATCTGACCAGACTTTGGAGGTGTAGAATCCAGTGGGTGACAGACTTTGACAGATTCGGAGCCCAGGTTGGACTGGAAGGTCCACGGGAAGGATCTGTTCCGCAGGGGTGAGCCCCAGCGCACAGCGCAGCGTGGTCAGCGCAGCAGGGCGGAAGGGACCTGAGAAGCCCGAGAGTGGCGGGCGAAACCAGCGGAGCAGGAGACAAGCCAAACCGAGCCGGTGAGAGCCGCTGAGCACCAGATATCAGCACAGCAGCCCTTGAAACCTTCAGCCTGAAGACTAAACTTCGGTAAGTCACCTACTGGAACTTCCGGGAGCTAGGATGGCGGAGTGATCAGTAAATGCTCTCTCCTCCCCACTGATGACCGTGAAAGAACCATAAAATTCTTCCCCAGATTAATCCTGCATCAGCGGGAACAGCAGAAGGGGGCAAATAGTCTCATAACACCAGAGGCTAGAAAAATAGCAAAGGGGGATTCTTCCTACTGTGGCGGAGGCGATCTGGAAGGACAGATGACCCAGGGCAGAGAAAATTCGCACTGAGACCCAGGCAAGCCTCAGAGCCGGGAGACAAGTCCCAGGAGGGGCGGGAACACGCATTAGCTTCTAGGCGTGCCCCAGCCCTCCAGGGGAAAACGGAAGACAATAAGGAAGCTGGGATCACCATCCCCTGACCTTGCCTTTGCCTCAGGTCAGCTGAGGAGATCTCCTGAGACCAGACCACCCCTCCCACACACCTAACAAGCTAACCCCAGGGTTGATCTGGGAAACAAAAAACAAAAACCTACTTTTAGCCTCAACACACATCAGCTCAACACAAAGATCTGTACCTTCTGACTGAAAGAACCAGAAGCTACAACACTCAGCCAACATCATGAATCGGAAAAAGCAGACGAAAAGTGAAAAAACCATAGAATCTTTCTATGGGGATAAGGACCAAAACACAAACACCAAAGAGGTCAGAGCTGAGACTGTACTTCCATCTGAAACCTCAGATGGGACTATGAATTTCTCGCAAGCACAACTAGATTACCTGGAACATCTGAAGAAGGATATAAAAGAAAAACTGGCCAATGATTTTAAAATTATAAAAAAAGAATTCACTGATGAGAACATCACTCTGAAAAGGAAAATTGAAGAAATGGAAGAGGAAGTTCAAAAATTAACTGGAGAGAATAATTCCCTAAAAGGAAGAGTTAATCAAACGGAAAAGGAAACCCAAAACCTAACTGGGAAAATTGGTCAAATGGAAAAAGAAGTACAAAAATTAAATGGAGAAAATAGCTCCTTAAAGGGAAAAATTGGTCAGATGGAAAAGGAGATGCAAAAGCTAACTGAAGAAAACAATATGATGAAGATTAGAATTGGGCAAGTAGAAACTAATGACTCAATGAGGCAACAAGAATCAGTCAAACAAAATCTAAAGAATGAAAAGATAGAAGAAAATGTAAAATATTTAATTGGAAAAATAACTGACCTGGAAAATAGATCCAGGAGAGAAAATTTAAGAATTATTGGCCTGCCAGAAACCCATGATGAAGAAAAGAGTCTGGACAATATCTTCCAGGAAATCATCAAGGAAAACTGCCCAGAAGTACTAGACTCAGAGGGCAAAATAGTCATCGAAAGAATCCACCGTTCCCCTCCCGAAAGGGATCCCAAACTCAAAACCCCAAGAAATATCGTTGCCAAATTCCAGAGCTATCAAGTGAAGGAGAAAATACTACAAGCAGCCAGAAAGAAACAATTCAAATATCAAGGACACACAGTCAGGATCACACAGGACCTTGCAGCTTCTACATTAAAAGATCGAAAGAATTGGAACCCAATATTCCGTAAGGCAAAGGAGTTGGGACTTCAACCAAGGATCAACTACCCAGAAAAGTTCAGCATAATATTTCAGGCAAGGAGAAAGTCATTCAACGAAATAAGGGATTTCCAGAGCTTCCTGACCAAAACACCAGAACTCAATAGACAATTTGATCTTCAAATGCAGGTCTCCAGAGAATCATAAAAAGGTAAACAGAGGGGAAAAAGCAAAAACAAAAACTTGCTACTCAATTAGGGCAAACTGTTTACCTCCCTATAAGGGAAGATGATACCTGTTAATCTTGAGAACTGTGCAGCTATTATGATAAAAGGGATATATGTAGAGGGAACGGGCATAAAGTAAATGATGTCATGTCAAAAATATGATTTAAGTATGAGAAGGGAATGTAATAGGAGGTGTGAAAAGGGGGAAGCAGAAAGTGGCAAATTATATCACAGGAAGAAGTACAAAACTATAGTAGAGGGAAGGAGGGGAGGGAGATGAGCATTGTTTGAGAGGTACTCTCATCTGATTTGTTCAAAGGAGGGAACAATAATCTTAAGTACATAATCCTAACTAGCTCTATAGGTAGTAGGAGGGGAAGGGGGAAGAAAGGGGAGGGTGGCTAAAAGGGAGGAAAGAAGCAATAAGAGTAAAGGGGAGTAAAAGGGAGGGGGGCTAAAAGAAGGAGGGGAAGGCTGCAGGAGGAGGGGGAGAAAAGTGAATACTATTGAGGAGGGGAAGGGAGACGGGAGAGCTAAAAGCACAAATGGTGGGAAAGAGGTTGGAGGGAAATACACAGATTGTAATCATAACTGTGAATGTGAATGGAATGAACTCTCCCATAAAACGGAGATGGATAGCAGAATGGATTAAAAGCCATAATCCAACAATATGCTGCTTACAAGAAACACATTTGAAACGGGGGGATACACATAGGATAAAGGTCAAAGGATGGAGCAGAATATATTGTGCTTCAGCTCATGTAAGAAAGGCAGGAGTAGCAATCCTAATCTCAGACAAAGCAAAAGCAGAAATAGATCTAATCAAAAGGGATAAGGATGGAAACTATATCCTGCTAAAAGGCACCATAGACAATGAAGCAATATCATTACTAAACATGTATGCTCCAAGTGGTATAGCATCCAGATTCTTAGAGGAGAGGTTGGGGGAGTTGAAGGAAGAAGTTGATAGCAAAACTATACTAGTGGGGGACCTCAACCTCCCCCTCTCTGAACTCGATAAATCCAACCTCAAAATAAACAAGAAAGAGGTTAAGGAGGTAAATAAAACTCTGGATAAGGTAGATATGATAGATCTTTCGAGAAAATTAAATGGGAATAGAAAGGAATATACCTTTTTCTCAGCGGTACATGGAACATTTACAAAAATTGACCATGTACTAGGACATAAAAATCTCACAATCCAGTGCAGAAAGGTAGAGATAATCAATGCATCCTTTTCAGATCATAACGCATTAAAAATTACATGTAATAAAAGGCCATGGAAAGAGAAACCAAAAATCAATTGGAAACTAAACAATCTAATTCTAAAGAAGGGTTGGGTTAAAGAAGAAATCATAGAAACAATCAACAATTTCATTCAAGAGAATGACAATAGTGAGACAACATACCAAAACTTATGGGATACTGCAAAAGTAGTTATTAGGGGAAGTTTTATATCTTTGAATGCTTACATAAATAAAATAGAGAAAGAGGAGATCAATGACTTAGGCTTGTAGTTGAAAAAGCTAGAAAAAGAACAAATTGAAAATCCCCAAGTAAATACCAAATTAGAAATACTGAAAACCAAAGGAGAGATTAATAAAATTGAAATTAAGAAAACTATTGAATTAATAAATAAAACCAATAGTTGGTTTTATGAAAAAACTAATAAAATTGATAAACCTTTGGTCAATCTGATTAAAAAAAAGAAAGAAGAAAACCAAATTACTAATATTAAAAATGAAAGGGGTGAACTCACCTCCAATGAGGAGGAAATTAAAACAATAATTAGAAACTACTTTGCCCAACTTTATGCCCACAAATTCGATAATCGAAACGAGATGGATGAATATTTTAAAAAATACAAATTGCCCAGATTAACAGAAGAGGAAGTTGAATACTTAAACAACCCCATCTCAGAAAAAGAAATTGAACAAGCCATCAATGAACTCCCTAGGAAAAAATCTCCAGGGCCAGATGGATTCACAAGTGAATTCTATCAAACATTTAAAGAACAGTTAATTCCAATTCTACATACACTATTTTTGAAAATTGGGGAAGAAGGAGTCCTCCCAAATTCTTTCTATGATACAAATATGGTTTTGATACCCAAACCAGGAAGAGACAAAACAGAGAAAGAAAATTATAGACCAATTTCCCTAATGAATATAGATGCAAAAATTTTAAATAAGATTTTAGCAAAACGAATACAGCATCTTATCACGAGATTAATACATTATGATCAGGTAGGATTCATACCAGGACTACGGGGCTGGTTCAATATTAGGAAAACTATTAGCATTATCCACCACATCAACAACAAAGCTAACAAAAACCACATGATTATCTCAATAGATGCAGAAAAAGCTTTTGACAAAATACAACATCCATTCCTACTAAAAACACTGGAGAACGTAGGAATAAAGGGAACTTTCCATAAAATAATAAGCAGTATCTATCTAAAACCTTCAGCAAGCATTATATGCAATGGGGATAAGCTAGATGCATTCCCAATAAGATCAGGGGTGAAACAAGGTTGTCCATTATCACCACTATTATTCAATATGGTACTAGAAATGTTAGCTGTAGCAATTAGACAAGATAAAGATATTCAAGGAATAAGAATAGCCAAAGAAGAAACTAAGTTATCACTCTTTGCAGATGATATGATGATTTACCTAGAGAATCCCAGAGATTCAAGTAAAAAATTACTTGAATTAATAAACAACTTTGGCAAAGTTGCAGGTTACAAAATAAACCCACACAAATCTTCTGCGTTCCTATATATTAGTAACAAAGTCCAACAGCAAGAGATAGAGAAATCCCATTTAAAGCTAGGGTAGACAGTATAAAATACTTAGGAGTCTACCTGCCAAAACAAACCCAGGGATTATATGAACACAATTACAAGACACTTTTTGCACAAATAAAGTCAGATTTAAGTAAGTGGAAAAACATTAGTTGCTCATGGGTAGGCCATGCTAATATAATAAAAATGACAATTCTACCCAAATTAATATACTTATTTAGTGCCATACCAATTAAACTATCAGACAATTACTTTCTAGAGCTGGATAAAATAATATCAAAATTCATTTGGAAAAACAAAAGGTCCAGAATATCAAAGGGACTAATGAAAAGAAATGCTTGGGAAGGTGGCCTAGCGCTACCAGACCTCAAACTCTACTATAAAGCAGCAATTATCAAAACCACTTGGTATTGGCTAAGAAACAGAGAGGTAGACAAGTGGAATAGACTTGGCACCCAAGATGCAGTAGGCAAGGAATATAGCAACCTTCTGTTTGATAAACCCAAGGACCCCAGCTTCTGGGATAAGAACTCATTGTTTGACAAAAATTGCTGGGAAAACTGGATAACAGTGTGGCGGAAATTAGGCATAGACCCATACCTGACACCATACACAAGAATAAAGTCCAAATGGGTACATGATTTAGGTATAAAGATTGATACCATGAATAAACTGGAGAAGCAAGGAATAGTGTATTTATCAGATCTATGGAGAAGGGAAGAATTCTTTACTAAAGGAGAGATAGAAAGCATTATGAAATGCAAAATGGATAACTTTGATTACATTAAACCGAGAAGTTTTTGCACAACCAAACCCAATGCAACCAAAATCCGGAGGGATGTAGTAAATTGGGAAAAAATTTTTACAGCTAAGCTCGGGGATAAAGGCCTCATTTCTAGAATATATAGAGAACTGACCCAAATGTATAATCATACAAGTCATTCCCCAGTTGATAAATGGTCAAAGGATATGAACAGGCAATTTTCAGAGGAAGAAATTAAAGATATCTATAATCATATGAAAAAATGCTCTAAATCACTATTGATTTGAGAGATGCAAATCAAAACAACTCTGAGGTACCATATCACACCTATAAGATTGGCAAACATGACAGAACAAGAAAATGATAAATGCTGGAGAGGATGTGGGAGAGTTGGAACACTAATTCATTGTTGGTGGAGCTGCGAGCGCATCCAACCATTCTGGAGAGCAATTTGGAACTATGTCCAAAGGGCTACAAAAATGTGCATACCCTTTGGCCCAGCAATATCGCTACTAGGACTATATCCCCAAGAGATCATAAAAATGGGAAAGGGTCCCACATGTACAAAAATATTTATAGCAGCACTCTATGTAGTTGCCAAAAACTGGAAGTCAAGGGGATGTCCATCAATTGGGGAATGGCTGAATAAATTATGGTATATGAATGTAATGGAGTACTATTGTGCCATAAGAAATGATGAACAAGAAGACTTCAGAGAGGCCTGGAAGGACTTATATGACCTGATGCTGAGTGAATGGAGCAGAACCAGGAGAACTTTGTGCACAGCAACGACCACAGTGTGCGAGAGTTTTTTCTGGTAGACCTGGATTTTTGTAATAACGCAAAAACTTCTTATAAAAAAAAAAATCCCAAAGGTGGTTCTCAAGGCAAAATGCCTTCCACACTCAGAGAGAGAAATATGGAAGTCACTCACATAATGTAGCAGATCATGTTTGTGTATGTGTATCTGTTTGTGTATCATGTTCTGATTTGTTATACGGATTCTTTCATTTATCTTAGTCTGACTACATAGCATGACTATAGTGAAAATATACTCAATAGCAAAGTATATGTAGAATCTATACAGAATTGTATGCAGTCGTGGGGAGGGAGGGAGGTAGTGGGGGGTGGGTGGGGAGGGATAAAATCGCAATTGTATGGCAGTGATTGTTAAACATTAAAAAATAAAAAAATAAAAAAAAAATAAATTCTCCAAAAGCTCAATAATTTCAAATTCTTGAAATCCTAGCCTTTTCCCAAATGAAGTAGATGTCAGAAAGGAATGCATTCTGCTTTTTTGTTATATTTCTAATTCTTTGGCTTTGGAACTGGAGGCTAGAGTGCCTGGTGACTCTAGAATACATGATGGATAGATGTGTCATGCCAAGTTGCTAAATGGAATGACTTTGTGGTATGATATTAGATTTTCTGTTCTGAAAGTAACTTAAAAATTTACCAATTCGACATTGCACACCAAATTGGGATGGACTATGGGAAAGAATATCAGGTGAGGTATGCTGAGGTCTGCTAAAATAAAGTCTAGTTTGAAGCTGGCATGTTGATCAAAAAAAAAAAGTCATGGATAGGGGAGCAAAGAACAAAGTAAAGGGACAAATATTAGCTTTCTATATGCTAGGGAGATAAGGGCTGATACATATTGATTATTATGACAATTAATGAGTCTAGAGAAAGAAAAAGGAAGAGGTAGTAAGAAGGCATATTCCTAAATATGGTCCAAAAGGGTCACCAGGATGTCATACCAGGGCTAGACCAAAGAGTTTTCCCATGTAAAAAATCCAGAGGACAAGGCAAGAGTCATAAAACAGAAGGTAGAGCTATGGTCCAAAGTTGGGGGGAGGTTATCTCAGAATAGGTCAAATAAACCCTGTAGGTCATGTGCAATGAGTTCATCTCGAGCAAAATGTCTAGCCAAGAAAATGCTTTTTTGTGGCAGCAGTATTCCCTGTTGATCCAATGATCGTGCCTCTCAGGGCCTGGCTGTTCAGTGGAAAAATCCTGAGATTCAGACTAGGGTTCAAAGTTCAGAATTGTTACAGACAAAGAAAAAATATAGGCAGAGCTTGCAACGACTGCTAAGTGGGAATTAGTCACTCAGTGCTGATGTCTACTCTGGATGTACTATTGTGGGCTACCAGGGAGAGGAGATACAGAAGAGGTTACACTGACCAGTCTAGAAGGTGTAGATTTTCATATGGTCATGCTGGAGTTCCATCACACCAAGGAGATCCAAGCCAGGGAACAGTCAGAGATTCTTCTGAGAGTGATCTAAGAAATGAGACTATACATTGAAATCAAAGAATCAAGATATAGAGAATTAGAATGTGGATTCTTATCCTTGCTTTTGACTTAGGTTTGCATGGTCAATGAATAATTCTTATACTTAAATATTGCTACTAACTCCTGATGCTTCTATTGATTCTCTACACCTGTGTTGGAGGTTGGACCTGGATTCCATGCCTCCTATTAAGGGGTCTCTAGGTCAGAGTTTGTATAGAAACTAGAAAGAGAAAGCATGCAGTGTGAGGATTCTAGATAGGCTTCTATATATATATTCATTGGGACTACGGCCTTCCCAATCCAGGAGGCATTGGAATTGCGCACACACACACACACACACACACACACACACACACACACACCCCAATCCCTGGAAACCAGTATTAATTTGATAATGAACTTCTTTTGGTCATCATTCACTGACAGGATCTAGGGTAGAGATCAAGGTCTTCAGGGGCCTTCTGGAACACCAACCAATGGAAGATTAGGGATCAAGAATTTTGGTGTCAAGAAGATTTAATTGAAAGGTCCCCAGACTTACAATTTGAACTGTTGAGGAAAAAAATCAAATGATATGGTACATCACTATATTCCTGATTGAAAGCCAGACTGAGTGGCAGGAATTCATCAAGGGTCTAAAGAGAGACAATGATGTGTTTACATGTGCCTAGGTGGCCTGTTAACTGGTTTATAAGTCAATTTAGAGTGGCTCTCAGCTCTTCCAGTTAGGAATTTATTGCTAAGCTGATGGCATGAATCAGAAGGTTTGAAAAGGAATGGTAACAGAAGACATTGTTTGAAAATAAAAATATTGCCTTCTGAGCTTCTATGTGAGTAGACTTATTCTGACAAAACACAGGAGTAGTGAGCATTCCAGGACAGTTAAACAAATGGAAATTAATGGAGCAATGGAAGCACCTCTGTAATGGATTGTTGGTTCTTCTTTATGGCTGCTGACCTGGACCCAGTCTTACAATGCAGAGAACAGGGCTGACCAAAAAGATGGAAAAAGAATTACAGTCCTCAGTCAAAAGAAAATTGACCGCTAGACTACTAAGCCAGAGTAATAATAATAGCTAATCATTTTGCAGAAAGTTGTCCATACCTGTTGTCCTGACTACCCAATCTCTCTTTAACTTTTGCAATCAGGCTTCTGTCCTCACTACTCTACTAAAACTGAGTTCTTAATGGCCACCAGAGAACTCCCTCTCACCAAATCCAAGTCATTTCTCAGTCTTCAATCTATTTCCTTGCCCTTTCTGTAGCATTTAACACTGTCAATCATGGATTTAGGGATGTTTTCTCTTCCTTTCACTTCTGAGATAGCCAACTCTCCTGCCTTTTCTCCTTCTCTAAATACTTCCTTTCTGTCTTTTCATCATCTTTTCATCAGTCCCTAAAAGCAGTGTTCCCCTAGGTCGTATTCTTGTCAGTCTTTTCTTCTCTCACTGTATGCTCTACCTGGGCAAAGTTACTCACTTTCTGCCAGGCCTAGAGGCCTGTGTGGGCTACCCGAGTCTTCTTACCTCACCTCCGAGGTCTTCGGTTGGCCAAAACCGGATGCTCATATGAGAGAAAGGACGTTCCAGAGTCGAACAAGGGTTGAGCTTTATTTCAGGGTCTCAGTTACAAGTGCAGGGGGGTCTTCCTTAGGAGGAAGAGGGGGAGATTTCCTAAGGAGGCTAAGATCTTAAGGGATTGGAAGTAGAAGTACAAGCGGGGAGAGAGGGGGAGGGGAGAGAGAAAAGAAGAAAGCGGAGCCTACTGTCCTCTTGGCTCCTCACGTGCTAAGAGCTTTCAGGCTTCCTCAATCCTACTTAACCTTCAGCCGCATAGTTTGCATCTCAATACCGTGCTGTTAGGTAACTAGGTGTGCCCAGATCCGGGACCATCTCGAGGGCAGGGAGATCTCTCTCCCATCATGTTTCTCACGGGAAGAGGCAGAATTACTCGAGATAGCTCGGTTCACCTCGATCCTCTGCCGTTTCCTGAGGGGGTCTCGTGAGAGCTCTAAGATTTAGAAGCTCCCACCTTTACCCGCCCGAGACTGTCCACACGGAATTGAGCTTCCAATCCCAACAACTTTCAAAGATTCTTCTATCACATCTATGCAAAAAACAATCCCAAATATCTATCTCCAAAACTATATTTTGTATTTTAGCTGTCTCTGAGTTAGCTACACAACACAGGAAATAGAGTGCTGAATTTAAAGTCAAGAAGTCGTGAGTTCAGGTCCTACTTACTAGTTGTGTGACCCTGGGTGAGTCACCTAACCTCTCTCAGCTTCAATTTCCTCATCTACGAATAGAAGGTATGATTTCTCTTTCACTGACAGCTTGTGTATATTTTAAGTAAATATGATAGATTTAAAACTATACAATCCAAAAATAATGCTCCTTTTTAAGATAATAAGCATACCTGTCAAGATATCTGTCTTTGTTATATATACTTTGATACTCAGGCACAGGTGTTTAATAAATGCTTAACTGTGTAGCAACTGGCATCATAGAATGAAAGTAATGTGCATACTTTAAAATAATTACTCAGTAACTGTCTCCTGTTACTACCTCTTGAATAGTAGCACAAATGAGAACAGGTTCTTGTTTCCCATAAACATTTACTTGAAGGATATAACGATTCAACAACTGTGCAATGATTTGTCCTTAGGATCATATGATCATCCATCCAGTGCTAGCAGGGATCTTAGATGAATGTAGTCTAACCTACATTTCACAGATGCAAAAACCAAGACTTGAGAAAAAAAATGACTTACCCAAGGTTACTTTTAAAGGTACAATTTGAACCTATATCCTTTCACTTCCAAGTCAGCATTCTTGCCTCTGAACCACACTGTCTACCCCTTAAGGGCTCCTAAAACTACTTCTAGCACAGTACAAGGAATAATGTGCTAAGGATGTTTAATACTTACTCAATTCAGCTCTTAGGCAAATAGCTCAAAAGATTTGTGATTTCTTCGGTAGGGGTGTCATCTCTACAAATGCAGATTGCAACACTTCCATGCAATAGCAGATGGTCTTTGGTAAAATAAAAAAAAATCATCAGCTGGTAGCTCAAATTCTAGAGCTGAAGCTCCTCTGAACTTCCTTAGGCTAGTGTTCAGATAATTGACATTACCGTTTTGTTGTTCAGTTGTTTTTCAGTCGCGTCAGACTCTTTGTGACACTCCTTTGAGGTTTTCTTGGAAAAGATACTATAGTGGTTTGTCATTTCCTTCTCAGAAAGATGAGTCTTCCTGACTCCAGACTCAGTGCTTTATCCATTGTGCCACCTAGATGTCCTCGGTTAACTGTATCAAAGCCTAATAAAGCTTAGTGGCATTTGATAGAACCTGATCTCTGCTGGTCTAGCCTCCAAGAGCAGAGTCATCCCTACATTATGATGAGCCAACTAAATAGGACTGACTACTTCCGGAAGTTGGGTTTTTTTCCCCCATTTTCATTTGGAAGGTTAGCCTTATAGACATACAGGTGTTTTTGCTTGTTTGTTTGGGTTTATTTTTTGCTTTGGTTTTTGTTTTCTGTGTTTGAGGTATACCTGAGGAAGAAACTCAGACTCAACCAATGCAAATCAGCTCCTATTTTATAGACCCAATAATCTTAGACAGTTGCTTAGGACACTAAGACTTTTAAGTAACTTGCCCAGAGTCACATGGTCAGTCTCTGTAGAATCTATAGTTTCAGTGGCTTCCAATTACCTCCAGGATCAAATATAATGGGCTCTGTTTGGTTTTTAAAGCACTTAGCCTGGACCCTTTTTACCTTTCAAGACTTCTTATTCTTTACTCCTTTCTATATATATTCTCCCATTCTACATTGACCTCCCTTGCAGAAAAAGCTACATCTCCCAACTCCATGCCTTTTCCGAGACTGTCATCTATGTCTGAAATATTTTCCCTCCCTACTTCTGCCTCCTTTAAGATGCAACTCAAACCTCCCTCCCCACAGTCATTTTCCAGTTGTTTCCCTCCTGCCCATTCTCATCCAAATAAACATACTGCTTAAATTTTTCTGAGATTACCTTCCTTATACTCTATATAGATTGTGCATGTATATAATTGTTTGCAAGTTGTATGCACCATTGGCATGCGAGCTCCTTGAAGGGAACATGGTTTTGCCTTTCTTTGTATCCCTAATGCTAAGCACAGTTTGTGGAACTGTATAGAATTAATAAGTGTTTGTGGTTTTTGCCCATGATGCCTCCTTTAGAAACAGAGGCTAAATAAATATACTTTCCTCCTCAGTTCTCTAAACATCCATCAATATACTGACTATATTCCTTTATTAATGCACTTACAATCTGAAGTTTTAAAAAGTTTAATAAGAAAAAAGTATTTATTAAACTTAGTTGACACAAATGCATAATATGAAAAAGAAAATTCTTTCTTAAATTTTTGTATCATCTTCATTCTGATATTTCTGTTCTTCCTACACCTTTGGCCTCCTCTCATGGAGTCCCCATTAAGCCTGACCTGCCAAGATAAACAGATTGTTAGGATGATCAGATAGATTTCAGCAGTAAGGGGATAATACTCATTGTCATTTTTGGAGACTAAAATCAAGCTAAAAGTGCACTAAGGAGATGCCACTTGGATGGTGTCATTCTAATGAGCGATGTCTGCCAGGCATTAGTAGTAGGTGAACACACTCAGCAAGTTGGCCAGAGCTGAGTGGGAACTATAGACGTGTGATTTATCTTCTGACAGAATATCTGTGTTGGCAACAGCCTCTCCGATGTGGGACAGAGATGGGAAAGAAGGGAACGCACTGTGACAGAAGGGTTCTGTCACTCTATGTGCCGGCCAGAATCCTATCAGCCTTGTGTGCTGAGCAGAATGCTTCTGACAAGGTCACTGCTAAAGTCTCCTTTAAGTCACAAGAGCACACATTATTACATAAGGACGTGTGACTGTTTGGGGAAATATTTAGGCTGGATACAAGTTAACTCTGGTTTTGGGGACTGTGACTCATGTTGGAAAGAGAACTGGATACATTACACCTGACCTTTTGAAATATCTTTCTCCTTGCTAAGGGAATGGATAGGATTTGATTGATCAGGATAAGAGAGGTGCATTGTTCTAAAAACAGATGCCCCTGAATGTAGGCTATAATAATAACAGCTAATGTTTACATAGCATTTACATGTGCTAGGTGCTGTGCTAAACACTTTCCAATTATTATCTTATTGACTATGATATGTGCTTTCCAATTATCTCATTTGATTCTCACTATTATTATCCCCATTTTACAGACAAGGAAACTGAGATGGAAGTTAAATGACTTGCCCAAACTCACAGAGCCAGTATGTATCAAAGAGTCAGAGGTGAGACTTTAACCCAAATCTTCTCAGTGTTAAGGCGCTCTCTCCTTTTCTCTCTCTCTCTCTCTCTCTCTCTCTCTCTCTCTCTCTCTCTCTCTCTCTCTCTCTCTCTCTCTCTCTCCCTCCCTCCCTCCCTCCCTCCCTCCCTCTCTCTCTCTCTCTCTTCCTTTCACTTCCTTCCCTCTCTCCCTTCTTCCCTCCCTCCCTTCCCTCCCCTCCAGATCTGCTCCTCACCCAGGGTTCTTTAGAAATCATAGATCTGGTATATGTCTGTGTGTATGTGTGTACACATATATGTAAGATAATGTATACACATATGTAATATAATACGTAATATAATATATAATGTATTTCTACATAATTACATTTTAAATACTTATACTAGAGAGAGGGAAGCACAACTTGAAATGCATACACAACCCTTATGATAGGTTAGTAATAAGAGTTAGATGAGGGGGGTGGAGGTAGTCTGCGTTAGATCACCATGGCAATTGAATGTATCTACCCATTCTTTAGTTATAACATCCAGTAGTTGTTACATCTAATTAATCAAAATAATGATCAGACAACTGTACTCTGATTGAAGATAGGGAGAATAAATGCATTTACTTCCTAGTTACATGATAGTTATGCAAGTGCACTCGGGGGGATGTAATGAACAAACAAATCTTTACTATTCATCCATTCACCATTAAAGAGAGAGGTGGGGTTCACTCAACAAGAGGAAAAGCCCTGTGTTGCCACATTACACATCTCAGAAGTGGCAGAAAGTAATACAGTATCTCTTTGCTAACTTGTATTATGTCTCTCACTAGATATGAGGGAAATATTTTTGTAAACCTTGAAGTTCTGTAACAACATGAGAGGAAGAGGAAGTAGCTGAATCAGTCATCCCACTTGCATAACTACAACTGCCTCCCTCTTTCCTGTTGGCATCCTCCTATCTACTCCTCGGCTCCATCTCAGTGTTTTGACAGTGTCTTCCACCATGTCTCTTGCATGAAGAGCAGGGATTGTAGCAAGGTGCTCAGTTTCATTTTGACAGCTCTCATTTTGGACAGCATTGCATTCAAGGTGTAGGTTTTCCTTCAGAGGCTGGGATCTTGTTTTCTACTTGTCAATGACTCTTCCCTGTATCAACGGAATGGCAGCTGTGCATTGCTGACAAGATGAATTATTGAAATTGTTGTTGTTGAGTCCTCTCAGTTGTGTCTGATTCTTCATGACCCCATTTGGGGTTTTCTTGGCAAAAAATCCTGGAGCAGTATGCCATTTCCTTCTCCAGCTCATTTTACATATGAGGAAACTGAGGCAAACAGGGTTAAGTAACTTGTCCAGGGTCATATATCTAGTAAGTATCTGAGGTCAGATTTTAACTCATGAAGATGAATTTTCCTGATTTCAAGCCTAATGATGTATCCTCTGTGCCTTCTTACTGCCCAAGATGAGTATGATATCATAGTAATTAATCAAATTAATTAATTAAGCCAAAGTCACAAGTATGATTCCCAATGGGTCAGTTCATTTCTCTCTTACGTGATTATAGGACACACCCATAGCCCAGACCAGCTGGCTTCCATATAAATCTGAACTAACAAGATTTCATTAAATAATTACCATACGTAAGGCACTATGGAAGGTAGTGGGAACGTAAAGACAAAAAGTCCCGGACTTCAAAGAGTTTACATTCTCTTGAGGGGGTGAAAGATGTAAATGGATAAGTACATACATGACTATTTGAGCAAAGAGAGAACAGTAGCAGCTAAGGGGATCAGAAAAGATTTCTAATGGGAGTTGAACCTTGAAGGAAGTCAGAATAAAATGCAGAGGTGAGAAGGAAGAGTATTCTAGATATGGAGACTATCTCTACAAAGGATAGTTGGAATATCAGTTCAGAAAACAGCAAGTAGGCCTCCCTGGATGGAATGCAACATGTAAAGGGAAGTCATGTGAAATAGTAGAAAGGTTGGTTGGAGTTTGATTGTAGAGGACTTTATATAACAACAAGTTGAGGGAATATGAAATATATCCTAGGTAATAGGGAGCCACTAAAAATTTTTGAGCAGAGGAATAACCTGTTCTTTAGAAAGATTATTTTGGTAGATATATGGAAGATAGAGCTCAAAGTGGAGAGACTGGAAGCTGGAAGGCCAGTTAGTCCAAATTAATGTAGACTATTGATCACAAGAGGAGGGAGCCAAGATGGTGCTGACACATTAATGCAGACCCACCCCTGCTGCTAGAAGAACAACTCAGAACATATGTTCTACTTATGATAGAAAAGAAAAATCATCTTCATAAGCAAAGGACAGAGTAATTTAAACAAATTACTTTAAAATGCTATAAAGCTTTGTGAGTTTTTCTATCACTACAAAAATCTCAATTTTAGATAGGCAACAATTAACATGGCATTTATTTTGCTAAGGTAGAGAACATACTCTACTTGCTTTAAAAAGCTGTTCATAACATTGTACACAGTAACAGCAATATTGTATGATGATCAACCATGAACGACTTAGCTATTCTCAGCAATACAATGATCCAAGAAAATTCTGAAGGATTTATGATGAAAAATGCTATCCATCTCCAGAAAAAAGAATTGGAGTCTGAATACATACTGAAGCATACTCTTTCTTTGCTTTCTTTATTTTTTCTTTGGGGTTTTTTGTCTATTTTCTTTTGTAAATGATTAACATGGAAATGTTTTCTACAACGGCACATGTGTTACCTGTAGCAAATCACTTGCGGTCTCAATGAGGCAGGGGAGGGGAGGGGAAGGGGGAGAGAATTTGGAACTCAAAAATTTTTTAAATTAATGCTAAAAAATTGCTTTTACACATAACTGGGGGAAAATGAAAATATTGAATTTAAAACCAGAAAAAATAAATTAAAAAATAAAAAGCTACTCATGGCAAAAAATAGTCCAAGGGTCTTACTTTATGCAATCTGACCTATCACAGCTATTCCCTACCTTTCTTAAGGAGTGCCTCTTTTTAACATCAAAAAAAATTGTGGAGCTCCCTGCATGAGAGTTTACATTCTCTTAATGAGGTGAAAGATGTAAATGGATAAGTAAATACATGACTATTTAAGCAAAGAAAGAATAGTAACAACTAAGGGAATCAGAAAAGGTTTCTGATAGGAGTTGAACCTTGAGAGAAGTCAGAGTAAAGTCATATTCATGCTACATATTTGCTGAACCAAATAAAACTCAAAATGCAAAAAAACCCCTCAAAATGCTTGATACATATGTGGATCTTTGTAACAATGCTTTACCTCCACCCCATCCTTCCCCAAGTGTCTGCAGATCACACGAGGGAAACCACTGGTCTAGTGGGAAAAGTCCTAAACTAGAGGTCAAGGTACTGGGGCTCTAGCTCTGACAGTGGCAAATCTCAAGCTCTCTGGACCATAACCCATCTGAAAAATGAGAGGGTTGTAACAGATAATCTTGGAAACTCCTGATTCTTTTGCCATGATTCAGTAAATATTCTTTAAAAGAGCGTGGCACCATAGTGCACAGGGTGCCAGGACTTGAATTAGGAAGACTCATCTTCTCGAGTTCTAATCTGGCCTCAGACACTTGCTAGCTGGATGACCCTGGGCAAGTCACGTAACCCTGTTTGCCTCAATTTCTCATCGATAAAATGAACCAGAGAAGGAAATGGCAAACTACCCAGTATCTCTGCCAAGAAAACCCCAAATGGGGTCACAAAGAGTAGGACACCACTGAACAACAAAAATTCTTTAAAAACTGTATTTAATTGTATCTAATTAACTTCTTATGAATCATACCATACTTTAAATGCACTAGGAGAATTCAAACATCAAGTCTCAGTTTTTTCATCTATAAATTGTGAAATAATAATACTTTTTTTTAACTACTAAGGGGTCATAACAGGTTAGGCTCATAGTCTGATGGGGCAGATTTCAATGAGCAGGTTCAGAATGATTCTGTCCTTGGAAGTACAGGTATGAGAAATAGCTAAGGAAGTCCCAGGTGAGAAAGAGAGAATATACATAGTGTGTATCCATCTCCAGAAAAAAGAATTGGAGTCTGAATACATACTGAAGCATACTCTTTCTTTGCTTTCTTTATTTTTTCTTTGGGGTTTTTTGTTTATTTTCTTTTATAAATGATTAACATAGAAATGTTTTCTATAAAGGCACATGTATTACCTGTAGCAAATCACTTGCCCTCTCAATGAGGCAGGGGAGGGGAGGGAAAGGGGGAGAGAATTTGAAACTCAAAATTTTTTTAAAATTAATGCTAAAAATTGTTTTTATACATAACTGGGGAAAAATGAAAATATGAATTTAAATGAATTTAAAACCAGAAAAAATAAATTAAAAAATAAAAAGCTATTCATGGCAAAAAATAGTCCAAGGGGGTGTGTGTGTATGTGTGTGTGTGTGTGTGTGTGTGTGTGTGTGTGTGTGTGTGTGTGTGTGTGTGTGTGTGCATGTCTTTGGGAAAAGAAAAACTCCCCAACAATGGGTTAGGAGGTTGACATCCACCCTGTTCCAGCAAAGGTCATTCTCTCCTCTGTAGCTCCCAAAGCTGTCCAATGTGCCCTGGGAGGGGGGAGGAGGGGGCCAGAAGGAATGCAAGGAAATGGGAACGGTAGTTGTTTTGAAAAATAAGATTGGACGTGTCAGATGTAGTCTTTAATAATATAAAAGACCATGCCTAGAAATGGATGCCAGTCACACCCATCTTAAGTAAGACCAGGAAAAGTGATAAGGAGCACCAATTCCTGTTTTTTTCCTTTGAGTTCCATCCCATGATTTAAAAAAAAATTTTAATTAAATTAATTTTTTTAAAGCTACTCATATCTTGCCATTTTACCTTTGACCTTTTCAGTCTCCCAGGAGGAGTCTTGGGTGATATAGCTGAACCCGATTCTGCACTTGTCATACTGCTGTCCCATACGTTCTCTTTCTTAAGAGAGTCCTTAAAATTCCCACTTTAGGGAAAAAACTCTGCCTTCTAGTCCTGATGCTGAGTGAAGTTATTCTTTTCCTGAGCTAAGAAGAAAGCAAACTCCCAGGGTATTTAGAGGCATTAGCCTTTGCCAGGCAGTCAGTCCAAGCCCTGCCAGAATGACTCTTCTATTTGAACTGCTTTCCCCACAGGATGTTATAAGGAAAGTTTTATATTAATATGACCTAGCATTATTCAATTTATTCAACAGATATTTACTGAATAACTCCTAAATTCAAGTAAGGCACTGGGGATATAAAGACAAAGAAAAAGAAAGATAGAAAGAAAGACAGAAAGAAAGGAAGGAAGGAAGGAAGTATATTTATTAATCCCCAGATAAGTTCCTAGTCTACATGGAAGTAAAAACAGATTAAAGCTGTCCACATGGAGATAAAAGGAGTTTGCAAGGAAATTCCCTGGGGTCTCAGGAGTGCCCTGACCAGAATCCTAGAGCTGATTTTATGTCATCCTTGCCCAAAGGGTCCACAGCTAGGTCAAAAGGCTTACAGTTGAGGTCTAGGTCAATATTCCTGGAGGGATAGTTAACTTAAATTGTCCCGAGTCTGCTCCATAGGATAATATCGTAGGTTTCAGCAGTTCTGATTGGTGGTGCAGGAGTGTTGGGATTAAATCAAGCTGAGACTTGGACCAAATTTTACATATACATACATATATATATATATATATACATCTATACATCTATAAAATAATATTAATTCAATTGTTATTAAACTAAAGTCCATAGACTCCTACAGCTTGACATAACATGTAATATACAGACATGAGTTCTAACCACAGTTCTGTTAGTAACTAGTCATGTGACCTTGGACAATTCACTTTATTTCTGTGGGCCTTCTTGCCTTCATCCAAGAAATGAGGAGGAAGAAGTGTTGGACTGATGTTTTCTCAGGTCCTTTCAAGCTATGACAGGTTATGGCTCTTTTTCAGTTAGCCTTAGAGTACCTTTGGAAGAAAGGATGGTGTTCAAATTGAATGACATGTTGGATTTTGTCTGCTGTAATTCTATAACTTCTAGACCAGTGGTACTGAACTTGAATGGAACTAGAAACTGATCCTTGCAGGTCACATATTGACTTAGAAAACCCACAAACTAACATTATCTATGTTGCATTTTTATTTATTTTGTTCAATATTTCCCAGTTACATTTTAATCTGGTTCTGGAATACCCCTAGTTTGGAGCCCACAAATTGGACATCACTTCTCAAGGTCACACCACAATACCCCAGAGGCTGGAAATTCACTTAGCCTACTATCACTATAAACTGCTATACCCCAAGGCCCAGGAACTCCTTTGTGGTGGATTTCTTCATGGAAACAGAAAAAAGGAATGAGATGACAAACCGCTGAGCTAAAAAAAAAAATGTCTCTGGAGAGGCAGTGGGAAAGACTCCTGGTGGTCTAAAAGGTGACTTGCATGACATTGTCAGGTTAGTTCCTTATATCTATCTGCCTCTCATGAAAAGGACAAAAAAGTCGATATCAATCCAAAAGAACCCCACAGGAAGGATAGTATTTGTATTTACACAGAACTTTGCCAAGATAAAATTCTTTGAACATAAGAGAAGCAAAGGGTGGGGTGGGGGGGAAGAGAGGAAGGAAAGAAAAGAGAAAAGGCATTTATATGAAATGTACCATATGCCAGCCACCGTACCAAGCGCTTTACAAATACTATTTCATTTGATAAAAGCAAAGTTAACACTTCAAGGTAACCATACTTATCTCCATACTTCAAACATCAGGGTTTCCATCAGTGTGGGCACTTCTCTATCAATAGCATGGTCATTCTACTCCTCTGCGGGTGGTCATAGCGGGCTTTGTGCCCTGTCCTACCCAGTTCATCACCTAGTTGCTAATCTTCTGGTGGTGAGCCCTAACGGTCTTAGCTAAGGCAGATCTTGGATGACAGGCATGTCCGCTGACCACATACTTGAAACCTTTCCAGCTTGATATGAACTGACAAGCCTTGTACTCCATTGGCAAAGCTCTCAGGAGCCCGCAATTAACTTCCCAACCAAGATGAGGCACTGGAGCCCTTTAGTGGAAGTAAGATGAAGATGGGAAGAGGGCACTCGGAAGCCATTTAAGAAAACCTTAGGATATGGCAGTAGGAAATGTATTGCCATGTATCAGGGTGGAATTATGAAATATAGATAATATTGAAGGAATTGGAAAATATGATTGCTGAACCTCTGGCAATAAAATGCTTTGCAAACAAAGTGCTATATAAATACTGGTGGTCATATTATTAATATGTGCTTACAGGGTTGTTGTGGGACTTCAATGAGATAATGCATGCCTATCTCCTTGCAAACTTTAAAGTTTTATAGAAATGTCAGTTATTATGGTTAAGTGGAATTCTGAAGTCAACCCCTTCTATTAAACAGGTGAAAACACTGTTATTATTTTTTAAAGACCAAATAAGAAAGGAAAAAAGAACAGAATCAAAGTGGTCTCAGCTTGAGCAGAATAAAAGGGTAAGACATGCTAAGAAATAATCAATAGCCATTTATTTTCTATAGAATATGTTATTATGCCGCAGGACCCAAGTAACAACAAGCTACCAGACAATGGACAGCATGTGGTTTGGGTGCCTGATTGGAAATTAAACGATACAAGATAGCAATGAGTCAGAGTTTCTATTTTCATCTAGATAGAAAAGGAATTACTAAAATATGTACTTTGGTTCTTCAAATAATATATCCTGAAGGCTTGAAACATTTTGAGATCGCTCAGGCAGAATTGTGGCTGCTGAATGATTCAAAGTCAATGAAACGTGGCTTTTTGTCACATTCTATAGCCAAGAGATCAGAAAATGGAGATATCCGAGGTACATGAGTCTTTTGTATGGAGGGAGGCAAGAGGTAAATAAATGCAGACATTTTTCTATGTCCCCCCCAGAGAGGCAGTTGTGGTAAGTGCGGTGAAAGTAGCAAGAAGCCTAGACAGGGAATCAGATCCAAGTACTGGTTGTCCTACAGAATGAGCTAGCTGTGCGATCATTGACAGGTGTCTTAAAACTGCAGACTAACAGAGTCACAAGGGGCCTTGCAGATCATCAAATCCAAACCATATCTCAACAAAACTTCCTTACAATATTGCCAACAAGTGATCATCCAGTTTCTGCTTAATGTCAAGTAACCCATTCTACTTTTTGGACAGCTCTAAGCATCATGGAATCATAAGATTTAAAAGTGCAAATGATTTTAGAGAGCATCTAGTCCAACAGCCTCATTTTACAGATGAGGAAACTGAGGTACAGAAAGGCTAAATTCCAAAAATTATGCATAGCTAATGAGTAGCAGAAGCAGGTGATCCAAACTCAGAGGATAGGCAAACACCCATGTTAGGGAGCATGGTACATAGATGATGAGCTAGCAAAGGAGACCGAGAAGGAATGGTTAGAAAGGCTGGAGGAAAATCAGGAGAAAGTAATGTCTTGAAAATTTAGAGGAGACACAGTAGTTAACACTCAGGATAAGACATGGGTCAATATTGCTGATGCAGCAACTTGTTCTTGAAATATAAGGACTGAGAGCAGACCATCGAGTATGACAATAAGAGATTGCTGGAAACCTTGAAGAGAAGAGTTACAGTTGAGTGATGAGGTTGGAAATCAGATAACAAAGGGTTGTAGAGTGAGCAAAATGATGTTAAGTGAAGGCAACAAACGCAGAATACTTTGAAATTTGGTTGAGAAAAGAAAGAGAGATATGAGATGAGATGATGATAGGGCCCAGTTGAGGCTTGTGTTTGTTTCTTTTTTAAGATATGGGAGACTTTGTTTAAAGTCAGTGGGGAAGGGTTGAAAATCAGGAGAGTGATTAAGGTTATGGTGTGTGGGGAAGACAGGAGGGAATGGACAGAATCAGGAGCACATGAAGAGGGGCTGGTCTTGTCAAGGAGAAAGGTCACGTCATTGTCAGAGACTGGAGGAAAAAAAAAGAGAGTGGGAAAGTGGGGGTGATGTGAAGGGATTCTGAGATGAAGCTGACACAATAGGTCTCAGTTTAGACATGGTCCTCAGCAGAGAGGTGGAGAGGGGTGGGGTATGAGGGATGTATAGAAGGCCTGAGGAAGGAAGAGGAGATCTGAAATAACTTGTACAGGAAGCAAGGCAGGAAATCAATTGGAGAGAAAGACAAGAATTGCTTTGCTACAATAACGTCCAGGTTGAAGTTGGATAATGAATTTATTATCCCATCAGGATAGAGGGTTGATTCTTCCAGTTAGAGTTAGCATCATGGGAGTAGGAATGAGGGAAGAAGACAATGGGAGTAATCTAGGGATGATATTTTGCAAAGGATGAGAAGAAATAGGACAAAGGGTGAGGAATTTGAGAGTAAAAGACAGTGGCCAACAGTAGGACTGAGACGAGAAAGGGAGGAAAGTGAAGCCAAAACAGAGGAAAGGACCTGAAAAAGTATGAAAGGATGGAGGGAATTCAAGTCAAGAGAGGGGTGAAGAAAACTTTTAGTAAATGAGGTATATGAAGAGTTTGAATGATAAAAGGTTATGGTCAAATAGTAGAATGTCAATTTTATTTTTAATAAGGAAGTGGAACATTTTCAGGATAATGGTGAGAACTAAGACTTCCCTCAAAGTATTGATTCATTAATTACCACTCACTGGCACATTAATTAAACTAGTTCTTAATCTACCTACTTGAACTATCTCGATCTTATATAATAGTATATCATGAAATACCTTATAAATTGCCTGAATCAAAACGCAGAAATACTATGTGTACTGAATTCCCCTAATCACCCAGTCTAGTTACTATCAAAAGGGAAAGTCAGATTTACTTGGCATAATTTATTCTATGCTAGCTCACAGTGATCTGCTTCCCTAAGTACTCACAAAACAGTCATTTAATAAATGCATTATAAAACTTTATGAGTAATCCAAGGCAAGCACATCCCATATAGTCTGAAGAATGTATCTTCTTCGCCCTTTATGTAAATTAGGAAACTTGTAGCAGCAAGCACCCCAGCATACATAGAAGGGCCTGCTGCACAAGTTCTTAAATCTGCTTTTCTAAAAGGAAAGCAACTTTTGAGTGGTCAATAATCACTTTAGTTACATTCACTAACAAAGAAAATATAAGCAGAGAAATACAGACCAGCAGACAGGGCTTCTAACTGTTTGACAATAAGCAATACATACATCAGAGATCAACAGACAGATCCAACTGTCTGACCATTACATACATACATGGTTACCAGAGAGAGAAGGGCCAACATCTGGGTTTTCAAAGGCAGGGGGACTCCTTAATGGCCATCCAGAGTCTCATCTGGCACATGAACCTTCTTCCAAATTCTGAGCCCCAAAGCAAAACCTCAACTCTGAGAATATATACACTTTTCAGAGTCAGAGGGCATCATGACCCTCTTAACCCAGTAACTCATTAGAAATAAACAAAATGTCTGGGCCTTCTTACAAAACAAGTCTCCCCTGGCTTGTTTTACTCCCTTGCAGCCTATTAATGGGCGGGGAAGATCTTTACATTACACTTGTTTCTTTCTTCTCCTATGGGGCTTCTTTTCTACCCTTGAGTGTTCGGATCTCATTGCTTTTATGCATTGTGGGAGGTAGGGTCCTCTGCTGCTTTTCAGATGTTCTTGCTGTTGTCCAGTCATTTTTCAGTTGTGTCTAACTATTCCTGACCCCGTCTGATGTTTTCTTAACAAAGATACAGAGTGGTTTGCCATTTCCTTCTCCAGCTCATTTTACAGATGAGAAAACTGTGGCAAATAGGATTAAGTGACTTGCCCAGTGTCACACAGGTAAGTGTCTGAGACCTTGAATTCAGGAAAAGGAGTCTTTCTGACCCAACACTCTAACCACTATGCTACCTCACTGCCCCTTTCATTTGTTCAGGGATCTTTGTACCACAATTACCAGGTTCCCTTCCATACTAATATACATAGCAATTATATCCAATTACAAAAGGAGATAAATAATAAAATAAAATTCAACTCTCAAGACTTAGTGTTTCATTTTTTCCTTCTTCTTTCTCTCCCACTCATCAGACATCAGATGATTTCTATTTACAACTTACTCCTTTGCAATGTTAATGCCACAGCTTCATCTATAAAATCAAAATATTAAACTAAGTGACTTCTTAGATGGCATCTATCTTCCAAAATGCCAAGATATTTTCTGTTTTGCTTATCTTGGACCAGCAAGCTGTAACAGAAAAATCTAATTTGGGACTAACAGAAAACTCAGGCAGAAAATGCCCTTATGACAAAAGTTTTCAACTTATTATTTCACAATATTATTCTTGCTCCTTTTTCTTAAATGGCCAACATTAAACAAAATTTGCATATACGGTTGGAGCATAGCTGGATCAGAATGCTATGTTCCTTAGGCCTTCCTTACAGCTTCCTAATTTTTTAAGATTATCATAAGTTGTTGACAACAAATTTGATACATAACTGGTAAGAAAGGGTGTTAAGAAATATCTTTTTAAAAAACATAGCTCCATCCTGAAGAGATAAAGACTAAATGCCAGCCATTTCTCACAAAGAGATTGACATTCATGCAATGCTTTAGGGTTTACAAAGTATTTCATATGCATCATCTCGTTTTTTGTTTCACAGGAACCTATAAGATAGCTATTATAGATATTATTCCCCTTATACAGATGAGAAAACTGAGAATTAAGGAGGTTAAGTGGAGAGGATTCTGGGAAGATGTCGGAGTAGGTCAGAAAATTCCAAGCAGTCAAGAATTTCCCCCACAAAAGAGTTAAAATAACACCTTAGGGCAAACAAAGTGTAATTAAGAGTAAATGAGAATAGGGGTCCAACTAGGGTCTTCCAGGGACAATTTGAGATCTGAAGAAAAATCCCAGGAAGAGTTTTGGTCCCTGTGAAAACTAAACACCTCCAGGGAAGGTTCTGTTTTAACAACAAGCAACAAGCTGCAAAGCCTGATGCACACATGCACACACGCACACACCCACACATGCACACACACACACGCACACATGCACACACACACACACACCCTCATAGTGAAAGGAGTTGGGTGGCTGAGCCCAGGAAGATTGAGGGAACCTGTGCTGATGAGGAAGGTCAGACCCAGCTGTGCTAGGAAGAGCACTGGGGGCAACAAGGAACCACCACACCCCCAGTGAGTGCAGAAGCAGTGGGGCAGAAAGCCCCTAGAGGTAGGGAATTACAGAAGGTTAGAGGTTTGCCTTTAGTTCCAGGCAGGCGAGAAGAACTGACAGACACCATTTCCCATACCCCAGGGCTAAAGGTGATTACAAAAATTAAGCTATTACTATACACACACATAAAAAAATGTTCTGGCAGAGGAGAAAGAATCCAACCATAGAAAACTATTATGGCAATACAGGTGATCGGGGTTCATCTTCAGAGAAGGAAATTGAAGTAAAGAAACCCCAAAGAGTAACATCAAATGATCTTTAAAAAGCTTTAAAAATCAAATGACAGAGATGGAAGAAAAAAAAATAAGAATAATCCAAGAAAAACAAGAAGGTTATGTAAGCAAAGTCAACCAATTAGAAAAGGAAATCCAGAATCTTAAAGAAGAAAATGATACCTTGAAAATTAGAATTGACAAAGTGAAGCCAGTGAAATTATAAGAGATCAAGAAATAATCAAGCAAAATTTGAATAATGAAAAAAATAAAAGAGAAAGTGAAACATCTTTAAGAAAAACAATAAATTTGGAGAATAGATCAAGAAGAGAAAATATAAAAATAATCAGCCTAACTAAAGTTTAGGATCAAAAAAAATCTTGATACAATAAGACAGAAGTAGTCAAAGAAAATTGTCCTGAATCATTAGAACAAAGGGGAAAAGTAGAAATAGGAAAAAATCCATCAATCACCACTTAAAAGAGATCCTATGAGGAAAATTCATAGGAATATCATAGTCAAATTCTGAAACCTTCAGCTCAAGAATAAAATATTAAAAGCATCAAGATTAAAACAATTTAAATATGGTGATGCTACAATTAGACCCACACAAGACCTAACTGTAGAGACATTACTTGGAACGAATATATTGAACAGCAAAAGAACTAGGGCTCCCTCCAAAAATATCATAACCTACAAGGTTAATTGTTATCCTAAATGAAAAAAATGGACATTTGATAAACTCTCAGACTTTTAAGACTTTGTTAAAAAAAACACAACAAACCCTGAACTTAATAAAAGATTTGACATACAAGAACCAAGAGAAATATAAGGTACATACCAAAGAGTAACTGATTATTAGGAATACATTAGGACAGGCTGTTTATTCTTTACTTTTATATAAAAAACATAAAATGTATGTTTAAGATTCTTATTAACAATTGGGTAGCTCATAAGTAAGACTGGGGAAAACTGGAGTAGGATATAAATTTTAAAAGTAAAGCCATTTAGGAACAGCTAAAAAGAGTAATTATTTTATGTAAATGAGGTGAAAGAGGAAGAATCGACAAAGATGAATTAGATGGGGGAGAAGAGCTGATAGTTCTGGTAACCTACTTTCATTGGGAATGGGTTAAAGAGGAAACCATACATATATATTTACAAGAGTATAAAAGTCTCCTAAATTCAGAAGAAATAAAATGATAGGTGCGTTAAGGAGGGATGAGAGGACGTGGGAGAGATCTTTAGAGGGGAGAAGGAATGTATAGGTAAAAGGGGGGTGTAGAAGGGTGTTTAGATTTATGGGAATGGAGGATAGGGTAGGGATCTTTAGAGGAGGGTAGACAAGTAATAGGAGGGCAAGACAGGGTATAAAAGTTAAGTAGAAGAGGCAGGAAGGATAGGAAACAAGAGATATGCGCAAACATAAAAAAACAAAGATCAGGAGTAGAATATGTTTGGGAAAGTATATGTCTATATATGCATGTATATATCTATAGCTACAGAGAAACATATCTAAACTTTATGGTAGCCTTAAGGGGGAGGAGGGGAAAAAAAAACAAAGTAAAAAAGTGCACGGCAGGGAACAAAAGAAAACTCACAAGGAAGCAAAGAAAAGATGGACAATTTTCAACACAAACAATCATATAGGCTTTCTTGAAATGAAAATTTATTGTTATATAATTTGAATCTTCTCTTATATTCTGCTATGCACATGGCATGCTTTTTTTTTTCAACTTTGTATTTAAATTTCAATATTTAAGTTTGTGATATGTTTTTGGTTCTTTTTCTCTATTCTGTATTTGTGTTCTGGTGTTTAAAAAAAAGAGAGGGTAAGTAATCTTTTCTGTGCTCCACGTAAGAGAAATGTGGCTCATTTTGTAGATGAGAAAAGTGAGGCCCAGAGAGGTGAAGTCACTTGTCTGTGGTCATAGTGGCAGAGATGGGACTTGAACTCAGGCACCCTGGCTCCTACTCCAGCATTCTTTCCACCAAACCATGCTGCCTCTCAGTTGTTAGAGAAAATGTGAAAACAATGAATTAAACAAACATCTACTTAGTGACTACTATATGCAGAATATTGTACCGTGCCCTGGGAGCTTCCATTCCAAAAGGAAGATAAGACAAATACACAGATGAGTATAATACTCAATATTACATAAAATGTGCAGAGCAAAATGCTAAATAAAAATTGAGAGAGGTCATCACTGACATAGGATCAGTCAAGGATTTCTGGAAGAAATAAGTGGTGTTTGAGTTGGGTTTTGAAGTATATGTCAATATAAAATCATAGATTTGAATTTAAAGGAACCCCATAGGACTGCCAGTTCAATCCTCTTATCTTACCAACGAGGAAAATAAGGCACAGAGAAGTGAAATGACTCGCACAAGATCACATGAGAAACAAGTTGTAGAAATCAAATTCAATCCCAAATCTCCTGAGGTCTGCATAAGGCATCATCTTTGGATGTAATACAAAACTTCAAGGGAATGAAACTTCCTCAGTAAAAGTAACAAATCAGCAAATATCTAACATGAAAGCCTACTGAAGTTACATTTCTAAAAATAAGTTACATGGTTTCCAAAGTTAACTCCATATGAGGAAGGTAGCAATTTTCTGGGAATTGCACATTTGAGCAACAGACCTTACAAAGAGCCAACTCTGTGTTTGATAAAAAGAACAACTTCCACACAATTAGAGCTTTCTAAAAGTGCAATCAACCACTTCAGGAGGTAATGGAGCTCCCTCATTGGAGCTCTATAAAGCACAAAGGTAAGATAAGACTGTTTAGTCATCCAAATCTCTTCCAACTCTGAAATTAAGTGATTCTATAATCCTAAAGTGTATCTGATAATGTTGACCAAAATAAGAATCATTTCTGTCCTATTATCTTTGTAAATTATGTAAAGAAGGCCACCTTTCAAATAATTTGTATAAATACAGCCATGATCCATGTTGTTGAAAATTCTCATTCTAGATGCCCAAGTTTGTTGTTGAAAATTCTCTTTCTAGATGCCCAAAGTTTGTTGTACACATTAAGATTTTCAATATTTCAAGCAAGTTAGAGCAGATCTCTAATGAATAGCTTGTGTATGTGAATCATAAGATTTAAAAAAAACATTTTCAGATATTTTTTGGCTTTCTATCCCCTTCAATTATAACAAAGATTACAACAAGGAGTGGAAAAAATGTAGTTCAACAAAACCAATCAGTTTTGTCTAACTATATATACAACATTCCACACCCATATGGATCCCATATCTGCAACAAGGAGAGAGAGCCTTATTTTCACAACTCTTCTTGGGGACCAAGCTTTCCACCAAAAATTTTTAAACTGGCATATGGAAACATGAATATTTAGAATCTCCAATGTCACTTATTTTAGACTGAAAAAGCAATTGTATCGGTTGTGAGTCTTTGGAGAAAAAGAATTCTAACACCCAGCTAAATCTATTCATTAGAGATTTATTGACTTAAATTGATAATTATTCAAATAATTACTGTAGATATGTCTTTTTTTCCATTAAATTGCCCCCAAATGTAATGGTAAGTAAACATTCTCCCCCTTCAGAATGTCACTGCTCTGCATTCCCATAACACATGCATACATTGTCTCATCTGGCTCTCCCAGCAACACTGTTGGGTAGATATAAAGTGCTTTACATTTTGCAAAGTGATTTCATCTCGAGGTTTAGGTGAAGTTGGTGATGCAAATATTGTCAAATCTATTTTACAAAGGAGGAAATAGAGTCTCAGACAAAGTACCTATCTCAGGAACCACCAAGGAATAGTTACGCCATTAGAACTCCAAGGCAAGCATTCTTTCTGGGAAGAAGGAAGGCTGAGGCTCTCTTGGACATTTCATTACAGGAGGCAGTGAGTGGAGGTTCTGGGGTGAAGAGCAGAAAGAAAACCAGGAGAGAGTGAAGAGATGGGTCCAAGGATGTTGTCATTGAATTTCTGTGTTTTTCTCACAGCAACTTTGGGCAAGTTTTACTATTCCCATGACACAAATAAGGAAACTGAGGTTCAGAGAAGTTCAAATAATTTATCCACAATCACACAGTTAATAATGAATGCAACTTGATCTCAAACTAGTCTATACATTAAGTTGACAGAGCAGAGAAGGGAAAAAGTAGAGTTATTTAACAAAAGAACAAGATTTTAAACAGAAAGTAACAGTGAGGGATATAAAATCAGAGAGCAGAGGAGATGGATTAGGGGCTATTGATGGTGCCAGGGAAGGGACTAGCATAGTGTCATGCTGTCTGTTTTATAATATTGCCTGTTTCCTTCTGTTATTTATCCCAAGGAGACTTAACTCTGGCAACTTCCAACTCTCAAATGGATTCAAAGAAAAATAGCCTCTTAACTTTATGGGAAGATGGAATTGGCCCCATCCTGACTTTGGATTATATATCAAAAAATGGTTTCCGTCAAGTTCCAAGCAAACACAGCACTTTAAACTGCATAAAAAGTCAATTTGTTTTGTACAGGAAGCATTGGTAGCAGTCTAGAGGAACTATGCTGCCTCTTGATCAGCCTAGACATGGGTTAGGAGTTGGAGTTGATAATTGAACACATTGGAAAAAATGATTATGTCTCAATATATTGGGTGTAAGTCTGGGATCAGGAAAGAAGAACAGATTAGCAATAAGATATATTGCCTTAAACATTCAGAGAGAATCTTACTGTGCCTAAGTTTCAAGGTAATCTTATTGCTATTTCATTTTCATAAGCGGTCATCTCCACTCAAGCATTGAAAAGGAGGGAATTCTCTGTGTGAGGCAGCACAATACATTGGACTCAGGAAGACCTAGGTTCAACCCTACTTCTAATACATCCAGAATTAATTGTTTGACCTAGGTCACATCACTTAACTTTTCAATGTTTTAAATATATATTTCAGACAATCTGTCAGTCAGTCCATCAAAAAGTATTTGTTAAGCATCTACTATGTAACACATACTATGCTAGATGCTCAGAAAACAAAGACCAAAAGCAAACCAAAGCCTGTCTTCAAGGAGTTTACATTTTTTTTTGGAAGTCACACAAAACTAGATATAAAATATAACCAAAGTAAATATAGATGATTTCTAGGTAGGAATTCACTAGCAGCTTGGGAAATCAGGAAAGTCTTTATGTAGGAGGTGAAAGAAACTAAGGATGCTAAGAGTCGAGGATCATCAGGGAATATATTCAACACATGGAGAACAGGCTGCCAATTTATATTGGTGGAGAGAATTTCCACATTTTTCTCATATTATTGAAATTACAGCTCTAGATGTACCCCTTCCCTGCCAAAAAACCTTTCCCACCATATCCCAATCTGCAAATTTCGTAGGAATGATTTAATATTTATGTGAATTTCTGTTATTATTAAAGGAAGCATTCAAGAGATCAATAGAATTTAAGGGAAGAAATAGAGTACAGTGGAAAGAGAAACAAACTATGTGCTGGTGTGGGTTCTGTTAACACTCTTTTTTTTTTTTAAATTTATTTAACTTTTAATATTCATTTTCACAAAATTTTGGGTTCCACATTTTCTCCCCTTTTGTCCCCTCCCCCCACCCCAAAACACCGAGCATTCTAATTGCCCCTGTCTGCCAATCTGCCCTCCCTCCCTCCCCACCCCTTCCCTTTGGAAGGCAAGCAATTCAATATAGGCCAGATCTGTGTAGTTTTGCAAATGACTTCCATAATAGCAGTGTTGTGTAAGAACTAATTATATTTCCCTCCATCCTATCCTGTCCCCCATTACTTCTGTTCTCTCTTTTGATCCTGACCCTCCCCATGAGTGTTGACCTCAAATTGCTCCCTCCTCCCTGTGCGCTCCCTTCCATCATCCCCCCCACCCTGCTTATCCCCTTATCCCCCACTTTTCTGTATTGTAAGATAGGTTTTCATACCAAAATGACTATGCATTTTATTCCTTCCTTTAGTGGAATGTGATGGGAGTAAACTTCATGTTTTTCTCTCACCTCCCCTCTTTTTCCCTTCACTAAAAAGTCTTTTGCTTGCCTCTTTTATGAGAGATAATTTGCCCCATTCCATTTCTCCCTTTCTCCTCCCAATATATTTCTCTCTTACTGCTTGATTTCATTTTTTTTTAAGATATGATCCCCTCCTCTTCAGTTCACTCTGTGCACTCTGTCTCTATGTGTGTGTGCGTGTGCATGTGCATGTGTGTGTGTGTTATCCCACCCTGTACCCAGATGCTGAATAGTTTCAAGAGTTACAAATATTGTCTTTCCATGTAGGAATGTAAACAGTTCAACTTTTGTAAAGTCCCTTATGACTTCTCTTTGCTATTTACTTTTTCATGCTTCTCTTCATTCTTGTGTTTGAAAGTCAAATTTTCTTTTCAGCTCTGGTCTTTTCATCAAGAATGCTTGAAAGTCCTCTATTTCATTGAAAGACCATTTTTTCCCCTGAAGTATTATACTCAGTTTTGCTGGGTAGGTGATTCTTGTTTTAGTCCTAGTTCCTTTGACTTCTGGAATATCCACGCCCTTCGATCCCTTAATGTGGAAGCTGCTGGATCTTGTGTTATCCTGATTGTATTTCCACAATACTTGAATTGTGTCTTTCTAGCTGCTTGCAATATTTTGTCCTTGATCTGGGAACTCTGGAATTTGGCCACAATGTTCCTAGGAGTTTCTCTTTTTGGATCTCTTTCAGGCGGTGTTCTGTGGATTCTTTGAATATTTATTTTGCCCTCTGGTTCTAGAATCTCAGGGCAGTTTTCCTTGATAATTTCATGAAAGATGATATCTAGGCTCTTCTTTTGATCATGGCTTTCAGGTAGTCCCATAATTTTTAAATTGTCTCTCTTGGATCTATTTTCCAGGTGAGTTGTTTTTCCAATGAGATATTTCACATTCTCTTCCATTTTTTCATTCTTTTGGTTTTGTTTTGTGATTTCTTGGTTTCTCATAAAGTCATTAGCCTCCATCTGTTCCATTCTAATTTTGAAAGAATTATTTTATTCAGTGAGCTTTTGAATCTCCTTTTCCATCTGGCTAATTCTGCTTTTGAAAGCATTCTTCTCCTCATTGGCTTCTTGAACCTCTTTTGCCAATTGAGTTAGCCTATTTTTCAAGGTGTTATTTTCTTCAGCATTTTTTGGGGTCTCCTTTAGCAGGGAGCTGATCTGCTGTTCATGCTTTGACTTCATGTCTCTCATTTCTCTTCCCAGCTTTTCTTCCACCTCTCTAACTTGATTTTCTATGAGCCCTTCTATGGCCTGAGCCCATTGAGTACGCTGGGATATAGAGGCCTTGACTTCTGTGTCTTTGTCTGATGGTAAGCATTGTTCTTCCTCATCAGAAGGGAGGGGAGGAGAAACCTGCTCACCAAGAAAGTAACCCTCGATAGTCTTGGTTTTTTCCCCTTTTCTGGGCATTTTCCCAGCCAGTGACTTGAGCTCTGAATATTCTCCTCACACCCACCTCGACTCCTGATCCTCCCAGCCAGCACTTGGGGTTTGAGATTCAAATGCTGCTTGCCAGCCTCAGGGCTTTTGGCGGGGGCAGGGCTGCTATTCAGTGTGTGATTAAGTTTAGGTGCTCAGGTGGGGGCAGGGCCGCCTCACGGGCTCCATTCCCTCAGGGGGTTTATGCAGAGACCTTCAACAATGGATCCGGACTCCTGCCTGCTTGGGGAGCCCTGGTCTGCTCCCGTCTCCGCTGTTGCCTCCCGAGGGGGCCTGAGTTATGGGGGCACCCCACTCCCCTCTCTACCCGCCAAAGAGACCCTCTCACCGACCCCTGTCACCTGTGGGTGGAGGGACCCGTGTGGCTGCTGGAGATTCCGTCCCTGAAGCCCACTCGGATTTTTTCCTCTCGTTGCCGTGGCCGTTGCAGGGCTGTACTCAGCTCCCAGTCCCGGCGCCCAGTCTGTGGCGCGAAGGACCTTTTGCTAGAGGTTTGCAGGTCTCTCCAGAACAGAAATCTCCCTCGCTCCAATATTTCGTGGCCTCTGGGTGCGGAATTCGCCGTGAGTTACTTCCCTGTAGCTGTTCTATGGGTTGTGGGTTCGGAGCTATGTGTATGTGCATCTTTCTACTCCGCCATCTTGGCTCCACCCCTGGTTCTCTTAACACCCTTAAGAAAATTATCTAACCTTCCTGATACTCATTTTCCCAATCAGGAAAGGGGGTTTGAGTTAGATGATTGCTATGGTCCTTTCTAGCTCTAAGAAATAAATAGTTCTAATGAACTGCCCTCTTTAGAATCACTAATTTCTCTTATTTTCAAATGCAATGGACTTCTTTTTCTGCCATCATTATTCTTGAATTCTCTGAAGCATTTGACACTGTGAAACATCACCCTCTCCCTCACTCTATCCCATTTCTCTCTCTGTCTCTCTGTCTTTCTCTTTGTCTCTGTCTCTCTCTCTCTCTTCCCTTCTCTTCCCTTGGTTTCTATTATATCGTATTTTTGCAACCTTTTTGAAGACTCCTTCAGTGTCTTCCTTACTGACCTCTTGTCTTCCTCTCCTTGGCCTGGCTTCTCCTCAAACCTTTAACCTTAAGACCACTCTCTATTCTCCCTCTGGTGGTGCTCTCTTCTACTCCTCTCAGTTCAGTTACAGATGATCCCAAGTCTATATCTTTATCTCCAATCTCTTCAAAGTTCCCCATGTCCATATTTCCATTTAACATTTAGATACACAGCCTAAACAGACAACTCATAACCCAACTCACTATGCCTAAAATTTAAATTATCTCCTACACCATAAATCTATTCCTTTCCTCTGATATCTCTGTTTCTGCTTGGCACAGTGCCTGGCACATGATTGAATGGTTGGCACTCTTGTTCTCCCAATTATTCAGGCTTATTGTCTTGGAATTATCTTTGAATTTTCTCTGTTCCTCTTATAATACATCTGTTCAATTGCTAAGTACCATTCTACCTCTATATATTGCTTTCATCTGTCTGGTTCCTCCTCCTTACTATCATTTCCACTGCCACTTTCCTACTTCAGACCCTCTTCTCTTCTTACCTGACCTATTGTAACAACCTCCTAAGTGATCTTTCTGCCTTCAAGAAGATCATGAATCACTTCCATAATAATCTTTCTAATGCCCTATATTTATGCAAATTCTCTCATCTAAAACCTTCAATGGTTTCCCATTATACACAAAATAAAGTTTAAAACACTACCTTGGCATTTAGGACTCTCCACACTATGGCTCCAGACTACTCAATCAGCCTTATCACATATATTCATGTACCTTAGGCTCCTTCAAGCTGTGCTGCTGTCTCTCCCTGGCTCTTCCAAACTGATCACACTCTTCCCCATTCTTGGAATAGACACTGCTCTCAATCTCTACCTGCTGAATTTCACTACTCCTTCAAGGTCCAACTCAGATACCACTTCCTCCATAAAACTTCTCCATGTGTCTCCAGGTAAAAATGGTCTGCCTCTCTTCAAATGTCTCAAAATACTCTGCCTTGCTTTCCCTTGTCCCTATCACATCCTACTTTATATCTTACCTATTTACAAATCCTCACTCCATACCCACTTAACAATAACTCCCTGAAAGGTTATCTCCAGCACAGAAAACAGTGCCTTGAAATGGACTAAGTATTTAATAAATGTTTGAATGAGTAGAATCCAAGATTTTTAAGGTGAGATTCCAAACGCAATTTCTGTTTGATACCAATAATCACTAGTGAATGCATGAACAAGATCTGTTTCAAGCCTTTTTTCAGGCTTACTTGCTAGCAGTGACATGTTACAAATATTTTTCACTATTGCTCTCCTTACTTTATGTTTGGAAAGTCATCTGGTTTTAGGTTTTATTCCACTCAATAAATGATGCAAAGTACACCTCAGTGATCGCCTTGAAATTCTCTTGTTGCCTTATTAGAAACTTTGAATGTCTAATTCAGCCCACATTTTCAATTGGCTTAACTTAATCATTTAAAAACTACATGTAGTTTGATTAAACTGAAAATTAAGATCCCAAACACACCAAGGTGATTAGTGCAGTATGAGCGATGATTCATAATTTGAAAATTATAACTACACTGCTGAATGAAGAATTTCTGCTTAGGAACTTAAGGTTGTGCCATATATTACAACCAAAAAAAGTTTCCCTAGTTTTCAACACAATCCTGAATGGAATACAAATTAATAAAGAGTTTTTCCCTCTTTTGGTGTCTCTTATACAATGTCTTAACTATAAAAAAAAAAAAGATCTCTCTTTCCGTCTCTTTCTATATGTAATATGTATATATGTGCTATTCAACTTTAATAGGAGTATTGAAGTCTCATTTCTCCAAGATGGATAGGTAAAATCTCAATTAATCATCATATATTTAATAAAGTCACATCTTGGCATGGAGGTAGCCCTGGCTTCTTGAAGACTATACCAGTAAAATGCAAAGTCATAACCAGCTGAAAACACTTCATGTAGAGACCTGGAGGTGAACTGTCAATCATTAATTTTTTCTGCTGCTGCTATATGAGATAACTATGGAGTAAAATGGACCAACCACAATTTGTTATGACAGATGCTAAACAGAGGATAAAACATTAACATTCTGTGGTATACAGTTATCCCTTTATTACACAGTAATATGTTTATGTATACAGATATTTAATGACTAGAGTCCAAGTAACTTAATTTGTCTCTTTTTTTGTTTGTTTTTTAAACTGCTTTCTTTTTTAAAATGTACCTGGATTATTTTAGTTTCTAAAAATCAAAAAAAGAAATAATTTACTTCCATATTTCTATTATTTTCAACTCTACTGTATTTGAAATAGACGGTAATAGGTAAATTCCATTTAGACAAAATTCCAAGGATCAAAAATTCAATATTCTTCTGAGTGGTATTAACCTTTATTTTAAATTTCTACTCCTACATTATTAAGGGTTTCTAATGCAAAAAAATGAAAGAAAAATATAAAGCCAAAAAAATGAAAAGTAAACAAAAATTCCAAGCAATACAGGTTAAGAGGTTAAACATTATAGGCCTTCAATAGGCATGTGGCTATTTTCTAATCTATTTTTCTAACCTTCTATCCAAAAGTATATCCATTAAGAATAGCATTTAGGAGGCGGCGGGCTTGCGTGGGGAAGGGAGGGCCGGTTTCCCTTCTCTCCTATCTCTTCCCACCCGAGTTAGGGTCCTGGAAGGCTGGTCGCGGTTCGGAGAGGCCCCCAGTCCTCAGGAGGTGCCCGGCTTCCTGGGGCTGGGGCCATGGGCCCGAGCGGGGGCCTGTATGGCTGTGACGACCCCCGGTGCAGGGCGGCAGTGCTGGGCTGCTACAAGGAGGTGGTCAGAGCCAAAGCGGGCAAGGCCCGCAAGCTTGCGGCTTTGGACGCGTGGCATCAGGAGGAGCTGCCAGTTTCCATAAGGGAGAGAAAGGAGAAATACCTAACTCGAGATGAATTGGTGAAGCTGATGGAATGGAAGCTGGCGAGGGGCAAGTTCAGACCACGACTGCAGCATTTGGTGGCCACTAACCCGGAAGAGATGGTGAAGCGATGCACCACAGCAGCCTTCTCTCTATTGCCCAATGTGGAAGCTGCCATCACAGAGCTGAGCCAGCTAAAGGCCGTGGGACCAGCTACTGCCTCTGCAATTTTGGCTGCAGGTGCCCCAGAGACAATAGCATTCATGGCAGATGAGGCAGTGGCTGCGGTCCCTGACCTTCCTGTGCTCCAGTATACTCTCAAACATTATATTTTGTATCTGGACAAGATCTGGGCCTGTGCTAAGAGACTGAACCAAGTTGATCCTTTATCAGAATGGACTCCTCACCAGATAGAAATGTGCCTCTGGACCTGGACTGTGGCCCAAAAACTGTGTCCCACAGTCCTGCCCTCCTTTTCTTGGATGGCCCCCAAAGCCAGGGAAGATGCTGAAGATGTCAGACCTTCCAAGAAACGAAAAGCTAGTATTCACTGATCTGTATACACTATCTGTATACACTCCACCCAAGAGAAATGCATCAAGTCACAGTAACCTGCAGCCAGGCCCCTATCTACTGATATCCATGGAGGCCTCAGGGCTGAGGGTAGCCACTATCATCCATTAAAATTGCCTTCCATCCCAAAAAAAAAAAAAAAAAAGAATAGCATTTAATAAAGTATCATGGTAGATATCATTATGCTCCTAGACAACAGGGATTACTTCTGTCTCCTGTATTTATACCCCCAGTACCTAATAAAGATAGCTAATTGTTTGTTGACTACTTGTTCAACTGTTTAAAATACCAAAATGGCAGGTTCCTAACTGGGAATGGAAAGCACTGAATGAGGATACTAAGATTTATTCTAGCTTAAGGTCTTTCAAATCTCATCAAAGGGGATTTAAACAAAAATAGAAGGAAGAGAAAGAATTTTGCTTATATATATATATATCTACCAAGATAGATACCACAGAGAGAAACTATAATGTTGAGGAGGGGGAGTAGACAGCAGTTGGCATCTAGAATTTCACAAGAGACAAAGCCAAAGAAAACAGACAAGAGTAAAACTTGAGCCTTAAATGTCCATACACAGAACACAAAGTATGGACAACAAGCAACTAGAAGTCTTAACGCTAAAAAGCAAAATTGACCTCACAGGTAGCACTTGGACTTACCGATAAAAAAGAAATTTAGCTCTGTATGCAGTAAAAAAGGATAGGTAAAGGTATACAGCATTATATATTAAGAAGTTATACTCATTTGAAGAACAATAGGCAGAGTAGGGAAACAGAGGAGAGAACATATAATTGATGAGGTTGAAACAGAAATTTTTTTGTCATTAGAGTATGCTATAGGCTACCATGACAGAAAGAGGATATAGATGAGAAATTGATCAAACAAATAATAAATCAACACTGAGACATGACTTAGTGGTGATAATCAATTCTATTTACCTGGACATCTGCTGTGTCTCTGTCTCTCTCTGCCTCTGTCTATCTCTCTGTCTCTATCTCTTTCTCTCTTCTCTCTCTCTCTCTCTCTCTCTCTCTCTCTCTCTCTCTCTCTCACACACACACACACACACACACATGCGTGCTCGCATGCACGCGTACACACGCAAAAGCAGAGTTAGTAATAATTGAATTTTATTGACTTTCATTAGCAGTATTTTCATCCTTCAAAAGGTAGAGGAACAAACAAGAGGAAATTCTATTTGGGACTTAATTCTACCAATAGGAAGGAACTGTTTGTTTGAGTGCCTGGAATTCTTTCACTCATCTCCATTTCCTAGCTCCACTGGTTTCCCTTAGGTACCAGCTAAAAATCCTACCTTCAACAATATCCTGGTCTTTCTCAAAGCTAGCACATTTCCTCTGTCAATTATTGCCAATTTATCTTGTATGTATCCTATTTCTGTCTAGTTGCTTGGCTATTGTCTCTCCCATCAAATTATCTTTCCTTTATCCCCAGTGTTTAGCATAATGCCTGGTACATAGAAGGCACTTAACAAATACTTGTCACCTGACTAACAGGAAACGTACATTTGAGAGAAGTAGTTCTTAGAGTTTAAGACAGAGAAAAGGTAATTTGGATATGATTTGGCAGCCAATCTATAGGTTTCAAAAGTTTCAGAGGAAGGAGAAGTAAGATACCAAGAATTAAAATTCTACAGGGAAGATTTAGAAAGTTCTCAAGAAAAAAATCTTGAGACACAGAGAATAAAATTCTGGTGAGAAGAAAAAGGAAGTGTTGTCTGAAAGGATGAATGCAAATGCGCAGAAAACCCATCAACTAACTTAAATTTTTTAAACAAATGTGGAGAAGATGGAAGTAAGAGTAATATGAGGGGTGGGGGAAGTGCAACATGGATAGTATTAACAGAGTATGAAGATTTCATCCTCAAGATATATAAGGAACTGATTCAAATTTATAACCAGAGCCATTCCTCAATATGTAAATATATCAAAGCATGTGAACAATCTTCAAAGAAAGAAATCCAAGCTATTAGCAAAAAATGCTCCAAATGACTAATAATTAGAGAAATGCAAATTAAAACAACTCTGAGGTTCCATCTCAAAGCCATCAGACTGGCAGAAATAACACAAATTAAATCAGAAATGTTGAAAGGGCTTTTGGACAATAAGCACACTAATGCATTTTTAGTAGAACTATGAATCAGTTCAGCTTTTCTGCAAAGTAATTTGTAACTATGCCCAAAAAACACTAAATTTTGAATACCTCCTTGACCCTGAGATGCCACTAGAGGCCCATACTCTCAAAGAGACCAGAAAAAGAGGAAAGGAGTGATTATGTTCAAAGTTATGTATAGCAACTCTTTATGTTCTAGCAAAGAATTGGAAACTAAGTGTGCCCATCATTTAGGGAATAGCTGAACAAATTATTGTATTTAAATTTAGTGAAATATTATTTTGCTCAATAAAAAATTATGAAAGGCAAAATTTCAGAGAAATCTGTAAATTTTGAATGAAATTATGCAAAATGAAGTGAACAGAATTAGAATCATGTATACAATAACAATATTAAAATAAAAAATACTTTGAAAGACTAAAGAACTTTGATATGCAATGACCAATCATGATCCCAGAGGACTGATGATGAAGTATGCTACTTACCTGATAACAGAAACAGAATCAGAAAAGAATTTTCGGACATACATGGGCTTTGTTTTTCTTTTTTCCTCCCATGGTAGGGGAAGGGATAGAAGGGAAGAAGTGGGATAGCAAAATAGGTAGCAAAATAAGAAAGAAAAGATCATGAAAATATCCTTTAAAAAAATACGCAAAAGAGGTCATAAAGAACCACAGAAAAGAATGAAAATTTTCAATGTTAAATATTAAATTTCTTATATAATTTTTAAAAACCAACCTGTATATAATAGAGATCCATAGTTTTATATACAATCCTTTTTAAAATTTTGCTATATATGTATATGGAAATATCCATTCTATTTAGTGTTTATCAAATTCAGAATAAAAAATATTTTAAAAGAATATTGTCAGGAATATTAAGGACAACAAAAAAATTGGTTTTTTTTAACTAACTATAAAAAGAGGAAGATCAAAGGAAGAATAGAACTGCTGCTCAGCATGGAGGAGATAAAGATAATCAGAGGTAGAGAGTAGGCTATGCTCCTTAATTTGAATTTTGCTGCTATTTTCTCTGACAACAACGATTTAGGGACTTGAAAGGAGAAGGCCAGAAAGAATTATGGAAAGATGGCTGGAAAAGGCAGGAAATTACCTAGTTCTCCCAAATTCCCCCTCTCAAAAAATAACTTAAAATAATGCTGAAAGTTCATTTCAGAGCAGCAGAAATGAGCAAAAGTCAGGGTAAAGTAGTCATCCAGCCTAAGACACCTTGGTAAGACATTAGGAAAGATTTGACTTCTGAGAGTGTGGTCTAGCCTGAACGAATTGCAGATACCACTAAAGAGATACCTCCAAGCTAATAAACAGCAAGCCCTGAGGCAGCTGTATTGACTATAGCTTTAGCTTTCGGAACTTTCACCCCCCAAGATATTATAGATGTTCTAGGGGGTCCAGAGAGAAGATTGCTGGGGGAGGAGTAGGTCACTAGAACCGGACTCAGGGCCCAGGTGTTTGACCAGATGCAGTCCCAAGCTGTAGCTGCTGATAAGGAAGAGTGAATATACCTGGTGAGTGAGGCTGTAGAGGGGCAGAGTCCTGCTGGTTATGGTCACTCACAGGTGAGCAGAATCCCTAGTTCTGATTCCAGGGCAGAGAAGTGAACTGACATGCCTGAGGGGCCACAGAGAGCAAGAGTAAGAGTGTTTATGGTGGCAGTGGTGCTGGAGGTCCTGGTCATGGCTCAAGAAAGGAGAAGAGTACCTAAGTTCACTCACAGGCATGAGCTGAAGGAGCAATGACCACACCTGGCCTTGAATCATAGAACACTGGAAGAACCAAAATGTCAATGGCTCTCAGACAGAGCTCAGAAAACAATAGCATGGAAAACCTGAAATCTGAGACATAATCCCTTACACCCTGGGGGCAAAACCCAACCCCAACATAAAGTTAACAGGCAAAAAATAGGTTGATAAAATGAGTAAACAACAGAGAAAAAAACTGACCATAGATAGCTACTGTGATGACAGAGAAGATCAGGGTCAAACTCAGATGCTGACAATGAAATTAAAACAACTCTTTGTAAAGCATTGTATCAGTAAGCATCCCAACGTATGCAGAGGGACCTGCTATCACAGGTTCTTAGATCTACATTTATAAAAAGAAAGGCAGCTTTTGAGGGGTTAATAATCACTTTAATCAAGCACAGGTATCAGAGAAAATCAAAGTCAGAATTTCAGAGAAATCAAAAATAAATCAACAGACAGTGCTTCCAAACTGCCTGACCATTAATATACATACATCTTTACCAGAGAAGGAAGCACCAACATCTGGGTTTTCAAAGCCAGGGGGCTGTTTAGTGGCTTCCCAGAGTCTCACCTGGCACACAAACCTTCTTCCAAAAACTAAGCCTCCAAAGTAAAACTACATCCTCAGAGTATTTATACACTTTTTAGAGCCAGAGGGCATAACCCTCTGACCCAGTGCCTCAATAGAAAAAACAAAAGGTACTTGGGACCCTCCTACAAAACAACTCCCCTAATCAAGCTTCCCACAATGAGCAGGTCCATCAATGGGTGGGAAAGATCCTCCCTAATCACGTTATTCAATCGGAGGCACTTTTAGTAAAACAAAAACAGCAAAATATCCTAATCTGATTGCCATTACAAGTTTCAAAGAAAAATACAAAATGGTTACAAGTACAAAAAGAGTGTTAACAAGAGCTTAAGGGAGGATCATAAAAATCAATCAAGAGAGGTTGAGGAAAAATTGGGAAAAGAAATAAGTAATGCAAAAAACAATTTTAAATGTGAAAAGAAAAGCAACCAATTAGAAAAAGAGATTCAAAAACTTACAAAAGAAAATAACTCCTTAAAAATTAGACTTGGGCAAGGAGAAACTAATGACTTCCTAAGACATCAAGAAATAATAAAGCAAAATCAAGAGAATGAAAAAAAAAAGCAGAAGAGAACATAAAATATCTCATTAGAGAACAAACTGACCTAGAAAACAGATTGAGGAGAGATAATATAAGAATTGTTGGACTACCTGAAAGATATGACTAAAAAAAAGTATCTAGACCCTATACTTCAAGAAAGTATTAAGGAAACTTGCTCTGAAGTTTTAGAACTAGAGGTTAAGATAGAAATTGAAAAAATCCACTGATTACCACCTGAAAGAGATCCCAGAATGAAAATGCACAGGAACATTATAATAAAGTTTCAAAGTCATCAGGTCAAAAAGAAAATATTAAAAGCAATCAGTAAGAAAAATTTAAATATTGTGGACTACAGTCAGGATAACATAATATGTAGCAGCTTCTACATTAAAAGAGTGAAGGGCATGGAATACGATATTCTGAAGAGCAATGGAGCTGGGTTTGCAACCAAGAATAACCTACCTAGCAAAACTAAGTGTAATTCTATAGGTGAAAAAAAAATAATGAATTAACAGACTCTCAGATATTCTTGAGACCAGAACTGAAAGAAAAATTTCATCTACAAGGATCAAGAGAAAATCTAAGAAAGGAAACATGGAAGACTAATTATAAGGGATTTAATAAGATTAAAGTGTTTACTTCTTGTATGAGAAAATTATATTTGTAACTCTTAAGAATGTTATCATTGCTAAGGTGATTTGAAAGAGTATTCATAGATAGAAGGCTTGGGGTTAAGTTGATTATGATGGGATGACACTTAAAAAATAAAATTGGGTAGGAAGAAGTAAAATAGAGCAAATGATATCACACAAAAGAGGTATGAATGGAAGAATTGTTACAGTGGAGAGGAGAGGGTGAAGGGTGTAGTATGAAAGTCATTCTCATTGGAACTGGGTTAAAGAAGGAATAATGCATATATTTAGTAAGACATAAAAGTTTTCTCAAATTATAGAGAACTAGGAGGGCAAGGGGATAGGATAAGAAATGGATTCCTAGAAGGGTGTGTGGATTAGAGAAGCAGCAGTCAGGAGTAAATTAGACTTCTGAGGAAGGATAGAGGGGAAAGAGAGAGAGAGAGTGAGAAGTATAAACAGTGAGGAAAAAAATAGGGTGGAGAAAAATCCAAAACTAGTAATTATAACTTTAAATATGAATGGGATAAACTCACCCATAAAACTGAAATGAATAGCAGAATGGACCAAAAACTAGAACCTAACAACATTTTGTTTGCAAGAAACGCATTTAAAAATAAGAGACACACAGAGAGTAGAAATAAAGGGCTGGAGTAGAATTTATTCTGCTTCAGCTGGTGTAAAAAAAAAGCAGAGTTAGCAATTATGATTTAAAGCAAAGTTAAAGCTAAACTAGATTTAATTAAAAGAGATAAATAGGGAAACTATATTATGTTAAAAGGTACCATAAATAATGAAGTAGTATCAATATCAAACCTATAATACCAGTTTAAGTGAAATAGAAGAATATTTACAAAAATATAAACTGCCAAGATTAACAGAAGAGGAAATTGAATATCTAAAGAAACCTATTTTAGAAAAAGAAATTGAACAGGCTATAAATGAGCTTCCTAAGGAAAAAGAGCATCAGGACCAGATGGAATTCTACCAAAATTTAAAGATCAACTAATTCCAATATTAAATAAATTATTCTGAATAATAGGCAAAGAAGGAGTCCTACCAGACTCCTTTTATGAAAACAGATATAGTGCTGATAACTAAACCAGAAAGAGCAAAAACAGAGAAAGAAATTATAGACCAATTTACTCATGAATATTGATGTAAAAATCCTAAATAAAATACTGTTTAGGATCCTACATCATTATGTCAGGGTCAAGGTAGAGCGTGTCTGATTGTGAACAAAATGTCAAGAATATTAAAGAAATTAATGGCAAAAAAACACATAAAGGAAGGAGCTTTAGCAATACCAGATCTTACACTATATTTCATAAAATGATAATAATCAAAACTATCTAGTACGGGCTAAGAAACAGACTGGTGATGGGTAGAGTAGTGGAATAGGTTGGGTACACATAACACAGCAGTCAATGACTATGGCAGTCTACTACTTGATAAACCCAGGGACCCCATCTTCTGGGATAAGAACTCGCTCTTTGACAAAAACTGCTGGGAAAACTGGAAAATACTGTGGCAGAAGCTGGCATAGATCAATACCTGATACCATATATCAAAATAAAGTCCAAATGCGTACATAATCTGTGAATAAAAGCTGATACTATTAACAAATTAGAGGAGCAAGGAATAGTTTGTCACATTTATGGAGAATGGAGGAATTTATGACCGAACAAGAGATAGAGAACATTATGAAATACAAAATAGATAATTCTGAATACATTAAATTGAAAAGTTTTTGCACAGACAAACCCAATGAAATCAAGATTAGGAGGGAAGCAGAAAACTAGGAAAGAATTTTTATAACTAGTGTCTCTGATAAAGGCCTCATTTCTAAAACAGAGAACTGAATCAAACTTAGAAGAATACTAGTCATTCCCCAATTGATAAATGGTCAAGGGATATGAGCAGCTAGTTTTCAGAGGAAGAAATTAAGGATATCTATAAGTCATATGAAAAAATGCTCTGAATCACTATTGATTAGAGAGATGCAAATCAAAATAATTCTGAGATACCACATCACACCTATCAGATTGGCTAACAAGACAAAACAGGAAAATGATAAATGTTGGAGGAGATGTGGGAGACAACAACTAATTCATTGTTGGTGGAGCTATGAGCTGATCCAACCATTCTGGAGAGCAATTTGAAACTATGCCCAAAAGGCTATAAAAATATGCATACTCTTTGACCCAGAAATACTGCTTATAGGGTCGTATCATAAAAATGATACAATAAAGAGATCATAAAAATGGGAAAGGGAATCACATGTACAAAAATATTTATAGCAGCTCTTTTTGTGGTGGCCAAGAACTGGAAATTGAGGGAATGCCCATCAATGGGGGAATGGCTGAACAAGTAGTGATATATGAATGTAATGGAATATTATTATGCTATAAGAAATGATGAACAGACTTCAGAAATACCTGGAAAGACTCAATATGAACTGATGCTGAGTGATGTGGGCAGAACCAGGAGGACATTATACACAGTAACAGCCATAATATGCGAGGACTGTTTTTAATAGATTTAGTCCTCCACTGCAAGGCAAGGACCTAAAATATTTCCAAAGAAACTCATGATGCATTATTCCATCCACATCCAGAGAAAGAACTATAGAGTCAGAATGCAGAATGAAGCAGACTGTTTTTTCTTTTGTTATGTTTGGTTTTGTTTAGTTTTACTCATGTTTTGTCTCATTAGTTTTAATTCTTCTGTGCAATATGACTAATGTGAAAATGTGTTTAATAAGAATGCATGTGTAGAGCCCATATAAGATTGCATTCTGTCCTTGGAAGGAAGAGGGGAGGGAGGAGGAGAAAATTTAAAACTTATGGAAGTGATTGTTGAAAATTGAAAACAAATAAATAACTTGAAAAAAGAAAAAGAAAAAAAGAAATAGAATCAGTGGAGAAGATCAATGGAGTAGAGTAAATATACAGTACATGGTAATAAATGATTATATTATGTGTGTGTGTTCATGTGTTCATCCTTCATTGCTGAAGAAGACCATGTTATCAGAAAAATAATGGCATGATTTGCACTTGACCGTTTTGAATGAGAGAGGGCTGTGCAGGTCACCAGCCTCAATTCTGCTCCAGAGTCATCTGACTCCAGTGACCAGATAATCATCAGGATGACTGGAGATGACCCAGGATAAGGCAATTGGGGTTAAGTGACTTGCCCAAGGTCACTAGTGGGTGTCAAGTGTCTGATGTGAGATTTGAACTCAGGTCATCCTGACTCCTGCACTGGTGCTCTATCCACTGCACCACCTAGCTGCCCCAAATGATTATAGTAACTTTATATTTGAATGAAGAATCATTTGGGGCAGCTAGGTTTGGGGAAAAGAATTTACTATTCAGTAAAAGTATTTTTGTAAAAACTGGAAAGAATATCTTACACCATTTACCAAGATAAATTCAAAATGGATACATGATCTAGACATAAAGGAAGATATCATAAGTAAATTAGAAGAACATGGGATGTATTACTTATGAAACTTATGGATATGAGAAGAATTTATGAATTTATGAGATAGCATTGTGAGATATAAAATGGATCATTTTGATTACATCAATTTAAAAAGATTTTGTAAAAATAAAACCAATATAGTCAAGACTGGAAGGAAAACCAAAAAATTGGGGGAAAAAATTTATAGACAGTTTCTCAGATAAAATCTTCATGTCTCAAATATATAGAGAACTCTGTCAAATTGATAAGCATGAGTCACTCTCCAACCGATAAATTGTCGAAGGATATAAACAGGCAGAAGAAGAAATCAAAGCTATAGTCATGAGGGAAAAAATGCTCCAAATCGCTACTGATTAGAGAAATGCCAATTAAAACAACTTTGAAGAATCATTTCACACCTATCAGATTGACTAAAATGATAGAAGGGGGAAATGACTAATGTTGGAGGGGATGTAGAAAATAGGGCACTAACACACTGTCAGTGGAACTGTGAACTGATCTAACCATTTTGGAAAGAAATCTGGAATTATTTCCAAAGAGTCATAAAATCCAGCAATACCACTATTAGGTCAGTTTCCCGAGGTGATCAGGGAAAAGAAAAAGAACCTATATGTTCTAAAATATTCATAGCAATTCTCCTTTGTAGTGACAAAGAACTGGAAATTGAGGCAATGCCTATCAATTGTGGAATGGTTGAAAAGGTTGTGGTACATGATTGTAATGGAATACTACTGTGCTATAAGAAATGATGAGCACGTTGATTTTAGAAAAAATGGAAAAGTTTACATGACATAATGAAGGGTAAAACAAGCAGAACCATGAGAACACTGTATGCAGTAACAATAATATTGTTCAAAGAGTAACCATGAATGACTAAATTATTCTGAGTATATGAATATTCAGATCAGCTACCTATAAAGGAAGATGTTGTCCACCTCCAGAGAAAGAACTTCTATATATGGAAATATGCATTGTATGATTTCATATCTGGTTGTCATCCTTCATTCTCAAAAAGGACCAAAATGACAAAACCATGATAAAGTCAGGTTTCAATGTGTCCAGCTGTGGCTGATCAGACCAATAGGAGCTCGGAATGCTCTACCACAGATTGGGCACAGTCTCAATTCTGCTTTGCTCATGGAGCACAGCACCTTTTCTGATGTGGGCACACCAAGCTGAGCAGTGCTGTGCCAGTGTCTCTCATGTCACACAGTCAAATCCAAAGTTCTTGAGAGAGACCTTGAGAGTATCCTTGTATCACTTTTTCTGACCACCATGTGATCGCCTGCTCCATGCGAGTTCTCCATGAAACAATCTTTTTGACAAGCATACATTTTGCATTCAAACAACATGGCCAGCCCATTGGAGTTGTGCTCTCTGAAGCATAGTTTGAATGCTTGGCAGTTCAACTTGAGCAAGGATTTCAATGTCTGGTACCTTATCCTGCCAAGTGATCCTTGGAATCTTCCTAAGACAGTTCAAATGGAAGCGATTCAGTTCCCTGACGTGGCACTGGTAGACTGTCCACGTTTCACAGGCATACATGAGATCAGCACAACAGCTCTATAGACCTTCAGTTTGGTAGTCTAATACCTCTTCTCTCCCATACTTTTACTCAGAGCCTCCCAAACACTGAGCTAGTTCTGGCAATGCGTGTGTCAACCTCATTGTCAATGTGTACATCCCTGGAAAGTACACTACCAAGGTAAGTAAACTTATCCACAGCATTCAAAACTTCTCCATTTGTTGTAACTGAAGTTTCCACGTATGGATAGTGTGATGGTGGCTGATGGAGCACCTGTGTTTTTTTGTTAATTATTAGGCCAAAATTATCACAGGCAGCAGAGAAATGATCCATACTTTGTTGCATCTCAGCTTCAGAGGCTGCACTGAGTGCACAATCATCTGCAAACAGAAAATCATGCACCAACACTCCCTCCACTTTAGTCTTAGCTTGTAGCCTTTTCAAATTGAAGAACTTACCATCAATACGGTAGTTGACCTTGATGACCTTGTTCATCCTCATTGAAAGCATTTGACAACATGACTGAAAACATCATGCCAAAAAGCATGGGAGCAAGCACACAGCCCTGTTTCACTCCATTGGTGACTGGGAAAGCATGAGAGCATTGTCCACTATCCAGAACCCAGGCAAACATGCCATCATGAAATTGACATACAATACTGATGAACTTCTCTGGGCAACCAAATTTTGACATAATTTTCCATAAGCCCTCATGACTAACAGTGTCAAAGGCCAAAACTGGGGTGTAGGGTGTGTTCAGGGAGGACCAGGACCTTTGGTGTGATGACTGCCAAGCCCTTTTTGGAGCTTTTTCCACCTTTGGTGTCCACCTGTTCCACCCAGTTCTCATCTGTGGCTCCAAGAAGATGCAGCATATGCAGCGGTCACACCCTCGTAAACCATTTCAGCAGATGGGCCAAACCAGGTTGAGAGTAACCAAAGAGTCTCAAACCCATTGATGAGTTGGGGAATGTCCACCCTAAGCATGTGAAGACTTCCCCTAGTGGAATGGGTGGATGGATGAGAACAATTTGTTCCAATGGCCATGAAAGCAGCTGAAGCAGGCTATGTGAAGTGTTTAAAGATTGGTTAGACACAGAAAACACCAAGGTCATCCACTGCATCCTGAGTCTTGACTCTGTCCTGCCACTGGACTACGATGACTCTGGGGGAGAGAGTAAGGCTGACGCTTTGTGCAACTCTGTCTCACTTAAATTCAATTTACACATGAATCAAAAGACATCACCCATACCATTTTATTATCATACCTCAAAGTCCTGTGGTGACAGGCAAGTGATGAAGCAGCAGGTGCACATACACTGGGAGTTGTAGTCATAATCCTGCCCACAGGCGGCCCAGACCATAGGGTTGTTTCTCACTGGAAGCAGCAGTGGGACTCGGCAGCCCCCTGGGTGTCTGAGCAGCCTTTTAAGGATAGTACTGCTCACCTCCTGGTGTGAGGAAGGGGGCTGGGAAAGGTGCCCTAAAAATTATCTGCTTACCCAACCCTGGCCTGATTACCATGGCAGGCAGGGAATCCCACTATGCAGTTGAAACACAAAAAAAGGTACAAATACATCTGCAAAGGTGATTCCACTCACCATCAGCACATGGAACATGCAACCACTTATAGATAACACAAAATCCAGTAGACCTGAAAGACGAACTGCTCTTGTTGCAAGAGAATTCAACAGGTATTGCATCCAAATAGCAGCCCTGAGTGAAATAAGGCTGGCAAATGAAGACCAGTTTACTGAAGTTGGAGCTGGATAAACATTTTTCTGGAGTGGTCATAGTGAAGGGGAGCACTGTGTACCTGGCTTACATTTTGCAATCAAAATTAATCTAAATTAATCTAGTCAGCAAATTGGTATGCCTACCAAAAGGAGTGAATGACAGGCTCATGACAATGCGATTGCCACTTGCAGGATGACACCATCATCAGTGCCTATGCTCCCACCATGGCAAACCGTGATGAGGTTAAAGAAAAACTTTAAGACTTAGAGACTCTTATCATCAATATGCCAAAAGAGGACAAGCTTATAATTCTGGGTGACTGGGTTTCATATCTATATCTGTGTCAAATATTGACCCTCTCTAGTGTGGTGTTTGGAGACAGGGAGGGAGGAAAGGAGACAACTCAGAACTCAAAATTTAACCAAAAATCAATTAATAAATAAATATTTGAGAAAAAGTGAGGAGTGAGTCAAAGTGGCTAATAGGGACTTGATACCCAAGATAAATAAGGAGATAGTAAGAGGACATGTCAATGCCCTTTAGATGTTTAAGTTACTCAATTCACCGGAACTGTATCTATGGATCCTATGAAAACTGATAAATGTAATTGCATCATCATTGTCAGTAATACTTGCAAAATTATGAGGAACAGGAGATCACATCAATGGAGAGGGGACAAATACTGTCACACTTTTTTAAGGAGGTGGGAAAACGTGGTTTCGGCCAAATGTAAATCACTGAAATTAACTTATATTCTTCAAAAACAAATTGTGTGTGTTCATCCTTTGTTGCCAAAGAAGACCATGCCATCAGAAAAATAATGACATGACTTGCACTTGACTTTGTTTTTTGAGTGAGGAAGGGTTGTGCAGGTCACCAGACTCACTTCTCCTCCAAAGCCATCTGAAGCCAGTGACCAGATATTCATCAGGATGACTGGAGATGACCCAGGATGAGGCAATTGGGGTTAAATGACTTGCCCAAGGTCATACAGCTAGTGAGTGTCAAGCATCTGAGGTGAGATTTGAACTCAGGTCCTCCTGATTCTTGCACTGGTGCTCTATCCACCGCACCACCTAGCTGCTTTCCAAAAAAAAAAAAATTTTTTCCAAAATAAATAATTGTTAAAGTAAAGGTTACTGGATATTTAGAAAAGGTATTCACAAAGAGACAGTATGGCTTCTTCAATTGTAGATCATCCCAGACTTACCTTAATTCATTTTTTTAAATAAAGTTACTAAACTGATAGATCAAGGCAATGCTGCAAATATGGTTTACCCAGATTTTTTCAAAGCATTTGATAAAATATCTTATGCTGTTCTCATGAAAAATACAGAAAAGTGGATTAGACAATAGTACAACTTGTAGGAATTCAATTAGCTATTGTGTATGTATCAAGTACTGTGTTAAGCATTAGCAATTACAAAGAATGAAACAATCCTTACTCTCAAGAAGCTTATGTTCTAACAACCAATTAAATGATTGAACTAAAATAGCAGTCATAAATGGCTTAACGTCAGCTTGGAGGAAGTGCTCACTGGAGTGCCCCAAGGATCTGTGCTTGGGTCTTTGCTATTTAATATTCTTATTATTGATTAGGATAAAGGCATATGTGGCATCCTTAAAAAAAAAGTAGCAGGTGACACAAATTTTTGAGGGATTGGTAACATACTGAGTGGTAGGGTTGATTCAAAAATTCTTGACAGGTTAAAAAATTGGGCCAAATCAAATCAGATAAAATTTAGCAGGTGTAAATGTAAAGTCTTTCATTTAGGTTGAAAAGTTCGACTTCAGTATAAAATGGAGAAGGCATAGTTATGCAGCAATTTATTTGAAAAAGATCTAGGGATTTTGGTGAGCTGCAAACTCAGTATTTGTCAACAGTATAATTTGGAAGCCAAAAAAGCTCATTTAATTTTGAACTTCCATTAAGAGAAGCGTAGCTTGCAGTGGAGGATGGATGTGCGAAGGATCAGTATATTCTGCCCTCATCAGACTACATTTGAATTGGTTCGGTTCTGACTACCACATTTTACAAAGTACATGAATAAGCTAGAGCATTTTCAAAGTAGGACAACCAACATAGAGAAGAGTTTATATCTTATGAAACTTAATCAATGGAACCGGGCATTTTCAGCTCATGTCCTCAAGAATGTGAGACAAAAGCAGAAGGAAAGGTTATTTCTGCCTTAAAGCACTTAAAAGAGCTGTTATGTAAAAGAGGGGTTTTAGATTTTTTTCTGTTTAGCCCCTAGGGGCAGACTAGGAGTAATAGGTAGAGGATAACAATGAAGTAAATTTAGGATTAATGCCAGGAAAAACTTCCAAGCACCTAGAATTATTATTTTTTTTTTTAAAGTGGAATAATCGACCACAGGAAGCAGTGGGTTCTGCCTCATTGGAGATCTTCAGGCAAAGATTAGATGCCATCAGTCATAATGTAGAAGGGATTCTCTTGTGGGGCATCAGTTGGCCTAAATGGCAGCTAAGGTTCTTTCCAACTCTAAAACTGGATGATTTTGTGATATCCTGTATAAGTTCCAAACAAAAGATCTTTCTTTTGATGGTGAAGGTTTCTAAAAACTTCCATTAAAACATGGCATAGTATTAACTGCAGTGAGCCCTGGAATACTATGAAGTCTCAGTACAACTGACAGTAATGACAAATAATGAGATCTTAGGATCACAGATTCAGAGCTGGAACTCCAGAGAAGATATGATATAATCTCTTTTTTTCCCATTATGGAATTGATGTCCAAAGACATTTAAGTGGCTTTATAAGGTAATGTAGGTAAAGAAAGAATCTGAACCCTTGCCCTTTGTTATTCAGTTTTTAGATATGTTCTTCTGCTCTTGCTCTTCCACCGTACCACACCATCAAACCATAAAGAAGAAACAAAGTAGGTGAAAATGCATGTTTTTGCCCACATTAATAAAAGAAGTTTATAGTTATATTAATATATGCTGATTCTTTGTGATCATGAATCATACAGTGTCATTAACTTAAAAGAATAAAAATATAATAAAATATATAATATATATAAAATAAAATATAAAATATATAATATATAATGATAATTATTACATTATATAAGTATATATTATTATAATTTTATATTATAATAATATAATAATAAAATAAAAGAATTAAGAAATAAAATAGCTACCTATTTGTCAATGGAAAGTTCTATTCTGGTTATACCACATTATCAATAACAACTTGGCATGAGAAGTCAAAGGTAGAGTAGTGAAAAGAGTTGGACTTGGAGTCAGAAAGACCTGAGCTGAAATTTGGCTTCAGACACTGATAAGATGTACAATCTTCCTGTTTTGCTGTCCTCATCTGTGAAGTAATGATAAAAGCAACACCTATGACAAAGGGTAGTTGTGAGAATCAAATGGAATAACCTATGCCAGGTGCTTCATAAAATTTGGAGAAATGTATAAATCCTGTGTCAAAGACTGGAAAAGGAGGTAGATCAGTCATATAGAAAGAGTGAGGAATAATAAATGGATGGAAACATTTTACTGATAGACACAAAGAATCAAAGGAAGGTCTCCATTGCATTCAAGGGCTCTTCTATGGGAGATCTGTAAAAGGATATAGACAAGAGCCATGTGAAAAGACATGAATCAGTTGCAATGTGTGAAAGTGGAGAGATTATACTCAGTGATGAAGTCACAGATTCATATTGAATAAGTGTTACATGCAGCTGAATGGGGAACTCACTCAATTTCTCTTTAATATGTGCCTCAAAATTAGATTAAAATTTAAGACTAGAATTGAATAAGAAATGGAAATTGGGTTGTACTGCACTTAGTAAATCATACAGTGCCGCCAATGATCCCTTACCATTTTCTGCTAAAAGTTAATCTTTTTAATACCAATAGTTCCATAGTGAGACCATTTGATTGCATATTACGGGACCACCACAATCTAAGTAAAATTAAAATGACAACTCAAAATAGAAAATGAAAAGACTTACAGTGAGCACAAGCAGCCACAGCAGATTATCAATGATGACTTTTGTGAAAGTAGAGTAAAAGACATAAGGATATGGATGACCTGAAAAGAAGGCACCTGATAACGTAGAAACAAAAAAATAACACAGACATCCCACCTGTTATGCTGGCCATTAGTCTGCTGAAAAATATTTAACATCAAGTTCTCAGAGAATGAAGAGAACATATGACACACATTTAAGTTTAATCTGCATAAGCATCTTCTCTATCACTTTTTTAAATTAATACAATCAACAAAACAATAAATAAACCCTGATTTGCAGTGAGTGCACAACTGGCTCCAACACACCCTTGTACACTGGTATTGTTGGGACACAAAAAAAGGGGTATTTATGTTAACACAGAGACAAGAGCCTGGATAAGAAAGTATGGAGAGTCGTAAGAAATAAAGGGAAGCTCAAATCCATAAAATTACCAAAGTATCAAAGCATTACTGAAGTAAGAATACAGACAAATCAAATTAGCAGTTATCTGTTAAATGTCTACCAAGCATGCAGCAAGTTGCTAAGCTCTGGGCATACAAAGAAAGGTCAAAACACTTCTTGCTCTCAAGAAAATCATAGTCTGGGAGGCGGAGCCAAGATGGCGGAGTAGAAAGACACACATATGCTACCTCTGAACCCACAGCCCATAAAATATCTGTAAAGAAGAACTCCCAACAAATTCTGGAGCAGCAGAAGCCACAGAACAATGGAGCTGAGGAAATTTCTGTTTCAGAGAGCACTGAAAACCTCTCGCAAAAGGTCCGTTGCACCCCAGACCCAGAGCCAAGCCCAGCCCTACCTTGGCTGTGCAACATGGAGAGGAGCGGATCCGAGCAGACTTCAGGGACAGAATCTCCAGCAGGCCATGCAGGTCCCTCCACCCACGGGCCCCAAAGGTTGGTCTGCTTGCTGAGAGGGGAGTGGGGTGCCCCCATAACTCAGGCCCCCTCAGAAGGCAGCAGTGGAGGCAGCAGCAGACAGGCAGGCAGGAGCTCAGATCCATTGTTGAAGGTCTTTGCATAAACCCCCTGAAGGAACTGAGCCCGTGAGGCAGCCCTGCCCCTACCTGAGCACCTGAACTTAATCTCACACTGAATAGCAGCCCTGCCCCTGCCCAAAGCCCTGAGGCTGGGAAGCAGCATTTGAATCTCAGACCCCAAGAGCTGGCTGGGAGGATCCGGAGGCAAAGTGGGGGTGAAGAGAATACTCAGAAGTCAAGTCACTGGCTGGGAAAATGCCCAGAAAAGGGGAAAAAAAAATAAGACTATAGAAGGTCACTTTCTTGGTGAACAGGTATTTCCTCCCTTCCTTTCTGATGAGGAAGAACAATGCTTACCATCAGGGAAAGACACAGCAGTCAAGGCTTCTGTATCCCAGCCCACCCAATGGGCTCAGGCCATGGAACAGCTCAAAAAGGATTTTGAAAATCAAGTTAGAGAGGTGAAGGAAAAACTAGGAAGAGAAATGAGAGAGATGAAAGAAAAGCATGAAAAGCAGGTCCACACCCTGCTAAAGGAGACCCAAAAAAATGCTGAAGAAAATAACACCTTGAAAAATAGGCTAACTAAACGGGCAAAAGAGGTTCAAAAAGCCAATGAGGAGAAGAATGCTTTCAAAAGCAGAATTAGACAAATGGAAAAGGAGGTTCAAAAGCTCACTGAAGAAAATAGTTCTTTCAAAATTAGAATGGAACAGATAGAGGCCAATGACTTTATGAGAAACCAAGAAATCACAAAACAAAACCAAAAGAATGAAAAAATGGAAGAGAATGTGAAATATCTCATTGGAAAAACAACTGACCTGGAAAATAGATCCAGGAGAGACAATTTAAAAATTATGGGACTACCTGAAAGCCATGATCAAAAAAAGACCCTAGACATCATCTTTCATGAAATTATCAAGGAAAACTGCCCTGAGATTCTAGAACCAGAGGGCAAAATAAGTATTCAAGGAATCCACCAATCACCTCCTGAAAGAGATCCAAAAAGAGAAACTCCTAGGAACATTGTGGCCAAATTCCAGAGTTCCCAGGTCAAGGAGAAAATATTGCAAGCAGATAGAAAGAAATAATTCAAGTATTGTGGAAATACAATCAGGATAACACAAGATCTAGCAGCCTCTACATTAAGGGATCAAAGGGCATGGAATAGGATATTCCAGAAGTCAAAGGAACTAGGACTAAAACCAAGAATCACCTACCCAGCAAAACTGAGTATAATACTTCAGGGGAAAAATTGGTCTTTCAATGAAATAGAGGACTTTCAAGTATTCTTGATGAAAAGACCAGAGCTGAAAAGAAAATTTGACTTCCAAACACAAGAATGAAGAGAATCATGAAAAGGTAAACAGCAAAGAGAAGTCATAAGGGACTTACTAAAGTTGAACTGTTTACATTCCTACATGGAAAGACAATATTTGTAACTCTTGAAACTTTTCAGTATCTGGGTAATTGGTGGAATTACACACACACACGCACACGCACACACACATAGAGACAGAGTACACAGAGTGAATTGAAGAGGATGGGATCATATCTTAAAAAAATGAAATCAAGCAGTGAGAGAGAAATATATTGGGAGGAGAAAGGGAGAAATGGAATGGGGCAAATTATCTCTCATTTATGAGGCAATCTCTTTTAAGAGGCAAGCAAAAGACTTTTTAGTGGAGGGAAAAAGAGGGGAGGTGAGAGAAAAACATGAAGTTTACTCTCATCACATTCGACTAAAGGAAGGAATAAAATGCACACTTATTTTGGTATGAAAACCTATCTTACAATACAAGAAAGTGGGGGATAAGGGGATAAGCAGGGTGGGGGGGATGATGGAAGGGAGGGCAGTGGGAGGAGGGAGCAATTTGAGGTCAACACTCATGGGGAGGGACAGGATCAAAAGAGAGAATAGAAGTAATGGGGGATAGGATAGGATGGAGGGAAATATAGTTAGTCTTATACAACACAACTATTATGGAAGTCATTTGCAAAACTTCACAGATGTGGCCTATATTGAATTGCTTGCCTTCCAAAGGAAAGGGGTGGGGAAGGAGGGATGAAGAGAAGTTGGAACTCAAAGTTTTAGGAACAACTGTCGAGTACTGTTCTTGCTACTAGGAAACAAGAAATACAGGTAAAGGGGTATAGAAAGTTATTTGGCCCTACAGGATAAAAGAGAAGATGGAGACAAGGGCAGAGAGGGATGATGGAAGAGAGGGCAGATTGGTGATAGGGGCAATCAGAATGCTTGGTGTTTGGGGGGGGAGGGGACAAAAGGGGAGAAAATTTGGAACCCAAAATTTTGTGAAAATGAATGTTAAAAGTTAAATAAAAAATAAAGAAATAAAATAAAAGAATAAAAAAGAAAAAAAACAAAATCATAGTCTAATAGGGGAGACAACACGCAAACAAGTATTTACAAACAAGGTGTATACAGGATAAATAGGTTAAAATGCTTCCTAGAGACACAAGAAATTATTTCAACAAATTTATAAACTCATCTTAGAAGAAGCTGTCATGGTGTCCCTAGCATCAAAAGGGTACAGAATACATTTTCTTAATTTTAGAATGGCTAGCATATCTGAAGGTTTGAACAACAGATAAGCAGAGTAAAGGAAACAAAAATAAAGGGAAAGTCAGTATTACTCAGGATTCTATGACTATATCACTAAGTGGTAAAGTGGAAAGAGGGCTCGTGGGTTTTTTCCTATACTTAACCACAAGTGTGGAAACCATACTTTCTTTTGGGGTGGGTGTGTGTGTGTGTGTGTGTGTGTGTGTGTGTGTGTGTGTGTGTGTGTGTGTGTGTGTCTGTGTGTGACAGAGACAGAGAGAGTGAGAGACCAAGACAGAAACACACAGACAGACCTTTTCCCCTGAAATGTATTCCAATTTGCCCAGTTAGCTAGCTTCAATAAGCATTTATTAAGCACTGACCAAGCACCAGGCAGTATGTTAAGTACTGAGGATACAAAGAAAGCTCACAAAATAGACACTGCTCTCAAGGAACTCCCATTGTAATAGGTTAGCTAGCTATGTTAAGATTACAAACCCCTTCATTCCCCCCTATTGCCCCATCCCCCCACCTCCCACCCCATTTAATTCAGATTCCTGTAAATAATGATTCAAGGATGTGGTAGGGAGGGATTCTTGAACTGAGATGGAAAGTTAGGATGATATGTAAGATCTCTTCAATCTCTGGGATTCCATGACTCTATGTTTAATCCTCAGTTTTCAAGAAAGTAATTTTAAAATAGTTGCCAGGCTTCCTATGAGTTAATTTTACTTTTTTCTTTTTTTTCCTCAAGCACATTTTGTCATGATTTCTTGAACTGAATAACTGTAGGTTAAATTTGTCTTTCTTCTATCAGGAGTTTAAAAATGTGTGGTCCATGGTGTGTCATCCCCATCTTCTGGACTGTTGGAATATTACACATAAGGACATTTAAATCCCTAGTTAAATAGTAAGGTACCAGATTGTAATTCATTCCTCTTTATAATCACTCTGACAAGGAGCACAGTGTCTTGCACGTGGCAGGTGTTACACAAATGTTTGGTGAGTGAACGTTGTACTTTTGCAACTATAGTCTTTAATTGATTTTAACAGAGAGGATAATGTGATATACACCTAATTTCATCAAATTTGCTTCAGATTGTGTGAAATTAAATTGAAGTCAAGATATGGCCTTCAGGCTTGTAGTTGTCCTATCACACCCTAGCAGAAAACTTCAAAATATCAAAGCCTGTTAAAATAAAAGGATTTCCAGAAGTTATAAAAACCTGGGTCTCTGTGCCCCTTTTTCATTAACTTACTTCATGAATTTAGGGAAATCACTTCATTCCTCGATTACTTCATATGTAAAACAAGAATATTAATATCAGTTTTAGCAATTTATAAGGAAAGTTATCATGATAAAATAAGATGAAACCTATAAAAGTACATTGAAAAACTTAGGTGTTACATAAACATAAGGCATTGTTGTTAGTATGCAGTGATGCCTCATTTATTTAGTATCGCTAGAATATTTTCACATAAATTAATTTTCTTATATGAATAACAGAAGTTCACATGGAATCTTTCTAAAATAGAGCCTGAGTATCTGGGAGGATGGTAGTATCCTCCACACTAATAGTGGAGTTCAGAAAAGGGAAAGGATGGGAGAAAGAAAAGAAGTTTGGTTTGAGAAAGAATGACTATCAAGGGTTATTCCTGTTATAATAATTGGCTCTCTACTTCTCTGTTTTTATCATTTTGTTGGTCTTTCTTTTTTACTGTCAGATATCTCTTCTATTTCTGAGATATCTTCTATCTCTGCCAATGTATCCTATTATTTTCAACCTTTTATCTCATTTTACGTACAAAATATACTTGTACAAATAGGAGATAGCTAGTCCTCATTTACGTACTCACCCACATTGACGTTGCCATACTGCTTCTAAGAATTCTTTTTCATTTATTTGCGGGTTTATGGCCAGGAAATAAGATAATTGAAGTTCTTAGTTCCAGGAAGGCATGAATTATGCCTTCTCTGTCTCTGTCCCCACAACAGCAGCTTACACAAGCCCTTACACATAGTCAACCCTAAGTAAACATTTGCTGAATGAATGTCCTCCAGATAAATGAAGCATTTCTTATGTTATTAAAATTTCAGAGTCTGTCTTCATACTTTGAATTCATGAATTCCATGGAAATGTCAACTGCAAGGCAGAATTTCAGGAAAATAGTTCTGAGAGAAACCACTTTAATAAAACTTCTGTGTTGTGGGTGCATTTATTGGATTCAGTCCAATTCAATTCATTTAAAACAATCGGTTATTAAGTACCCACTATGTGTAAGATACTGCTTAATATATAAAAAGTGAATTCTGAAGATAAGATATAACTTGCTCAGATCATACAGGTAGCAAATGACATATCTGAGATCCTATACTAGGTTTTTATTTATTCAAAATTCGGTTGCCCTTTCTATTTTATTACTTACTCATGACTGAATTTATCCTGGTTTCATGTGACTGAGATACAGAACAGCAAGTGATGCATGTGGTTAATGAAGAATATTAGGTGTTGTGGAAGCCAGCTCTTTTCACCACTTATTTGTTTTTCTGCTATTAAAGAATATGGCCATTTATAATGATTTTAGTACAAGCCAGTAAGTACCTAGCTCAAGACTGAAAGAGGGAAAATCTACCCAAAGAGACAAGAGATTTTTTTCCTCTAATTCAGGCTGAGGTGGAGGTGAGCTGAGAATTTCTGCATTTTAGTCATTGGTAAGCTATCCATACCCCAGACAGTTTACGAACCTAGAGAATAACTTTATAAAGAAATGAGCCAATATCAGTGAGAAGTGGAACTTAATGTGTTTGTTCAGGTAAACACCTTGTATATATTACCCTCGCAAAGCCCCATCTAGCTAAAATGACAACCACCATTTTAAAGAAATATAGAAAATTCAGTTCAGTTCTCTTGCAGAGAATCAGAGAAGAGGAAAAGGCAGGCTGAAATGTTATCCTGTTTCTTTCAAGGAGTATCTGAAATCATCATACTTGAATCATCATACATAGTTTTCCTGAAGGGACTATGGCATAATTTAAGGAACTGTTAGATAGTGAAACAATCTCTAAATCTAGAGTCCAAAGACCTGGGTTCAAGTTTTATCACCTGCACAACCTTGAACAAGTAATTTAACCTCTTGGAGTCTCAGTTGTAAGATTCGGTATGTAAAATGAGGCAGCTGGACTAGAAGGGTCTTTTTCAACTGTAAATTTGAATACTATCTCATTTCTCAGTTTCTCTCACCTCAAGCATGACTGTAGTTATTTAAACCTCTTGTTACAGTGGAAGTTAGAGAGCAGAAATTATAGGACAATGGGGGTCTACAGGTGTGGCAAGAACAAAAGCGAAGCCAGAAAAGCTCAGAGCTCCACAGCAGGCAAGACGACCCTGAAATCCTGGTCAAAGCCAATGCCAAAGGGGCAGGGGGAGTAGGGTTGGAGAGAATAAGGGGAATTACTGTAGAATGTTCAGTCATGTATGACTCTTTATGATCCATTTAGGGTTTTCTTGGCAAAAATATTGGTTTGCCATGTCCTTCTCCAACTCATTTTACAGATGAGGAAACTGGCAAACAGGGGAAGTGACTTGCCCAGGGTCACACAGCTAATAAGTGTCTGAGGGCAAATTTGAACTCAGGAAGTTGAGTCTTTCTGACTCCAAGACCAGCTCTCTATCTACTGCAGCACTCTAGCTGCCCCATTACTGAGGAAAACATCAGCAGAAAATTCCCCCTAAACAATCCCTACGATGACGGAGAGCCACAAGGCAGGGAAGGGTGCAGTTAAACTAGTCAAACTTTGGAGACCTAACCGAAGAGAAATGAAGGAATGGTGGCTTAACCTTTTGTTCTCTGATCAGCCCTAGATCATATTTTATGATAGCACTAAACTTGAATGACTACTAAAGTCAAGGATATTTACTAACAGACTTAAAAATGCTTCGGCTTGACCCTAACCACCACTACCACCCGTATCCTCTCCTGCTTCACTTTTCTTCATCTTTCATTGTTCTTAGAACTTATGCTATTTCTTTCTTTAGAGATTTTTTGAATCTCTTTGAGTGTTCTTTTAAAGCAGGGATTCTTAATCTGGAAGTCCAGCAACCTAATGGATAGAATTCAGGGGTCTGTAAACTTAGATGAGAAAAAAAATTACATCTTTATTTTAATACAATTGATTTGATTTGCAACTATGTGTATTTTGCTTTATATGTTTTAAAATATTATTCTGAAAAGGAATCCAGAGGTTTCACTAAACTGCCAAGCATGTCTATGTCACACACATACACTCACACACACACACACGCATACACACGATGAGAATTCACTTTTGATCCCATTTCCCTCCTCTCACCAATAAAGGATTATCCAGGTAGGAAGCAAGAAGGGGTCTTTCAAATATTATTTCCAGGAGGACAACATTTTAAACTCACATGTGTAGCTGGGAAAATGGGAGGGTTGTTTCCTGCCTGGGAATGTTTGCTTCCAGCAAGATATTATCTTTGCTATGTGCTTAGTGGCTTGAATGAAGACCCATCTTCCACTAAGTCTACGAACTACTGGCTCCTAAAATGCCAGAATATCCTCCTTTGTATGAACTTCCTTTGTAACCCTACAAGGCCCTTAGGGAACACTGCAGAAATGTTGCTGGCTAGCCTCACTGAATTTGCCCCTGGACATGCTTCTATCTTGAAGGTTCCACCACAAGTAGTTAACCTGGTCTGTAGGGTTCTGTTTTGTTTTTTAAATAATTTTCCCTCCCTGCTCCCCATTGCTCCATCAAAATCAAGCACATACTACCTATTAGTTCATGCCCCCCCTTCCAAACATACACACGTAAACACACACACACACACACACACACTTTTGGGGTTTTTTTTCAATAATAATAATAACGCAAAAACCTAAAATCCTAACCAAGATTCCAGCTCTCAAAGAAGCTAATCAGATGCAAGCCCATTTGTAGGTGCCAAAATTCAGCTTAATGATGTTCCTTTAAAAAAAATCTACAGCAGCTCACCAACCAGACATGTGAGTGACAAACTAAGCACATGCAATTTCTACATATATACAAAACAACTCTGCTCAAATAAATTCCAGTCCTGCTATCCCTTTTGTGCCTGCTTTTATCACTGGTGCAAGAGAACCATCTGGCTGGAGCAAGTCTTTGGGGACTGGCCCATTAGGAGAAGACTAAATGCAAGGAGAGTTTTCCAAAAGGGGAATCATTAGCACAGCTCCCATTAAGACATTTTTTTTTAGTGCTTACATTCCAAGCTTTAACATCGTCTATCCTGTACACTGGCAATAACCCAAGTCCAAGAACCAAGGCACTACTGAGTGCCTCCTGTGGCTTCTAAGGCAACGGAACAGGGCAGCTCTTACTCTTTTCCACCATCAAAAGAATAAATTAATAAACAATAGACAATCTGGTTCATTTAAAATATGTGAAGTATACTTCTAGATGTGGAACTAGCCTTGTGGGACAGCTGCTTTAACACGATTTCAATAGACCTCAAAAACTATTGGCTGTATTCACAATGACCTAAGCCTGAAGATATACCGCACATTTAGATTAAACTGTCTGTTTCATTGAAAAACCTTACTGGATCCAGCCTGATCCAGCCCAGTGTCCTTCTCTGCTCCTCTCATAAGGTATTCCACTCCCCATTTCGGTGCCATTGCATAGCTGTGTCCCCTACCTGCAACACATTTCTTCTTTACATTCACCTCACAGATTCCCTCTCTTCCTTCAAGACAAGGTTCAAGTGCTACCTTCCACATGAAATCATCTATAAACACCCTCCCTTTCCAACTACCTTGTATTTAACTACTTTGTATTTATTCTCTGTATATTTTTATTGTATATGCTTATAAACGTTCTTATCATCTCCCCCATTAAGATGGTTTCATTCTTTGTATCCCAGCACCTCGCACAAAGCTCTAGCATGTAGTAGATGCCTGAGAAGCAACTTCTTAGCTGATTGACAGGGGAACGTCTCCTAACCAGGAAGGTTTTCTGGGAGTCTGTTTCTCCTTTATGTTGGTGTGCTAGGATGTCCTGGGCTAGTTCATGTGATGTTGGATGGCTAAATTTTTAATTAATTTTAAGGGCTTTTGGTTGCTATTTTTGTTCTTTATTTTGTTTTGTTTTGTTTTTGTAAACACATATCTCTTCTCATAATTAGTGAAGGATACCTACCTGCAAGAGAAGTGTCCTCTGAGCCTTAAAATATCATAGCTTAAAACTTGAATCAGAAACCCTGCTGGAAAGATGAAAAGGTTTGTGTTCAAAAAGCTTGGATGCCGCCTTATAATCTGTCTAAAACTTGAAAGATTTTTTTATTGGTAGCTGTTAAGTCCCCCCCACCAATTATTTTGATTTAGTCTGTAACTATTAAGGCTAAAAGTGACACACCAGGCACTGATCTATATTGATAGAAGGAATTGATTTATGAAGAGTTTCAAATAGCAGTGAAGTAGAGGTTAGATCTAAAATATTCTGGGGCACCTAGGTAGTAAGGTGAAACTGACCGAGTCAGGAAGACCTGAATTCAAATCTAACCTGAGATGCTTAGTATCAGTATGATCTGCTGCATGACAATGGGTGAGTCAGTTAGCCTTAGTTTGCCTCAATGGTCTCATCTGTAAAACTGGAATAACAATAAAGCACCTACCCTTAAAGGGTTGTCGCGAGGATCAATCCACAGAGTATTTGTAAAGTGCTTAGCACACAGTAGGCACTTCAGAAATGTTAGCTAATAATAGTACACTTCTCTGGGTGTGTTATTTTGCCTGGGGAAGAAGAGTTAAAGCTCCTTGAGGAGCGAAGGGGTTATTTCATTCCTGTCTTGGTGTCTCCAGTCCCTAGAACATTGTTGCTGAGGTGTTTTTCAGGGTTTAAAGGGCTTGCTGGGGTTACATAGCTAGTAAGTGTCTGAGACCCCATTTGAACTCGAATCAAATTTGAGTCTAACGGCAGGCCTGGCTATCTATCCTCTGTGCCCCTACCCTACAATACTGACAGGCACGTACAGTATACATTTAGTAAATACTAGCTCAGTTGACCTGAACTGGTCCTGTTGGGTTAAGCAATTTCCATCTGACATCAGATGAATTTATTATCTCATTTTGAGTCTCAGGAGCACTACAACCTTAAAAAGTAAATGATGACTTCGAAGTAGCCCTCATTCTTAAACTAGTACGTAGAAATCTCACAATTAATCTAAGGATGGGGATTAGAAAGTTTATAACTTTGTGTAAAGCCACAAGGGAAACACAGATATCTCATCTGAATGCTCTTGCATACAGTAGAAAAATCAGCCTGCTTTCAATTAGTAACCCTATACATTAAAACTGACTATGAACAGTACTTTTTTGTGAAAGTATTTTTCCTATATGCCTTGATATGGGGAGTGTGTGTGTGTGTATGTGTGTGTGTGTATATGTAGATAGATACATACATGGATATACATTTTTGCAATTGTTTAGTTGTTTTTCAATCACATCGGATTATTTGTGATCTCTTTTGCAGTTTTCTTGGCAAACATGCTGGAGTAGTTTGCCATCTCCTTTTCCAGCTCAGTTTACAGAAGAGGAAACTGAGGCAAATAGGGTTAAATGACTTGCTCAGGGTCACACGGATAATATCTGAGGCCAGATTTGAACTCAGGAAGATGAGGCCTTCTCACTCTAGGCCTGGAACTCTATCTACTGTGATACATAGCTGTTTTATATATATATATATGTATATATGTATATATACACGTATATATGTATATGTATAGATATGTATATATATGTATATATATACATATCTATACATATTGTTACAAACATATGCATTTATATGTGTGTATGTGTGTTTCTTCTTCTCCATCACAGAGAAGAAAGTGAGAAGTGAAATTCTTTGACACATGTAGCAGGTAATGTGAGAATTCCTCTTGGGTCTTCCACTCTAGTCATACTATGCTATCTGTTTAAAATCAGTCATTCAACTAGCATTCACTGAGCACTTACTATGGGTCAGGCACTATGCTAAGTACCAGAGATACAAAGAAAGACATAAGACAATCCCTGCTTTCAAGGAACTCAGTCTAACAGGGAAGACAACATGCAAACAACTACGTACAAACAGGATGTGTACAGAGTAAATGGAGGGTAATCTCATCAAGAAGGTATTAATATTAAGTTGGACTAGGAAAGACTTCTTGCAGAAGATAGGACTTTAACTGATGCTTGAAGGAAGCCAAGGAAATTGGGACGTAGAGATGAGGAGGGAGAGATTCCAGGCATGGGAGAAAGCCAGAGCAAACACGGAGGGTCAAAAGATGGATCGTCCAGTGCACTGCAAGGAGGCCAGTGTCACTGGATTGCAGAGTACATGAAAGAGTAGACAGTGGTGACACCAAGTTACACAAACCAGAAACATAACTCGGTATGTTAGTTTGATTGGGGCATGGAAGAAGAAAGAAAATGAAAACAAAATGAAAGAAAATCTTAATTTTCACAGTAAAAATATCTGAACTAGAGGTTAGAATATTAAGTTATTGACTAAACAATAATCAATAAGTATTGGTTACAATACTACTGTGACTTAGAATTTCGAAAGAATTCTTACAAAAAATATTGATGAAATACAAGGCCTTTCACCCCAAGGCAGCTAGCAGAAAAATGAACACTTCCTTGTCAAAAAGAAGGAAGAGGCCTGAGAGATGTTCCCAGACTATAAAACAAGCAGTTTTTAAAAATGAGGAAATACTTCTTGTGCAGATACTACTTCACAGAGTAATAGTAAAGACTGATACAGTACACCCCACTGGGCTCATTGAAAATAAAGGGCCATTTTACCTCAGGGCAGAGCCTAGGAGATGGCTAAGATCCAACAGTAGAATCCAAATGTCCATGATGGACAATATCTAGAGGAATGCAATTAAATAGCTAAATTAAAACTTATTTATAAAAATGTCAGAGTTCCTGAGAGTGATAAAAGATCAGGCTATTGTTACCAGAAACTATAAAAATTCATCTTTAAGGAGTCCAGATTTATATACTGGAACAGATTTTTCAAGAAACAAGAGAAGCTGTTTTGCTTTACTATGAAAACATGACTTGTTAACAAGGAATTTGTTTTTCTTTCTTTTTTTTTTGTTTCAACCAGGCAGCAGGTAAAAGGAAAAGAAAAATCAATTTCTGTTAACTAGGTGGCACAGTGGTTAGAGTGTTCAGGGAGGACTAACACCTCTGGTGGGCGGGCTTACAGAGCCCTTTTCAAGGCTGCTCATTCACCTTTGATGTCTACCTGTCACCCAGCTCTCACCTGTAGCTCCAAGAAGCTGTAGCTTATGTGGGGCCACACTCTTGTAAAAGTCTCTTGGCAGATGGGCTAAACCAAGTTCATAGTAACCAACAGCCCTCAAACCCATCAGTGAGTTAGGGGATGTCTGCCCCAAGCATGTGAAAAGTTCCCCTGGCAAAAGAGATGGGTGAGAACAATTTGTTCCACTGGCCATGAAAACAGCTGAAGTAGATGCTGTGGAGCACTCAAAGATTGGTCAGACATCAAAGATGTCAAGGTCATCCACTACATCCTGGGCCATGGCCAGTCATCCTGACTTGTCTTGCCACTGAACTTCAATGACTCTGGAAGAGAGTGAGATTGACAACTTTGCACAACATTTAAAATAGAAAGGTGGGAGGTACTAGAGATGTGGAATGTTGCATGCACTTTCAGATGGAATCATCGCCTTATATATTTGGCTTAATTGTCTCACTTGGTTACAAGATAGCTCTTCCACAGAGGAAATCTTTGTCATGTTAAAAACAAAATGCATCAATAAAACTTTAAAAAAAAGAATTCAGGTAACACATTTCCTCAAATTATGAAAATTCAGCACCTCACCATGAACTCTATGTTGGCAAGGACTGCTTTCTGCCTCTTTTTGTATCCCCAGCTTAGAAGCGCACCTGGCACATTTTTAGTCGTTTTTCAGTCATGTCCAACTCTTCCATGACCCCTCATTTAGGGTTTTCTTGGCAAAGATACTGAAATGGTTTGCCATTTCCTTCTCCAACTCATTTTACATATGAGGAAACTGAGGCAAACAGGGTGAAGTGATTTGCTCAGGGTCATATAGCCAGTAAGTGTCTGCGACTGGATTTAAACTCAGATCTTTCTGATGATAGGCCCTGCATTCTATCCACTGCACTAGCTAACTGCCCCAGCCTGGCATACAGTAGGTCCTTAATAAACATTTCTTGGTTGACTGACTGACCTACCAAATACTCAGCAAGATATAACCCAGCTGGCCAAAAGGCACTCACTATCTTTCCTGGACAAAAGAGGAAAAATCCCCACACTACAAAAACAGTATCCTGGAGAATACAACCAATTAACTGTAATGGAACACGACCATTAGGAACAAACAAACGGTTGACCAGAAGGACCCAGACATAACACTGGTGCATAAAAACTTAAGAACGTCATTATGTTGCCATGACAAGTACTGATAATCTCCAAGATACAAGAGGGAAAAAATTTCAGACAATAAAGTTTGAAATCAAACAGGGGAGAGCAAAATCATGCAGGAACAGCAGGAGATACATATTATGTCTGCTGAATTCTCTACTACCAAAACAGTGCCAAGGAAGTTTGTAGTGAGCTTACAGAGTGTGAACTTGTAATCCCAATGATTTTATTCAAAGGGAAAAATAACTTGTTCTATTCACCTGTTCAATAGTCCATGAGATATTAAATATGAAGGGATAATAGCAAAATTTCTAGGATCATTTCTGTCAGAACCCCATCAAAAAGGAAAAGATGTAGCTCCTATTAGAATGCCTATTAATAATTAGCTAAAGGCTTGCAATCCTGTCCCATTAGACATGTGATCACCTTATTTTTCTTTTGTATTCAATCATAATGTGAAAATGTTCACCCAGTGTAAAATAAGATGGAAACTAAAGCAATGAAGCATCCTGAGTATCCTTAGTACCCATTTGCTGAAGCAACAACTACTTTAAAAGATTAGATTAGATTGGATGTGAGAAAAGGGAAACAAATTTCTATCCCTTAGAGCAAAAAAAATCAAGAATCCTTCTTGAAATCAGCACCGTGGCATTTACCATGAGGACAGGCACCACCAAGCTTGTCTGCAGGCAAACTTTGGTCTCCTATCAGTCATGCTGGCTCTCCAAATAATAACTGGTTCTCCAAAAAAAGAAATGTACACAGGGAACGTTTAAGGTTTAATCTACATTATTAACATCTTTTGCCATCACTTCCTTAAGTCTGTTCAGCTGTTTTTCAATCGTTATCTGAATCATTGTGATGTCGTTTTGGGTTTTCTTAGCAAAAATACTGGAGTGGTTTGCCATTTCCTCTTCCAGTTCATTTTATAGATGAAAAAAAAAAACTGAAGCAAACAGGGTAAAATGACTTTCCCAGGGTCACAGCTAATAAAATATCTGGCACTTTAGTCTAGACAACAAATTAAATAATAAATCAAGCCCCAATTTGTAGCTTCTGCTGAGATCTAAGGTGTAAATGCTCACATTAAAAATTTAACAACCATTTTCTTGAACTGATTTGATTTGGCTCCAACATACCTGTTCCCCCGATATATAAACTTTTTTAGGGAATTTTTGTAGGAGGAGTTAAGACAAATGGTAATATCCAGGTCATCATTTCCAGATGGCTCCTGAACAACCTCTGTCATTTGAAGGAAGGAGGGAGAGGAAGAAACATTTATTATCTACTATGTGCCAAGCACCATTCAAATATTATCTCAAATGATTCTTACAGCTCTGTGAGGTAGGTGTTACTCCATTTTGCAGTTGAGGAAGCTAAGGTAGGCAGAGGATAAGTGACTTGTCCAAGGTCACACAGCTAGGAAGTATCTGAGATTGGATTTGAGCTTAGGTCTTCTTGACTAGCACTCTAACATTATGACACCCAGATACTTGGAAGAATACTTCAGTTCCTGGCACATAATAAGCACTTAATGTTTATTGAATGACGAATAACCAAGACTACAATTTTCTACAAGCTTAACCCTATAAAAAATGTATAGTAGTAAAATATGTGCCCCATCTTCTTCAGTGGGGAAGGCCATTAATAACCATGCCCATTGGTTTTCTTGCCTTCTCAAAGTTTCAATGTTCAGTTAAGTATAATGACAAAATTTAAAATGAACTTGGTTTGAGTAAGATAGAACCTGTCCAAATGTATTCTGACCGGATTACAATGAGAAATTATTTGCTAGGATATCTAAGGAAGATGCAAGGTTTCATTTCAGCATAACTCTCCCCTGCCCAAAAGTATTCTTTCCATACAAAATGAAATGTATTTCATTCCTTTGAATTGTTCAGCAGGTGGAATGATTGTTGAATGCAAAATCTTGCCCAACACTTCGTTTAGATGGAATTCTTATCTCATCTTTGTGGGTACTGCCTCCCCAGTTTATCCATGCTGTCTTGACTTCAAACAATTCTTGTTCACTGCTTTCTGCAGTTCTCTCATAGAGGATGAACCCAAGGTATTAGGTTTTCCTCTCGACTGTTTCAATACCTTAAACATAATAGCACATAATCTGCCAATATATTGCCTCTCATTCTTGCCATAGGAGTGGTCCACCTATTATAGAGCTTCCTTCTCTTGTTCCACATTTTCTTGCTAATACCTTTTTGTCATTATTTGTATTGTCCTTCTAAATATGCTGCCATGATTATAGCCACCATGCTTCTTTCCATTTACTTAGAAGCAACTGGAAATACTTCTGGGTCTGGAGTCAGGAAGATCTGAGTTCCAAACCAGCCTTAGATGCTTACTAGCTTTGTGACCCTAGGCAAATCACTTAACCTCCCTCTACCTCAGGTTCCTCAACTGTAAAATGCTTGATTAGTTGGTTGGTTGTTGTCCTTCATTCTTGACTATGTTGAGGTCAAGGTACAGTGTGTCTGATTGTCCAATATGAGCTTGGAATTCTCTACCACAGATTGGACAAAAATATTCTATACAAACATTTAAGTGGGGATGTCTCTAAATTTGCCCATGTCATTTCTTTTGAGCTATTGCAATTCTGCTTTGCTCATAGAGCACATGCCTTCTTTGATGTGGACAAGTCATGCTGGGTGGTCCTGTACCAGTACCTTTCATGTCACATATTAGATTCCAAAGTTCTTCAGTGACAAAATGAGAGTGTCATTGCATTACTTCTTCTGACCTCCATGTGAGCACTTGCCTTGTTCTCCATAAAAGTCTTTTAGGGAAATATAGGTTTGGCATTTGAACAACATGACCAGCCCACTGGAGTTGTGCTCTCTGCAGCACATTTTGAATGCTTGGCAGTTCAGCTCTAGAAAGGACCTTGGTGTTTGTTACCTTATCTTGCCAGGAGATCTTCAGAATTTTCCTGAGACAATTCAAATGGAAGGCATTCAGCTTCCTGGCATGGCAATGGCACACTGTCCAGGTTTCACAGGCATATAATAATGAGGTCAGCACAAAGGCCCTGTGGACCTTCAGTTTGGTAGGCAGTCTGATACCTCTTCTCTCCCACATTTTCCTTTGGAGCCTCTCAATGTAAAATAGGATAAAAAAAATCTACCACCCAGAGTTGTGAGGATCAAATGAGAAAATATCTGTAAAGGACTTCAGCACAATGCCTGGCACATAGTAAATACTTAATAAATACTTATTCCCTCCTTTCCCTTCAGAAACACTGATAACTTTGGTTTGGTTTGTCTTAGATTGTGGTATTCATGATTCACAGACTTACAGAATCACTGAGACAAAAATAGTGTTAAAGAAATGAGCTTTTATGGCAGTGAGGAGCTTAGGATCACTGAAAACACTATGAGGCTCCCTAAATGCAATGCAGTCCAGTCTCCTCCTACTCAATTCTAGGCTTAGCTCACTGACTGTGTGTATGATCTGTTCAAGATAGATAATGATGGACTAACTTTGTAGGCTATCTATCTAGCTGCATATCATAGATAGGACAATACGGATTCCTCTTAGGACATACTGGTTGTTTGACTTTGGGAAACACACTTAAACTTTCACTGGCCCAGGCAACTCTCTAAGAGTGTAAATCTCAAAGCAAATGCTGATATTTCTTGGTTAAAGATTCTCCTTCCCCAGGAAATCTCTATACCAGAGAAATCGATTTGTATGATTTCCCTTCCCAAAAAGTATATTACCACAAAATACTATAAAATCAGATAAGGCAGAGATTATATATACAAAGACACATCTGTAACCTCCTTTAGTGAGATGAAAGAAATGAATTATTCTAATCATTCTACTTTACAATTATTGGATTTTCTTAGAAAAATAACAAAATCCAGATAACTTTGAAAGATATATGCTCAATAATCACATCGTTTAATTCTACTACTTGAATTTCAAAATCAATTTCTGTAGACTGGAAAAAGAACACATTGCATGTAGCTGACATTTTAGCAGCAGATATTAGATTACAAGCTATGATGAGTCATAAGTTTAAAAAATGTCCTCCTTGTGTACAGCCTATTAAACGTTTTATACTTCAAAAAAAGGAGAGATAAAATCTTCTTAAAGTAAACAATCAAGGAGAGGTCGGTTCCATTTAGGTCATTGGAGTAACCCCTATTTTAGTATTGTAACACCACCACCTAGTGGTGAACCAAATTGGGGAACTTTCTTCTGTTATGGAATTGTAAATTTAAAACTGGAACTTCAGACATTACCTGGTCCATCCCCCCCATTTTATATATGAGAAGATGAGTTCAGACATGTTAAGTGTCTTGCTGAAGCACATAGTTAATTAACTATAATTCCAGGACTGGAATCTAGGTTCCTTTTCTACTAGCAGTGTTGGGTGATGTGGTGGCTGGGGTGGGCTGGGGTAAGGTGGTCCTGAGCTCGTAGTAGCTCTTATTCCTCCTAAGATAAGACTTCCTCCAACCTCAGTCAAGACCTCAACTCCTCCCCTCTAAGAGGAGCTTTCCTCTATAACCAAATCTGGAGAAAATGGTGGAGGCTCTGCCTCAGCACCAGCCCTGCCAGCTGGAGCACTCCAGCCATTCATTGCTTGGCAGGACCTTTTTAAAATAATTTCTCCCTGCCACAAACAATTATAAAAATGTTTTGAAAAGATGTAAAACTTAATCAATGATCCTTCCTCCTATGGCTCTGAGCCCCCAGACAGGTGCCCTATTCCGGTAAAACATTGCAGGTCTAAATTAATTTCTCTCCCTTTCCGGTTGCTCTAAAATTGCCCTTCTTAACTGACATTTGAGCAAAAATAATACATACATGGGTTCAAAATGAAATTGTTAAAAGCATTTATCAAAATTGCTAGTTTAAGAGATAAAGTAAACATTTAAATAAATGCAAAGTTTGGGGGAAAAAAGAGTTGCCTCCTACTCTAACATTTTTTGGCTTTATGACCTTGGAAAAAATCACTAAACTTCTTAGCCTGTTTCTTCACAATGGAAAATGAGGATATAACAATCTTTATACCATTTATTTATAGGACATTTATAAGGAAAGTATTTTTAGAGCATAAAATATAATGGAAATGGGAACTATTATTGTTCTAGGACTGAAGTTTAATTGGATTTTGTGTTTTGGTCAGAACTGTCTAAATTAAGCATTATCCTGGCATATTCAAATAAAACCTCATCAATCTATTTCTTCGTACAAGGTAAATACTACTACGACGACGACGACTATGACTGCGACTACAACTACTACGACTACCACTACTACTACTACTACTACTACTACTACTACTACTACTACTACTACTACTACTACTACTACTACTACTATTATCACTGCTACTGCTATTACTGCTACTAGATGAAAAAAATAATAAAAACAGCAATAATAATAACAATGTATTAAGCGCCTACTATGTGCCAGGCACTGGGCTAAATGTTTTACAAGTTTTATCTCATTTTATCCTCACAATAATCCTGGGCGATAAGGGCTATTATTATCCAAATTTTACACATGAGAAATGTGATCTCATCTGAGGCAGGCTGAGGTTAAATGACTTGCCAAGGGTCAGGGAGTTAATAAATGTCGGAGACCAGATCTGAACTCGTCTTCCTGACTCCATCTTCGCCTGATCATCCCATGCAGTTCTTGCCTACATACTCTCCAAAGTTCCCCAAAGTGATAAGAATCTTTCTTCCTTTTCTCCCTATACCATGAGGATGACTATAGAACAGAAGTTACCCGTTAGTCATATCTCTCTTATCATGTTACTAACTCACCCTTTGTTTTTAGCTTATATATTTTTTTGAAGATATATACTTTACATACTTTTTGCTTTGTAAATTCTTATTTATAATGTGCTGCCTACTGCTTTTACCCACCATGTGCTTCTCTATTGCTTTTGGAAGATATACAATTTCAAATATTCAGAGACTGTAATATTCCATGACTCACTGTCATAGGACAACATTGGAAGAATATTGGTTGTAAAAAGAAAAGGGCCTTTTCTAAGGAAGAAACTTAGGTTCATTAGATCTCCCAAAGGCAACCTGGTTCCTGTTGTTCTTGTTCATTTGTTCAGTCATGTCCAACAGTTTGTGACCCCATGGACCATAGCATGCTAGGTCCTTCTATCCACTACTATCTCCTGAAGTCTATCCAAGCTCATGTTCATTGCTTCCATGACACTACCTTTCCATCTCACCCTCTTCTGTCCCGTTTTCCTTTTGCCTTCAATCTTTCCCAGCATCAGCTTCAATATTTGACTTTCCAATGAATAGTCTGAATTAATTTAAGTATTGATTTGACCTCCTTGCTGTCCAAGGATTCTCAAAAGTCTTTTCTATCTGTAATTTTAAGGAGAGTTGCTTGATTAGAGGAAACTTGTTATGTAAGAGTTAAAAATCTTCCCCAGCTCATTAATGGACCTCAGAAGAAGCCCATTAAGGAAAGCTTGATTAGAGGAGGCTTATTTTGGGAAAAGGCCCACACCTTTTGTTAATTAATAAGGCACTGGGTCATGAGGGTCATGATGCTCAGAAAAGTGCATATATATATATATATATATGTGTATATACATATACATATATATATACATACATATATATATGTATGTACATATATATGTATATGTATATACACACACACACACACACATATATATATATATATATATATATATACTCTGAGGTGAGGTTTTGCTTTGGGGTCTTGCTAGATGAGACTGGGCAGCTGTTAAGGAGCCCCCAGCTTTGAAAACTCAGATGTTGATGCTTCTCTCTCTGGTAACTATGTATATATGTAATTCTCAGACAGCTGATCGATATGATGTATGTATTGCTTATGTTAGTTAGAAGTCCTGTCTGTTGGTCTTTATTTCTCTGCTTGTATTTTCTCTGTTGGTATATGTGATTAAAGAAGATTGTTGACCACACAAAAGTTGCTTTCCTTTTAGAAAAGCAAATCTAAGAACCTGCGGCAGCTGGTCATCCTGGATTTGTATCAGGGTACTTGCTTCTATACTATTACCACAATTTGCAAGCATCATTTCCATGGTGTTTAGCTTTCCTTTTAGTCCAACTCTCACAGCCACACATTATTACGGAAAAACCACAGCTTTGACTATATGGACCTTTGCTGGAAAGGTGACATCTCTGTTTTTCAGTATGCTGTTCAGATTTGCCATAGCTTATCTATCTTTCTTTTTTTATAATTATTTTATTTGTTTTCAGTTTTCTACTATCATTTCCATATGTCTTAGAGTTTTTCTCCACTCCTTTCCCTTCTCCCCGGTTCCCCAAGATGGCATGCAATCTTATATAGGTTCTACACATACATTCTTATTAAATGCACTTTCACCTTAGTCACATTGCATAGAAGAATTAAAATGAATGGGAGAAACCATGAAAACAAAACAAAACAAAGCATAACACAAGAGAAAATGGTCTCATAGCTTGTCTTTCAAGTAGCAAACATCTTTTAATTTCATGGCTGCAGTCGCTCTCTGCAATGATCTTTGAGCCCAATAATGTGAAATTTGGCACCGCTTCCATTTCTTCTCAATCTATTTTCCAGAAAGTTTTTCCATGTTCTGTTCTAACTATTGTTTCTTGACCCACATACAGGTTCCTCAGGAGACAAGTCAAATGATCTGGTACCACCATCTCTTTGAGAACTTGCCACATTTTGTTGTGACCCACACACAATCAAAGGCTGTAGTGTTGTCAATGAAGTGGAAGAAGATGTTTTTCTGAAATTACCTTGCTTTCTCTATAATTCTGTGAATACTGGCAATTTGGTCTCTAGTTTCTCTGCCCCTTCAAAAACTAAACTGCACTTTTGTAATTCTAGGATCACCTATTAATAAAGCTCAGCTTGCAGAATCTCAAGCATAATGTTGCAGGCACGTGCATGAGTACAATTGTTCAGTAATTTGAACATTCTTTGGCCCTTCTTTAGTATTGGGATGTAAACTGATCTTTTTCAATCCAGTGACCACTGTTGAGTTTTCCAAATTTGCTGGTATATTGAGAGCAGTTCTTTTAACAGCATCCTCTTTTAGGATTTTAAATAGTACAGGTGGAATTCTGTCATCTCTATTAGCCTTATTTTTAGCAATGCTTCCTATGGCCCATTTGATCTCATTTTCCAGGGTATCTGGATCTAAATCAGTAACCATAACATCGTGGTAATTGGTGATGTTAAAATTCTTCTTTTATCATTCTTCTGTATATTCTTCCCATTTCTTCTTAATCTCTTCAACTTTTGTTAAGTCCCTACCATTTTTGTCTTTCTGCCCATTTTATCATAAAACATTCCTTTGATATCTCTAATTTTCTTGAAGAGATCTCTTGCCTTTCCTATTCTATCATTTTCTTCTACTTCTTTGCACTGTTCATTTAAGAAAACCTTCTTATTTCTCCTTGATATTCTCTGGGATTCTTCATTCAGTTGGGTATATCTTGCCCTCTCTCCTTCACCTTTCACTTTCCTTCTTTCCTCACCTATTTGTAAAGCTTTATCAGACAGCCATTTTGCTTTCTTGATCTTTTTCTTTGGAATGTTTTTGTATGGTATTGTACAACATTACTCAATATTGTACAATGTTGCAAACCTCTGCCATAACTCTTCAGGTACTCTATCTGCCAGATCTAATCCTTAAAATCTATTCATCATTTCCACTTCACATTCATAAGGAATGCTATTTAGGTCATTTCTATACATTCTCATGGTTTTCACTACTCTCTTCAATTTAAGTCTGAATTTTGCAATAAGAAGTTCATGATCTGAGCCATAGTCAGCTCTAGGTCTTTTGTATGGAGTTTCTCTTTTTTGCTGCAAAGTATATAGTCAATATGATTTCAATATTGACCATATGGTGATGTCCATGTGTAAAGTCTCCTTTTGAGTTGTTAAAAAGGAGTTTGATATGATCAGCAAGCTATCTTGAGAAAACTCTTATTGGTCTCTCCCCTGCTTCATTTACATTCCAATGTCAAACTTGTCTGTTATTCCAATTACTTTTTGATTTCCTGCTTTAGTATTCCAGTCTCCAATGATAAATGTGATGTCTTTTTTTTTTTTTTGGTGTTATTGCTAGAAAATGTTCTAGGTCTTCAAAGAACTGAGCAACTTTGGCTTCTTTCGCATTCATTTTTGGAGCATACACTTCTATTACTGTGATGTTGAACAATTTGCCTTGGATTTGAACAGATACCATTCTGTAATTTTTGAGGTCATACCCTAGTACTGCTTTTCTCACCCTTTTGTTGACTATAAGACTACTCCATTTCTTCTACAAGATTCTTGCCAATAGTGCTATCTGCAGTGATCAACTGAATTAAATTCACTCATTCCCATTTAAATTCATTGATTTCCAAGATATCAATGTTTAATCTTTCCATCTCCTCTTTGACCACATCTAGATTACCTTGGTTCATAGATTTTACATTCTAGGTTCCTATGCAAAATTGATCTTTACAGTATTGGCCTTTCCTTTCATCACAACACACATGTGCAAATGAGCTTTGGCTTTGATTTTGGCCAAGTCACTTTGTTCTTTCTGGAGCTACTTGTGGTTGTCCTCCATTCTTCTCCAGTAAGGTGTTGGACACCTTCTGACCAGAAGAGATCATCTTCTGCTGTTATATCTTTTATCATTTTAATACTGTCCATGGGTTTTTTTGTCAAAGATACTGAAACAATTTGCCATTTCCTTCTCCAGTGGACCACCTTTTGTCAGAACTCTCCATTCTAACCTGTCTATTTTGGATAACCCTGCATGGTATAGTTCATTGTTTCATTGAGCTACATAAGCCCCTCTGCCACAACAAGGCAGTGATCCAGGAGAAGATACACATTCCTACTCCTATTTAATCTGAGTCACACAATGGACATTTTTTAGTGTATGCTAAAAATATCTAATAGACAAATTCTGCGGATTGTCCATGCAACTGTATATGATAGTCTGGATATTGTCTGGAATAACATAATATTCCAGATATGGTCTAAGTAGTGTAGAATACAGGAGGGTTTTGAAAATGGGTTTGTGATCTGATGATCTGAAAATCTGATGGGTCTATGATCTCATTAATATGGTGATTTATTTCCTTCCACTTATCCAAATTGTGACATAGCTAAGATCCTCCAATGTGAGATCAATCAATTGTAGCACCAATGAGATATTCATAGCTCCTACAGTGACCATGAATATCCTTGTGCAATTCTGAATCATAAAATACAACAGACTCTCCACATGGAAGACAGAACCAAAACATGTATTCAGACACCAGAAATTATCCTGGTAACAAAAATCTATACACAATAACAATGCAGAGGACAACACCATCCACAAGCCCTCCCCATGCTAGGCTTCCCACAAACCAGTTCTTTCACTCACCCTAGCCAACTGATTGCTTAGCTGCATCCTTCCTAGCTCTGACTGCTCTGACCAAATTTTCTCTCAGCTCTGCTCTAGCTCCCCCTCTTGCTGTTCGACCCTTCCTGCTCCACCCCTTCCAGTTCCATGTGACTTAGATTCATGTGACTCAGGCAGGTCACATGGGCCTAATAATGAATGGGAAAGATCTTCCCATTTAAATTACTATTACATACAACCCCAAGATCTTTCATATTCATTACATAAGTTGGTGGGGCAACTGGAATCAACAGAACTGCAACAAGTATAACAAAAACAAGCATGTAAAATAATATTCTAAGCAACTGATGTCAACAGAACTTTTACAACAATATAGCAGGGATCACACAAAATAAGCACATAAAACAATATCTTAGGGTAGGGCTTAGGCACAAGCACTCCATCATTCCCCCCTCGAACAAATGGGGCCCAAAATCTTGGAGTAAAGGGTGAGGGTCTCTCTTCCATTGCTACTTCTACTGAGATTGGACATAGAGCTGCCCTTACCCCAAGAGGTCTCATTCAAGGGGTCAGTTCTTTAGCTGGCATCTGGAATTTGGTCAACACCAGGGCCAGAGGTGACAAATCACATCAGATGAGGGTAACATCCATAAATATAAAGCCGAAAAGAAACAAGGAAACAATAACCAGAAGCAGGGTAGATATAGGCTCAACCATGCTTCTGGAGTCCATGAACCCACTATCATAGCCTCATTCACTGTTTACTGTTTTTCTAATTTGCAGTTTGGGGGTCATCATTCTGACCTAGAGGCATACTTTCTTTAATCTGAGCTGGGGCCTGACCAATTTCCCATTCTCCCTGCAGGTATGACAAACTTGGAAACAATATTTCAGGAGGATCTGTAGGGGCCATTCTCACTCCCCTGTTCAGTCTAATATCAAGCCTCTTTCCTCAATACATTTTATATAGTTCATTAGTTGGAATGCCATCTAGTCTTCCAAAATCTACCCCTGCTATCAATAGAGCAGTAGATAATTCTTTTCTTGTCAATCTATTCTGACTTTGAATCTGCTGGCTACTTACTTTTCTCTCTCTCAAGAAAATTTATTTTTTCGCTGATTATCACCATCCAGGGTACCAACAATTCTCCCATCCTTTGAGTGAACCAACTCAAAATATCTGTGACCTCCTGCTGAATAAAATCCTCATTTACTTCCTCAAACACTGTGGGGGGTCTCCTGATGCTCCTGCTTCCTTCTTAGTACTGGTGAAACCTCAGCCTCCTTATTTGTTTCATTCTCCTCCCACACATCCAGCCTCTGCAAGGGTGACATTCAACTTCCTCTTGTTATTTTTTGCTTCTTTTTGTGAGCTAAACTAACAACAGCTTTTTCTTCTACCACTGGAGATTTTCTAGCATCCTCTTCTAAAGGAGAGTTTGAATGTTGCAGCATAAAAAGCTTCTCATGCAAACCAGCCAAGTCCCTTTCCATCTGAGTTTTCTCTTCTAGCAGTTTGTCTCTGCATTTACACATAGTTGTAAAGGTAGTAACTTGCTATCGATGTCCAGCTTCTCCTACTTATCCCTGCCAGTTCTTTCCCTGGTTCTATTGGTATTCTTGCAAACATATTTCTAAATCTCTAGGTCCTCCTTTCTGTAGCCTCTTCCCAGTTTTCACACAGCCCTGTGCCTTTCCCCATTCTCTTACTAGGGAAGAATAAGGCAAATCATCTCACCTTGGGACATCTATGTCTTCATCCAAAGCCTTCCTGCCTTCAAATAGAGGTTTGCTATTTTGCAGTCCCATCCTCCTTGCTCTTTGTAGCTCCAATGCAATATTCACAGAGCCTATGGTACCCATGAATATCCCAGCACAATTCTGAATTGCAAAATACAGCAGACTCTCCACATGGAAGATGGAACCAAAACATTTATGTTGATAACAGAAAGCCAAATCCATCATAGTAACAAAAATCTATACGCAATAACAATGCAGAGGACAACACCATTCCCAAGCCTTCCTCGTAATAGGTTTCCCACAAACCAGTTCCCTTAAACAAATTATAAGCAAGCTCCCATAAACAAAATCACCAACAAGCTCTTTCACTCATGCTAGCCAGCTGTCTACTTGCCTGCATCCTTCCTAAATCTGACTGCTCTTTGACCAAAATTCCTCTCAGCTGTGCTCTAGCTCCACCCCTTCCTGTTCCATGTGACTTAGACTCATGGGACTCAGGTTTCCATGTGAACTTGTGGGTCACATGGGCCTATTAATGAATAGGAAAGATCTTCCCATTTAAATTAACATTACACCAATGTACTAGGGACTTCAATTTTTGGTGATGTTCTGTGGATACCAGTTGATCACTCAGACTATCTGTTCATCAGTTGCCATACTCTACTTTCTTTTCTGAGCATATACTTCTAATGACATACTTTATACCCCTTCATAGAGTGGTAATATATTGCAGCCTTCTCACATCAATTTGTTGTTCAGCCATTCAGTCACATCCAACTCTTCATGACCCAATGGACTATATTGTCCATGGGACATTCTTGGAAAAAATACTGAAGTGGTTTGCTATTTCCTTCCAGTGGATTAAGGCTAACAAAAGTTAGGTGACTTATCCAGAGTGACACAGCTAGTAAGTGTCTAAAGCTAGATTTCAACTTAGGTCTTTCTAACTCCAGGCCCAGAACTCTATCCACTGAGTCATCTAGTTGCTCCTCTCATGTCCATAGTGCACCTCTTTATTACCTTTTGTTCATCAACTTTCCTTGATATTTCATGACCTATATCTATATAGTATCAAAAGAAGATATATGATCATAAACTATTATCATTTCAAATTAACTAATGCAAATCTACTACCAGAAGAAGACTCAAAGAAACTATTAAAAAGATGGACTTCTGTTCCAGTAAAAAGCTTGGGCTCATTAAAATCATCACACAGTTTCCCAGAGATAATCCAGACCAACTTCTCCTGCTAATTTTTGTGTCCAGCATTTGTCTAAACACAATCTTCATCTAAGATATATGAACTGAGGGACCAAATCTACGGGCTGTTCATCCAACTGTACCATAGTATGAACAATAGAAAATCCTTATCCATTTAATTTTCCTGGTGTGGATAGGTTGTCAGAATTCCTGTGAGTAATTATGGATCTGATTTAGAAGGTTCTTTGACATTCTAGGGTTTGACACAATAGGAAAAATGTCATTGGCAAACAACAATGTCAAGAGGAATTCATCATCTACAGAGAGTCCCTCTTCCATTTGGACTGTATGCTGGACATCCTCCATAATGGTGGCAAACACTGTTGACCAGCATACACTTCCATGTTTTATGCATTGGTTGATATTAGTTTTCAGAGGGTTTTTGAGCAAAGCTTTTAAAGTTGTTGATGCCAAAAAAAAGGGAATTAGACAAAAGAATAAATACCATCACAGACTCTTACCATTTCCTAAGGAGGTTTAACCAATGTCCATCTATTGCAATAAGGCCAAAACAGCCCAGAAAAATGATACAGCCAACGAATACCAGACCTTCTTGTCAAACAGAGAGATGTGAAAGCCAATGGCAACACTGGTTTAGAGTATGAAATTCGTGTGAAATTATAGGAAGTAGAAGATTATGAGCAGAGTGATTTCATAAAACAATGAGTAATGAGAAGAAAAAAAATTATAAAAAAAAAAAACTTGGCAAGAGGACTCAGATAAACCAAGTCATGCCAAAAACGTTTAAAAACAAAACTGAAAGAAAGTGAAAAAAGACATCAAAAATGGAAAAAAATATGTAAAGATTTTCACAACAAAATTTCTATCATCGATGAAATTGGAGCCATGCCATTTGGATGTTAGTATTACAGTCCATGTGTTACTAAATGAGGGAGTGGAAATAACACTAAAAAAAGAAAGGAAGAGAAATGAGACAAGACCAAGACAGAGGCAGTCCATGCTAGAGATAACAAAATTTTAAGAGAATTGAAGCTGTGTGAGTGACTCTGAGAAGTCACTTAGCTTCTGTTTGTCTCAGTTTCCTCATCTGTAAAGTGGGGATGATAATAGCACTGACTTCCCAGGGTTATTGTGATGATCAACTAAGATAATAATTAGATTTTATTCCTGCTCCACCTCACCCACTCACTTGCAAAAGAAAACCAACTGGAATAATATTAATAACTAATGATTTTTGGTCATTTTTCCATTAGGATGCTAGCAAAAATAAATTTAGTGATGAAAAGGATACATGCAATGTTTGTAATATGGCATACTTTAACAGTTACTTTCATATTGCACAAAATATGTTTTAAGGTATGTGTGTGAATCAAATTTCTTTAAGTTATATCAATATAAATTCATTTATGAAAGTGTCTATATAAAATTTTCTATTGCCTATCATGATACTTGGAATAGAACCCATAATAGGTCCTTAATAAATGTTTGCTAGATTTAAATCAAAGATCCCTAAGATAAATTCCAATGCAAAGTAAAGGATCATTTATAATACAAATAATCACTCCCTAATTTATTTATTTTGTATAGAGGAATTTTGATGTCTAGCTTTCTTTAAGTGAGGCTCAGAAATAACCTTGTTTCTAGAATAAATCTAACTCTGATCTATTTTAATGGGCTCATAATAAGCAGTACCATTCCTCTTAATGTGTCTAGCCACTTCTTTTTCTTCCTTTTTAAGATTTTTCTTCCATATCAAGATAATCCATAGAGTAAACATTAGCTGAGTAGTATGCACTTTAGTCCAACATTGTGGTCAGTTGGTCAGTCAATTAGCTTTTCTTTTTTGGTGTTTGCACATACCAAGTACTGTGCAGTGTACTAGAGATAGAACAAAAGGCAAAAAAGCGTAGCTCTTTCCTTCAAGGAGTACACATTCTAGTGTGGATGGCAATATGCAAATAATTGTATACATACAATATAAATCAGACATCTCAGAGGAAAGATAATTGCAGTGGACAGGGCAGAGTAAAGGCCTCTTGCAAAAAGAGGTCTTTCACTTCAGCTGTCTTAAAGAACTCCGAAGAAGCCACCAGGTAAAGTTGAGGAGGGAAAGCATTCCAAGTACAGGAGAAGGCCAATGAAAAGATGAAGAGTGTCATGTACAAGGAATAGCAAAGGTCACTGACCCTGGATCATGTAATACATGGAGAAGTTAAAAGCATACGAAGGAAGGTAGGAAGGGGCCAAGTTATAAGAGGCTTTAAAATCCAAACAGAGTATTTTCTATTTGATCTTGGAAATAATAAGGAACCATTTGAGTATATTGAGAATTGGATAAAATGATCAGAAAAGCACTTTAGGTAGATCTCTTTGGCAGCTGAATGGAGGATGGATTGAATTTGAAGCCAGATCAGCCAGATTATTAAAATAGTCTACATGTAAGCTAATGAGGGTCTACACCCAGGTAGTGACTACATGTGTGGAAAGAAAGAGATGTGAAGGAGAGATATTTCCAAGGTGGAGTTGATGGGGCTTGTCAACAGTTTGGCTGTATGGGTTGAGAATGAATGAGGAGCAAAGGGTGACACTAAGTTTGCAAAGCTACGTAACTGGGAGGATGGTCATGCCATAAGTATTAATAGGAAGGTTCAAAAAAGGGGAAGGTTTTGGGGAAAGCTAATGAGTTCTAGACATATTAATTTTTAAAATGTCTTGTCATCTGAAATCGCTGAAACGTAGAGCTAGCATGCACAATGGGCAGGCAGCAGGCAATGCCATTTTGTTCATACCCTGAGGCATTAATGTTAAAGTATATCTATAGTAAATCCTATTGTAAAGTTAAGGATTTCTTCTAATAATCCAGTAAACATTTATTAAGCACCCACTGTGTACCAGGTGCTATGCTAAGTGTTGGGGATACAATTCATAAAAGAAAGACTGCAGTCCCTGCTCTCAAGAAGTTTACAATCTATTAGACAGAGATTCTCTCACAAAAGGAGACAGGAAAGGATGGGGAAAGACAACAGGGAGTGCCCAGCAAAGGGTTCCTTGTTCCATGGAGTTGAAAAGTCGAGGCCAGACAACAGATGCAGAGTGGAGTAAGTCCAAAAGTCTATTTTCTGCCTTCTAGAGAAAGAACTGATATTATCTGAGTATAGACTGAAGCATACTATTTTCACTCCTTTTTTCTTCTTTCTTTCTTTCATTCATTCTTTTTTTTATTCAACTCTTCTTGTACAAAATGACTAATACGGAAATGCTATACATGATTGCACATGTGTAACCTGTATCATTCAGATAGCTTACTGACTCAGGGAGGGAGGGATAGAATTTGGAACTCAAAGCTTTTTTTAAAATGTTAAAAATTGTTTTAACATGCAATTAGGGAAAAATAAAATATTATTTTAAAAAAGAAAGATAGTACCTGCCCTGAAGAAACTTACATTCTAATGGACATTAATTTTTATGTTGTTCTGCAGTCATATCAGACTCTTCATGACCCCTTGTGGGAGTTTCTTCGCAAAGATACTGGAGGGATTTGCCATTTTCTTTTGCAGCTCATTTTACAGATGAGGAAGCTGAGGCAAACAGGGTTAAGTGACTTGCCCAGGGTCACACAGCTAGTAAGTGTCTAAGGCTAGATTTAAACTCAGGTAGATGAATCTTCCCAATTCCAGATCTCATGCTGGAATGCCACTAGCTTCCCAGGTAGAGGTTAATGGGGGAAGATAATGCATTTTTTAAAAAAAAGCTGTAAAGGAAACGTGTGCATGGGGAGGGGGATGAAGATTCCCAAGGAGAGGAGAGGAGAGAGAAAGTCTTTTGGAGATGTCAGGAATACATCGCAGAGAAAAATTGAGACCTGGGCATTCTCCTTAAAACAGAAGCTTTGAAAGGAACCAGCTTATAAAAGGGAGAGTTCTCAGGGGTAGAAGGTACTTCCAATGTGAGAAGTAGTACAAAGGTGGCATGAGCTTCCAGAGTAATTAGATTTCTCTGACAATGGTATACAAACAGAAAGTTCTGTAGGGATGAGTTGGAAATGCAAGCAGGGAATTAAGGTATACCAAAAAAAGAAAGATCATGGGTCCAGACCACACATTCCTAATAATCACAACTTCCTATAGGAATAAAATTTCTGGAATCCACAGACATTCTGATTTGTAGTCACAATTGAACATCTTCAAGCAACAGACTCCCTCTAGTGGTCAACTGCCACTTTAAAAAATATGTAAGTACTTCCATAATAAACCAGATATAACCACAAAAAACTCTGCTATCCGTAATGACATTATCTCAGTTCTCCTCTATGATAGCTGAATTTCAGTATAATTGGTTCCCTTTTTAATCTTACGTATTTTCTTTTATGCATCAAGGGTTCCATGACACAAAAGAAGACTAGAAGCCCTGCTCTAGTGAGAGCATTGTCCCAGAGTCATGGAAGGGTGAAGCTTCAGCCCCTGACACAACTAAACCTTTTTAGAAATAGGTATGTGATGGCTCAGTCAGCTCTATCAGCACCGACATCAGGAGCAGGCCAAAAAGGCAGGGAGACAGGGCTCAGGACAGTACAGAATGAGCAGGGCTCATAGCACAATCACAGTAAAGTAGGGCAGATAAGGACAAAGGGTCAAACAAAATGCAGTCTTAAGAAGCGTTATTTATTTGGATCCAAGAGAATGGCAGAGGATGTTTTTGGGGGAGAGGGGTTTTTTTTGGCTTTTTCCAAGTCAAGAGCCCTGGGACTGTGAGCCTTCCTGTAAATTTTCATCATTTGTTCCCATGGCCCAACTATGCTTCTAGGATCAACAAAATTCTGCAGATGTTTTCTCTGGAATAATAACTTCCTTACTTTCTATTAATCTGAACTTTCTTCAGTCTCCACCACACTTCATCTTGGCAAGCACACAACTCACCTCAGTCTTCAAAAAAAATGAAAAAGATTGAAATGGCAAGGAGATTAAAAAGTCCTGGAATTAAAAGACCTGAGGAAAGGAACTGTGGAAAGTCTGCAGTGTCTCTTGAACAGCAAAATATTCTCTAGAGGCGTAATTTGGCTACACCGAACTAAATAAATCAGCTCATAGCACAGAGCCTGGCACATAGGAGATGCTTAATAAATGTTTACTGACTTTATTGATAATGAAGCCCATAAAGGAATAACTGTTTCATGGTTTTCCTCTCACCAAGTTTTACCCCAAAGTGACTGATCCCAAATGAAATATCTGCTCTCAATTTACACAGAGAAACTTCCGGAATTAGAATATCTTACTTCCTTGATTTTCTACTGCAACTCATTTTTTTGTCTCCTAAAAACGATAAAACATCCAGAGTCAATACATTTTAAAACAAAGGAGAATTTTCAAGGGCAATTCCAATACATCCTGCCAAATGAGTAAACAGGAAGAAAGTTACTGAGAGGATATTACTCAAAACATAGAATTTACCCTGTCAGGGATTCTCAGAGCATCTAACCCTACCCAGCACTACCACCACCATTCCCTCACTGATTCCACGTTGGCAGAAAATTTTTCACTCTTTTCTCTCTTGTTAAAGTTCAGATCTTCCAGCCAAATAATTTTTTTATGAGGCTACGACAGAGAATTCTAGGTGAGAACTTTTGTTATTAGACCCCACCCCAAACTGTCACATTTTAATTCATCTATTCCATCATTTCTTCCTGAGAATTATTAGTTCTTTTTGTTTTTCATCCTCAGCACTCTAATTTTTTTTATTTTTAAATTCATTTTCCAAATTTATTCTTCAAATAACAAAAGGAAAGTGAAATCTCTGTATCAGATAATTACAATTAAGCAAAACAAGTTCATATATTAACCATGTCAAAAAAAAAAAAAAGAATATGCTTTTCTCTACCTTGAAGTCCATCACTACTCCAAGAGATAGGTAGGATCTGTCCTTTGGACAGATGAGTCATGAGTTTTACAATGATCAGAGTTCTTAAATATTTCAAAGTTGTTTTTCTTTACAATAATCTTGTTATTATTTAAAATATCCTCCTGGTTCTAAACATTTGTGTTTTCCTAGGTCTCTCTGAAACCATCTGCTTTATCATTTCTTACATCTGAATAATATTACATTCATATAACATAATTTGTTCAGCCATTCCCCAATGGATGGACACCTCTTTTCTTTGCGGTTCTTTGAACTACTATAAATTCTTTTTGTATACAAGGATATTTCCCCTCTTTCTTTCATCTCTTTGGAATATAGGCCTAGTAGTGGTGTTGCTGCGACATAGCCCATATACAACTTAGTAATATCTGAGGCATGGGTCTATTACTTTCCAAAAGGACTACCTTACAACTCCACAGTCAATAGCGTGTCTAGCTTCCCACTGCCTCTTCAAACAAATGTCATTGTCCTTTGACAGTCTTATAGTTGTGAAATGGAACCTCAGAATGATTTTAATTTGAATTTCTCTAATCATTAATGATTTGGAGCATTTTTTAATATCTATTAATAGATTAAATTTCTTCCTTTGAGAAGGAAGAAATGTCTGTGTCCTTTGACCATTTATCCATTGGGCTGTCATTCTTTCATACATTTATATATATACATATTTATATACATTACATATATATGTATATATAATACAAACATACATATGCATATATATACATTTATGTTTACCACAACACAGAAATTATGGAGGTAAAAACTTAGGTCTTATTATTATACTCAAGCATAAGTTCAGGTCACAGAGAAAACCTGAACAATCATGAACATTCTAGCAAGGTTTCTTATAGGCAAAACTGAGTCAGAGTGGGAGAGAAATAATTCTTTTACTTACTACAATCTTGCACATTCCTTAGGTCATAAAAGAGAAGACAGATCTGCCATAGAAGTTGAATAAACTTAAACAGTCATGATCTCATATTACGGAAACAAACTTCATTAAACTTCCATAGGTAAACTAAGTCAGGTTACAGATTAAACTACATTTAAAGATTTTCAATAGGCTAATTGAGGAGGAAAAATTACTTGTTGCCAAGTAGTCAAGGAAAATTGAGATTTTTTTTTTCCCCTGACTTCTTATCTAAAGAATGTCTAAGATTCTTAAGTAAATTTTCACATCCCAAGGGACAAGTAATGGTCAGGTGAGGTTAATATTAAGACAGGCTTTGAGATAAACAAAGATTGCAGGAGGACTGTCTCTGAGACTCCAATTAATAAAAGGAAAATCAAAAATTCCCAAAATAGACCTTTGTCAGAGAAACTTGCAAAGCAGATTTTTCCCAGTAACTGTCTCCCTTCTAATTTTAACTATATTTCATGTACAAATTTCTTTTTATGTTCTATTTTTCATATAGAAATACTCATTTTAATTTATGTTTGGTAAGTTCAGAATGAAGAAAATTATCTTAATGAATAAATCATTTTAAATGCATTGATTCTGTGCAAAAACATTCAATTTTATGTAATCAAAATTGTCCATTTCATTTACTGTGATCCTCTCTATTCCTTATCCTATGATGCTCTTTCTCTTTACAGTAATACAGTTACAAGAGATATTTTCTTCTTTCCTCCTCTAATTTGTTTATGATATGATTTTTATATCTAGATTATATATCCACTTGGAGCTTATTATCATATATGTTATGAATTGTTGGTCTAAATCTATTCTGCAAGACTGCTTTTCAGTTTTCCCAACAGGCTTTATTAAATAACAAGTCCTTATCCCTACAGTTATAATCTTTGGGTTAGTCAAACACTTTTTTACTATTGCATAATTAATCTCTTCCACTGATTCACTTTTCTATTTTTTAACCAATGCCAAATGGTTTTGATGATTACTGCCTTGTAGTCATTTAAGATCTGGTACCATTGGGTCCCCTATTACATTGGCTCAGTCCAACTCTGAGTCGTTAGTATCTCTGCATTTATTTAGACCTGTATTTATTTCCATAAAGAGCCCCTTATAGCTGTTATTTATAAAGTTCTTGCACATCTTAGAAGGTGGACGCCAAAATATTTTATACATGCTGTAGTTATTTTGAGTGGAATTTCTCTATCCTTTCCTTCTGATTTCTGTTTAGTTGAGTTTTGTTTTTATTTTTTGCAATATACAGAACAAGTTTATGGTTTTTGTGGGTTTATTTTTAAATCCTGCTATTTTCTTAGCATTTTTTAAGGAAATGAGCTTTCTTCGGATAGTAAATTCTGCTCCAGAGTTCCAAATATAAGGATTAGGTGGACACTTTTGAGCTTTCAAGGTAAAAAATGAGACAGGCATTCATACCAAATTAAAATATTAGTGAAGAAAACAAACAAAAAATGTTATTTGCTAAAATATTTCAGGGGTACTATCAATCCCTTCTTCAACAATGTATTTTTCTATTGCATATACAATCAGACATTGGTGATGTGTAGTCTGATTCTACATAACAGTTATTTTCCCCTCTTTTTCATTCTTTGTTACAAGGAGAGGAAAGATAGTAGGGGAAGATTTATATTCAGAAGTTAAGGCATTATAAAAAATAAAATATATTCATAAGAAATTAACATCATTCATTCTTACTAATCTGCCCCTTTCCATAGTTTCACTGATCTTTCTGGTTCCCATCTCCTCCAGTACCACTTTCAATGTTCCTTCCAGCTCTTGCTACTTCTGCCCAAGTCTTTGTTCTAGAAAAGGTGGTTCTTCACTCTCCTGCTAGGATTCGCTATCTGCCAAATTAAAAGACCATCTGAAAGAAATGCTGGTATTTTCTATTTGCTCCCAAATGGAACTGGGAATCATGTGCAACTTTTGGACTTTTACACAAATATTGCAATTTTCCTCACTGAAATTCTTAAAGGGTTACAATCATCTCTGATGAAGCCATAAAGGTGAATGAAATACAATGCAACATTCACTTAGAATACAACATAAAAATATGTAGATGGATCTATTTTACCCAATTTAACATTGCAGCAATGTTAGTTAGTTCCAATTGAGCAGAGTGAAATGAGCAGGGTAGTATAGCGTAAAGAGCCATAGAAGGATGAGTCAGGTAGGCAAGAATGACCTTTTAGACACAGTCATGGAGAGAATGCCAACTTTGGTCCAAGGACTACCTCTGAGATCTTGGGTAAATCATGTGCTCTCTAAGCCTCAGTTTTATCCCATTGAAAATGAGGAAACTGGGCTAGATAAGCACTAAGTTCTCTTCCAATTCTATAACTTGTGGTTCTATGTGTGTAGAGAAAATTTAATACCATTCCAGTGGGGGCATATCTTCCTCTTAAGGAATTTGATAGATGTTACCACCAGACAGATGAGATGAGTCTTTGGGAACCACTATTTATTTCCATGCATGAGCATCAATAAATTATGGTTAGTTTATTCAAACTCTCAAGAAAGATCTGTTATGTTGTCAACACAAGCAACTTGTGATATGGGAACTCATTCTACCAACAAAGATAACTTCTCCTAAACTCACTAGGGAGGTAAGTCCTAAGAAATTTCCAGAGGCAAATAGAGGTTACCCAGAGTCACAGAGTCAATGTGTCTGAAACAGGAATTATTTTAATGATCTGTGATTTCAACTCTCTAGGTATTAACTCCACCATTTCCACTGTCTTGGATAATTTTGTTTAACTTATTTTTCTGTCATGGGGTGGGGGTGGGGGCAGGGAACATGATTATTAAGAATTGATTGTGTATAAAAAATGGACCAAGCAAATTCAAAAACCACAAGATAGTCTTGTCTCCTTGACTTCTCACTTTCTCTCACTCCCTTTCCATATTCAATCTGTTGCCAAAGTGTCCATTTTACTTTTGTTACATCTCTTACATACTCCTCTTCTCTGACATTTCAACTACTCAATACAATTTCTTTTCCATTCAACCATTAAAGTGATTTTCCTAAAACACAGGTCTAATCATGTCATCTCTTCACACAATAAACTCCAATAGCTTTCTGTTGCACCCAGGAGCAAATACAAAAAGCACTGTCTGGCATTCAAAGCCCCTTATAACCCAGCTCGCTCCCACCTTTCCAATTTTTTTTACACCTTTGTCCTTCACAGGTACTCTTCAATCCACAGGCTTCCTTGCTGTTTCACAAACCAGACACTCCATCTCTCAGGTCCAGGCATTGTCTCTGCCCCTCAGGCCTGGAATGCTCTCCTTCTGCTCAGAATACTGTCCTGTCTGGTTTCTTTTAAGTCACAACTAAAATCCTACCTTCCTAAGCCCTTTTTATTCCAGTGCTTTCCCTCTTTTATTTTTTTTAATTTATTTATTTAACTTTTAACATTCATTTTCACAAAATTTTAGGTTCCAAATTTACTCCCCTTTTGTCCCCTCCCCCCACCCCAAAACACCGAGCATTCTAATTTCCCCAATCACCAATCTGCCCTCTCTTCTATCATCCCTCCCTTCCCTTGTCCCCATCTTCTCTTTTGTCCTGTAGGGCCAGATAACTTTCTATACCCCTTTACCTGTATTTCTTATTTCCTAGAGCAAGAACAGGACTCGACAGTTGTTCCTAAAACTTTGAGTTCCAACTTCTCTTCATCCCTCCCTCCCCACCCCTTCCCTTTGGGAAGGCAAGCAATTCAATATAGGCCATATCTGTGTAGTTTTGCAAATGACTTCCATAATAGTCGTGTTGTGTAAGACTAACTATTATTTCCCTCCATCCTATCCTGCCCCCCATTGCTTCTATTCTCTCTTTTGATCCTGTCCCTCCCCAAGAGTGTTGATTTCAAATTGCTCCCTCCTCCCATTGTCCTCCCTTCTATCATCCCCCCCACCCTGCTTATCCCCTTCTCCCCCACTTTCCTGTATTGTAAGATAGGTTTTCATACCAAAATGAGTGTGCATTTCATTCTTTCCTTTAGTGGAATGTGATGAGAGTAAACTTCATGTTTTTCTCTCCCCTCCCCTCTTTTTCCCTCCACTAAAAAGTCTTTTGCTTGCCTCCTTTATGGGAGATAATTTGCCCCATTCCATTTCTCCCTTTCTCCTCCCAATGTATTTCTCTCTCACTGCTTAATTTCATTTTTTTAAGATATGATCCTGTCCTATTCAATTCACTCTGTGCTCTCTGTCTCTGTGCATGTGCGTGTGCATGCGCGCGCACGCATGTGTGTGTGTGTGTGTGTGTGTGTGTGTGTGTGTGTGTGTGTAACCCCACCAACTACCCAGATACTGAAAAGTTTCAAGAGTTACAAATATTGTCTTTCCATGTAGGAAGGTAGACAGTTCAACTTTAGTAAGTCCCTTATGACTTCTCTTTGCTGTTTACCTTTTCATGCTTCTCTTCATTCTTGTGTTTGAAAGTCAAATTTTCTTTTCAGCTCTGGTCTTTTCATCAAGAATACTTGAAAGTCCTCTATTTCATTGAAAGACCAATTTTTCCCCTGAAGTATTATACTCAGTTTTGCTGGGTAGGTGATTCTTGGTTTTAGTCCTAGTTCCTTTGACTTCTGGAATATCCTATTCCATACCCTTCGATCCCTGAATGTAGAGGCTGCTAGATCTTGTATTATCCTGATTGTATTCCCACAATACTTGAATTGTTTCTTTCTAGCTGCTTGCAATATTTTCTCCTTGACCAGGGAACTCTGGAATTTGGCCACAATGTTCCTAGGAGTTTCTCTTTTTGGATCTCTTTCAGGAGGTGATCAGTGGATTCCTTGAATACTTATTTTGCCCTCTGGTTCTAGAATCTCAGGGCAGTTTTCCTTGATAATTTCATGAAAGATGATGTCTAGGCTCCTTTTTTGATCATGGCTTTCAGGTAGTCCCATAATTTTTAAATTGTCTCTCCTGGATCTATTTTCCAGGTCAGTTGTTTTTCCAATGAGATATTTCACATTATCTTCCATTTTTTCATTTTTTTGGTTTTGCTTTGTGATTTCTTGGTTTCTCATAAAGTCATTAGCCTCCATCTGTTCCATTCTAATTTTGAAAGAACTATTTTCTTCAGTGAGCTTTTGAATCTCCTTTTCCATTTGGCTAATTCTGCTTTTGAAAGCATTCTTCTCCTCGTTGGCTTTTTGAACCTCTTTTGCCAATTGAGTTAGCCTATTTTTCAAGGTGTTATTTTCTTCAGCATTTTTTTGGGTCTCCTTTAGCAAAGTGTTGACCTGCTTTTCATGCTTTTCTTGCATCTCTCTCATTTCTCTTCCCAGTTTTTGCTCCATCTCTCTAACTTGATTTTCAAAATCCTTTTTGAGCTCTTCCATGGCCTGAGCCCATTGAATATTTATTTTGGATGTTTGGGATACAGAAGCCTTGACTTCTATGTCTTTCCCTGATGGTAAGCATTGTTCTTCCTCCTCTGAAAGGATGGGAGGAGATATCTGTTCACCAAGAAAGTAACCTTCTATGGTCTTATTTTTTTTCCCTTTTCTGGGCATTTTCCCAGCCAGTGACTTTACTTCTGAGTTTCCTCTCCACACCCATCTCGCCTCCAGTTCTGCCCAGCTAGCCCTTGGGGACTGAGATTCAAATGCTGCTTCCCAGCCTCAGGGCTTTCAGCAGGGGCAGGGCTGCTATTCAGTGTGAGATTAAATTCAGGTGCTCAGGTGGGGGCAGGGCCACCACATGTCGCTCAGTTCCCTCAGGGGGTTTATGTGGAGACCTTCAACAGTGGATGTGACTCCTGCCTTCTTTGGGAGCCCCTGTCTGCTCTCACCTCTGCTGCTGCCTCCCAAGGGGGCCTGAGTTATGGAGACACCCCACTCCCCTCTCGGCAAGCTGAAAAGACCCTCTCACTGACCTTTGTCACCTGTGGGTGGAGGGACCTGCACTGCTGCTGGAGATTCCGTCCCTGAAGCCTGCTCAGATCTGCTCCTCTCATTGCCTGGAGGCCAAGGCAGGGCTGAGCTCTTCCCCCGGTCCAGTGCTCGATGGACCTTTCCTGTCAGTTTTCCAGGTCTCTCTGGAACAGAAATCTCCTCCATTCTGTTGTTCTGTGGCTTCTGCTGCTCCTGAATTTGTTGAGAGTTCTTCTTTACAGGCATTTTATGGGCTGTGTTAGGAGCTAGCATATGTGTGTCTTTCTAGTCTTGAATCTTGGCCCCTCCCCCGCTTTCCCTCTTTTAAATTAGAATACTCACCCTCTTCTGCTTTGACTATTGACTTCTCTGACTCCCTTTAAGTGACAACTAATATCTCATCTTCTACAGAAAATCTTCCTTAACCTCCTCTATTCCAGTGCTTTCTTTCTCATTATTTCCTACTTATCCTGTATATAGCTTTCTTTGCATAGATTTGTTTGCATTGTTGTCTCTCCCATTTTGATTATAAACTCCTTGGAGATGGGAACTTTCTTTTTCCTCTTTTTTGTGTATCCCCAGTACTTAGCACTGTTCCTGGCACATAGTAGGTACTTAATAAATGTTTATTGATTGATTGGTTCAGGTACTTATTACCTTATGCCTGTGCTATTGCAATACCCTGCTATTCTTGTCATAAGTCTCTCTCCCCCTCCTGTCCATTCTTCTTTCAGCTGTCATAATGATCTTCCTAAAGCCCAGGTAATATCTATGCCACTTCACTCCTTAATAAACTCCAGTGGCTTCCTATCCTGTCCAGGATCAAATATAAAATCCTCTACCATTAAAATCTTCATAACCTGACCCCCTCCACTGCCTTTTCAAGAAATGGTGGGAACTGAGCAAACCACAAACTCTATCTTATGATTCAATTCTGGATGTAGCTCATGGACCTAGGTTTCTGTTCAGTTATGGATCTAGTTCAATTTCTGTCTTGTGAAAAAAAAAAAAATAACAAGCCTATATGGGAATTGTGAGAAAACTTGACTGCACTGTTTGAACCTAGTCTGCACAGCTGGGTAGCTGAACCACCTCTACCTGTTTCTTAGAGACCCTTAACTAAGGACCTAGGTTATGCTAGGCAGAAACCTAGCCAAATTCAAAGATCAGTGCAAGGAGTTTTCTCACAAATATACATCTCAAGCAACTCATACATCTTATTTGAAAACTCATCTTGTTCTGGTCAATCAATTATTGTTTCCTCTGTTGCTTTGATTGAATCCAGACTCTTGGGGGAGTAGGACACCCCTTTTGCTTATTTCAGGAAACTATACTTGATCACTGTCCCCTTTGTACCTCAGAAAGCCCCTAATCTTTCCTCCAATTAGAAATCAAATGACCTAATTTTGTATCCTGGTTATTTTCTTTTAATTAATTGGTCTTATTTGATTAATTGTTTTTCATGTATAAAAATTTGTACCTGTACCTTTATTTGGGTCCAGGACCAAAGTTGAAGAAGGCCTGGTCCCATTTTGTTATGTAATTGACATGCATTGCTTAATAAAACAATGTGCTCAGAAGCTTGAACCTTTGTTTCCTCAATTATTTCATCTTTCACTTGCCACACTCTCCAGTCTTCTTATACCTTATGAAGATCTCCTCCCTTCTTCCTCCCAAGCAATCTTCCATCCAGCGACCCTAGTCTCCTTGCTGTTCCTGGAACAAAACACTCCATCTCCTGACTGGGCATTTTCATTGACTATTTCCATGCCTATAATGCTCTCCCTCCTCATCTCCCCTATCTAGCTTCCCTGGCTTCCTTCAAACCCCAGCTAAAATCCTGCCTTCAACAGGAAGCCCCTTAATTCTAATGCCTTACCTCTGTTGATTATTTCTGATTTATCTAGTATATAGCTCATTTGTATATGGTTTTTTTGGTATATTATCTCCCCTACCAGACTATGAGTTCCTTGAGGACAGGAATTGTCTTTTACCTTTCTTTGTATTCCCAGTGCTGCCTGGTACAGTGTAGGAATTTATTAAATGTTTACCTACTGATTGACTCAGGTTGGAAAAAGCCTATCTATACTAATATCACTGATGTCCCAACCTTGCTTACAGAAACCAGGAAGGTCCTTTCTCCCTTTGAATGGTAAGTTTACTGCCAGGGAACAGTCTGACCAAGCCAAAGTAGCCATGAGGACATTAAATGGTCAGGTAGCTGGATCTTCTGCTACTTGGCTACTTTCTACAAAGTGGCCTGAGCTTCTGATACCCCTCAAATCAGCATTTTTAATCTTGGGTAAGATCTTTTTTAAAATGTTATAGGATATTATAGTTATTTTTTAATGGCTAGCTTCACAGAGGAAAAAAGAATAAACCAGAAATCCTAATAGATAGGGATCAGGGCTAAGAGTTTCAGTGACTACCCAAGTGCCCCATAACTAATCAAAGTTTTTTCAAGAAATCTCAATAGATATTTACCTAGGACTGCATTTCTCCTATTATCACTTCAGTAGGATATGTCCCAGATAAAGTCTACCTGCCCCCAAAGGTTATGAAAATAAGTTTTGTAAACAAAGAAGAATAAAAGCAGGAAGGATTAAAAAGTGTAATAGAAAGAGTACTAGCTCTGAGGCCAGAAGGTCTAGGTTCAAATTCTTCCTTTGACACATTAGTTATATGACAAGTTACTCAGCTTCTCTGTACCTCAGTTTCCTCAGCTGTAAAACACAAGGGTTGGATTAGACAGAATCTAAGATCCCTTCCAATTCTAGATCTGTGATCTGATTCTCTATGTGAATATCTAAAAATTTAAAATTAAGGAGTGTGAGAGGAATATATTGGGAGAAGGAGAAAAGGAGAAATAGAACACTAAAACTTACTTCTCACATAAATGAGGCAAGAAAAAGCTTTTTCAATGAAGGGGAAGTGGGGAGGTGAGAGAGAAAGAGTGAATCTTATTCTCATCAGATTTGGCTTAAGGAGGGAATAACATGTACACTCAATTTTGTATGAAAATCTATCTTACGCTACAGGAAAGTAGGGGGAAAGAGGATAAATGGGGGTTGGGAGGATGATAGAGCAGAGGGCAAATGGGAGGAAGGGGTAATTAGAAGTAAATATTTTTGAATAGGAACAGGGTCAAAAAAGAGAATAGAATAAATGGGGGGCAGGATAGGGTGGAGGGAAGTATAGTTAGTCTTTCATAACATGACTGTTATGGAAGTGCTTTACATGACTACACATGTATCACCTATATAGAATTGCTTACCTTCTCAGTGGGGATGGGTGGGAAGGGAGGAAGGGAGAGAAGTTGAAAGGCAAAGTTTTAAAAACGAACGTTAAAAATTGTTTTTACATGCAACTGGGAAATAAGATATGCAGGCAATGAGGTATAGAAATCTATCTTGCCCTACAAGAAATAGAGGTGAAGTGGATGAGAGCAGAGAGGGGTATGATAGAAGGGAGGGCAGATGAGGGGAAGTGGTAATCGGAATGCATGATATCCTAGGGTGGGCAGAGGGGAGAGATGGGGAGAAAATTTGGAACTCAAAATCTTGTGGAAGTGAATGTTGAAAACTAAAAATAAATTAATTAATTTTTAAAAAAAGAAATTAAATGGGATTTTGGGGAAGTTTCATGGAAATCACAAACGAAGGCCAGTGGACGACACAGAAAAAGTTTACAAGCTAAGAAATATATGAAATATATGTATAGTATTATATAGTGTCAACGTATTTTATCTCTTAATACCATAATAATTCAAACTTCTTCTCTGGTACAAAGAGAAGGCCAAAAAATTTTATGCAGATTTTCCAGATTGAGGGGAGGAGCCTTGCCCCTAACTCCTGTAATGTGAAAGGGATAACTGTACTAAATAAAGAAATATTTTATCCATTCAATTTTGCTAAGTTCTAACTGGTGGAGAGAATGCTTATGCAATGTTTCTGGTATCTTTTTGTTTAAGTTCTTTACATTCAGCTCTCAGCAAAGTAGTGCCTCTTCTCCAATCAGCACAGCTCAGCAAAGCAGATGCAAAACCTGCCTCTTCCCCTCTGCTTCTACCTCTCAAGCCATAGAAGGCAGTAAAGAGAAACAAAGGCCAGGCACTTAAAGGTTTCCCCTCTGGCTGTAGATGGCAGAAAAGATTACTTTTCACATGCCACTTTCCTCCAAAGAGCTCCTAGCTGCTCCTAGCCTAAGTCTGTTTGTCTTCACTTGGTTCTCTCAGTCAATTCTGCCCAAAGCAGTGACTTTTATACTCTAAGTCTCCCCCGCTCTCCTTCTTTCAAACAGTAAGGGGTAGTCTCCAATACTAGCTTCCTTCTTCCAGCAGCTGCTGTGACTTTTCCTCCTGTTTCTCATATTCTCATGTCCTTATAGCTTCTAACACTCAAGTCAATGCCTCCTTGTAAATCTCTAACAGGTTAAAAAAATCCACAGTTCAATTAAGTATAACAGGGAAGGAAAAGGAGAAAAACATTTATATGGTGCCTACCCTGTGCCAGACACTGTGCTAAGCACTTTACAAATATTATATCGTTTGATCCTCACAACTCTGGGAGGTAGATGCCTTATCGTTATCCCCCTTTTACAGTTGGGGAAACTGAAGCAAACAGAAGCTAAATGACTTGCCCAGTCAAACAGCCAGTAAGTATCTGAGATCGGATTTTAACTCGGGCCATCCTGACTCTAGATTTGGCTAACATTCCCCTTGTCTCTAAACAGTCCTGTTATTCTAAACAGTTCTTTTAAAAAGCTGCAAAACTGAAAACAGTCACACGTAAATGAACTTATGGACATCGGTGCCTAGCAACCATCTCCATCTTTGAGCTGCTTTCAAATAGGTTTTGTTGGTAGTACATTTATCTGAAGGACAATTTTATCTCAGATTCTCAGAACTGTCTCAAGTTCCTTTTTTCACACAAATACCCTTTTCTTCTGCCCCTTCCAATGAATAAAATGTCCATATACAGAAGAAGCAGTTCCTTAAATAAATAACTACACAATATCCCTTACAGAAAAACAGATGTTAAATAATTAGAGAACTGTTCATTGTCATAGTTGGGCAATGCTAACATGTTAAAACGGTGATTTGTGCTGATTCACTTTATAAATTTAATATTATAGTATTTGATATTATACTAATCTAGTTACCAAAGGGATATCATATAGAAACTGATAAAACAAAAACAAAACTTTTTGGAAGAACAAAAGTTTTAGAATCTCAAAGAGAATAATAAAAAAAGAAGGAATGAGGATATACGCCATTACTGGATGGCAAACTATAATAAGTAATTATCAAAATAATTTGGTACTGGTTAAAAAAGACAGAAAAGTAGATCAGTGGAATAGGATTCTCAATGAAATCAATCTAAAATTATAAGACAAAGCAGTACTGATATGTGAAATTTGTACTGTATAGTCAATTCAACAACAACCAATGTTATCACAAGCAATGTCCAGTTGCTTTACACACTTCTCATGTTGTCAAAAGTTAAAAGAAGCAAGATCTCCATTTCTACACAAATTTGCAGCAGATAGATTTTCTGAGCTCATTCTACAGTTCCAGCTGTGTTTCTCAGACCTCCATGAAAATGTAAAGGAAATTTCCATATTTTAAAATCCATTTAACTGTGCATTTGAGGAGCTCCCACCTAACCTTCACTTGGAAGAGATTAATTTGTAATGGAATGACATGCTAAAAAACAATATCAAGAGAAGAATCTCATAGAATTCTATAAATGCCTTCCAAATGATGAATATGTTCAATTAAAATCATATGTTCATAGACTGATGTAAGTATTTGGCAGCACCAATCTGTGTGAAAAGGCATTTTCAAAGATGGAATACATAAAATTACATTAATGATCAGCATTAACAGATGAACATTTGCGATCAATTGATGATAAGGAACACTAACTTTAAGTCCCAGTTAAGCAAAATATTATCTTCCAAAAAAGAGTTCCATCCTTCACATCAGTAATCCTGTCTTACCCCCCCCAAAAAAAAACTTGTGCTCAATTATTATATTTTGAATTTTTCAATAAAAAATTTATAGAAATTTGTTTTGTCTCTTATTATGTAAGTACTTGGATAATGTCCTTGATTTTGCCTCTTGCACCACAAAACCTAAATATTTATTTTCTGAATCTTTCCAAAAATTTTTTTTACTGATCCTTGCTCTATTGACACATTAATTAATTGTTTTTCTTTGTTAAAAGGGAAAGGTAGGATTTCTAGAAATAAGTGTGACATAAAAACAAAAGTCAGCAAAAACCTTAGTTTATAATTAAAACTTATTTTTAAAACATATCTTCTCTATATTCTACCCAACCACAGATCACCAAACCTTTTCTTAAAACTCCAGTGAAAGGGAAAGTGACTAGTCCTTAGAATAGCTCATTCTACTTTTGGATGGCTTTAATTGTTGGGAATATTTTCCCACAAATTAAGCCTAAATTTACCTCTGGTACTTCCAACCACTGTTCCTAAGTCTACCTTTTGGAGATAAGAACAAATGTAATACCTCTTCCAAATGATAGTCCTGAAAATATTTGAAGATAGCCATCATGTTCCCTTAGTATTCTCTTCTGCAGCCTAAGCAACTAGGAATCCTTTCAATGATCCTCAATTGTATAGAGCATCCTGGATGCTGTCTCTGGACACTCACCAGCTTATCAATGCCTTTCCCAATATTCTATACCTAGAACTGATTCCAATTAACGTGACCAGGGCAAAGTACAGAGGGACTATCACTTTCCTAGAGACACTGTCTCCTGATGTAGCCTAAAAATGCATTGTTTTTCTTGGCTGACATATTATTGTGCTGACTCCTACTGAGCTTATAGCACACTAAAGAGACCATATTTTTATCAGACTAACTGTTGTCTATCTTTTGTGCCTGGATAAAATCTAGAAAAACCCTTCAAATTGGTAAAAATGACAAAAATGGAAACAATCATTGTAAAAAGAGCTGAGGAGGCAGAGTATGATAAATAGCATTTTTTCATCTTTCACCCTCCTGCATTATCAACTTACATGCTTCATTTTCTTTTGAAGTGTCAGAGCTTGTATGATCTCAGTCTTTCCTACTCTAATTTAAATATCCACCAAGAGCACATAAAGGAGAGCTCTGTTAATATCTGGCAATTTTTTCTGCATCCGAGTGATCTGGAATTTTCCCACAGTTAACTTCAGCTGTGCTGAGGGCTTTTCTGCCACTACTGTTTATTCTTGATTCTGATGTTTCTTATGTTTAATACAGTTTCCTCAACTCCAGTATAGTCTCCCTACCATCCCACCTCTCTCAGCAGGACATTTCTTTTATCCAACCCCACCCAAGGAGAGTTTTTTTTAATTTAATTTTTTTAATTAACAAAAATTTATTTTCTCTCTCTCCCCTCTTTTTCCCCTCTTAGAAAACAAACCCTTTTTCAGTGTGGAAGCTTATTAAAATTCACCTTTTTAATTTCTTTAGAAATATTAACAATACATATACACATTAACAATACAGTCCACACATGAAATATTTTTCTTTAAAGGCCTTTCTTTAAAAGCTGTAGAAAGCTCTTTGGAAAGGTGATAATAGCTAAAATAACAAAAAGGGGTTTTTTATGTAAATATGTAAGGATGACAACCAAATCGCCCCACTACCTGAAGTGATTGGCAGGCTAATAGTATCCATCCTTGTCCATTAAGAAAAGATTTAGGTTTTTCATAGGAAGTAGAAGGTCCCTTTAACTCTAGAAGTGAGGAAGTAGTCCAGGAGATATGAGATAATGATTTCCTTGTTCAGTTCTAAAATGGGAGCCCTGGCTATATTTTTAAATGTCTTTTTTTTTAATTCAAAATTCCTAAAAAGGTTCCCTGAAATCTTCTTGGAGTGGGTCATGTCAGAGGGCCTGGGGATCTATGCCACCTTGAACATCTCTACTGGCTAGAGCTTGGATATACTTTAAATTGAATTTTTTTCAGGCAGACTTAAGACTAAGTTACAGAGAACTACAATATTATTATCAATTTTTTCTTTAACTCTACAAATATATATATGATCAAGGAAAACAAATTCCTACATTGGCCATGTCCCAAAAATATGGCCATAAAGGAAAGCCATAGTTTTTAGGAGGTACTTAACCATGGGGAACGGAAGACCAGAGCTCCCCTAAACTGGAAGACATATTGCTGGAGTAACAGACTTTGCGTTTCATTCCCAGTGAGGAAACCAGATCTTTTCCCTGGGATTTCATTCTTTCACTAGATGAACTATTCTGGCACTAGATCACAAGGGAATATAAGCACAGCTTCTCACTTTATTATTAACTACTAGATTTTTTTTGTGACATACCATGTGGTACACATATGAAAGCTACAAGAATATACCTGCTATGTTACCTTAGTCAGCTACTGTGTCACAGCCCCACTCTGGTCTCTGAAAGATGAAACAGCACAAGATAGTTTCAGGAAACTAGCCTCACCAAGACTGGCTAGATTTGAGTGGCTTCTCTGCTTTTACTAAGCAGTCCCCAGATACCCATTCATTACATTCAGTTCAATGTGGTGGTTCGCTGTTGACTGCAGAATAAAATACAAAGCAATTGCTTGGCATTTAAAGCCCTTTACAAAAAATGTCTCAACCAATCTTTCCAGGTTGATTACACATTACTGCCAGAACACATTTAGTAGTCTAATAAAATTGGCCTATGCTCTTCCCCCTCAGCATTTCATTTCCTAAGGCTGGGATTACACAGATTGTTTCCTCTACCTAGAATGCTTTATTTTCTTGACCTTGCTTCTTGGAAGCTCTTTCTCCCATAAAGGCTCAACTCAACATCTCAAAAGACATGCCCTGATTGTTCCAAGTATTCTCCCTCCCCCAATTACTTTGTATATATTTCGTGATTATTTATGTTTATATGTTGAATTCAAATAGTTAAGTTATAATCATCAATAAAAAAGAGACAAAAATCATCATTATTTGCAGAAAATCTCATGATGTGCTTAGGAAACTCTAGAAAATTATCAAAAGAAACTGATTGAGATTAAAAACAACAAGAATAGAGGAGCCAAGATGGTGGAGTAGAAGGATTGACCTGCTGAAGTCTTCCCCCCCACAGCCCATAAAATTCCTGTAAAAAATGACTCCAAACAAATTCCAGAGCAACAGAAGCCACAAAACAACAGAGTGAGAGAATTCCACCCAAGGCAGCCAGGAAGGACAACAGGAAAGGTCTATTGCACCAGGTGTGGAGTAGAGTGCAGCAGAGCACAGCTTTGGCCAGGTCACATGGCAGGGAAAAGACTGGAGCAGACCTCAGGGAGCAGAATGCCATTAGCACCTGCAGTTCCCAGATTTCTCAACACACAAACACCAAAGACAGCTTCAAAAGTCAGTGAGAAAACTCTTTCACCTGGGTGAGAGGTCTGCCCCTGCCCCAGGAGGCAGCAGAGTCCGTTTTTGTAGGCCTCCACTTAATGACCCTGAGGGAATCAAGTAGCTGATATGGGTCTCAGCCCTGAGTGGTGGCCCTAGGGTGAAGAGGAACACTGGCTGGAGTGGTGAATCTGGTGGAGGCTCTGCAGAGGGAATTCTACACACAGATCCTGGGCAGAAAAGCTTGTGGCTGCTTCCAGACCAGAGTGCAGGCCAGGAAAGACGTTTGATTGTGCCACCTTGGAGGAACTGAGAACTTACAGGTCCCTAGAGTATACCTTCCTCTTGACAAAGGACTCAAAAGTCAAGTAACTGACTGGGAAAAATGCTTTAAAAAAAGAAAAAATAAGACTATGGAAGGCTACTTCCTTGGTGAAAAGGTATTTTCTTCCATCCTTTCTCATGAGAAAGAACAATGCATATCATTAGGGGAAGACATAAAAGTCAAGGCTTCTGCATCCAAAACCTCCAAAATAAATATGCAATGGTCCTAGGTCATGGAAGAGCTCCAAAAAAGGATTTTGAAAATCAAGCAAGACAGGTGGAGGAAAAATTGGAAAGAGAAATGAGAGTGATGGAAGAAAATCATGAAAAACAAGTCAACAGCTTGCTAAAGGAGACCCAAAAAATGCTGAAGAAAATAACATCTTTAAAAATAGACTGACTCAAATGGAAAAGGAGGTCCAAAAAGCCAATGAGGAGAAGACTGTTTCAAAAAGCAGAATTAGTCAAATGGAAAAGGAGGTTCAAAAGTTCACTGAACAAAATAGTTCTTTAAACATTAGAATGGAGCAGATGAAAACTAATGACTTTATGAAAAACCGAGAAATTACAAAACAAAACTAAAAGAATGAAAAAATAGAAGACAATGTGAAATATCTCATTGCAAAAACAACTGACCTGGAAAAGAGATCCAGGAGAGACAATTTAAAAATGATGGTACTACCTGAAAGCCATGATCAAAAATAGAGCATAGACATCATCTTTCATGAAATTATCAAGGAAAATTGTCCTGATATTCTAGAATCAGAAGGTAAAATGAATATTGAAAAAAACCACCAATCACCTCCTGAAAGAGTTTTGAAAAGCAAAACTCCTAGGAATATTGTAGTCAAATTCCAGAGTTCCCAGGTCAAGGAGAAAATATTGCAAGCAGTCAGAAAGAAGCAATTTTAGTATTGTGGAAATACAATTAGGATAACACAAAACTAGCAGCTTCTACATTAAGGAATCAAAGGATGCGGAATATGATATTCCAGAAGTCAAAGGAACTAGGATTAAAACCAAGAATCACCTACACAGCAAAAGTGAGCATAATACTTCAGAGGAAAAAATGGTTATTCAATGAAATATTAGACTTTCTGGCATTCTTGATGAAAAAGACCAGAGTTTAATAAAAAATTTGACTTTCAAACACAAGAATCAAGAGAAGCATGAAAAGGTAAACAGGAAAGAAAAATCATAAGGGACTTACTAAAGTTGAACTGTTTACATTCCTACATGGAAAGATAATATTTGTAACTCTTGAAACTTTTCTCAATATTTGGGTAGTTGGAGGGTTTACACACAAACACACACACACACACACACACACACATACACAGAGGGCACAGGATGAGTTGAATAGGAAAGAATGATATCTAAAAAATAAAATTAAGGGGTGACAGAGGAATATATTGGGAGGAGAAATGGAATGGGGCAAATTATCTCTCATAAAAGAGGCAAGAAAAAGCTTTTCCAATGAAGGAAGAAAAGGGAGAGGTGAGAGGGAAAAAGTGAATCTTACTCTCATCAGATTTGGCTTAAGGAGGGAATAACATGCATACTCAATTTGGCATGAAAATCTATCTTACACTACATAAAAGCAGGGGAGAAGGGGAGAAGGGGAGAAGTGGGGTGGAGGAATGATAGAAGGGAGGGCAAATGAGAAGAGGGAGTAATTAGAAGTAAACACTTTAGGGGAAGGATAAGGTCAAAAGAGAGAATAGAATAAATGAGGGACAGGAGAGGGTGGAGGGAAATATAGTTAGTCTTTCACAATATGACTATTATGGAAGTCTTTTGCAAAACTGCACATATATAGCCTATATCGAATTGCTTGCCTTCTCAGTGGGGATGGGTGGGGAGGGAGGAAGGGAGAGAAGTTGGAACTCAAAGTATTAGGAACATATGTTGAGAATTGTTTTTGCATACAACTGGGAAAAAAGAAATATAAGTAATGGGGTATAGAAATCTATCTTGACCTATAAGAAAAGAGAGAAGATGGGGATAAGGGAATGGAGGGATGTGATAGAAGGGAGGGCAGATTGGGGGAAGAGGTAATCAGAATGCATGGTGTTTTAGGGTGGGGGAAGGTGAGAGATGGGGAGAAAATTTGGAACTCAAATCTTGTGGAAATGAATATTGAAAAGTAAAAATAAATAAATTTTTAAAAAAATAAAATCAATCCCATCAAAAAATAAAAATAAAGAAATAAAAATTTGCAAAATAAAATTAAAAAAATAAAAACAAGAAAAAAGCATTTATAATATGCAAAGTATTTTACATATATTAGTTCACTTGATCCTCATAACTAACCTATCAATATGTATGCCAGATATATATGGGTATGACTATGTGTATTAGCAAGCATCCTGGCACACCCAGGTTGGCTTGCTACCACAAGTTCTTTAATTTGCTTTGCTAAAGGAAAGACAACTTTTAAAGAAGTCAACAGTCTTACTTTAATTACATTCACTAGTTCAGAAGAAAGGCCAGCACCCTGAACAAGGAGAAAATATAAGCAGAGAAATTAACACAAAGATCAACAGACAGGGCTCCTACTGCCTGAACAAAGCAATACAACCACCTACATACACCGCTGGATGAGAGAGCACCTCTGAATAGACAAGGGCTCTTTACAAATGGCTATTCAGAGTCCTCACCATGGAATCAAAAGGTCCTTCTCATAAGCAAATTCCCAAAGCAAAATACCAACTTTCCAATATATATGGTTTTCAACTAATAGACTCAGAGCCAGAAGACTTCACAACCCACCTGACTCAGCACAGCTATGAATGACCAAGGTTATCCTTCACATGTTTACAATTTAACTTGAGCCAGTAAAACTGAACTCCAAGAAGAAAACAACAAAAAATCCCACTTTGCTTGGGCTTACACTATGTAACATTAATTATGGGAATACAGACCTCAACAGAAAGCTATTCAGTAGAGTGTCATTATTTTGTGACCCAGATTTTTCTTTGTAATTTTGAGGTATTCTTTTTCTATTTTTATGGCTATTGTATTTTTATTCACATTATTGTAGTCATCATTATATTCTTTTCTTACTTCTTCTTACTTCACTTTGTATCAGTTCATGTAAGTCTCTTCATGCTTCTCTGTACTCATATTTGTCCTTTCTTACAACAGTAGTTTTTCATTAGGGCAACTAGGTAGCTCAGTGGCTGAAGACCTGGGTCTGGAGTCAGTTAAGACTTGAGTTCAAATTTGATTTCAGATACTTACTAGCTTGTGAACCTGGACAAGTTACTTAACCTCTATTCGCCTTAATCCGCTGGAGAAGGAAATGTAAACAATACCAGTATCTTTGCCCAGAAAAATCTCATAGATAGTATTGATATGCTAGTGTCACAAAGAGTTGGACACAACTGAATAGCCACACTATTTTCTTATGTTCATGTACCACAATTTATTTAGGCACTTCTTATTCAGTAGGTACCTGCCTTGCAGTTCTTTGCTTCCACAAGATGAATTGCTATAAATATTTTGGTTCACATGATGGAGACGTTCTGTCAGTGACTTCTTTAATGTATATGCTTAGCAGAGGAATCTCTGGGTGAAATAGCATAGAAATTGTAGCCATTCTATTTGCATAATTCTATACTACTCTCAAGAACAATTGTACTAATGCTTTTCTTTCCACAACTCCTCCAACATCGACTATTACCATCTTTTGTCATCTTTGCCAGGTTGATGAATGTGAGCTGAAATCTCAGAGTTGTTTTGATGTACATTTCTCTTATTATTAATGATTTGGAGTATACAGAATATATAGAGAGTTGGAGCAACAAGAGCCTATTAGACAAATAGAACGGTTGAACCCTCAACAGAAACAAGAAAGGTGATGAGTAGTTTTGGACATGAATTTGAGATACTGGTGGTACATCCAGATGGAGAGGTATAGCATGTGTGAGGTAGTTAATAAGAGAGATTAGGTATAGATATATAAATTTTGGAGTCATCTGAATAAAAATTATAATTGAACACATAAGACATAAGCTTATTGAGGTAAATTGTATAGAGAAAACCTATGACAAAGAATTAGAGGGAAACTACCATTTAGTGATTATGATATACCCAAAGAGATTGTTTTAAAGAGTGGCCAGACAGGTAAGTGGAAAGAAAAGTGTGAACATTTTCAAGGAAGCCAAGGGGGAGAAAAATATCTTCAGGAGGAGAAAACTGTCAGCAGTGTTAAAAGCTGAAGAGATAGCAGGGAGAATAAAGAGTAAGAAAAGTTCAGAAGATTTAGCAGCACAGGGAGATAGTAATGTTAAATGCAAAACAAGAGCTAAAGTTTTATTGACTGATATACATAACAAGGGCAAGAATGGGTTAAAAAAAATAGACCTCACCATCTTTGCTTTTTATTTTAGCTTAAATTAATTTGCCTTCTCCACCAGAGAGAATTTTGGGAATTTCCAAACTTATCAGATAATTATCTGGGACAAAGGATCTCTTCCAGAGGGATTAAAAGAAAAGATTTAATCTTAGCCTGGGGTCACTCTGCCTGGCTTTTAAGAATGAAAGAACTATCAGCCTGCTGTCCCAGTCAATGTTTCCTAGCAAACTGAAGCTGGAATGGTCCCAAGTCGCCCTGAAGAGATAAAACCCCCGAAGCTGGTGGCAGCTAACTGCACTATCCAGTAGAAAGTGCATCCCCAGCAAACATAAGAACTAGAGTAATGGTCAGCTGACACTATGAGCCCAGCAATCAGTATGTCATCGTAAGAACAAATAATATAGCAGAAAACAGTGAAAATGCAGCACCTAAGAACAGGCCCAGTGAGTGCAGCATGACATCTTCACCAGAGGATTGGTGATTCTACAAAGTGGATAGTAGCCCTTCATATTTACCACAATGCAGGAATCACAGAGGTAAAAACCTAGGTCTTATTATTATGTTCAAGCAGAGGGTTAGGCCTCAGTGAAAACCTGAACAATCATGAAGATTTTGAAAAGGCTTCTTATAGCAAAGATAACGTCAGGATGACAGAAAAATAATTCTTTTATATAATGCAGTCTTGTGCACTCATTGCTTTTAAGCTATAAAAGTTAAAGAAAAGAAAGACCAATAATCTCATATTGTTTTCAATGTCATAAAAGTTAAACTTAGTTAAACAGGCATAGTCCCATACATCCCTAAGGAAACAAACTTGACCAAACAAACTCTATGGGTAAACTGAGTCAGGTTACAGATTACATTTGGAGGATTCACAATAGACTAATTGGGGAGGATGATTTACACATTTACATATACATCTACTGTAAATGTGACTTTTGTTCTGCCACTGGACTTCGATGACTCAGAAAGAGAGAATGAAACTGATGACTTTAGGCAACTCTGCCTCAATCAAATCCAATATATGCTTAAATCAAGAGATTACCTGTGATGTCACTGGACCTCTTCAAAGAACAAAAAACAACATTTCCTAGGAGCCTGGGAAAGTTGAGATTTCTCCTCTGACTTCTTATCTAAGGCTTATGGTACATAAGTAAAATTTAGTATTCCACATGGCAGGTTTTGATCGGGTGAGATTAATATTTAGATAAACTTAGTTAACCAAAATTTGCAAGGGTAATGGCCCTGAATCCCAAATAACAAAAGAAAATTAAAAATTCCCCTAACAGGAAGAATATTCTATTACTATAGTTCCTACTGTGTTACTTCATTAATGCCTTTGCTTTGAATTAATTGTGTCCTTCGAATGACTAGGGGAAAAAAATGAAACAAGAACAGGAGTAGAGGCTTAATTTGAGTGACTCCAGGTATTTAACCCTAAATTTGGGTTAGGTATTCTTTGGGAACTGTATGTGAGTGAAGGGGATTCTAACCTTCAAGATAACAGCTTTAGATTTGTGGTGATGGTGAGCCAGATTACAAGAAGTTGTAGAATGGGGTGATGAGTGATTAGAGGCAGCAAATGAAAATACTTAAAAAATACTGACTGAATGAATGATATAGAATGATAGGATGATAGAACTAGATAAATTTAGAAGGTAGCTCAGGTCATATAATCCAATCCCTTGATCTTACACATGAGGAAACTGAGATCCAAGGAAATTAATAGACTTTGCCCAAAGTCACAGGCATTAATAATCAGAAATGAGATTTGAACTTAGTTCTTCTGCCTCCGGAGTCCATGCTTGTTCCATTGTAGTAAACTAAGATATTTTTCTTTTTTTTTTCCTTACATACACATATGAGAGTAGCTGTTAAACTTGATAGTAGTTCTTTCTGTACAGAGAAACTGAAAATAGAGAAGAGGAAGACGACACCCCTTCTGGTATATTTTAAAGGTTGTAGCTGAAGTCATTTTCAGAAATACTGTAATTTTTTAAAAATTATTTTAAAGCTATTTTGTCTATACTAATTGATTCTCCTGTGATAGCATTAATCAATCAACATTTAAGAAGCACTTACTATGTTCCTAGTACTGTGCTAAACCAGGGGTACAAAAAAAGGCAAAAGTCCCTATCCTTATAGAGCTTGTAATCTAATGGGACACAAGAAAGCAAATATGTACAAAGAAGCTACATACAGGCTAAGTACAAAATAATTAACAGAGGAAGACATTGGAATTAAGAAGGACCAGGAAAAGCTTTCATTAGAAAGGTGGGATTTTATTTGAGAATGGAAGTCACTAGTCAGAGCAGAAGAGGGAGAAAATTTCAGTCATGGGGGACAGTCAGACAAAATGTCTGAGAGATGGGGTGGGGGTGCTGTGATCAATGCCTGGTTCTGCTCAGCATCTAGTACCAAATACTATACTGTCAATACTCAGCCCAACCTGTCATACCCAACAAACAACAATAGAGGGCAGTGTAGTGGTACCTTTGAAGCAGGCTTTGTTTTTCTCCTAAGAGGAAGTTACCGTTTTGTTTTACCTTGTGGTGGAGTGACATTTATTTCTTTTTCTCTCTCTTCCTCTCTCATTAGGGGTTTGCATAGATAACCTAATCAAATTAATTGCTCAACTTTCATCCTATTTGGAAATTGGTTCTTATGTTTCTCTTAAGGTTCCTATGAAATCATGTTTGTAATATAGTCTTTCTAATCACAAAAATTGAAATTAATCAAAGTAAGTTAACATCAGAGAGTTTTCTTTCATTTCCCATATGAATCCTCCAGTGACAGGTAGCGTAGAAGCTAGGCTCCACTACCCATTCACTCCTAGGAGTAGCCAGCAAGGATGTTTGTTCAGGGGTTTTTAACTAATAGTTTTAAAAAAACAACTCCACTATCAGTTATTAGACTTGTCATTGATGCAATGCAGAAATCTCAGACCCTCCGAGACTCTTCAGATGATGGTGTGGCATGAGCAAGCAGGGCAGTACCAGGCATTGAGGACAGAGCCTTTCCCAGTCCCTTTCTTTTCTTTTCTCCCTGCTAGCTCATAAACTCTGAAGTTGGGATACATATTCAGATCTCCTAATTGCAAGCCCACTGTCTTGCCACTACAAAATAAAGACATAAATGTAGGTCATTACACCTTTGCATCTTTGCTCAGGTTACTCTCCTATCCTGGAATATCTTAATATAATTTTGTCATTTATGAAAAAATAACATTTGTATGCTAAAAGACAAAATAGCTAATATGAAATTCTCTAACTAGAATCTAGTAAGAACTCATTCATTTTACTGTCATACCCTTAATAAACTATTATTAAACCCATAACCAACCTCAATCAAGCTCATTCATCTAATAAGTTTCCATATAAAACATCAAGGGTTTGCTGAAGTAGGACAAAAATTCCCAAATAAACCCATGGATGTTTTCAATGCCTTTTTATTTCTAGCTTTTAGAAATTAGCACCAGCTATACAAAGCCAATTGGTCCAGAATTTCTTCCAAAGTATAAAAGTTTAGCTGATGAGTATTTCTAGGGTCAACATTCATTTTCCTTTCTTGAAAGGCTGGCAATCTAGGTGTATGTTCTTTTCTGGATTCTGCAAAAGTAATGATAACTACCACTGCTTTTTCCAATTCATCAAGTACTTTAATATGGAAGGTGTCAAACACAGCCCCTCCCAAAACCTGACAAAAATGGCATTGGAAAGGATTACCTCCCATTTACACTGTATATATCTTCTATAAGCAGTTAGATGACATAGGGGTTAGAATGCTAGACCCGTAGTCAAGAAGACTTTGTCTTCCTGAGTTCAAATTGGTCCTCAGACACTTACTAGCTGTGTGACCCTGGGCAAGTCACTTAATCCTGTTGCCTCAGTTTTCTTATCTGTAAAATGAACTAGAGAAGGGAAGGGCAAACCATTTCTCTGTCAAGAAAACCTCAAATGATGTCATGAAGTTATACACAACTGAAATAACTCAACAACAAAATATACATATCTAGATTTTTGCACATTTTCTTTCCCATTGCCCCCCCCCCCCCTTCAGGGCAAGGGTCTTATTTTTGCCTTTCTTTGTATCCCCAGTGCCTGACACAAAGCACAAAGAATAAATGTCTGATGATTGATTTATTGGGTTCAAATCTTGCCTCTGATGTTTTCTACCTGCATGACTTTGAACAAGTTATTTAACTCCTACTTGAATTTTTTCCAAATGTATATCACTCCAAGTCCCTGAGTCCATTGATATAGGACTCTTTTTTCATTGATAGAGACCAATGGATTTGGTGAAAGACGAGCATTTCAAACTCTTTGGGAGTCTCTTCTGATCTCTTTAGTCTCTTCAAGTCACTTTAGATTCCTCTGATTTCCAGACTCCAGCTTTGAGGGAGACAGACAAGGTTGGTTTGGTGTCATTATCTTCTCTCTTAAAGTTATAAGTCAGAAACCTTGAACTCTTGAAGAGACTGAAGCTCTCCTCATTCTGCTCTCGCCAATTCAGCCATACTCCTCCAAGAAGGCAGAGGACATTGATCTCTACCAATGAAGAGAGTCCTATCCCAGTGAACTTTAGAGTTACCTGTAAAATTAGTGAGTTGAACTAGATAACCTCTAAGGTTCTTTTGATAGGAATAAATGTGTTAACATAAGAGAAACAACTCCATTTTGGTTTTAGCTACCATTTTGTGACTGCAGGGAAAAAATAAGTGTTAATACTTTAATAAGACAGTAGGAATAAGTTTGTGAACTTAGCATAACTAATTCCATTTTGTTTCAGCCTCTGTTTTGTGAGAGAGTTGTTTCCCTATAAGTTGTTCACCAACAATAGGATAAATACCTGTGTAATATAATGTAGTAAACAACATGTGTGTATTCTTAAACAATAAACATATATAAGAGAGTTAAGAGAGACTACCAATGGAAAAAAAATTATAAATGACTTCATCAGTAGTTCATGTAATAAACTACCAATCAAATTACGTGGTAAACAACTTAGGAACATCCTTAGCTAAAAGACTAAAAATTCACCTGAGGCCCTAGATATCAGCCTGCTTGCATAAGTGCTGACAAGGAGACCTTGTTTCAACTTGGCTATGAAAGAAGCTTACTGGAACTTCTAAGAATCAAGCTGGTGATTTGCTCTTAGACGAGAATATTATTTTTAGTCTTTGATTAATGAAGTTTAATTGCTTGCATTAAGAAGGATAAGTCTAAATAGTATTTCATTCTCCTAATTAGCATAAATAAAGGTAAATCATCAGCTAAGGGTGGACCCTATGTTAGTTGGTTGGTTGTTGTCCTTTGTTCTCAAAAGGGACCAAAATAGCATCACCAATGTAACGTGAGGTTTCAGTGTGTCCAACAGTGGCTGATCACATCAATATGAGCTTGGAATGCTCTACCACAGACTAGGAACAAATAGTCTGTATGAATACTTGCGGTGGTTACTCCAAATTTGCACATCCTACATTTCCTTTGTGCTGTCTCAAGTCTGTTTTGCTTATCGAGGACAGCACCTTTTCTGATGTGGGCATATCATGCTGAGCAGTCCTGTGCCAGTGTCTCCCATGTTGCACAGTCAAATCCAAAGTTCTTGAGAGAGACCTTGAGAGTGTCCTTATATCACTTCTTCTGATCACCATATGATTGCCTGCCCCATGTGAGCTCTCCATAAAATAGTCTTTTTGGTAAGCCTACATTTTGCATTCAAACAACATGGCCAGTCCATCAGAGTTGCCCTCTCTGAAGCATAGTTTGAATGCTTGACAGTTCAACTAGAGCAAGGACTTCAGTGTCTAGTACCTAATCCTGCCAGGTGATCCTCAGAATCTTCTTAAAACAGTTCAAATGGAAGCAATTCAGTTTCCTGGCATGGCACTGGTAGACTATCCATATTTCACAGGCAGACAACAATGAGGTTAGCCCAATGGCTCCGCAGACCTTCAGTTTGGTAGACAGTCTAATATCCTCCCAAACTTTTCTTTGGAGCCTCCCAAACATTGAGATAGCTCTGGCAACACATGCGTCAACCTCACTGTCAATGTGTATATCCCTGGAAAGCACACTACCAAGGTAAGTGAACTTATCCAGAGCATTCAAAACTTCTCCATTTGTTGCAACTGATGGTTCCACATATAGATGGTGTGGTGGTGGCTGATGGAGCACCTGTGTTTTCTTGGTGTTAATTATTAGGCCAAATTTAGCACAGGCAGCAGAAAATTGATCCATACTTTGTTGCATCTCAGCTTCAGAGGCTGCATTGAGTGCACAATCATCTGCAAACAGAAAATCATGCACCAGTACTCCCTCCACTAAGTAGCTGTTATGTAAGCTGTTTTTCTATAATAAGATAAGACTTGTGTACTAAGTTTGGCCGTGACATGTGTCACCCAAATTTGGTAAATAATTTCTAATGACATATACCCCCTAGACTGATAAACACCTGCTAATAACTATGCATATATCACAATTCTGGGAAAAAACTGATAATCACTTGCTAATGACATTAAATTTGATAGTTTTCTTTCATCATAAACTTATGCAATCAACCATTAGTCAGACTCCTGAATTGTCCACACTTGGAAATGCCAGAATCCTGTTCTTTCAATAGAGCTAATTAACAATCTTGCCAACATGCTCCCCCAAAAGGAGATACACAGCCTCAAGCTAAGTAAAGACAGAATCTTGTCATGAACATCCATCGAAGACATGTTCACCTGGACCTTCAGCCATCAGGTGGGTGTTTTGTTCCTACAGAGTTTGATGTTTGTATTATGGAATAGTCAGTAAATCTTGATTGCATGCATTGATGAGTGTAAAACTTTACTCAAAGGTTCAAGTCTTAACTCAAAGGTTATCTCCTTTTTGAAGATTAAATCACTTTTCAACTCTTTAAGGAAACTGCGATGTGGCCTGGGGATACCTTGGACTAATATTCATGTTTCTACCCTATGTGAGTCTCTTTAGGGGATTGTTCTGAGTGCTCATAGCTGTATGCTAAAGTAATTTCTAAAGCCGGATTTGACCCACTACAGTTTTGCAATGATAAAAGGCCTGTCCCAAAGGCCTGTTCATCTCTTATGTGCTTGCTAAGACCAAATACAACAGAAACTGAACATTTTTTTGCCCAATTAAAGTATAACCAATAGAAAGTTAAATATTTTAGCAAGTACTATTTGTACAGAAATATCTACATAATTAGCTTTTTTCCCCTTAAATAAGCACTTTAATCTCATAGCTCTAAGAACCTCATTTCAGGTGCTCAGTTTCCTCCCCTGAGCCCTGAGCTTTCATGGCAAATGGGAGAAATTTTGGCAGAGGATATAGACCAAGTATTCCTCCCCTCACCAAAAATATGCACAATCTAGGTAAGACTCAAACAAAGGCATTCAGCCAGATAGTTTCTGCTCAGAAAAGATTTATATGCAAAACAGTATATGTGAAGGTTGGAAGTTCAATTCCGTGTAGACGGTCTCAGGCGGGTAAAGGTGGGAGCTTCTAAATCTTAGAGTTCTCACGAGGCCCCCCAGGAAAACAGCAGGGAATCGAGAAGGTCAGACCGAGCTAGCTCGGCTAGCTCGGGTATTTCCGCCTCTTCCCGGGAGATACGTGATGGGTGGAGCCTCCCTGCTCTTGAGGCTGTCCCGGATTGGACACACCTGTTGTCTCCTAACAGGCTCGATATTGATATGTAAACTACGCGACAGAGGGCTTAAGTAGGTCCAGGAAAGCCTGAAAAAGTCTCTTGGGGGAGGGCCACGTGTGAGCTTACTAGGCTCTCCATTTTCCTCTCTCTTCTCTCCCCTCCCCCTCTCTCCTCACTTATACTTCTACTTCCAATCTCTTATTGTAAGATCTTTGCCTCCTTGGGAGATCCCTCTCTCTCTCCCTCCTAAGGAAGAATCCCCTGCACTTGTAACCAAGACCCTGAGATAAAGCTCAATCCTTGTTCGACTCTGGAACGTCCTTTCCGGCGTGGCCAGCCGAAGACCTCGGGAGGTGAGGTAAGAAAGACTCGGGTAGCCCACAGGCCTCTAGGTCTGGCAAGTATATTTCATTATTAAACAATCAAATACATTTATTCAAGGGCAGATAAATGTCAATAGATTTAACTGTATTAACAAAGTAGCACTATTCAAAATTGAAAGATTATTACAGAACTGAGTAAAGATAACATAACACTACACATAATGCTACACAGACTGAACTCTGCAAAAGGACATATCAGGAGCGTGTATTAATAGATTTTACAAAGGAAGAGAATTCTAAATTACATGTAAGTGAATCCAAGCAAACTTTAGGAAATCCCAGACTAGTATCTGTAAGAATAAATCCATCCATCAGTCACAGTCAACAGAGAGAATTATACCTGGAGCCAAGAAGACCCCAATTCAAATCTGACCCCAGACCCTGGGCAACTCACTCTCAACCTCTGTCTGTCTTAGTTTCCTCAATTATAAAATAGGAATAATAATAGCACCTACCTCATAAGATTGTTGTGATGATCAAATAAGATATTTGATCACTTTGCAAACCTTAGAGAACTATATAAATGCTATCTAACATTAGGTGTAGTGAAATCAATTCAGTTTCATAACATTCTAATCCTGAGTGCAGGAATGGAAAATTTATCTGGGGGCAAGAAGGAAGAACCACAGATAAGTATTAGGAGGTTTGTAATGGTAGAAGATGAGAGGGACAAAGGATTTCATTGTAGTGGAAAGAGTGGCAGAACATGCACGATGTCAAAAATTGGTGTAGAAGCAAGTGAAGTGAGGCAGTCCTTCAAGGCTCCAAAGATCATGAGTAGGTATAATGTGACTGAGCAGAGGGGAGAAGTAGGACTGAAGACTGTAGTCAAAGAAAAGGATTTAAAAGTTCATGATTCTGTAGGTGTTTCATTCCCATAAAATGAAGGGAAATTTGTTACGACTATGAAAATGTGCAGCTGAATTAGGGTAAAGAAGGACCACTGGAGATGAGAAGGTTGAAGAATTATATGAGCCAAGGAATAGGATGGTTAATAATAAGATAGGTTATCAACATGAACACTAAAATCTCGTGGGTGATGGCAAGGGACAGGCTGTAGAGGAAAACTATGAGGCAGATAAAGTCATGGAAGAGATCTGTAGGTCTCCAGGTAGATGACAGTAATAAGGATGAGAAAGGGTGTTTGAATTGATTTCTCAGGAAGAAAAGTTATTGAAGGATAGAGGTAGAATGATTTGGAAGTGCCAGTGGGGCCAGAAATATACCAAATCCTTCATTTAATCCTGTGAATCTGAGTTTGTGGTAGAAGTGGTCACCAGTAAAGAATACTGCAGCCTTTAGTTGAAGCAAGAGCTAAAGGAAAGGGTAGAATGAATATGCAGGAGGTTTTGTTACAGATACTGGGAGGATTACCAAGAGTGCCTGCAGTGGGCTATGGTTCATCCTTTGTTATAAAGAGGCCAGATGACCTCATGAGGTGATGTCTTGACTTGTGTGTGATTAGGATTTAAGTAAGGCAGAGCGCACAAAGTTGTTGGCCTCACTCTTCCAGAGTCATCGAAGTCTACAGGCAAGACAAAGATGACTGGTGATGACCCAGGATGCAGCCAATGATCTGGGTGTTTTCGATGTTTGACTAACCTCTAAGTGCTCCACAGTACCTGCTTCAGCTGCCTTCATGGCTATTGGAACAAATTGTTTTTGTCCACCCATTCCACCAAGGAAAGTCTTGACATGCTTAGGGTAGACATCTCCTTATGTCACTGACCAGTCTGAGGTCTGCACAGCTCATCTGCTGAGAAGGTTGGGCTTGTTGTGCCTCTACACATGCTACAGCTTCTTGGGGCCACAGGTGAGAGTTGGGTGACAGGTGGACAGTAAATATGGATGAGCAGCCCTGAAAAGAGCTCAGCAAGCCCTCATAACAGTGGTGCTAATAATCCCTAAACACCTCAGATACCCCATGCAGTGGGCTATGGGAGGGAGAAACTATGATGAAATGGACCTGGGGAAGGCTGATCTCAGTAGGAAGTATAGTTTTAAGGGAAGACAGAGAGACACAAGTTGTATCTACTGGTATCTACTGATGTAGTCTCAGATCAAGGAGAAAATTAGTTTCTCTCTTTACATCCCCCTACTTTATTCTTCTGATAACAAAGCTAATGCTCATATAATAGAGTTAATCATATTAGAGAATGTGCCTTGGCCCTGTGGGAGATAAGACAGGTCTCAGGCTTCCAGCTGCCTGTTCTGCTTTGTCTTTCCTTACCTGGATAGAGGTAAACAAACAATCTTCTTGAGATGGGTGGTTCCAGTTATGTAAGCTTGGGTCCCTCAGTCAGAGCTGATTAGAAAGAGCAGAAGTTTTCAGCAGCTATATCCTTCTAAAAGGAGGATGAGCCCAAGCTATTTCTTATCTTTTCAGGAGATATGTATCTTGAGGAATTTATACTGAGAGTGTAGAACCAAGGTGAAGGTGAAAAGATTGTTTAGCAGTCTCAGTAAGAATCTCATGATTTGCTGTTTTAAATGTCAGCCTTCCAAGAGAGTATAATAGGTGTTAGGAATTACAGTTTCATATTTTAAGTCTCTGTCAATGCATGTTTATGAGTGTTTTGTGTTCAAAGTATTTCTTTCTTATGGAGAAAATAAAAAAAAACATCCCAGACCTAATCTACATTATAGATTACCCTCTGATCCCTTTTTGGGCCAACTTGAATCAACCCTAAGCTTTAAGAGATTTTCCCTAGGGCTCCAGGGTCAGGGAATAAAATGAAATCCAGAGAGGTCTCATTAAAGGCCAGGTTCCTCTAGGAAAGGATCCAGTCCTTATGTGTGCCCAAAGTTGAATATTCTTAGTGGGGAGGCTGTGTCCCCAGTAACTCTGGGTGAGTGCTCTTTTGTTACACTTGGTTACATTAATGAATTGTAGTCCAAAGAAAATCCAGAGTATCACATCACAGGAACATTCTGTACAAACACAAAAGGGTTGTTTGGCTTTATTTAACCTCAAAAAAAAAAAAAAGCAAGCCAAAAACTCAAGGAGGCAACATATCACAAAGATAAGATTTCCTACTTCCTTGAACCTTAGTTCTTTCAAGTGTCAAAGTACAGTAGCAGAAACACTGAATTGGCAATCAGGAGCCCTGGGTCTTAACGACCATTTATCAGTTATGTGACCCTTAGTAAATCTTTAGTAATCTTTCTGGGACTCAGCAAGTTAAGTCAGCAAACATTTATTAACAGCCTACCATGTGCCAGGCACTGTGCTAACTCCTGGGTGCACAAAGAAAGGCCAAAACAAAAACCCCACCAAGTCTCTGCTCTAAAGGACCCCAGTTTAACAGACGTAAGCAAACAGCCTTGTGCAAAGAGGATATATGCAGGGTAAATTATGTCATCAGCAGTAGGAAGGTATTAGCATTAAGGGCATCAAGAAAGGTTTCTTTCAGAAGCTGAGCTTTTACTGGGATTTGAAGAAAGTCAAGGAAGCTAGGAAGCATAAATGAGGAGAGAAAGAATTCTAGGCATTGGGAACAGCTAGCAAAAATACTTGGGTATCAGGAGATGGGAGTGTTTTATTTGAGGAAACGGCAAGACAGATTGCTGATCCAAAGACTCTGGCTCCTCTGAGTCATAGAATTGGGGGTGTGGTGTGTAAATATGGAATAAGGTGTAAAAAGATGAGGAAGACAGGAGAAAACAGGTTATAAAGAACTCAGAATGACATAGAGTTTCACATTTGATCTGGGAGGTTAAGTGAAGTCACTGGAATTTACTGACTACAGGGGTAACATAGTCATATCTGTGCTAAGGAAGATCACCTTGATAGCCTAGTGGAAGATGGGAAGGTTAAATTTGAGGCAAGGAAGTCAAACAACAGTCCAGGTATGAGGTGATGAAGGACTAGACCAAGGTAGTGGAACTTTTCTGCAAAGTTAGGGTTCTTAATTATCTTTAAGGTTCTTTCGAACTCGAAAAATTCTTTGATTTAAGAATTGCATCTTCTGGCTCTTTCACAATCTTACTTTTCTGACTTTGGGAATAAGGTGCAATTCTTTAATTAAGAGTAGTCTAAGACAGATTATTCACTATTTTCAGCCACGCATGCTAATGTTCTCCTCCATTATCATAGATAATTAGGAGTTAATCATATCCCAGTTAAGGTCCCTTTTTCAAAATTATTGCTACAAATGTGCACTGCAGATTTTTATTTCATAAAGCATTTTCCTTTCTTTTTCTCTCTGGAAAAATATAAATGAGATCATTTTAAAGTATTTAAGAAACCAAGAAACACATAGGTTAATTTTTCAAGTAGGAAAAAGAGCTGCCAAATTGTAATTAACTGCTCTAAAAATGTGTGAAGAAAGCATTGGCCATATTAATGTTATGCAAATGAAAGTGAGGGTGAAGGGTGCCAAATTTCTATTCCCAGATGTCTGGAACTCCATTAAACTTCCCTGAAAAGAAAATGTCATTTCCAGTGTAGGTAAGATTCATTTGTCAGTCTCAAAACTAGAAAGGGAAATCACAAGGGATAACAGTACAGAAAAAGGGACTTTTCTCTTAAGAAAGGGTCCTTCACCCTATTCAGCATTTAATATCTTAACAAACTGTTTCTTTTAGAATATCTACCAGTTGGTTGCCATCTATTCTAACTGATTACATCATTCAGCAGTAGAACCAGAAGTACAGTTTAGACAATAATAACATTGTAAAGAAAATAGCTTTGAAAAACTGAAAAACTCTCACTGATGTAATGACCAAGCTGGACTCCTAAGGACTGATGAAGAAGTATGTCACCCACCTTCTAAGAGAGGGGTGATAGAATCAAGGATCACAATGAGATAATTTTTGCACATGGCAAATAAGTAGGGCTTTTTTTTTTTGCTTCACTATGCTTTTCTGCTACAAGAATTGTAGGGGGTTTTTTTCTTTATCTGGGAGTTAGTTATAAAGGAGAGGGGAGCTAACAATAGTATTGTTAAAAAAAAAAAGGAAAGGAAGAAGATCATTGAAACATTTTAAAAATTCACAAAAGGAAACAGACAAGCAAAATAATTGAAAATAATGTGTTGAATTTGTTACGTACTTTTTTCAAAAGACCAGTTGTACATAATAGAAATTTGCAGCTTCACGTATAATTCTTTTTCTGTTCTATTTTGTATAAACATTTTTTTTAGTGTTCTTTAAATTCAGAATCTTTTTAGAGAATATTTTTAAAAAGAATAAAAAACTGTCTTGTTCAAGGGAACTAACATCCTTTCTCAGGCAAAAAAATGTAGTGTTCTGAGGGATGAATGAAAGTCTGTCTACCTTTTGTTCTTTTCAATCATCAAGCATTTATTAAATACCCACTATGTGAATGAATCAATGAATGAATGAAAAAGAAGGCAAAGAAGTCTGAGAAACAACAGTCACATAGGTAGAAAGGGAAGAAGGATGGATCTGTCATAGATTCCAAAGGAGAAAAGAGTATCCAGAAGGAGGAATGATTGACGGTGTCAACTGTTGTAGTAAAGTAAAGTAGCATGAGCACTGAGAAAAGACCACAGGATTGAGCATTTAAGAAAGTATTGGTAATCTGAAATCATCTTTAGTTGGATAGGCAGACTGCAAGGTGAGTGAGAAGTGAGACATAAGGAAGAAACAACAGATTTTCCCCAGGAATCTGGCTGTGAAAAGAAGAGACGTAGGGTGAGGGCTTGAGGGGGAGATGTCAAATCCAGTGAAGTCTTCAAAAGATGGGAGATTTTTGCCATATTTCTAGGGATATAAGAGGCATTATATTGGGAATAAAAGATTGAAACTAGAGAAACAGAGACACAAACGAAGACAGTTAATCATCTAAAAGGCCAACTCCTGTAGGAGATAGAAATGTTGGGGACCAAGGGCATCAGAAAAGGGGTTATCCTTGGTAAGGTGTCTTCCTAGACTACAGAGGAAGAGAGAATTGGGGGACAGGAGAGTTATTAGGTAAGGGGCAGGAAAGTGTACCTCAAATACTTTCTCCAAAAGTAACAGTTGGAGCCTACAGTTCAGAGAGATGAAAAGGGGTTGGCAAAAGGAGGTAAAGAAGTGGGGCTTGAAGAGAGAGTTGAAGGTGTGGTAATGTGAGTATGGTAACATCAAGGAAGAATTAAAAGATAAAATAAGAGAATAAAAGGTGCTACAATTTTGCGATAGAGAAGACCAACTTGAAGTTGCAGGGTTGTTGTGAGAAAAAAACTTTTGTAACTACTAAAAAGGTATATATTAAATTAGTTAAAGTAGCAAAGCAAATTAGTGAAGTCTAAAAATACAACTACTTTTAAGTTTGTTTGGTTGCCATGTTGCAACGTTAAGACAATAAGCTTGCAGTTCACAAAGACTTCCCAGGTTTAAATTTGTCTCAGACCCTGGTTCCATGATTATAAGTAAGTGACCTGATTTCTCAGAGCCTCAGTTTCTTCATCTGTAAATGAAGTTAGTAGAATTTAATCTACTTACCCCACAAAGTTATTATGAGAAAAGTGCCTGGCAAGTTTTTCTGCAGTGTTATATAAACATAAATGACATTGTATTATTAACTTCCGTACCTCAGCCAGAAATTACAACAAATCTTGGCAACAGATATTTATTAATTTTGCTGATTTCCAAACTCAAGGCACTGAGCTGCTATTTCCATTTATGATTCTGAGTTATCCAGTTTGCTTGTAAGTGAAAGGATAGGGTGATAAAAGCCACACAAAAAATCTTTTCCTCTCTGACCAGTTATATTGGCTCTGATATAATTCAAAAGAGGAGTACCTCACACATGGTTTTGTTATTGGATATTGTATCACAGCATCTGGTATACTGTGATAACATGGATAATGCTGTAAACACCCTAAAGGAGAGTAAAAATCTTTAGTTTGTTATTTAATTACTTAAAAGAGCTTGATTTTTTAAAAAATATCCTTGCAAAACAGATTATGTTTGTTTTTTAGAAAGGTGACATTATTAAGTAATCCTAAGACTATTTCACTTTCATACTCATATCCCCAGGATCTAGTATAGTGATGGGCACACAGTAGGCTCTTAATAAATACTTACTGATAAATCCAAATCATAGATCTGGGAATGGAGGTAAAGGGTAATACTTTTGTTTCCTCATCAGTCACCATCCCCAAACCCGTAGAAAGTGAGGAAAAGTGCTGAAACATTACTGTTATACATCAGATAAGGGGCTTTTCCTACATTAAAAAGGAAAGTTGAAGAGTCGTCTTTGAGGATCACAGCCTTCCTAAGGTGACCTATGACCATAGGCACCTAGCTACTCCCCAAAAGATCAGATACATGATGCAGAACAAAAGAACCCCAACATTCCCCCCTTTCTCTCTACTTACTTAGGAAACTTCTGGGGCTGCCCCCCAAAAAAAATCCTTCCACAAACCTCATTAGAATAAGTTTTGCTTTTCCAGAATGCTACTCACTCATTTAGCGAGCTTGTAATAACAGCTAGTATTTAAATAGCATTTTGAGGTTTGAAAAGCCATTACAAACCTTATCTCATTTAAATTGGATGCCTTTATTTTACAGATGAGACAACTGAAGCTGAGAAGTTAGGGCATTTACCCAAGGTCATACAGCTTAGTAAGTGTCTAAAGGCAGGACTTTGACTTAAGTAGAACACTGATTCCAAGTCCAAATTCTATATATTGAGCTACCTAGCTTTTGCTGCTAAATGATGATTGCCTCTCCTGCACCTCTAAGAGCCCTCTGAATGCCAAAGTTAAATGAATGTCACCCCTGAGATGTTAAATAATAAGGACAAGGTCTCCAGCTAGTTGGGGAGATTTTATATGGAGCATAGAAAGGAAAACATAAACAAGATCACTAGATTGAGTCCCCTCACTTACATTCATTGATCCACCAAAGTATCACATTTATATAATACTTAAGATAGATTATCTTATTTGATATTTACAATAATGCTATGGCTAAATATATTATTATGTCCATTTTATAGACAGAAACTGTGTGGCCTTAGTCTAAATAGTATAATGGACAGAGAGATGGATTTGTAATCCAGACAAACCTGAAATCAAATCCTGCCTCTGATGCTGACTAGCTGTGTGATCCTGGGCAAGTCACTTTATATCTCTCAGACTTGTTTTCCTCATATGTCAAATAGTAATAACTAATCTTAAAGGGTTCTTGTGACAAACAATTCAGACACATGTAAAGTATTTTGCAGACAGAGATAAAGGAAAGATAAAGGGAAGGAAGAAGGAATGAAAGAATGAACAAAGGAAGGAAGAAAAAAGAAACTGCCCCTGTATTATTATTATTTTATTAATCTATCCCTCTTTGCATTACTGAAGTTTATTTGTGTTGGTGGTTAAATTGATTATTATTTCAGGTAAATCCCAATTCGAATGAGTCACATTAAGTACATACAGAAGTCACATAGTCAGTCCTAATCACAGGTGAGTAAGCTTTGCTTTCTGATACAACAGACAAACAGTACCAGTATACATTGAAAATGTTCTTTATTATCACATTCCTTTTATGTCTCTTTTAGGGTCTATTCTCAGGGGGGAGGACAGCTACCCAGACCCTCATCTGGCACCCAAACCTCCTTCCAAAGAAGCTCCCAAAGCAAAACCTCACCTCAGAGTATATATACACTTTTCTGAGGGCATATACTCCTGACTCAGTGCCTCATTAGCAATTAACAAAAGGTGTGGTCCTTCTGGAAAAACAAGACTCCCCTAATCTGAGGCCCATTGATGGGCAGGGAAGATCTTTCATTAACATAAATCTCATTAACATTACACCAAGCCAAAACTCATTATCACACCCCATTCAACACCCTCACCCCAAACCTCACAAAGTTCCCCATTTCTACTGATAGCCCAAATAGTCTCACAGGTAATCATGCTTAAAGCCTTAGAGTCACCTTTGAGTTTTCCTTCTTTCTCACTCTATACATCCATTAATTCATCAAAACCTGCCAATTCTATCTAGAGAGCTATTATGGTGTGAGTTACAACCTCCTTACCCTCAGTTTCCTCATAAGCAAAGTGGGAATGATAATGATACAGATAATGGTACAGAAATTCCTTTCACTGATGAAAATCAACAACTTTCTAATTTAGAGTCTCAGAGAATTTATTAGGCCATGCACAGAGTTAAGTAATTTAACCAGAATCATACAGCTAAAACATATTAGAGATAGACTTTGAAACACTTCTTTCTGACTCCAAGGCTAATTTTATGTACTATACCATGGTGCCTCTCTTATAAGGGTAACAGACATCTTGAAATTTTCAAAGGAAAAAATAAAAAGCAAAACAAAAAAGCTTTCAAAGCAGTCTATGTGTAATACATCTAAATACATTATTTCACTTAAGCCTCACAAAAACCTTGTGAAGAAAAAACTAAAGGGATTATTACTTCCATTTTACAGATGAGAAAAATGAGAAAAGTTAAGGGATTTATGCAGTCACACCAGTATCAGAAGTAGATTTTAAGCTGTCTCTCTTGACTCCAAATCCAGAATTTTTTTTATGATACCATTTTGCTTCTCTAATAATGATAACAAATATCTTACAGGGTTCTTATGGAGGCACAAATGAGCTATGCCTACTCTCTCAGTAATCTTATCAACTCCTATGGATTTAACTACCATCTCTAGGTAACTGACTTCCAGATATATGTTCAGTCCCAAGCTCTACCCCTAAGCTTCAGTCTCAATAAATGATTGCTTATTGGATGTTTCAAACTGTATGTCCATTCTTGTGAGCTCCTTGAGAGCAGGAACTTTTTCGGGATTGGGAGTTTGGGGGGGAAGGAGTACTGCTTTTCTTTGTATGCCCTGATGCTTAGGTAAAGTGCCTGGCACATAGTAGTCACTTAATAAATGCTTGTTGACTGACTAAATGGTACAAAATTGAATTCATTGCCTTTCCCCTTAAATTTTTTCCTTTAAGAGACTTCCCTATTTCTGTCAAAAGCATTTCCAGTTTTCCAGTCTCTTGGGTTCATAATGTCAACACCCCTTCATATACTTTTTTATTTCAGGCAAATTGGACTGCTTTCCACTCCCTTTGTCCTTTTTAAGTTCTTCTAACTCTAACTCATCATAACTCTTCATGCCTGGAAGAGACTCCTCCCCATCCTACTTCAACCCCATCCGTTTCAGTTGAAATCCCTTCCTTTAAGTTGTAGGTCAGGTGTTACCTTCTTCCTGAAGCCTTCCTAGATCCCTAAATTAAGTCTAGTCTGATAAGGCCTTTGATGAAAACAGATTGGCCAGGCTTATGACTCTTCGACTGTTCCCCTTAAGGCATGAATTACAGTCTCTTTTGGAGAAGGATGAACCAGATTCCAAAGAGATTTATGCCTCCGGGCAAACTATATTTAGACACTACCCTTGTGGATATATATAATCTTCATGGTTATGCAAGCAATTTATCTCTCCTCAAATCTCAGACTATTTCTGTACCACCACGCTACATCTTACTGTTATTTGTGTATTTATTTTTTTCCCCTCTACCCTTCTAAACTATAAGCTTTTTAATGGCAGGTAGTATGCCTTAATCTCTGTATCTTGTTGGAGCAGCTGGGTGGTGCAGTGGATAGAGTACCAGTGCATGAGTCAGAAGGACCTGAGTTCAAGTCTCACCTGTGTGACCTTGGGCGAGTCACTTAACTCCAATTGCCTCATCCTGGGTCATCTCCAGTCATCCTGATGAATATCTGGTCACTCAAAACAAAGTCAAGTGCAAGTCACGTCTTTATTTCTCTGATGGCATGGTCTTCTTTGGTAACAAAGGAGGAACACACACACAATTCAACTAGTACAGTGCCTTGCAGATAGAAAACATTTAAAAAAGAAAACATACTTGTTGATTAAAATTTTAAAATCAGTTTAATTAAAATTCAAAAAATGTAAACCCATTGAGAGTTGGGTTTCTTTGATTCTTTTTACTGGTACCTCCAGAGCCTAGTACAGTGTTTCGCACATCCATGTATCTAGACCTATCTCCTCAAAAATAATGTTTATGCTGGACAAAAATGATTGCTTTATTATTACCAGAAGCTAGAAACTATCTCTGGAATGGGTCCCTGCTTCCAGTATGGGAGCGTGTGCCTTGAAACCAGTTGAGGGGCTCTTTCTGTAATAGATATGTACGTATACACATATATATGTATATACACCCCACATACATACATCATGTATCTATAGCCGATTGCATTTTAACGTAATTGGCTACTTCTGTAACACAAATATTGCTCTGCGGAGTCCCTAGGCTTTACCCTACTGGTAAGTGTTACGGACCCTGCTCCAGAAGGTGAAAGCAGTTGTTACAGTATCAAACACCGAAGTCTGGACGTCCCGGCTCCTCGGCCCCTCTTAGCCGAGCTGGGCAGGAGCCCCGAGGGGGCGGGGCCCGGAGGCAGGTGGGGTGACGTCAGGGTTTGCGGGGTGTCCCCGCAGCCATCCTAGGAAGGAGCAAGCGTGTACTACGCTTCCCTCCCACCCACCCCGGGAAAAAGTAGGGAGCCGGAGCCCGACCCCGGGCCAGCTCCTCCAGCGCGGTGGAAGGGGAGGCGCGGCGGCGGGAGCAGGTGCGTCCTCGCCGGGTGGCGGCGGTTGCCCGGGTAACACGCTCCCCGGAAGTCCCCGGAGCCTCGAGGAGAGCGAGCCGGACCCGCGGCTGCACTGGTCCCAGCGGAAGATGGCGGAGGGCGGGGCAGCTCGCCCGGGCGAGGACCGGGAGGAGGAAACCGCGGCCACCCCGGCCTCGGCCCCGCCGACCCCGGGTGGGCATCGCCAGGAGAAGAGGCCTTCGGGGTCGCGGGCTGGGCCCAGGCCTCCCACCGCCCGCGATTTGCAGGTAGGGAAGGAAAGGAACGGCGGGGGCAGCCTGGGCGGAGCCGGGCCCAGCAGGGGGTCGGGGCCCGAGAGGAGGGGGGAGCGCTCCCGCCCATTCTCCGCACCTCCCCCACCAGCTGGTGCCCTGGGCGCCTCGTGCGGGAGGGGCTCGAGCTCTGAGGTCCCCAGCCCCGGGAGCCCCTCCCCGGCTCCCGCAGAAAAGAGGGCCCTGGTGGAGGAGTGGGCAACGGAGGAACGAGCGAGGGAGGCCGGGCCGGGGTCTCCGCTGGCTCCCCGAGCCTTTCCCGTGGTCACCGCGGGAAGGAGCCGCGTGTCTGGATGCACGAGGGTCAGTGGAAGTTAAAACTTGGTGGAGATTCGCTCCCGGACCTTATGGCCCTTCCCCTTCCTCCTCCTCCACTCCCAGCCTGTTTTCTCTCTGTCGAAACCCTGTTAGCACTCCTCTTTTGCAACGTCCGGGCTCTCTGGTGTTGTACACATCTTACCAGAAGAAAGCCATCGTGTAAAAGACGTTCACCCAGAAGCATGGCTACTTAAAAGAAATTCTCGTTTCCCTGCAGCCCTGGACTGTTTTAAAGAGCACAGATTTTAATAAATGTTTTATCTAGGAAAAGATAGCCTTTTGTTTCTTCCATCTTAATAGTGGTGGTTGTGACTTAACCCCTTTTCCTCGAGAGGCTGTTGAGTGGGTAGCCTGATCAATCAGCAAACATTTATTAAGTGTCCGCAGTGTGGCAGGCAGTGCTGGGGATACAAAATGTCTAAAGAGGGTTCCTGCGCTCAAAGAACTCACAACGTAGTGGAAGAGACGAACAAATACGGACGAACAAGCTATATGTAGGAAAAATAGAAAATAATTAAAAGAAGGAAGGCATTAGAATTCAGAAGGGTTGGAAAAGGCTTCCTGTAGAAGAAGATGAGACCCAAAGGAAGCCAGGAAAGGCAGTAGGCAGAAAAGTAGTGGACAGAGGTGGTAACTTTTGGTCAGGAAGATCTGAGTTCAAAGCTCACACTACTGAAATTCATTAGCTCAGTGACAGTCTTTGAGCCTCTATAGATCTTTTCACTATGCTGATAAATTTAGAAACGAAGTGAAAATATAAACAGTTGAAAAAAACATGGTTGTGCTGGAAAACATCCGAGAGAGAGAAACAATTTGATATAATAGATTGTTACATATACATGCCGTGTCCAGGAAAGCTCACACTCTAGTAAATTTCAATGCTTTACCTGCTGTGCCAGGCAAATACTAGTAAACACATGGGTATGTTTTCCATCCTTGAAAATCTGTATCATAGGAAAGAACATTCAGTCAAGGTCACTAAGCCATTTTAGAAATAGCTACAGTTTTTAAGTAAAAAAAAGGTTTAATTGATCTCATTAATATATATAATATGCATGTTTTCAACTCATCCAGCCCTTCTCGTCCCATGCAATTCTAATTACATCCTGTCATAAACCTGTCTTAGAGCATCTATCCAACTCATTGAAGATTCACAGTTATTGCCTGCCTTCACTATGATTGTCACACTTACTTTGCAAATAATACATTTCTTACAATCCCTGAATGATATCTTTTACACCATTCCTTGTGTAATTTTACATTCCTTTGCTTAATTAAAAATATTTTATTGATGCATTTCATGTTTTTTACACCACAAGCACTCCTCAAATAACCTTTTCTCCTCCATAATACTTTATTAAAAAATTAAGCATAACTGATTTAGCAACCAGGCCTCACATCATAAAGAGAATGTAGTATTCTGTACACATAGTCTACCAACTCCAAGAAAGAGGATCTTCCAACATCAGTTCTCAGTGAATAATGTTTGTTGCAGTATCTAGTCTGAATTACATTGTCTTCATTTACATTATGATTGTTCCTTTTACATTATATTCTCCTTGCATTATAATCATTTCTTTGTTCTGTATCTGTTCTTTGAAGTTTTCCCCGGTTTCTCTGAATTCCTCATATTCATTCTTTACAGCTCAGTAATATTTTAATAGTATTCAAATACGACAGTACATCCAGCTGTTCTTTCCATTGCCCTTTGGGCCACTCACAATTTTGATTCTTTGAAATTTATGATATTCTATGATTTATAGCTATATAGCATAGTATCAAACTAGAGTTTAGTAACTATTCTATTAGAGAATATCCTTTTTTAAAAATTTATTTTTGTGTCAAGAAACAGTTTTTCATTAAGGATACTGTATAATTTCCCAGAGGCATTCTTTTCTTCCTTCCATTGTATGGAAGATTGATTAGAGTAGGGAGACCCTTGAGTCAGATAAATTAGGAAGACATTGCAATGAGGTCCTGAACTAAAGTGCTGGCTGTGTGAATGGCAAGAAAGACATAAGTGGAAGCTCTTTTGTGGAGGTAGAAAAATAAGATTTGTCAGCTGGCTGGATATGGTGGGTGAGAAGGAGAGGGAGAAGTCAAGATTATGACCTTTAGAGAAAAGAAGGATGGTGGTACCTTCTCTAAAAATAGAGACACTTGGTAGAGATACATACAGGTTGCGGGGGGAGAGGAGGAAGATGATAAGTTCTGGTCTTTTTATGGAGTTTGGGACATCTATTTTGAAATATTCAACCAGCAGTTGATTATATTAGACTTATTGATATATGAGTCATCTGCATAGAGATGTTAATTAAAGTCTAGGGAGCTGATGAGGTCACTAAGGGAGAGTTTAGAAAAAGAAGAGTGAACTCAGGGATAATAAATGTAAAGTGAATCAGTGAGACACAGATGATAAGGAGACTGAGAAGGGAGCTAGTTGAATTGGTAGGAGAACGAAGAGAGCACTGTCATGAAAACCTAGAGAAGGTGGTCATCAAATCTTGCAGAGCAATCTAGAAGGATGAAGACTGAGAGAAGAACATAAAATGTGAGACTAAAGAAATGGTTATTAACTTTGGAAAAAGTAGTTTTGGTTGAGTGATGAGGTCATAAACCAAACTGCCAAAGGTTGAGAAATGAGTTAAAAGAAAGGAAATAGAGACTAATTTTAATAATGTATTATTAAATTCTTGTTGCATGATTGTTAAGGTATCAGTTTAATTTATGTGTATCCCAAAGCGGAACATTCCACTTTAAAATATATCTAATTACTAGAAATTGTACTGTTATATTAAATCTAAATCTGCCTGCTTTTAATTTCTACCTGTTACTTCTACTTTTGCCATCTGGGCCAAAACAGATTTAAGCCTAATCCCTCTTCCTGGGGACAACCATTCATATTGAAGAAGGCTGTCACATCCCCCACATCTTTTCTTCTTGTGGCTAAATTTCTTCTGTTCTTTCAACCAGGCATCTTATGGCATAATTTTAAGACTATTTGTCAGCCTTTTTGCCTCCTAAACATTCTCCAGCTGATCAATTTCTAATTAAAATGTGATGCCCAGGACTGAATATGATACTCTAGATGTGTTCTGATGAGGAAAGAGTGTCAGCAGCATTCATTTGGTAGTGGACGTCCTTCACATGGCTACTCAGTTTTCTTAATGTACCATATTGTAAAACCTTACAATGCAATGTGATTCCATTATGCTATAAACATAGTTATGTTACTCAATTTATTTTTATTTTACAAACTTGACACTTTGCAGTTATATCTCAAAAGTATTTATGGGAACTTGCTATTTAAACAGTCTTTGTGGCGAAATATTTTTCAAGCAAAGAAACTTTCTGTTCACTTCCTAATTTATTTTCTAAGTTCCAATTTTGGGGGTATTGTGTTTTGTTTAAGCAGGACACAGCAATTTACCAAGTCTCCATCATACTTAATATAGTATGTATATTATATATATACACATAATATAGTATGTATATAGTATAGTAGCTTAAATTTTTTTTTCTTTTAAGACTGTGTTTTGCCTAAATTTTGACTTCATCACTTTTAAATTGCCATTACTTTCTAATGACATAAAATGAAAGTGATTTAATCCAGGAATCTGATTCACTGTGGGAAACTACAATAAAGGAGCTCAGACTTTGAATTCAAGTGCTTCCTTAAGTGTTTAGTACAGTTTTAGTAATAATGAATAGTCTACTTGGATTGCTTTCCAACCTCCAGCACTGCAGAGGTAAGGGGGTAGAGGGAATTGGGGTTCAAGATATTTCTACTGGATTAAATGTTCTTTGAATAGATTTTTGGATTAGTTTTATCCAATCTATTATTATTAGATATCTGTATCTCTGTATATTTTGTTGTCATTTCAGTTGGGTCTGACTCTTTGTGACCCCATTTGGGGTTTTCTTGGCAAAGATACCAAAATGATTTGCCATTTCCTTCTCGATCTCATTTTGCAGATGAGGACAGAGACATACAGGGTTAAGTGACTTGCCCAGGGTCACACAGCTAGTAAGTCCGAGGCTGAGTTTGTACTCAGGTCCTCTTGACTACAGTAGGGTGAACACTCTATCCAGTGCACCAGCTAGCTGCCATATTATCATTACCATTTCCTATTGGACATTTTAAATTGGCTATGCTGGAGACTCTCAAATTCATTTAAAACTGAATTCATCCTCCCCCCCCCCAAAAAAAAAAAAAAACCTGTCCTCTCTTACAAACTTTCTTATTTGTCAAAGGCACTACCATCTTTCAATCAGGTTCATAATTTCAGCATTTTCTTCAATTCTTCACTCTCCCTCACCCATTTGGAACCTTTCTTGCTAACTAACTAGCTGTGTGAATTAGGGTAAGTCATCTGTGGGCCTCAGTTTCTTCCCCTGTTAAATAAGGAAGTCCAAGTAGATCTCTAAGTCTTCTCCCAGCACCAGAGTTCTATTTTCAGTTTCTTTTTTATATTTGTGTGTATACACACACGTATACATATATTTATATATATACACGTATGTATGTATACATACATGTATATACACATATGTACACACATATAGAAAACCTTTTGGAGTTTCAGTTTCAAAAACAAATTTATCTTTCCACTTGTAAATATTTGGATCCATTCACTCTACAAATATTTGTTAAGCAGTGACTGTGTACCTACTTTGCCAGGTGCTAGGGCTGCAATGATGAAAAAAATGACATAGTCCCTTTGTGCAAAGAATCTATTTTATGTTTGGTTGGAAGAGAAGTAAGAGATGTACATAGGTGAGTATTATACATGGTGTTGGAAATGGTAGGGGCAAAGGAGAGGTAAAGACGAAATGCGCTAGGAAAATTAGAAGAGGTAAGGAACACTTTTACCCGGGAGAATAAGGAGCCTACCCTTTCCATCCTCTGCTGTTCAGCCCAACTAGCCTTTTTGCTCATTGTCTCACAGGATCACATCTTCCACCTCCATGCCTTTGCCCTAGCTGTCCTCCACTCTTAGAATTCATTTTCTCCTGACTTCTGACTTTTAAAGTCCTTACAAGTTTCCTTCCAGGCTCAGCTCAAGCATCCTCAAATTACATTTATTTTGTATGTGTTTATAGGTACATGCTGGTTTCGCCAATAGAATGTGAGCTCCTTGAAGGCAGGTGTAGTTTTATTTTTTGCCTTTTATCCTCAGTGTCTGGTTCATGATAAATGCTTAATAACTGCTCGTTGACTGATTGAATTAGAATAAGGTGAAATAGGACTAGTAAATTAAGTGATAGCCAGATGGGGAGGTACTTAAATGTCTGCCAGGCTAAGAGGTTTCTGTTTGGTCTTATTAACTCAGGAACTTTGGAAGATTTTTTGAGCATAGGAGTACATAGTCAGATTCATACCATAGGAAGTTTCTTATTTTGGCAGCATTGTGAAAGAAAGGAGAAAAATTGAAGGAAGAGAGATCAGTTAGGAGTCTACTATAGCTATTTTAAGTTGAACTAGGCTATACTTTTGTGGTGAGATGGTGGTATGTTAGTTATAACTACATGTGTTATTAAATTCTTAATTACTTTCTTAAACTTAAATATAAGTGATACAGTATGATTAGTAAATAAAGCATAAGGAATTTGAACAATATAGTGTTACTACACTTCAGTAATTTAATAGCTTAGTTAAATGATTTTATAGAATTTAAGAAAAAAATTAAAATCTAGGAAAAAAATTTACAAAGGCATTTAAGGGAGTAAAAAGTTGTTTAATTTAATAAAAAGTATTATTCTTGCTTTTAGTGTTTGGAAACATTAAACAGAAAAATGAATATAATAGAATTTTTATAATTTTTTTCCTCATGGTCTATTCCTAAACTAACCCATTCAATAGTAATTCTATTTATATATTAAAGAAAAATGTCCCTTTCCTCCTTTATATAAATAGCATCAAGTATTCATGTTCTGATTGAAAAGGAACCTTTACCACTTCATTAGCAATACATATTTGCGTTTGTGTGTGTGTGTTTGACTTTTTACTTGACCAGAAGTTTTTTTTCTAGTGCTCCATATTTTTACAAGCCTTTTCTGTCTTGTAGTTGGCCTTAGCAGAATTATATGAAGATGAAGTTAAGTGCAGATCATCGTTTCAATCTGACAAACCCAAAGCTAAAGTATTTAAAAGCCCAAGAACACCACCTCAAAGGTAAGTGTTCTTTAAGTTCTGTGATCTTTTATTATTAATCATAAGTTTAGAGATTTAAACTAGAAAAAAATAACTTCAAATCACTTTTCACTATAGTATAATGAACATGAGTCATTCTCGTACCTTAAATTTTTGCATATGTTTTAACATTATTTCCTATAGGCAAAATATTTTTTCATTGTTTGTTTTAATCCGTTCAGTAATCCCTTTTCCTTTTGATATCAATCAATCAACATTTATTGAGCATCTTCTATGTGCCCAGCACTGTAAGTAGCATGAACACTTGACTCCCTCGCCTTCCTGCTTATTCCTAATATCGTTCTTGTTCTGGGATTGCTCCCTCCTTGTTGCTCTGATTTTGTTTTCTCTTCACTTGATGTGTATAGCTCATATTGATTTACTCTACTTAAGCCTCATTCAGTAGTTAACTCAAAAATATTGCTGTGGTTTTTAATTCCCCTGTGGTAATGTAATTGAGGGAACCCTTTCTTTCCACATTTGAAAAGTATACTTGTCAATTACAGCATGTATTACCCATACTGCATGAACAGTCAGGTGCCACAAAAGAGATAAGTAGTCCCCAAAGCCTCAGGAATAGCAGTTTTCCTAGACTCCTGTCCCTGCTTCCAGACTGGTCCTTGCAACATTAATCAAGGTTGTGACTCTGTGGAGAAGGGACCCCCAAAACAACTGACAGGTTAGCTGAAGCAGCAAAGCTCCTAAGTGCCAAGTGGATCAAACCACCTTCACCACCACATCCTCTCAGATTGTGATGAAAATAACCTAGTATCATAAGTCCAAGAGCCTCATAAATAGCAGTGCTCATCTTGAGACCACCCTTCCTCCCACTTGACCTCTGCAAATATGATTAAAGGTAGCCATCATTTTGGAAAAAGATCTCAATATCTCTACTAGCACCAACACCAGTTTCTAGTTAACTTCCACGAACACATAAGGAAGACCCCTGAGATCATCAGTACCATCTTGACCATCTGCCCTACTTCAAGCCTAACCCTTCCTTGCTGAGAGTTCTGTCCACTTGCAGTCTGCCCTTTATTGTAAGTATTTGGGGGAAATTTTCTTATCTGATTTCCTGAAATATCTTCTTTTCATTGTAGCATGGTGCTATAGAATGAGTGTTAATTTTGGAGTAAGTATCTACAGTGAGAATATCTGTAGTATCTATCTCCTTCAAAGGGTTGTTGTAATGAGAGATAATATGAAAATATATAGATCCTAGAGGAGAGATCCTGAACCCCTCTATTAAGGCACTGAGGACAAGCAGTCCCAACTAAAATTGAGTTTGGCCCTCATCTTGGTCCTTATCTTATGAATTGTAAAAACTTCATCCTATCTCATGGAGATCAGGCCCTTAGAACAAGATGAGCCCCCCCCCACTGCCATGCCTGAGACCCATCCTCTACACCCACACTCCAGAATTTTATCTCTTCCATGTTGTCCTATTTGTGAACAAGAATAAAGTAATTTGAAACAAGGTATTTTACCTTAACAAAAAGCTCCGAAAATATTATCCCATCATAATTTCAGAAACTATATGAGCTACTCGGCTGTCTTTTTAGTGCTGAAGAAGAGGCAGAACTATAGTAACTGTAGAAATAGCTTTTATTTTCAGTGCTGCTTCTTCAGGGTCATCAATTTCTTCATGGAAGCCATGGCCCCTGAAGCAGGAAAAGACTTTTTATGTGGCTCATGTAACCAAACCAGACCCCTGAGTAAGTGAGAAGAGAAGTCTCCCCTTAAAGCTCAGAGTAGAATAGTTCCTGAATTAATAATAGTGCCATATTTTACCTATCTAGGACTGTCTGCTAAAATAGTAAGAGAAGCATGATTGAATTAGAAATACAATTAGTGAGTAAGGAGGAATCTTATCTTTATTACCTTTAAATATAGCTCAACTTTAACACTAGGAACTGTGGAAGTAACCAGAACTCTTAACACTAGAAGAGAACCTTATTTGGACATCAGCCTAGATAGCCGTCATCAACCTTGGTTACAGGGACAGAAATACCCTAGTATTTGACCCCAGATTGGTCTTCCAGGAGAATGGTTAGATGGTAACCATAGTTCCTTGCCCAGGCCACTTACATGGGACTGTAATTGTCAAGTACTAAGAATGGAAAAAATATAAGAAGAGTTAGAAAAATAAATCAGTTAACTCTCTGTGATTTGGAAATAAATGCATAAATGAAGCCTCTGATCACTGCAGTCATATACCCAATTCTCATAGTAACACCTTGGAATTGTAAGAGGGTAAAGAGAACCTAGTCTGTCATACTCTGGCTCTAAACGAGAGGGCAGCTCAAGAGACTACCTTTCATTTTTCTGACCAGTTAGAATTCCTCTCTGACTGCCACATAGACACAGAGTTGTTCTTTCTACTTAAACGGACTGTGGATCCCTTTTTGGAGTTACATGATTTCCCTTGTACAGCACAGATGAACTCATGGATCCACCTTTGACCATCTGTGGCATAGAAGATATGGTATCTTTATAGCCAGTACCCATTTAAGGGATGAGGTGCTAATGACTATACCCCCTTGTCAGTTTGAGGCATGTAGACATTTCTGTGATGACTAAATGGATGTTTCTCAGGCTGTGAGCATGGTCAGATTCTCCTACATGGCTACTTCCCTCCCTATTTTGGAAATACTTTATTTGTTTATTATATTGTCCTGGAAACGCAAGGGGTGTGGGAGTAGAATAAAGATGAACCTGGGCCTGCCTCAACATTGATTAAGTTTCTAGAAACAGATTTCCTCAGACATGGGACCATGTAGGCCAATGTGTTTCCGTACCTCACCTTCCCACTCTCCACTTTCCCATCTCCATCTGGAGGTTCTGTGCAGTAGGATTCCTAGGGCCCAGCTAGGTCTTATTACCTCCCTTTGTACTGTGTCCTCCATTAGGTGAGAGATTGAATATTCTTCTACACTAGAGATGCAATAAAGAAATCTCGGTATATTTACTTCGTCAGGTTGTTCTAAAAAAAAGACAATGTATTGAAAGTGTTTTTCCGGCCTTAAAGTGCTATTTATGTAAATGTCAGAAGCTAATTATTACTTTTTTTCCCAAAAGTCTCAGTAATTCTTAAATTTTCCTCTTTTCTCTGTTTTTTAGAATTGGCACATTTGTATGTGCAGCTTTCACATCTCTATCTAGTGGGTTGATTTCCTGGGCTTATTTTTCCTGCTCCCTCTGTTATGCCTTCCATTCTAGTCTTCAGTGAAATAGTTTGTGTTTTGGGTTTTTTTTAGTAAATCTATTGTCCAAAGTTTTATTAATCATACTCCATTTTGTTTTTATTGTCTCATATTTTTGCTGATTTCACTTTAAATTCTTTTTCTTTTTCTGTTTTTTTTAGAGAACACTTTAACTCTGCTTTGGTGTTATTGTTGATGTTTCAGATATTTTTTCTACATTTTTGCTTCCATTTTTTTTTCTGGTATGAGGTGTGGGTGTGGGTGTGTTTATGTGCAAACCTGTGATTTCATTAGAGCATAGCTTCTGACATGTGAACATCAGTAATGCAGAGGAAGAATTCTTATTGGTCAAGAAGACTAAGAAATTTAGTCACTTTGCCATGGTTAAACAGATTGTTTATGTCAAAGGTAGGATTTGAACTCACATCTTTTTTATTCCAAGGTTGACCTTCTATCCATTATACCATACTGCTTCATTTCTTTTAATCCATACTGTTTATTTTTTTTCATCATAACAAAACTTTTGTTTGCTTATTTTGATCTTTCTCTTCCCCTCCCCTCCCCAAAGTACACTCTTAAAGTAAAATGGCCAGTGTTATGCAGTTTTTAGGTTTCTCTGTGAACACAGAGGAAAAAAATTTAGATTGGAATATGAATGCAGCCTTTTTTAGTGGGAGAAGAGTTTCAAGTAGATTTCTTGAGTCTTGTTCCGCTCACAACACACAGTTTTGCTCAAAAAACTTTCCTGAAGCTTACCTTCTGTGGTGTTTTTCAGAAGCTCCTTGGTAACAAATAAATTAATGAATTTTGGAGAAAAGAAAGAAAATAAGGAAAACTATTGTCACATTATTATCACTAAAATATTAATGTTTTCATTGAGAAAGGTGTTTTGTACTATTAATAAAATGAAAGAATATTTTTAAATGAAAAAATGTTTCTGCTAAATGTATTTCAATGTCAAACATGTGGCTGTAAATTTCTTGAACCCTGTAGTTATAATATCCCCGTTGTGTGTGTGGATTGAAGTTATATATCAGACAGCTCTGCAAATTCTCATGTTAGTGATAGTGGTATACCAACACTACCTCCCCTAATAATGTGTTGGATGCAAGAATCTGTTTGCTAGATCCCTATTAGTTCCCAGAACAGATATTCCATGCCCCATGCCTTCACATTCAGCACATCACCACCATCCTCAAAAAGACTCCCTTTCCCAGAGAGAGAGGTCTACATCTACCCCAAATGTCCATATGGTCAGCACTACCATGCCAGTCGGAGTATAGAAGATGTCATCGAAGTCTCAGTGAATCAGCCTCTGTGAATTTAGCTCTGTCCAGTAGTACAAACAACCTGAGTCCAACTGGCTGGTCTCAGTTCAAAACCCCTGTTCCAGCACACAAAGAAAGAGCCCCAGAATCCAGTACACAAAAGGGAAAAAAATTAGGCCACATGGATAGAGAGATTCAAGTTATTACAGAGAAATAGAAGCCAGTGAAGTCATGCTATCAATCAGAATAGGGTCAGGTTCGTTTGGGACAGAGTACAAGAGTAAATGGCACAGAGACGTTGCTGTGAAGCTAGTAAAGGTCATTGATCCAACCCCAGAGCAGTTTTAGGCTTTCAGGAACAAATGACCATCATAATGTTAACAATTCTGTTATTCATGGGCTATATGACTAAAGATAACCTGATAGTTGTGACACAGTGGTATCAGGGGAGCAGTCCTTAAAAATATCCCCTTGTCCAGGAGACCAAACTTCAAATGTCCATGTCCAGTTGCCATAGAATTAGTGTACAAAACCTCTGTTTCTCATCATGGTAGCTTTTAATTTTTTAAATATGGATTTTTATTAATATTTTGTTTTTAAATGATCTACATTTCCCTAATGCACAGTCCTACCCAGAGAACCATACCTTGTTAAGAAGAATAACAAGCCACCAGTACATCCAGAAAGGCTTCTATGCTCACAGTCCCCTACTTCCACAAAGAATTAAGCAATGCCTTCTCATCTCTTTGTGGCTAACTTTGATCATTATAATTTTTTAATATGAATTTTTGCTGTTATATTGTTTCAGCATTCCCAATACGTTCCTCTCACATCCCTTTATGTAGAGGGAAATAAGATCTTGCAAAACTAAACAACATATCAGGAAAAGTCCAATATCTTATACAGTATCATATATAAGGTCTCCCTACTTGTGCAAAGGAACAAAGGAAGGTAAATTCTCCTTTCTCTTAGTTAGAGCCAAGCTTGGTCATTATAATTTTACAGCATTCAGTTTCAGTTCCTTCCTATTGCATTATTGTAGTTGCCTGTATCTGTTGCGTATGTTGTTGTTGCATGTTTCCTGGATCTGCTTACTTCACTTGGTATCTGTTCGTGTAATAATAATGACCACAATTGCTAGCGTTTCATATGATGCTATGTTCCAGATGCTGTGCTAAGCACTTGACAATTCTCTCCTTTGGTCCTTTCAACAGTCTTTGCAGGTAGGTGCTGTTATCCCTCTTTTACAGACCAGGAAACGAAGGCACCTAGGTCAGGTGTCTTACAGTCACACAGCTAGCTAGTAAGTGTCTGAGGCTAAATTGGAATTCCGGTCTTCCAAATTCCAAGCCCAGTGCATATTGCACTACAGCAACCTCTAAGTGTCATAAATATGTCGTAAGTTCATATGTAAGTCTCATCATGCTTCTCTGTAGGACCACTTAACAGTACAGTAATACTCATAACATTCATGTATAACAGTTTATTTAGCCATTTCCTGGAAGATAGGCATCTGTTTGGTTTCCAGTTAAATTACCCCATGAATTTCATTCATTTCAGTTTAGTGGACATTTATTAAGGACTGTCTATACGCAGAGCACTTTGCTAGACACTAGGGAAGATGTAAAGACAAAACGGGGCCTGTGTTCATGGAGCCTGAAATTTCATAGGTAGGGACAATACAGAGATTATAACCACCTGAAACACTTAGTGCATTGGGCTCTGTTTTTGTGTGTCTTATTTAAGACTAAAGCGCGGAAGATCATCTCTTGACTGGAGGGATCAGAGAAGATTTCTTGGAGGAAATGGCATTTATTCTGAGGTTTAGACAGTGAGAGACTATTCCAAAGATCAGGACAGCATGCGCAAAAGTATGGAAGTCAGAAAGTGAGTGTCAGGGTGGGTAACCATCCTTTTTGGGTGGATCATAGGATTAATTATACAGAATGTGATTTTATACAAATGAAAGTTATTTGACATAATAAAGCAAATGACAAAATGAACATGTTTGAAAAAAAATTGGGAGTCCATTGGAAGGGAAGGGCTCAGAAGTTCATGCAAATTCTTCTGCTTCATGATGATTCTGAAGAAGTTCCAGGGGACTGCTTGTGGTACTCTAAAAGCTGGGCCTATAAAGGCCTATCCAATAGAAATTATCATGATTTCTATAGTCTTCCAATAGGAGAACTATAAGGAAGGCATTGGAATTTAAGATACAGTAAGTCCTGAATAATTCGAGTAATTTTTAACTTTTACATTCTCTACTTTTTGAAGATACAAATTACCAAAAAAAAAAAGTATCATAGATTCAGTTAAAAGTAGCAATTTCTGAAATATTGCTTAGAATCAGTATACATATAGCCTAATCTGTTATAAGGGAAATAGATTTTTTAGAATATAATTGCCATGCTCAAGCCTTTGGTTTTATTTAACTCCACCTCTGACCTCTGATCATCTCCCTCTATTAGAGTGTTAAGCAATTTTTTAAAAAAAGAAAAAGAGTTGACCCCCAAAGCTTTTATAATTAGAATCACTCAAATATTCCAAATAATTACGTTTGGCCACTGTTTTTATGTATTCACTTGACAAATTATGTATTTTGACACTTCCTTTTGAATAATGCTTTAGTTTCAGATTTTTATATTTTTGTGATTATGTCTACATGGAACTAATGAGTCAAATGCTTTGGTCAAAAAAAGTTTTGTTTTTGATGCTCTATGTACAGCAGCCAGAAAATGTGTGTGTTAATTTGTGTGTGGATGTGTATGAAGTTCTGTAGTCCTACGTTACAGAACTCTGCAGTATCTGAGTTTAAGCTACTTCAAGTAGAAATCTTATCTTTTTGAACCAAATAAGAGTTGTGCCTCTTTTCTGTATGAAGTGTATCTTTATGGCTCTGTGGTCTCATTGATGCCAGCAGTCTTTCTAACAGTGCAGCTTGGAGCCTGTCATCTGTGCCAACCCCATGCTCCTTCCCCCATTTTAAAGATGAGCAAACTCAGATTCCAAATGATGATAAGACTTGGTCCAGATCACCTCAGAGAAAAGCTGAATTTCCTTGCATGTTAAAGATAATTGTTTACGTAATTTTTAAAATGTGTGCACATTTATTAATGTGTGTATGCTATGTTCCTGACACACAGAAATCTTAATTTTGAGAATCAGCAAAAATAACAATTATAATAAGTGAAATTTATGCGATACTTTTAACATTTCTAAAAAGCTTTACATATATTATTTCATTTGGACCTACTGGCAGGCTTATGTGGTAGGTACTACAGATGTTAGTAAACCCCATTTTCCAGATGAGGATATTGTGGCTCAAAGATGTTAAGTGACTAGCCATTGGTTGTACAGCTGTTAAGTGTCAGAGATGGGATATAATAGTAATAATAAAAATAGCTAGCATTTATATGGCATTTACAGTGTGCTAGGCACTATGCTAAGCACTTTATAGTTACTATCTCATTTGATCCTCACAGCAACCCTGGCAGGTCGGTGGGATAATTATTGCCATTTTACAGATGAGGAAGACTGGGCAAACAGGTTAGGTGACTTGCTCAGGGTCATAGAGTTAGTGAGTGCCAGAGATGGGATATAAATACAGATCTTTTGACTTCCAAGTCTAGTCCTCTATCCACTGTACTGCATGAAAAATACTTCACCCAGACTTCCCTGACTTCTGGCTAGATGACCAACTATAAGAAATCATTAACTTCAAAGAAACAGGGATTGTACCAAATAGGAAAAAGCAGTAGTAGCAAAAAGCAAAGAACTTTATTATGGATACCATAGAGGGGAAAAAACAACAGAGGTTGATAAACAAGAAAAACGGCAAACAAATTAGGAAAGAAATCATTAAAATAAAATGCTCTAGTGTGAAAGAATAAGTGCAAGAAATCTCGGGTGCACAGGAAATTGTTTATAATAAATTATGACTATCAGGGTGAAAGAAATGAAAGATCTTGAAGAAACCAAAAAAGGCAAGGGAAAGAGTAGAGTGAACAATAAGAGAGAACCTCTCCAAAACAGTCAATTTCCTGAAAGAAGAAAACAGTTGATATGAAATTTAAAATATGCAGAGAGGGAAAGAAAAATTTAAGGAACAAAACTGGAAGATACAACTGGAAGAATGAATGCATGACTGTAGAGGGCACTACCGTCCTTGGTCCATCATGCTTACAATCTCGGAGTCATCCTGGATTCCTCACTCTCACCCCACCCAGAACCAATCTGTTGCTGAGTCCTGTTGATACCACTTTTGCAGCATTTCCCCAATCCTCCCTCTTCTCTCCTTCACTGACACCTCAGTCCTGCATTGCTGCAACATCCTACTGGTGGATTTGCCTGCTTCAAGCCTCTCCATAAACTCCGGTGACTTCCTCGTTCCTGTAGGAGCAAATACAAAGTGCTGTGTTTGGTATCCAAAGCCCTACAGAACCTTGTTCCCCTTTACCTTTCCAGGTCTTCTTACTTAATCCCCAGAATGTACTTTTCAGTCTAGTGATGTTGGCCTTCTGGGCTTTCCGTGGACAAGATACTCCACCTCTCAGCTCTAGACATTTTCTCTAGATGTCCTCCATGCCTTGAATGCTCTCCCTCATCAGCTCCAACTACTAACTTCTCTGGCTTCCTTAAACGCCCAACTAAAATCCCATTTTTACAGGAAGCCTTCCTTTTTAATTTCAGCACCTGCAGTTACTTCTGTTTGTCTTGTATATAGCCTGCTCTCTATATATTTGTTTGCATGTTGTCTCCTTTAGAGTATAAGTTCCTTGAGGGCAGAGGACTGTCTTTTGCCCTTTTGTGTCCTCTGTACTTAGCACAGTGCTGGCACATAGTGAGTTTTAATATTGATTGATTGACAACATCTTATAATCCAAGAAAACTAAGCTCAGTGGTAAGCTGATAATAAAGATTATTGAGAAACAGTGTGGTCAGTGTTCAGGAATAGTTACTGTCAAGTCACATAAAATGATTGCTTGTTTGCCAGAAATCAAAAGGAAAGAATTGTAATATATTCTGAAAAGCAAAAATCAGTTTCATCCCCAAATAATTTAGGCTATATATCTAAGTTGAGTCATCAAAGAAGAAGAAGTGCAGTTTCAAAGAGGAATTTCAGTCTTTTATTTAGAATTAATAAACTGATAGGAGCAAAGCATTAGACAAACTCTTCAAACAATAACCAGAAAGAAAAACCATAAAACTAAATGAATGTAGTTTTCAAAATACGTAATGAAGTCAATATTTGAGTGTTTTTTTGAAATTTTCATAGCTTAAGGGCAATTCTAAAAAACCAAAATTGCATATTTAGACAAAGAGGGTCAGAAGAAAAGGGAGAAGAAAGGAAGAATTTAATTCACCTTTCTTTAACTAGAAGCTAAATTCCCTCATTAGTGAATCAATATTTTGTGAGGCCTAATACACAAAAAGGGATTTTATAGTTTCTGTCTCCTACCACATCTTAGTTGATGTAATCACAGATGATGAGACATTAATGTTGTAATATGGTACTAGTACCTGGTCGTCAGTTTCATAGTAATAATAATTTTCTCTAAGTCAAAGTTGTGAGTAATTTTGGTGACAGCCATCTGCCAAAACAGAACTTGACCCCTGACCTGATCTTGGAAGTGGGAGGAAGAGATTTCTTTTTCACACCCACCCCTCATTGGCCATGGTTTCTGCATTCCAGAAATAAAGATAACATCCAGTAGTTGGAGGATCGGCTTCAAAAAGTCTGAGGCAAAGACACGCTCTCCTGACAGCCGGGGTGGGGGGGGAAGGGGTTGGGGCGAAGTGTGGGTGTGGGTATGGGGGTGTGTGTGTGTAGGCAATAACCTGACAGCATGATGAGGAACAAGCAAGAGAAGGGACATCGAGGCCCTGTAGTAGTATTGGAATTATGAATTGCCTTGGCCTCAAGCGTTCTCTGTGTATGCCCAATATTTCCACAGATACTACACATGTTTTGGGGAGAGTATATCCCACTCTTCCAGGGGGAAGATTTGGGGGAGAATGTTTCATTACTACTTCTCTTCTTGTGATATCTTAGTAAAAAATTTACTAAGACCAAATTGTGTCTCCTGGCTGATTGTTTATGGGAAGCTCTGGCTCATGAACTATAGTCTTGGGAGTTTACCTTGAACCTGAGGTTAGTAGCACTTTTTTGGGGACCAATCTACCAATGTTAGTTTGGATTGGGGGAGCATACCAGAGAGGTTTGCTGTATCCAGAAAGTCAGATGGTGGAGATAACCTGAGACTTGCCAAGGCAGAGTATGAGAAATGGCAGTATCTGGGGTGTGGGTGGGGGTTGGGCACTTCAGTATTGGAGCACAGTGTACGTAGGTTAATAGGTCCACTACTGAATCAAGACTGAAAAAGAGCTGCAGTATTAGACTGGGCCAACGGGGAGGAATGGAAGGACTCGAGATCATTGTGAGGACAAAGAATGAGTTTAGGAGGATTGCGCCAAAGGGAGAGAGAGAAGGATATTTTAGAGTTCAGTATTTTGGAGATAACGTAGTAATAGATGACATTTCTGGGTAACAGTTACCCTGAAGATGACACACCAACTATGGGTGATGGAAGTGAAATGAAGAGATGCAAT